>NC_092712.1:110648601-111871311 GCF_047496885.1 Scyliorhinus torazame
CTGTAGAGTGATAGAGTGGAGAGACAGAAGTAGTGAGGTAGACGTGAGCGAAGTAGAGAAGGAGAATAGAGATTTGAGAGAGCAGTTAGCAGCAAGGGACAGAGAGGTGGATGATGCCAAGTGGGCACACCAGTCTTGTCTCGCGCATTTGAGTAGTTTCCAAACGCAATACGATAAGGCCTACCAGGACACGCAACGTGCTGTCTTGGTAAGACAAGAGACTGAGCAACAAGTTGAGAAATTGCAGAAACAGTGCAATGATTTGAAAGTAGCCCTATGAGCGCTCCATACTTCCACGATGGAACAAAGGCAGAGCTCAGTAGATCACGCAAAGTGCCGGAAGCAAATTTCAGAATTGCAATCTCTGCTTTCAAAATGGATTTCAAAGCACATTCGGACCCCAGTTAGATCAGGAAAATGGCCCCGATTGGCAGGAATTGAACGAGACTGCCCATAGATACGTACATGGGACATGTACGCAGGAAAAACCCCAGAAAAGGAAAGCGCCCCAACGCCCAACCGAACAGGCAGAACACACCCCCATGAACCCTGTAACCACACACTGCAGGGCCACGGCAGAAGGGGACACAGATTTCCTTTATACAATCCCGTTAACTGTGACCCAGTTACGGGACGCGTGTGGAAAGATTACACCGTTCCTTCCCACATCAGACCCCCACCAATGTTTCGCAAAAGTCAAACAGCAGGCTACCATGTGCGGCCTGGACAAAAAGGAGCAAGTGAAGCTCACAGTTTTAAGCCTCGACCCTTCAGTCATGGCAGCCCTTCCCGACCCACAGAATGTAGGAGGAGGCACATTCCAAGAGATGCACACAACGATCCTAGATGCGATCAGCTATAACAGAGGAGACCCCGTAGAAGGCCTAAACAAGTGTAGGCAAAAGAAAACAGAGCACCCCACAGCGTTTGCTGGACGTTTGTGGATACACTTCACAGCAGTTTTCGGAGAGTTAGCCCGCACCCATTTGTCCCCAGATAATATGGCCAAATGGACTTGAATCCTAGTCTCTCACGTGACAGACGCAGGACAGAAAGCTTGCGCAAATTATGACCCCCTCAGACGAGGCTCACAATGAAAAATGGGTTTTGAAGTGATTGTCCCCCACTTGGGAGCAATCAGTCCAAAGCAAAACCGCATTTATAAAACCCGATGAAGAGCAGGCAGATATGAATCCAGTTAAAGCGCACCAGAACCCCGCATGGGTAAATGAGGGCAGGAACAGCCCACCACAGCCCAAAGCTCAAGAATGTTACAATTGTGGACAGTTAGGACACTTTGCACGAGAGTGCAATGCGCCCCAAAAGCAGCAGAGAAACCAACAGACAGGCACCCTAAACAGGAATAGGGCAAAGCTGATCCATAGCGTTAGCGCCCGTTCAGAGAATGCAGACATGAACGGCACCGACTGACTGTTTCGGGCTCCCCAACTTGGGTCTGCAACACCCTTTGGGACAAGTCCGGTAGACCGGTAGTAGCAGGCAAAGTTCGGGGACACCCCGTAGAGTTTCTTTGGGACACAGGAGGGTCCCGCACCACACTCAATTCCTCCACGATGTATCAACAAAACACATGGCCCACAACAGACACTGGGATGGCCACGTCCCGATTACAAAATGGACGCTTTGCAAAGAATGCAGGGAAAATTGGACAATACCGAAAAAAGCAAGCAGGTGCAAGGTCTGTCTGTTGATTAGAGTTGTAGCTCTCAGACAAGACCGAGACTGCAGAACCATCTACATACTAACGAGCCACCCCCGGGAACAAAAGGCAACATTTAGGTAAAAAATGCTAAGACAGACACCCCGGCACCAGAGGAGACTAAAACAAAGCAAACCAATGGCCACCTAGGACATGCCCAGCAATCAGGGAACCCACCCCTCTGTTGGAGGAAAATCGATAAGAATGATTGAGAAATGGCCCAATTAATTGGGGCCAAGTTGAAGCCCTTTTGGGTATAAAAAGGATTTCCCAAGAGAGAATCGCTCTCTTGGCCTTGGCTCTCAGCGAGGAGAGACCTGCCAAAGCTACATCAGACCAAGTAAGTTCCAAGTCAACGCACGCTACGAGATAGACGCTCCTAGTTGCTATCCTGTAAACAGCTCAACCCAACAGCCTCAGAACCGAGCAACGGCCATTGTTCCTCTGACTGAGTGGGCACCCGAAGCTAAGTATAGGCCTTTAGTGATAGTGATAGTTTAGGTTGTAGAGTTTTATGCAGGAGTAGATTTGACTGTGTGTAAATAAATGAGCATTGCTTTTGAACTTACTAACTGGTGTATTGAGTCTTCGATCAGTATTCGGTTTTGAACCTTGTGGCGATATCGAGGGATACCTGGCGACTCTTGAGCAAATGTAATTAAACAGAGCCAAATTAAGAGAAAGCAGCAAGTTAGCAACAGTCCGTCGTATCCGTGACAGAAACTGGGCATTCCTTGTATGATGGGTTTCAAGATTCCCTCGATGGAGCCAGACAGGTTCTCATACAGGATCCCATTGCCTGATACGATAGGACGGCCTGCTGTGTTGGCCTTGTGTATTTTCGGGAGGCAGTAGAGATCTCCAATGCGGAGAATACGTAGGATGAGAGCATGAAGGGTGCTCTGAAGGTCTGGATCCAAGGTCTTGTTCAGTCTGTTGAGTTGGTGGTTGTGTACCTTGGTCGGATCTGCGGGTAACTGTCTGTAGTGTTCCTGGTTGTTGAGTTGTTGGTACACTTCTTTGCAGTAGTCCGATCTGTTCAATATGACAGTGGCCCCTCTTTTGTCTGCTGGTTTGATGACGATGTTGCGGTTGGTCTTGAGAGCACGGATGGCGTTGCGTTGTGCTTGGGTGACATTCGGGGCTGTCTTGTGAATGTGACTGATGAATCTGGCATTGACACGATTCCTGGCGGCCTGAGAATACATGTCGAGAAGATCTGTTCCCATTAGTTGAGTGTACAACCAGGACTGGATATGGAGAGGCTGCAAGGAAGTGGGAACAAAAGAACATAAGAAAAGGGAGCAGGAGTAGACCATATGACCCACCAAACTTCCTCTGCCATTCAATAAGGCCCAATTAGGGGCCATTGCAGACAGCAGAGTGACCACTCCTCCACTGCTCGGGGAGGCTGTCAGCAAAATGGAGGAAGCCTCCCACCAGCAGCCCAGGGGGATAGGCTCCATGGCCCAAACAGGCAGGAATGTAGCTCCTGTGACCATAGCTGTTTCCCTTGAGGTGTTGCCCGTCAGAAGATGCCTCCATGACCTCTTGAAAATTATGGCCTAGGTGTTGAGGTCTCCTCCATATGTCAGCAGTGACAAACTTTCCCAGTGACATTACTGATGTGTTGGGTACTCTGCTACACAGACGAACCAACATGGTTGCTACTAGTACAACTCAGTTTTATTGCTAACATTTATTTACAGTGGTAAACTGGTTACTGAGGTTCGATCATAACCCTAGAATCTGTGGACCTATTCCTAATACTATCTTGTAGTGGCACTCAGCACATGGTGGATGTCTGAGTGGCTTGCTATGAGCTCTGTGCCCTGAGCTGTCTCCTGCTGGAATGCCCAGGAAGCGTCGTGTTCTGTGTATGCTCTTGCCTGTGATTGGCTGTGGTGTTGTGTGTGTGTTGATTGGTCCATTGATCTGTCCATCAGTATGTATGTGCTGTGATGTTTACCTGAATATCATGACATCCCCCTTTTGTACAAGAACATGTGCCTATGTGGTTATAAACAGAGATGTGTATTGAGTGCAGCTGAATGTGTGTGTGTGCAATATCTACAGTATGTATATGGGGCTAAACTATATACAAGGGGCTATGTCAGGTGCGACATAACAACAAAGTTGTACCATAGACAAAGAACGGGGAAATGTTGAACGACAAAAACGAACTCCTGTAACGACAAGGAAGAACAGAAACATATTAACACAGTGGTATTATGAGTTCAATGTACAAACAGGCTCATAAGTCCAGTCTAGTAGGTGGGCGACGAATTCGGGTCGACCGCCTCAAGGGTGGGTCTGGATCCATCGGCTGAGGAATGGGCCTGGCCACGGGCGACGACGGAAGGGGCATGGTGGCAGGAAGCTCCACGAAGTCGATATCAGGAACAACAGGAGGACGCGGTGTCGGTGTAAGTTCCCGTAGCGAGCGTGAAAGTAGGCGAAGAGCACGGCGAATGCGCCTACGAATGGAGCCATCAGGCATGCGAACCAGGAACGAGCGGGGAGCCACGCGTCGGAGAACTTCGGCAGGTGCTGACCAGCCACCTTCTGGTAGGTGGTTGCGGACGTCGTCTCCAGGCGCCAGGGTGGGAATATCAGTTGCCCGTGTGTCATATGCCATCTTCTGGCGAACGCGCTGCTGCTGCATTCTGTGTAGTCATGGTTGGTTGTGGGTACCAGAATGGATGGCACAGTGGCCCTGAGGGCGCGACCCATCAACAGCTGGGCTGGTGAGAGGTCATTGGCTAGTGGGGCCGAGCGATAGGCCTGCAGGGCTAGCCAGAAATCCGATCCGGCAGCAGCAGCTTTGCAGAGGAGCCGCTTGACGATGTGAATGCCCTTCTCCGCCTTTCCATTGGACTGGGGGTGCAGAGGGCTGGACGTCACGTGTGTGAAGCCATACGAAGCAGCAAAAAATGACCATTCCTGGCTGGCAAAACAGGGCCCATTGTCTGACATGACAGTAATCGGAATGCCGTGGCGAGCGAATGTGTCTTTGCATGCCCTTATGGCAGCGGATGATGTCAAATCGTGCAGGTGTATGACCTCTGGATAGTTGGAAAAGTAATCAATGATGATTACATAGTCCCTGCCAAGCGCGTGAAAAAGGTCCACACCCACCTTCGCCCATGGGGCTGAAGCGTCTCAGGAGGCTGTGCCGGTTGAAACCTTTGGCAGGTGGGGCAGTTGAGCACCATATTGGCAATGTCATCACTGATGCCCAGCCAGTATACCGCCTCTCGGGCCCTCCATCTGCACTTCTTGACCCCCAGATGGCCTTCGTGTAGTTGGTCGAGGACCAGCTTGTGCATGCTGTGTGGAATCACAATCCGGTCCAGTTTTAGAAGGACACCATCAATGACGGCCAAGTCGTCTCGGACATTGTAGAACTGCGGGCACTGCCCTTTGAGCCACCCTCCCGTCATGTGGCACATCACCCATTGTAGAAGGGGGTCAGCCGCAGTTTCCCGGCGAATACGGGCCAGACTGGAGTCGTCAGCTGGCAGATTTGCCGATGTGAAGGCCACCTGCGCTTTGATCTGACAGGCGAACCCCTCCGAATCTGGATAGGGCATCCGCAATGATAAGGTCCTTTCCCGGGGTGTAGACCAGTTGGAAGTCGTACTTCCTGAGTTTAAGTAGGATGCACTGGAGGCGAGGGGTCATCTCGTTCAGGTCCTTATTTATGATGCTGACCAGGGGGCGATGGTCAGTCTCAACGGTAAACTGGGGGAGACCATACATGTAATCATGGAACTTGTCTATTCCGGTCAGCAAACCCAGGCACTCCTTTTCGATCTGCGCATAGCGCTGTTCTGTGGGGGTCATGGCCCGCGAGGCATAGGCGACCGGGGCCCATGACGCAGTGTCATCCCGCTGTAGGAGCACCGCCCCAATGCCGGACTCGCTGGCATCAGTCGAACTTTTAGTGTCACGAGATGTGTCGAAAAATGCCAATACCGGGGCTGTAGTGAGCTTAATTTTGAGCTCCTCCCATTCCTTCTGGTGTGTGGGCAGCCACTGGAACTCCGTGGACTTCTTGACGAGGTGGCGCAGAGCCGTCGTGTGGGAGGCAAGGTTGTGAATTAACTTCCCCAGGAAGTTGACCATGCCTAGAAAGCGTAGCACTGCTTTCTTGTCTGCCGGCTGCGGCATGGCTGTAATGGCGCTCACCTTGGCTGTAATGGCGCTCACCAGACGGACCCCTGACAGGGAAATGTGGTCCCCCAGGAACTTCAGCTCGGTTTGGCCGAAAGAACACTTGGCTCGGTTCAGGCGTAGGCCGTTTTCCCGAATGTGCGCAAAGACGCGCTGGAGACGATTGATGTGCTCCTGCGATGTGGTGGACCAGATGATGACGTCGTCCACGTAGACGCACACCCCTTCGATGCCCTCCACCATCTGCTCCATGATCCTGTGAAAGACCTCGGATGCCGAGATGATGCCAAATGGCATTCTGTTATCGCAGAACCTGCCGAAAGGGGTGTTGAAGGTGCACAGCTTTCGGCTGGACTGATCCAGTTGGATCTGCCAAAAACCCTTCGAGGCATCCAGTTTTGTGATGATTTTAGCCCGGGCCATTTCGCTCGTGATCTCTTCCCGTTTGGGTATGGGGTAGTGTTCCCTCATTATGTTGTTGTTGAGGTCTTTTGGATCAATGCAGATCCGGAGCTCGCCGGAGGGCTTCTTAACACACACCATGGAGCTGACCCATGGCGTGGGCTCCGTGACCCGGGATAGCACCCCTTGGTCCTGGAGATCCTGAAGCTGCTGCCTGAGGCGGTCTTTGAGTGGCGCTGGGACCCTGCGATGTGCGTGAATGATCGGGGTGGCATCCGGTTTGAGCCAAATTCTGTTGGTGTAGGGCAGTGTTCCCATGCCCTCGAATGCCTCCTGGTTGTGGGCGAGGAGCGATTGGAGCTGTGCCCTGAATTCTGCATCCGGGAAGTCAGATGTGCCTTCTGGAGACAGAGCGTGGACCCGCTGTATGAGGTGGAGAACCTTGCATGCCTGTGTGCCTAGCAGGGTGTCCTTGATGATCCGACTATCTCGAATGAGAGTGTGGCCGTGTGTGTGTTGTGTGTCACCTGGAGCTGGCAGGATCCCATAGCCGGGATAACGTTCCCATTGTAGTCGACCATCTTGCAACGGGATAGCCGAATTGGTGGTCTGACCTTCATGGCGTAGAAGGCTGACCATGCTATGAGGTTGGCGGAGGCACCAGTGTCCAGACGGAATGTTATCGGTGATCGGTTGACCGTTAGGGTGGCACACCATTCATCACCTGGATTGACAGTGTTCACTTGCAACGGCTGTTGGGTCCTGGCTGGAGACATCCGGTTCCCATCAATGACGGCAACACGGAAGGCGTTCCGGTCGTCTGTGTCACTGGTCTGGATATCGTCTGGGAACGACTCGTAGTGAGGAGGCTGAAGGGTCCGCACGTCCCTGTGAGGTTGTCGGAATTGGGGAACATTGGCAGGTTCAGCTGCTCGACAGCAGGCAGCGTAGTAGCCCAGCTTGCCACAGCGGAGGCATTGTCGGTTTCTTGCGGGACATTGCCACTTTAAATGTGCGGCTCCGCAGTTCCCGCACGTCGTGATGTCATGGCGTTCATTGCACCACCGCGCATGCGCAGTTCGGTCTTGCGTCGAGCGCGCCTGCGCATCACGTCCCTCTGTGTCGACATCGTTTTTGGCGCGCACAAACGCAGGAGGCCTTGAAAAGCGCGTGAAATGGCCGCCCTTGTCCGGGCTGGGAGGGACTCGATCGCCTGGACCCGTTCGGCCTCGTAGGACGCCTGCCTCGCCGATCAGGCCGCGTAGGACCCCTGCCGCGCCGATTCGGCCGCCTGAAATTGGGAGTAGCTGCCAGTCGCGTTTTCATGCAGGACACAGGCTTCGATTGCGGAGGCTAGGGCGAGGCCTTTTATGTTTAAGAGCTGCTGGCGTAGGGTGCCCGAGGTGACCCCAAAAACGATCTGGTCCCGAATCATGGAATCGGAGGTGGTGTCGTAACCGCAGGACTGCGCGAGGATAAGGAGATGCGTAAAGAAGGATTGAAAGGGCTCATCCTTACCCTGCAGGTGCTGCTGGAAGAGATACCTCTCGAAACTCTCGTTGACCTCGACGTTGAAGTGTTGGTCGAGTTTGAGAAGGACCGTCTTGTACTTGGTCTTGTGCTCACCTTCCGCGAACACCAGGAAGTTGTAGACATAGATGGCGTGTTGACCTGCCGTGGAGAGGAGGATGGCAATCTTTCTGGTGTCCGAAGCGCTCTCCTTTTCGTTGGCTTCCAGGAAGAGCTGGAAGCGCTGTTTGAACAGCTTCCAATTAACGCCGAGGTTTCCAGCGACTTGTAGCGGCTGCGGTGTGCTGACGGTGTCCATGGCGCAGGATGTCAGATTCCGGAGGATCCGTAGGTAGGTCCCACAGTTACTCCTGGTACTATGATGTGTTGGGTACTCTGCTACACAGACGAACCAACACGGTTGCGAATGGTACAACTCAGTTTTATTGCTAACATTTATTTACAGTGGTAAACTGGTTACTGAGGTTCGATCATAACCCTAGAATCTGTGGACCTATTCCTAATACTATCTTGTAGTGGCACTCAGCACATGGTGGATGTCTGAGTGGCTTGCTATGAGCTCTGTGCCCTGAGCTGTCTCCTGCTGGAATGCCCAGCAAGTGTCATGTTCTGTGTATGCTCTTGCCTGTGATTGGCTGTGGTGTTGTGTGTGTGTTGATTGGTCCGTTGATCTGTCCATCAGTATGTATGTGCTATGATGTTTACCTGAATATCATGACAATTACTGAAGCTCCAGAACTGCAGAATCGGAACCCCGACTAAACTGAATGGTCAGCCTACAGGCAGTCAGTGAGGAGGTGCCTGTTGTAAAACTGCCAAGCAGGTCCTACCACTGTCAAATCTGGGTTCATGACCTGCTTTTTACCCAGGTATCAGGGTACCGTGCCCCTTATAAATTTCAACTCTTCAGCTTTATGATATATATATTTAAAAGGTAGAATGATTTTTACAGAAGTGGAATAAATTAGAAATTGGGGGCAGTGTGCTTTCCAAAATTTGCCAATAAAACAGAATAAAATTGCAAAACGATGGACATCCCTGCCTAATAGATGTAAAATCTGGTCAAGGCTCCCAGAAGCAGCTGAGATGCAGTTAACCCTGGCATTCTGGCCCATGAATAGGACCACTGTCGCCCCAACAAAATCCCAGCTAGGAGGTCAGGACCAACATACTCTTCTGTTGAACCAGGTGTAGAATGCCACAAAGGAAGATGATTGGAGGTCAATCATATCAATTCCAGGACATCACTGCAGGAGTTCCTCAGGGCAGCATCCTAGGTCCAACCATCTTCAGCTGCTTCATCAATGACCTTCCTCACAAAATAAGGTCAGAAGTTCATTACATTAGGTTGTTCGCTAATGTTTACACAATGTTCAGTGCCACTTGCCATCCTCAGATCCTGGAGTAGTTTATGTCCAAATGCAGCAGGGCAGCCTCCAAATTAGGGGGCAGCACGGTAGCCTTGTGGATAGCACAATTGCTTCACAGCTCCAGGGTCCCAGGTTCGATTCTGGCTTGGGTCACTGTCTGTGCGGAGTCTGCACATCCTCCCCGTATGTGCGTGGGTTTCCTCCGGGTGCTCCGGTTTCCTCCCACAGTCCAAAGATGTGCGGGTTAGGTGGATTGGCCATGATAAATTGCCCTTAGTGTCCAAAATTGCCCTTAGTGTTGAGTGGGGTTACTGGGTTATGGGGATAGGGTGGCGGTGTTGACCTTGGGTAGGTTGCTCTTTCCAAGAGCCGGTGCAGACTCGATGGGCTGAATGGCCTCCTTCTGCTCTGTAAATTCTATGATAATGATCTATGGCCTGGACAATGTCCAGGCGAGGGCTGACAAGTGGCAAGTAACATTCGTGCCTCACAAGTGCCAGGCAATGATTATCTCCAACGAGAGAATCTAACCATTACCCCTTGACATTTAATGGCATTACCATTGCTAAGTCCCTCTTATCAGCATCCTGGGGGTTACCATTGATCAGAAAATGCATTTGATTAGCCATATAAATACTGTGGCTAAAAGAGCATATCAGAGGTTAGGAATCCTGTGTTGAGTAACTCATCTCCTGAATCCCCCAGCCTGTCCACCACTAACAAGGCACAAGGCAGGATTGTGATGAAATATTCTCCACTTGTCTGGCTTGGAAATATACAGTCATTCCTTCAATGTCGATGGGTCATTCTCTTTGAACTCCCTCCTTAACAGCACTGTGGATATAACTACACCACATAGACTGTAGCAATTCAAGAAGGCAGCTCACCACCTCCTGGGCAATAAATGCTGGCCTAGCTAGTGACTCCCACATCCCAGGAATGAATTTTAAAAATTGAAAAATGGGCCAAGGCATGCAGATGTAATTTAAATCCATTTTGATGTCTTATATTCTGTCTCTAACTTTAAATAATACTTTGATTTCATTTTATTATGGTGAAATAACAAAAAAATTCTGCTATTGGAGAAATAGAGAAATAAGAGTTGGTTGGAGCACCTTTGCATTCTTTACAAAGGATGAGCTGGAGGGTTACAACACTGTGGTACAACAGTGACACCACTGTAGAAAGGATGTAATTACAACCTAAAAAGTCCTCATTATAAATATGGACAAAGAAATTGATCATGTAAAACGCGATGCAAAAACATGACAGAAATTACTGCATGTGTACGTTCATTTGACATAGAAAAACAACCTAAGGTGTTTCACAGAGGCATAAGGGCAGCATGGTGGCACAATGGTTAGCACTGCAGCCTCACAGCGTCAGGAACCCGGGTTTGATTCCAACCTCAGGTGACTGTTTTTGTGGAGTTTGTGCGTTCTTCCTGTGGCTGCGTGGGTTTCCACCGAGTGCTCCGATTTCCTCCCACAGTCCAAAGCTGTGCAGGTTAGGTGGACTGGCTATGCTAAATTGCCCCTTAGTCGCCAAAGGTTGGCTAGGATTATGGGGTTGGGGCGGGGCATTGGGCCTAGGTTGAGTGCTCTTTTGATGGGTCAGTGCAGACTCGATGGGCTGAATGACATCCTTCTACACTGCAGGGATTCTATGATGATCAGGTAAAAATGGATGTTAAAGCCAGGAAGAAGATTTTGGCAGGAGCACCGAAAAGCTTGGTCCTTGATTTGAAGGAGCGTCTCAAAGGAAGAGAGAATGTGGTGAGGCAGAGAATTTAGGGAGGAAATTCCAGACTGTGGGAGGTTGACAGCTGAAAGAATGACCATGAAGGTGAAGTGAGGGGAGGTTGGCAATACACAGAAGGTCGGAGTCAGAGAAACAGGCAATTTGCAGAGGGAAACATTACCTTGGAGGAGGCTACTGAGATAGGAAATGATGCCATTAAGGGATTCAAACACAAAGGTTAGGATTTAAAATTACTGGAAATGAAGGACCAGGACAAATATAGGTCAACACAGAGGATTCACGAGCGACTTAGTGTGGGTTAGAATATGAACAGCAGAGTTTGGGATGAGTTACTTTACAGAGAGTTGCAAATAGAACATTGGCAAGGAAAACTGAAATTGTTACACTTGAAATGACAACTGCACGGCTGTGGATTTCAGCCGCAGATGGTCTTCACGCATTTTCTCTCCACAACCACGCATCCTTCGACCTGGAGGTTCAATGGATTAGAATACCAGCATACTATAATATTGCACCATAAAATCTTTCACGGCTGGCGTACAATGAACTATTAGTAAGAGGATAGCAGCACGGGGCAGCACGGTAGCATTGTGGATAGCACAATTGCTTCACAGCTCCAGGGTCCCAGGTTCGATTCCGGCTTGGGTCACTGTCTGTGCGGAGTCTGCACATCCTCCCCGTGTGTGCGTGGGTTTCCTCCGGGTGCTCCGGTTTCCTCCCACAGTCCAAAGATGTGCGGGTTAGGTGGATTGGCCATGATAAATTGCCCTTAGTGTCCAAAATTGCCCTTAGTGTTGGTGGGGTTGCTGGGTTATGGGGATAGGGTGGAGGTGTTGATCTTGGGTGGGGTGCTCTTTCCAAGAGCCGCTGCAGACTCGATGGGTCGAATGACCTCCTTCTGCACTGTAAATTCTATGAATGATAATGTATTACAACAAGCTCCTTAAATAGAAACAATGGCCTAAATCTTCTGATCTGGGTTGGAAACCCAGGGCGGGATTCTCCCTTAGCCGACGGCAAAATCAGGAAATGCGATTGGGCCGAGAATAGCTTCCGACGGCAAAATCGCGACAGGCGCCGATTTGATGCAAAATCACGATTCTCCGTCACCTCGAAAACAGTGTCAATGCATTTCACTCTACACGTACAGTAGACACCGTTTGCATATTATTAGCGGGCCTGACCTGGTACTCTCCAGGGCCTCCGTGATTCTCCACCTCCGATGGGTCGAGTTCCTGATGGCGTCGCTCACTTATGCTTCTAAAAATCGTGAAACCGGCGTGGCGGCTGCTGAGGGAGAGAGAGGGGCTACAGAACGTGTCCAACATTGCCATAGTTTGCTGTCAGTTGTGCCATTGACTGGGGGGCTTCTGCCAGGACTGGGGGGAGTAGTGGCCAGGAATGGGCTGTGGGTCGGGGGCATGGACATGGAGTACCGTGGCGCAGCCGGCAAGGCAGCCATGCAGATGTGCATGCGCTAACAGCCCACTTTGAACATGGTGCCACAGGTCATATAGATGTCCCCTCAGGGCACCCCCTCCCCGGTTGCCCTCTGGCCCCAGACGACCCATCAGCTGTATGGGCATGCTCCAGCACAACCAGTGTCATCTTTTTGGCTGTGACAAGTGTGTGTGGGCAGTGAAATATATATGTGCGGCTGCAACTTGTGGGCAGCACGGTAGCAACAGCACTGTTGCTTCACAGCTCCATAGTCCCAGGTTCGATTCACGGCTTGGATCACTGTCTGTGTGCAGTCTGCATGTTCTCCACGTTTCTGCATGGGTTTCCTCCGGGTGCTCCGGTTTCCTCCCACATGTTCTGAAAGACGTGCTGTTAGGTAATTTGGACGTTCTGAATTCTCCCGCTGTGTACCCAAACAGGCGCCAAAATGTGGCAACTAGGGGCTTTTCGCAGTAACTTCATTGAAGTGTTAATGTAAGCCTACTTCTGACAATAAAGACTACTTTTACTTTCGCTTGTCAACCTCCTCAGTGTCAATCACGGACCTGGTGAATCCCGTACTATTTTTCATTAAAATCGATTGTGTTCGTTGCGGCACTGGTGCTCGCCCCTTAATAGTAGCAGAATTGGTGCAGGTGCGGCGCCAATTTTTCTGTTGTGAAAGTGCACGGATTCTCCATTGGCGTCAACACTTAGGGTGGGATTCACCATCGGGCGACGCCGGAATTGCAAAACGCATGAATGCGTCGCTCGCCATCCAGCGTTTAAGCGCCATTGGCATATCATTAGCGGGCCTGATCCTCTATTCTCCGGGTCCTCCGTGATTCACCAATGCCGATGGGCCAAGTTCCCGATGGCACAGATCACTTGTGGTCTCAGCGGTCGGGAACCCGGCGTTGCGGCTGTGTCTAGCGCCGCCACAGTCGGCCGGGAGCCTTGCTGCTTGCCGGGGAAGCTTCCAGGAGGGCTGGGGGGACTGGTGGGGGGTGGCCAGGGGAAGGGCAGGGGGTGGCCAGGGGGGCAGTATTTGGCAGGTCGGGACCGCCAAATGGCCGACACCATGTTTTACGGCACGACCGCTGCAGGTCGTTGCTGTGCGCATGCACAGCCACAGAACCGACCATTCTCCAGCCTTTTATATCGTGGGAGCCGGGAGTTTTACCTGACGTGGCTGCTAGCCCCTCATCGCTTGTAGGATCGGTGATGGTTTGGCGTGCAATTTCTCGTCGTTAGACGCCACAGTTTCCACGCCGGCGTCGGCACTTAGCCTCCAAATCGGTGAATTCAGCAAAAGAGAATCCCGCCCCTCTTTTTCTGACCGAGATCAAATATTACAATTTTACCGGGCCATCTTCCGATGGAGGGCTTTTCTAAACTCATGCAGTGCAGCAATCCTCACAGGGAGCAGCGGAGAGAATCAGTATGGCACATATTCTGGTGAGTGTAGAGTTTAAATGTCCAAAAGCCATTTTGCAAAGCTACTTAAACAAGGTAAGTGTGTAAGAAAGGTGGGTGAGGGATTAGGGTGGCAGGTGGTTGATGCATAGGGTGGTAGGTGGTTGGATGTCGGGATTAGTTGGAGGGTGGCGGTTGGGCGGTCGTCAGAGGACCATGACCTCCGAAGGGTCCCGTGGTGCATCTTGATGGGGTACGTCCAAGGTATGTGTGATGATATACATCACTGTAAGTACACAAAGTGTTAATGTACATATACTACACCTAGCTAGACACTAGAGGGAACACCAGAGACATGACACAGGCAATCAACCAATAGGTCAGTAAGATAGGACACGACCAATGGGCATTCACGATACACACAGAGGTGACACTACCACAGGGGGGCATTACACCAACCCATATATAAGGACACTGCACACATGATCTTCCTCTTTCCAGTGGAGACTCTCAGTGAGTACAAACACAGGGTTGATTACACATCACTCCCACCACGTGGATTGTAGCAGACTGGTTCGTCAGTCTGAGTAGCTATAGAAGGATTAACAGTAGCATTGAATCCAAGTAGGAGAATTGTTAATAGTTTAATAAACGTTAAAGCTATCTCCAAGTCTGAACCTTCCTTTGTCAGAGTGCACATCAAGGAAGCAACTTATGCTACGACAAGAGCATAACAAAACAGTATGACCATCTTTAGATCGCAGGTTCTGGAGCAATGAAATGAGATAGCCTTTGGCGTCAGTGCTATTCAACAACACTTTTCAGTATATTAGTTCAAAATGCTAATCTCCCCAATCCTCAATCTAAAACAGAGAGGTACAATCTCAAGAACAGGGGCTGGATTCTCCGCAGCCCGGTGTCGAAACCGCAGTTGGCGCCGGGGCGGGAATCCAGTTCGACGCCGTAATCGAGACCGCCGTCGGTTCGGCGATTCTCCGGGCACTGACAATCGGCGTCACCGCGGAGTACGTCATGCTGCCGGGGGCCATTGACAGAGGCCCGCCCAGCAATCATCCGCTCCCGACCGGCCGAGTTCCCGACAGCGTGGAACTAACCACCTATTGCCGGTCGGGATGCTCGCTTGGCGACTGCGGACTCATTCCGTAGCCGCCCTGGTCGGGGCCGGGTGCATTGGATACTGGGGGGGCCTTCTAGGCGGCTGGGGATTCAGTGTGCGGGGGTTGAGGCCCGGGCGCGCGGCCGATCTCTTTCTTGGGTCTGGCTCCGCGGTCCGAGTCCGCCATGGAGCACGGTGCAACCGCTGGAGGCCGTCGCCGTGCGCATTCGAGATCCCTGACCGGAGGTGCGGGTGCCCGTATCCGCAGCAAAATCTGCAAGATTCACTCCCAGTCCCTGCTAGCCTCCTGTCGAGCATGGAATTCGTTTAACTTTTTTACAGGAATTTCAGGAGTAAAACTCCACCGTTTTTACGCCGGCGTGGGGAAATTGTCCGCTGGCGGGATGCTCCATTTTGCCGGCAGCCCAGGGGTTTCCCGATGGCGTGGGGCTGCCCCACAATGGGAAAACCCATTGACCAGCCGGAGTAACGGAACATCCCGCCGGCGAGGTGAAACAGAAATGTGGCGGGGTGGGATGGAGAATCCAGCCCATCGTCTCCAGAATGGAGAATTCAGCCCTGGTGTTTCTAAAGGTCATCGCAAGCATCTCAGAGCCACATGGATAGGTGTGGAAGAACAGATTGCCTTCTCATTTATATGGGCCCATAATAGGCATCGCTTAGTTTGTCCACTGGAAATATGCTGTGACCAACATTACTTCCCTTCATTCTGACTTGCAGTCAGGACTATTTAATCACCCTGTGCTCTATGTGGCCTGTTTGTTGCACAGCACAATCTCTAAAATTGCTGCACAGCCGCACATACACACATCTCAAAGAGACTGCTTCTTGTGTGCAGCCTATTTATTTCCTGCGTGCTACATTCTGGACTGAAGCTGATTTGCAATATTGCAATGAGCAAAATGAAGAAGAGAGTTTTTCAGCAATAGAATTTGTGCTGGTTCCACTGATGAGGATAATGGCATGCACATCATCGTGGAGTAGCCAGAAGATTGTGACAAATTTCTGAGGGCAGAAAATTGTGAGGAAAATGCTCCATAAGTTTTTTCAGTTGACGGAGTCAAAGGCTTTTTTGAGCTTGAAAAGGCCACGTACAGCAGTTGCCACTGCTCCTTGCACGTATTTTGAATTTGCTGCATAGTGAAGATCATACATCTGTGGGACTTTCAATAGTTGAAAACGTCAGTGCGACTATGGAAGGAGTTCCTCAGCTAATGACAACTGGCAGTTGTGGAGCATCCTTGCAGTATGGCAGACAGCATGAAGACTCCTCTGTATCTATCACAATTGGACTTGTGTCCCTTCTTGAACATAATCATGATCAGCATCCCTGAGATCCTCCGAAATTCTCTTTTCTTCCCAGATGATGGGGATGAGCTTGTGCAGCCATGCCAAGTGTGCCTCGCCACCATATTCTCTTCTCCATTTTCCTCAATGTGATATTGCACCTCATTAAAACAAATTACCCATAGGTTGGGCTATTCTACAGAATAGACCGGAAACTGTTCAATTTACACTGCCTTCAATCCAAAACCAAAACCATTCCAACCTCATTCATTGAGCTTCAGTACAAAGAACAAAGAAATGTACAGCACAGGAACAGGCCCTATGGCCCTCCAAGCCCGTGCCGCCAATGCTGCCCGACTAAACTACAATCTTCTACACTTCCTGGGTCCGTATCCCTCTATTCCCATCCTATTCATGTATTTGTCAAGATGCCCCTTAAATGTCACTATCGTCCCTGCTTCCACCACCTCCTCCGGTAGCGAGTTCCAGGCACCCACTACCCTCTGCGTAAAAAACTTGCCTCGTACATCTACTCTAAACCTTGCCCCTCTCACCTTAAACCTATGCCCCCTAGTAATTGACCCCTCTACCTTGGGAAAAGCCTCTGACTATCCACTCTGTCTACGCCCCTCATAATTTTGTAGACCTCTATCAGGTCGCCCCTCAACCTCCGTCGTTCCAGTGAGAACAAACCGAGTTTATTCAGCAGCTCCTCATAGCTAATGCCCTCCATACCAGGCAACATTCTGGTAAATCTCTTCTGCACCCTCTCTAAAGCCTCCACATCCTTCTGGTAGTGTGGCGACCAGAATTGAACACTATACTCCAAGTGTGGCCTAACTAAGGTTCTAAATGTATGCAGAGCTTCAGATGAAGCTTATGTGTGCGAACACTCAGAATGAGCACCAGCTCATTGTCAGTTTCTTCTCTGAAGCAGAAAATAAATGGATCTTTTATTGAACACCTGGAAAACCAAGGTCCTCTTCCAATCAGTTCAATGAAAGCAGGTTTAGGTGAAGAAATTCATCATCACCTCCAATATGCCAGCTCAACCTTTGGTCAACTGAGGAAATGAGTATTTGAGAACCAGGATCTCCAACTCGAGTCTAAGGCCATGATTTAGGAAACAGCAGTGATCTCCACACTCCTAGATGCTTTGGAGATTTGGAAGACCTTCAGTAGGCACCTGAATACACTGTAAGTACAGCCAGTTGTGCCTTTTCAAGTCCCTCCAAATCTGGTGTCAAGAAAGGTGATCCAACAGCAATGTCCTCTCACGAGCCAACTTGCCCAGCCTCGCGGTGCTAATTACTCAAAAAGAGCTCCATTGGGTGGATTTGTAGTTCTTGTGACTGACATCAGGGGCGGGATTCTCCAACCCCCCGCCAGGTCGGAGAATCGCCGGGGCTGGCGTGAATCCCGCCCCTGCCGGTAGGTGAATTCTCCGGCACCGGATATTCGGCGGGGGCGGGAATCGCGCCGCGCCGGTTGGTGGGCACCCCCCAGCGATTCTCCGGCCCGGATGGGCCGAAGTTCCGCTGCTGGAATGCCTGTCCCGCCGGCGTAGATTAAACCACCTCTCTTACCGGCGGGACAAGGTGGCGCAGGCGGGCTCCGGGGTCCTGGGGGGGGGGGCGCGGGGCGATCTGGCCCCGGGGGGTGCCTCCACGGTGGCCTGGCCCGTGGTCGGGGCCCACCGATCCACGGGCGGGCCTGTGCTGTGGGGGCACTCTTTTCCTTCCGCTTTTGCCACGGTCTCCACCATGGCGGAGGCGGAAGAGACCCCCTCCACTGCGCATGCGCGGGAGCGTCAGCGGCCACTCACGGCATCCCCGCGCATGCGCCGCACGGCAAAGTCATTTCCGAGCCAGCGGGCGGGGCACCAAAGGCCTTTCCCGCCAGCTGGCGGGGCGGAAATCAGTCCGGCGAAGGCCTAGCCCCTCAAGGTTAGGGCTCGGCCGCTCAAGATGCGGAGGATTCCGCACCTTTGGGGCGGCGCGATGCCGGACTGATTCGCACCGTTTTTGGTGCCGGTCGGCGGACATCGCGCCGATTATGGAGAATTCCGCCCCAGATTCCTAAAGCAACTGTTCCGCATAAAATTTCTTTAAGAGAGGAGATTCCCAGGAGAACAGTGAACTGCTTTAGGCATGTCTGCAAAACATCCCTGAAGGGGTCAAAAATGCCCAGCAACTCATGGGAGGCCCTGACCGACCAAAATGGGGAAGAATCATTTGGGAAGGCAGCCAAACACATTGAGAGATTTTGTCAGGAGCATGTAGAGACAAAATCAAAGTGTTAAAGGGAATGCATAAACCTCCCAAAACCCATCTATCCAACTTTTCAAGTACCAACTGCCCACATGTGGTAGCATTTTTTATTTTATTCTTTCGTGACATGTAGTTTTCAGCCATCCCTAATTGTCCTTGAGATGTCTGTAGATTGTGCACAGGACTTAACAGCCATTTCAAAATCCATCGAATCAGAGTGAAAGCAAGTCATCCTTCATCCCAATGGTCCACCTAAGAGAATAAGAAAATAATGGTTATTGACTTCAGGAAGCAAAGTACTGGACATACCCCTGTCAGCATCAACAGGACCGAGGTGGAGATGGTTAGCAGCTTCATATTCCTAGGGGTACACATCTCCAAAAATCTGTCCTGGTCCACCCACGTCAACGCTACACCAAGAAAGCATAGCAGCACCTATACTTCCTCAGGAAACTATGGAAATTCAGAATGTCCACATTAACTCTCACTAACGTTTACAGATGCATCATAGAAAGCATCCTATGTAGCTGCATCACAGCCTGGTATGGCAACTGTTCGGCCCAAGACCGCAAGAAACTTCAGAGAGTCGTGAACACAGCCCAGTCCATCACACAAACCTGCCTTCCATCCATTGACTCCATCGCACGGTAGCATTGTGGTTAGCACAATTGCTTCACAGCTCCAGGGTCCCAGGTTCGAATCCCGGCTTGGGTCACTGTCTGTGCGGAGTCTGCACGTTCTCCCCGTGTGTGCGTGGGTTTCCTCTGGGCACTCCGGTTTCCTCCCACAGTCCAAAGATGTGCAGGTTAGGTGGATTGGCCATGATAAATTCTCCTTAGTGTCCAAAATTGCCCTTAGTGTTGGGTGGGGTTACTGGGTAATGGGGATAGGTGGGGTTACTGGGTAATGGGGATAGGTGGGGTTACAGGGTAATGGGGATAGGGTGGAGGTGTGGGCTGGGTAGGGTGCTCTTTCCAAGAGCCAGTGCAGACTCGATGGGCCGAACGGCCTCCTTTTGCACTGTAAATTCTATGATCTATGATCTACACCTCCTGCTGACTGGGGAAAGTGGGCAGCATAATCAGAGACCCCTCCCACCCGGCTTTCTCACTCTTCCAACTCTTTCCATCGGGCAGGAGATACAAAAGTCTGAGAACACTCATGAACAGACTCAAAAGCAGCTTCTTCCCCTCTGTTACCAGACTCCTAAACAACCTTCTTATGGACTGACCTCATTAACACCACACCCCTGTATGCTTCACCCAATGTTGGTGTTTAAGTAGTTACATTGCGTACCTTGTGATGCCCTATTATGTATTTTCTTTTCTTTTCTTTTCTTTTCAAGTACTTAATGATCTATTGAGTTGCTCACAGAAAAATACTTTTCACTGCACCTCGGTACATGTGACAGTAAACAAAATCCAAAATGAAATTATGGGCATGACCGGACCAAATGGAAAGTATATCCCCTGTGACAATAAATAAAATCCAAATCCAAGTTCTGAATTGATGCCAGCAAACCTGCACACACAGAGGCCAGGACTAATTGTAAGGTTTTGGGCTTGCTGCGAGAGGTCCTCAGGGATTCGATTGGGCACAGTCATGAACAAAACAAAAACATTACTGGATTACTGCAAGTCTTAAAGGTTATGATACAGGAACAGAGGAATTAGGAGCAAATGTAGGCAATTCAGCCCTTCAAACCTGCTCCACCATTCAATCAGATCACGGTCTCAAATCCACCTCCTTAGCTGTTCCCCATATCCCTTTAACATGTTTTTTTTTATCAGGAATATATCTATCTCATTCTTGAAGCCATTTAATGATTCAGACTCCACTGCACTATGGGCAGCGAGTTCCACAAATTCACCACCCTGTGCGAGAAGTAATTCCTCCTCATCTCAGTTTTTAATCTACCGCCTCTCAATGCATATCTGTGACCCGTCATTCTAGATTGTCCCACAAGGGGGAACACTTGGTCGACATTTACTTTATTAATCCCTTTTAGGATTGATAGAAACACTTAGTGGGGGAAACACCATGGCCTGAACTTGGTTAAGAATGTTGGATGTCTGCAATTTCTCGTCAAATATGATGAAGTACTGCTGAGCAGTTATTTTTACTAGAAGATCATTTTTAAAATGTGAGTGCCAAGCAAGAAACTTTCATGGCTACGTGAAAAATACACAGCAGAATACATCACCACAACAGACAGGAGTGCTGGTCACACGACAGAACGCTACTTTGAGAATGCTAGCTTCGAACAGCTGCAGAAGGACCTGGAGTCAGTAGAACAATGTTTTATTTCCTCATTATGGAAAGAAGGCCATGTATGTGATGGGACAAAGAGCATGGCTAGAAGTAGCTGTAGGTCATTAATTGCCCCATAGTATACAAAGGGTTAGGTGGGGTTATGGGATTATGAGGATAGGGTGGGAGTCTGGTCCTAGGTAGGGCTCTTTCGGAAGGTCAGTGCAGGCTCGATGGGCCAAATGGCCTCCTTCTGCACTGTTGGGATTCTATATGATGTAGATGCAATTATGAATTATGAATAACTTCACCAAAAGAGGAAAAATATGTGCTCAGAGTTATCCATGGATAATGGGCGGGTTTCTCCATTCCTGACACTATTAGTTGATGCCGGCGCAGGATTTGTGGACTTCCATGATAGCAAAACTGGCGCCTCAACTGAACCAAGTCAGTTACAGTTGAAGGGCTAGCATCAGCACCACGTGGAACTCAATCCATTCCAATGAGAAACGGTGCGGGAATTGCCGGTTTTGCGGTTGACACTCAGGAGGCTGACAAGCTGCAGCTGCATATACACACCTCACTCCCCACACACACCATCACAGCCAACAAGATGGCAGTAAGACGTGCGGGATCACGCTTCACCGACATCGAGCTGGAGACCATCCTTGACAGGGTGTCGGAGAAGTGGTACACCTGTTACCGGCCCGGGGAGAAGGTTGCCAGCCGCCGCCATTCGCCGTGCCTGGGTGCTAGAAATAACTGCACAACCTCCTCAGGGCAGCCAGGGTGAAAGGGCAACACTGTGCCGCCATGGCCGGGCGCCTTGGCAACTCACCATTGAGGCCACCAGCCACCCACACCCTGGGCTGCATGCGTCGGACTGTCTAACACTGCCCTTTTCCATTTGCCCCTTCCCCCAGGAGAAGGCCACCCTCAATGACTGGGAGCAGGTGAAAACTGGAGGGAACCGCCCGACCCGAGGCCCCTGACCATGGCAGAGCAGAGGGCCCTGGGCGTGGTCGGCTGTCTGGCAGAAAGGGAGATCGCTGGGGTGGAGTATGGCTGAGTTGCGGATCCCTGTGACACATGTGTCAACCCCCTGCCCCCCAACACCACCCCCACAACACCCTCATCCTCACCCTCGCCCTCATCTTCGCTGTCTCCAAAACCCTCCACCATCCAAGAGACACTCTCCTCAGTTGAGCACTTTAGTGAAGAGGCTCCTGGGACATGCTCTGGTGTGCACCACACAGCAGATGCAGATTGGAACTCCCCAGGGGGCGAATGAGCAGAGGGCAGGTTGACCCCAGAAACTACTTGCCATCCAGCCGAGTTTCGGGCTTTTGGAACGTGCAGTCCCATCGATAGTGGTGATACAGTCACAGAGCCAGTGATTGCATGAGAGGTTGTCAGCGAGCATCCAGCACCTGCAGGCACAGGAGAATTGCAATTTGGCATCAAATTGGCACCTGCTGCACTTTGGCGCGGAACCTATTCTCCACCCAATCGCATTTCCCGATTTCTTCGTCAGCCAATGGTGAATCCTGCCCACTATCTGGCATTGGATTACTTGACAACAACCTATCACACACATATTCTCATTCAAATCATATAATGTAGTCCACAATTTTACCGATGACCAGAATTTACCACCCCGTTTTCAGCGGGTGAGAAAGCTGGTGGAGGTGGAGAATCGTGAGAGTCACAAAATGACTTTTAGACCATCGGGATTTCCCCAGTCTATTGTCCCCGCACCTGCCAATGACTTAATGAGGTTCCCACCCTGAAAAATCTAGAACTCTATTACTATACTTTTAAAAATCATTAGTGGACTTTGCCACAGAATTATCTCCCCATGTTATGAAATCCTCCCCCTCCCGCTGGCCTGACGTTACGTCAGCGGAATTTACAACAGGTCAGGACCAACGGAGACTTGGCAGATGGTCATGCACAGGTAAGTACAGCCCCCAAGGTGGAGAGGGTCATGTCCAGCCAGGACCCTGGCAGTGCTAGTGGACAGTGCCAGGGGGGCACTGCTGGGTGGAGGGGTGCGGTGCGCTTTGTTGAGGAGATTCAGGTTGGGGGGATTCCCTTAGGGGTCAGGTTTCATGTCCTCGGGGATGAGGGGTTCTCTGGGGGCAGGAAGGGGGGAGAGAGGGGGGTATCTGATGTCCACATTGAGATCCTTTTTAAAATTATTTTTCAGATAGAGGGTGTCATAATATGCACCCATGCACACCATGAGATAAAAGCAGACAGTGACAGACACCCAGGTGAGCCAATCAACATACAGAACAGAACACGACCAATCACCAAACAGAACATCAGAGGGGGGTTTCCAACTATAAAGCACACGAGGCATCAGCACTCTGCCTCTATCCACTGGTGACAACTGTAGCGACAGTCAGGGTGTACAAATCATTCAACACCTTTTACACGTGGATCAGAGCTAGCCTGGTCTAGATAGTTAATGTTAGTTTACTTAGAGTAGTAGAGAGTCAACCCACAGGCAGCTGTGTGCTTCGTTACTGAAGTTCAATAAATCTTATTGAACCAACGCCTACGTTCGGTGTATGCTTGATCATTTCACTGCATCGTGTTGCAGTCCGTGTTACCCCAGGGTGAATAATACGACATGATACCAGGAGTGGCTACTGCTTCGAAGTAATTTACCTTCGAACGTTCACTGACGACCAGCAACTCCCTTCCAGCAGCATGGAAAAGATCCAGGCACCTCCACAGCTCCGTTGGCGCCAACTGGCGGGTCTTCAAGCAGAAATTCAGTCTACACCTTGAGGCCTCGGGCCTCAAATGTGCGTCCGATGCCCGAAAAATCATGCTGCTACTGTTGACTGCGGAGGACCAGGCCATCCAAATCTTCAATTCGCTCACTTTTGCCGACGGTGAGGACAAGACCAAGTTCCAGACCGTCTTAGCCAAATTCGACAATCACTGTGAGGGCGAGACGAACGAAAGCTTTGAGCGTTATGTCTTCCAGCAGCGCCTTCAGGGTAAGGATGAGCCTTTCCAGTCTTTTCTCTCTCATCTGCGCATTCTAGCACAATCCTGCAACTACGGTGACACTGCTGACTCCCTCATCAGGGATCAGATCGTGTTTGGCGTTCACTCCGATGCCCTGCGGGAGCAGCTCCTAAAAATAAAAAATATGACCCTGCCAGTGGCCATCGAGACGTGCAAAGTCCACGAACAGGCAAAAAGTCGCTATTCCGGCCTTAAGTTGGCAGAGCAGAACCAACTTGCCTCCCATGAGGCTGAGAGTGTACAGGCCATCGCCCGAATGCGACGCCCGAGTATCGATGAAGGCGGCCATTCCGCGCGCTTTTCCAGGTGTCCCGCACATGCGCACCACGGTTGGGAGAACAAAACGGCCGAAGACTACACTGCGCAGGTGCGAGCGGCGGCTGACCGCACTGCGTATGTGCGACGACGCACCGAGCATCACGACGTCGATGTGATGACATGCCCCAACTGCGGCACCGCCCATTTAAAGCGGCAATGCCCTGCGAGAGGCAGACGATGTCTCAACTGCAAGAAGCTTGGCCATTATGCGGCTTGGTGCAGGTCTGCACCTCCGATAGGGGGCCAGCGATCCCAGTTCCAACGCAGACGTGTTCAAAGTGTGCAGCAAGGGCTGCTGGATTTGGAACCTGATCCCATCACGGATCCAGAGGACGACTGCCCGGAGTCCCCATATCGAGTGGGCATCATCACCATGCATGACAAGGCCTCCTCGCATTCAGCAACACTCACACCCATCTTCAATGTGGATTATGCGGACGAGTGGCGTGTCACAGTACAAGGCAACGATTGTAGCATCCGGTTCAAGCTGGACACCGGTGCTTCAGCCAATCTAATATCCCAAGCAGATCTGGCTCGTATCCAAAGGCAGCCAACAATTTATCCGCGGGCCTGCCAGTTGCTCGACTACAATGGAAATGCCATCACTGCGTTAGGGTCCTGTCACCTGCATGTATCCAACAAGGCCATCAAGGCCACTTTGGGGTTTGAGATCGTCAAGCCCGGTAAGGCTTCTCTGCTTGGTGCCTATGCATGCAAGCTACTCCATCCCGTCCAGCGTGTACATGCCATGTCCTCTGCCAACAGCACTCTTCAGGCTGACATTGAGGAGCTACTATTGCAATACCCGGATGTGTTCAGTGGGATGGGTACGCTGCCCTACCGCTTTAAAAACCTGCTCAGGCCTGATGCCACGCCTGTCATCCATGCACCACGCCGGGTGCCGGCACCCCTAAAAGACCGTCTAAAGGCGCAGCTGCAGGAGCGCCAAGATCAGGGAATAATATCCAAGGTGACGGAACCAACTGGCTGGGTCAGCTCGATGGTCTGTGTCAAGAAGCCCTCTGGAGAACTGCGCATTTGTATCGATCCCAAGGATCTGAACCGCAACATTTTGAGGGAACACTACCCGATCCCGAAGCGGGAGGAGCTGACAAGTGAGATGGCACATGCCAAATTCTTTACAAAGCTGGATGCATCGCGTGGCTTCTGGCAGATACAACTGGACGAGTCCAGCAGGAAGCTCGGCACGATTAATACACCCTTCAGAAGATATTGCGACAACCGCATGCCGTTTGGTATTGTTTCGGCCTGCAAAATCTTTCATTGAACAATGGAGCAAATGCTCGAGGGCATTGACGGTGTGCGGGTTTATGTTGATGACATTGTCATGTGGTCCACGACCCCGGAGGAACATATTTCTCATCTGCAATAAGTCTTCAGGCGCATACATGCCAAAGGCCTGAAATTAAATAAAACCAAATGCCCCTTTGGCAAGTCGTAAATTAAGTTTCTGGGTGATCAGATCTCCCAGCAGGGCGTGCAACCAGACTTGGACGAAGTCAAGGCCATCAACACAACAAAGATCCCAGAGGACAAGAAGGTGGTCCTCCGCTTCCTGGGGATGGTAAATTTTTGGGGGAAGTTCATTCCCAACCTCGCCTCACACACCACGGCCCTCAGGCACCTGGTGAAGAAGTCCACCACTTTCCAGTGGCTACCCGCACATCAAGCAGAGTGGCTTGAGTTGAAAGCGAAGCTAACCACCGTGCCTGTTCTAGCTTTTTATGACCCAGTGAAGGAGACTAAAATCTCCACAGACGCCAGCCAGGACGGCATACGGGCGGTGCTCCTCCAGAAGGACGACATCTCGTCCAGGGCTCCAGTGGCCTATGCGTCAAGGGCCATGACCGCCCACTGAGCAACGATATGTTCAAATAGAGAAAGAATGCCTGGGCCTTCTCACTGGCATCGTGAAATTACACAATTATGTCTATGGTCTCCCGACTTTTACAGTAGAGACGGACCACAGACCCCTAGTGCACATTATACACAAGGACTTAAATGACATGACACCCAGGCTCCAGCACATTCTCCTTTGACTCCGCAGGTATGATTTTGAACTGGTTTATACACCTGGAAAGGAGCTAATCATCGCGGATGCCCTGTCGCGTGCCATCACCTCACCATGTGAGCAGGTAGACTTCATACACGACATTGAGGCACAGGTGCAACTGTGTGCCAGCACCCTCCCGACATCCGACGAATGCCTCGTCATCATTCGGGAAGAGACCGCCAAGGACCCTCTTCTGCAGCGGGTCATTCATCACCTCACGAATGGCTGGCAGAAAGGGCAATGGCCCCAATACTATAATGTAAAGGATGACCTAACTGTTGTCGAGGGGATCCTCCTGTAATTGGATCGCATTGTCATTCCGCGCAGGCTCCAGAGCCTGGTGCTCACGCAGATACACGAGGGACACCTCGGTATTGAGTCGTGTAGGCGCAGGGCCCAACAGGCTGTCTACTGGCCCGGCAGCAATGTGGATATATCAAACATGGTCCTCAATTGCGCGACCTGCCAGCGCTTCCAGCCTGCTCAGCCCAAAGAAATGCTCCAGCAGCACAAAATCGTGACCTCTCCGTGGTCGAAGGTCGGCGTTGACCTTTTTCACGCCGACAGGCATGACTACGTCCTGATAATTGATTACTTCTCCAGTTACCCAGAGGTAGTGAAACTGTCTGACCTAACATCCAGGACTGTCATAAAGGCCTGCAAGGAGGCATTTGCCAGGCATGGAATCCCGCTCACGGTTATAAGCGACAACGGTCCCTGTTTCTATAGTCAAGAATGGTCCAACTTCGCAAGCAATACCACTTCCAGCACATCACCTCGAGCCCTCATTACCCGCAATCTAATGGGAAGGTCGAAAAAGGGGTCCATATCATGAAGCAGATGCTCTGTATGGCTGCGGACTCAGCTTCGGATTTTAATCTTGCTCTTCTGGCGTACAGGGCAACCCCTCTGGTCAACGGTATGTCTCCGGTACAGCTCCTTATGAATCGTAACCTGCAGACGACGGTTCCGGCCATTCATGTACCTGACCTGGATCACCTTCCAGTGCTGCAAAAGATGCAGCAGATCAGAACCCGGCAAAAGCTAACATATGATGCTCATGCTACTGATCTGCCGTGCTCTCTCCGAAGGACGCTGTTCGCATCAAGTTGCCTGGTGGAGGCTGGTCAGCTCCAGCTGTTGTTGTTCGACAGGCTGCTCCCAGGTCGTTTGTGGTTTGCATGGCTGATGGATCTATTGTCAGGCGCAACAGAAGGACACTACGAAAACTTGCCTGCCCACCACCGGATCTCACGTTCCCAGATGTCGTTCTGCCTTATCCGGACACCTCGCTCCACGAGGCCACTAATCTGGCTGCATGCCAACCTGTCAAGACACCATCATCCCCGCCTCCACCTCTCAGGCGGTCCACAAGATCCGACGACAACCCCAACGACTGGACTTATAAATAGTTCCTTTGTATATATACTGTTATGTTTCTGCACGCTAGACACCTTACATGTACATATCCATTCACTCACCAATTGCTGTATATAGTTTTGTAAATATGTTGTATATGCTCTAAGCAGCCGAAATTTTTTTTTTAAAAAAGGGAGATGTCATAATATGCACCCATGCACATCATGAGGTAAAAGCAGGAAGTGACAGACACCCAGGTGAGCCAATCAACATACAGAACAGAACACGACCAATCACCAGACAGAACACCAGAGGGGGGCTTCCAACTATAAAACACAAGAGGCATCAGCACTCTGCCTCTTTCCACTGGTGGCAACTGTAGTGACAATCAGGGTGTACAAATCATTGAACACCTTCTACACGTGGATCAGAGCTAGCCTGGTATAGATAGTTAATGTTAGTTTACTTAGAGTAGTAGAGAGTCAACCCACAGGCAGCTGTGTGCTTCGTTACTGAAGTTCAATAAATCTTATTGAGCCAACGCCTACGTTTGGTGTATGCTTGATCATTTCTCTGCATCGTGTTGCAGTCAGTGTTTTCCCAGGGTGAATAACATGACAAAGGGGGCCTTTCGAAGGTGTCCTCTTGAAAGCGTAGGTTGCTGGTGAAGCACACTCATGCATAGCCCAACCTGCCAGCATGCGTTGTGGGTTCGCTTCCAGGATTGATTTTGACTAAAAACATAGAACATAGAACAGTACAGCAAAGTACAGGCCCTTCAGCCCCCGATGTAGTGCCGACCACTTATCCTAATCTAAGATCAACCTAACCTACACCCCTTCAATTTACTGCTGTGTCCATGTGCCTATCCAAGAGTCGCTGAAATGTCCCTAATGCCAAAATGTCAAACAATATGGTGGGAAATCTGGCAGTGCAGCTGATGGGCTACACACCACTCCTCTCCACCCCCACCCCACCACCCCCACCCCCCACGCCCTTGCTGGTGGCACATTCATGAGATGTGCCCCCAGCAAGGATTCTGTTTTCCTGCATTAAAATAGGGACTTATACTCTTCCACTCAGTGCCTAATCAGGAATCGGCATTGGGAAAGGGAGGCCACTGAAAGTCAACTCCTCCCTGGCAGCCAACATCTGACCCCTCCCCCGTGACCCCACTTCCTACCATCACTCACCTGTGTCTGGGTCCCTCCTCGATCTGAGGCCTTGGGTGGGCCCAGTATTGGCAGCAGCCATTGCTTCCCCAGTGGCATTGCTGAGTACAGAAGAACTACCAGCCTCTGAATTACTCTGATTGATCAGTGGGCAGAACTTCTATCCTGATTGTGCTTGATCTTGGAAGAAGGCCTGCCACTGGACTGGTATGTGCCTCACAGATACAAGATGTGGCAGATCTTCCCAAAATGAGGAGATGCTAGGGCCTCACCAGCTGTCTAGCCAGCAGCTAAGTCCCTGTCACCTCCACAAGATCCCACTCTACAGTTCATAAGAAATTAATTGAATCTGAAGCACCTTAGGATGCCCTTAACTCATGAAAATACATACGAATGCAAGAAATAGGAGCAGCTGTAGACCATAGACCAGCTCCTGAAGGGAAACCCACCAAGGCCTAAAGCAGCAAGAGATGAGAGTGAGAGACTTCAGGAGCAGAGAGCTTGGAAAAAAGCACTGATACTTCAGGACTAGCCACGGCTACCACTGCCTGTAACCAGAAGCCAATCAGAGCCACGGTCAGAAAAAAAATAAGGTGCAAAGTGACAGGGAAGCAGGTCAGTGAATGGCTGATGAGTATTTTCTATTTATCGTGTCTAAATTATGGAATTTAAATAGGGGTAAGCAGTTAAGTGCTTTCTGTTAGTTTCACATCTGACCACTTCAAAGTCACTCAACCGTAAAGGGAGATGAATGGAAAGCACTGAACTCTGTTTAAAGTGGTCCAGGAGCTGTCAATCAAGGCTTGATGTTTATAAATATTGTGGTTTGGCAGCACGGTGGCGCAGTGGGTTAGCATTGGAGCCTCACGGCGCCGAGGTCCCAGGTTCAATCCCGGCTCTGGGTCACTGTCCATGTGGAGTTTGCACAGTCTCCCAGTGTTTGCATGGGTTTCGCCCCCACAATCCAAAATATTCAAGCTAGGTGGATTGGCTACGCTAAATTGCCCCTTAATTGGAAAAAATGAATTGGGTACTCTAAAATTTAAAATAAATAAATAAATATTGCAGTTAGTTTCACAGCTGACCATTTAACAGTTACGCAAACCTGAAGGGAGATGAATGGAACAATGCTGACAGCTCGATGTTTGTGGAAGTTGTCAATCGCAGCCTCGTAAAATGAATATCAAAGACAAATGAATGATTAGCTTGCAGATCAAAGATCTGAGGGGATTTAAATCCAGTTGACTGGTTTTCTCTTTCCAGGTACTGCTTCCTGTGCCTGAGCCAATCACGTAGGACCGGAAAATGTGGTGCCCGGCCCGCTAAGTGGATGCAAATAGGTCTTAATGACCCATTTGCATTCTCCCGCTAGCGTGGCGTGTGAACCTTGATCCCATCGCCAGCAGGGGAGAGCAGTGCTTGGCACCGATCCTGTTTTTTCCCCGATACTGGACTCTCCTGCGCACCAGGAACTCCGCCATCGGCAGAGTGCAGTGGAGAATCTAGCCCATGATCTCCCTTTCAATAATCCACATTGGCTCTGCCTGAATGCATTCAAAATTTTTAAGTAACCTGCTTTAACCTCCTTGTCAACTGCGATAAACCTTCTTGATCCTTGGAAAATCCAGGACTTGGGCTATACAATAGTTCTCTGCTACTGGCTAATGATTTACATGTGTTTTGCTGTCCCAAAGAAAGTTCCTGAGGCATGGAAGGCATTGAGCTGTGAGTCACTTTTACTGGATCCCTGCCTCCCTTCAGGAGATTAGAAAGATGAAGAATAGTAAAAGAAAAATGACAAAATGTGACTACAGTTCTGAAAGATTTTAGTAATACTGAAAAGTATGCCAAACCCATCAGAAGCTTTTGCTTGGTAGTACAGAACATGAATATTGCTGAAAAGAGAACAATATTGCTGAAACCTTTTGTCTTGCACTGATCAGGACATGACAGCCATCACTTGAGCCTGAAGGAAGCCATTTATGATGAAAAGTTCTTCTTTTGAACATTATTAATTTATGTATATCACTTCAAGCAAAAGTAAATGATACACATTCAGAGCTTGATTTTTTTCTTACATTCAAATGCAAACAAAAGGAATATGTGCCTTTTTTGAATTACCTGGGGATCTTGTGCAGCTTAGAATTCCCCTTTCCTTTCTCCATGACAATTCTTTGGCCAATCAGAAATGACCTTCCAAGCAATCAGCACCCTTATCTCCAGTAGTATAAATTGTGATCATTTGTAATTTGTCATTCTTATGTTTTCCCTAATAGGTGTGTTATGTTCTTGTCAGATGGCCTGATTTATATTACAAGCACACTTGTAGCTAAGGCTATAAATGATTTATTAACATTAACTGTGGGTAAAGTAGATACAAAACAACAGGTGAATAACAGTATGATCATGCACAAGCAACCTCTCTCTCCAGCACCCTCCAGCCAGTCTGCCGTCACCTGACTCTAACATTTACTTATATACTAGTGAGACTCCTAGCGGTCAATCAGTAAATTACAACACAACCATGATATCACTACAGTGTACAAGATCAAAATCTTCAGCAACATGTCTCTTTTTTCAGCAATATGGAGATTTTGCGATAAGGATTAAGGAGTGATAGACAAAACAATGGTAAAGTATTTACAGTGCAGAAGAAGGCCATTCGGCCCATCGAGCCCGCACCGGCCCTTGAAAAGAGCACCCCACTTAAGCCCACAACTCCGCCCCGTACCCGTAACCCAGCAACCCCACCCAACCCCTTTGGACACTAAGGGCAATTTAGCATGGCCAATCCACCTAACCTGAACGTCTTTGGACTGTGGGGGGAAAGCGGAGCATCCGGAGGAAACCCACGCAGAATCGAGGAGAACGTGCAGACCCTGCACAGACAGTGACTCAAGCCAGGAATCGATCCTGGGCCCCTGAAGTTATGCAGCGATAATGCTAACCGCTGTGCTACCGTGCCGTCATGAGTCAGCAGACAAGTAACTAAGCAGCCCCAATACCCCTGCCGCCCCCCATCCCCCACCCCCCAGCCCTCTTCTCCTCCACTCCCTGTTTGGTCACTACTGAAAAGAAGGTGCTACTGCCTGACATAATGATAAGGAGAGTGCTCGCTCTGCCACTCAATTATACTATCCCAACAGGTCAACATTGTAAATGTAAATATCTCCACAGTCCCTGAGGACCATTGTCTGCTCTCCCTTTGCAGGCTGACTGGCGGTGATTTGACCTGAGGGTCAGCACACCTCAAGTGAGAGGTGCCATTGAAAATGGGGCCTTCATTAATAACCTCAGCTGGTACAGGAATTAAACTCGTGCTGTTGGTAGCGCTCTGCATCGCGAACCAGCTGTCTAGTCAACTGAGCTAACCGACACTCAGGTCAACATTATTGCAGCTGTGAAAGAGGTAAAATCAAGTTTCAAATGCATCAGTTGTCATTCCCAGCTGTACGTTGCATGGGGGCTCATAGATCATAGAGTTTACAGTGCAGAAGGAGGCCATTCGGCCCATCGAGTCTGCACATGTCCTTGGAAAAAACACCCTACTTAAGCCCACACCTCCACCCTATCCCCATTACTCCACCTAAACTTTTTGGACACCAAGGGCCATTTAGCATGGCCAATCCACCTAACCTACACATCTTTGGACTGTGGGAGGAAACCGGAGCATCTGGAAAAAACCCACGCAGCCACAGGGAGAACGTGCACACTCCGCACAGACAGCGACCCAAGCCGGGAATTGAACCTGGGACCCTGGCGCTGTGAAGCAGCAGTGCTAACTACTGTGCTAACGTGCCGCCCTTCCTGCAGCAGTTCTTCCAAAAATTGGCATAGATCTGCTCCTGGATTTCTGCCAACCCTGTAAAGGCAGTTCCCACAATCATTTCCAAGTAGTGTTCCACAGACAGTCAATATAAATGGTGACAATTTGATGGGTGTGCCCAAACAAGTCAGAGTGACTATTAATCATCCCTGGAATGCCTTCCTTCATAAAGAGACACAGTGATTGGGGTGCTTTGGAAGGAACATCCAGTATTATGATTAGTCAGGCACTCACAAATCTTAGCTGTGTCATTGAGATTACTGTTCCAGATTCCTGTGCGAGTAAGAGTTTCTGCTGTATTAATCATCTGCCAAAGTGAGCTATGTTCAACCCTGTCTGGAGATGAGATTCTGCAGTAACCAGCAGGTGGGATCAAAGCGCATTTCAGGCAGCATGATCTGCCAGCCATTCCACTGTGAGTTGGTGTTTCTTTCTTCCAGACATTCAGGACAAGTGAGTTCTCATTGGGAAGCCAATGGTACCATTAATGGCAATGGACCAAAAAAATAGAACATATAACACAACGGCTCATGAGAATCTAAATTCCAGCAGGAAAGGAAACTATTTTTTTAACTAGATTAACTACACATTATTTGCTCCTGTCCATGACTTTCTATGTATCGATCATTATTCTGAAACCTTAAACAGCCATCCCACAATCAATTTTAATTTGCTATCCTGCCTGCCCCAATGTCAGTCAGTGCATGTTGAGCATCCAGATCGCAAATTTAATGAGTTCGTATTGTGATAACAATAACAGTGAAGCTTATGGCACTCTGTTACAACAGGGTAAATCAGACAGCAACTTTGTGGCATTAACACATGTGCAGAAAAAAGTACCAATCCAGAGGTTGCTGTCAGAGATATCTCACTTCTTGAAGTGTTGCGGTCCTTGGCGATAGACCCAGTACTAAAATGTTGCAACATTAACTTTTGCTGTACTTGCCACTAGTACCACAATAAAATTTACGAAACAGGTTCAGCCTGCTCTACTCAGAAGTAAGCAATAACTGCAATGTTAATTACTGCTGAGTATCCTTTCTTGCCCTGAAAATGTGATTTTACAACTGTGCAGTCTTGTTCCCTCAGAAGAAAATTGTGTTGGAAACATTTTGATACTTTGTCTGTCTATCTGGTAAAAGAGGAGGTAATTGTTTTTTAATTCATTCATGGGGCTGGGGACATCGCTGCTTAGGTCAGCATTCATTATCCATCCTGAAGAGCCCTTGGAAAGGTGGTGGTGAACTGCTTTCTTGAACCGCTGCAGTCCATAAGGTGTAGGTACACCCACAGTGCTGTTGTGGAGGGATTTCCAGGATTTTGACCAAGTAACAATGAAGGAATGATGATATATTTCCAAGTCACAACGGTGAGTGGCTTGGAGGCGAACATCCAGGTGATGGTATTCCAAAGTGTCTGCCGCTCTTGCCCTTTTAGGTGGCAGCAATTGTGGGTTTGAAAGGTACCGCCTAAGGAGGTTTGAATTCAGACATTGATGAGTATAAAACTGATAAAGCGGGGGTATTGCATGGGCAGTCTATGCTTTTAGCTTAAAAGGGCTAGGACCAGATGAGGGGCATTCAAGGGTGTTGAGGCAAGTGAAAATGAAAATTAAAGATGTTTTCCAGTCTTCCTTAAGCTCAGGCATAATGACAGAGGACTGGAGAACTGCAGATGTTACGCCCGTGATCAAATAATGATGTAAAGATAAGCTCAACAACTAATGGCAGTCAGTTTAAATTTGGTGGTGGGAAAGCTTCTGGAACAATAGAATTTGGATAAAATTCATATTCACTTTGACAACTGTAGATTAATTAAGTAAGTCCCGAAAGACGTGCTGTCAGGTAATTTGGACATTCTGAATTCTCCCTCCGTGTACCCGAACAGGCGTCGGAATGTGGCATATGGCGGCTTTTCACAGTAACTTTGTTGCAATGTAATGTAAGCCTACTAATGTCAATAAAGATTATGAAGATGATGAAACTTGAATTCAATAAAAATCTGGAATTAAAAGTATAATGGCGACCATGAAACCATTGTCGATTGTCGTAAAAACCCATCTGGTTCACTAATGCCCTTCAGGGAAGGAAATCTGCCATCCTTACCCGGTCTGGTTTACACATGAGACACATTCTTTGAGAAGGTGACCAAACAGGTGGATGATGGTAAAGCAGTTGATGTGGTGTATATGAATTTCAGTAAAGCGTTTGATAAGATTCCCCACGGTAGGCTACTGCAGAAAATACGGAGGCATGGGATTCAGGGTGATTTAGCAGTTTGGATCAGAAATTGGCTAGCTGGAAGAAGACAAAGGGTGGTGGTTGATGGGAAATGTTCAGACTGGAGTCCAGTTACTAGTGGTGTACCACAAGGATCTGTTCTGGGGCCACTGCTGTTTGTCATTTTTATAAATGACCTGGAGGAGGGAGTAGAAGGATGGGTGAGTAAATTTGCAGATGACACTAAAGTCAGTGGAGTTGTGGACAGTGTGGAAGGATGTTACAGGTTACAGAGGGACATAGATAAGCTGCAGAGCTGGGCTGAGAGGTGGCAAATGGAGTTTAATGCAGAAAAGTGTGAGGTGATTCATTTTGGAAGGAATAACAGGAAGACAGAGTACTGGGCTAATGGTAAGATTCTTGGTAGTGTGGATGGGCAGAGAGATCTCGGTGTCCATGTACACAGATCACTGAAAGTTGCCACCCAGGTTGAGAGGGCTGTTAAGAAGGCGTACGGTGTGTTAGCCTTTATTGGTAGAGGGATTGAGTTTCGGAGCCATGAGGTCATGTTGCAGCTGTACAAAACTCTGGTGCGGCCGCATTTGGAGTATTGCGTGCAATTCTGGTCGCCGCATTATAGGAAGGATGTGGAAGCTTTGGAAAGGGTGCAGAGGAGATTTACCAGAATGTTGCCTGGTATGGAGGGAAGATCTTATGAGGGAAGGCTGAGGGACTTGAGGCTGTTTTTCTTAGAGAGAAGAAGGTTAAGAGAGGTGACTTAATTGAGGCATACAAGATGATCAGAAGATTAGATAGGGTGGACAGTGAGAGCCTTTTTCCTCGGATGGTGATGTCTAGCACGAGGTGACATAGCTTTAAATTGAGGGGAGATAGATATAGGAAAGATGTCAGAGGTAGGTTCTTTACTCAGAGAGTAGTAAGGGCGTGGAATGCCCTGTCTGCAACAGTAGTGGACTCGCCAATACTAAGGGCATTCAAATGGTCATTGGATAGACATATGGATGATAAGGGAATAGTGTAGATGGGCTTTAGAGTGGTTTCACAGATCGGCGCAACATCGAGGGCCGAAGGGCCTGTACTGCGCTGTAATGTTCTATGTTCTATGACTCCAGATCCATAGCAATGTGGTTGACTCTGAACTGCCCTCTCAAGGGCAATTAGGGACTAGCCTGCGACGCCCATGTCCCAAGAAGGAATAAAAAGAAATATGTAATTCCTGTTTTCTTTGATGTTGTTCTGTCCCATTAAGGTTCCATCTAGTGATTTAGCATTGCTGCCTCAGTTTGCAAGGTTCTAGCTTGGTGGCAGGACTCTGACAGGGAGATTTCTGCGATTGTTGGTGGGATATCACAAGGGTCCTTCCATCTTGAGACAGCCTCTGAAGTGTTTAGGACTCTATGAAACGAATGGTGGCTATAGGTATGGGGCCATTCCTTTGTAGGGGACGCCCCTCCACTGGCTGGCCAAGGGTGGCAGCTGTGACTGGAGCCACAGCTCCGTGGAAGGGTTCACACAGGAGGACTCATTGAACCCCCATGCCAACCACAATAAGCCGCCACCAAGAACCTGTCAGTCTTGGCAGTCATAGGGGCCCCATCGCCAACAGATCATAGAATCTCAACAGTGCAGAAGGAGGCCATTCGGCCCATAGAGTCTGCTCCGACCCTCCAAAAGAGCAACCCAACCCAGGCCCACTCCCCCGCTGCATCCCCGTAACCCCATAACCTCACCTAACCTTTGGACATTAAGGGGCAATTGATCATGGTCAATCCACCTAAACTGCACATCTTTCGACTGTGGGAGGAACCCTGGAGGAAACCCATGCAGTCACAGAGGTCTTATGGGCCAGGGTTTAGAGAACCCCAAAGTGTATCATGGAGTTCACCTGACCCACAACTTTTAATAGATTGTGGTATGGGGAGCACAGGGCCCACTCTACAGGTGCGGTACAGCAGAAATCGAAAAGTATTTTTTTAAACAAAACAATGTTTATTCTATGAATTCAAGTTAACCTTTTTAAAACATACAGGAACATCTTAGCAACCATTAATTCAAATACAACCCCCAAAGAATACAACACTCAGTAATCCTTAATAAATACCCAAACAACATCCAGAAGACAAAAGACCATTTTAACACAGAGATCAGGTTTAAATTCTCTAATGAGAGCAGTTAGACCTTTGAAATCACCAAAATGAACACTCTTTAGCTTGTAGAGAGATCCATGCACATCTGCTGGCTTTCACTGCAGCTCTTCTCTCTGAAAATGAAACTAAAACCTCACTCTGTAGCAGCCTGCACAAAAACGAAAGTAAAGCAGACAGACAGCCCACCACTCACGCTCTGACATCACTGCAGTAATAAACACCCATTTCTAAAAGGTACACTCACATGACACCTCACCCCAAGGACAAAAAAAACATCAACTTCAAGATGGTTTCATTTTTCACCTTTTCACTATCCTTTAAGAATGCACACAGTAAATATACTTTTTCATTTCAAAAAACAACACAGGCAAACAGGGATAATAATATAGACCATTTCTGTCCTTCTTCCAACTGGAATCCCTCTCGATTGACAGTCTCTTTGAACAAGAAGGTCTCTGCACGATCCATCCATTTCTCTATGCCTCGGCATGTCTCTTTAAAGTCAGATACTTTAGTTCAATCTGATCACAGAGACACTTGTAATTCTCCAACACAGGGGCATTGGTTATCACAACGTTCAGGCAGTCAAATGCGTGTTGAAACTCCGCTGTCCACTGAAATTTTTGACGTTTCTTCAGCATGTCCACCAGTGGAGCAACCACGCTACAAAACTTTTGCGCAAATGTTCGATCAAATCCACTCATGCCAAGAAATGGCATTATTTCCCTTCGTCTTGAGGGGATCGGAAACTCCTCAAGGAAAGTGACTTGGGATTTTCCAAATTCACTTTTGGCTAGGTTTATCACCAAACCCGCCTCCTGAAGTCAATCAAATAACTCCATCAGATGTTTTAAATGTTCTTTCCATGTCTGGCTGAAAATTACCAGATCGTCGATGTATAGCGCACAATTGGGTAATCCTGAAACGACTTTGTTAGTTAACCATTGAAATGTGGCTGGGGTGTTTTTCATGCCAAATGGCAAAACTTTGAATTGGTATATACCATCTGGAGTCACAAAAGCTGAAATCTCCTTCGCACTTTCGGATAAAGGTTATTGCCAGTAAACTTTAAGTAAATCCAGTTTGGAAATAATAGCTGATTGCCCCACTTTCTCAATGCAATTCTCCAAAGGTGGAATTGGATAAGAGTCCATTCTTGTAACTGCATTAACCTTTCTGTAGTCCACACACAACCATTGGATACCATCTGGTTTAGGTACCATCACTAAGTGTGAGTCCGTTGGCTGTAACCCACTTCAATTATGCCATTTTTAAGCATACTCTCAATCTCTTTGTTAACCTGTACCAATTTTAAAGAGTTAAGTCTATATGGATGTTGTTTGATTAGAACAGCATTTCCCACATCTACATCATGTGTAGCCATTTTAGTACTTCCCAATTTATCTCTACAAACTTGCCCACGTGATATCAATAACTCTTTCAGCTCAGTCCGTTTTTCCTCTGGAAGGTAACTCAACAATTTATCCCAATTTTTAAGAACATCCTCATTTTCCAATTTAATTTGAGGTATGTCAAATTCACAGTAATCTGGATTTGGTTTGTCACTTTGAGTTAGAATCATTAAAACCTCCTCCTTTTTCTCTCCTTCCCTTTCAAAGTACCTTTTAAGCATATTCACATGACACACTCGGTGAGTTTTCCTTCTATCTGGCGTTTTTACCACATAATTCACCTCACTTAATTTCCTTTCAATCTGATAAGGTTCACAAAACCTTGCTTTTAAAGGTTCACCTACCACTGGTGACAATTCTAAACTACAAATTGGCAAAACTACAAACTTTGGCTTTCGTGTCCGCTACCTGTTTCATCACATTTTGTGCAACTTTTAAATGTTGTCTAGCCAATTCACCTGCTCTATTTAATCATTCCCTAACATTTGACACGCAATTTAATAATGTAAGTTCTGATTTCTCACTCACCAATTTTTCCTTAATCAATTTAAGTGGTCCTCTTACCTCATGACCAAAAATTAGTTCAAAAGGACTGAATTTGGTTGACTCCCTAATTGCAAACAGTATGAATTACTTTATCCCAATCCTCTAGATAATCTTGACAATAAGCCCTCAACATTGTCTTTAATGTCTGATGCCACCTTTCTAACGCTCCCGGCGATTCTGGATGATATGCAGTTGATTTAATTTGTTTTATTCCTAAGCTATCCATAACTTCTTTGAATAACCTCGAGGTAAAATTCGATCCTTGATCTGATTGTATTTCTGTGGGTAGTCCATATCTAGTAAAGAATTCAAGTAACTCCTCCACAATCTTTTTAGCTGTAATATTACGTACTGGAATGGCCTCTGGAAACCTAGTAGACACATCCATTATCGTCAAAAGATATTGATTCCCACTTTTCGCTTTAGGAAGGGTCCTACACAATCAATTATGACCCTTTTAAAAGGTTCCTCAAATGCTGGAATGGGCATTAAGGGCTGGTTTTATCACTACTTGAGGTTTCGCTATCACTTGACATGTGTGACATGATTGACAAAATTTAACTGCATTTTTAGGTAGTCTAGGCCAATAAAAATGTTTTTGTATTTTAGCTTGAGTTTTCCTTATTCCCAAATGACCTCCCACTGGTATCTCATGTGCAACTTGCAACACCTCCATTCTATACCATACCGGCAATACTACTTGATGAACTTCTGCCCACTTCTGATCCGCCTGAATATGTAAAGGTCTCCATTTTCTCCGCCAATTTTCCTGAACTAAAAATATCCGCCTCATTCTCCACCTGTTCTTGTTATTTTTCAACCATCTGATCAAAAATCGTTTCTGATAATTGCACTTCAACTTCATCTTCACTCTTTGATTTCTTCTCTTGTCTTAACCTGTGACTTTGCGACCTTGTTACTACACAATCCGGAAAAATCCCAGGATATTCGTCCTTCAACACTTCAGTCGTCTGATTTTCCACTGGCTTATCAACCACAGTAGGCATCACTCTCACCTGCGATCCAGCTGTTCATTACCCAAGATAAACTGTATTCCTGGACAAGATAGTTTCTCTATTAGTCCGACTACCACTTCACCACACTTCACTGGACTTTCCAACTCTACCTTATATAATGGAACACTACTCCTCTCACCCTGAATTCCACATATTACCACCTTTTCTAGCAATATTCCTCCCAAACTACATAACACCTCATCTCTTTCCATTAAAGATTGAATAGTTCCCGTATCTCTTAAAATTGTGACTTCTTTACCTATTCCTCCAGATACACATGAGTAAACTTGACCCACACAAGTAAATTCTTCAAAGAGACCTGGCACCTTCTTATCAATCACCTCTTGATCAGGGTGTACAATCTTTTGCACCTCCTTCGCTTCACTTGGGCTTTCCTTTACCACTTTAACAAACCCCACTGTTATCCTGTTTAACAACATCAGCTTTCCCAATGCTTTTCTTCAACCACCAACAGTGACTTCACATGGCCTAGTTTATTACAGTGAAAACATTTGAAACTTTTCATGCCTCTTCCAACTTCCTGGATTTCTTTTTTAGTCTGAGGTACCCTTCCCTTATTATCTCCCATCAGATCACCTTTAAGGGGTTCCTTTTCATGGGACACTGGCATCAGTTTTGGGACAGGGGGGGACCTATACCGTTGGGATGCTCGCCACCTGAACCGAGCTGGGACCAGTGTTCTGGCAAAAAGAGTAAATAGGGTGGTCAATAGAATTTTAACTAGAGATTGGGGGGGGGAGGGAAAGTCAGGGAACCAAGAGGTGAAGTAATCAGTGGGAAGCGTAGCTGCTTAGGAATACAAAAAAGCACGAAAAGACAGAACTCAGGAGAGGTTACGATAGTCCCCATCCCACAAAATATGACACAGTGTATGGAAAGGCTCAGTAAACCAAGGTCCGCCACACTAAGAAAACAAAAAAGGACGGTCAATAGAGAATTAAAGGTGCTATATTTAAATGCGCGCAGTGTACAGAACAAGGTAGATGAGCTTGTGGCCCAGATTGTGACTGGCAGGTATGATGTGGTAGGCATCACAGAGACGTGGTTGCAGGGGGTTCAGGACTGGCATTTAAACATCCAGGGATTCACAACCTATCGAAAAGACAGAGAGGTGGGCAGAGCGGACGGGGTTTCCTTGTTAATTAGGAATGAAATTAAATCAATAGCACTAAACGACATAGGGTCAGATGATGTGGAGTCTGTGTGGGTAGAATTGAGGAACCACAAAGGCAAAAAAACCATAATGGGAGTTATGTACAGGCCTCCTAACAGTGGTCAGGACCAGGGGCACAAAATGCACCACGAAATAGAAAGTGCATGTCAGAAAGGCAAGGTCACAGTGATCATGGGGGACTTCAATATACAGGTGGACTGGGTAAATAATGCTGCCAGTAGACCCAAGGAAAGGGAATTCATTGAATGTTTACAGGAGGGCTTTTTGGAACAGCTTGTGATCGAGCCCACGAGGGAACAGGCCATTCTGGACTTAGTGTTATGTAATGAGCCAGACTTGATTAAAGATCTTAAAGTAAGGGAACACTTAGGAGGCAGTGATCATAATATGGTAGAATTCAATCTCCAATTTGAAAGAAAGAAGGTAGAATCAGATGTAAAGGTGTTACAGTTAAATAAAGGTAACTACAGGGCCATGAGGGAGGAACTGACAAAAATCGACTGGGAGCAGAGCCTCGTGGGAAAGACAATAGAACAGCAATGGCAGGAGTTTCTGGGAGTAATTGAGGACACAGTACAGAGGTTCATCCCAAAGAAAAGAAAGGCTATCAGAGGGGGGATTAGGCAGCCATGGCTGACAAAGGAAGTTAGGGAATGCATCAAAGCAAAAGAGAAAGCCTATAATGTGGCAAAGAGTAGTGGGAAGTCAGAAGATTGAGAAGGCTACAAAAACCAAACAGAGGATAACAAAGAGAGAAATAAGGAAAGAGTGGATCAATTATGAAGGTAGTCTAGCCAGTAACATTAGGAATGATAGTAAAAGTTTCTTTAAATGCATTAAAAACAAACGGGAGGCAAACGTAGACATTGGGCCGTTCCAAAATGACGCTGGTAATCTTGTGATGGGAGACAAGGAAATAGCTGAGGAACTAAATAAGTACTTTGCGTCAGTCTTCACAGTAGAAGACATGAGTAATATCCCAACAATTCAGGATAGTCAGGGTGCAGAGTTGAATATGGTAGCCATCACAAAGGAGAAAGTGCTAGAGAAACTAAGAGGTCTAAAAATTGATAAATCTCCGGGCCCAGATGGGCTACATCCTAGAGTTCTAAAGGAGATAGCTGAAGAAATAGTGGAGGCGTTAGTTATGATCTTTCAAAAGTCACTGGAGTCAGGGAAAGTCCCAGAGGATTGGAAAATCGCTGTTGTAACCCCCCTGTTCAAGAAGGGAACAAGGAAAAAGATGGAAAATTATAGGCCAATTAGCCTAACCTCAGTTGTTGGCAAGATTCTAGAATCGATTGTTAAGGATGAGATTTCTAAATTCTTGGAAGTGCAGGGTCGGATTATGACAAGTCAGCATGGATTTAGTAAGGGGAGGTCGTGCCTGACAAACCTGTTAGCGTTCTTTGAAGAGATAACAAATAGGTTAGACCAAGGAGAGCCAATGGATGTTATCTATCTTGGCTTCCAAAAGGCCTTTGATAAGGTGCCTCACGGGAGACTACTGAGTAAAATAAGGGCCCATGGTATTCGAGGCAAGGTACTAACATGGATTGATGATTGGCTGTCTGGCAGAAGGCAGAGAGTTGGGATGAAAGATTCTTTTTCGGAATGGCAACCGGTGACGAGTGGTGTCCCGCAGGGTTCAGTGTTGGGGCCACAGCTGTTCTCTTTATATATTAACGATCTAGATGACGGTACTGGGGGCATTCTGGCTAAGTTTGCCGATGATACAAAGATAGGTGGAGGAGCAGGTAGTATGGAGGAGGTGGGGAGGCTGCAGAAAGATGTAGACAGTTTAGGAGAGTGGTCCAAGAAATAGCTGATGAAATTCAACGTGGGAAAATGCGAGGTCTTGCACTTTGGAAAAAAGAATAGAGGCATGGACTATTTTCTAAACGGTGACAAAATTCATAATGCTGAAGTGCAAAGGGACTTGGGAGTCCTAGTCCAGGATTCTCTAAAGGTAAACTTGCAGGTTGAGTCCGTAATTAAGAAAGCAAATGCAATGTTGTCATTTATCTCAAGAGGCTTGGAATATAAAAGCAGGGATGTACTTCTGAAGCTTTATAAAGCATTAGTTAGGCCCCATTTAGAATACTGTGAGCAATTTTGGGCCCCACACCTCAGGAAGGACATACTGGCACTGGAGCGGGTCCAGCGGAGATTCACACGGATGATCCCAGGAATGGTAGGCCTAACATACGATGAACGTCTGAGGATCCTGGGATTATATTCATTGGAGTTTAGGAGGTTGAGGGGAGATCTAAGAGAAACTTACAAGATAATGAATGGCTTAGATAGGGTGGACGTAGGGAAGTTGTTTCCATTAGCAGGGGAGACTAGGACCTGGGGGCACAGACTTAGAATAAAAGGGAGTCACTTTAGAACAGAGATGAGGAGAAATTTCTTCAGCCAGAGAGTGGTGGGTCTGTGGAATTCATTGCCACAGAGGGCGGTGGAGGCCGGGACGTTGAGTGTCTTTAAGACAGAAGTTGATATCTTCTTGATTTCTTGAGGAATTAAGGGCCATGGAGAGAGAGCGGGTAAATGGAGTTGAAATCAGCCATGATTGAATGATGGAGTGGACACAATGGGCCGAATGGCCTTACTTCCGTTCCTAAGTCTTATGGTCTTATGGTCATTACCTTTACCACGGGATTATTTCTCTTGTCCCCAGTTTCTATCCCTCACAAGCTGAAACTGATGTCGGAAGCCAAGCTTTGATTTATGAACTAATTCATTATCATCTGCCATTTCTGCTGCTAATCTCGCAGTTTTAGCCCTCTGCTCTTCCACATGAGTTCTCACTACATCAGGAATTGAATTTTTAGGAACTAAAGAGCTTCATACATTTGGTCTATTTTCAAAGCCCTTATCCACCTCTCAAAATTACTGTTTGAACCTTTCAAACTCCATGTATGTTTGACCAAATTCTTTCCTTAAATTTCTAAACCTTTGTCTGTAGGCTTCAGGCACTAGTTCATAAGCACCTAAGATGGATTTTTTCACCTCCTCACATGTCCCAGATACCTACCCCGGTAGTGATGCAAACACTTCATCTCCCCTACCTACCAGCTTTGTTTGAATCAGTAATACCCACATGTCCTGTGTTCATTTGTTTCGCTACTTTCTCAAATGAAATGAAAAAGGCATCTACCTCCTTCTCGTCAAACCTTGGCAATGCTTGGACATATTTAAATAGATCCCCACCAAGCCTTCGACTATGACTCTCTTTCTTACTATCCTCATCACTATCGTCCAACTGTACGTTTCCCTTTACGTCTGCCAATTTTAACTGACTGTCATGCTTCATGGCCATTTTCTGAAGTTCAAACTCTCTCTCTTTATCTTTTTACGTGATCTGTATCCCCTTTCTCTTTCTCTTGTTCTGAAGAGCTATTCTTTCTTTTCTACTTTCTTCTCTCTCCTTTTCTTTGTCCTCTCTATTTCTTTCTCTCTCTCTTTCTTTTTCTTCTCTCTCTTTCGTATTCAAGTTGCTTTAATTCTTTCTCATGTTCTGTTTGTTTAATTTGTAACTGAATTTTTGCCATTTCCAATGAGTCAAACTGTATCTCAGGCAACTTTAAATGCTTAGCCACCACCATAACTACCATATCTTTTCGCATTTTGTCAGTTAATGTTAACTGCAATGTTTTTGCCAAATCTAACAGTCTGCTTTTAGTCTCTGTCCGTAAGGTACTGCGTGTGATCGTCTCCACCCCCAAAGACTTCAGAGCCTCTGAAAGAGCCATTGTCCACAACACACTCCGCACTTAAACTTGAATACCACACCTGATAAGCAACCACAATATGCTCACCCCCTCACTGTCTTTAAGTTCACTAAGCTAGTCCAATAGATAGACTTTTATCCTGGATGAGACCCCAATTTGTAATGGGCCAGGGTTTAGAGAACCCCAAAGTGTATCATGGGGACAATAAAGAGAGTGTACCTCAGATTAAAAAAGAAATCCAGGAGGGTGAAAAAGAGATGAAAAGTTTCAAATGTTTTCACTGTAATAAACTAGGCCTGTAAAGTCACAGTGTTGGAGGTTGAAGAAAAGCACTGGGAAGGCTAATGTGGTAAAACAGGATAAGACAGTGGGATTTGTGAGAGTGGTAAAGGAAAGCCCAAGGGAAGCGAAGGATGTGCAAATGATTGTACAGCCTGTACAAGAAGTAATTGTTAAGAAGGTGCCAGATGTCTTTAAAGAATTTACTTGTGTGAGTAAAGTTTACTCATGTGTATCAGGAGGAGTAGGTAAAGAAGTCACAATTTTAAGAGATACAGGGGCTAGTCAATCTTTAATGGCAAGAGATGAGGAATTGTGTAGTGTGGGAAGATTGTTGCCAGAAAAGATGGTAATATGTGGAATTCAGGGTGAGAGGAGTAGCATTCCATTTTCTCAGGTAAGGTTGGAAGGTCCAGTGAAGGATGGTGAAGTGGTAGTAGGAGTAATAGAGAAACTATCTTGGTCCAGGAATACAGTTTATCTTGGGTAATGATATAGCCATTTTCTGAAGTTCAAACTCCCTCTCTTTATCTTTTTCCCTGATCTGTATCTCGCTTTCTTTTCGTTCTACTAGGGCTATTCTTTCTTTTCTCCTTTCTTCTCTCTCCTTTTCTTTTTCCTCTCTCTCTCTTTCTTTTTCCTCTCTCTCTCTTTCGTATTAAAGCCACTTTAATTCTTTCTCATGTTCCATTTATTTAATTTGCAACTTAATTCTTGCCGTTTCCAATGAGTCAGACTCTATCTCAGGCAACTTTAAATGCTTAACCACTGCCATAATTACCTCATCTTTTCGCATTTTGTCAGGTCATGTTAACTGCAATATGTTTGCCAAACCTAACAGTCTGCTTTTCGTATCTGTCCGTAAGGTACTGCATGTGACATTCTCCACCCCCAAAAACTTCTGAGCCTCTGAAAGAGCCATGGTCCACAACACACTTAAACTAAAATACCACACCGGAAAACAACAATCCTTTACTGTCTTTAAGTTCACAAAAACCAATCCAATAGATAGACTTTTATCCCCCTCGAGCCCCCAATTGTTGTGGGCCAAGGCGTTTTCAGAACCCCAAAATGTATCATGGAGCTCAACCAATCTCCCTCTTTAATGTATTGTTGCTTTTGAAGCACACGGCTTGTTCCCCAGGTGTGGTATTGCAATTATGGACATGTGGGTTTTTAAACACAAAACAATGTTTATCCCATGAACTCAACTTAACCTTTTAAATAAACATTGGATCACTTAACACCCCTTACTTCAAAGATAACCCCAAAAATAATACAACAGTAAATAATCCCTCAAAATGTTCCTTCAAACTTCCAAAAGACTTCACCTTTAACAACAGACATGAGGTTACCCTCAATATACTTATAGTCTTTGGATTTTCAGACATCACCAGGCCAGCTGTGTGTATTTCTTCTTGCAGCTCTTTGTAAAACACACAAACACTCCCAGCTTTCTCCTCAAAAATGGTTTTCTCCTTTTCAGCAGCTCTCATCAAACCAGCCAGGCACTTTTCAGCTTTCTTCTCAAACTAAACTAAAACTTCAAAATGGTGGATCTGAAGCCCAGCTCCACCCACACTCTGACATCACTGCATTTCTTAAAGGTACATTGCTCAAACGTCCATGTCTTAAAGGCACTGTCACATGACAATTTCCTCCCTTGAACACATGAACTAAGAGCAGGAGTAGACAATTTAGACTCCTGAGCCTAAACACCTTCAATGTGATGGCGGATCCCATCAGGGCCTCAACTCCAGTTTCCTGCCCATTCTTCATAACCTTTCAACCATTTGCCAATTAAAAATATGTGTGACGCCTCCTTAAATTTACTCACTGTCCCTGCATCCACCGCACTCTGGGGTCACAAATTCCACAGATTCACAACTCTTTGGGAGAAGTTGTTTTTTCTCAAACCCCTGTTATAATTCGCTACCTCTTAAGATTATGACCTCTCATTTTAGAATACTTCAATAGAGGAAGCATCTGCTCCACTTCTACTTTATCCATACCTTTTAGGTATGAGGTGATTTGGACATTCTGAATTCTCCAGTGATTTGGACATTCTGAATTCTCCCTCAGTGTACCTGAACAGGCACCGTGATGTAGCGACTGGGGGATTTTCACAGTAACTTCATTGCAGTGGTAATCTAAGCCTACTTGTGACACAAATAAAGATTATTATAATTATAAACATTATTATTATAGTCAGCTGCAAATGCATCAAAAAATGCCAATGACAAACACGCTGCTGAAACATCTGACGTTCTGGGGCGACATTCTCCCGAAACGGCGCGATGTCTGCCGACTGGCGCCCAAAACGGTGCCAATCAGACGGGCATCGCGCCGCCCCAAAGGTCCGGAATGCTCCGCATCTTTGGGGGCCGAGCCCCAACATTGAGGGGCTAGGCCGGCGCCGGAGGAATTTCCGCCCTGCCAGCTGGTGGAAACGGCCTTTGTTGCCCCGCCAGCTGGCGCGGAAATGACATCTCCGGGCGGCGCATGAGCGGGAGTGTCAGCAGCCGCTGACAGTTTCCCGCGCATGCGCAGTGGAGGGAGTCTCTTCCGCCTCCACCATGGTGGAGACCGTGGCGGAGGCGGAAGGGAAAGAGTGCCCCCACGGCACAGGCCCGCCCGCGGATCGGTGGGCCCCGATCGCCGGCCAGGCCACCGTGGGGGCACCCCCCGGGATCCGATCGCCCGCGTCCCCCCAGGACCACGGAGCCCGCCCACGCCGCCTTGTCCCGCCGGTAAGGTAGGTGCTTTAATTTACGCCGGCGGGACAGGCAATTTATCGGCGGGACTTCGGCCCATCTGGTCTGGAGAATCGAGCGGGGGGGCCCGCCAACCGGCGTGGCGCGATTCCCGCCCCCGCCGTATCTCCGGTGCCGGAGACTTAGGCAACCGGCGGGGGCGGGATTCACGGCAGCCCCCGGCGATTCTCCGACCCGGCGGGGGGTCGGAGAATGTCGCCCCTGATGTGCCTCCAGGTTCCCTGCTGTGAGTGGGTAAGGTTAAATTCAGTCCTGCAATTGGATAATGAATTTGTTGTTTTATGTTGGACAGATTCTTCTAATATTTAGAAATAATCATGGGCGTCATTCTCCGACCCCCCCGCCGGGTCGGAGAATGGCCGTTGGCCGCCGTGAATCCCGCCCCCGCCCCCGCCAAAGTCTCCGGTACCGGAGATTGGGCAGGGGCGGGAATCGGGCCGCGCCGGTTGGCGGGACCCCCCACTCAATTCTCCGGGCCGAATGGGCCGAAGTCCCGCCCAGAAATTGCCTGTCCCGCTGGCGTAAATCAAAGCTGGTATTTACCGGCGGGACCAGGTGGCGTGGGCGGGCTCCGGGGTCCTGGGGGGGGGCGCGGGTCGATCTGACCCCGGGGGGTGCCCCCACGGTGGCCTGGCCCGCGATTGGGGCCCACCGATCCGCGGGCGCGCCTGTGCCGTGGGGGCACTCTTTCCCATCCGCCTCCGCCACGGCCTCCACCATGGCGGAGGCGGAAGAGACTCTCCCCACTGCGCATGCGCGGGAAACTGTCGGCGGCCGCTGGCGCTCCCGCGCATGCGCCGCATTTCCGCGCCAGCTGGCGGGGCACCAAACGCCATTTCCGCCAGCTGGCGGGGCAACAAACGCCATTTCCGCCAGCTGGCGGGGCGGAAATCCCTCTGGCGTCGGCCAAGCCCCTCAATGTTGGGGCTCGGCCCCCAAAGATGCGGAGCATTCCGCACCTTTGGGCCGGCGCGATGCCCGTCTGATTGGCGCCCTTTTTGGCGCCAGTCGGCGGACATCGCGCCGTTGGGGGAGAATTTCGCCCCATGTATTCAATTTTTTCCATTTTTCCACAATATTTAACTTGTCCATTGTTGTGCAATAATATCACGTAAATCTAGTGCAGTGTACATTCTCACTATTAAATGCCATCTGTCATCCATTACTTTAGCTGCAGCATCTCTCCAGATCATTTTGAACTCAATCTGTATTGTTGGAACACTCAGTTTTTCATGTAACTTGGTGCCATCCATTGATTTTGACATTCTACCTCCAACATCCTCAGAATATTTTAACTGTAATTGAGCAGAGTTGCCCAATTATAACCACACATTTTAATAAACATCCTCTTTCCTATCATCTAGTCAATTTATCATCCAATTACAGCTTCCTGTTGGATTCCAGTTGCTTCTATTTAGCCAAAAGTCTCTTGTGAAAAACATTACTGCCAAAGTCATACCCAGCAGATAGAAACTGACCATAGACTAATATTCTTGAACATCTGTGAAAAGCTAATTTTATTACAAGTGTACATTACATTCCTATATATAATATGGTAAAAATCCTACTCTGACTGAGATCTAAATATCTGACAGCTTTCCGAGTGGGATTCTTTGCCCCTTTATAATCATTTGAAGTTTGCAACAGTAATTTCTTGCCTGAAGTCAGTAAAATGGAATTTATCTTGGAAGGAAATGTTTTCATACCGCTCTTATCAATGAGGATTATCACAGTGGAACATTCAGAACCGAACCAGCAGGCACACTAATCTCTGTTATTGTTTATTTATAGAGTTACAAATTGTTTCACCTACATTCAAAATTGCTGTAGGTTGTGAGGCATGTTCCCTAACTGCATCACAGAGTAATTTCTGCCAGGAACAAGAACTGTCTTAACAGCGTTTTGCTCCAAATGACTGAACAATCGCTCATGGTTTGAGCAGTGTTCTCAGTTCCTCTGATGCCACCAAACTTTTTCTAAACAAAAGACACATACTCTCCAAAGACTTCACCTGTAATACTCGGAAATGATCTGTGAAATTATTATGGTGCTATTTTGCTTTTGGCACCAGCAACCAGATGGAACAGAAAGGATTGGTAGTTTGGTATTGAGAATTTGGTAGTTTGGTGCAGTGCGGTAACCAAGAAAGGTAAGTGGTTAATCTAATTGTGCTGTTTTTCAGTTTTTCAGTTAAAAGTGCAGTGTAGATTAGTGTCTGATTGGCTGAAGCTGCCCCCACCATAACCTTAAATTAAACTAATTAATTAATTAGTGATGGCTGGTCAGGTGATGTGCTTGAGCTGCTTGATGTGGGAGCTGGCAGATCCCATTGCGAGCTGCAGCGACCACATCTGCAGTAAATGTTGGCTGCTCGAAGAGCTCCGGCTCAGAGTTGATGAGCTGGAGTCTGAGCTTCAAACACTGAGGCACATCCGGGAGGGGGAGACTTACCTGGACACTGTGTTTCAGGAGGCAGTCACACCTGTCAGAGTAAGTAGTTTAAATCCTGCCAGTGGCCAGGGACAGCAGGGTGTGACTGCAAGTCAGGCAGGTAAAGGGAACCAGCAGTCAGGAACTCAGGAGCCTCAGCCCTTGACTCTGTCCAACAGGTATGGGGCACTTGCTCCCTGTGTGGATGGCGAACAGGGTTGCAGGAAGGATGAGTCAGCTGACCAAGGCATCATGGTTCAGCAGGCCATTCAAGGGGAGGGAGTAAATAGGCAAGTTGTAGTTGTAGGGGATTCTATTATCAGGGGGATAGATAGTATCCTTTGTGAGCAGGATAAAGAGTCCCGCATGGTATGTTGCCTGCCCGGTGCTAGGGTGCGGGACATCTCTGACCGGCTTGAAAGGATACTGGAGAGGGAGGGGGAGGATCCAGTTGTTGTGGTCCACGTCGGTACCAACAACATAGGCAAGTCTAGGAAAGAGGACCTGTTTAGAGATTATAAAGAGCTAGGATTCAAATTAAAAAACAGGTCCTCAAGGGTCATAATCTCCGGATTACTGCCCGAGCCACGTGCAAATTTGCATAGGGAGGCAAGAATAAGGGAAGTTAACACGTGGCTGAAAGAGTGGTGTGGGAATGAGGGGTTCCTTTTCATGGGACACTGGCATCAGTTTTGGGACAGTGGGGACCTATACCGTTGGAATGGTCTCCACCTGAACCGAGCCGGGACCAGTCTTCTGGCGAAAAGAGTAAATAGGGTGGTCAATAGGACTTTAAACTAAAGATTGGGGGGAAGGGAAAGTCAGGGAGCCAAGAGGTGAAGTAATCAGCGGGGAGCGTAGCTGCTTAGGAATACAAAAAAACACGAACAGACAAAACTCAAGAGTGGTTACGATTATCCCCATCCCACAAAATATGACATAGTGTATGGAAAGGCTCAGTAAACCAAGGTCCACCACACTAAGAAAACAAAAAGGGACGGTCAATAGAGAATTAAAGGTGTTATATTTAAATGCGGCAGTGTACGGAACAAGGTAGATGAGCTTGTGGCCCAGATTGTGACTGGCAGGTATGATGTGGTAGACATCACAGAGACATGGTTGCAGGGGGTTCAGGACTGGCATTTAAACATCCAGGGATTCACAACCTATCGAAAAGACAGAGAGGTGGGCGGAGGGGGCAGGGTTGCCTTGTTAATTAGGAATGAAATTAAATCAATAGCACTAAACGACATAGGGTCAGATGATGTGGAGTCTGTGTGGGTAGAGTTGAGGAACCACAAAGGCAAAAAAACCATAATGGGAGTTACGTACAGGCCTCCTAACAGTGGTCAGGACCGGGGGCACAAAATGCACCACGAAATAGAAAGTGCATGTCAGAAAGGCAAGGTCACAGTGATCATGGGGGACTTCAATATGCAGGTGGACTGGGTAAATAATGCTGCCAGTGGACCCAAGGAAAGGGAATTCATTGACTGCTTACAGGAGGGCTTTTTGGAACAGCTTGTGATGGAGCCCACGAGGGAACAGGCCATTCTGGACTTAATGTTATGTAATGAGCCAGACTTGATTAAAGATCTTAAAGTAAGGGAACACTTAGGAGGCAGTGATCATAATATGGTAGAATTCAATCTCCAATTTGAAAGAAAGAAGGTAGAATCAGATGTAATCGTGTTACAGTTAAATAAAGGTAACTACAGGGGCATGAGGGAGGAACTGACGAAAATCAACTGGGAGCAGAGCCTAGTGGGAAAGACAATAGAACAGCAATGGCAGGAGTTTCTGGGAGTAATTGAGGACACAGTACAGAGGATAATCCCAAAGAAACGAAAGGTTATCAGAGGGGGGATTAGGCAGCCATGGCTGACAAAGGAAGTTAGGGAATGCATCAAAGCAAAAGAGAAAGCCTATAATGTGGCAAAGAGTAGTGGGAAGTCAGAAGATTGGGAAGACTACAAAAACAAACAGAGGATAACAAAGAGAGAAATAAGGAAAGAGAGGATCAAATTTGAAGGTAGGCTGACCAGTAACATTAGGAATGATAGTAAAAGTTTCTTTAAATACATTAAAAACAAACGGGAGGCAAAAGTTGACATTGGGCCGCTCCAAAATGACGCTGGTAATTTTGGGATGGGAGACAAGGAAATAGCTGAGGAACTGAATAAGTACTTTGCGTCAGTCTTCACAGTAGAAGACATGAGTAATATCCCAACAATTCCGGAGAGTCAGGGGGCAGAGTTGAATATGGTAGCCATCACAAAGGAGAAAGTGCTAGAGAAACTAAGAGGTCTAAAAATTGATAAATCCCCGGGCCCAGATGGGCTACATCCTAGAGTTCTAAAGGAGATAGCTGAAGAAATAGTGGAGGCGTTAGTTATGATCTTTCAAAAGTCACTGGAGTTAGGGAAAGTCCCAGAGGATTGGAAAATCGCTGTTGTAACCCCCTGTTCAAGAAGGGAACAAGGAAAAAGATGGAAAATTATAGGCCAATTAGCCTAACCTCGGTTGTTGGCAAGATTCTAGAATCCATTGTTAAGGATGAGATTTCTAAATTCTTGGAAGTGCAGGGTCGGATTAGGACAAGTCAGCATGGATTTAGTAAGGGGAGGTCGTGCCTGACAAACCTGTTAGAGTTCTTTGAAGAGATAACAAATAGGTTAGACCAAGGAGAGCCAATGGATGTTATCTATCTTGACTTCCAAAAGGCCTTTGATAAGATGCCTCACGGGAGACTGCTGAGTAAAATAAGGGCCCATGGTATTCGAGGCAAGGTACTAACATGGATTGACGATTGGCTGTCAGGCAGAAGGCAGAGAGTTGGGATAAAAGGTTCTTTTTCGGAATGGCAACCAGTGATGAGTGGTGTCCCGCAGGGTTCAGTGTTGGGGCCACAGCTGTTCTCTTTATATATTAACGATCTAGATGACGGGACTGGGAGCATTCTGGCTAAGTTTGCCGATGATACAAAGATAGGTGGAGGGGCAGGTAGTATGGAGGAGGTGGGGAGGCTGCAGAAAGATTTAGACAGTTTAGGAGAGTGGTCCAAGAAATGGCTGATGAAATTCAACGTGGGCAAATGCGAGGTCTTGCACTTTGGAAAAAAGAATAGAGGCTTGGACTATTTTCTAAACGGTGACAAAATTCATAATGCTGAAGTGCAAAGGGACTTGGGAGTCCTAGTCCAGGATTCTCTAAAGGTAAACTTGCAGGTTGAGTCCGTAATTAAGAAAGCAAATGCAATGTAGTCATTCATCTCAAGAGGCTTGGAATATAAAAGCAGGGATGTACTTCTGAAGCTTTATAAAGCATTAGTTAGGCCCCATTTAGAATACTGTGAGCAATTTTGGGGCCCACACCTCAGGAAGGACATACTGGCACTGGAGCGGGTCCAGCGGAGATTCACACGGATGATCCCAGGAATGGTAGGCCTAACATCCCTCTTTTGAGCAAGTGCTGTTTCTAACTGCAGTTTTGAAAAAGAGGTTGTTTCATTGTTCTGAAATCCTTCCTCAAAAGGCCAGGTGCTCTGTCTGAATGATGTCCCCTGGCACCCTGGCAGTGCCAACCTGATCGAAACTGTCTGTTCTGCTTTATCAGCAGGAAGGGCATCTACTCCTTCAAAGATCAAGTAGTCTGTGACCACAGCAATAGTTTCCTCTATGACTATGCAGGTTTTCCTGGCAACAGCCATGGCTCCTTCACCTTCAGCAGTTCAACCTGCCTCAAGACTTCACTCCAACCCTCAAGTGCATGGATGGATCCTCAGGGACAAGGAATATACACTAAAAGGCTACTCACCCTCTGCAGGCAACAGAGGAGATAAAACCAATGAGACCAGCTCAGCAGGACAGCTTTGAGCAGACCACCCAGCTTCTAAGGATTTCTTTTGATTTCTTTTATATATTCTTTCATGAGATGTCGGCATCACTGGCATGATCAGCATTTATTGTCCATCTCTAATTTCCCTTGAACTAAGTGACTTGTAGTTAAGTGGCAGTTAATAATCAACCTCATTGTTGTGGGGTGGATTCATATGTAGGTCAGAGAGAGTAAGGACAGCAAATTTCCTCTTCTAAATGACACTGAACCAAATGAGATTTTATGATGATATTTGTGAAGGTAACCATTGCCAAGACAGGTTTTTTATTCCAGATTGTTTTTATGCATTGAATTAAAATGCCACCAGCTGCCATGGTGGAATTTGAACCCATACCCCAAAGCATCCAAGGTTTCTGGATTAATAGTCCAATGACATAACTACTATGCCACCATCCCTCCACATGCCTCTGTGCCGAGACAAGTAAGGTGGTGCCCTCCTGCAAGGATCACGGTCATTGTGTTGGTTTGCTATGTCCCCCTAGGTCCTCCAGAGAGATGTGGACCTAAAGGATTGTGATCCCTGGAAGGAGCCACACCTCAGGAAGGACATACTGGCACTGGAGCGGGTCCAGCCAGAGATTCACACGAATGATCCCAAGAATGGTAGGCCTAACATACGATGAACGTCTGAGGATCCTGGGATTATATTCATTGGAGTTTAGGAGGTTGAGGGGAGATCTAATAGAGACTTACAAGATAATGAATGGCTTAGATAGGGTGGATGTAGGGAAGTTGTTTCCATTAGCAGGGGAGACTAGAACCCGGGGGCACAGCCTTAGAATAAAAGGGAGTCACTTTAGAACAGAGATGAGGAGAAATGTCTTCAGCCAGAGAGTGGTGGGTCTGTGGAATTCATTGCCACAGAGGGCGGTGGAGGCCGGGACGTTGAGTGTCTTTAAGACAGAAGTTGATAAATTCTTGATTTCTCAAGGAATTAAGGGCTATGGAGAGAGAGCGGGTAAATGGAGTTGAAATCAGCCATGATTGAATGGTGGAGTTGACTCGATGGGCCGAATGGCCTTACTTCCACTCCGATGTCTTATGGTCTTATGGATTAGCATGACATCCTCCTTTCCAATATTAAGAACACAATCAAGCTCACCAGCACCCACTAATATATTACGATCCGTGGACAAATTGCAGTAGATGAATTTATAAAACCAATTATATTCAAGTGAATCCTTTTCTTTATTCCTGCTGCTTTGAGAAATCACATCCCACTCCGCACACAGCAAGTGAGCATGTCAAATTGTAAAGATCTTTAGTAAGGTGAAAATATGGCAAAATTATAATTAGTGAATCTTTTTATGTAAAATAAATCAGAGTTCTTTTTTAATTCATCACCTTGCCATCCCATGGTGCATTCATTGTTTTTTACTAAAGGAAACATTTCATTTCCTGAAGTGTTGATCCCTCTCATTTTGTCAAATTTGATGTTCTGAGTTAAGTCCTTCCCTTAAGGACATCTTTAAACTAATTACATTTGCAAATGGGGAAATATAGCAAGAAAGCACCATAATACCCAAAGGACATAGAAAACAAATTAATGCTTCCAACAACACATTAATACAGTTAATTCACATCCTTTTTACGGAAACATTTACATAAAGGGAACTTTTGCTAAGATAGTCATTTATTTCAGTCAGAGAAAAACTGGTGATTCAGGGGAATATTTTCTGAGCTATTCCCAGCAGGAAAGAACAGGAAAACAAAAGCAAATGGTAGAATCACAGCGAGGTGATTTCATAAATCATTAATGTGGCATAAATTGAAAACATCACAAAAGGAAAACATTAACTGCATTAAGCACAGGAAAGTTCCTCAAATGTTACTCAAAGCCATTTTAAAAAATGGAACATTTTCTGCTTTCAAGGACTGAACATTTTTGAAAGCGAGAAGTTTCTATGTTGCTTTATGTATTGCTGGAGTAAATGTCTGAAAGAGGAATAATATAAGGCAGTAAATAACAAAGAAAAGTAATTCAACTCATAAAGGCTGCTCCTTCTGCAGACTGTGTATAACTTGAACCTTGACAAATTTGTTTAGCCTCCTCAAAATGGCGAGTAATTACATCAAAAACTTTCAAAAAGACAAAGCTCAGTGAAATTAAAAGATTCCAAGTTAGTAATCTAACATTGTAACCTACGTATTTTAACCTTGATCACTTTAATTTAACACCATACCCAGCAGCACAGAACAGTGTTATTACCCAATCTCGAATAGCTGGGGATACATTTTCACCACAGAAAGCAGGAGCCGGGTCAGAAACTCACCTCCAGTGTGTGGCATTATGGGAAATGTGCAGAACTGTAAGGGACTATGAAATGTCTAAATCACACACTGGAGGAAGCTAGATGCAGAACTATATAAAGCATCGATGCTAAGCCTTCTGGGAGAGTGTTGAGGAGAAGGCTGGGAGAAAGACTGTAGGAAAGCTAGTGTGAGCGAGAGCAGATCATAGTTATTGTATTAGTATAGAGATTAATGGTAGATGAGTGTAGATTGCATATTTATTGCCAATTGTTTATTGTATAGAAGTAAAAAGCCAAATTCAATTAAGTATTGTAAATAAATCTTTCGCTTTGTTTAATACAAAAGCTAGTTGTGGTCTTCGTGAACACTACGCCAACCATCCTAGGATCTAAACCACATAGAGCACCACACAGTGGGAAACTGATTTTCATGTGAGTAAACTCTTAACTGGTGTGAAGATTGGTTCCCTGTCCACTTAAGAGCCAGTTACAGCCTGGACATAGGCAAGTCAGATGAAGTAGGAGGTAAATTTTTACTTCCCATAAGAGCCATTACTGATGTTGCTGGTTGGCCAAATGGAGGAATCTGCTCATTTTTAGCTCAGTTGGCTAGACAGCTGATTTGTGATGCAGAACAAGGCCAACAGCATGGGTTCAATACCTGTACCTACTGAGGTTATTCATGAAGGCTCGCCTTCTCAACCTTGTCCCTCGTCTGTAGTGTGGTGATCCTCAGATTAAAACACCACCAGTAAGCTCTGCTGCCAGGCCTGCTGAGATTTTCCAGCATTTTCTCTTTTCAGATTCCAGCATCCGCAATAATTTGCTTTTAACCAGTCAGCTCTCGCCCTCAAAGAGGAAAGCAGCCTATGGTCATCTGGGACAATGGCAACTTTACCTTTACCTTACCTTTGTTTGGAATTAACTGGACCATTCTCCCCATCCCTGTGGCTATTGTTACTTTGGAACTGCTTCAAGGTATCAGGTGACCAGCTGGAGACATGTTGTTAGCTCAGCAATTTTCAATTTTTAACAGTACATAAAAAAAGACTTATAGAATAGTCCAGCTGATTAATATATAAATATATAGATGTATATATATACATATTATCTTCACGTCTCGACGGTGGCATAGCATAGGAGAGCTGGAGGCCCAGCCCCTGAAGCAGGTCTGCTCTTTGATTCGCAGATACTGGTCTTGATCTTACATTGGAAACTGTGAGATGGCGGGGGGGGGGGGAGATCCTCTTCTGCAGGGCAGCATAAGGAACCCACCTTGTCATGCAGCATGGGCACATCTCTGTTCTGCCTCACCTCCCTCTGCCTCATCTTCTTCCACATCTTTCACCCCCTATTCCTGCATGGATAAGATGTCTCCTTAAGACCATAAGACCATAAGACATAGGAGCGGGCGTAAGGCCATTCGGCCCATCAAGTCAACTCCACCATTCAATCATGGCTGATTTCAACTCCATTTACCCGCTCTCTCTCCATAGCCCTTAATTCCTCGAGAAATCAAGAATTTATCAACTTCTGTCTTAAAGACACTCAACGTCCCGGCCTCCACCGCCCTCTGGGGCAATGAATTCCACAGACCCACCACTCTCTGGCTGAAGAAATTTCTCCTCATCTCTGTTCTAAAGTGACTCCCTTTTATTCTAAGGCTGTGCCCCCGGGTCCTAGTCTCCCCTGCTAATGGAAACAACTTCCCTACATCCACCCTATCTAAGCCATTCATTATCTTGTAAGTTTCTATTAGATCTCCCCTCAACCTCCTAAACTCCAATGAATATAATCCCAGGATCCTCAGACGTTCATCGTATGTTAGGCCTACCATTCTTGGGATCATTCGTGTGAATCTCTGGCTGGACCCGCTCCAGTGCCAGTATGTCCTTCCTGAGGTGTGGCTCCTTCCAGGGATCACAATCCTTTAGGTCCACATCTCTCTGGAGGACCTAGGGGGACATAGCAAACCAACACAATGACCGTGATCCTTGCAGGAGGGCACCACCTTACTTGTCTCGGCACAGAGGCATGTGGAGGGATGGTGGCATAGTAGTTATGTCATTGGACTATTAATCCAGAAACCTTGGATGCTTTGGGGTATGGGTTCAAATTCCACCATGGCAGCTGGTGGCATTTTAATTCAATGCATAAAAACAATCTGGAATAAAAAACCTGTCTTGGCAATGGTTACCTTCACAAATATCATCATAAAATCTCATTTGGTTCAGTGTCATTTAGAAGAGGAAATTTGCTGTCCTTACTCTCTCTGACCTACATATGAATCCACCCCACAACAATGAGGTTGATTATTAACTGCCACTTAACTACAAGTCACTTAGTTCAAGGGAAATTAGAGATGGACAATAAATGCTGATCATGCCAGTGATGCCGACATCTCATGAAAGAATATATAAAAGAAATCAAAAGAAATCCTTAGAAGCTGGGTGGTCTGCTCAAAGCTGTCCTGCTGAGCTGGTCTCATTGGTTTTATCTCCTCTGTTGCCTGCAGAGGGTGAGTAGCCTTTTAGTGTATATTCCTTGTCCCTGAGGATCCATCCATGCACTTGAGGGTTGGAGTGAAGTCTTGAGGCAGGTTGAACTGCTGAAGGTGAAGGAGCCATGGCTGTTGCCAGGAAAACCTGCATAGTCATAGAGGAAACTATTGCTGTGGTCACAGACTACTTGATCTTTGAAGGAGTAGATGCCCTTCCTGCTGATAAAGCAGAACAGACAGTTTCGATCAGGTTGGCACTGCCAGGGTGCCAGGGGACATCATTCAGACAGAGCACCTGGCCTTTTGAGGAAGGATTTCAGAACAATGAAACAACCTCTTTTTCAAAACTGCAGTTAGAAACAGCACTTGCTCAAAAGAGGGAGCACTTTAGAGTTAATGGACCATGAATCATAGAGCAGTGCAGAAGGTGACCATTGGCCATTGACCCATTCAGTCTGCACAGACTCTCTCAAAGAGCACCCCGCCAAGGCCCACTGACCCCACCTAATGTCTAGACACTAAGTAGAAATTTAACATGGCCAATCCACCTAACCTGCACATCTTTGGACTATGGTAGGAAACCAGAGCACCCAAAAGATACCCATGCAGACACTGGAAGAATGTGCAAACTCTTTATAACAGCCGCCCAAGGTCAGAATCGAACCTGGATCCCTGGCGCTGTGAGGCAGCAGTGCTACCTAATGTGCCAATGTTCTGCACCCAGTGAAGAGTTATAAAAACATATAAAGCAAACCCTCCTCTGAAATAGCTGGACCTGTCAATCAAGAGACTTGTAAAAGGTAATGGACCATGCAATTGAATTTAAACAATACAGTTCAAAGCTTTTAGGCTTCTCAGCAAGCCCAGAGGTTCTAAAAAGTTAAAGGGGGATGAAATTGAATGTGAATAAAGAACTTCAAAGGTTTCCAACTCATCAAAGGGAATACTTTTACATTTATCTGACAGATCTTTTAACTTAACATATTGGGAGAGACATCAAAGTTGGTAGCATGGATCCTTTAAGGGGTGCGCGCTTGCAGTCCATGTGACTGGCTCAGAGCCTATCATGTGGGAGCACATGAACCCGACCACCGAGAAAAAAGCACAGAGCCCGGGAAGTGGGGTCCGGTTAGAGTTAAAAAAAAAGGGGCATTCATAAGGTCTAGAAGGCTGAGACCAGATGAAGCCCTTGAAGAATGTAAAGGGAGTAGGAAGGAACTTAAGCAAGGAGTTAGGAGGGCTAAAATAGGTCATGACAATTAATTGGCAAACAGGGTTAAGGAGAATTCCAAGGCATTATACATATATATATAAAGGGTTACCAGGGAAAGGATTGGCCCACTCAAGGACAGAGAAGGGAATCTATGCGTGAATCCAGAGGAAATGGCCAAGGTACTAAATGAATACTTTGTATCAGTATTCACCAAAAAGAAGGAATTGGTGGGTGATGAATCTAGGGATGGGTATGTAAATATTCTGAGTCATGTGGATATCAAAAATGAGGAGGTGTTGGACATCTTAAACAGCATTGTGGATAAGTCCCCAGAGCCTGATGGGATCTACCCCAGAATACTGTGGGAGGCAAGGGAGGAAATTTCTTGGGCCATGACAGAAATCGTTGTATCCACATTGGCTACAGGTGAAGTCCCAGAGGATTGGGGAATAGCCAATGTTGTTCCTTTGTTTAAGAAGGGTAGAAGGCTTCATCCAGGAAATTATAGGCCGATGAACCTTACGTCAGTGACAGGGAAATTATCGGAAAAGATTCTTGGGGACAGAATTAATCACATTTTGAAACAAATAGACTTATTAGCAGGAAGCAGTATGGTTTTGTGAAGGAGAGGTAGTGTCTCACTAACTTTATCGGGTTTTTTGAGGAAGTGAGAAAGATGATTGATGAAGGGAGGGCAATAGATGTTGTTTACATAGACTTCAGTAAGGCCTTTGACAAGATCGTTCATAGCAGACTGGTACAAAAGGTGAAGTCACATGGGATCAGAGCTGAGTTGTCAAGATGGGTACAGAACAACTTTTGTTGCTCATTGTATATATAAATGATTTGAAGGAAAATGTAGCTGGTCTGGTTAGTAAGTTTGTGGATGACACAAAGATTACTGGAGTTGCAGATAGTGAAGAGGATTGTCAGAGGATACAGCAGGTTATCGATCGGTTGGAGACTTGGGCAGAGAAATGGCAGATGGAGTTTAATCTGGACAAATGTGAGGTAATGCATTTTGGAAGGTCTAATACATGTGGGAAATATACAGTAAACGGGAGAAGTCTTCAGAGTATTGACAGGCAGAGAGATCTGGGCATACAGGTCCACAGGTCACTGAAAGTGGTAACGCATTTGGATAAGGTAGTCAAGAAGGCATACGGCATGCTTGCCTTCATCGGTCGGGGTATTGAGTATAAAAATTGGCAAGTCATGCTGCAGCTCACTGGGCTAAATCGCTGGCTTTTAAAGCAGACCAAGGCAAGCTAGCAGCACGGTTCAATTCCCGTACCAGCCTCGCCGAACAGGTGCTGGAATGTGGCAACTAGGGGCTTTTCACAGTAACTTCATTGAAGCCTACTCGTGACAATAAGCAATTTCCATTTCATTTCATTCATTTCATTACTAGGAGTGGGTTTGAGCCGGGGGGGGGGGTGGATAGTATATACAGGAGGTGGAGGGAAGTAGGGCAGGTCAAGGTGAGGGATTTGTATTTGGAGGGAGGGTTTGCCAGTCTGGAGGAGCTAAGGAAGAGGGTAGAGCTGCCGAGGGCTAGTGAGTTCAGGTATCTACAGGTTAGGGACTTTGGACGAATGGTCTGGAAGGGGTTCCCGAGATTGCCGGGATATGCCCTGCTGGAGCGATGCTGCTTCCGGATGTGGAATGGGAGGGAAGAATTGGGGATATATATAAGTGGCTGGGGGAGCAGGGAGGCGAGCGGGTGGTGAAGATCAAGGAGAAATGGGAAGCGGAGTTGGGAATGGAGATCAATTGGGGAGTATGGAGTGAAGCACTGCGAAGGGTAAACGGGACCTCCTCTTGTGCAAGGATGAGCCTGATACAGTTTAAGGTGGTGCACAGGGTGCATATGACTCAGGCGAGAATGAGTGGGTTCTTTCAGGGGGTAGTAGATGAGTGTGAGAGGTGTGGGCGGGGGCCAGCGAATCATGCGCACATGTTTTGGCGTTGTGAAAAATTGGGAAGATTCTGGGCGGGAGTGTTCGCAGTCCTAGCCAGGATAGTGGATGAGGGTGTGGACCCGGACCCTTTAGTGACGATATTTGGGGTTTCAGAGAAGCCAGAGCTCATGGAGAGGAGGAAGGCCGATGTCTTGGCCTTCGCCTCTCTGATTGCACGGCGACAAATTTTGCTGGAGTGGCAGTCGGCATCGCCACCAGGGGTAGCAGCATGGTTGGGTGACCTGCGGTTTAGAGAAGATAAAGTATGAGTTAAGGGGCTCAGCAGGGGAGTTTGGGAAAACGTGGGGGATGTTTGTGACCGTGTTTGAGGAACTGTTTATCGCAGGGGAGTGGGAGGGTGGGTGATGGGGAGGGGGGTGTGAAAAAGGAGAAAAACCGAATTCCGGTTGCGGCTGTGCGGAGCTAGGTCGCGCGTTCGGCAGCTCCCGCTAAAAGCAGACTTTTGGGCTCTTTTTAGGGCCCGTAACGGCGCTTGTTCGACGTTTCCCGGTGTGGGAAGGGGGCAGCAACATTCCCCCGATAGTGTATGGATTGGACCAGGAGTGGGGCGATTAAAAAGTGGCTTTGAAGCAAAGAAATGTGCGAGGGAGGAGGACCAAGATGGCGGCGGGCGGAGACCAGGCAGCATGGAGGCAGTGGCCGCAAGAGCAGCAGGAGCTTCTCCAGCTCTGTTTTAAGGAACTGAAAGCAGAACTGCTGGAGCCAATGAAGGCTTCAATCGATAAGCTGCTGGAGACCCAGACGGCCCAAGGGGCGGCGATCCGGGAGGTCCGGCAGAAGGTCTCGGAGAACGAGGACGAGATCCTGGGCCTGGCGGTGAAGGCGGAGGCGCACGAGGCGCTCCACAAGAAATGGCAGGCGAGGTTCGAGGAGATGGAGAACCGGTCGAGGCGGAAAAACCTGCGGATCCTGGGTCTCCCGGAGGGGCTGGAGGGATCGGACGTGGGGGCCTACGTGGTCACCATGCTGAATTCGCTGATGGGAGCGGGAGCCCACCGAGTGCTGGCGAGGAGGCCCAAGCCCAGCGAGCCGCCACGAGCGGTGCTGATGTGGTTCCACCGGTTTGCTGATCGAGAGTGTGTGTTAAGGTGGGCCAAGAAGGAGCGGAGCAACAGGTGGGAGAACGTGGAGGTCCGGATTTACCAGGTTTGGAGCGCGGAGGTGGCGAAGAAGAGGGCCGGTTGCAACCGGGCGAAGGCAGTGCTGCACAGGAAAAGGGTGAAGTTCAGTATGCTGCAGCCGGCATGTCTGTGGGTCACCTATAAGCATCAACACCATTACTTCGAGTCCCCGGAGGAGGCGTGGGCCTTTGTTCAGGCCGAAAAACTGGACTCGGACGAGGGGTCGCGGTGGGGGGATGGTTGGGGATTGTTGGGTTGTGTTTCGAGGGAGCGTTCTTTGTTTTTTGGGGGTTGATTGGGCATTGTTTTGATTAGGTCCTCCGGGTGGGCTCGTGGGGGGGGTGGGTAAACTGCTTGGGGGTTTGATGGTCGGTAGGGGAGATGGGGCGCCGTGGGGGTGGAGGGGAGAGGCCTGAGTTGGGGGTAGTGCGACCAGGCCTGGAAAGGGAGCTGCGCCCGGGGAGGCGGGGCCGGGTGAGTGGAAAGCACTGGCTTTTTCCTGCGTTTAGGCCTGAAGGGGCGGGGCCGGAGCTGGGAAGTGTGGGCTTTTTCTCTTGTGCTGGGAGTGGAATGGATGAGATCCTGCTGGTGGACAAGGGGGGGGGAGGGGAAGTTCCACACTGGGGGGGGGGGGGGGGGGGGGGTCGATGGAGCGGCGGGAGTGGCCGGGGTCAGCAGGAGTCAGCTGACTTACGGGAGTACAATGGCGGGAGCAATGCAGCTAGGGGGGACCTAGCTGGGGGGGGCAGGGGGTGGGGGGGTGGGACCGGGTTGCTGCTGGAATGGCCAAGGGGGAGCTGGAGTTGGTAGAGGATGTCCGAAGGGCTATGGCTAGTCGGCGGGGGAGGGGGGTGAGTAGCCCGCTGATCCTGGAATGTAAGGGGACTGAATGGGCCGGTCAAGCGGGCCCGGGTGTTCGCGCACCTGACGGGGTTGAAGACAGATGTGCCCATGCTTCAGGAGACGCACCTGAGGGTGGTGGGTCAGGTAAGGTTGAGAAAGGGGTGGGTAGGGCAGTTGTTTCATTCGGGTTTGGATGCAAAAAATCGTGGGGGGGCGATCTTGGTGGGGAAGAGAGTGTCGTTCAAGGCGTCGAGCATTGTGGCAGATAATGGCGGTAGGTATGTGATGGTAAGTGGAAACTGCAGGGGGAGCGGGTGGTGTTGGTCAATGTATATGCCCCGAATTGGGGCGATGCGGGGTTCATGTAGCGTATGCTGGGCCGGATTCCGGACCTGGAGACAGGGGGCCTGATAAGGGGGGGGGGATTTCAACACGGTGCTGGACCCAGCACTGGATCGCTCTAGGTCTAGGACGGGCAGGAGGCCAGCGGCAGCCAAGGTGCTGAGGGGGTTCATGGACCAGATGGGAGGGGTGGATCCATGGAGGTTTGCGAGGCTGGGGGCCAGGGAATTTTCATTCTTCTCCCATGTCCACAAGGCCTACTCCCGGATTGACTTTTTTGTCATGAGCAGGGCGCTGATTCCAAGGGTGGAGGATACGGAGTACTCGGCGATAGCCATTTCTGATCATGCTCCGCACTGGGTGGATCTTGGGTTGGGGGAGGAGAGGGACCAGCGCCCGCTGTGGCACCTAGAGGTGGGGTTGCTGGCGGACGAGGAGGTGAGCGGGCAGGTCCGGGAGTGTATAGAGAGGTGCCTGGAGGCTAATGACAATGGGGAGGTGCAAGTAGGGGTGGTCTGGGAGGCGCTGAAGGCGGTGGTCAGAGGAGAGCCGATCTCCATTAGGGCACAAAAGGAGAGGGGGGAGAGTAGAGAGAGGGAGAGGTTGGTGGGGGAGATGGTGAGGGTAGATAGGAGGTACGCGGAGGCTCTGGAGGAGGGATTGCTTAGGGAGCGGCGTAGCCTCGAGGCTGAGTTCGATTTGTTGACCACCAGGAAGGCAGAGACACAGTGGAGGAAGGCGCAGGGGGCAGTATATGAATACGGAGAAAAGGCGAGCCAGATGCTGGCGCACTAGCTTCAGAAGCGAGAGGACAACTCCCTCGCATTGTTAGACATTTAGCTGCTGTTGTATAAAGAGCAAAAGGTTCTGCTCCTTTTCTCAAACACCTTTATTTCACAGACTCATCACATCACCTGACACAATGGCCACCTGAAGCACCTTTACATATCAGTGTCAATTAATGGATACTTAACATAAATGAGACAACTAATTGGAATGTCTCTTAACCCATTACTTAACAGTCTCCCCTTCCTTGGAGAAAAACAATAATCAGGTGAAACCAAAATTACAAGAAACACAAAAACACACATGCAATTTGCTCTTTTTTTTTCATTTTTGGAAGAAAAAAAACAGCGACAGAAACAGGCGCCATTCATTAACAATATCCAAAATTTTCTGTGAACTAGTCCCTCTTTTTGTAAAACAGTCTGACAATTGATAGCTGCTGTCGACCCATTTAATTTTTGCAATTTCCCCTCTGTCCAACATCTGCTTCAAACTTGCGATGTCTATCCTTAACCTTTTTTTCATTGACACTTTTTGTAGAGTGCACATTTTCCCACAGGAATTTATTTTCAATGTGACAATCAATAGGTATATTACCCAAATCCCCTAATCCCCAAATTTCTGTCAACATCTGAGATACATAAAAGGCCGGATCCACAGCCTCTACAAGGCTTAATGTCTCAGCAGCCAAAGTGCTTTTGACCACTCTCCTTATTTTCTTTCTTTCCCACACAAGAGGGCAACATTTACCATTGTTCCCCAAAAGGAAAATTATAAAACATCCTGCGCTTGAAACCCCATCACATAAATTTGCATAGGACACATCACTATAAACTATGAGTTTCAAGTGCCTACGGTCACCTAAAACCATGTACCTCAAATCACACTCCTGCATTTTTAGTTTGACCAACGCTTTACTTGCTCTTATTATGTCTTCCACTTTGGGATCATTCATTTTTGTACTCAACTCTAAGACATCAAAACTCACGTCCGGTCTAGTCTGTCTACAAAACCAATTCAGTTGCCCAATTTAACTTTGCAGCTGCTCTTTTTGCATCTTTGTAACCATTGCATCTTTTTGTGATACTCGGCCATGACTAATTGCTATTAGGCTGATGCTTTCCAAATGAGATTGCTGACGTAAAGTTTCTTCTAACTTAGTCTGCCCGATTTCCAGTCCAATATATTTAAATGCATCGGAAGCCTGATTCCAACCCTGAATTCTTTCCTCAAACCAGAGATTACAATAGCTTCGAAATCACTAGTCCCACCCCACAAAAAATCATCGACATGCATCATAAAGATGCCAGAAAGATTTCCTTTATAGTGCCAGTAAAACATTGTCGGATCTGCATTCAACTGGCAACAGCCTAACTTTAACAAAACTGACCTTTCCAAAAAATACCAGACTCTAGGCGTATCATTCCATATACACATTTGTTCAACTTCCAGAGTACCCCTTCTGTGTTAGCTGCCTCTTTAGGAGGACGGAGAAAAATGTCTCCATGGAGTTGATGCCCCTGCAAAAAGGCAGCTTTTATATCTATAGATTTACATTACCATGCCTTTGTGGCTAATAGAGCCAAGAATATCTTTAAAATAACCTTTCCTGCCATAGGTGAATCTACCCTTAAATCCTGATCTTCTAAGTTTTCTTCAAATCCCCTTGCCACAAGCTGACCTTTGCCTTATAAGTTCCATCCGGAAGAACCTTTTCCATGCAAATCCATCTGTGGGATGGAGCTCTTTGTGCCTTATCTGGTACTTCCGTGTATACACCAAATTCACTCCAACTATGCAGTTCTTGCTGTTTGGCATCTTTGATAATTTTTTCATCTAATTTATTGGAAGTCACCAAAATCTCACGTGCATGTGGGCTTCTACTCCTATTAGTATTCGTAGTCTTACTCATGTGCCGAGACCTTGATAAACTACGTCCCCTCTCCCCCCTGGTATCTCATTCTGTACTGCTACTGCTTGATCTTTCCCTTCTGCTGTGGGATGTCCTTTCAATAGTTCTCAACCTTTTCCTGCGGACCTGTTCACTATCTGATGTACTATCTGAACTGGCACTGCGTTTCTGTGCCCTCCATTTTTGAACTTTGTGCTCCCAATCCATTGTCTTGACGCCCTCCCCTGAATGCTGTACATTAAACCAATGTTTATACTTTCCAGTAGCCTTCCCTGCTCTACTAATAACAGTTGCATCCTTCCATTGACTAGACCCTTCAGGCAAGTATGTCACTTTTATACCAACTTTTGGCAGTTGTCCTTTTGGAAAAACGGCCTGTTCTAATTCATCAGAAGTGTTGTGTTCCTCGACAGAAACCCTGTCTATATCAGTTAACTGGTCCTCATAGTGTAACACACGTGTACCAGTGACCCTGGTTCCTCGTCATGTCTGTCTGCTATGTCTAAATTTGAAAATTTGTAGTCTGTACAAATGCTTGATGAATGTACCCGAACAGTTTGATTGCCATATTGCAAAATAATTGTTTTGCCATCTATGCCTATGATTTTCCCTGGGCCTTTCCGTTCATTAAAATTGTCCCTCTTCTCGTACACGATGTGTCCTTGCTGAAAAATGGTATTTGATGGCCGTGCATTATGCCTTAAAGCTCTGCGAATTCTTTCAGAGACTTCTGCTTCCAAAAAAGCTTTTCTACTGCTATGTAATGCATTTAAATGCTCAGCAAAGGCAGAGCTAATTGTAGTCCCTTCCCAAGCTGGTGGCTGGTCATCCAAAATGGACGGAATTTTAGGATTTCTACCAAACACTAATTAATAGGGACCATAGACCCCAACCACCTGCAATGAATTCTTTACATGCACTGCCCATGCTAAAGCTGAATTTAGCTTGCAATTCGGTCTATCTGCCAAAGTTTTCCGGAGCATGTCATCCATTAGAGCATGGTTTCTTTCACAGACACCATTACTAAATGGGCTTTTCGCAGCCGTATTCATAACTGTGATATTCACGTTTTCACACATATCCCGAAACTCATCATTAGCAAATTCTCCCCCATTGTCCGTAAGGAATTTTGCCAGTGGGCCCATTCCTGTCCCTATCCATTTTTCCATGATTTGATCCAGAATTACTCTCTTTTCTTCACTTCGTACAATCGTTGATTGACTAAATCTGGTTGCTAAATCTACAAAATGCAAAATAAATATATTATTGGCCTTATCCCAGATCTTAAGGTCATGGCCACAATGTTGTTAAAATCCCTGGCCAAAGGTAAGGTTACTATCGGTCGTGCTGGTGTCCTTCTGTACTTCCTACAAACTTCACAGCGATCACTAATCTGTTCTATGAGTTTAGTATAGTCTTCATCCCTTACCCCTGCATCCTTTAATACATTTTTCAGCCTCCGTGGAGACGGATGCACAAATTGCGTATGCAGTTTCAATACAACAAGCTTTTCATCAGCTAAAGTCCCATTTGCAACTGCCATTAACACATCCTTAACAACTCTACTTGAAATATTATTTGTCAGTAATGGAATACAATAGTGTCCTGACTGTGTAAATTGTAAGTCCACCGTCTTTCCAAAAACTGTTGCCTTATCCTGTTCCATATCCAGTTTCATGTGTGCTTTCTTCATCGACGGTCTGCTCAGAAGCAAAGGTATCTCACTTGTTACAACATCTGTGCTAATGAAATGATTCACTCCAGCAATATTGCAAGGGATCACCACTCTTTTCAGCGACTTCAGAGTATTATCATCCCCAAACCTGGAAACTTGTGGAACTTTCAAATTCCTTAACTTTGTTACGATTTTCAGCATTCAAAGAGTCCAGGTAACATTTTAACCAGTCAATTCCACACACAGTAGATGTGCAGCCACTGTCCAATACAGCACAATTGAAAAATTCTGCAACCAACACGCTCATTACCGGTGTAAAACTGCTTGTTAATATGCAATGCCTTTCTGGTCACTATCCTTTTCCACTTCTGACTCTTCCGTGTCATATGTCACTTCAAACACTCTATTATAACGTGTTGGACAGTTGAAAGCATAATGGTATTGAGAGTCACATCGAAAACATCGATTTATCATGCCCCATGCATTTCTGGGGTTCATCTTCCTATTGTAGGTTCTAACTGGGTTTCTGTCTTCATAATTTCCGGGTCCCAATCTCCTTCTATAGTCTTGGAACCTGTTCGCAGCCGTACGATTTCGCCATCCTGTTAGTAGTGTATCTTCCATATTCTACTTTATTGCAGGCTGACCTATTTGGGTCATCAGAGCCATCGGAATCAAATGGTTCCCCAGAAACTTTTTTTAAAGCTTTTTTCATCTGATCAAATAAGGTATCCTTATCCGCAAACTGAACTCCTGTCAAAACCAGGAGCCTATCCATGTTGCTCCCTCTAGCACAGTCAAGTAATTTAAAGGCCAACACAGACTGTGGAAATTCCAGGTTGTGTTTCTGCAGCCTTTTATATAGTCTGCCAAATTCCATTATATAGTCTTCAATGGAGAAATCCTCTATTTTCCAGAACCTATCAAAATCCGACCATGCTTCATACGCACTTAACAAGTCATCCTTTTTGTAAATCTTATCCATAAAATGTAATAGAGCCTGCAGACCTTCTTCGGAGTCTAACTCTTCCAATTTCAGCTCAGAAAACACTTTGCTCCGGATTTTACTGTCACAAGGTAGAGAAAGAGCCAATGCCATACCTTGTTTTCTCTTTTCCCAAGGCAGTTACCTTAGTCCACATAACTACTGCACTTCTCCATTGGTCGTACGATCCCCTTTCAGAAAATAAGGGGGGGGGGGAAGTAGTCATATTCGGCCATCTTTATCCTAGGTTCAGCCATATATCTTCTTTTTATTTCTTTTCACTCACTCCTTGGTTTGGTCTGGAAAAGTTGTATCTTTGAACCCTTCACATTTGCACAGCAACTATCCCCTACAACCATTTGTTAGACGTTTAGCTGCTGTTGTATAAAGAGTCAAACTTTCTGCTCCTTTTCTCAAACACATTTATTTCACTTTAACAGACTCTGCACAAACTTCTTTCATCACATCACCTGACACAAAGCCCCTTCACATATCAGTGTCAATTATTAGATACTTAACATTATTGAGACAACTAATTGGAATGTCTCTTAACCCATTACTTAACGCGCATTATCCCCATATCCCGATAACCCCACAAATTGCACTTCTTTAGACTGTGGGAGGAAAACGGAGCACCCAGAGGAAACCCATGCAGACACGGCGAGAAAGTGCAAACTCCACACAGACAGTAACTCAAGGCTAGAATTGAACCCGGGTCTCTAGCACTGTGTGGCAGCAGTGCTAACCCATTGTGCCACTGTGCAGGCAGAAACATATTTAACACAGGTATAACGGTGGCACACTAGTTAGCACAGCTGCCTCACAACACCAGGGGCCTGTGTTCATTCGGACCTTGGTTGACTGTGTGATGTCTGCCCATTCTCCCTGTGTCTGCATGGGTTTCCGAGAACCACGGAATAGAACCTTGGAATTCCTACAGTATAGAAGGAGGCAATTTGGCCTATCAGGTCTGCACCGACCCTCTGAAAGAGCACCCTACCTAGGTCCACTCCTCCGCCTTATCCCTGGAACATAATTTGTACATCCCTGGACACGAAGGGGCAAGTTAGCATGGCCAACACGCCTAACCTCCATCTTTGGACTGTGGGGGGAAACCAGAGCACCGGGAGGAAATCCACGCAGGCACGAGGAGAATTGCAAAGTCCAGACAGACAGTCAATCAAGGCCGCAATTGAACCGGAGTACCTGGGGAAATGAGACAGCAGTGCCATCCACTGTGCCACCATGCCACTGCTGATTCCTCCAGCTGCTTCAATTTACACCCACAATCCAAAGATGTGCAGTTTAGGTGAATTGGCAATGCTAATTTGCCCCTTCGTTTCCAAACGGGGCAGGGGCGGGAACCTGGATAGGGTGTTCTTTCAGTGTGCGTGCAGACTTGATGGGCCGAATGGCTTTCTTCTGCAATGTGATTCTATAAACACAAATCAAAAAAAGCAAATGTTACAAGGAGAGGACATCAAAAAGCACAATGGCGCTTTTAAAATCTTATGACCATAATCTAAAGTAAAACCTACAAACAGTTTTAAGCATGCCACATATAAAGTTGAAGTGCAGGTTTAATAAATTCACAGATTTAAAACAGATAACCAAACTTCTGTTCACTTATAAATAAACACCTTTAATCATTACAAAATAAAATTAAAAATTATTTTAAAAGAAGTAACAGTAATCCCTGTTTAAAAGAAAGAGCAAACAAAATCTGTTAAAAAAAACTTCTACATACCTTTAAAACACTTGTTAAAATAGTTGCCTGTTCTCATCAATATAAATTTACTGTTGAAACGCCTGCCTCAATGGGCGTTCCCAAGCTGACCGTGTTATAAGGGGGCAGGTAGCACTCCTGCCCCGCGCTGGAGCCTGGGCAGACCGGGTCACTGAAGGCTCGAGGCTGCTGCAGAGAAAGGAAGGTTGGATGCATAATCCGAGTGCTATTAAGTGCGCATATTTCCCTATTGAGGTCAGTGGCCCCTGGCTTCCTGCCGCTAGTCAGAAGATACGGGTCAATAAATTATCCATTTATTTTTGATACAGATTAATTAGCTGTTATTTGCAGCTTTCCACACTGTTGTTACTATAAGGATTTTCTTAATTAGTTTGGAATTAACATTTGAATGTAATGTATACAATAACCTTCACACATTTGAAAAGAAAAAAATACAGTTGCGTGATGTGCCATTATTCCACCCTTAATAAGTCAAGGTTTGGCCTTTACATTGTCATTATGTAACAATGGCATATATGAATGGAACAAATCGCACTATACATGAATACTGCAAATTAATAATGGTGGTGGACGTTTCAAGTTCTTATAATATCGTATGCACTCAAAGGCATTTTGATAAATTAAACATTTCAGGGTTTATCCATAATGGTCATCATTATCACAAATCGAAAGGTACTTAGGTGGGTTAAAGCTCTAAGCTCAGTTTAATATGTATAAAAATGGTGATGATGAATGCCTCTTGGGATTTCATCATTAGTTCCAAACATTGTTGTTTTTCAGTTATTAGCCTTAGAGCCACATCATACATTGCTTAGTGGCATGATAAATTTGCTGTAAACTAACATTTAAATTTAAACAGGGAACTGTCCTATTAGTATCTTCCATAACAATCACAAAATATGGTGGACCAACAAGATGGCAGAGTGAGTTCTGGTTCCATCACATGCTAAGCAATTCTGTCTGCAACTCTTCTGATTCAGATACATTTACTTTCTTTGACAATGTTAACAAAGACTTCCGATTGCGGCTATGCGGAGCTAAGTCGCACATTCGGCAGCTCCTGTCAGAAACGGACTTTTGGGCTCGTTTTAGGGCCCCCAGTGGCATTTGTTCGACGGTTCCCAGTGTGAGAAGATAACAGTAACATTTCCCCGGCACTGTATGGATTGGGCCAGGAGTGGAGCGGTGAAAAAAGTAGTTTTGGAGCAGCGAAAAGCGCGAGGGAGGAAAACCAAGATGGCGATGGGTGGGGACCAGTCAGCATGGGCGCAGTGGTCGCAGGAACATCAGGGGTTTCTCCAGCGCTGCTTCACGGAATTGAAGGCAGAGCTGTTGGAGCCGATGGAGGCTTCGATAGACAAGCTGCTCGAGACCCAGAAGGCCCAAGGGGCGGTGATCTGGGAGGTGCGGCAAAAGGCCTCGGAGAACGAGGACGAGATCTTGGGCTTGGCGGTGAAGGTAGAGGCGCATGAGGCGATGCATAAGAAATGGCAGGAGAAGTTCGAGGACATGGAGAATCGGTCGAGAGGAAGAACTTGCGGATTCTGGGTCTCCCGGAGGGAGTGGAGGGGTCGGATGTTGGAGCATACGTGGTCATGATGCTGAACACGTTGATGGGCGTGGGGGCCTTCCCGGGCCCCTGGAGCTGGAGGGGGCCCACCGAGCCCTGTCAAGGAGGCCCAAGCCCAACGAGCCGCCGCGGGCGGTGCTGGTGCGGTTCCACCGCTTCGTGGACAGGGAGTGTGTCCTAAGGTGGGCAAAGAAGGAGCGGAGCGGCAGGTGGGAGAATGCAGAGGCCCGGATATACCAGGACTGGAGCGCGGAGGTGGTCAAGAAGAGGGCCGGGTACAATCGGGCTAAGGCGGCCCTGCATTGGAAGGGGGTGAAATTTGGAATGTTGCAGCCGGCGCGACTGTGGGTCACTTTCAAGGACCGCCACCACTATTTCGAGACACCGGAGGAGGCGTGGACCTTTATCCAGGCCGGAAGTTGGACTCGGATTGAGGGTCAGTTGCGAGGGGATGTCGAGAGGGGATTGATGTGATTGTTGTGTTTTGGGGGGATATTCTGTTCTGTTTGGTACTAGGTTTTTTTGGGGTGCTGGGTGTGGTAGGTGAAATGGTTTGTAGTGGGGGTTTGGTGAGAGTGTGGGCGTCGGTGGGTGGAAGAGGGGGTCCCATTGGGGGGGAGTGGAGAGGGGAGGTCCGAGGTGGGGGAGCTGGGGTCAGGCCGCGAAAGGGAGCTGCGCCAGAGGGGGCGGGGCCGGCTTGGTGGAAAGCACAGGCTTTCTCCTACGCTAGGGAAGGAAGGGTGCGGGGTCGGGGGGAGGGGTGGTGCTGGAGAGGAGCGCCCGCTGATGGACAGGAGGGGGGGGTGGATTCTCACACTGGGGGGGTCGATGGGTGGCGGGAGTGGCCGGGGTCAGCAGGAGTCAGCTGACTTATGAGAGTGCTATGGGGGACCTAGTTGGGGGGGGGGGAGTGGATGGGGGGGAGAACTGGGTTGCTGCTGCATTGGCCAAAGGGGAGCTGGTGCCTGAAGAGAGAGTCAGGGCAGGGGTCTGCCGCTGGGGGGAATGGAGGGTGCGGGAGGAGCGGGCGCGTGGCTGGCCTAGAAAGAGAGATGGCTAAGCGGCGGGCGGGGGGGGGGGGGGGGGGGGGGCAGACCCCTGATCCGGCTGATACTTGGAATGTGAGAGGCCTGAACGGGCTGGTCAAGAGGGCCCATGTCTTCGCGCACCTGAAGGGACTGAAGGCAGATGTGGTCATGCTCCAGGAGACGCATTTGAGGGTGGCAAATCAGGTCAGGCTGAGAAAGGAGTGGGTAGGGCAGGTTTTTCATTCGGGGGTGGACGCAAAGAATCGAGGGGTGGCGGTTTTGGTGGGGAAGCGGGTGTCGTTTGAGGTGCTGAGCATCGCGGCAGACAATGGAGGTAGGTATGTGATGGTGAGTGGTAAGCTGCAGGGGGTGCAGGTGGTATTGGTGAATGTGTAAGCCCCGAATTGGGATGATGCCAGATTTATGCGGCGCATTTTGGGCCGGATTCCGGACCTGGAGGCAGGGAGCTTGATAATGGGGGTGACTTTAATACAGTGCTGGATTCAGCATTGGACCGTTCTAGGTCCAGGACGGGTAAGAGGCCGGCGGCGGCCAAGGTGTTGAGGGGGTTTATGGACCAGATGGGAGGAGTGGACCCATGGAGGTTTGTTAGGCCGGGGGCCAGGGAATTCTCTTTCGTTTCCCATGTCCATAAAGCCTACTCCCGGATTGACTTCTTCGTTTTGAGCAGGGCACTAATTCCGAGGGTGTAGGAAACGGAGTATTCTGCCATAGCCATCTCAGACCATGCCCCGCATTGGGTGGAGCTGGAGCTAGGGGAGGAGAGGGACCAGCGCCCACTGTGGTGCCTGGAGGTGGGTTTGCTGCCGGATGAGGAGGTGAGCAGGCGAATCCGGGGGTGCATTGAAAGCTTTCTAGAGGCTAACGATAATGGGGAGGTGCAGGTAGGGGTGGTCTGGGAGGTGCTGAAGGCGGTGATTAGGGGAGAGCTAATCTCCACTAGGACCCACAAGGAGAGGAAGGAGAGGAGAGAGAGGGAGAGGTTGGTCGGGAGATTTTAAGGGTGGATAGGAGGTATGCAGAGGTCCCCGAGGAGGGACTACTCAAGGAGCGACAAAGCCTCCAGGCCGAGTTCGACCTGTTGACCACCAAGAAGGCGGAGGTGCAGTGGAGGAAGGCGCAAGGGGCGGTGTATGAATACGGGGAGAAGGCTAGCCGGATGCTGCCACACCAGCTTCGGAAGCAGGAGGCAGCGAGGGAGATTGGCGGAGTTAGGGATAAAGGGGGGAACACGGAGTGCGGTGGGAATAAATGGGGTATTTCGAGACTTCTATGAGGGGCTGTATAGGTCTGAGCCCCCGAAGGAGGAGGGTGGAATGCGTCGTTTTGTGGACCGGCTGAGGTTCCCGAGAGTAGAGGAGGGGCAGGTGGCAGGGCTTGGGGCACCGGTCGGGCTGGAGGAGCTGACGGGGAAGGCACCGGGGCCAGATGGGTTCCCGGTGGAATTTTACAGGATGTATATGGACCTGTTGGACCCACTGCTAGTGAGGACTTTAAATGAGGCGAGGGAGGGGGGGGGGCGGGTTCTACCCCCGACGATGTCCAGGGCGCTGATACTCTTGAAGCGGGACAAGAACCCTTTACAGTGTGGGTCGTATAGGCCAATCGCGCTCCTCAACGTGCATGCGAAGCTGTTAGCGAACGTGTTGGCTACCAGAATTGAGGATTCTGTCCCGGGGGTGATCCACGAGGACCAGACGGGTTTCGTGAAGGGAAGGCAGCTAAACACAAATGTGCGGAGGCTCCTGAATGTAATCATGATGCCTGCAGTGGCGGGGGAAGCGGAGATAGTGGCGGCTATGGATGCGGAGAAGGCCTTCGGTAGAGTGGAGTGGGGGTACCTGTGGGAAGTGTTGAGGAGGTTTGGGTTCGGGCAGGGGTTTGTTAGTTGGGTTAGGTTACTGTACGAAGCCCCGGTGGCGAGTGTGGCCACAAATCGGAGGAGGTTGGAATACTTTCGGCTGTACCAGGGGATGAGGCAGGGGTGCCCCCTAGCCCCCCTGCTATTTGCGTTGGCAATTGAGCCTTTGGCGGTGGCTTTGAGGGAGTCCAGGAACTGGAAGGGGCTGGTGTGGGGGGGGGAGGAACACCGGGTATCGCTGTATGCCGACGACCTGTTACTGTATGCTGTATGTGGCAGACCCAGTGGGGGGGATGCCGGAGATGATGCGGATCCTCAGGGAGTTTGGAGATTTTTCCGGGTATAAACTCAACATGGGAAAGAGTGAGCTATTCGTGATACACCCAGGGGACCAGGGAAGGGGGATAGACGAGCTTCCACTGAAGAGGGCGGAAAGGAGTTTTCGGTACCTAGGGGTCCAGGTGGCCAGGAGCTGGGGGGGCCCTACACAAGCTCAACTTGACGAGGCTTGTGGAGCAGATGGAGGAGGAGTTTAAATGGTGGGATATGCTGCCACTCTCCCTGGCGGGTAGGGTACAGTCGGTGAAGCTGACGGTGCTCCCGAGGTACCTTTTTATATTCCAGTGCCTCTATCCTGATCCCAAAGGTCTTTTTTAAGGGTTTCAGCAGGAGCATCATGGGGTTTGTATGGGCGAAAAAGACCCCGAGGGTGAGAAGGGTGTTTCTGGAATGGAGCAGGGACAGAGGAGGGCTAGCGTTGCCTAATCTGTGTGGGTACTACTGGGCTGCCAATATGGCAATGATACGCAAGTGGGTAATGGAGGGGGAGGGGGCGGGGTGGAAGAGACTGGAGATGGCGTCCTGTGTGGGCATGAGCCTGAGAGCGCTTGGGGCCTTGGAGGAAAAATTCGGGCTCCCCCCTGGAAATGCCTTCAGGTACATGCAGGTAAGGGCGTTTGTAAGACGGCAGGTGAGGGAATTTCCGCTGCTGCCAGCACGTAGGATCCAGGATAGGGTGCTCTCGGGAATGTGGGTTGGAGAAGGCAAGGTCTCGGCGATCTACCAGGAGATGCAGGAGGAGGAGGAGACCTCGGTGGAGGAGCTGAAAGGTAAATGGGAGGAGGAGCTGGGGGAGGAGATAGATGAGGGTACGTGGGCGGATGCCCTGGGTAAGGTAAATTCTTCTTTCTCTTGCGCCAGGCTTAGCCTGATACAATTTAAGGTTCTGCACAGGGCGCACATGACTGGGGCAAGGCTTAGTTGGTTTGTTGGAGTAGAGGACAGGCGTGTGAGGTGTTCGGGGAGCCCAGCAAATCATGCCCACATGTTCTGGGCGTGCCCAGCGCTGGATGGGTTCTGGAGGGGCTTGGCGAGGATGGCGTCGAAGGTGGCAAACACCCGGGTTAAGTCGAGTTGGGGGCTCGCACTATTTGGGGTATCGGACGAGCCGGGAGTGCAGGAGGCGAAAGAGGCCGGTATTCTGGCCTTTGCATCCCTGGTAGCCCGGCGGAGGATTCTGCTACAGTGGAAGGATGCGAGGCCCCCAAGCGTGGAAGCCTGGATCAGCAACATGGCAGGGTTCATTAAATTGGAGAGGGTAAGATTTGCCTTAAGAGGATCTGTGCAAGGGTTCTTCAGGTGGTGGCAATCATTCCTTGATTTTCTAGCGGAGCGTTAGGAGGTGGTCAGCAGCAGCAACACGGGGTGGGGGGAGGGTACTTTGTGTTTACTACTGTGTTTATTATCATTTAAGGGGGGCTTGTATTTTGGGGGAATACGTGACATAGCTGTAAGATGTTTATTTATGTGTTCTTTGTTTTTTTCTTATTTCTGTAAGGGGAGGTTTTGTTGAAAATATGTAAAAATTTGAATAAAAATATATTTTTTTAAAAGACAATGTTAACAAGGAAAATCACCACCGGTACAAATTGGGGGTAAAGCTTCCTACTGGTTGACCATTTGTACTGGAAAACTCACCAAACAACTGGTACAGAATGCAAGATAGATGAAAGTGACTCTTACTGTTGAAGCAGTGCTGTTCAGCAATGTAGCAATGTTTAACAGAACAGCACACCAAATACACATGACCCAAATCGCATGTCAGGAAGTAGCTGTGGAGAAACAACAGACAATTTGAAATGCCATCTTCATAAACAATAGATTAGTACCGGAATCCCAGAAAGCAACATCAGGTGTGGTGGCAAATAAAATGTACATTCAGCCACGTGTTTATTAGACATAGACTAGGGAAAGGTTTCTGCAATTTGTAACAACAATACCGATAGTCATATAATGTCTTTACATAATAAACTGTCCCAGGGCTTTTCATAGGAGCATTATAAAACAATATGTGGCACTGGGTCACAAAAACGATATTAGATCAGGTGACCAAAACATAGGTCAAAGAGATACCGCTCAAGGAGTGCCATGAAGGAGATGAGGTAGTGAGATGGAAAAGTACAGGGAGGAAATTTAGAGCTGAGGGTTTTAGAGCTATAGAAAAAGATACAGCAAAGAAGGAAGCAATTCGGTCCATTTCATCCATCCCAGCCCATTTCATCCATCGCATCCTGACGGAATCGTGGCCGGTAGATCCCGTGAGAGGCCTATTCCGGGAAACCCGATGGTTGTTATGCGTCACGAGTTCTAATAAGAACATCCAAGAACACCCAGATGCCCTTTCTAATCCCACCTACCTGCACTTGGTCCACAGACCTGTCGTTTAAAGCACTTAAGATGCAGATTCAGGTACTTTTTTAAAAGACTTTTAAAAGCCTCCACCACCAACTCAGGCAGCGAATTCCAGACTCCCACTAGTCTCTGCGTAAAATTTTTTTCCTTATGTCCCCTCTCCACCTTCTGCCTCTTATCTTGAATCTATGTCTCCAGTTCCAGAATTCTTCGCCAATGGAAAGAATTTCATCCTGTTCACTCTATCTCTTCCCCTCATAATTTTGCACATCTCAATCAAGCCACCTTCTTTGTTCCAAGGAAAATAATCCAACCTATCCAATCTCTCCTCGTAGCTACACTTTTCTAGTCCTGGCAACATTCATGTATACCTCCTCTGTATTCTCTCCAGGGCAATTTCCTGTAATGTAGGAACCAGAACTGCACACAATACTCCAGTTATGGCCTCACCAGTATTTTATACAATTCCCTTACTTTTATATTCTGTATCGCTTCCAATGAAGGAGAGCATTCCATATGCCTTCTTTGCAACCATGTCTACTTGAATTGCTGCCTTGAAGTACCTGTCTACTTATGCACCAAGCTCTCTCACTTTATCACCCTCTTAGTATATTTCCATTTATTGAATACTCTCTATTACTGTTTGACCTCCCTAAATGCTTGACCTTACACTTCTCTGTGTTAATATCCATCTGCCACTTTATTGCTCACTCCACCAACCCATCTATATATTTTTGGAGATTATGGGCGCAATTTACCAGCCGCATCCTGACGGAATCGTGGCCGGTAGATCCCGTGAGAGGCCTATTCCGGGAAACCCGATGGTTGTTATGCGTCACGAGTTCTAATAAGAACTTACGAGATGTCGCAATCTGGATCCCGCCCACAATGGGCGAGACCCAGACTTGCAGAGTTAAGTGAGTTTAAAAGCTCACTTAACTCTGCCGACACCAGGTCTAACTGGCCCCTGGGACCTACCGGCCTCGCCAAGGAGATCCCAACAGGCGCCGTTTATCACTGATCGCCACAAATGGGAACCAGGTGGAATGGCACTGGGGGGAATCTCCCAGGTGATTGGAGGACCCTGGATGGTTGGCAACAGGTGGCACTCTGGCACTGCTGATGCCACCTGGACACTTTGGCACCTTGTCCCGGCACTTCCTATACTCGCCTAAGCTATCTGCAATGCTTAGTTCTTTGTGCCTATCATATGCTTTTTTTTCTGTTTGATCTTTCCCTGCATTCTGCTCGGTAACATGGGGGATCTAGAATTTGCAGTACCCCTCTTATTCTTGGAGGGGACATGTCTACTTTGTACATTTAGGATCTTGCTTTTCAGTGCTTCCCACTGGTTTTCCACTGATTTATCCTCTAGCAGTGCTGTCCAGTCCACCTCAACTTCATCCCTTCTCATTACTGAAAAATTCCCCCAGTTCAAAACTTTTACTCCTGCTTTATCTCTGTCCTCTTCCATGACAATATTAAATCGAAGTGAATCGTGATCATTATTTCCGATATGGTCGTCAACTGTCACTTCACCCACTTTATCTTTTTTGTTCCCCAAGACGAGGTCTAGAATTGCATCTCCTCTTGTTGTGTTTGTCACTAATTGGTTGAAAAAGAGTTCCTGGAATTTTGCTCCCTCAGTGCCCTTTGTAATGTTTAAATCCCAGTTGATATTCAGATAGTTAAAGTCTCCTACTATCATTGCCCTGTTGTTCTTACAGGCAGACATTTACCGACATATTTGCTCTTCTATCTCCCTTTCACTATTTGGGGTCTGTAGTACAACCCAGTAGTATGACCCCTTGTTTATTTCTAAGCTTAACCCAGGAAATCTCGTCGTTGGCCCATTTGCTACATCATTCCACAACTGGAATTGATTCTTTAACTGTTAGCGCTACCCTCCTCCTTTTTTATCTTCCATTCTGTCATGTCTGAAGACTCTATAACCAGGGATATTTAGCTGCCAATTTTGCCCCTCCTTTAGCCAGGTTTCCATGATAGAAATGAGATCCTGCTGCCATGTTATCTACCTGTGTCCTTAATTTATCTTACTTATTTGATTGGCAACTGAAGGCAATACCACCAATTGACTAGTTAAAATCAGAAATGTTGAAAGCCAGAATTAGAAGAGCACAGAGATCTTGGACAGTTATAGGGTTGGAGGAAATTGCAGGAAAAGGGAGGTGCAAAGTCATGGAGGGATTTGAAAACAAGAAAGTAATTTTAAGATTAAGATATTGCTTGATCGGGAGCCAATATTCATCAGCAGGCAGAGGGGTGATAAGTATATGGGACTTTGTGTTAGGTAAGACATGGGCAGGATAGTTATACGTCCCTCACTCTAGAATGTGGGAGACTAACGGGGAGTGCATTGGAATAGTCAGGAGGTAAAAATAAGACATGGATGGGGGTTTCAGCAGCAGATAAGCTGAGTCAGGGACAAAGTTGGGCGCTGTCACAAAAGTACAAATAAGCAGTCTTGCTGATAGCTTGGATGTGGAGTCGGAAGCTCATCTCAGGATCAAATATGACACCAAGGTTGTGAACAGACTGGTGTAGTCTCGAACTGTTAAGAAGGAATAGGTATCTAAGGCTTGGAGCAGGGCAGAAAAAAATGGGTGGAATTTTCTGCGCAACCCACCGAGTGTGTTGCCGCTGCAGAGATAATCTTCTGATCCTACCATTGTCAATGGGGTTTCCCGTTGAAAGCACCCCTCGCTGTTGGGAAATCCATGGTGGGGGTTGGAACGTCAGTGGTCCTGGAAGATCCCATCGGCGTAAACAGCCAGAAAATCCCAGCCAAAAGCTCCAGTCTTCCCAATTATTAACTGGAGGAAATTTATGTTCATGAAGTACTGGATATCAGATAAGCAGTCTGATAATTTACTATCAGTGGAGGAGTCTAGATAGATGGTGGTGAGGTGGAACTGGGTGCCATCAGTGTTCATGTGAAAACTATCATTTTGTTTTCAGATGGAGGAAAAGGAAAAGGTCGAGTATAGGCCCTTGAGGGACACCAGACGTAACAGTGTGGGAGCAAGAAGGGAAGCAATGGTAAGTGAGACACTTGGCTATAATTAAAGGTAATAATTAAACCAGGTGATAATAGTCTCACCTCGCTGGATGTCAGAGGAGAGGCTTTGGAAGAAGATGGTGTGTTCAACCGTGTTAAACCATACAGGCAGGTCAAAAAGGATGAGAGACGGTCTCTTGTCATACAGTCACATATGATGTAATTTATGATTTAGAGTTGTTTCAGTACTGTTTCAGCACTGTAACAGTGTGGAGATCTGTTTGGAGGGATTCAAGCAAGGAGTTTGGGGAAAGATACATAGATACATAGAAGATAGGAGCACGAGGAGGCCTTTTGGCCCTTCGAGCCTGCTCCGCCATTCATCACGATCATGGCTGATCATCCAACTCAATAGTCTAATCCTGCTTTCTCCCTAGAGCCTTTGATCCCATTCTCCCCAAGTGCTATATCCAGCCACCTCTTGGATATATTCAAAGTTTTAGCATCAACTACTTCCTGTGGTAATGAATTCCACAGGTTCACAACACTTTGTGTGAAGAAATGTCTCCTTACCACTGTTCGAAATGGTTTACCCTAAATTCTCAGACTGTGACCCCTGGTTCTGGACACACACATCATTGGTAACATCTTCCCTGCATCTACCCTGTCTAGTCCTGTCAGAATTTTATAAGTCTCCATGAGATTCCCCCCTCATTCTTCTGAACTCCAGCGAGAACAATCCCAACCTAGTCAATCTCTCCTCATATGACAGTCCCACCATCCCTGGAATCAGTCTGGTAAACGTTTGCTGCACTCCCTCGAGAGCAAGAACATCCTTCCTCAGAGAAGGAGACCAGAGGGGTGGCATGTGGCGCAGTGGATAGCACAGGGTCTGCGGCGCTGAAGACCCGGGTTCGAATCCTGGCCCTGGGTCACTCTCCGTGTGGAGTTTGCACATTCTCCCCATGTCTGCGTGCGTTTCACCCCCACAACCCAAAGATGTGCAGATTAGGTGGATTGGCCACACTAAATTGCCCCTTAATTGGAAAATAAAAATTTTAAGAAGAGGACACCAAAACTGCACACAATACTCCATATGTGGCCTCACATCCCTGCTTCTATGAGGACAGATTTGGGAGGCAATGAAAATAAAGTGCGGTTGGAGATGGGGCAGTAGTTTGCAAGGGTTATGGGGGGTCAAAGTTTTTTTTAGGTAGATTTAAAGTAGAAATGTACACCACTTGAAGAGAGATAACTATTAACAATATGGGCTAACATGTTTGGATTATAAATTTACAGGAAGTATGCATCCTTAGCTTGACCAGCATTTATTGCCCATCCCTAGTTACCCTTGAAGTGAGGGTATTTAAGAGTCAACCACATTGCTGTAGGTCTGGATTCACCTATTGGCCAGACCAGGTAAGGGTGGCAGATTTCCTTCCCGAAAGGACCTTAATGAACCAGATGTTTTTCCGGCAACCGACAATGATTTCATGTGCTCGATCAAACTAATTGGGATCAAAGCCCCATAGTGAACACGTTTAGCCACGTGTTTCCAGGCGCATTCGACTCGCGTTGTATAAAGGGTCTTGGTGGTAAACCTGCGGCCAAGGCTGCACATGGCCCCATTTTGTACACTGGGGAGATCCGTGGTGTCTCACTCTCCGAGACCCCTGAAGTGACCCCCAAACCTCCACAGCTTGAACGCACTATGGGAGGATCCCCGGCTGTCCCTCGTGCCCCCAGTACCCATGCAGGGCAACCCGGCCTGATCGCAGGCACAAAAGGAATGCTAGCTTGGCACCTTGGCAGTGCCTATTCCAGCTGGCAGTGCTATGGTGCCAGGACACCAACCTGCCCAAAGGGCATGCAGCAGAAGGCCTCTGATCCCTTGGGAGACCCCACAAGTGCTCTTCTGTCTGGTCCCCGTTTATGTGCTTAACGGCACTCACCCGAGGTATCTGGGCCGGGACTCTCCACTATCCGGCGGGGCAAACCGGCCGGCGCGAGTTGGCACATGCGGGGGGGGTTTCTTCTCCGCACCGGCCATGGCGGACCGTTACAGCGGCCGGATCGGTGGGCCCCGATCGCGGGCCAGGCCACCATGGAGGGTTCCCCGGGGCCAGATCCCCCCACGCCCCCCCCCCAAGGACTACGCAGGCTACCCGCAGAGCCAGGTCTCGCCGGTATGGACCTGGTTTGATTCACGCCGACGGGACTGGCCAAAAACGGGCGGCCACTCGGGCCATCGCAGGTCGGAGAATGGCCGGGGTGGCCACTGCCAACGGCCCCCAACTGGCGCGATGCAATTCCCGCACCCGCTGGAAAACCGCCGCCGGAGAGTCCTGCAGCCGGCGTCGGGGCAGGATTCACGCTGCCCCCCCCCCGGCGATTCTCCGGCCCGGCGGGGGGGTTAGAGAATTCCGCCCCTGAAGTTAAAGGGATGAATCTCAAAGCCTCTGGTACCTCGGGAATCTACACATTTGACTGAGACTAGCTGCATCACTCTAATATGCAGATTTGCCAAAAAGTGTTCCCGCCCACAATGGGCAGGACTTACAGCGCAACGTCTCGCAAGATCACGTTGCAAGCTGGGTAGATCACAGGAGTGGGGTCTCCCGGCTTTTATCGGCCCTGCTGCATGCAGCAAACTTCTTTTCGGGCGATGTGTGGCCAGTGGATCCCGCCCATGGTCATTGTAGCCACCTAAAATGGCTGATTCCCGATTAATTTGGCCAAAACTCGATATAAAATGGCTAACCACAAAGGCTGATGGGAAAAGCAGCCAACAGGACACAAACGGACAACTGCAGACAGAATAGCTTATTTGGCTCTGGGGAAGTCAGCCCAGATCGATACCTACGACTATTAGCAGCACATCAACACAGACATCTGCAGTTTAATCAGCTATCCCCGGGAACAATTGCAACATATTAGCAATTGAATGCCGGGCCAGAGCTCTCGGCGCCTGCAGTGGCCGAAACAAAGACAGGTGAACGACCACCCCCCGATCGAGGAATCGCCCCATTATTGGAGCATATCGAACCAAGTGATTGGGAACAAGTCCAATCACTTGGGACTCAGGGTCAAGGGCCGCCCCGAGAGGCGGGGAGCCCCTGTGCCCTATAAATTGAGGGGCCAAGTTCAGATTGCTCTCTCTCTCCCTTCTTCTCCTGCTCGCAACCTTCGCAAGAACATCGACCAGAAACTGTAAGTTTGACTCCAGCGATCACTACCCGATAGAGACTCCTAGCCATCGACCCATATCAGCCTTTTGAATCCCGCAGGCCAGATCCAATTCGATAAACCATTTGTTTCCCTGACCTGGTGGGCCATCCCTAAAAGTTAAGTATTGGCCAGTAGTGGTAGGTAGTGATATAGAAAGTAGGATTATTGTGTAAGTATTTATTGCTGTACATAATATATGACCGTTGATTTCAATCTTACTAAGTGGTGTGCTGTCTTATTAATCATAACTCGAGCTTGAACCACGTGGCAGTATCAGAAAGATACCGTCTGGCGACTCATGAGCAAAGGTGACATAATCAGAGCTAATAAAAGTAAGGCTAATAAGAGCAACATCATCATTCGACTTTTAATTCCTGGGGCGAAATTCTCCGGTATCGGCGCGATGTCCGCCGACCGGTGCCAAAAAGGGCGCAAATCAGGCCGGCATCGCGCAGCCCCAAAGGTGCGGCATCCTCCGCACCTTGGGGGGCCGAGCCGTAACCTTGAGGGGCTAGGCCCGTGCCGGACTGATTTCCGCCCCGCCAGCTGGCGGAAAAGGCCTTTGGTGCCCGGCGCGTCAGCTGGCGCGGAAATGACATTGCCGGGTGGCGCATGCGCGGGAGCGTTAGCGGCCGCTCACGGCATCCCCGCGCATGCACAATGGAGGGAGTATCTTCTGCCTCCGCCATGGTGGAGACCGTGGCGAAGGCGGAAGGAAAAGAGTACCCCCACGGCACAGGCCTGTCCGCGGATCGATGGACCCCGATCGTGGGCCAGGCCACTGTGGGGGCACCCCCCGGGGCCAGATCGCCCCGCGCCCCCCCCCCCCCCCCCCCCCCCCAGGACCCCAGAGCCCGCCCGCGCCGCCTTGTCCCGCCAGTAAGAGAAGTGGTTTAATCCACGCCGGCGGGACAGGCATTCTAGCTGCAGGACTTCGGCCCATCCGGGCCGGAGAATCACGGGGGGGGAGGGGGCGCCAACCGGTGCGGCGCGATTCCTGCCCCCGCCGAATCTCCGGTGCCGGAGAATTCGGCAACCGGCGGGGGCGGGATTCATGTCAGCCCCCGGCGATTCTTCGACCCGGCGGGGTGTCGGAGAATCTCGCCCCAGATGTTTTTTTAAATTTAAATTTCACCATCTGCCATTGTGGGATTCAAACCCAGGTCTCCAGAGAATTACCCTGGGTCTGTGGAGTACTAGTCCAGCAACAATAACAATGCGCCACCCCCTCCCCATAACATATGACCAGCGAGGAGGTTGGCTGGACAGCAATTTAGTGAGTGTATAGTTGAAGGAGCAGCTGGTGGATTTCATGATAGAATAGAAGATAAGTAAAGAAAACTATAATCCAACTGTTTAGCTTTGAAAGTCCACAAGATTAACAGAAGTTGAAATGCAAGGGCATAGGCAACAAATTTAGAATTGTACGCACTTCCTCAATTTTCTGGGTACCCATTTATCAAAAGGACATTAGATTGAAATAGAGCACATAGCTTAGGATAATCTGAAAAAGGAAAATGCAGCTCTGAGAGATTTGAGATTCCAGTGGAGTCATTCAGTCAGCCTTTGTAGAACCTGCTTAATTAACTGATTTCAATAAAATATGAAAATTGGCAGATTCTGCACAGATGACAAAGCACTCTGCCAGGAAGATTTAGTAGAGGTTTTAAAAGTTATGAGGGGCTACAATAGGTGACAAAACTGTACAATTTATGACAGAAATGAATTAATGGGTTCAATATTGTCTGCAAAATGGTTGGTAACATTTTGGTGGGTGCAGCCAATTAGGTTTTTCTGATTGATGATAAGTCTGGGTGCCTTCTGTCATGCAGTAACATTCAGTGCAAAATACAACAAATATAGTTCAAGGCCCTGATTTTGTGGATGAGATGGGTATTGGGGGTTGGGAATTTTCCCATCCCCATGATCCCGTCTCCACTCTGCAGGAGCCGGCCTTCCCTCTCTCCATGTTAGGAAGACGGGCATGGGTTGGAAATGGGTCTTCCCCCTCTGGAGGCAGGCCAGAGGCAGAAATGGGCCCAGACACGGAGGCTGGATGCGGTTTGGTTTTGAGGCCTGGCTCTGTGGATGAGAATATCAGTGGTTCGAAACAATAAATAAAGAAATGCACATCAGTTTCATGATTCCCTCATCTTCAACCCCTTCCCTCACTATACCAACCCTCACCGCCACTTACCAGTTTACTCCCCAATCCACCCTCACTCCCCTCCCGCACTCACTAAAGCGCACACTTCTTGGCCCCATCATATGTTGCATTTCAACCACCTCAAATGTCCAAAGAACTGTCAAAACAAATAGCCAAATAAGCCATTGGGAAAAGCATTCTCCCATCCAAAGCCCTACCAACTTTGTCTATAGGTGACACAGATACAGTTCAGATTGCCTCAGTTCCTAATGAACTGTTATGTTTTCAGGTTACAATTCACAACCTCACTCATTAGTTGTAAAAATCAGGGGGCATCCAATTGTGGCCGCCACCAGGAAAATCATGGGCCTTCTTTAATATGCTGCCGGCCACTTTAAACAACAGGCAGCTGGGATTCACAATCTACCCCCTTTCACCTGCCCGTGAAAATAGCTAGCACTGAGAATGAAGGCGGGGCTTCCAGATCTAGGATCTGGGTGCCATTTTGTCCTTGCCCTACCTCCATTCCAGTTCCGGTTAGCACCAGGAAATTAAACCAGCCCAAGTTTCATCTGTAAAAATGAGAGCCTGCCACCCTCGTATGTATCTTTACACATTGGGTACTCAAGGTTACGTACAGAGCAATCATGCACATCACAATATGCCTGCCATCCTTTCAAATAAATCACCCTTTTCTTCCCACTGTGAAGTCACGCGATGGTCTTGACAGTGCAATCGGGATAAATAAGTAAATGAAACACTGTTCCTCAAAGACTCATGAAACCATTCTCCCTTGATGCACGATCAATCACTACTGAAGTGAGATTGTAGTCCAATTGAAGGCTTTAATGAACAAGTAGTTACCCCAGCAGCTCCAGTACAGAATGACTGCTGTGGGTGGTTATAGCGGTACCCTCGGTGCCTTTACATGCAATACACATATTTACAGACAATTATTTACAAGTTCATTTTACAATGAAACTATCAACCGGTTGGGGGCCCTGGTCGTCCTCTGCGATCGTCGCAGTCCCAGCGGTGATGCTGGCATTGGCTCGGGCATCCGTGGCTCTGGAAGCGTGTCGTCTTCAGCTTCATCGCATCCGGATGGGGCCAGTGGGAGGACAGATCCTCCTGGGAAGGGGGCTGCGGTGGTGTGCGCCGGTGAAAAAATGGTTGGGGGGGGGATCCAGCGGGCGCCAGATCCCGGAGGGAGACCGTGTCTTGTCGGCCGTCGGGGTGCGCCACATAGGCGTACTGGGGGTTAGCATGGAGGATATGTATCCTCTCGACCAGTGGGCCCGACTTGTGGGCCCGTACGTGTTTGCGGAGTAGGACGGGTCTGGGGGCTGCCAGCCATGTTGGGAGCGAGGTCCCCGAGGAGGGCTTCCTGGGAAGGCAAGGAGACGTTCATGATGTATTTCGTTCGTAGTAGTGCACAGTAGTGATCGGATGGAGTGAAGTTCATCGGGAAGGACCTCCTGCCATCGGGACACTGGGAGATTCTTGGACCATAGGGCCAGTAGGATGGCCTTCCAGACCGTCCCGTTCTCCCTCTCTACCTGCCCGTTTCCCCGGGGGTTGTAACTGGTCATCCTATTGGAGGCAATGCCTTTGCTGAGCAGGAATTGACGCAGTTCGTCACTCATGAAGGAGGACCCCCTATCGCTATGGATGTAGGCGGCGAACAGGGTAAAGATGCTGTGGAGGGTTTTAATGATGGTGGCAGCTGTCATGTCGGGACAGGGGATGGCGAAAGGGAACCGGGAGTACTCATCAATCACGTTTAAGAAATACGTGTTGCGGTCGGTGGAGGGAAGGAGCCCTTTGAAATCCACACTGAGGCGTTCAAAGGGGCGGGAAGCCTTCACCAGGTGCGCTTTCTCTGGCCTGTAGAAGTGCGGCTTGCACTCCGCGCAGATTTGGCAGTTTCTGGTTACGGCCATGACCTCCTCGATGAAGTAGTGCAGATTGCGGGATTTAACAAAGTGGAAGAACAGGGTGACACCCGGGTGGCAGAGGTTGTCGTGGAGGGTCCGGTGTCGGTCTACTTGTACACTGGCACAAGTGCCGCGGGACAAGGCATCAGGAGGCTCATTGAGCTTCCCGGGACAATACAAGATCTCGTAATTATAGGTGGAGAGCTCGATCCTCCACCGTAAGATCTTATTCTTAATTTTGCCCCGCTGTGCATTGTCAAACATGAAGGCTACCGACCGTTGGTCAGTGAAGAGGGTGAATCTCCTGCCGGCCAGGTAATGCCTCCAATGCCGCACAGCTTCGACGATGGCTTGGGCCTCCTTCTCGATGAACGAATGGCAGATTTCTGCAACATGGAGGGTGCGTCAATAGAAGGCCACGGGTCTGCCCACCTAATTGAGGGTGGCAGCCAGAGCTACGTCTGATGCGTCACTCTCGACCTGGAAGGGACTCATCGATTGTGTGCATCGTCGCCCTGGCGATGTCTGCTTTGATGCGACTGAAAGCCTGGCGGGCCTCTGCCGATAGGGGAAAAACCGTGGACTGGATTAGTGGGCGGGCCTTGTCCGCATAATTGGGGACCCACTGGGCGTAATAAGAAAAGAAGCGAGCATATACCTGATTCACAGTACGGACGTAGTGCTCTTTTAACAAAGTCATTGCATCCTCGAAACCGTCCGCGTCTTCGATAAGCGTGTAGATTTCTGGGCTCACACTTGAGTGGAGGACTTGCATTTTCTGTTCCTCCATGGGGGTAGTCGGGGCCATCCTGGTGTACCCGTTGAAACATGCCAACCAATGTTTAAAAGTTGCTGCTGCATTTACCGCGTGGGGGTTGATTTGTAGACACTCTGGCTTGATGCGGAGAGCAGCCATTCTTCAATTTTGTTCATTAAATTGATGCACGATCAATCGCTACTGAAGCGAGATTGTAGTCCAATTGAAGGCTTTAATGAACAAGTAGTTACTTCAGCAGCTCCGGTACAGAATGACTGCTGTGGGTGAAACACAGACTCTTATGCTCCGCCTGCTGGGCGGAACCAGCAGGCAGGTTCCACCACTCATACTACAGTATAAGGTACATCCCACCTAGGTACCGCGATACCCCTAATATGGCTTACCACATCCTTAAGATTTTAAAAAATTGATTGGCTTCAAAACTGAAAAATGGTAGTTTTTGTGACCCTTCCTGCTTCTACTACTCATCACCTGGTAACACAGGATGTTCAGATATATTCAGCGTTCACTCAGCATTGACACAATTTTGATATTAGAAAGGCCTCAGAATTATGCTTCAATATAATTACCTGGCTCTGAAAGCCTTTGCTGGACATAGACTCTATGCACCTGCCCCTCCCTGCCTGTGACAATAGTTCAATCGTCTCTTTTTTCTTAGTGTAACACCACAAAATTAGGCTGTGGAAAATTAGCCTCTTAGATCTGTCCAAGATTGTGCACTTGCATATGTTAACAGGGAAATATTTTGTACTTTATATGGGCATAAAAGCTCAGATTAAGTGTGGTAGTATGCATTAGGGGTCATGTGGGACTGTGAAGCCATGATGTCATTGGCTGACAGATCCCGGGTCCTGGTTGGACGTTGACCTCTAGCTCCGCCCTGAAGGCGGAGTATAAGTACCTGGAGCCCTCCCCCGCAGGTAGTCTACTACTGAACTGCGGGGGAAACAGTCACGCTTAATAAAGCCTCATCGACTTCACTCTATTCGTCTCTCGGAGTCTTTGTGCGCTACATTAAGTAAATAGATTTTTTTGTTAGTCAATTATTATTGGTCATAAATTGGCCAAGTCCTTATTTTATATTAGGCCAAAAATATGCAAAAAAATAGGTCAATGTTGAATTTGTCAATTAGTTTGGAAATGCACAAATGAGTTTTGCCGATTGCAACAAAATTTATATTCATACAAAATATCCTGCACACAAAGCCATTCCAGTTTTGATGAAATAATTTACTATTCAATTGAACACACATCACAGGCATTGAATCCAAACTTGCATTCAAAATTACATTAAAATCCAGTCACAATCTTTGATACAAGTTGATTTCCATATCAAAACAATCACTGAAAATTAATCGAGAAACTATACTCGGACAGTTGTTGCATGGCATAAGATTAACAGTTAAGTTCATGAAAACATTTAATGTACAACTATGTACAAAACTTGCAAATTCTTTTTATTAAAAAGCCGTGGTGGAAAGTCAAGGCCAACAATGCAGGACACGCCAAGATTAGAAAGAGAAATAAAATGTTCACGGGAACTCAGGAAGTTATGAAGTAGCATCTTATAAATAGTTATAGTTTGCCTCATAGACAAATCTGTTGCCACTAACATATGCTAGTAGACTCAGGATATCAAGGAATACTGTTCTCTCCTTGTGCACCAGGAGCACTTAGGTCCTGGGTAAAATGAGGAGCAATGAAGTGGTTAGGTTCTCTGGGAACTTTGCAATACCTGAAGGTTTTTCTGAGAAACTATGGGCATGCAACATCTACAGTGGGAGCAGGAATAGAGATTCTTTGAAAAGGAGTAAGGATGTATTTACATTATGCATTTGTCATGTGTCCTATGTTTTTGATGTATGGAATGATCTGCCTGGATTGTACACAGAACATTAATTTTCACTGTACCTCGGTACACTTGACAATAAAACATATCCAAATATGCAAGATAGTTCTCAAGAACAACCTCAGAAAGGACGAATTGAGTGGATTCAGGCTAGAAAGGTCAATCCCAGAATCTGGACCTTACAGCAATGCCACAAGATGTCCAATGAGTTAACGCGAGTGATCAAGATAAGTGAATGTATCTTCAACCAACACATCCTCTAACACATCAAAAACCTTTCACACTGCTCAAAGCAACTTACCCACTCACTCATCAGAAGGATGTGCTAGAGGTTAATGGAGTTTTGGTATGTCTGTTGGAGATGGAGAGATGAGGGTCCATCAGCTATCTGGTTGCAAGTATTTTATTTACCACAGCACTTTCGCACATCCATTTGAAGGTAGCCAGAAATGCCAAAATCTCACTCTGTCTCAGGGTGCACCATGCACCAGCTCAGTTACACACAATTCAATGGTGAAATGTTGGATTTGATGATGACCATGTATCCATTGTCTCGCTTATTGTTCTAAAAAATAACCTTGAGGGAAGGAATAAAATCTACTGTCCTTACCTAGTTTGGCCAACATGTGACTCCAGAAGGAAATCTACTATCCTTATCTGGTCTGACCTACATGTGATTCAGACATGCAGCAATGCGGTTGACTCTTACCTGCCCTCTGAAACAGCCAAGCAAGCCCTCAATTATATCAAACTCCGAATCACAAGGAAACCAGATGGACCACCCAGCATCGACCTAGACTTTGGAAAAGCAACGATAAACACAAACCTGCAAAGTTCTCCTCACTAACAGCTACGGGCCATTATCAGCAGCAGAATCACAATCTGTAAACGCAAGGCACAGTTTATCGCCCACTCTATCATTCCCATCTAGCCAAGAGATCAAATGTGGTTCAATGACCACCAGGTGTCAAACTGGTGAAGTCACAATACAGGACTACTTACATGCTAAACAACATGCTAGATAGAGCGAAATGATTCCACAACTAACAGATCAGATCCAAACTCTGCAGTCCTGCCACATTCAGCCGTGAATGGTGAAGGTTCTTCAAATATCCCCATCTTCAATGATAGGGGGAGCACAGCACATCAGCATTTGCTAAAATCCTCAGCCAAAAGTACCAAGTAGATGATCCATGTCAGCCTCCTTCGGAGGTCCCCAGCATCACAGATGCCACTCTCCAACCAATTCGATTCACTCTATGTGATAACAAGAAACGGCTGAAGGTACTGGATGCGGCAAAATCTATGGGCCCTGATTGGAGATACGCCTAGCCAAGGGAAGTTGGAGGTGAGTCATCTCAGCTCCAGGACATCACTACAAGAGCTCCTCAGGGATTTGTCCATGGCCCAATAATCTTCAACTGCTTCATCAGCGACTTTCCTTCCACCTTAAGGTTAGAAGCGGGGATGTTCATTGAAGACTGAACAATGTTCAGCACCATTCATGACTTGTCAGATATTGAAGAAATCAAAATCAAAATGCAACAAGTCCTGGACCAAATCCAGCTTGGGCTGACAAGTGGCAAGTTACATTCTGCCACATAACTGCCAGGCAATGACCATCTCCAACAAAAGAGGATCTAACCATTGCCTCTTGACATTCAATGATGTTACCATCGCTGAATCCCCCACTATCAACATCCTGGGGGCTACCACTGACCGGAAATTGAACTGAACTAAATACTGTGGCTACAAGAGCAGGTCAAAGGGTAGAAATCCTGCAGCAAGTAACTCACCTCATGACTCCCCAAAGCATGTCCACAATCTACAAATCGCAAGTTAGGAATGTGATGGAATCTTTTCCCCTTGCCTGAATGAGTGCAGCACCAACAACACTCAAGAAGCTTGACATTATCCAGATAAAGTAGCCCGCATGATTAGCACCCAATCCACAAACATGCACTTCCTCCATCACTGATGATCAGTGGCAGCAATGTGTACCATCTACAAGATACACTGCAGGAACTTACCAAGGCACCTTAGACAGCACCTTACAAATCCACAACCACTACCATCTAGATGGACAAGGGCAGGAGACAAATGGGAACCCCACCACCCAGAGGTACCCGTCCAAGGTACTCACCATTCTGACTTGGAAATATATCGCTGTTCCTTCACTGTCACTGGGTCAGAATCGTGGAACTCCCTCCCTCACAGGCACTGTGGATGTACCTATACCACATGGGCTGCAGTGGTTTATGTAGGCAGCTCACCACCATCTTCTCAAGGGCAAATTAGGTTTGGCAATAATAACGGGATTAGCCAGCGAAGCCCACGCCTCTTGAATGTTTTGAAGTCATAGGATTCTCCAAACTCTATTCAGTTTCACAGATTAACTGAATACTTATTGAACAGCAGTAGAGAAAGTGTGATATTCTGACTGGCATTTCAACCACACTGCAAGATAGCAGAGCGATTGGAGGAGTCAACTCAAGCATGACTGGGTGTTGTTACAGGTCATTGCTATGATGTCTTCCATGGATGGAGAGATCAACTGCAAGGAGCATAAAATATAGCAATCATAGAATCCCTACAGTGCAGAAGGAGGCCATTCAGCCCATCAAGTCTACACCAACCCTCTAAAGAGTACCCTACCCAAGCCCACATCCCTACCCTATCCCCATAACACCACCCTGGACTCTAAAGGGGCAATTTAGCATGGCCAACCTACCTAAATTGTACATCTTTGGACTGTGAGAGGAAACCGGGGCATCCGGAGGAAACCCACGCAGACACAGGGAGAATGTACAAACACCACACAGTCGCGCAAGGCAGGAATCAAACCCGGGTCCCTGGTGCTGTGAGGCAGCAGTGCTAACCGCCGTGCCACCCTGCTGCCCCATCAAGTGAGCAAATTCAGGGCCTTATAATGGCTTGCATGCTCCAAATGTCGCTTATAAAGGATGAGCAATGGTCTTCCATCTGCAGCAGAATGTTCTCCAGCACAATGTGAGTAGGGAAATGCAGCTGTGTCATTACAAAACGAGGACATGAAAGTGGAGACTCTGCTTAAAGCATTTCCACTTCAGACCTATTTACCACCATCTAGTCTGACAATACGCAAAATGCCGCTTTGTATCCTTTGGCAAGGTTTTCACAGGCTCCTAAATCTAGAGGACATCAACCAAGAGTATGTCAGCAATCTGTGCAGGGATTTGAGCAGCCTGACTTGACTTCTGCTGAAGCCATAGGGGTTGCAGCAGATAGAAGTGCCTGAAAAGGAAGAGTAAAACATTGGGGCTGTGCAAGAGTACACATGTAGATATGATAGGTATTGTTATATTTAAGTTTTTATTGTTTTCCCATTGTTGTACCCTCAATAACGACTCTTAGAGAGTAAAACGGTAAAGAAGGCTTTAATAAGCTAAGAACTAGCCTGGTGCCGAGACCGGTGCTAACTGAGTGCCGCCCACAAGGCGGCCCCTTATATACGGCTCCCAGGTGGGCAGAGCCGGAGGCGGAGTCGCCCAGGGTTCCAAGTCCGGTCTTAAAGGGGACATCACCTTACATGATGACAAGGGTACAGTAGTACAGTAACCATTGATCACACCCATTCTTGCTACTAGCTGGCAAATGGCTTTTTTCAGTTGTTGACAATGAATGAAAAGACATGAATCCATATCGACCAGGCAAGAGGAGTTTGGTTGTATGCAATACTTCTTTGTGTTTGTGACAATGATGGAGGGGGGTTGGGGGGGGGGGCTGTTGGGGGGGAATAAACCTTTGCATGAGATTGTGAGGTGGGCACACTGTTAGAACTTAAGTGAACCTCGTAATTATCAAGGCACCAAGCAACAATGTGCGGCACTGGTGATGCATTGCCTGTATCATCATCCTCTTCCTCCTTGGAATCCTCTGTCGAGGCTCTGTGCACCATGACGTTGTCCTGATTCAGGCCCAAGCCTTGCAGTTGTGTGCACAGCACACTGTGAGTATTTTGAATACTTTGGATGATGTATACAAAGAGATGCTTCCAGAACTGTTCAGGCAGCTGAAGCATATCTTCAGCATGCCAATGACTTGTTCAATGATACACCTAGCGGACTTATGGAATTCATTGTACCATTCCTAGCCTGTGTCCTTGGGCTTTTAACAGTGGTTGCCTGTTATTTTTTAAATGAGTAACCCCTGTTTTCCAAGCAACTAGCCCCAAGTTGCTTCTAAGTTTGAAAAATCTCATAGGATGGACTGCCACAGTACAAAAGTGTCATGAAAGCTACCTGGGGATTTTGTACACCACAGAACAAAGGTATTTTAGTGGTTGTACACCAGCTCCACATTGATGGAGTGGAAGCCTGTGTAATTGACAAATATCTATGGGTGCCTCAATTGCCACATGTGCAGTTGATGACTCCTCCTATGGAAAACCAGACAGCGCCACAGGCCTGAGAACACACTCATTCAAGTGGTGTTTCAAAGCTGCCTTAATTTGCAGCCTTGGCAAACAAAGCATCAGTCACCTATCTTATTCATTTGAGGGCTGCCAACTGCTATCCCGTGTAATTGTCTCCAACAGAGCCTTTGAAGAAGCCCGAGGTGGAGAATTTGCGAGTGATGGCGTCTTTGACAGACATGGGTAGAATGTGGCCACCAGGACTTGTTCCATCAGACCAAAAATGTCTGCCACCCCTTCCTACACCCTAAGGACCTTGGTGTTTGGAATTTAAACTAAGGCAGCATAAGGATTCCTCTGATGCTGATTCGATAGTTCAAAGTTTCAAAATGGAAGTTAATCTCCAAACATCCAAAGTGTGCATAACCACTCCAAAGCAGAGAAAAACATCAAACTGTAAAAAGTAACCTCTTACCATACATACCATGAACAAATCGTTTCACATAAGCAGGTAAGAAAGCAATTGTCATTACTGAGTACTTATTGCCATTTTTGTCTAGCATGGCATCAGCCCGACAATTGCCACTATATTCTTATGATGCTTTATTTCAGACATTCTGAGAAACACATGAAGCCAAATCTGAAGTTAAAATCCATGTCAGTATCGCTCGAATTGAAAGATAAATTTATGTTAAGTGGCAACCCACCTCTGCTGAATGGGGTGCTCACACACAGCCTAACATTCTGCAGCTGCAATGAGATAGGGAGATCTAAGGGGTTCAAGCCAGCTTCCTGTTGTACTGTCAGTTTTGCCAATTTTAATCATCCAATCTCTCCCAAACCCGCACAGTCCAGCTCGAAGGGAATGCAAGAAGTGAGCACAAAGAAAGAAATGGCAGTTGTTTCCCAAACACCACAACTGGATCCCGAAGGTCAAAATGGTGTTAAAGGTTGAGATGAGACTGTGATAAGTACATTTTAACTCGGTCCCCACAAGGCTGGAGCATCACTTCCCAAAATGAAAAACAAATGCAGTTAAACTGGGGGTGGGCAAAGTATTGGAAGTGATTTTAAATCCCAGCATACACCATTCCTAGTGAGTGGCCAGGGTTAAAATCAGGTTACAAAGCAGTTCATGCAATGCAATCATAAATCAATGCTTAGCAAAATTCCAGTAGCAATTAAATCAGTTTTACCTTTCTGCAAACACATCAAATAATAGAATCTATCAACTGTTCAATTAACTAAAATATATATCATACTTGGTTCATTTTTTCTTGGTCTCTTATAATACCTTTTTAATGAGAAACAATTTTTCATCTTCAAAGATGTGCAGACAAGTGCTATAGCTGATTCCTGCAGTCGTCCATGCACCAGAAGACTCAAATTTGAAAGTTAGCCTTGGCTGACATCTGTAGTAAACTTTCTTTCTAATGCCAAATTGGCCATTCCAACTAGACCTTCCTCACACTGCACAGCAAGGACTAGGTGCTTTAAAAAAATCACTCAGGTCCACTTTGACGCACAGGGGTTGCAATTCATAATCTGCCTGTGCACATACCCATTGTGGCAGGCAGGAAGAGGAGGCTCCATAAATATTCTCAACCTCAATGATGGGAAAACCTAGCATATCAGTGCAAAATGTTAACAGTATGTTAATTATGTTGATTATCTTATCAAAGATACACAAGTGAAGGGCATTGCTTAACTCAGTGCTTTGATCATAAGTAAATAGCGTACCAGCCGAAGTTGGCCATTAACAGGTCCAGGCAGCAGGCAGTTGCGGGGGTCAATCAGCCTGATGGCCTGTCCCTCTCCTGTGGCCAGATATCCTTGGAGAGAGAGCACATCGTGTCCACTGGCACACTTCAGGCCTTCTAAAACCAGCTGGCACTTCGGGGGCTGGCGTGTTCCCTCAGCTCCAAAAATTACATTTTAATTTAGTTAATTTAAAATACTGTGTTTTTGTCACAGTGCTCTTTAAAAGGTTATTTGGCTAATTGACTGGTTCCATTGGGTCATTTGTTAATTTTTAAGATTTTAATTTTATTGATGTACTCAAAAGAGCATAAAGGGAGACCACTGGGAGTAGGCAAGAAGAAAAGAAGAAGACAGCTGCACATGCTGCATTCTGCCTAGTGGAAAAAGGTGAAGAAAGAGGGAAAAAAAAAGTTCTATAAATAGGAGACCTGGCAAAGTTGTTCATTAACAGGTCCAGGCAGCAGATGGTCGAAGGGGTCATCTGGCACAACTGTCTGCCCCTCTTCCATGGAGAGGGCGCACACTGTTACCACCCCCTGGGCTAGTGCACGGTCAGTTATAGCCCCTCTTGACCCGGAGATGTAACACAATTGAAATTAATCAATATTTCTCAGAAAAAAAGTATTTTGCTCTTAGCTGCCCAATAACTACAGTCACCAGGTTTATACATTTAAACTTAATTAAGTTTATTAATCACTATAATTAAATATGCAGCAAAACAACAGGTAAACTATTATCTAATTCCTAATCTCCCCACTTAACTTCACCCCATCCTCTACGCACACACACAAGATAGACAAACACAGAGGGGAGAGGAGGGTTGTAAAGTAACAAGATTAGAGTCTTTGTTTCAGTTTGTTGTTTCTAGAACACTGTCCTTCAACTTAGGCTTTCAGTTTGAAATTTCTGTTTCCAGTCTGTACTGGTTTTCACTGTAGATTCATTCAGGTCTCTGCAGTTTCAGCTTTTCTGAAGAAAACATGAAGGAGGGGGAGAGAGAAGGTCTTTTCCCCTGAGTGTCCAGGTCTCCAACTGACTCTCCTTGGTTCTCTGAAAACTCATCCCACATGGGCAGGATCCAATCAACGCCTGTTACCGGGCACAGTGCGGTCTTTTGGCCAATTCATTGGCCATCAGCCAACCAATTAAACCAAGGCCCACCAATCTCTCAGGTGCCGAGGTTTGACTTCTGCTGTCCAAAGCTAGCACAGTGCTGTAACTTTTCAATTCCTCATTTCCCCTGCTTGACTTAAAGATATATGTCCATTAAGAATCCATAGATCAAAATGATAACTACAAATTAAAAAAAAGAAAGGGGAAATAAGGGAATCACCAGGAAGGCCCTTGAATCCCTTCCTCCCTAAAGGGAATAAAAATGTCAGGGCACGGATGTTTCATTATGAAGTATGTAAGACATAAATCACAAACACATATCCATTCATCCATCCCCATTATATAAGTTCCCTTCCCAGTCTCTGCATTGGTAACTAGTCAGCTCTCAGACCCGTGACAAAGCATCCACTATCACATGATCCTTTCCAGCAATTTAAACATTTCTATAAATGCAAGCAGATTTTGGTCCGTATACATTAAGCTTTGTTTATTGTCATGCCGGACATATCCTTCAAAGTGCTGAAAGGCTAGTAGAAATGCTAAGGTGTCCTTTTCAATGGTGGAATACTTCCTTTGGCACGGACCTGTTTTTTGTGAAAAATATCCTACTGACCTCTCTATTCCTGCACCGTCGTCTGTAGTAGCACTGCTCCTGCTCCAGGCTGCACAGAGGGTCCGTGGCTAGTGGCCTGTAGTATATGTGTTGGCATGTGGGGTAGGATGGGGTACGCGTGAACTGCCGACGGGTGCCGTTCGATCAGGGTGTGGGGGTGTGTGGTGCTACGGGTGTGTGGGATGGGAGTTGGGGCACGGGACGCGGTGGTGAAAATGGCTCACACTAGTTGGTCTGGGGGTTGCTCGCACACCCCCAGCACTGCCTGCTGGTCCATTTGGTGGGGAATGCATGGGGAGCCACCCCAAGGAGATTGTGCAGCTTCTTCCTGCACTACTGTATGGTGGGGCGCATGGGGCCTCTGCCACCTGCGCCTAAGTCAAGTTCACGTCCATGGATGGAAACCTCCTTCCCACCTCTCATCCATGCCATCCAACACTGTCTCCAGCTCCGCATCTGCGAATCTCGGGGCAACTCCTCAGGGTGCCATCACCTTGGCTGGAATGAGTGTGTGTGGGGAATGAGTGCATATATGCTGCTGCTGCCTGTGAGGCTCTCCAAAGTCTCAATCCCATCCCTGGTGAATCAGATGCCAGTGTTGGTTGGAATTGCACTAGTTCTACATTGCACCGGTGCTAACCCATTAATATGTCCTGAATCACTCCGTGACCAACACCGCTTTCGTCAAAGTAGAACTCTCTTGATTTTGTCTCGGTGTCAGCACTGAGAATCCTGGCTCTTTTATTTATTCGTCAGTGGCTGGGCCAGCATTTGTTGCCCATCCGTAATTGCCCATGAACTGAACGCTTGCTAGACCATTGCAGTGGGGGGCAGTTAAGAGTCAACCACTCACTGTGTGGGTTTGGAGTCATATGTAGGCCAGACCGCGTCAGGGCAGCTTCTCTGAAGGACATTCATGAACCAGATGGGTTTTATGACATTTGGCAGTGGTTTCATGGTCATTATTAGACTCTTAATTACAGATTTAGTTTTAGGGAATTCAAATTTCACATCTGCCATGCTGGGAATCGGACCCAGGACCAAAGAGCATTACCCTGGGTTTCTGAATTACTAGCCCAGTGACAATACCACTACACCACTGCCTCCACAGTATCTCATCTTTGAAAATATCCCACTGCTCAGTTGTCATTTTTCCTGCCAACTTTTGATGCCTGTTTATTCAGCCCAGGCCCGTTCTTAACCCATTGAAGTTGACTTTCCCCCATTTAATTATTTTTATCTGTATTATGCTTTTTTTCCCCACAGTGTAAGGATCCTCCTGTTAATCCTTGTTTGTCCTTTGTTTATTTCCTTTATTTTCTTTTGTTTCAGCTTTTATAATTTTTGTACCACTTACTGGAACCGGTGGACCTCACCGTTAATTTTGGAAAAAAAGAACCTCCAGCAGGCTGTGCTGTTGCTCTGACATCAATGATGACACCTCTTGATGAACCTGGCTGTTGGCCAATCGACTGTTTCAGATTGCCGTCCTTATCAATGGATCGTGCTGATTGTTCACGGTTTTCCCTGGAGTGTTCCTTTCTCTGTGAGAAAGTTCTTTTTTGTTTTTAGTTTCGGTTTGATCTAGAAGCAGGAGGGTCAAAGCCCTGATCTCTCTCTTACCTGATGGACTCTGTCTAAAGGTTAAAAGTAAATACCTTTCTCTCTCCACAGTCCGATTGACCTGCAAGGAGGTTCAGTCCAGCAGCAGCTGCAGGCAGGGCCAGTTGTTTAAAGAACCCTCTTTAGAATCTCATGAGGAGAACTCTGTTTTTCCTCAGTAAAGCTAGGGGACATTCTGGTGAAGTTGGAAGCAAATAAGATGTACACAGGCCTGAGTGAAGGCCCAGGTTACTAAAAGTGAAAGTGACTCCCCAGGGGGAATCCTACAGCCGGAGAATACTGACTGAACCGATCATCCCTAATCATATATTGCTGGCTTTGATCTTTAGGCTTCCTGGGAGGATAGCCTGTTACAATGACCTCAACAGCTGAAGCAAGGTTACTCATCTTCCATTTCGTATTAATCTTCTTTATTTTTACCTACCCCTCCTTCCTTGTGTGCTTGGGTAGAGAGTGGGGCGGTAAAAGGGAGAAATAGTAGATTAGCTGGCCATTATTCTAGTATAATTATTGCTTGCCTTATCTCTATTTGTTGTTATAACTAAACAGTTGTTGTGTTTTTCTGACAAAACTGGTGCCTGTAAGTCATCCCTGAAGCATCTCGACAGCAAGGATTCCTACGTCAGATTTCTATTCATTGACTACAGCTCTGCCTTCAATACCATAATCCCAACCAAACTCATATCAAAACTCCAAAACCTAGGATTCGACTCCTCCTCTGCAACTGAATCCTCGACTTTCTGACCCATAGACCACAAACAGTAAAGATAAACAACAGCACCTCCTCCACAATAATCCTCAATATCGGGGCCCACAAGGCTTTGTACGTAGCCCCCTACTATACTCCCTTTACACACACAACTGTGTGGTAAAATTTGGCTCTAACTCCATCTACAAGTTTGCTGATGGGTTGGACCTCGAACAACGATGAGTCAGAGTACAGGAGGGAGATGGAAAACCTAGTGGCATGGTGCAACAACAACAATCAATGTCAGCAAAACTAAGAAGCTGGTCATTGACTTCAGGAAGTGACGTGTTGTACACACCTCGGTCTACATCAATGGTGTCGAGGTGGAGATGGTTGACAACTTCATATTCCTAGGTGTGCACATCACCATCAATCAGTCCTGGTCCACAAATGTCGACATTATGACCAAGAAAGCACAACAGCGCCTATGCTTCATTGGGAAACTAAGGAAATTCAGCATGTCCACATTGACCAATTTTTACAATTCCACCACAGAAAACTTTCTCTCTGGCTGTATCACAGCCTGGTATGGCAACTGCTTGGCCCAAGACATTAAGAAACTGCAGAGTCATGAACACAGCCCAGTCCATCACACAAACCCGCCTCCCATCCATTGACTCTTTCTACACCTCCCGCTGCCTTGGGAAAGCAGGCAGCATAATCAAAGACCCCTCCCACCTTGGTTATTCTCTCTTCCTTCGGGCAGGAGATAGAAAAGTCCGAGAACACTCATTAACAGATTCAAAAACAGCTTCTTCATGACAATAAACCCAAATCCAAATTCACACCCATTGGAGCAGTCAAGGGCCAAAGATCTCAGAAACTTAATTATTGGCTAATTCACTTGTGTTGGGACTCCAGGGCTGTAGGGCTATAATTGACCATGACAATAGCCAGCCTAAACCTTTTGATACAATGATCAATATCCCCAAAATATTCTCCGACTAACACCGGGTCCACTTGGCCTGCCTAATTCCCAAGAACCCTGGTCTAGCAGTGCCTCCTTTCTCATTGGACTGGAAACATACTGCTGGAGATTTTCCTGAACATACCCTAGGACTTCTTGCCCCTCTGTGCCTAATCACATTCTTATTACTCCAGTCTATATTGGGATAATTAAAGTCCCCCATTATAACGACTCTATTTTTACTCTACTTAATTTTGCATGTCTACATAATTTCCTTGCAAATTTCTACAACATTCCCACTAGTTGGAAGCCTATTGGCTACATTGAATATTATATTGCCCCTTTTTGTCCCTTTATTGAAGCCAAATAAGTTCTGTCCTTTGACCCATCTGGGGCATTCTCTCTCCTGCACTGCACTGTTCTCCTTAATCAATACAGTTGCCTGAACAAGTGCGGCTCCAACAACACAAGAAGCTGGACGCCACCCAGAACAAAGCATCTGCTTGATTGGCACTGCATTCACAAACATTCACACCCTCCACCATTGACACAGTAGCAGCAGTGTGTTCCATCTACAACATGCATTGCTGGAACTCACAAAGGCTCCTTAGACCAGTGATTCCTGTGTTGTGAAGACCCGCCCCCCAAGTGTGCCACAAAAAAGTTTCAAAATGATTCAAAATTCATGTAATGGAACTGAAACGCACCTTCGTCTTCAGGTATGTGGGCTTCCTGCGTATACATAGGCTGGGAAAGAGCATGGTTTAGATTCCTTATGGTGGTCAGGCCCACGTACATGTGCAACAGGACTCGGAGCTGAAGACAAAGGCCCTGGGCGGGATTCTCCGAGCCCCGCGCCGGGCCGGAGAATCGGCGAAAACGTGCCACGCCGCCCCCACGCCGGAACGCGATTCTCCGAGGAGTGGAGAATCGGCACCCTTTGCGCCGGCGTGTTTGGCGCGGCGCCGATCGCGGGCCGCTGTCCGCGACCGGGCTGCTGATTCTCCGGCCTTGATGGGCCGAGCGGCCGCGCGGAAATGACAGAGTCCCGCCGGCGCTGTCCACACCTGCTCACAGCCGGCGGGAACTCAGCGCGCAGGGTCGGGGGGGGCACCTTCAACGGGGGGACCTCCGATGGGGTCTGGCCCACGATCGGGGCCCACCGATCGGCGGGCCAGCCTCTCCAGCCCCGGCCCTATTTTGTTATGCGCCCGGCCCCTGAACCCCCGCGCCATGCTGCGTCGGATTGAGAGTTGAGGCGCATTGAGGAAGTCCCCCGCGCATGTGCGCCTTTGCGCGGCGCCAATGCGCATGTGCGGGTTGGCGCGGCAACCAGGTGGTGCTGGGAAGGGAGGTTGGAGCGGCGTGAACCGCTCCAGTGCCGTGCTGGCCCCAATCGGTAGTGCCCGCCCCCTGTGTGCCAGCACAAAAAGTGAACATTCAAAAAGTTTGCACAAACCCTGAGAGAAGTGAGAGATGAGAGGTTAAAAAAGAAAAAAGAAAGAGGACAGAGAGAAGTTCCAAGTAAGGGAAGAAGACAGAAGATAGGACTTGTGCCTCGAAATTCTTTTGATCGTATAGAGGAGTGCCATGACATAGAAAAGGTTGGGAACCACTGCCTGGCAACACTTTCCAAACTCACAACCACTGCCATCTAGAAGGACAAGGACAGTTGATACCTGGGAACCCAACCACCTGGAAGTTCCCCTCCAAGTCACTCACCATCCTGGTTTGAAAATATATTGCTGTTGCTTCACTGTCACTGGGTCAAAATCCTGGAGGTCATTCCCTTACAACACTGTTGGTTTACCAACATCATATGGATGGCAGTGATTCAAGAAGGCTGCTCACCACTACCTTCTCAAGGGCAATTAAGGAATGGCAGAAGATACTGGCCCAACCAGTGACTCCCACATCCCATAAATGTATTTTAAAAATGCTACCACCCTCCTTCTTTTCCTCCTTTCCTATCTTTTCAGAACACCTTGTATCCAGGAATATTTAACACCGAACCCTACCCTGCTTTGAACCAGATCTCTGTTATAGCCACATAATTATATTTCCCCATGGCAACCTGCACCTGTCACTCACCAACCTTATTTGCCACATTCCATGAATTCACATGCATGCACAGTAACCCTGATTTAGTCTTTATTACTTTCTCCCCCACCTAATAACATACTATTCCCTATTCTAGTTTTATCTCTCTCTCTCAGTATGCTGTGAAGAAGGGGGAGGGCGATTTATCAGCATTCATGTTGAAATGCCGACCAGAACCCTCTGTCAGTACCCAGGTGCCTTTGGGGAAGCTAATGATCCGACCAGCAGACTGAATTCGAACAAGAGAAAATTAAAGACCCCACCCCCACAACCGGACGGCACCTGCCGGTGGGGCATCATGCAGCCCACCCAAGGACAACACAAATGGGAGCCCCTACGGGAGGGCACTGGAAGGGCCATTGAACATACCACTGGCATGGGTAGCGCTATTCACTGATACCACTGCCAGCAGGGACAGATGCTGGGGCCAGAGGCCCCTGCAACCCTGAGCATAAACAGGGCCAGAGGTACGGTGCAGAGGGCAGAGTGCTGGGGGAACGGCCAGGGGTTGGTGTGGGGATGGGAGAGGAGGATGGGGGACATGCGGGGGCAGCGGCTGCAGTGAAGGCCGGGGCCACTTGTAGCCTGTTGGACCTGGCTGGCACGTGGGTATGCCTTTGTGTTTGCCTTTCGCCTCTGTAAACAATGCATTTCGGAATCCAACCAGGAATGGTAGCCATCATCCTGACTGCCGCAGTCCTGGGGGATGCTCTGAGGCTGTACGAGCAGGAGCTGCTCAAGGAGTACACTGCAGCAGCAGAGCTTGCCCCAGAGGAACAGGAGCCGGCAGGTGAGGATGGAGTGCTGGCTGCACAATAGGCCGAGGCGGCGGTGGGAAGCAGGTGCCACATGAGGCCTCGTGTGTACGGGTAGCGTCTGTTATTCGAGAACCTGCTGGACCAGGCATACCATCGAAGACTCCAGCTGAGTAGGGGGACAGTGCAACATATCTGCCGTATCATGTTGCACCTGGTACTGCAGGGCTATGGGGTAGAACTTCCGCTCCTAGTGGCCGTCAAGGTGACGTTCACCTAGAAGCTTTAAGCCACGGGGTCCTTCCAGGCGCCGAGTGGGGACCTGTCTGGGATGTCGGTACACAGGTGCATCTGTGCTGTCAAGGAGGCCCTATATACCTTCTCGGCACAATATATCAAATTCAATGTGGCCCGAGCCCAGCAACATGCCCGGGAAGTGGGGTACGCGGCTATTACCAGGATATCTCAGGTCCAGTGGGTGATTGATGGGATGCATGCTGCCCTATGAGCACCAGCCCATGACAGGCCAGTCTTCACAAACCCAAAGGGGTTCCACTCGATGAACGCACAGCTGGTATGTGTGTGGTGGTATGTATTAGGGGTAATACGGTACACCACGTGTCGACAGGCTATTGGTGGAGGGATGCCAGGTCCTGATAGGATCTGCCACCTACTGGACTCCACCCAGAAATGCCGGTATAAGAACCCAGTTTTTCCCTCCATTTCTCTCAGCAGTTGCATTCTGTAACCACGCTGCTGGGGATAAAGTTCTGCTTAATAAAGCCTTCAACTGACATTACCTCAACCTGCCTCGCGTCATATTGACAGTGCAACAATGTGATCATGAGCTGCACATCATTCACGCCTGTGCCTGATACCCAGGCAGTGTGCACAACGCCTTCATCCTGGCACACTTGATGGTTCCTGACACTTTTTAGGTGCACCCCCGGTGAGGGGTTGGCTCCTGGGCGACAGGGGTTATCCGCTGCGAGTGTCACTGATGACGCCTATCCGGAGGCCACAGACAAATGTGGAGATCCACTACAATGATGTCCATGCAACGAACTGGGGCGTGTTTGAGCGATGCTTGGGCATCCTGAAGATGCGGTTCTGGAGGGGGCCTCCAGTATAGCGCAAGGAGGATCTCTCACATCATGGTGGCCTGCTGCATCCTCCACAACATCAGGCAGAAGAGGGGCGATGTGCTGGAGGAGGGGGATGTACACCAAGCCGACGTGGAGAATACGGAGGAAGACCAGGCAGGGGGTCCGGACGGGCACAGAAGGCCGCAGATCGTGTGCGCCAGGGCCGGTGCGCACGGGACGCTCTAATCACATCCAGGTTCACCGACTAGGGGGCGCGGCCACCAACAGCATGGCTGGATTCTCCGTTTCAGAAACTAAGTATTGATGCCGGGCCTGAATCGGTGAACCTCTATGATCATGGAACTGGCCCTGGCCCCGAGCAACATAGGATCCGTTAATGGGCTAGCACAGGTGTCACATGGAACCAATAACAAACGATGTCTGATTCACTGGGGTCGCGATTGCCACGCGAGAGGCTGACAAGCTGCAGCCGCATAAAAAAGCACTCTCCTCCCCAGACACACATTCATCCCAGACAACAAGGTGGCAGCACGAAGAGCGGCACCCGATTCGCGGATGCGGAGCTGGACACCATGTTGGAGGCCATGGAGGAGTGGCAAGCCACCCTGCTCCCTGGGGTGGGAAGGAGGCTGCCATCCACCACCTTGCACCGGGCCTGGGCGCAGGTGGAAGAGATCATGAGCGCCGGGGCCTCACCGCCAGGACTGGCCAGCAGTGCCAGAAGAAGCTGCACAACCTCCTCAGAGCAGCCAGGGTGAATAGGCAGCACAGTGCCCCTGGCACCAACCCCATCCCACACACCTGTACCACTCCCCACCACCCCCCTCTGAACCCTACCTGCCTGCAGTCTGCTCACACTCCACCCTGCACCCATACCATTACCTATACCACCCATCATTGTTGGGTTCCCTCTTCACAAAGGCCACCAGCTGCCGTCCCCTGTACCACATGTGTCCGACTGCCACACAGTATGCACTTTCAGTGCCCCCCCCCCTCACCCCCGCCGGCCCCATGCAAAGGCATTGCATACTGCATGGAGAGTGAGATGAACAGAGGGGGAACTGCTGGGCCTGAGGCCCCCCACTGTCACTGAATGGTGGGCACTAGACCTGGTTGGTGGACCCAGAGAGAGGTGCTGAGGCAGAGGTCAGCATCGGGCAAGCACCTGAGACCCAGCTGCGTTGGTTTCCCATGACATGCATGGCATGAGCCCCACCCCACCCCCTAACTACCACCCACCACCCCCTCACTATCACCCTGGCACACATGTTGTGTGGCCTCCTGTGCCTGCCTGGACCCCATATCTGGCCCATCCTAGCCCTACCCAGCTTTCCCCTCGTCAAATGAGAACTGGCATTTATCCTCCTCCTCAAGCATGTTGCCTGTCTGCTCCCCCAGGGCTGCGGCGGCTAGGGTGATGGTGACCATTCCTGGTTGAATTCCGAAGTGCATTGTCAGCAGGGGATGAAAGGCAGACATGTTAGCATGGTGCGCATCCCTGTGCCCAACCAGTTGCATAGTGGCCCCGGCCTGCATTGCAGCCGCTGCCAACCCCTGCCCCCCCCCCCCCTCCTTCCTCTCACATCCCCACACCCACCCCCGACCATTTCCTGTGCATCTGCCCTCTGCACCGCACCCCTGGCCTCTTCGGTGCCATGGGGGCACCATGGGGGCCTCCGGTCCAGCATCCGTTCCTGCCGGCAGGGGTACTGGTCGCTGGTGCAACCCATGCCAGCGGTAAGCTCTGCAGCCCCTGTCCACCCTCCTGTAGGGTCTACCAAGGACATTCCACTTGGGTAGGCCCCGTGATGCCCCGCCGTTCGGTTTTGGGTGTGGGGGGGGGCGCATTGGTGAGGTGGAGGAAGGCGTTGGGGATGGGTTAGTGAGGTGGAGGGTAGGGTTGGGTGCAGTCATACGGTCAGTGTCGCTTTATGCAATCACGGGCCACGGGCCTTGATGGGCGGTCAGTGGGGTGTGCAGCAAGATGGCTGCCTTGCAAGCCACCGCAATGGCAGTCCATGCCTGTAAACTATCCCAGTCCCAGGGGTCACCCTCCGCCATGACTCATCCCTTGGTTAGCATCTCCGTCACCCCTCCGACCCTGGCAGATGCCCCTCCCCCCAGCCAGCTATTCCAGTGGCAGGACTGTTGATTCTCTGCTGCAGATAATAGTCACGGACTCTAGACATGTTTTGATAGACCATAATAAGTCACTGCATAGAACAACAGATTCTGTGGTCAATCCAAACCCTCCCCTGTCACTTGTGTTTATTGCTTAAACGCCTGTGTAGCTTTGGTAGACTTCACAGTCAAATTTTCAAATCCCTTCATTCTGCCATTTTGGCCTGACGTTTTACCCAAACGGGCCAAATTAAAAGTTGAAATTTCTTCTCCCCTAACCTCTTCCTTCTGAACAGCAGGCACGACAAATGCAACTCCATTTCCATACTCAATGCACAACATGGTCAGCTACTGTTTTATCAATGATTTTATTGCATTCTAATTGGCCTAAATGGGGTGAGACTAATTCTTAATTGGCTTAATTGGTGTATGATAAATCTGTGATTGGTCTAATTGGTTTCTCGAGTATGATGGTCAAATCTTGATATATTTTCCCATAGCCCTCTATAATTCGGGATCCCATAGTACCCCTGACTGACCTTCCAAGGTGTCAATTACTTGTGGGACCATCCCTCTCATTAAAGTTTGTTCTGTTACTTCTTGCGAAGAGAAAATAATGTTTTGATATCTTCCTTGCACATTTGTTCAGGATGGGGAAAATATGCTGTCGATGTTTTGGACAGCTTATCTGGTAGGTTGCTAGTACTCCTCTCTGGGTACTTGGAATTACTTACTTTGTTTTTAAATTACACAAAGCCTGTATAGAATGCATATCGATGTTTGAAAGTGATTGATCTGCTAAATATAACAGTACATTCAACTATCATACTTGTGGTAATACCAGGTATTGCAGTACCTGAGAGGTAATGACCATTGGCTAGACCTAGGGGTCTACCATTGGCTAATGTACATAGCCCCACCCTGAGAGGTGGGGTATAAGAACCAATGTCGTCCCAGCAGCCTTCGCTTTCTGTATCATCGCTGCTGGGTACAGTTCTAGCTGATTAAAGCCGATTAGATTTAACTCCTCTTTGTCTCGAGAGTATTGATTGTGCATCAATTTAATCAGCTAGAACTTTTGAAGGATGGATCTCCGCATCAAGCCGGCGTGCCTTCAGCTCAGCCCGCACGCAAAATTTAAAGAAAAGAAGAGTTACAAAATCTAATTACAGAACTTAATTCTAAACTTGCTTAGTGTGAACCAAAATGACTTCCTTAAACATCACGGGCGAAATTCTCCGTAATCGGCGCGATGTCCGCCGACCGGTGCCAAAAGCGGCGCAAATCAGTCCGGCATCGCTCCGCCCCAAAGGAGCGGAATCCTCCGCATCTTGAGCAGCCGAGCCCTAACCTTGAGGGCCTAGGCCCGCACCGGACTGATTTCCGCCCCGCCAGCTGGCGGGAAAGGCCTTTGGTGCCCCGCCAGCCGGCGCGGAAATGACATTGCCGGGCGGCGCATGCGCGGGAGCGTCAGCGGCCGCTCACGGCATCTCCGCGCATGTGCAGTGGAGGGGGTCTCTTCCGCCTCCGCCATGGTGGAAACCATGGCGAAGGTGGAAGGAAAAGAGTGCCCCCACGGCACAGGCCCGCCCGCGGGCCAGGCCACCGTGGGAGCACCCCCTGGGGCCAGATCGCCCCGCCCCCCCCAGAACCCCGGAGCCCGCCCGCGCCGCCTTGTCCCACCGGTAAGAGAGGTGGTTTAATCCACGCCGGCGGGACAGGCAATCTAGCAGCGGGACTTCGGCCCATCCGGGCCGGAGAATCGCCGGGGGGGGCACGCCAACATCATGGGCGAAATTCTCCGTAATCGGCGCCAAAAATGGCGCAAATCAGTCCGGCATCGCGCCCTCCCAAAGGAGCGGAATCCTCCGCATCTGGAGCGGCCGAGCCCTAACCTTGAGGGACTAGGCCCACGCCGGCCTGATTTCCACCCCGCCAGCTGGCAGGAAAGGCCTTTGGTGCCCCGCCAGCTGGCGCGGAAATGACATTGACGGACAGCGCATGCGCGGGAGCGTCAGCGGCCGCTCACGACATGCCCGCGCATGCGCAGTGGAGGGGGTCTCTTCCACCTCCGCCATGGTGGAAACCATGGCGAAGGTGGAAGGAAAAGAGTGCCCTCATGGCACAGGCCCGCCCGCGGATCGGTGGGCCCCGATCGCGTGCCAGGCCACCGTGGGGGCACACCGCGGGGCCAGATCGCCTCGCCCCCCCCCCCAGGACCCGGAGCCCGCCCGCGCCGCCTTGTCCCGCCGGTAAGAGAGGTGGTTTAATCCACGCTGTCGGGACAGGCATTCTAGCAGTGGAACTTCGGCCCATCCGGGCCGGAGAATCGCCGGGGGGGCCCGCCAACCGGCGCGGCGCGACTCCCGCCCCCGCCGAATATCCGGTGCCGGAGAATTCTGCAACCGGCGGGGGCGGGATTCACGCCAGCCCCCAGCGATTCTCCACCCCGGCAGGGGGGCGGAGAATCTCGCCCCACAAGTTAAACTGCAATAATGCACAAGGCTAATTTATTTTTATTTTTTTTAGAACAAGGAACTTTGAATTTAGAGAACAGAACTGATATTTTTTGCGATGTAGGTGGATACTTCCTGCCAACCTTGTTCAACCTTGATGGCTCCATATGTTCTTTCTCCCGTAAGTTCGTTCTCCCTTGTCAATTTTGAGCATGATGTAATGTGAGGAGGCTTTTTTATTCATGGAATGTGGCCGTCGCTGGCTAGGCCTGCATTTATTGCCCATCCATAAGGACATTTAAGAGTCAGCCACCTTGCTGTGGATCTGGAGTCATATGTAGGTCAGACCAGGTAAGATTTCCTTTCCTAAAAGACATAGTGAACCTAATGGGTTTTTACGACAATCGATTCATGGTCTCCTTTAGACTTCTAATTCCAGAATTTTAGTGAATTCAAACTTCACATCTGCCATGGTGGGATTCAAACCTGGGTCTCCTGAGCATGATTCTGGGTGTCTGGATCCAGTGACAATACCATTATGCCACTGCCTCCCCACTGTCTGTTCCCCAGAATTCAGTACAAAATCATATTGAGGTGGCATACATAGATTGTGTATAAATCTTTTCATAAATCTAAACAGAATTAATAATTTAACACCAGTTTCTCTACCTTGAGGCTGGGATTGCCTGGGTATTTGATGCCCCATATAATAACTCTACTTCTGTGTGTCAAATATCTCACATTGTGTTTTCTCCTGTAAGTGTGGGTATTAGACTGGTTTCACCTGTATCATTGTAACTTACAAATCCTACCATTCACTCATCCTGCTATCATTTGTAAAAGATTAACTTTGACCATGCGATGTTATTAATTTCATTCACTGATTCCTTTGTGGATTAAATGTCATTTCAACTTGCGAGTCACTTCTAAATTCCGATTATCACAGGGTGAGATCTTACTCCTTCACCCCTTGTCTCATTATTATTCTTGATCACTTTCTTTCTTTGTCTAGCCCTTGAGTGGGGTGATCTGTGCCACAAGAATATCCACCTTTCCATTTTTTAGATTCCAGTTTCCTCTTCACATAACTTGTGTTAAATCCCATTATATTCCAAAATCTACTGCAACTTGAATGTGACCTTTGAATAATTAGATTGATGCTCCTTTCTCTCTGACACTCCCCACCTGCAGATCACCTCACTCAATATTCAAAATAACATCATGCATGCACTTAAAAATATTCTGCAGCTCTCCATTCATCCGTATCTATCTTGTGGATCGCTTTATCAGGTTTGAGTACTCCCAGGCCATTAATTTTTCCTATCCAAATTATTTACCCTTTTACTATAATTTTGCTAATTTTGACAGCTATTGGTGTTTATAATTCTATTCCAATTGTTTTAAAATCAGTTTCTATATGGGGTGTGGCTCAGTGTGTTGATCATTTAATCATGCTGATTCACTCTATCGGCCCCATTAACCATTTCCTGCCGTGTTGTTTTGGCGGCACAGTGATTAGCGCTGCTGCCTCACAGCACCAGGGACCTGGGTTTGATTCCAACCTTGAGTGATTGTGTGGCGTTTGCACATTCTTCCGGTGTTTGCGTTGGTTTCCTCTGGGTGCTCCGGTCTCCTCTCACAGTCGAAAGATGTGCAAGTGAGGTGGGTTGGCCGTGCTAAGTTGCCCCTAGGTGGGGTTATGGGGATAGGTTGGCGGATTGGGACTAGATAAAGTGCTCTTTCAGAGGGTCGGGCTGAATAGCCTCCTTCTGCACTGTAGGGATTCTAAGTAGTGTGCATACCCGAGACCTGCTCTCCAATGTATAACTGCAATTACTTTCAAACCCTTGAATGGGTCTATTTTGAATTGGTTTCCTGCATGTTAGTTACTCCAGACATAACGGGCGGGATTCTCCACTCCCGCGCCAAAGTGCCCACGCTGTCGTGAACGCCGTCGAGGTTCACGACGGCGCGAAACGGCCCTGATCCCGACCAATTCAGGCCTGGACAATGGGCTAGGATCGGGGCCGCGTCATCTACACGCGCCAGGCCTTGTCGCCACTTAAAGGCGGCGCCGCATAGATGACGCGGTCGGCGCCGCATAACTGGCGTCACCCGCGCATGCGTGGTTGCCGTCCTCTCTGAGTCCGCCCTGCAAGATGGCAGACCGATCTTGTGGGGCCACGGAAGGAAGGAGATCCTCCGTCACCGAGGACGGCCCGACGATCGGTGGACACTGATCGCGGGCCATGCCACATTTGAGGTACCCCCCGGTGCAGGATCCCCCCCGCCTCCCCCCCCCCCCACCTCCCGCAGGCCGCCCCCCCCCAGCGTTCCCACGCTGTTCCCGACGCCAGCGACCAGGTGTGAACGGCGCCGGGGGGAACCCGCCGTTTTGGCCTGGCCGCTCGGCCCATCCGGGCCTGATAATAGCGGGGGTGCCGGAGAATCGCCATTTTGGGTGTCTCCGCCGATTCTCCGGCCTGCGGCCCGCGGAACTTGACAGGGCCATTCCCGCCGCTTGGGAGAATCGCGGGAGGGCGTCGGACCGGCGTCCTGGGAAATTTTGGCGGCCCAGGTGATTCTCCCAACCGGCACGGGAGTGGGGAATCTCGCCCAACTTATCTGCATACTTATGCAGTGCCCAAAGTGTCATGCCATACATTCTTGAACTCTTTGTGATCTTATCAAAAGATAGTAAAGTTGTTGCTTATCTTTCCGTATATGATCCAGATGCCTCGGGTTATGTATATATAATCAATGCCAGGTTGAAACATTCCATTGGATTGTATCCAATATACCAATTCCCATTTGTTGTTTTGATTTCATGACTCTATCTTCTACCCTCGGTTACTTAATCCTATCCAGTTTGATGCTTCCTACGCATTACTATCCTATCCCAATCACAAGCCCTAGAATAATTTTGAAGTCCAACAAAATATCTTCAAAACATCTTTAAAAGAGAAATCAAACATTTCTATTTGATTCCAGGCAGTAACATATTTTATTGCTTGTACTTTATCTTAAATTACATTTTTTTTTAAAGTAGCTTGCTAAATTACAGCACACTTTTCACATCTCCGAATTGTCCCAAATTCAAACAACTGTGCTGGCTTTCAGATTTCCATTAATTAGGGGCTGGTTTAGCACAGGGCTAAATCTCTGGCTTTTAAAGCAGACCAAGGCAGCAGCACGGTTCAATTCCCGTACCGGCCTCCCCGAACAGGCGCCAGAATGTGGTGACTAGGGGCTTTCACAGTAACTTCATTGAAGCCTAGTTGTGACAATAAGCAATATTCATTTCATGTCTATTTCATTTCTTCTTCAAAATAAATGTGTTCATAAATCCATAGGAAATACCTAAACAATGTCTTTTGTTATTGCCTTCTTAAAATCCCTTTAAATGTCAGTTTTTTTCATCATAGCTGTTCTTGTTACCAATCACAATTCCACCCACCTCGTTCAACTATCACCCATCCTGTTCATGGGCCAGATTCCCCGTTTCTGGGTCTATGTATTGACGCCAATGGAGATTTTGTGGACTTTCATGTCAGGAAAATCGGCGCCCTGGCCAGCGGCACGGCTGTCGGCGAAGCATGGCGGTGTTGGACATTGTCCGTTCTCTATCTGTACATTCTATCTATCATCTATCTTATCTATCTATCTCTTCTTGATGATACTGCAAATCTTGGTCCGCTTGTAGTTACCTATAATGCAAATGGAACATATTCAACCTGCTGGGAAAAAAATGGGTTAATTCATTTGAACATATCTGACAATTCAGAAACGTAAAACTTTGTAAATCCCTATTCCTGTAAATATATAAATACATTTTCAGCTATTTGCAGAAAAGATTTAAAAGGGTTAAAAGTTCTCAACTGGATGTCATTAGGTCACCATCATTCTTTTCTTTTAATCAAACACGATCACAGTCCGGCACTCATTTTTATTTCACAATCTCTCCTTTTAAACATTTTCCGCAGTAGTCTATCTCAAAATGTTTCTTTTTCATGGTGCCAATTGTGTCAGAAATAACTCTTTGGACTGACAAGAAGTTTTAACCCAAGATCAATCCAACACAGGATTGGCTATTATCATTTCAAATATCCCAAGTTTTAAGATGTGGCACAGTGGTTAGCACTGCTGCCTCAACCGCACCAGGGACCCGGGTTCAGTTCCGGCCTTGGGTAACTGTCTGTGTGGACCTTGCACTTCCTCTCTGTATCTGTGTAGGTTTCCTCTGGGTGCGCTGGTTTCTCCCACAGCCCAAAGTTGTGCAGGTTAGGTGCATTTGACATGTTAAATTGCCTCTTAGTGTCTAAAGATATGCAGATAAGGTGGATTGGCCATGATCAATGTGTGATTTTTGGGGATATGGGAGGGGGGGCTAGGAAGAGCGCTTTTTCAGAAGGTCGGTGCAGACCTGATGAGCTGAATGGCCTCCTTCTGCACTGGATTTTATGATGCAATTAACCCTATCAACTTAAAACTATCTCATTCTCACATGTATGACTTCAATCACTTCAACTATGATCTCAAAAATCAGAATATCAGACAGAAAACATAAAGCTTGAAATATACAAGACACAAATATCATCCATACACAAGCAGAGAAACATAGCACATGCTTTAAAACAAATTGCGTAAGCGTTCTTGCGGATCTGTGTTGAACTTCCAAAATGTCTGCAATTAAAAACTTAAGATAAGGTTAATTCTCCAGAAAGATAAACCTGAACAAATGTAACCCAAAACAATGATAATACAAATATAGGAACATCAAATTCACTTTTGCCTAGCTTTACTAACAAACATAAAACAAACGGAACTCACAGACTCTCAGCTCATAAATTTAAAACAGTTAATTCTCAGCATTCTCTCACAGCTAAAGCTTCTATTATGGGCCACAGTTTAGAGAACACCAAAATATATTATGGAGTTCACCTGACCCACAACTTTTAATAGATTTTGGTTATGGGGAGCACAAGGGCCCACTTTCCAGGTGTGATGCAACAGAAAACTAAAAGTATTTTTAAACAAAAACAATGTTTATTCTGTGAATCCAGTTAACATTTTTATAAAACCACAGTAAACATCTTACCAACTACCAACACTGATAACCCCCCAAAAAGATACAGTACTCTATAGATAACCCTTAATAACTTTCCATACAACATCCATTAGTCACAATCACCCTTTCTAACAAAGACAGTAGGTTTGCATTCCTTACAGAAACAGGTATTACTTTGAAATCATCAAGTGATCTGGAGACATTCTTTAGATTCCAGAGAGAGATCAATACACATCTGCTTGCTATGAATACAACTCTCCAACTGAAAGCGAAACTAAACACAGAGCCAAAAAGAGCTTTCAACTCCACCCACATAATGACATCACTGCAGCCACTTAAGAAGCACAAACATTTCTTAAAGTGACATTCACATGACACCTCCCCCAAGAAAAAGAAATAAACCATCAACTTCAAGATGGTTTCATTTTCACCTTTTCATTTTCTTTTAAACAATATTGACAGTAAATATATTTTTGTTGTTTAGCAAAACAAAACACGCAAACATTTAATAATAACATAGTCCATTTTAGTTCTTCTTCCTCCAAATGGAATCCCTCTTGATTGACAGTCTCTTTGGACAAGAAAGTCTCTGCACGATCCATCCATTTCCCTACGCCTCAGCATTTCTCTTTAAGGTCAGATACATTAGTTCAATCCGATCACAGAGCCCCTTGTAATTCTCTGACACAGGAGCATTGTTTAACACAGCCTTCAGGCAGTCAAATGCTTGTTCACACTCCGCTGTCCACTGAAATTTGCTACGCTTCATTAGCAAGACCGTCAGTGGAGCAACCACACTGCTAAAGTTCGGCACAAATTTCCAGTAAAATCCACTCATGCCAAGAAATCACATTATTTCCCTTTGTGTCAAGGGTATTGGAAACTGTTGTTTTCATACCCGTGGGACCATTCGACCCTGTCGGATTGTGTGGCCAAGGAAAGTGACTTGGACTTTTCCAAATTCACTTTTGGCTAGGTTTACCACCAAACCCGCTTCTTAAAGCTGATTGAATAACTCCATCAGATGCTTTAAATGTTCTCTCCATGTCTGACTGAAAATTACCAGATTGTCGATGTATTACCGCACAATTGGTAATCCTGAAACAACTTTGTTAGTTAACCGTTGAAATGTGGCTGGGGCGTTTTACATGCCAAATGCCATAACTTTGAATTGGTATATACCATCTGGAGTCACAAAAGCTGAAATCTCCTTCGCCCTTTCGGATAAAGGTACTTGCCAGTAACCTTTAAGTAAATACAGTTTTGAAATAAAAGCTGATTGTCCCACCTTCTCAATGCAATCCTCCAAACATGGGATAAGATAAGAGTCCGTTCTTGTAACTGCATTAACTTTTCTATAGTCCACACACAACCGTTGCATACCGTCTGGTTTCGGTACCATCACTATGGGTGAGCTCCATTGGCTCCAACTCACTTCAATTATGCCATTTTTAAGTATACTTTCAATTTCCTTGTTGACCTGTGCCAATTTTAAAGGGTTAAGTCTATACGGATGTTGTTTAATTAGAACAGCATTTCCCTCTTTTACATCATGTATAGCCATTTTAGTACTGATGCACGATCAATTACAATCAAAGACAAAGGTAGTAACATAACTGAAGGCTTTAATAGACTAGAACTGTTCCCCAGCAGCGTCGGTACAGAATGAGGGCTGCTGGGATGGCACCGGTTCTTATATCCCACCTGTCAGGGCGGAGCTACATACCAAACAGCCAATGGTAAACTCCTAGGTTTAACCAATGGTCTTCAGCCTCTCGGGTACTGCAATACCTGATAATACCACATTCACCCCCTGTTAAAAAAGAGTCCGGCGGGGGTGGTGGCCAGTGGTTACAATTGCCTTTAACATGTTATGATCAGATATGGAGGTACCATGATACCTCCTTACAGAGTTGTCAAGAATATTTACAAGCATGGAAGATATATACATTCAGTGTTCATTTACAGTTACAGTGAAACAATCAGTCGGTCGGGTGGCCTGGTCATCCTCCTGGATCGTCAGGGCTTCGGTGGTGATTCTGGTGGGGGTCCGGGCGTCTGCGACTCCGGGAGCGTGGCTTCGGCCTCCATGGCAGCTTTGTCACCCCTAGACAGCGCTGGTGGGACAAACGGTTGACACAAGAGGGGGGCGCCTGTAGGGGGCGTCGGTGGGTGGGAGGGCCTAGGCAAGAGTGGCGGGAGGACTGACCCTCCTGTGAGGTGCTGTGGAGGAGGGGGGGGTGGGGTTAATGGTTCGGGTGCGCGAGGGGTTCCGGAGGGCGCCAGGTCCTGATGGGAGACTGTATCTTGCCGGCCATCAGGGAACGCCACGTAGGCGTACTGGGGGTTAGCGTGCAGCAGGTGGACCCTCTCGACCAACGGGTCCGACTTGTGCGCCCGCATGTGCTTCCGAAGCAGGATGGGTCCGGGTGTTGTTAGCCAGGTTGGGAGCGAGGTCCCGGAGGAGGACTTCCATGGGAAGACAAGGAGACATTCATGAGGTGACTGGTTGGTAGTTGTACAGAGCAGAGACCGGATGGCATGGAGGGCCTCCGGGAGGACTTCCTGCCAGCGGGAGACTGTGAGATTCCTGGATCGTAGGGCCAGTAGAACGGTCTTCCAAACCGTTCCGTTCTCCCTCTCTCCCTGCCCATTTCCCCAGGGGTTGTAATGGTCATCCTGCTTGAGGCAATGCCCCTGTTGAGCAGGAATTGACGCAGTTTGTCGCTCATAAAGGAGGGCCCCCTATCACTGTGTATGTACGCGGGGAAACCAAACAGTGTAAAGATACCCAGGAGGGCCTTGATGACGGTGGTTGCGGTCATGTCTGGGCAGGGGTTGGTGAATGGGAACCGGGAGTACTCGTCAATCACATTCAGGAAGTACGTGTTGCGGTCGGTGGAGGGGAGGGGGCCTTTGAAGTCCATGCTGAGGCGTTCAAAGGGATGGGACACCTTTATCAGATGCACCCTCTCTGGCCGGTAGATGTACGGTTTGCACTCCGCGCAGATTTGGCAGTCCCTGGTGACTGTCCTGACCTCCTCGATGGAGTAGGGCAGGTTGCGGGTCTTAATGAAGTGGAAGAAACGAGTGACCCCCGGGTGGCAGAGGTCCTTGTGGGGGGCTTGGAGGCGGTCCACTTGTGCTGTGGCACATGTGCCGCGGGACAGGGCATCAGGAGGCTCATTTAGCTTCCCAGGACGGTACAAGATCTCGTAGTTGTAGGTGGAGAGTTCTATCCTCCACCGCAAGATCTTGTTGTTTTTTATCTTTCCCCGCTGTGCATTATTGAACATGAAGGCCACCGACTGTTGGTCAGTGAGGAGAGTGAATCTCCTGCCGGCCAGGTAATGCCTCCAATGTCGCGCAGCTTCTACTATGGCTTGTGCCTCCTTTTCGACCGAGGAATGGCGAATTTCGGAAGCATGTAGGATACGGGAGAAGAAGGCCACGGGTCTGCCCGCTTGATTGAGGGTGGCGGCCAGAGCTACGTCGGACGCATCGCTCTCGACCTGGAAGGGGAGGGACTCATCGATGGCCGCATCGTGGCCTTTGCATTGTCTGCTTTGATGCGGCTGAAGGCCTGGCGTTATTCCGTCGACAGGGGGAAGGTTGTGGACTGGATTAGGGATCGGGCTTTGTCTGCGTAGTTAGGGACCCACTGGGAGTAACAACTGAAAAACCCGAGGCAGCGTTTCAGGGCCTTGGGGCAGTGAGGGAAGGGGAATTCCATAAGGGGGCGCATGCGTTCAGGGTCGGGGCCTATAACTCCATTTCGCACCACGTGGCCGAGGATGGCTAGGCAGTCGGTGCTAAATACGCATTTATCCTTATTATACGTCAAGTTAAGGATTTTCGCAGTCTGGAGAAATTTTCGGAGGTTGGTGTCGTGGTCCTGCTGGTCATGGCCGCAGATGGTGACGTTATCAAGATACGGGAACGTTGCAGGTAAGCCCTACCGGTCAACCATTCGGTCCATCTCGCGTTGGAAGACCGAGACCCCATTCGTGAAACCAAAGGTGTGGCGCACAAAGACTCCGTGAGACAAACAGAGTGAAGTCGATGAGGCTTTATTAAGCGTGTCTGTTCCCCAGCAGCCCGATAGTAAACTGGCATGCGGGGGAAGGCACCGGCTTCTTATACTTCGCCTTCAGGGCGGAGTATGAGGTCAACGGCCAACCAGGACCCGGGATCTGTCAGCCAATGACATTAGGGCTTCCAGTCCCACATGACCCCCAATACATACTACCACAAAAGGGAACCCTTAAAAATTGATAGAGCCGCCCATCTGCTTCGAAGGCAGTGTATTTGCGGTCACTAGTACGGAGGGGTAGCTGATGGTAGGCGGACTAGAGATCCACCGTGGAGAAGACCTTGTTTTGCGCGATCCTGTTTCCCAGGGCAGATATGCGGGGGAGAGGGTACGCATCCAGTTGCGTAAACCTGTTGATGGTCTGACTGTAGTCAATGACCATCCTATGTTTCTCCCCGGTCTTAACCACCACTACGTGAGCTCTCCAGGGACTGCTGCTAGCTTCAATGACCCCTTCCCTCAGTAGCCTTTGGACCTCTGACCTGATGAAGGTCCGGTCCTGGGCACTGTACCATCTACTCCTGGTGGCGACGGGTTTGTAGTCCGTGGTGAGGTTCGCAAACAGGGAAGGCGGGTCGAACTTAAGGGTCGCGAGGCCGCAGACAGTAAGCAGGGGTATAAGGCAGCCGAATTTGAAGGTCAGGCTTTGCAAGTTACATTGGAAGTCCAACCCCAGGAGTGTAGCCACGCAGAGGTGCGGCAGGACATAAAGGCGGAACTTGTTGAATTTCCTGCCTTGGACAGTGAGGTTTGCTAGGCAGAACCCCTTTATCTCCACCGAGTGTGACCCGGAGCCCAGGGAGATTCTTTGGTTTACAGGGTGGGTAACAAGTGAACAGTGCCTTACCGTGTCGGGGTGTATAAAGCTTTCCGTGCTCCAAGAGTCGATCAGGCAAGACGTCTCATGGACGTTGATGAAGACCATCGTCGTTGCTGTTGCGAGTGTCCGTGGTGGATTTTGGTCCAGTCACCGAGGCCAGATGAAGTAGTTGCGGGTTTTGATCGGGCAGCGTGTAGTCGGCCGTGCTGGGGGCCTGGGGCCCCATCCAAGATGGCGTCTCCCATGGGTCACACATGGTTGTCGGGGATGGACAAAATGGCAATGGGGATGGACAAAATGGCGGCGCCCATCCGTTCAGCGTGGTGTCCGAGGGGCAAGATGGCCGCGCCCGTGGGTCGCACGTGGCCCTAGGATAGGGGGGTGGCGGTGAGTGCTGGCCGCCTGGGGCCCAAAGGGAAGGTTGCCGCGCCGGTCCGGAGTCGCCGGAGACCGCGGCCACGGCTCGTGCCTGGCAGACCCCCACAAAATGGCCCTTCTTGCCGCACCCTTTGCAGGTGGAGGTGCAGGCCGGGCAGCGCTGGCGGGGGTGCTTCGCCTGCTCGCAGAAGAAACAGCGGGGCCCGACGGGGTTAGCGGGCTGTCTTAGAGCGCAGGCCTGCGGGGACACACGGAAGGTCTGTGGGGCTGCCGCTGCGGGATGCCACGCAGCCCAGGGGGCCGCCGCGCGGTCGGGCGCATAGGAATGCGCGTTTCTGGAGGCAACATCCATGAACCCTGCCAGGGCCCATGCCTCTCTAAGTCCCAGGGTGTCTTTTTCTAAGAGTCTTTGGCGGATCTCTGAGGAGCTCATACATGCTATGAAGGCATCCCGGATTAGGAGTTCCGTCTGCTCGCTCCCCGAAACTTGCGGGCAGCCAGTTTCTGCCCAGCGCCAGTAGCGCATGGTAGAACTCCTCCAATGATTCCCCGGGACTTTGCCGCCTAGTTGTAAGCAGGTGACATGCGTGGACCTGGTTTACAGGGTGGATATAATGTCCTTTTAACAGTTCGATCGCAGCATCGAAGTCCTCCGCCTCCTCGATGAGGGTGTAGATCCCAGGGCTTACCCTTGAGTGCAGGAGATGCAGTTTCTGTTCTCCTGAGGGGGTGCCTCCAGCCGTCTTGAGGTAGCCTTTAAAGCACACCACCCAGTGCTTAAATATCGCCGCCGAGTTCTTCGCGTGGGGGCTGAGTTGTAGACACTCCGGCTTGATTCGGAGATCCATCCTTTCAGCTTAAGTGTAGTCTATTAAATTGATGCACGATCAATTACAATCAAAGACAAAGGTAGTAACATAACTGAAGGCTTTAATAGACTAGAACTGTTCCCCAGCAGCTTTGGTACAGAATGAGGGCTGCTGGGACGGCACCGGTTCTTATAACCCGCCTGTCTCGGCGGAGCTACATACCAAACAGCCAATGGTAAACTCCTAGGTTTAACCAATGGTCTTCAGCCTCTCGGGTACTGCAATACCTGATAATACCACAAGTACTTCTCAACTTATCTCCACAAACTTGCCCATGTGATATCAATAACTCTTTCAGGTCAGTTTGTTTTTCCTCTTGAAGGTAACTCAACAATTTATCCCAATTTTTAAGAACATCCTCATTTTCCAATTTAATTTGAAGTATGTCAAATTCACAGTCATCTAGATTTGATTCTTCACTTTGAGTTAGAATCATTAAAACCTCCTCCTTTTGCCCTCCTTCCCTTTCAAAGTACCTTTTAAGCATATTCACATGGCACATTCGGTGAGTTTTCCATCTATCTGGCCTTCTTACCACATAATTCACCTCACTTAATTTCCTTTCAATCTGATAAGGTCCACAAAACCTTGCTTTTAAAGGTTCACCGACCACTGGTAACAATACTCAAACTTTACCTCCACTGGCAAAACTACAAACTTTTGCTTTCTTGTCCGCTACCCGTTTCATCACATGTTGTGTAACCTTTAAATGTTGTCTAGTCAATTCCTCTGCTCTATTTAATCGTACCCTAAAATTTGACACGTAATCCAACAATGTAAATTCCGACTGCTCACTCACCAATTTTTCCTGAATCAATTTAAGTGGTCCTCTTGACCACTCATGACCAAAAATTAGTTCAAAAGGACTGAACATGGTTGACTCATGAGCTGCATCCCTAATTGCAAACAGTACGAATTGAATTCCTTTATCCCTATCCTCTGGATAATCTTGACAACAAGCCCTCAACATTGTCTTTAAAGTCTGATGCCACCTTTCTAATGCTGCCTGTGATTCTGGATGGTACGCAGTTGATTTAATTTGTTTTATTCCTAAGCTATCCATAAATTCTTTGAATAACCTTGAGGTAAAATTTGATCCTTGATTTGATTGTATTTCTGTGGATAGTCCATATCTAGTAAAGAATTTAAGTAACTCCTCCACAATCTTTTTAGCTGTAATATTACGTACTGGAATGGCCTCTGGAAACCTAGTAGGCACATCCATTATTGTCAAAAGACATTGATTCCCACATTTCGTTTTATGAAGCGGTCCTACGCAATCAATTAAGACCCTTGTAAAAGGTTCCTCAAACCAAGGGCAGCATGGTAGCACAAGTGGATAGCACTGTGGCTTCACAGCGCCAGGGTCCCAGGTTCGATTCCCTGCTAGGTCACTGTCCCTGCGGAGTCTGCACGTTCGCCCCGTGGCTGCGTGGGTTTCCACCGGATGCTCCGGTTTCCTCCCACAGTCCAAAGACATTCAGGTTAGGTGGATCGGCCATGATAAATTGCCCTTAGTCACCAAAAAGGTTATGAGTGGTTATTGGGTTACGGGGCTAGGGTGGAAGTGAGGGCTTAAGTGGGTCTGTGCAGACTCGATGGGCCCAATGGCCTCCTTCTCCACTGTATGTATGTCCTATGTAAAATGCTGGAATGGGTATTAAGGGCACTGGTTTTATCACTGCTTGAGGCTTCCCTATCACTTGACATTTGTGACATGATCGACAAAATTAACTACATCTTTATGTAGTCCAGGCCAATAAATTTTTTTTTGTATTTTAGCTTGAGTTTTCCTTACTCCCAAATGACCTGACAGTGGTACCTCATGTGCAACTCGCAACACCTCCTTTCTATACCCTACCGGCAATACCACTTGATGAACTTCTGCCCACTTTTCATCCGCCTGCATATGAAAAGGTCTCCAATTTCTCATCAATACATCATTTTTACGGTAATAACACTCTGATATACACTCAGATGCCTCATCCATGTATGCTTTCTGATACATCCGTTTTATTTCGATATCTTTCTGATGTAACTCCGCCAATTTTCCTGAACTAAAAATATCCACCTCATCCTCCACCTGTTCTTGTTCTTTTTCAAACATCTGATCAAAAATCGTTTCTGATAATTGCACTTCAACTTTATCTTCAATCATTGATTTCTCCTCTCGTCTTAACCTGTGACTTAGCGACCGTGTTACTACACAATCCGGAAAAATCCCAGGATATTCGCCTTTCAACACTTCAGTTGTCTGATTTTCCACTGGCTTCTCAACCACAGTAGGCATCACTCCCACCTGCGATCCAGTTATATCATTACCCAAGATAAACTGTATTCCTGGACAAGATATTTTTTCTATTGCTCCTACTACCACTTCACCACTCTTCACTGGACCTTCCAACCGTACCTTATATAATGGAACACGACTCTTCTCACCCTGAATGCCACATATTACCACCTTTTCTGGCAATATTCCTCCCAAATTGCATAACTCCTCATCTCTTACCATCAAAGATTGACTCGCTCCCGTATCTCTTAAAATGGTGACTTCTTTACCTACTCCTGGTACACATGAGTAAACTTTACCCACACAATTAAATTCTTTAAAGAGATCTGACACCTTCTTATCGATCACCTCTTGATCAGGCTGTACAATCTTTTGCACCTCCTTCGCTTCACTTGAGCTTTCCTTTGCAACTTTAAGAAACCGTCATTGACTTATCCTGTTTTATCACATCAGCCTTCCCAGTGCTGTTCTTCAACCACCAACACTGTGACTTTTCATGGCCTAGTTTATTACAGTGAAAACATTTGAAACTTTTCATTTCTCTTCCCCCCCCCCTCCTGGATTTATTTTTTAATCTGAGGTACACTCTCTTTATTATCTCCCATCAGATCATCTTTACCTCTACCACTTGAGTATTTCTCTTTTCCCCAGTTTCTATCCCTCACAGGCTGAAACCGATGTCGGAAACCAAACTTTGTTTTATGAATTAATTCATAATCATCTGTCATTTCTGCTGTTAACCACGCAGTTTTAACTCTCTGCTCTTCCACATGAGTTCTCACTCCATCAGGAATTACATTTTTAAACTCCTCCAAAAGTATAATTTCTCGGAAATTTGTCAATTTTCTATTTTCAAAGCCCTTATCCACCTATCAAAATTACTCTTTCTGATCCTTTCAAACTCCATGTATGTTTGACCAGGTTCTTGCCTTAAATTTCTAAACCTTTGGCTGTAGGCTTCAGGTACTGGTTCATATGCACCTAAGATGGATTTTTTCACCTGCTCACCTGTCCCAGATACCTCCTCTGATAGTGATGCAAACATTTCACTAGCCCTACCTACCGGCTTTGTTTGAATCAGTAATACCCACATGTCCTGTGGCCATTTCATTTGTTTAGCCACATTCTCAAATGAAATGAAAAAGGCTTCTACCTCCTTCTCATCAAACCTGGGCAATGCGTGGACATATTTAAATAGATCCCCACTAAGGCTTCGACTATGATGCTCAAGCTCATTATCCTCATCACTATCCCCAAACTGTATGTTTCCCTTTACATCCACCAATTTTAACTGACTGCCATGTTTCATGGCCATTTTCTGAAGTTGACACTCTCTCTCTTTTTCCCTTTCCTCTCTCTTTTTCTTGTTGTTCTGCTCGGGCTATTCTTTCTTTTTCCCTCATTTCGTATTCAAGCTGTTTTAATTCTTTTTCATGTTCCAGTTGTTTCATCTGTAACTGAATTTTTGCCATTTCTAATGATTCTGACTGTATCTCAGGCAATTTTAAATGCTCAGCTACTGCCGTAAGTACCTCTTCTTTTTGTGTGCTGTCAGGTAAAGCTAACTGCAATGTTTTTGCTAAATCTAAAAGCCTTTTTTTTGGACTCTGCTCATAAGCTACTGCGTGTGAACTTCTCCATCCCCAAAAACCTCCGAGCCTCTGAAAGAGCCATTGTCCACAATATGCTCCCTACTTAGACTGGAGTACCACACCTGAAAAGCAAACACAAATATACTCACCCCTCACTGTCTTTAAGTTCACTAAGCCAACCCAATCACGAAAGATAGACTTTTATCCCATGAGCCCCCAATTTATTATGGGCCAGGGTTTAGAGAACACCAAAGTATATCATGGAGTTCACCTGACACACAACTTTTAATAGATTTTGGTTATGGGGTGCACAAGGGCCCACTTTACAGATGTGTTGCAACAGAGAGCTAAAGTATTTTTAAACAAAAACACTGTTTATTCTATCAATCGAGTTAACATTTTATAAACCTACAGTAAACATCTTACCAACTACCAACACTGATAACACTGCAAAAAGATACAGTACTCTATAGATAACTCTTAATAACTTTCCAAACAACATCCATAAGTCAATACACCCTTTTTAACAAAGGCAGTAGGTTTGCATTCCTTACAGAAACAGGTATTACTTTGAAATCATCAAGTGATCTGGAGACATTCTTTAGATTCCAGAGAGAGATCAATACATATCTGCTTGCTATGAATACAGCTCTCCAACTGAAAGCGAAACTAAACACAGAGCCAAAAAGAGCTTTCAGCTCCACCCACACAATGACATCACTGCAGCCACTTAAGAAGCACAAATATTTCTTAAATTGACATTTGCATGACACTTCTGAAAGAGTCAGAGCACTATAAGCTCACAATCCCTTGATTAAAGTAAAAAAACAAGATCCTCCATTATAATTTAAACTTATTTTTGTTCCAATTAAGCCAATTTCCAATGCCTGATTTTATTGACATTCTTTGTTGATTCAAAACCTCAAATGCACTCTCACCCAAACACATTACCTCCTGCATTCCTAACTATCAAAAACTTACTGCAACTTAATTTGTCGGAAGCTACATCCAAAAATCAAAAGCTGTGTGGGGATATAAATGACAGGGGTGGGGAGTGGGTGGAAAAAACTTGACCCGCAATTGCATCACTTTAGATAATTTTTTAAAAACTTCCCTAACCACTCAAAAGTTACTCTATTAAATTATTTGTTGCATTCCTCAACTTTGCCCAAATGTCATCTCTTTTGACTATCCTTTTTCTCCTTTAAACCAATTTTCAATTTCTGATGTTTGTCACTCAACCAAGTTTGAAAGAAACCTTAACAATTCATTTTTTTAACTCAAATGCTTTGAACAGTTCAAATTAGATTGCTGCCAAACTACAAGCTTACTCTGACCTTGACAACTTGTAAATCTTAATTACAAACTCAAACTTGATTTTGCAAATTCTAAAGCAGATTTATTTTAAACAAACTCAATTGTTACATTTTACCTTTAACTGATTGAATAATCATAGTCACTTTCTATTTATTTCTGTCCCAGAAAGTCTTCAACTCAATAATAATAATCGCTTATTGTCACAAGTAGGCTTCAATTAAGTTACTGTGAAAAGCCCCGAGTCGTCACATTCTGGCACCTGTTCGGGGAGACTGGTACGGGAATTGAACCCGCGCTGCTGGCTGTGTTCTACATTACAAGCCAGCGATTTAGCCCACTGTGCTAAAAACTCGGAGCTGGATTCAAGAACTGCTTAATACAAGCCTGTATTTCATTTACAACCTAATTTCTATTGCTGCGGGTGTCGAAGACATCGGCCTGGCACTGGCTGACCTGAACCAGTCACAGAGGGACCTTGCACGGTCACTGAGTGATGTGGCAGAGTCTCAGAGGAACATGGCACAGTCCCTGTGCTCCATGGCTATGAACATGGAGACCCTGATAGATACAAGAGAGGGCTTCCAGGTCTGGCAGCGCCAGGTAGCGGCAGAGCCCCAAGAGCTCACTCTGGCCGCAACCCTGTCCCAAAAATAAAAGCAAATTACTGCATATGCTGGAATCTGAAATAAAAATAGAAAATACTGGACAATCACAGCAGGTCTTTGACAAAGAGTCATCCAGATTCCAAATGTTGGCTCTCTTCTCTTTCCATAGATGCTGTCTGGCCTGCTGAGTGTCCAATAATTTCTGTTTTTGTTGCTCCTGTCCTGGAATCTGAATCCTGGAATCTATCATCAAGGAAAAAATAGCGAGTAATAGCGATCATCGAGGATGAAATAGCGAGACATCTGGATGGAAATTGGACAGACACAGCATGGATTCATAAAGGGCAGGTCGTGCCGAACTAATTTAGTGGATTTTTTTGAGGACATTACCATTGTGGTAGACAACAGGGAGCCAACGGATGTGGTATATCTGGATTTCCCGAAACCTTTTGAGAAGGTGCCACACAAAAGGTTGCTGCATAAGATAAAGATGCAGGATGTTAAGGGTAAAGTGGAAGCATGGATAGAGGATTGGTTAATTAATAGGAAGCAAAGAGCGGGGATTAATGGTTGTTTCTCTGGTTGGCAATCAGTAGCTAGTCGTGTCCCTCAGGGATCAGTGCTAGGCCCACAATTGTTCACAATTTAAATAGATGATTTGGAGCTGGGGACCAAATGCAATGTGTCCAAGTTTGCAGACGACACTAAGATGAGTGGTAAAGCAAAAAGTGCAGAGGATACCGGAAGTTTGCAGAGGGATTTGGATAGTTTAAGTGAATGGGCTAGGGTCTAGCAGATGGAATTCAATGTTGATAAATGTGAGGTTATCCATTTTGGAAGGACTAACAGCAAATGCGATTATTATTTAAATGATAAAATATTGAAACATGCTGCTGTGCAGAGAGACCTGAGTGTGCTAGTGCATGAGTCGCAAAAAGTTGGTTTACAGGTGCAACAGGTAATTAAGAAGGCAAATGGAGTTTAGTCCTTCATTGCTAGCGGGATGGAGTTTAAGACTAGGGAGGTTATGCTGTAACTGTATAAGGCGTTAGTGGGGCCACACCTGGAGTATTGTGTTCAGTTTTGGTCTCCTTACTTGAGAAAGGATGTACTGGCACTGGAGGGTGTGCAGAGGAGATTCACTAGGTTAATCCCAGAGCTGAAGGGGTTGGATTATGAGGAGAGGTTGAGTAGACTGGGACTGTACTCGCTGGAATTTAGAAGGATGCGGGGGATCTTATAGAAACATATACAATTATGAAGGGAATAGATAGGATAGATGCGGGCAGGTTGTTTCCACTGGCGGGTGAAAGCAGAATGAGGGGGCATAGCCTCAAAATAATGGGAAGTAGATTTAGGACTGAGCTTAGGAGGAACTTCTTCACCCAAAGGGTTGTGAATCTTTGGAATTCCTTGCCCAGTGAAGCAGTAGAGGCTCCTTCATTAAATGTTTTTAAGATAAAGATAGATAGTTTTTTGAAGAATAAAGGGATTAAGGGTTATGGTGTTCGGGCCGGAAAGTGGAGCTGAGTCCACAAAAGATCAGCCATGATCTCATTGAAAGGCGGAGCAGGCTCGAGGGGCCAGATGGCCTACTCCTGCCCCTAGTTCTTATGTTCTTATGTTCTAAGGAGTAGCCCGGGGGTCATCGGGCATCCCGAGGGAAGAGAAGGTGATGGGGTCTGTGCTGGTGATACCTGGAAGGGAGGTGCAGGGACACCGCAGCACCTCTGGCACCAGACACCTGTGAGACCCAGATGACAGCCGGGCCCATCCAATCCCAGTCGCACCAGAGCATGGCCACCAGAGGAGACCCAGGTCACTAGGTAGGAATCGCAGTAGGTCTTCACCACACCTGATGTACCACCTGAGGAACCACCAAGACAGAGTGTTAAGGCTCGTAAGGCCTGAAAGGTAGACACCAGTTAGGTTGGCACAGGTGCAGCGCATAGGTTAGCGATAAGGGTTAGGGCACAATACCTGTAAATAGCACAATAAACACCTGTTCACCAACATTCCAAACTGCCTTGGTGCTCTGTCAGAAGGGTGGGAGGGCTGAGCTGGGCTGGGAGCAGAGGGTGTGCCGGGTGGGGGAGGGGGGAGCTCATGAATGTGGGGTCCGGGCGTTGGAGGTGGGCACGGGCCAGGGCACCCAGGGTGGCCACTGCACACCGTCGCATTACGCGGCCCCACTCCTCCTCCTACTCCCCTCTCTCACACATTTCCCCAGCTCCGCCACCCCGAACCCCTGCCACCCCGGAGCTCGTCCCCACACCAGGCACCCCAGGGGTTCGATGGGACTGTGAGATGGAATGGCCAGCACATATGCAGGGATCACGCGGGTGGATGGTGGACAGTGCTATTGAGGTCAGGAGTCAGACTGTGTCCAATGATGCGGAGCGGACCATCATCATCCTCCATCCCAAAGATGTGCGGGTTAGGTCGATTGGCCATGATAAATTACCCTTCGTGTCCAAAAAGGTTAATTGGGGTTACTGGGTTACGGGGATAGGGTGGAGTTGTGGGCTTGGGTAGGGTGCTCTTTCCAAGGGCCGGTGTAGACTCGATGGGCTGAATGGCCTCCTTCAGCACTGTAGTTTCTATGATTCTATGATCCCATGGACCAGGCCCGCTGAAATTAGTTAATTCATTTCAACATATCTGACAATTCAGAAACTTAAAATTCAGCAGGTCGGAAGCACGGAGAGGGGTTCAGGAGCCAGGTGGGTTGTGGGGTAGGGTGGGTGCAGCGAGCATGCACAGGGGAGACATGATTGGACCAGGGGGCGTGGGGGGATGTGTAGGAGTGGGATGGGATGGGATGGAACGGTCGTGCCGGTGGTGGCCAGGCCCTCTAGACGATGAACCTAGCGGCGATGGGAGCATCCCCTGCGCAGCAGCCCAGGCGCACACATTGTGCAGCCTCCAGTGGCAGCCTTGGCTCCAAGTTCTGCCCATCCTGGCTCTTCTCCGCATCCTCCTCATCGGACAAGGCCTGCCGTTCATCCGCCTCCTCCAACATGTCTCCCCTCTGCTGCGCAATGTTGTGGAGGATGTGGCAGGATACCACAACGGGGGTGACCCTCCCAGTGCTATACTGGAGGGCCCCTGCAGAGTGGTACAGACACCTGAACTGCATCTTCAGGATGCCAATGCGCCGTTCGATCTCGCCCATGGTCCCAGCATGGGTGCATTGTAGCAGTTCACCATGTCGGTCTGTGGCCTCCGGATAGGTGGCATTCGCCATGACTGCTATGGATAACCTCTGTCGCCAAATAGCCAACATCTCACCCAAGGGAGCAGGGTACCATTGAGTGTGCCAGCATGAAGACACCGTGCACGCTGTCTGGGTATTGGGCACAGATGAGCATGAAGAGCAGCTCATGGTCACATACCAACTACACGTTCATCGAGTGGAACCCCTTTTGATTTGTGAAGACCAGCCCCTCATACGGCAGCGCTCGTAGGGGGACAGCCATGTTGGTGAACCCCACTGTCCTGGCACCCTCGTGGGCTTGGTCCATATCGGTCATTGACTTCAGAAAGCAAATTACTGTACACACCCGTATCTGCATCAATGTGACTGAGGTGGAGGTGGTTGACAGCTTCAAATTCCTCAGTGTGCACATCACCAAAAATCTGTCCTGGTTCACCCACATCTACTCTACCACCAAGAAAGGACAACACTGCCTATACTTCCTCAGGAAATTCAGCATGTCCACATTGACTCTTACCAACTTTTACAGGTGCACCATAGAAAGCATCCTCTCTGGCTGTATCACAGTCTGGTATGGCAACTGCTCAGCCCAAGATGGTAAGAAACTTTAGAAAGTCGTGAACACCGCCCAGCCCATTACACAAATCCGCCTCACCATCCAGGGACTCTATCTATACCTCCCGCTGCCTTGGGAAAGTGGTCAGCGTAATCAAAGACTCTTCCTACCCAGCTTACTCACTCTTTCAACTTCTTCCATCGGGCAAGAGATACAAAGGTCTGAGAACACGCACGAACAGACTCAAAAACAGCTTCTTCCCCACTGTTACCAGACTCCTAAATGACCCTCTTATGGACTGATCTGATTAATATTACACTGCTGTATGCTTCACCCGATGCTGGTGTCTATGTATTTACATTTTGTACCTTGTGTTGCCCTATTACGTATTTTCTTTTCATGTATTAAATGATCTATTTGAGCTGTACGCAGAAAAATACTTTTCACTGTACTTCGGTCCACGTGACAATAAACAAATACAATCCAATATTCAGCTTGATGTATTGCACCGCACAGACACACAAGCCCTCCGTAACATATGGATGTGCCTGTACATGGACGTCTGGGAGAACCTAGACAGGTCCCCACTCGGCGCCTGGAAGCATCCCGTCGAATAGAGATTCAGGGCAACCATCTCTTTGACGGCCACCAGGAGCGGGTGCCCTCTCCGATGCCCCTGCGGTTACAGGTCCCCATGTCACGGCAGATATGTCTCGCGGTCCCCGTGCTCAGCCGGGGTCTTCGGCAACACGCTTAGTGTGACAGGCCCTCAAATTGCAGGCTCATTCATACAGCCGGTGGCGCTCTGCACAACTACGGGCCAAGGTGGGCGTTCAGTGAGGTGCGCTGCAAGATGGCTGCCTTGCAAACCATGGCAATGGCAGTCCGTACCTAGATACTCCTGCCCCGGGGGTCACCCAGACTCCATGGATCATCTCCTGGTCACCCTTTGCTACTCTCAACTGCCTTGGCGGTCGCTCCCCACTCCAGCCAGCAGCAGGACTAGCAACCCACGGTTGTGCCTTTGGGAACTTACATCCTCTCGCTCTCTCAGCAGGCATGGAGTCTGTTTTCCGATTTTAAATACCACAACTGAACCTCGCCATTGGGAATTCCTCCTGATGGAGGTGGAGCATCGCTGGAGGCCCAGAGATTTCCGGGGAGTCCCATTAATGATATGCCAATGGTGTTTACTGTATGATTTGCATGCCCACGCTGGCGGCAGTGTAGAAAGCATTCACGTCGCTGTTGAGGCACCAGGACATGGAATTCTGTGCAGCCTCAATTTTCGGCTAACACACAATTCTCTGCCCAATCTTGTATCACGATTCCGGCGTCGCTGGACAGTGAATCCCGCCCTCTGTATCTATACGCATGTTGCATTCATAACAAAATAGGTGAACTGATAGCACAAACAGAAATTAATAAGTCAGATCTGACAGACATTGAAAGGCATGGCTGCAGAATGACATAACTTGGAGGCTGACTATTGAAGGGTATGTGACATTTTGGAAGGATAGGAAGTTGGGAAAAGGTGGAGCAGTGGATTTGTTACTTAATTATGGTTATCACATTATAGAGGGATGACCTACATTCATGAAACCAGCATGTAGAAGCAGTTTGGGTTGAGATGAGAAATGATAAAGTCAAGAAGTCAAATGTGGGAGTTGTGTACAGGCCCCTTAATTGTATCAATATTGTGGGACAGAGTATAAAAGAAGAGATCATGGGAGTGTTCAGAAGGATATGGTGATAATCACAGGAGATTTTAATCTCCACATAGATTCAAAAAATCAGATTGGCAAAGGTAGCACAGATGAGGATGTTTTTAGGATAGTTTCTCAGAACAGTATGCTCTCGAGCCAAAGGGCAAGTTATACTAGACATGTTATTGTGCAATGAGATATGATTAATTACTAACATCATGGTGAAGACACCCTTAGGCAGCAGCGATCATAATATCATTAAATTCTTCATTCAGTTTGAGGGCGAGAAGAGTGTGCCCAAGACTAGTATATCAAGCTTAAATAAGGGCAGTTATGAAGGCATGAATGTGGTGCTAGCTAAAGTGAACTGGCAAATGTGCTTCCGGGCTGAATCAATAGACGTTCAGTGGCAGGTGAAATATCCCTTCAAATACAATACACAGAATAGATAAATTCTGATAAAGAAAAATTCCAAGGGGAGTACCGGACATCCATGGTTCACCAAACAATTTTAAAACAATATCAACCTTAAAGAAAAAGCAGGTAGTTGCGCAAAGAAGAGTGGCAAGTCAGAAGATTGGAAAGAATGTAAAAAAAAGCAAAGAATGACAAAAATATTAATATGGAGGGAAAAACTGGAGTATAAGAGAAAGCTGGCTCATAATATAAATATGAAAAGGAAGAATTTCAATAACTATTTAAATAAGAATGTTCGGTCAGGATGGCACAATATTAGGCACCATTTGTGAAACAGTCCTTGTCCAAATGCTGCAAAACCTGGACAATATCCAGACTTAGGCTGATAAGTTGAAAGTAACATTCATGCCACTAAAGTGCCAGGCAATTACACATCTCCAATATTTGATTTATCTATTCAATTCATTTATTGTCACGTGTAGCGAGGTACAGTGAAAAGTATTGTTCTGCTCACAGTCAAGGCAGTTTGCTCCATACATGAAAACATAGAACATACTACAAGAACAGTTATAAAAGATGTAGGAAGAGATCTGTAGGGGAGAGTTTGCAGAGAGTCGCCACGCTTCGTGTCATCTTGGGGGAATTTTTTTTTAAAATCCAGCTTCAGCCTATTATTTTCTTGTGCCCGATGTCAGTCAGGAACAGCTGGTCTGATTCCCTTGTAATTGGCCTCCTTGACTCGGTACTGTTGTTTGGAGAAATGCTCGATCAGCTCTCCGGTCTCTTCGCTATTAGACGTTTTAGTTACCGTTGTATAAAGAGTCCTTTTCACCAAACACCATTTATTTCACTTCCACAGCCTCTGCACAAAACTCTAACAACACATCACCTGACACAAGGGCCACCTGAAGCCCCTTTACATATCAGTGTCAATCATTGGATACTTAACATAAATGAGACAACTAATTGCAATGTCTCTTAATGCATTACTGAACTCTTAACCCATTACTTAACAGTCTCCCCTTCCTTGGAGAAAAAAATAATTAGGTGAAAACCAAATTTGAAGAAACTCAAAAACACACAAGCAATTTCCCCCCTTCTTTTTTTTGGAAGAAAATAAAATCACAGAATCAGGCGCCCTTCATTAACAATATCGCAAAGTTACATTTCTGTCAATATCTGAGATATATAAAAGGCCATATCCACCGCCTCTACAAAGCTTAACGTCTCAGCAGCCAAAGTGCTTTTGACCACTTTCCTTATTTTCTTTGTTTCCCACATAAGAGGACGACATTTACCATTGTTCCCCCTGAGGAAAATTATAAAACCTCCTGTGCTTGATTTGCATAGGACGCATCACTATAAACTATGAATTTCAAGTGCCTAAGGTCACCGAAAACCAGGAACCTCAAATCACACTCCTGCATTTTTAGTTTGGCCAAACACTTTATTTGCTCTTATTATGTCTTCCACTTTGGGATCATTCATTTTTGTACTCAACTCTAAGACATCAAAACTCATGTCCGGTCTAGTCTGTCTACCTAACCAATTCAGTTGCCAAATTAAACTTTGCAGTTGCTATTTTTCCACCTTTGAAACCTTGCATCTTTTTGTGAAAACCCGGCCACGACCAATTGCTATTGGGCAGATGCTTCCAAATAAGATTGTTGATGTAAAGTTGCCCCTAACTTAGTCTGTCCGATTTCCAGTCCAATATATTTAAATGCACCGGAAGCCTGACTTCCGACCCTGAATTCTTTCCTCAAACCAGGGATGACAAAAGCTTCAAAATCACTAGTCCCACCCCACAAAAATTATTTGACATGCATCATAAAGATGCCAGAAATGTTCCCTTTATAGTGCCAGTAAAACATTACCGGATCTACTTTCAACTGATAACAGCCTAACTTTAACAAAACTGACCTTACCGAAATATACCAGACTCTAGATGCAACATTTAAATCACATACACATTTGTTCAACTTCCAGAATACCCCTTCTGTGTTAGCTGTTTCTTTAGGAGGACAGAGAAAAATGTCTCTCTGGAGCTGATGCCCCTGCAAGAAGGCAGCTTTCATATCTATAGATTTGCATTCCCATGCCTTTTTGGCTAAAAGAAGATCTTTAAAATTAATCTTTCCTGCTGTAGGTGAATCTACTCTTGAATCCTGATCTTCTAAGCTTTCTTCAAATCCCCTTGCCACAAGCCTGGCCTTTGCCTTATAAGTTCCATCTGGAAGAACCTATTCCGTGCAAATCCATCTGTTGGACAGAGCTCTTTGTCCCCTACCCGGTACTTCCGTGTATACCCCAAATTTAGTCCAACTATGCAGTTCTTGCTGTTTAGCATCTTTGATAACTTTTCATAAATTTATTGGAAACCACCAAAATCTCACGTGCATGTGGGCTTCTACTCCTATTAGTAGTCGTAGTCTTACTCATGTTCCGAGACCTTGATAAACTACGTCCCCTCTCCCGCCTGGTAACTTGTTCTATACTGCTTGATCTTTCCCATCTGCTGTGGGATGTCCTTTCGAAATTCTCGACCGTTTCCTGCGGACTTGTTCACTAACCGATGTACTATTGGAACTGGCACTGCGTTTCTCTGACCTCCATTTTTGAACTTCGTGTTCCTAATCCATTGTCTTAACTCCCTCCCCTGAATGCTGTACATTCAACCAATGTTTATACTTTCCAGTGGCCTTCCCTGCTCTAATAACAGTTGCATCCTTCCATTGACTAGACCCTTCAGGCAAGTATGTCACCTTTGTACCAACTTTTGATAGTTATCCTTTCGGAAAAATGGCCTTATCCTAGATCTTAAGATCCATAGCCACAATGTTGTTAAAATCCCTGTCCAAAGGTAGGGTTACTATCGGTGGTGCTGGTGTCCTTCTGTACTTCCTACAAACTTCACAGCAATCACTAACCTGTTCTATCAGTTGAGTATAGTCTTCATCCCTTACCCCTGCATCCTTTGATACATTTTCAGCCTCTGAGGAGACGGATGTGCAAATTGCCTATGCAGTTTTAATACAACAAGTTTTTTTATCAGCGGAAGTCCCATTTTCAACTGCCATTAACACATCTTTATCCACTCTACTTGAAATATTATTTGTCAGTAATGGAATACAATAGTGTTCCGACTGCGTAAATTGTAAGTCTACCGTCTTTCCAAAAACTGTTGCCTTATCCTGTTCCATATCCAGTTTCATGTGTGCTTTCTTCATCGACGGTCTGCTCAGAAACAAAGGTATCTCACTTGATACAACATCCGTGCTAATGAAATGATTCACTCCGGCAATATTGCAAGGGATCACCACTCTTTTCAGCGACTTCAGAGTATTATCATCCCCAAACCTGAAACTTGTGGAACTTTCAAATTCCTTAACCTTGTTACGACTTTCAGCGTTCAAGGAGTCCAGGTAACATTTTAACCAGTCAATTCCACACACAGTAGATGTGCAGCCACTGTCCAATACAGCACAATTGAAGGATTCTGCAACCAACACCCTCATTACCGGCATAAAACTGCTTGTTAATAGGACAATGCCTTCTCTCTGAACACTATCTTTTTCCTCTTCTGACTCTTCAGTGTCATGTGTTGCTTCAAACACTCTATCATAACGTTTTGGACAGTTGAAGACATAATGGCATTGAGAGTCACATCGAAAACATTGATTTATTATGCCCCATTTCTGGGGTTCATTTTCCTATTGTAAGTTCTAACTGGGCTTCTGTCTTCATAATTTCCTTGTCGCGATCTCCTTCTATAGTCTTGGGCCCTGTTCGTAGCCGTACAATTTCGCTATCCTGTTAGTAGTGTATCTTCCATATTCTGCTTTATTGCAGGCTGACCTATTTGAGTCATCAGAGCCATCGGAATCGAATGTTTCCCCAGAAACTTCTTTAAAGCTTTTGTCATCTGATCGAATAAGGTATCCTCATCCGTAAACTGAACTCCTGTCAAAACCAGGAGCCTATCCATGTTGCTCACTCTAGCACAGTCAATTAATTTAAAGGCCAACACAGACTGGAAATTCCAGGTTGTGTTTCTGCAGCCTTTTATATAGTCTGCCAAATTCCATTATATAGTCTTCCATGGAGAATTCCTCTATTTTCCGGAACTTATCAAATTGAATGAAATGAAATGAAATTCCGACCATGCTTCATACACACTTAACAAATCATCTTTCTTGTAAATCTTATCCATATATTGTAATAGAGTCTCCAGACCTTCTTCTGAGTCTAACTCTTCCAATTCCAGCTCAGAAAGCACTTTGTTTCGGGTTTTACTGTCACAAGGTAGAGAAAGAGCCAATGCCATACCTTGTTTTCTCTTTCCCAAGGCAGTTACCTTAGTCCACATAACTACTGCACTTCTCCATTAGTCGTACAATTCCCTTTCAGAAAATAAGGGGTGATAGTCATATCCAACCATCTTTATCCTGGGCTCAGCCATGTATCTTTATTTTTTCTTTCTCAGTCACTCTTTGGTTTGATCATGAAAAGTTGTATCTTTCAAACCTTCACATTTGCACAGCAACCATCCTCTGCTACCATTGTTATACATTTTAGTTACCGTTGTATAAAGAGTCCTTTTCACCAAACACCATTTATTTCACTTCCACCAGCCTCTGCCCAAAACTCTAACACATCACCTGACACAAGGGCCACCTGAAGCCCCATTACATATCAGTGTCAATCATTGGATACTTAACTGTGGTAGTCTGTGTAGAAGTATTACGGTACCTAGTAATGCTGGAACACCATTGATAGATATTGTATGTTTCCTATTGGTCAAGCTGTATGGTAGCTCCGCCCTGCAAGACGGGGTATAAGAGCCCGTGCCACCCCAGCAGCCTTCTTTCTGTACCTCAGCTGCTGGGAGAAACATCTCGCTTATTAAAGCCTGTGGTTGGACTACAACCTCGCTTTAGTGGTCATTGATCGTGCATAAATGAGACAACTAATTGCAATGTCTCTTTTTTTTTTAATAAATATTTTATTGAAAATTTTTGTTCAACCAACACAATACATTGTGCATCCTTTACACAATATTATAACAACACAAATAACAATGACCTATTTTATAAACAAAAAATGAATAAATAATAAATAACAAAAATGAAAACTAACCCTAATTGGCAACTGCCTTATCACAAGTAACACTCTCCAAAAATATAATTTAACAGTCCAATATATAATTATCTGTCGCAATGACCTATACATATTATACAGTATATATTAACAACCCTGAGAGTCCTTCTGGTTCCTCCTCCCCCCCCCCCTCCCCCCGCCCCCCCCCCCCCCCCCCCCCCCCCGAGACTGGGCTGCTGCTGCTGCCTTCTTTTTTCCATTCCATCTATCTTTCTGCGAGGTATTCGACGAACGGTTGCCACCGCCTGGTGAACCCTTGAGCCGACCCCCTTAGAACGAACTTAATCCGCTCTAGCTTTATAAACCTTGCCATGTCATTTATCCAGGTCTCCACCCCCGGGGGCTTGGCTTCTTTCCACATTAACAATATCCTGCGCCGGGCTACTAGGGACGCAAAGGCCAAAACATCGGCCTCTCTCGCCTCCTGCACTCCCGGCTCTTGTGCAACCCCAAATATAGCCAACCCCCAGCTTGGTTCGACCCGGACCCCCACTACTTTTGAAAGCACTTTTGTCACCCCCATCCAAAACCCCTGTAGTGTCGGGCATGACCAAAACATATGGGTATGATTCGCTGGGCTTCTCGAGCACCTCGCACACCTATCCTCCACCCCAAAAAATTTACTGAGCCGTGCTCCAGTCATATGCGCCCTGTGTAGTACCTTAAACTGAATCAGGCTTAGCCTGGCACACGAGGACGACGAGTTTACCCTGCTTAGGGCATCTGCCCACAGCCCCTCCTCGATCTCCTCCCCCAGCTCTTCTTCCCATTTCCCTTTTAGTTCATCTACCATAGTCTCCCCTTCGTCCCTCATTTCCCTATATATATCTGACACCTTACCATCCCCCACCCATGTCTTTGAGATCACTCTGTCCTGCACCTCTTGTGTCGGGAGCTGCAGGAATTCCCTCACCTGTTGCCTCGCAAAAGCCCTCAGTTGCATATACCTGAATGCATTCCCTTGGGGCAACCCATATTTCTCGGTCAGCGCTCCCAGACTCGCGAACTTCCCATCCACAAACAGATCTTTCAGTTGCGTTATCCCTGCTCTTTGCCACATTCCATATCCCCCATCCATTCCCCCCGGGGCAAACCTATGGTTGTTTCTTATCGGGGACCCCCCCAAGGCTCCAGTCTTTCCCCTATGCCGTCTCCACTGTCCCCAAATCTTCAGTGTAGCCACCACCACCGGGCTTGTGGTGTAGTTCCTCGGTGAGAACGGCAATGGGGCTGTCACCATAGCCTGTAGGCTAGTCCCCCTACAGGACGCCCTCTCTAATCTCTTCCACGCCGCTCCCTCCTCCTCTCCCATCCACTTACTCACCATTGAAATATTAGCGGCCCAATAATACTCACTTAGGCTCGGTAGTGCCAGCACCCCCCTATCCCTGCTACGCTGTAAGAATCCCTTCCTCACTCTCGGGGTCTTCCCGGCCCACACAAAACCCATGATGCTCTTTTCAATCCTTTTTAAAAAAGCCTTCGTGATCACCACCGGGAGGCACTGAAACACAAAGAGGAATCTCGGGAGGACCACCATCTTAACCGCCTGCACCCTCCCTGCCAATGACAGGGATACCATATCCCATCTCTTAAAATCCTCCTCCATTTGTTCCACCAACCGCGTTAAATTTAACCTATGCAATGTGCCCCAATTCTTGGCTATCTGGATCCCCAGGTAACGAAAGTCCCCTGTTACCTTCCTCAACGGTAGGGCCTCTATTTCTCTACTCTGCTCCCCTGGATGCACCACAAACAACTCACTTTTCCCCATGTTCAATTTATACCCTGAAAAATCCCCAAACTCCCCAAGTATCCGCATTATTTCTGGCATCCCCTCCGCCGGGTCTGCCACGTATAGTAGCAAATCGTCCACATACAAAGATACCCGGTGTTCTTCTCCTCCTCTAAGTACTCCCCTCCACTTCTTGGAACCCCTCAACGCTATCGCCAGGGGCTCAATCGCCAGTGCAAACAATAATGGGGACAGAGGGCATCCCTGCCTTGTCCCTCTATGGAGCCGAAAATATGCAGATCCCCGTCCATTCGTGACCACGCTCGCCATCGGGGCCTATACAACAGCTGCACCCATCTAACATACCCCTCTCCAAAACCAAATCTCCTCAACACCTCCCACAAATAATCCCACTCCACTCTATCAAATGCTTTCTCGGCATCCATCGCCACTACTATCTCCGTTTCCCCCTCTGGTGGGGGCATCATCATTACCCCTAACAGCCTCCGTATATTCGTGTTCAGCTGTCTCCCCTTCACAAACCCAGTTTGGTCCTCGTGGACCACCCCCGGGACACATTCCTCTATTCTCATTGCCATTACCTTGGCCAGGATCTTGGCATCTACATTTAGGAGGGAAATAGGTCTATAGGACCCGCATTGTAGCGGGTCCTTTTCCTTCTTTAAGAGAAGCGATATCGTTGCTTCAGACATAGTCGGGGGCAGTTGTCCCCTTTCCTTTGCCTCATTAAAGGTCCTTGTCAATACCGGGGCGAGCAAGTCCACATATTTTCTATAGAATTCTACTGGGAATCCATCCGGTCCCGGGGCCTTTCCCGCCTGCATGCTCCTAATTCCTTTCACCACTTCTTCTACCTCGATCTGTGCTCCCAGTCCCTCCCTTTCCTGCTCTTCCACCTTGGGAAATTCCAGCCGATCCAAGAAGCCCATCATTCTCTCCCTCCCATCCGGGGGTTGAGCTTCATATAACTTTTTATAAAATGTCTTGAACACTACATTCACTCTCTCCGCTCCCCGCTCCATCTCTCCTTCCTCATCCCTCACTCCCCCTATTTCCCTCGCTGCTCCCCTTTTCCTCAATTGGTGTGCCAGCAACCTGCTCGCCTTCTCCCCATATTCATACTGTACACCCTGTGCCTTCCTCCATTGTGCCTCTGCAGTGCCCGTAGTCAGCAAGTCAAATTCTACATGTAGCCTTTGCCTTTCCCTGTACAGTCCCTCCTCCGGTGCTTCTGCATATTGTCTGTCCACCCTCAAAAGTTCTTGCAGCAACCGCTCCCGTTCCTTACTCTCCTGCTTCCCTTTATGTGCCCTTATTGATATCAGCTCCCCTCTAACCACCGCCTTCAACGCCTCCCAGACCACTCCCACCTGGACCTCCCCATTATCATTGAGTTCCAAGTACTTTTCAATGCACCCCCTCACCCTTAGACACACCCCCTCATCTGCCATTAGTCCCATGTCCATTCTCCAGGGTGGGCGCCCTCCTGTTTCCTCCCCTATCTCCAAGTCTACCCAGTGTGGAGCGTGATCCGAAATGGCTATAGCCGTATACTCCGTTCCCCTCACCTTCGGGATCAACGCCCTTCCCAGCACAAAAAAGTCTATTCGCGAGTAGACTTTATGGACATAGGAGAAAAACGAGAACTCCTTACTCCTAGGTCTGCTAAATCTCCACGGGTCTACACCTCCCATCTGCTCCATAAAATCTTTAAGTACCTTGGCTGCTGCCGGCCTCCTTCCAGTCCTGGACTTCGACCTATCCAGCCCTGGTTCCAACACCGTATTAAAATCTCCCCCCATTATCAGCTTTCCCATCTCTAGGTCCGGAATGCATCCTAGCATCCGCCTCATAAAATTGGCATCATCCCAGTTCGGGGCATATACGTTTACCAAAACCACCGTCTCCCCCTGTAGTTTGCCACTCACCATCACGTATCTGCCCCCGTTATCTGCCACTATAGTCTTTGCCTCGAACATTACCCGCTTCCCCACTAATATAGCCACCCCCCTGTTTTTCGCATCTAGCCCCGAATGGAGCACCTGCCCCACCCATCCTTTGCGTAGCCTAACCTGGTCTATCAGTTTCAGGTGCGTTTCCTGTAACATAACCACATCTGCCTTAAGTTTCTTAAGGTGTGCGAGTACCCGTGCCCTCTTTATCGGCCCGTTCAGCCCTCTCACGTTCCACGTGATCAGCCGGGTTGGGGGGCTTCCTACCCCCCCCCCCCCCTTGTCGATTAGCCATCACCTTTTTCCAGCTCCTCACCCGGTTCCCACGCAGCTGTATCTCCCCCAGGCGGTGCCCCCCCGCCCATCCCCTCCCATACCAGCTCCCCCCTCTCCCCAGCAGCAGCAACCCAGTAATTCCCCCCTCCCACCCCCCCCCCCGTTAGATCCCCCGCTAGCGTAATTACTCCCCCCATGTTGCTCCCAGAAGTCAGCAAACTCTGGCCGACCTCGGCTTCCCCCCATGACCTCGGCTCGCACCGTGCGACGCCCCCTCCTTCCTGCTTCTCTATTCCCGCCATGATTATCATAGCGCGGGAATCAAGCCCGCGCTTCTCCCTTTGCCCCGCCCCCAATGGCCAACTCCCCATCTCCTCCACCTCCCCTCCTCCCCCCATCACCACCTGTGGAAGAGAGAAAAGTTACCACATCGCAGGATTAGTACATAAAACTCCTCTTTCCCCCCTTTTTAACCCCCCTCTTTGCCCCCCACATTCGCCCCACCACTTTGTTCAAACGTTCTTTTTAATAACCCGCTCATTCCAGTTTTTCTTCCACAATAAAAGTCCACGCTTCATCCACCGTCTCAAAGTAGTGGTGCCTCCCTCGATATGTGACCCACAGTCTTGCCGGTTGCAGCATTCCAAATTTTATCTTCTTTTTATGAAGCACCGCCTTGGCCCGATTAAAGCTCGCCCTCCTTCTCGCCACCTCCGCACTCCAGTCTTGATAAACGCGGATCACCGCGTTCTCCCATTTACTGCTCCGAGTTTTCTTTGCCCATCTAAGGACCATTTCTCTATCCTTAAAACGGAGGAATCTCACCACTATGGCTCTGGGAATTTCTCCTGCTCTCGGCCCTCGCGCCATTACTCGGTATGCTCCCTCCACCTCCAACGGACCCGCCGGGGCCTCCGCTCCCATTAACGAGTGCAGCATCGTGCTCACATATGCCCCGACGTCCGCTCCCTCCACACCTTCAGGAAGACCAAGAATCCTCAGGTTGTTCCTCCTTGCGTTGTTCTCCAGTGCCTCCAACCTTTCCACACATCGTTTCTGATGTGCCTCATGCGTCTCCGTCTTCACCACCAGGCCCTGTACGTCGTCCTCATTCTCGGCTGCCTTTGCCTTCACGGCCCGAAGCTCCCGCTCCTGGGTCTTTTGTTCCTCCTTTAGCCCTTCGATCGCCTGTAGTATCGGGGCCAACAGCTCTTTCTTCATTTCCTTTTTGAGCTCTTCCACACAGCATTTCAAGAACTCTTGTTGTTCAGGGCCCCATGTTAAGCTGCCACCTTCCGACGCCATCTTGGTTTTTGCTTGCCTTCCTTGCCGCTGTTCTAAAGGATCCACTGCAATCCGGCCACTTTCTCCTCCTTTTTTCATCCGTATCCAGGGGGGATTCCCTTCTGGTTTACCGCAGTGTTTTTAGCCATCAAAATTGCCGTTGGGGCTCCTATCAAGAGCCCAAAAGTCCGTTTCACCGGGAGCTGCCGAAACGTGCGACTCAGCTGGTCATCGCCGCACCCGGAAGTCAATTGCAATGTCTCTTAATGCATTACTGAACTCTTAACCCATTTCTTAACATTTACTCCTGTTGCACAGCACAGACCCGGTCAGACGGGCCTATCGTGCAGGCCTCAATCCACTCTCCAATCCGCACAGCTTCCACCAACCTCTCATTGCGATGTACTGCCGGGGCTGTAGCCCATGGCCTGCCGCTGCCAAACCGGTCTCAACCTTTCAAGCGGCTCTCAGCACCCAGCAAGCCAGCCATGTCCCAGGAAGCGCAGGGTCAGCGACTGGCCTCCACACTCCAGCTCCGGTTATGTGGCCCTGCCTTCCATCAAACTGGAATCTTTCAAGTCCGGGTGACAATGGGTCCAAACAGGACCTGAACCCTACCCTCTTGGTAGCATTCCCGGGCTGACGGACTGCTGACGGGATAAGAGAGAATCAAACCATCGCCCTTTGACATTGAATGGCATGACCATTACTGAATCCCCACAGCTTAAGGTTTACTATTGACCAGAAACTGAACTGCACGAGCCATATAAATACGGTGAGTACAACAGCAGGTCAGAGGCTAGGAATCCTGTAATGAATTGTGGTAATATTCCTGTAAGCAGTATGATAGATGGATGGTGTGTGACCTCCAACCAGTAAGTGGTGGTGCAGACACGCCATGCGGTCTCAAGACAGTGGTCCTGTGACAAGAGACTCCAATATAAGTGGGGGCACACCCGGCCATCACAAAATGGTTGTAGGAGATGGTTGTAAGACATACAGTGAACAGTCGTGCTAGGTGTAATTCCAGAGGAGTACAAAGAAATTCCACGATAACATGCTCTGTAACAGATCGCTATCTTACCACATGTGATTCAATAAAGGTCCTGGTTTGGACAAGTCAAGGTGTTTGGTGGATTCCTTTGCAAGACAACGGAAGCCAAACACAGCATGAATAACTCACCTTCTGACTCCCCAAAACCTGTCCACCACCAACAATGCACAAGTCAGGAGTGTGAAGGAATGCTTCCCACTTGCCTGGATGAGTGAAGCTCCAACAGCACTCAAGAAGCTCGACACTATCCAAGACAAAGCAGTCCAATTGATTGGCACACTTTCCACAAACATGCACTCCCTCAACCACTGACACATAGCAACAGAACTCAAGACTCCTTAGGCAGCACCTTCCAAATGTATGGCCGCTACTATCTAGAAGGACAAGGGTAGCAGATACATGGGAGTGCCACTACCTGGAAGCTCCCCTCCAAATCACTCACCATCCTGACTTGGAAATATATTGTCGTTCCTTTACTGCCGCTGGATTAAAATCCTGGTACTTCCTCCCTAATAGCACAGACGGTGTAGTTACACCATATGGACTGGAGCGATTCAATAAGGCAGCTCACCACCATCTTCTCAAGGACAATTAGCGATGGGCAACAAATAATAATAATAAAATAATAAATAAACTTTTATTGCCACAAGTATGCTTATATTAACACTGCAATGAAGTTACTGTGAAATGCTGGCATAGCCAGCGAAGCCCACATCCTGTAAAAATGAATTAAAAAAACATCCCACCACTAAATATCAATCCATCACTCCACAGACTACTACGTGACTTTATCTCCACTGGAGATCTTTCGTCCATGCCTTCCAACTTCATAGACCCCCAACCCTACACAGCCCAATTCTATCATTCTCCCAACATCTAGAAATAGGACTGCCCTGATAGAACCACCATCTCAGCCTGCTCTAGCCCGAAAGTACTGATTTCTTCTCAACTCTATTTTATCTTTCTTTCTCCAGCCACTTTCCACTTCCACCTGCTGCTCTTCTGATTGCCCTCCGTTACTTCAACAACGTTCAGTTTCCTTGTCTAGCCAATTCCTTTTCACAACAAAGGTCCCAACCCTCGACATCTGTCTCCCACCAGGATAGCCTGACGGTCTTCCAGATTTTCTTTAAATGGAGGCACAACCAGTTCACATCCATCATAACCGCCTGGTTGAAGCTTGTTCTTATACTGTAAGAAGTCTTACAACACCAGGTTAAAGTCCAACGGGTTTGTTTCGATGTCACTAGCTTTCGGAGCGCTGCTCCTTCCTCAGGTGAAGGAGCAGCGCTCCGAAAGCTAGTGACATCAAAACAAACCTGTTGGACTTTAACCTGGTGTTGTAAGACTTCTTGCTGTGCTCACCCCAGTCCAACGCCGGCATCTCCACATCATGTTCTTATACTGAACAACTTCTCCTTCGAATCCTGCATAAAATAGTTGCTATGGGAACCCATATAGGTCCCAGCTATATCTGTAATTTTATTAGGGAATGTGGAAGATTCTTTGTCCCAGCCCCACTCAGCATTTATTTGTTCTGGTACGTTGATGACTTTACGTTTCCAGCCTTTCTGTTTATGCACCCTTTAGAAATTGTACCATTTAATTTATATTGTCTCTTCCATTCTTACCTTTCTGCTCAAGTAAAATTGGGATGAGGCATGCTAAGGGTCATGAAAAAAAACATGGCATTTTAACGCAACTGAATCAGTACATTGATATGTTGTGGCACTGAATTAGTTCAATTCAATTAAAATTCTGGAGCAATCCACCCTGTGATTTAAAGCACTGATCAACAAGATACGAGCAGTATTATTGCTGTGAAACAAATCATAGGCACATTTTCTGTGACCTCCCTATTTCAACCAACTGTCAGGTGCAAGAAAGCCATTTGGAAAGCTCCAATAAGTGAAGCGTTACCTTCTAACTGGAAATTATTGTCACTCTGGTGAAGGAAAATAACTGAGAGTTTTGTGTCATTTAGCATGAAGAAACCACATGACAACTGGAACAGTAAATTCCTTCTGATTCCCCCATATTGTTGCAAATGACAACAAGTTGATAAACAGAAGAGAAAAGATTTTTGAACAAGCTTAAATGGCCGAATAATATACTCGCAGCCTATCAAAATAGATAAAAATGACTTTAGAGTGTGCTTATGATCAAAATTTTTCAAATAGTTAAGTGATATACCAAGTAGGTTAGACAGTTAAATTACAAAAATAAACCTTTGTTCTGGAAAATTCAATTCCCAAAAAATAGTCAATATTGCTGCTTCAGTTTTCAAAACTTTGTAGGTCTAATTCCTTGTATAAAGATTATGACAATAATTCTAATCAAAAATAGTAAACAATTTACCGCGAACCGTGCTGCTGGCCTACCTTGGTCTGCTTTCAAAGCCAGCGTGGAGGGTTCTAGAGAAGAATGCTACTGGCCTGCCCGCCTGGTTGAGTGTGGCGGCCAGTGCGACGTCTGATGCATCGCTCTCTTCCTGGAAGGGGAGGGACTCGTCCACCGCGTGCATTGCGGCCTTAGTGATATCGGCCTTGATGCGACTGAAGGCCAAGCGGGCCACAGCCGTCAGGAGAAATGTAGTGGTTTTAATAAGTGGGTGGGCTTTGTCCGCATAGTTGGGGACCCATTGGGCATAGTAGGAGAATAGCCCCAGGCATCGTTTGAGGGCCTTGAGGCTGTGGGGAAGGGGGAGTTCCGTGAGGGGGCGCATACGGTCAGGGTCGGGCCCTAGGACTCTGTTTTCCCCGACATAGCCGAGGATGGCTAGCCGGGTTGTGCGGAAAACACACTTCTCCTTGTTATATGTGAGGTTGAGGGATTGGGCGATTTGGAGGAACCTCTGAAGGTTGGTGTCATGGTACTGCTGATCATGGCCGCAGATGGTAACATTGTCCAAGTACGGGTATGTAGCCCGCAGCCCGTACTGGTCCACCATTCGGTCCATCGTTCTCTGGAAGACCGAGACTCCATGGTGACGCCGAAAGGGACCCTGAGGAAGTGGAAGAGTCGGCCGGCTGCTTCAAAAGCAGTGTAGTGGTGACCTTCTGGGCGGATCGGGAACTGGTGGTAGGCAGACTTCAGATCGACCGTGGAGAACACCTGGTACTGTGCGATCTGGCTGACCATCTCCGCAATGCGGGGGAGGGGGTACGCATCCAGTTGCGTGAAACGGTTTGTGGTTCGGCTGTAGTCCACCACCATCTGGTTCTTTTCCCCAGTCCTGACAACTACCACTTGTGCTCTCCAGGGGCTGTTGCTGGCCTCGATGACCCCCTCCCTCAAGAGTCGCTGGACCTCTGACTTGATAAAAATCATGTCTTGTGCGCTGTACCGCCTGCTCCTGGTGGCGACAGGCTTACAACCGGGGGTGAGGTTCGCGAAGAGCGAGGGGGGGGCGACCTTAAGGGTCGCGAGGCTACATACCGTGAGGTGGGGTAAGGGTCCGCCGAACTTTATGGTCAGGCTTCGGTGACTGCACTGGAAGTCTAGTCCAAGCAGTAGGGGGGCGCAGAGGTGAGGGAGGACGTACAGTTTAAAATAGGCGTACTCAGAGCCCTGTATCGTGAGCTTGTGATACAGTGCCCCTGAATCTGTACCGAATGGGATTCAGAGGCAAGGAAGATTGTTTGGGGTGCGGGGTAGATGTGCAGGGAACAGCACCTTACCGTGTCAAGGTGAATGAAGCTCTTCGTGCTCCCGGAGTCGAAAAGACAGGGGGTCTCGTGCCCGTTGACCCGGGCAACCATCATAGAACTTTTCAGGTTCTTTGGCCGCAACTGGTCGAGGGTGACTGCACCAAGCTGCGGGTAGCCTGCGTGGTCGGAGGTATTTGGGTCACAAAATGGCGGCCCCCACGAGTCGCACGTATCGGGCTGAGTCGAAGATGGCGACCAAGATGGCCGCCCCCATCGGTCGCACGTGTCGGTCGTTGTTGAAGCTGGCAGCAAAGATAGCCGTCTCCACGAATCGCACAACGCTGATGACGCATCTGTAGGGAGCGGTACCGGAAGGCACGCAGCCATATTGTGGGGTCTGTAGGCCTGTGAGTCCGTGGGTCGGGCCTGGTAAGCTTTTGACTTCTGGGCTTTAGGTCGGCCCAGACAGACTCTGGCGAAGTGTCCCTTTTTGCCACAGTCGCTGCACGTCGCGGTGCGGGCTGGGCAACGCTGCCGGGGGTGTTGACCCTGGCCGCAGAAGTAGCATGGTAGTTCCCCGATCTGGACGGGCAGCCGCGCGGCACAGTCTTGTGACGTAGTCGGTCTGGTGGAGGCCGTGTCGGTGGTGCCCACTGTGGTGAATGTAAATACAGTTAATTCACCAGTTATGTTCTATGTTATTAACCCTGTGGGTTTTATCTGTGGGCCATTGTATGGCTTCACCCACAGGGGGAGATGTTGGAGGATGTTGGAGCATGTACGGGCTCAGCCCATGGCTCCGCTCCTTTGAAGGAGTATAAGAGTAGCTGGCCTGTGGGACTGTCCTCAGTATGTACCAGTCGCAGGCAGGCAAAGTTAATTAAAACTACTGTTTTACTCCGACACGAGTCCTCGAGTGAATTGATGGTCGCATCAATTTAATTAACTATCTGAACAAAAACGATTATGGAGTGAGCCCTCAAACCTGACAGACTGGAGCTCGATCCACAGGCCGCAGAGGCAAAGGAAATTTTTTCACACTGGCTGCGGTGTTTCAAGGCCTACCTTGCCGCGTCGCCGAAGCCATCCATCACAGACGAACAAAAATTGAGTCTCCTCCACACATGAGTGAGTCACCACATTTCTGTGCAACTCGAAGAGGCACCTCATATACCGCTGCTCTCGCAATCCTTGAGCGCATCTACATGCGACCTGTGAACGAGGTCTATGCGCGACATATTCTCACTACTCGATGCCAGCACCCCTGGGAGTCACTCGACGACTATCTGCGCGACCTCAAAGCCCTCGCGCACAACTGCAACTAAAAGACCGCTATGGCCACTCAGCACATGGAGCTCGCCGTCCAAGACGTCTATGTTGCGGGGGTCAGATCAAATTACGTGCGGCAGCGACTGCTCGAGAAAGGGGCCCAGGACCTGGACGAGATGATGAAACTGGCGACTTCACTGGAGGTCGCTTTCCAGAGCTTCACTGCATTTCCGGCTGAACACCCGACCCCCTCGTGGGCTCCCGACCAGAGACTACCCCAGGCCTGTGCTGCGCACCCACCCGCTCATCATGGGGGGTTGCCTTGTTATTTTTGTGGCCAGCCTCAACACCCTCGACAGCACTGCCCGGCCCGCAACGCGCACTGCAACAGTTGCGGCCGAAAAGGGCACTTCACCAAGGTCTGCCTTGCCAAGCCTAAGCACGCAAACTCTCAGACCCAGACTACCGACTCTAAGGCCCGCAGACCTCGCAATATGGCAGCGTGCCTGCCGACTCTGACTCCGCACAGCACGTGCAACTCACAGGGGCCGCCATTTTGCCATCCTCCCCCACGCGGCTGGCCACGTGCGATCCATGGGGGACGCCATCTTCCTCGACGCCCGCCATGCTTGATCAACGGGGGCCGCCATCTTGGACGCCATCTGCTACGCCGCTCGACGCGTCCGACCTGCTTGGACAGTCACCGGGGGGTGGCCCCAGCACAACCGGCCACGCCGCTGGTTACCCTCAACTCAGCGCAGTCACCTTGGACCAGTTGCGCCCCAAGCACCTCAAGAGCTCAATGATGGCCGTCCGGGTTAATGGGTACGAGACACCTTGCCTGTTGGATGGCGGCCCCCGTGAGTTGCATCTGCTGTGAGGACTGGAAGATGGTTGCTCCCACGGATAGCACGAGGCTGATGAGGGGGGCGGAGTTGGCAGACATGCTACCACGCTGCGGGGTCTGCGGACCTGTGAGTCTGAGGATCGGGCCTGTGAGTTAGTGTTCTTAGACCTGGCCAGGCAGACTTTGGCGACATGTCCTTTTCTCCCGCAGCTGCTGCAGTTTGCATTACGGGCCGGGCAGTGCTGCCTGGGGTGTTGGGACTGGCCGCAGAAATAACAAGGTAGCCCGCCATTGTGGGCGGGCGGCCGCGCGGCACAGGCCTGGGGTAGTCTGTGGTGGGGGTCCACGAGGGGGTCGCGTGGTCAGCCGGGAACGCGGTAAGGCTCTGGAACGTTACTTCCAGAGAGGAGGCTAACTTTACCGTCTCATCCAGGTCCAGGTCCCCCTTTTCGAGTCGGTGCTGTCACACATAATTAGACCGTACTCCTGCCACGTAGACGTCTCGGATGGCGTGTTCCATATGCTGAGTGGCCGTAACGGCCTGGTAATTACAGTTGCGTGCAAGGGCTTTGAGGTCGCGTAGGTAGTCATCTAGCGACTCCCCGGGATGCTGGCGGCGAGTGGTGAGGATGTGTCGCGCATAGACCTCGTTCACGGGCCGCGCATAGAGGCGTTCGAGTTTCGCGAGGGTATCTGTATAGGAGGAGACTTCGTCAAGTTGAACAGAGATCCGATGGCTCACCCATGCATGGAGGAGGCTCAGCTTCTGTTCGTCAGTGACGGAAGGCGTGGAGGCGGCTGCGAGATAGGCCTTGAAGCATCAACGCCAGTGCGAAAGAGTTTCTTTCGCCTCCGCGGCCTGCGGATCGAGTTCCAGTCGGTCAGGTTTGAGGGCCAATTCCATTGTTGCGTTTAAGTTGATTAAATTGATGTGACCATCAATTCACTCGAGACAAGAGTAAAGGTAAACCGTGGCTTTAATCAACATAGAACAGTGCCTGCCTGCGACTGACACAATACTGTGCGCCACCTACAGGTCGACTGCTCTTTATACCCCTCCCTCAAGGGGAGGAGCCATGGGCGGAGCCCATACATGTCTCAACATGTTCCCCATGGATGATGCCATACAATGGCCCATAGGTGGAGCCCACAAGGGCAACAACATAGCATTGATGCAAATACAAAGGCACAGCATGGTACTGATACAGTGGTGGATTATTGGTATAATACATTCACCACATGTGTAAAACTTATTTTAATAAAGTCCTGCCTTCAAGATAAAGTCAGTGGTTCCTGAGACGTTTGCACTGGATTGCTGCCTTGTTGCAACAGAAGTGCAGCTGATGTTTGGTGAAGCAGGGAGACTCAAAGGGCTACATTTGAAGGAATAATTTAATTTAATGGCTAATTTCAATCTAAAATCTAGTCTGTTCTTTAATACAGCAATTAACTAAAAGTTGCTCTTTTGATTTGGTGAAGGAGTTTACAGGCTCTCAGCTGAAGCTAATTAATTAGACAACTGGTTTAATCCAGTTTCAGAAGCCTTGAATTAGGGGCCGTAAAAGGAGGGTTCTTTCAGTGCTGCCTTGTTGGCACGAGAGCAGTGTCTTGTTGCAGAGATGAAACAGGGAGTTAGGTGATCCGACCCTTCTTTTCATGATTGGTGAATACTTCTACTATTTTTAAAATAAAAGTAAGGTCTTGGGGAATTTGGAGCCCAAGGGGAAAGAGTGACTTCAAGTAACTCTCACAGTGCCACAGTGCAGAGCACCGGAGGTCAAAGCGAGCGCAAACCTGGTGAGGAGCAGCTGAGCAGAGCAGCGGGAAATCTTTAAAAGGAGCAGCCCAGTGTATCTTCACTCAATCCATAGAGGGAGCTCCTGAAGTAACGTCAGGATAAAAAGGAATGCAGGGCAAATGGAAATTGCTGATTGGGTGAGGACAGACAGTGAGTATTAATACTACTATTAATGCTTATAATTTGTATTTGTATAGAGTATTTATTTTGTGGTTTATAGTTTGTAATGGCTATATTCTATATTAATGAGGTCGAGTAAAGAAGGGTGCTAAAGTACTTGATATTATTTGATTTTAAGAGTCTTTTAAAGGTTTAATCCAAAGGGGTAAGTCATGTCAGGACAGCTCAAATCCATGGTTTGCTCCTCCTGCTCTATGTGGGAGGCTGGGCACATTTCCAGTGCCTGGAGCCAGCATGTGGGCAGAAAGTCTCTCCAGCTTCAGCTCCTGGAAGCCCAGGTTTTGGAATTGGAGCGGTGGCTGAGGACACCGAAGAGCATGCACAAGGCAGGGAGTATTATGGAAAACACAAAGATAGAGGTGGTCACACTGCAGGCTAAGAGATTCAAGCAGGAATGGAATGGGTTACCACTAGGCAGAGCAAGAGGACCAGGCAGGCAGTGCAGGAAGCCCCTGTGGCTATTCCCCTGCAAAACAGATGTACCGCTTTGGATACTGTTGAGGGGGATGGCCTTAAGGGAAATCAATGACAGAAAATGTTGTTGCAGCACGGTTGGCCCTACTGAACAGGGGAGGAGTAAAAAGTGTGGAAATGGAATAGTTGTGGGGGATTCAATGGTAAGGGGAATAGATAGATATTTATGTGTCCGCAAATGAAGCTCCAGGATGTTTTTTTGTCTCCCTGGTGCGGGTGTCAAGGATCTCTCAGAGTGGCTACAGGACATTCTACAGGGGGCAGTGAACAGCCAATGGTACATATATGTATAAACGACATAGCTTAAAAAAAGGGATGAGGTCCTAAAAGCAGAATATAAAGAGTTAGGAAGTAAAATGAAAAGTGGGACCTCAAAAGTAGTGATCTCTGAAACAAGTAAATGGCAGAGGAGTTAAACAGATATTTTGCACCAATCTTTGCGGTGGAAGATACTTCACACACCCCATTAATACTAAAGGATATGGGGAAGGAATTAAATATCATCACATTCACGAGAGAAGTAGTATTAGACAAACTGATGGGGCTAAAGGCAGATATGTCCCCTGGGCCTGATGCCTTGCATCCTAGGATCCTAAAAAAAATAGATACAGTGGAAGTGGATGCATTGTTTGAAATTTTCCAAAAATCCTTGGATTCTGGAGATGTACATGAGGATTAGAAAGCTGCCAATGTGACACCTCTATTCAAAAAGGGAGGGAAGCAAAAAGCAGGTCACAATAGGCTGAGGAAAAATGGCGGAATCAATTACTAAGGAAGTAATATAAGCACACTTTGAAAATCATAATCTAATCGAGCGGTGTCAACGTGGCTTCATGAAAGGGAAATACAGGGTCAAGAAGGCTAAAGAGGTAAATGTATGGTTCAAAGGTTGATGTGGGAGAAATGGGTAATGGAGATAGGGTGGGGCATGTGCCTGGGTAGGGTGCTCTTTCAGAGGATATATCTGGCCTCAATGAGCCAAATGACTTCCTTCTACACTGTCACGATTCTATGATTCCAAAATGAATAAATTACCCGGTCCAGATGGACTGCACCCCAGAGTCCTGAAGGAGATTGTGGAGGCATTGGTGATTCTTGGTGATGATCTTTCAGGAATCATTGAGGTCAGGGAGGGTCAGGGAAAATGGCTAATGTAGCACTCCTGTTTAAGAAGGGAGTGAGGCAGAAGACAGGAAATTATAAGCTAGCTGAGCCAGTGGACATGATCTATTTGGATTTCCAGAAGGCCTTTTAGCTGTTCAGAAGGCTGCTAAAAAAGATAAGGCCGTAGGTGTTGGGGGCAAGGCACTGGCATGGGTAGAGGATCGTTTGACTGGCAGAAGTCCGAGAGTGAGGACAAACAGGTCTTTAGCAGGATGGCAGCAGGATTGAACCACACTAGTGGTGTTCCGCAGGGTTCAGTATTGGGACCACAACTTTTCGCAATATACATCAACAATCTGAAAGAAGGAACTGAGGGCATTGTTGCTACCTTTGCAAATGATACAAAGATCTGTAGAGGGACAGGTCCCATTGAGGAAGCAGGGAGGCTGCAGAAGGACTTGGACAGGCTAGGAGAGTGGGCAAAGAGGTGGCAGAAGGAATACAATGTGGAAAAGTATGAGGGTGTGCACTTTGATAGAAAGAATGGAGACATAGACTGTTTTCTAAATGGGGAAATGCTCAGGAAATTTGAACCATAAAGGGATTAGTTGAAGAGTCCTAGTTCAGGATTCTCTTAAGGTTAATGTGCAGGTTCAGTCAGCAGTTAGGAAGGCAAATGCAATGTTAGCATTCATTTCAAGAGGGCCGGAATACAAGAGCAGGGATGTGCTGAATAAGGCTCTGGTCAGACCCTATTTGGAGTATTGTGAGCAGTTTTGGACCCCGTATCTAAGGAAGGATGTGCTGGCCTTGGAAAGGGTCCAGAGGAGGTTCACAAGATCCCGAAATGAAGGGCTTGTCACATGAGGAGCTGTTGAGATCTTTGCGTCTGTACTCAATGGAGTTTGGAAGGATGAGGGGGGATCTCATTTGAAACTTACAGAATACTGAGAGGCCTGGATAGAGTGAAAATGGAGAGGATGTTTCCATTGGTAGGAGAAACTAGAGTCAGAGGGCCCAACCTCAGACTAAAGGGACGATCCTTCAAAACTGAGATGAGGCGAACGTCGTCAGCCAGAGGGTGGTGAATCTGTGGAACTCTTTGCCGCAGAAGGCTGTGGAGGCCAAATCACTGAGTGTCTTTAAGGCAGAGATAGATAGGTTTTTGATTAATAATGGGATCAGGGGTTATGGGGAGAAGGCAGGAGAATGGGGATGAGAAAAATATCAGCCATGATTGAATGGTGGAGCAGACTCGATGGGACAAATGGCCTAATTCTGCTCCTAAAAACAAAGTGTCTGACTAGTATTTCAATATAGTCTCAGCCAGAGTAGAGAGAGAGAAACCAGTAGATGTGTTATATTTGGATTCCCAGAATGCATTTGATAAGGTACCTGACAAAAGGTTAAGTCATATGACAAGAGCCCATTGTGTTGGAGGTAGTATATTGGCATGGATAAAGAATTGACTAATGGACAGGAAACGGCAAGTGTGGATAGGAGCGTGATTTTCCTGTCACGTAGCATCAATCCCTTTGCATTGGGAGTATCACGGGTGTGTCCCAAAATGGGCTTTGTACACGGCGCAAAGCTGCATTTGAGTCACCCAACCCACGGCGCCCACTTCCTCGCTGGGTGTGATCCAGGTAGTGATATTTAAATGTGCCGTTGGTCTCCTCTAAATATGTTGCCGACATCAAAGAGATGTAAGTTGCACTATGTGCACTCCAATCACTCAAGCCTATGATTTCACTTCACTTACGTCTCTGTTTTGTGGGCAATATTTACAAACAGTGGGGTTTCACCACTTAGGCCACTGAAGCGTGAAGGGGCGGGAATGGGTCAAAGTGGCAGATGGTTTTTATGAGCTGTCAATCACAAACCACAATTCGAAAGTCTTGACTGGATTGCGGCAGTGAATCTGTGGGAACCAGATGCAGGCATAGCTACTCACCTTGGATGAATAGTCATGTGGAGTTGCAAGGCAAGTATTATAGCTATAATGTTTCCCACAGACCCTGCGCTTGAGCTTCCAGTCTCTTTTCTGGGTGTGGGGGGTCTTTGTGGGTAGTCTGTGGAGGGCTTCCCCCATTTACAGGGGTCTCTAGTGCAGGGCATTCCTCTAATCCAGCAGTCCCTGAGGCGTGGGAGTCTCCCGATTTCACGGGTCCCGGGGGGGGGGGGGGGGGGGGGGGGGGGGGGGGGGGGGGGGGGTGGAGCAAGTCGGGTCATCCCCATTTTGCAGGGTGGAGGGGCACCTAGGCTGTACAGGGATGAGGGGCTGCTATGCGGTGCGGGGACTCCTCTATTGGCCCATCAGCACCCCTGGGATTCCCCTCGTATTCCACGCCAATTTGCATGGCAAGGAATATGGAATTGCATCCTGCTTTGTGACCACATGGGTGTTAGTAAAACAAGTGCAATTCAGCTCCGGCGGGAAAACATAGGACTGGATTTTCCATTCCTGAGACTTGTTGAAGTTGTGGCAGGATTAGTGGCATTCTACGACAGCAAAATTGGCACCGAACCTGGACAAATTCACCGACCATTAAAGGATCAGCACCGGCACCGCATGGAACACGATAGATTCCAATGGGAAACGGTGCCGGATTGGTCGGGTTCGGGATTGACACTCAGGAGGCTGACAAGCTGCAGCCGCACATACACACTGCACCCCACATACACACCAACCCAGCCAACAAGAGGGCAGCAAGAAGAGCGCCACCGATTTCACAGATGCCAAAACCAAGACCTGCTGGATTCTGTGGAGAAGAGGTGGGTAACCCTGTGCCCTGGGTGGGAAGGAGGCCGCCAGCCACAATCATTTGCCGTGCCTGGATGCTGGTGGTAGAGATCATCAGCGCCGTGGGCAGCACCGCAAGGAATGGCCAGCAGAGCCGAAAAAACTGCACAACCTCCTCAGGGCAGCTAGGGTGAGTAGGCAGCGCTGTGCCACTGGCACCAACCCCCAAACCACAGGACCGTAATCCCAACCCCCCCCATGACCGAACCCCAACCTTGCACCACATGGCAGTGCCGATACCGGACACCATGGCCGCGTGTTCTGGCCACTGATGCCGCCAGCTACCCACCTCCTGGGCTGCATGTGTCGGACTGTCTAATACTGTGCACTTTCTGCTCCCCCATCCCGCTCGCTTGCAGGAGAAGGCTGCTCAGAATCACCGAGAGAGGGAGAAGAATGGACATGGACCGTTGGACCTGTAGCCCCTCACCGCATCGGAACAGAGGACACTGGACATGGTCGTTGGGTCCAAAGAAAGGGCTGTCAGTAAGGCAGAGGTTGGCGTCAGGTGAGGAACTGTGATCGTGCAGAGTGCAGTTCCCCATGGCACGTGTGTCACCCATTCCCCCACACCCTTTCTTGACTATCAACCCCCTGCCCCACGATGCAATCTTGTGTCTTGTCTTGTATCTTGCGCTGGTTATGGCGCACACCCTTCTGGTGTCCCCGACCCCAACCACAAGTTGAGAGCAGCGAGGATAAGGACATGAATGTGGACGGGAGCCCTTGACAGGCATCCCATGACACTCCAGAGCTTGAGTCCGGGGAGGACACCGACTTTCCACCACAGCTGTCTCCAACACCCTCCACTATCCCAGAGACACTCACCTCGGTTGGGCACTTTAGTGAAGAGACACCTGGGACACTATCTGGTGCACACCACACACAAGTTGCGGTATATCAGGTGGAGGTAGGAATCCCTGAGGGGGCGGACAGTTGGAGGGTGGCCCGACCCCAGGGACTAGCTGCCATCCAGATGGGTTTCGGGCCTCTGGAACAGACGGTCCCATCTATAGTGGCGATGCAGTCACAGAGCAAGGGAGTACATGAGGGGTTGTCGGCGAGCATCCAGCACCTGAAGGTGCAGTTGGAGGAGTCCAACCGCGTGCAGGAGCAGGAGGTGGTGCCGGTCATGCGTGCCACCCAGGCCAACACCATTCGGGTGACGTCCGCGGTGGAGGCCTTTAAGGCAAAGGTTTTGACCATGGGTCAAGAAGTCCAAGGCCTGGGGCAAACTGTGCGGGCGGTGGATGAGGCCCAGGACAGGGCTGCCCTATCACAGGCAGCCATGTACCAGAGCCACCTGGACATTGCAGCGGCATTCCTGAGCGTGGCATAATCGCAGCAGACCATGACTAAGAGCATCGACGGCATTGCCCAGGCACTGGCCAATGTGGCATAAACACAGAGGGACCTGACCCAGTTCCAGAGGGAGATGTCATAATCATTGCCTGATGTGGCATGGACCCAGAAGATGTTGGCACAGTCGCAGCGTAATGTGGTGCAGTCCCAGAGGGAGGTGGTCCACTCTCTGGGCTCCGTGGCCGTGAGCATGGAGACACTAGTCGAGACGAGGGTGATCCTCCAGCACTGGCAATGCCAGGGGGAGCTTCAGCGGGTTAGCTCTACTTGCACCCCCAACCCATGGAGTATCCCGGGGGCCATCGAGCACTCTGAGGGAGGAGGAGGCGATGGGGCCCGTGCCGGTGACTCCCGCAGGGGAGGTGCAGGAACCCTACACTCTACAGTGCCTCGGACTCCACCCACCCCCCCCCCCCCCTCCCCAACTCCCGTCCCTGGTGCATCACATGGGCAATAGGTAGAGCAGGACGGCACCATGCCACAGCCAGGTCAGGTCCATCCGGGTCTAGTTGCCCCAGAAGACAGCCGGCAAAAGGGACCCAGGCCACAGGCTGGAATTGCAGTAGGCCACTTCCACTCATGATGTACTGCCTGGGGACCCCCCTAGACATTGCTTTGGGACCCGAAGGCCAGAAAGGTAGACACGGATGCAGCACAGCTCTGTCAGAGGGTGTTAGGGATGGGCTGGCCGCAGGGGAGGTGGGGGGGTGGAGCTATGGGAGGGTATGGGAGGACGTTGAGGATGGGTTGAGCCCAGGAACTGAAGTTCAGCCAGCGCCCACCACTTGGTGTCCCACCCCATCCTACTCCCACACCACACCATCCCCAGCTCCGCCATCCCAGAATTTGATGGGACCGTGTGATGGAATGGCCAACTGGCATGCAGGGATCACCCAGGTAAATGGTGGAAAGTGCTACCATGGACAGGAGTCAGACATTGTCGAGCGATGTGGAGCACCAGAGCTCACCGCAAAGCGGGTTGGTATCATCCTCCATCCCATGGGCCAGACCCACTGTTACTGCCATCCCAGGGCCCGCACCACATGGTGAGGCAAGGAAGAAACATGGAGGGGGTTGCAGGGTGGGGAGGGTGTTCATGGAAGGGAGTGGCCGGCTGGGGTGGACAGTTGGGGTGGGATGGGATATCTGCGACGCTGACCAGTCCCCCTAGTCGGTGAAGCTGGAGGCGATGAGAGCATCCAGTGCGATTGGCCCTGGATTTTGATTTGTTTATTGTCACGTGTACCAAGGTACAGTGAAAAGTATTTTTCTGCGAGCAGCTCAAACAGATCATTTAGTACATGAAAAGAAAAGGAAATAAAACAAAATACATAATAGGGCAACACAAGGTACACACTGTAACTACATAAGCACCGGCATCGGATGAACCATACAGGGGTGTAGTGTTAATCAGGTCAGTCCATAAGAGGGTCATTTAGGAATCTGGTAACAGAGGGGAAGAAGCTGTTTTTGAATCTGTTCATGCGCATTCTCAGACTTTTGTATCTCCTGCCCGATGGAAAAAGGTGCAAGAATGAGTAAGCCGGGTGGGAGGGGTCTTTGATTATGCTGCCCGCTTTCCCCAGGCAGTGGGAGATGTAGATATAGTCAATGGATGGGAGGTAAGTTTGTGTGATGGACTGGGCTGTGTTCACGACTCTGAAGTTTCTTGCGGTCCTGGACTGAGCAGCTGCCATACCAGGCTGTGATGCAGCCAGATAGGATGCTTTCTATGGTGCATCTGTAAAAGTTGGTAAGAGTTAATGTGGACATGCCGAATTTCCATAGTTTCCTGATGAAGTATAGGCACTGTTGTGCTTTCTTGGTGGTAGCTTCGATGTGGGTGGACCAGGACAGATTTTTGGTGATGAGCACACCTTGGAATTTGAAGTTGTCAATCATCTCCACCTCGGCCCTGTTGATGCTGACAGGGGTGTGTACAGTACTTTGCTTCCTGAAGTAAATGACCAGCTCTTTAGTTTTACTGGCATTGAGGGATAGATTGTTGTCGCTGCACCATTCCACTAGGTTCTCTATCTCCCTCCTGTATTCTGACTCATCGTTATTCGAGATCCGGCCCACTATGGTCGTGTCGCCAGCAAACTTGGAGATGGAGTTGGAACCACATTTTGCCACGCAGTCGTGTGTGCATAGGGAGTATAGTAGGGGGCTAAGTACGCAGCCTTGCGGGGCCCCGGAATTGAGGACTATCGTGGAGATGGGGTTGTTGTTTATCCTTACTGATTGTGGTCTATGGGTCAGAAAGTCGAAGATCCAGTTGCAGAGTGAGGAGCCAAGTCCTAGGTTTTCGAGCTTTTATATGGTATGGTGAAAACGTTGTGCAGCCTCCCATGCCTGCCCAGACCCCATGTCCTGCCCATCCCCACCCTCCTCCGCATCTCCTTCATCTGACGAGGCCTGTGGTTCATCCTCCTCCTCCAGCACGTTGCCCCTTTACTGCACAATGTTGTGGAGGACGCAGAAGGCCAGTCCTAGTGCTATACTGGAGATCCCTCCAGAACGGACAAGGCACCTGAACCGCATCTTCAGGGTGCCAAGGCACCGCTCGATCACTCCCCTGGTTGCGGCATGGGTGCCATTGTAGCGGCTCTCCGCATCAGTCTGTGGCCTCCAGAAAGGCGTCATCAGCCACGTCCTCAGTGGCTAACCCCTGTTGCCAGAAAGCCAACCCTTCAGCTGGGGCGTGGGGAGTCCTCAAAGAGGCCAGGAACGTCGAGTGTGGCAGGATGAAGGCGTCGTGCACACTGCCTAGGTATCGGGAACAGGCGTGTATGATGCGTAGCTGCATGTTCATTGAGTGGAACCCCATTTTCGTTTGTGAAGACCAGCCTGTCATCTGCAGGTGTTCATAGGAGGACATGTATCCCATTGATCACCCCCTGGACCCAGGGCATCTCGGCCATGGTGGCGAGCCCCACTGCCCGGTCATCCTGTTGGGCTCGGTCCACATTGCAATTGATGTATTGTGCCGACCAGGCAGAATGGGCCTCTGTAACGCCGTGGATGCACCAGTGCACCTAGGTCTGGTCCCCACACGGCACCTGAACGGACCCTGTTGTGTAGACGTTCAGGGCCACCATCACCTTGATGGCCACCGGGAGCAGGTGTCCTCCCCCATTCCCCTGCAATGCCAGGTGCCCCATGATCTGGCAGATATGTCGTACTGTCCCCCTACATCGCCGGAGTCTTCGACAGCATGCCCGGTCCAATAGGTCCTCTAATGAGAAGTGTACAAAGCCTCATGCAGTGCCTCCTTCCTACTTCCTCCTCATCCTGTTTGGTGACTGGCTCTCCATCCTCACTGGCTGCCTCCTGTTCCTCTGGGGCAGGCTCCGCTGCTGCATGATCCTCTTCTCGAACAGATCCAGCTCGTACAGTCTCACTGCATCCCCCAGGGCTGCGGCATATAGGAGGAAGGCACCATTGCTGGTTAACTTCTGCAGGGGGTGAAAGGCCAACATGTCGGCATGGTGCATATCCCCGTGCCCGGAACCGTAGGGGTCTCTGGCCCTAGTGCCCATCCTTGCTGCTTGGGTACCGTTGGCTGGTGCTGCTCTTGTCAGTGGCATGCTCCACGACATCCATCCGGCACCCCCTGTAGGGGCTACTGTGGGCGTTGCCCTCCGGTGGGCCACGTGCTGACCTGCTGGCGGGTGGGGCTCGTTGGGGGGAGGAGTGATATGGCGTTCATCGAGTGGTTTAAAAATATTTTTAAAATATTTTTATTGATGTTTACATTAATACACTGGTTGTTATTTACAATTTACATGCTGTTCCTTTTTGGCACGCCTTTTGCCCCAACCCTTTGTTTCCCCCCTCCCCTTTACTATTTTCGGGCCCTGTCTTAGGCCCTTTCCTCCACCGTAGATAGATTATTTATCACTTGTTGCTCTTATAGCTTTGTTGGGGGGGCCCTCCGGCCCCTGCGTCAATCTCTCCCAGAGTATCCACCTGGCATTTCCTTGGATCCCTCCCCCATTGACTCCGTCTTGTTTATATTTGCTTAATGTAGTCCTGGTGATTCCTATACATCCCTAATCTCCCTCCCTTTCAAACAGGTCCTGAAACAGGCTGTTGAATTGCCCCCACACTTTGTGGAAGCCTTCGTCCGACCCTTGGATGCTGTATTTGATCTCCTCCAACTGTGGGTGGTGCTGCTGATCGCCAGCCAAGCAGGATCCTCTGGAGGGCGATTCGGGAGCAAATGCAAGGCGCTCTTCCCCATATGAAATTCTGCCTGGTCCGATAGCTCGAAGACTGCAACTCTCTGGCACGGCTCCAACCTCACCCCCAATATCTTGGACATCACCTCGAAGAAGTTTGTTCATATCCCGGCAAGTCTGGGGCATACCCTGAACATGTGGGCATGGTTGGCCGGGCCTCCCTGGCACCGTTCACATTTGTACTCCACCTCCATTAAGAACCTGTTCATTTGGGTTCTGGTTAGGTGTTCTCTGTGCACCACATTAAACTGCATGAGGATTAGCCTTGCGCAGGAGAAGATAGGGTTGGCCGTGCGCTGTCATTTGCTCCAGAGTCCCCACCCTACTTCTGTCCCTAGTTCTTCCTCTGACTTCTGCCTTGCTCTGTCCAGTGGTGCTCTCGCCCTTTCTAAAAGTTGTCCGTATATGTCCCCGCAGGTCCCTTTTTCCATACTGTCCACGTCCGGTATCTCCTCCAACATTATGTCACTGTTGCCCACGTTGAGTTTGTAGCCCGAGAAGGCCCCAAACTCTTCCACGTGCTTCACGATTTCTTTCAAGTCATTCTGCAGGTCCGAGATACGGAGAAGTAGCTCATCCTCATAGAGTGAGGCGAGTGCTCTCTGCCTCTTCTTAGGATACCCTTACAGCCTCTCGTGTCTCGCAGGGTTATCGCCAAGGCTTCAATTGCCAGGGCGAACAGGAGCGGGGACAACGGAAATCCCTGCCTGGTGTCTGTGCAACAGGAAGTATTGAGAGTTGGTGGTGTTTGAACGGTCGCCTTGGGGGCGTTGTACAGGAGTTTCACCCAGGAGGTGAACCCAGTCCCCAGCCCAAGCCACTCCAGTACCTCAATGAGGTACTTCCATTCGACGCTATCGAAGGCCTTTTCTGCATCCAGGGAGACGATCACCTCTGCTGTTCTCTCCCTGCTCAAAGCGAGGCAGTACTGTCCCGCGCAAACTTTGTTCATGACCATCACTTTTCTTTCTCTTTTCTTTCTCTGCATCTTCCTCAATGCTAGCTTGTCTGCCGCTTGTCTAGGCCATTCGTCCGCATGAACCCGTCTGCCTCTGCCGGGGTATTAAAGTAATGTTTGTTGCTTTCGAATGTCATTCAGAGCCTGGATGGGAATAGCATCCCATATTTTATTCCCTTTTTGTACCGGGCTAATTTTGTTGGGTTGAACTAGGCCCTGTGCTTTGCCAGGTCTGCCCCAATGTCCTAGTACTCCCGTATTCTGTGTCCTTCCCAACTGCTCGCCGTTGTCTGCCTTGCCCAACGCAGGATCTTCTCCCCATCCTGGTATCTGTATAGTTAGCCGATTATCGCCCTTGGCTGCTCCCCGGTCTTGGGCTTCAGTTGGAGTGACCTGTGTGTCCTGTCGATCTCTGCCGGCTTGGGGAAGCTTTCCCTCCCGACTAAGTTGCCCAGAATCTGGGCCACGTAGTCTGTCATGTCCCTGCCCTCAATCTCCTCTGGCATGCCCACAATTTGGATGTTTTGGCGCCAAGACCGATTCTCCTGATCCTCGACTTTCCCCTTCAGGTTCCTTTGGGTCGCCAGTGAACTTTTTTTTAGTTTGGCCTCCAGAGCAACAATCCTGGTGCTCTGGTCCGTCAACGCCTTTTCAGGTTCTTGGATCGTCTTTCCCTGATCTTCCAGCTTCTTCCCCATTCCCTCAATTGCCATCTGCATGTTGACGAGTGTCTCCGTCACTGCCACCTTGACCGCCACCTAGATCTCGACTTTAATCGTCTCCCTCATCGCCGTCAGTTCCTTAGTCAGGGATATCTTCCATCCATCTCCAGGTGGCGGTGGGGAGGCCATTGTCGGGACTTCGGTCTTCCTCTCTCGGGAGTGGCCGGGAGCCCCTCACCTTGTAGGTCCGCCGACTCGCTCACTCACTGTTGCTGACCTTTTACACCAGTTCTACCTTCTCTGTGGCCTCTTGAGCTCCCATTCGCTGGCATACTGCACCTTTCCTCTCCCTTACTTGTTTGTGGATGGAATGAGTCTGAATATGCGGGCTAAATTCATTCAAAAGTGCCTATTTTATTGTATTCTGGAGGACAGCCATCTAATGTGCGACTGCTCAGCACATCGACCGTCATAGAAGTCCCCTGTTTCCCAACTTTGAAAAGCACAAGTGATCCTCGCCAAACAGAGGCGGAGGATCGTGGCGGCCCCAGAAAATACCGGGTTAGGCCATCTAATGATATGCAAACGACATTTACAGTACATGCGGAGTGAAACGCATTGACACCTCTGTCGATGCACCCGAGAATTGCGATTTTGTGCGAAACTGTCGTCGGCCACGATTGCGGCATCGACTGATTTTCCGCCCAGTCACCCTTCCCGATTTCGCTGTCAGCCGATGGAGAATCCTACCCATAGTCTCCAATAGGGAGAATCGTGCCTTTTATCTCACCCCATCCCACAACTCCTCACCAACCCCACTACGACTGGAGTCCCAAAGGATCTATCCTTGATCCTGTCCTCTTCCTTATTTGCAGGTTGGTGCTCGGCAAAATTGTTAGCCAACGTGGGGTTGAATATTAACTTTCTGACCGACTTGCAGTGCAGGAGCACAACAGCTCAACAGGAACCTGGAAGTTTCAGCAGTGCATTTTTCAGGATTTTTTTAACCCAACCAATGCACTTGCACCTGACTTGCAGCTTTCTCATTCAATTGGACATGATGACTTCTGACTGTAGTCCATTTTAGCTGAAATATTTAGGGCTGCATAGGGATCCGAATTGAACCATGATGAAGGTTTTTAGACAGAACCCAAAGTAGCAGAAATGGAGACAAACAAAGAACAAAGAAATGTACAGCACAGGAACAGGCCCTTCGGCCCTCCAAGCCCGTGCCGACCATGCTGCCCGACTAAACTACAATCTTCTACACTTCCTGGGTCCGTATCCCTCTATTCCTATTCTATTCATGTATTTGTCAAGATGCCCCTTAAATGTCACTATCGTCCCTGCTTCCACCACCTCCTCCGGTAGCGAGTTCCAGGCACCCACTACACTCTGTGTAAAAAACTTGCCTCGTACATCTACTCTAAACCTTGCCCCTCTCACCTTAAACCTATGCCCCCTAATAATTGACCCCTCTACCCCAGAGAAAAGCCTCTGACTATCCACTCTGTCTATGCCCCTCATAATTTTGTAGACCTCTATCAGGTCGCCCCTCAACCTCCTTCGTTCCAGTGAGAACAAACCGAGTTTATTCCACCGCTCCTCATAGCTAATGCCCTCCATACCAGGCAACATTCTGGTAAATCTCTACTGCACCCTCTCTAAAGCCTCCACATCCTTCTGGTAGTGTGGTGACCGGAATTGAACACTATACTCCAAGTGTGGCCTAACTAAGGTTCTATACAGCTGCAACATGACTTGCCAATTCTTATACTCAATGCCCCGGCCAATGAAGGCAAGCATGCCGTATGCCTTCTTGACTACCTTCTCCACCTGTGTTGCCCCTTTCAGTGACCTGTGGACCTGTACTCCTAGATCTCTTTGACTTTCAATACTCTTGAGGGTTCTACCATTCACCATCTGCCATCTCTCCGCCCAAGTCTCCAAACAATCTAAATCCTGCTGTATCCTCTGACAGTCCTCATCGCTATCCGCACTTCCACCAACCTTTGTGTCGTCTGCAAACTTACTAATCAGACCAGTTACATTTTCCTCCAAATCATTTATATATACTACAAACAGCAAAGGTCCCAGCACTGAACCCTGTGGAACACCACTGGTCACAGCCCTCCAATTAGAAAAGCATCTTTCCATTGCTACTCTCTGCCTTCTATGACCTAGCCAGTTCTGTATCCACCTTGCCAGCTCACCCCTGATCCCGTGTGACTTCACCTTTTGTACTAGTCTACCATGAGGGACCTTGTCAAAGGCCTTACTAAAGTCCATATAGACAACATCCACTGCCCTACCTGCATCAATCATCTTAGTGACCTCCTCGAAAAACTCCATCAAGTTAGTGAGACACGACCTCCCCTTCACAAAACCATGCTGCCTCTCACTAATACGTCCATTTGCTTCCAAATGGGAGTAGATCCTGTCTCGAAGAATTCTCTCCAGTAATTTCCCTACCACTGAAGTAAGGCTCACTGGCCTGTAGTTCCCTGGATTATCCTTGCTACCCTTCTTAAACAGAGGAACAACATTGGCTATTCTCCAGTCCTCCGGGACATCACCTGAAGACAGTGAGGATCCAAAGATTTCTGTCACGGCCTCAGCAATTTCCTCTCCAGCCTCCTTCAGTATTCTGGGGTAGATCCCATCAGGCCCTGGGGACTTATCTACCTTAATATTCTTTAAGACACCCAACACCTCGTCTTTTTGGATCTCAATGTGACCCAGGCTATCTACACACCCTTCTCCAGACTCAACATCCACCAATTTCTTCTCTTTGGTGAATACTGATGCAAAGTATTCATTTAGTACCTCGCCCATTTCCTCTGGCTCCACACATAGGTTCCCTTGTCTATCCTTCAGTGGGCCAACCCTTTCCCTGGCTACCCTCTTGCTTGATTCACAGTACATGAATCTGCACTGCTCTTCAGCAACAGACAGCTGGGGCTGGATTCTTCTGCCCTACCCGCCGCAAGATTGCCACGGGTGATTTGTGCACAGTGGAAAAGTCCATTGACTTCAGGCGGGGCTGTCTGGTCGCCGGGCAGGCACGGCCGGAGAATGCTGCCCCTTATCTGAAGCCATGTTGGTGATGTCTTACGACAGCCTCTGAAGTGAAAGTTGAAGCGATGAATCTCTGGACATGATATTGTGGCCTGTAAGAGCCTGCAGGGAGATTTTGTTCCCTGCCGAGGGGAGGAAGAAACCAGCCTCCGAAAACAAGGTGGAATGGTTGGAAGTGTCAGAGAAGGTCAGCAGCAGGAAGTGTGATGCCATGCTCCTGGATATAGTACAGTAAAAGGTTTAATGACCGAAGCAGGGCAGGAAAGGTGAATGACATGACACATTCAGCTATTTCCTGATGTGTAAATTACCCAACACCATCCCTCACCCCACCTTGCCAATGCCCTGCCTTCTCCTACACATCACTCTTGAGTCCAACACACTTTGAAGGTGCACCCATCCTTCCACATTGAAGGAGCACTTCCCAAGTCCCTCCTGAACATTCACCCTCACGTGAATGCAATATCACATTTATACCTCACAGTAATCATCCAGAAATGTTGTCCTCCCAAGAGAAGGGGGAGGTATGGGCTAATTTGCGGTGCGGGCGGGGTGGCCGGCCGTGAGACTCCACTATCTGGTCACCTGCTCAAAATGGTATGAATTTGCATGGCAAGGGATACAGAATTGCTTCCCAATCTGCGTTCTCAGGGGGGACATTAATTGATTGAAATTCTCCTATAGTCTCCTAAGCGGAGCATCTTGCCCAGTAAGTCAGATAAGCAAAAGATCAATGGGAAATTTTTTTCGGGAGATACTGGAACAGCAGGGAATTATTTCTTTAGATCTCAGCTAACAGCAGGATTAGCTGTTTACCTGCCAGCAAGCAGTGTGTGTGCATGTGTGTGTGTGCGCGTGTGAAGGACGCCTGATTTGAAAAGCAAGCTTTTGGTTTAGCTCCGAATTAACCCCAAGAGATATAAAAGCCCAGTGTGGTAACAGTTAGTGGACTTTTATAGATATTAAAACCCATAAGGCGCTATGGAATAGATTAGTGAATGTTAGCTCTGTAGGTCGTTAAATTAAGATTGTTTGGAACTATTTAAATAGTAATACCGTGTAAAGCCATTATCTGATTTAATACTTCTATTTTCCTTTTTTTAAATTTCCATTTCTTAATAAACATTTACTTTATTAACATCATCACAAAGATTTGGGGCATCAATCTCTAGATTTCAAACCTCTCCTGATATTATACAAATTGCAAAACAGTTGAGGGTTGTTGTATCAAGTTTACTTTCTGGGATTTGAACTTGGCATTTACCATCAGCTGGCCCTTAGCGCCAAATGGGGCATATTCATAAGTGGCAAGTATCATTCAAGCCACACAACTACCAAGCAATGATCATCTCCAACTTGAGAAAAACCAACCATCTCCCCTTGACATTCAATGGCATTGCTTCGCTGAATCCCCCACCATCATTGGTAATCCTGGGGTTACCATTGACCAGAAACTAAACTGCACTAGCCATATTGATACTGTGGTGAGAAGAGCAGATTCAAGGCTGGGAATTCAGCAGCAAGTAACTCATCTCCTGATTGCCAACGCTTGTCTATCATCTACAAGGCATAAGTCAGTGGTGTGATAGAATACTCTTTACTAGCCTGGATGAGTGCAGCTCCAACAACACAGAAAAAACTCAAACCCATCCAGGTCAAAGCAGCCCACTTGATTAGCACCCCCAATAACATGAACATTCACTTGTTCCACTATCAACACAGTGGCACCATCTGCAAAATACACTACATGACCTCACCAAGATTCCTTTGACAGCACCATCCAAACGCACAACTGTTACCACCTAGAAGGATAAAGTCAGCTGATGCATGCATGAGAATACTATCACCTGCAGATTCCCTTCCAAGTCACGCACCATCTTGACTTGGAAATATATCAGCATTACTTCACGATTGCTGGTTCAAAATCCTGGAAATCCCTTTAAACAGCAATGTGGGTGTTCGTGCAATATATGGAACGCACTGGTTCAAGGAGGCAGCACATCACCATCTTCTCAAGGGCAATTAAGGAAGAGCAATAAATTCTGACTTCGTCAGCAATGTCCACTTCTCACGAACAATTAAAAAAATGTCTCAAGACTCAAGTCACAAGAGTGCATGTCACTTCTTTCCACGACATCAAGGATTGTTATAGTTAACCCTTGATGGGACTAGTCTAACATACTTCATTGCGCTACACCATACTGTGCACATGCTCAAGTCAGCAAAGTCTTCTTTGCTCGATCAGTGTTAGCATGCTTGATATATTTGCTCTAGAAAAGGCTGGTTCATTGGTAACTTTGCCTTTCAATCTGATGCCAAGGATGTATCATAGACACCAAAGATGAAATTTACAGGGTATTTTTTCTTGGTAGATGTAAGTTGTCCAAGCTTCATTGCCATACAGTCATGTGCTGAGGATATAGATATGTCCTTTTGTCCTGTGGTTTAATTCCGTTTTCATGCCTGCTTAGTTTGTTGGCTAATGTTAGTGGTTGTCATTCCAGTGCATGTGCTGAGCTGTTCATCAAGAGCTTCTGATAACTTCTGACATTTGTCATCGTCCCTCGTGCACGGCAAGTTGATGGGCGGAATGCCATTGTGTTTGGACTTGTGTATTTTCTATGGTTGCACCTTCACTTTACTATTGATTAGCGAGTGGTTGGTATCACAATTGTAATCTGTGTGGTGTGAGGAGCCCTGGACAGCGTGCATCTTACAGTGGTTATCAGGTCAAGTTGGTGCCATTGGTCAGATCTTAGATGGCATCATCGCATTGCCGATGTCTGCCCTGGAACAAGGTGTTGGTAACACAAATTCCATGCTGTGCACAAAGTTCTAGTGGCTGCTGATCATTTTTGTTCATGCCAAAGCCATGATCACTGAAACATGTCTGCCTAGTTCAGTTGACTAAATAGTTTGTGTGCGATTTGGAATAATGCCAATGGTGTCCGATCCCTGCTCCTGCCTGCCTGCCTGCTTGCCCTGCCCTGTAATAAAATCATGCATAAGCTGTGGATCAACAGCCCACCAATGACATTGATGCTAGCTGGAGAAGAAGAAGGTAGACTGAAGAGGAAGCACCTATTTCTTTCAGCAGACAAGTCCATAACCAGGGGACAGAGATTTAAACTAATTGGTGGAAGGATTAAAAAGAACTCTTTTCACCCAGAGGGTGGTGGTGATCTGCAGCTTACGTTTGAAAATGTAAGAAGGCGTAAACATCCATCACACGTAAAAATACTTGGACATCCACAAAAGGGGCTGGTTTAGCTCAGTGGGATAGACAGCTGGTTTGTAATGCAGAGCAAGGCCAGTAGCACGGGTTCAATTCCCGTACCAGCTTACCCAAACAGGTGCCGGAATGCGGCGACTTGGGGCTTTGCACAGTAACTTCATACTTGTGACAAAAAAAATTATTAAAAGCCTACAGGGCTGCAGACTAAGAGCTGGAAGTGGGTTACGGCTGGACAGCCCTTTTTCATCCAGCACGGACATGGTGGGCCAAATGGTCATCTTCTGCATTATAAATTTGACATTTTTATGTTTCTATAAAGGCAACTATTTTCTTTTTTAAGAGACAGAATTTGCTTCATCCAACTTATCCAAGAATTACACAGAAATGTGTTCTGATTTCTACGAAAATTGAAACTAGAAGCCCTGAAATCACCATTTATACAAACTGAGCTCAGCATTTCTAATAAATGCAATTGTGGAGGCTTTTCCCTTTTTAATGTAAGAGATTCTGATACCTGAATAAAAAACATTTAAAATATGGAATATATTATGCATGCTTTAGTACAAAGGAATTTTTGAAATTGCTATAAAAACATCAGAGACGCTTCAGGCCAAAAAAGAACCAGGCAACATGCCTCAATGACTACCGTCAAGTGTTTCGAGAGGCTGGCCATGAGATGCATCAACTCCATACACCCACAATGCCTTGATGCACTGCAAATCGCATACCGCCACAAACGGTCCACAGAAGACGCCATCTCCCTGACCCTACACTCATCCCTGAAGCGTCTCGACAACAAGGCCCCCAATGCCATTCATTGACTACAGCTCCGCCTTCAACACAATAATCCCTAGCCAAGCTCATATCAAAACTCCAAAATCTAGGACTTGGCTCCTCCCTCTGCCACTGGACCCTCAACTTCCTGACCTATAGACCTCAATCAGTAAGGATAAACAACAACACCATGATGTACCATCAATTGACAACAGAAGAGGAGTCGGGAGAAAAACTGTGGCTTTAATCAGCTTAAAGACACCTGCTGGCAGCCGGTCCCAGAATGAGGGTGTGGTAGTATGCATTAGGGGTCATGTGGGACTGTGAAGCCGTGATGTCATTGGCTGACAGATCCCGGGTCCTGGTTGGCTGTTGACCTCTAGCTCCGCCCTGAAGGCGGAGTATAAGAACCAGGAGTTCTCCCCCGCAGGCCAGTCTGCTACTGAACTGCGGGGAACAAGTCACGCTTAATAAAGCCTCATCGACTTCATCTCTATTCGTCTCTCGTGAGTCTTTGTGCGCTACAATTTATTAAGCGTGCTTAAAAGAACTATGGAGCTCAGGATCATCCCGGAATGCCTGAGGATCAGCCCCAACGCAGTGAACTCAGCAGCAGTTTTCAAACACTGGCAGACTTGTTTCGAGGCCTACCTCAGAACGGCCCCCGGCCGGGTCACAGAAGACCAGAAACTACAGGTCCTGCACTCGAGGGTAAGCCCGGAAATTTTCCCTCTCATCGAAGACGCAGAGGATTACCAGACGGCGTTCGCAGTACTAAAAAGCATCTATGTTTGCCCAGTGAACCAGATCTACGCACGCTACCAACTCGCAACGAGATGGCAAAGTCCCGGAGAATCGATAGATGATTTCTACGCCGCGCTACTAATTTTGGGACGGGCCTGCAGCTGCCCGCCGGTAAACGCGATGGAACACACGGACATGTTGATGCGTGATGCTTTTGTGGCTGGTATGAACTCTTCCCAAATTCGCCAAAGACTTTTAGAAAAAGAGTCGCTAGGACTCTCAGAGGCACGGGCCCTTGCAGCCTCACTAGATGTGGCCGCGCGAAACGCCTGCGCCTACGTCCCCGACCGCGCGGCAGCCCCTTGGGCTCCGTGGACCCCCGTCGCGACAAACCCCCCCCTCCCCCCCACCCCACAGGCTTGCGCGGTTCAGACGCCAAGTCGTCCCGGGGGAGCCCGCTGCTATTTCTGCGGCCAGGCGAAACACCCCCGGCAGCGCTGCCCGGCCCGCGCAGCGATTTGTAAGAGCTGTGGGAAAAAGGGCCATTTCGCGGCTGTGTGCCGGTCCCAGGAGGTCGCCGCTGTCCCCGGCGAACAAGGATTCCTGCGCGCTTCTAACGCTCCCCAACCCCCCCAGCGCCCCATGTACGACCCGCAGGCACAACCAGTTTGGGTCCCGGCCACCGCTGTCCAGCGCCCCATGTACGACCCGCAGGCGCAACCAGTTTGGGTCCCGACTACCGCTGTCCCCGGAGAACAAGGCGATCTGCGCGTTTCTGACGCTCCCCAACCCCCCCAGCGCCCCATGTGCGACCCGCAGGCGCCGCCATTTTGGGTCCCGGCCACCACGAGGGGAGGAGGGGCGCCGCCATCTTGGGATCCCCCAGACCTGTGCGACGCATGGGGACGGCCATTTTGTCCACCCCCACCGCCATCTTGTGACCCCCCAGCCATGTGCGATGCATGGGGGTGGCCATTTTGTTCACCCCCGCCGCCACCTTGGACGGCAACAATGGACCCCAGTGTCGACGGCTCCACGGGGTTCGAGGAAGACGCACAAGCACTACGATCACGTCTGGCCTCAATGACGCTGGACCAAGCATGGCCCCGGACGCTCCAGACGACGACAACAACGGTGCTGATAAACGGGCACGAGACACCATGCCTGGTCGACTCCGGGAGCACGGAAAGCTTCATCCACCCCGACACGGTAAGACGCTGTTTTTTGACCATCCGTCCCAGTGCGCAAAAGATTTCCCTAGCTGCAGGATCCCACTCCGTACAGATCAAAGGCTTCTACATAGTGACCCTAACGGTGCAAGGGAGGGAGTTTAAAAACTACAGGCTCTACGTCCTTCCCCAACTCTGCGCGCCCACATTACTGGGATTAGATTTCCAGTGCAACCTGCAGAGCCTAACGTTTCAATTCGGCGGCCCAATACCCCCACTCACTATCTGCGGCCTCGCAACCCTCAAGGTTGAGCCCCCATACTTGTTTGCAAACCTCACCCCGGATTGCAAACCCGTCGCCACTAGGAGCAGACGGTACAGCGCCCAGGACCGGACATTCATTCGGTACGAAGTCCAGCGGTTACTGAAGGAAGGCATAATCCAGGCCAGCAACAGTCCCTGGAGAGCACAGGTGGTAGTAGTAAAGACAGGGGAGAAGCAAAGGATGGTCATAGATTATAGCCAGACCATCAACAGGTACACACAACTAGATGCGTACTCTCTCCCCCGCATATCCGACATGGTCAATCGGATTGCCCAATATAAGGTCTTCTCCACCGTGGACCTCAAGTCCGCCTACCATCAGCTCCCCATCCGCCCAAGTGACCGCAAGTACACAGCCTTCGAGGCAGACGGGCGATTATACCACTTCCTAAGGGTCCCATTTGGCGTCACAAATGGGGTCTCGGTCTTCCAACGAGAGATGGACCGAATGGCTGATCAACACGGGTTGCAGGCCACGTTCCCGTACCTCGACAACGTAACCATCTGCGGCCACGATCAGCAGGACCACGACGCCAACCTCCAAAAATTCCTCCAGACCGCTAAAGCCTTAAACCTCACATACAACGAGGACAAGTGCGTGTTTAGCACAAACCGGCTAGCCATCTTGGGATATGTAGTGCACAATGGGATAATAGGCCCCGACCCTGAACGCATGCGCCTCCTCATGGAATTTCCCCTCCCGCACTGCTCAAAAGCCCTAAAACGCTGCCTGGGGTTTTTTTCATATTACGCCCAGTGGGTCCCCCAGTACGCAGACAAGGCCCGCCCCCGAATACAGACCACAACCTTCCCTCTGTCGACAGAGGCTTGCCAGGCCTTCAGCCGCATCAAAGCGGATATCGCAAAGGCCACGATGCGCGCCATCGACGAGTCCCTCCCCTTCCAGGTCGAGAGCGATGCCTCCGATGTAGCTCTAGCGGCCACCCTTAACCAAGCGGGCAGGCCCGTGGCCTTTTTCTCCCGAACCCTTCACGCTTCAGAAATCCGCCACTCCTCAGTAGAAAAGGAAGCCCAAGCCATAGTGGAAGCTGTGCGACATTGGAGGCACCTGGCCGGCAGGAGATTCACTCTCCTCACGGACCAACGGTCGGTAGCCTTCATGTTCGATAATGCACAGCGGGGCAAAATTAAGAACGACAAGATCTTAAGGTGGAGGATCGAGCTCTCCACCTTCAACTATGAGATCATGTACCGTCCCAGAAAGCTGAACGAGCCGTCCGACGCCCTATCCTGCGGCACATGTGCCAACGCACAAATTAACCGCCTCCAAACCCTCCACGAGGACCTCTGCCACCCGGGGGTCACTAAGTTCTACCACTTTATAAAGTCCCGCAACCTCCCCTACTCTGTGGAGGAGGTCCGTACAGTCACAAGGAACTGCCACATCTGCGCGGAGTGCAAACCGCACTTTTTCAGGCCGGATGGTGCACACCTGATCAAGGCTTCCCGTCCCTTTGAACGCCTTAGTCTGGATTTCAAAGGGCCCCTCCCCTCCACCGACCGCAACATATACTTCCTGAATGTGGTGGACGAGTACTCCCGTTTCCCCTTCGCCATCCCCTGCCCTGACATGACAGCGGCCACAGTCATTAAAGCCCTTAACACCATATTCATACTGTTCGGTTACCCCGCATACGTCCACAGCGACAGGGGGTCCTCCTTTATGAGTGACGAGCTGTGCCAGTTCCTGCTCAGCAACGGTATAGCCTCGAGCAGGACGACCAGCTACAACCCCAGGGGGAACGGGCAAGTAGAGAGGGAGAACGGCGCGGTCTGGAAGACCGTCCTACTGGCCCTACGGTCCAGGGACCTCCCAGTTTCACGGTGGCAGGAGGTCCTCCCGGACGCTCTCCACTCCATCCGGTCGCTACTGTGTACTAGCACTAACCAAACGCCTCATGAGCGCCTCCTTGTCTTCCCCAGGAAGTCCTCCTCTGGAACGCCGCTGCCGACCTGGCTGGCGGTCCCAGGACCCATCCTGCTCCGAAAACATGTGCGGGCGCACAAGTCGGACCCGTTGGTCGAGAGGGTTCGCCTCCTCCACGCGAACCCGCAGTACGCTTACGTGGAGTACCCCGACGGCCGACAGGACACGGTCTCCCTGCGAGATCTGGCGCCCGCCGGCAACACGCACGCCCCCCCGACACCAATCACCGCCTCCCTGCCACCGGCGCACCCCGCGAGCGCCCCCTTCCCGGGGGAATCGGTCCTCCTCCCAGGTCCGACCAGAAGTGAAGCGGAAGCAGAAACCGTAAGGCTCCTGGAGACGACAACACGGGAACAAGCACCACCACCGGGGCCGAGGCGATCGACGAGGATGACCAGACCGCCCGACCGACTCGTGGCATCGATGTAATACTACTATATTGTGGACTGTAACGAGAATGTTTCCCTTTTTCCCTCTTTTACTGTAAATAGTTCAAAACAAAAAAAACCTCTGTACATGCTGTGATGACGACATGCAAAAGTTTTCCTCCCAGGACCAGCCTTGTAAACCCTTACCACCATACGAAGCACCACGCCGCCGGGTTCATTTTTAACAAGGGGTGAATGTGGTAGTATGCATTAGGGGTCATGTGGGACTGTGAAGCTGTGATGTCATAGGCTGACAGATCCCGGGTCCTGGTTGGCTGTTGACCTCTAGCTCCGCCCTGAAGGCAGAGTATAAGAACCAGGAGTTCTTCCCCGCAGGCCAGTCTGCTACTGAACTGCGGGGAACAAGCCACGCTTAATAAAGCCTCATCGACTTCATCTCTATTCGTCTCTCGTGAGTCTTTGTGCGCTACAGAGGGCAGGGCTGGAGGTTGGCCACCTTTATACATGAGCCTGAGGGGAGAAGGCACAGGCGGAGCCAGCAGGGACAAGCCCAGGCATGTAACAATACAACAGTACTAAACAATCTTGTGTACCACATTCACCCTCTGTTAAAAAAAGAGTCCGGTGGTGGTGAAGTGGACGGGTTGAGTTATAGGTCGAGTCTGTCTGGGGTTTTGACTTTCCGCTGTGACCGCCTCAGTCCCGGCTGTGGTGTGGATATTGGTGTCAGATGAGGTGTTGAGGCCTGCGTGTCCAGGGGCATGTCGTCTTCTGGGGGTAGACGGTGTAGGGTTGGGGGTAGTGGTGATGGTCACTGGGGAACCTGCGGTTGCCAAATCCCGAAGGGAGACTGTGTCCTCCCACCCGTCATGGTGTGCCATGTAGGCATATTGGGGGTTAGCATGGAGGAGAAGGACCTTTTCGACCAGTGGATCCAACTTATGACTCCTCGCATGCTTCCGGAGGAGGACGGGCCCTGGGACTGTCAGCTAGGACGGGATCGAGACCCCTGAGGTCAACTTCCTGGGGAAGACAAACATTTGTTCGTGAGGGGTCTCGTTGGTGGCAGTGCACAGGAGCGACTGGATGGAGTGGAGCGCATCGGGAAGGACCTCCTGCCAGTGGGAGACAGGGAGACTTCTAGACCGCAAGGCAAGAAGGAAGGCCTTCCAGGCTGTCGTGTTCTCCCTCTCCACCTGTCCGTTGCCCCGGGGGTTGTAGCTGGTAGTCCTGCTTGAGGCGATGCCCTTGCTAAGCAGGAACTGACGCAACTCGTTACTCATGAAAGAGGAACCCCGAATACATGGATATAGGTGGGGAAACCGAACAAAGTGAAGAGGCCGTGCAGGGCCTTGATGACAGGGGCAGAGATCATGTCAGGGCATGGGATGGCGAAAGGGAAACGTGAGTACTCATCAATGACGTTGAGGAAGTACACGTTACGGTTAGTGGAGGGGAGGGGCCCTTTGAAATCGACACTGAGGTGCTCGAAGGGGCGGGAGGCCTTTACCAGGTGTGCTCTGTCTGGCCGATAGAAGTGCGGTTTGCACTCCGCGCAGATCTGGCAGTCCCTGGTCATGGTCCTGACCTCCTCGATGGAGTAAGGCAGGTTGCGGGCCTTGATGAAGTGGAAGAACCAGGTGACCCCTGGGTGACAGAGGTCATTGTGGAGGGCACAAAGTCGGTCTACTTGTGCGCTGGTGCATGTACCACGGGATAGGGCATCTGGGGGCTCATTGAGCTTCCCAGGTCGATACAAGATATCATAATTATAGGTGGAGAGTTTGATCCTCCACCACAGGATCTTGTCATTTTTGATCTTGCCCCGCTGTGTGTTATTGAACATGAAGGCAACCGAACGTTGGTCAGTGAGGAGAGTGAATCGCCTGCCGGTCAGGTAATGCCTCCAATGTCGCACAGCTTCCACAATGGCTTGGGCTTCCTTTTCGACGGAGGAGTGTCGCATTTCGGAGGCCTGGAGGGTACGGGAGAAGAAAGCCACGGGCCTGCCAGCCTGGTTGAGGGTAGCGGCCAGAGCAAAGTCGGACACGTCGCTCTCCACCTGGAACGGGATGGACTCGTCTACTGCGTGCATCGCGGCTTTCGCAATATCTGCCTTGATGCAGTTGAAGGCCAGGCGGGCCTCAGCCGTCAGGGGAAAAACAGTGGATTTAATGAGTGGCCGGGCCTTGTCCGCATAATTGGAGACCCACTGGATATAGTAGGAGAAGAACCCCAGGCATCTCTTCAGGGCCTTGAGGCAGTGGGGGAGGGGAAGTTCCAGAAGGGGGCGCATGCAGTCGGGCTCGGACCCTAGCACTCCATTTTCCACAATGTAGCCAAGGATGGCTGGGCGGGTTGTGCGGAAAACGCATTTCTCCTTATTGTAAGTGAGGTTAAGGAGCTTGGCGGTGTGGAGGGATTTTTGGAGGTTGGCGTCATGGCCCTCCTGGTCATGGCCGCAGATGGTGACATTATCCAGATACGGGAACATGGCCCGCAGCCTGTACTGGTCAACCATTTGGTCCATCTCCCGCTGGAAGACCGAGACCCCATTGGTGACGCCGAAGGGAACCCTGAGTAAGTGGTAGAGGCAGCCATCTGCCTCGAAGGCAGTGTATTGGCGGTCGTCCAGGCGGATAGGGAGCTGGTGGTACGCAGACTTCAAGTCCAGTTGATGGTCTGACTGTATTCGATGACCATCCAGTGCTTCTCCCCAGTTTTGACGACCACCACTTGGCTCTCCAGGGGCTAGTACTGGCCTCTTCTGATCCCTTTCCGCAGGAGTCGTTGGACCTCCGACCTGATAAAGGCCTTGTCCCGAGCACTGTATCGTCTGCTCCTAGTGGAAACAGGCTTACAGTCCGGGGTGAGGTTGGCGAAGAGCGGGGAGTGGGGCGACTTTAAGGATCGAGCGGCTACATACAGTGAAGGGGGGAGGGGTCCATCGAACTCCAGGGTAAGACTTTTGAGGCGACACAGGAAGTCAAGACCTAGTAGCACGGCAGCGCAGAGTTGTGGGAGGACATAGAGTTTGAACCCTTTGAACTTAACGCACTGTACTGTAAGGGTTGCAACATAGTACCCACAGACTTCCACGGAATAAGATTCGGAAGCCAGGGAGATTTTCTGGTTCACGGGTAAGATTGGGAGGAGCAGCGCCGTACCGTATCTGGGTGAATAAAACTCTCTGTGCTCCTGGAGTCGAATAGGCAGTGTCATAATATCCACTCATGTATATAATGAGATGCAGACAGGCAGTGATTGACACACAGGATGACCAGGACCAGTAAGGACACAACACAGTGCAGCCAATCACCAGACAGGACACTACCACTATAAAGCCAGAGGGCACTAGGTTTCCCGCTCTCTCGGGACCCAGCCACTGAGACAGTCAGAGTCCACGAGCTAGCACAGTGCAAACACCATGCGGTAGCTAGTAAGTCTGGTCAGGCTAGCACAAGGTCTCCAGTCAGTTCAGTATAGTGTTGACCCACAGCTGAATATGTATGTTAGTTCTATCGTTCAATAAAACCATGTTGGATCTTCTACAATGTTAGAGGTCTGTTTCTCGCTTCCCTACATCGAGTGCAGTCCACATCAAACCAACCTGCCTAACACATCATGGTACCAGAATGATACTGATCTTGATGGACCTACCTCGAGTGAATCAGCATTGACCAGCAAGCAGCCATCCGGTGAAATGGAAGACATCCAGCCTCCTCCGCAGCTCCCCATCTCCGGCAACCTCGGCGCCAATTGGAAAATCTTCAAGCAAAAGAGGCCTCTGACCTCAAAGCAACATCGGATGCCAGGAAGATCGTGCTATTTCTCTCCACCGCGGGGGACCACGCCAGCCACATCTACAACTCCCTTACATTTGCTGACGGCGAAACAAAACAAAATTCAAAGCCGTCCTGCTGAAGTTTGACAGCCACTGCGACATTGAGGTGAATGAGAGCTTTGAACGGTACATTTTCCAGCAGAGGCTTCAGGGTAAGGATGAACCTTTTCAGTCCTTCGTGACCCATCTCCGCATCCTAGCGCAGTCGTGTAACTATGACCCGACTGCTGATTCCATGATCCGCGATCAGATCGTTTTCGGGGTCCACTCCGACTCCCTTCGGCGGCAGCTCCTGAAAGTCAAACAGTTAACCCTCTCTGTCACTATCGAGACATGCGTTGTCCATGAGCATGCTAAGAATCGTTACTCCCACATCAGGGCGGCAGAAACTGCAAAACTGGCCTCCCACAAGGCGGAATGGGTGCAGGCCATTGCACAAATGCAGGGCCTGAGCATCGAGGAGAGTGGCCGTTTCACGCGCTTTTCACGGGTCTCTGCGCATATGCGCCACGACTGAGTGGACGACGAGCCCGACAACCTGACTGCGCATGCGCGATGGCGCACGGAATGCGCTGACGTCGGCGTCATGACGTGTTCAAATTGTGGCTCCGCCCATTTAAAGCGGCAATGTCCGGCAAAAGGACGCCGGTGTCTACAGTGTGGCAAGCTTGGCCACTATGCAGCCCTTTGCAGATCTGCTCCACCGCTCAGCAGCCAGCGATCCCAGCTGCGGCGCAGAAGTGTCCGCTCAATACAACAAGGCATGCCAGATTCCGATCCCGACAGCCCAACAGACCCTGATGCTGAGTGCCTCAAGTCCCCATACCGGGTGGGCATCATAACTACACATGCGCTGCCTTCCACCACAACGGCGAAACGCCTCTCGATCCTCAGTGTGGATCCCGACGACGAGTGGTCTGCTGTTCTCACAGTGAACAAGGCTCGCATCCGGTTCAAACTGGACACCGGCACATCAGCGAACCTCATCTCAAAATCCGACCTCGACACCATGCGCGCCAAACCAAGCATTCTTCCACCAGCCTGCCAGCTCCTTGACTACAATGGCAATGCCATAGCTGCCAGTGGCTCCTGTCAACTAGGGGTATCCAACAAGGCGATTAAGGCAACACTGCGGTTTGAAATCGTCGGGCCTGACAGAGCGTCCCTGCTCTGTGCTCGAGCCTGCAAGCTCCTGAACCAGGTTCAGCGAGTCCACACCTTGTCATCATCACCGGCGACGGCCTCGCCTGGTGGAAACTTGCAAGCCGACATAGATGACATTGTCACGCAGTACCACAGTGTATTCGAATGAATGAGCACGCTCCCATACCGATATAAAATCCTGCTCAAGCCGAACGCCACCCCTATAATTCATGCACCACGCCGGGTGCCGGCCCCCCTCAAGGATCGTCTGAAGAAGCAATTACAGGACGTCCAAGACCAGGGCAGCATATCGAAGGCCACAGAGCCAACAGACTGGGTCAGCTCCATGGTCTGCGTAAAGAAGCCGTCAGGGGAGCTTCGCATTTGCATTGACCCCAAGGATCTAAACCGCAACATCATGCGGGAGCATTACCCGATACCAAAACGTGAGGAGTTGACCAGTGAGATGGCTCATGCCAGATTCTTTACTAAGCTCGACGCCTCCAAGGGTTTTTGGCAAATACAACTGTACGCGGCCAGTCGCAAGTTGTGCACGTTCAACACCCCGTTTGGTCGTTACTGCTACAACCGGATGCCTTTTGGGATCATATCTGCCTCCGAAGTATCATGGAGCAGATGATGGAGGGCATCGAGGGGGTGCGAGTATACATTGACGACGTAATTATCTGGTCCACAACGCCCCAGGAACACATCGCTCGCCTCAAGAAGGTATTCCAGAGAATTCATGAACATGGTCTCCAGCTCAACAGGGCCAAGTGCTCATTTGGTCAATCGGATATTAAGTTTCGAGGCGACCACATCTCGCGGCAGGGTGTGCGGCCAGATGCCGACAAGGTCTTGCCGATCAATGCCATGAAGACCCCGGAGGACAAGAAGGCGGTCCTCCGCTTCCTCGGAATGGTCAACTTCCTCGGGAAATTCATTCCCAATATGGCATCCCACACCACGGCCCTCCGCCATCTCGTCAAGAAGTCGACGGAATTCCAGTGGCTGCCCACGCATGAAGAGGAATGGTGTGAGCTGAAAGCAAAGCTCACCACAGCCCCGGTTCTAGCGTTCTTCGACCCAACCAAGGAAACCAAGATATCGACTGATGCAAGCCAGGATGGCATTGGGGTGGAGCTCCTTCAGCGAGATGTCTCCTCGTCCTGGGCTCCAGTGGCGTATGCCTCCAGGGCCATGACGCCCACTGAGCAACGGTACGCTCAGATTGAGAAGGTGTGTCTGGGCCTCCTGACAGCGATAGTCAAGTTTCACGACTACGTTTACGGCCTGCCAAAATTCACGGTAGAAACGGACCATAGGCCACTAGTCCATAAAATCCAGAAGGATTTAAATGACATTGCACCTCAGTTACAGCGAATTCTTCTTAAGGTACGCCATTACGACTTCGAACTTGTCTACACGCCAGGCAAAGAGCTGATCGTTGCAGATGCCCTATCCAGGTCCATTACACACCGTGTGAACAAAGTGACTTTGTCTGCCACATAGAAGCGCAAGTGCAGTTGTGTGCCACCAACCTTCCGGCCTCTGACGAATGGGTGGTCCAAATTCGTGAGGATACGGTCAAGGATCCTCTGCTGCAGCGTGTGATGCAGCACCTTACCAATGGCTGGCAGAAGGGACAATGTCCCCAGTTCTATAACGTCAAAGACGACCTGACAGTGGTAGAGGGAATCCTTCTGAAACTCGACAGGATCGTAATTCCTCAGAGCATGCGTGCTATGGTGCTGGGCCAACTCCATGAGGGTCACCTTGGGGTCGAGAAATGCCGACGCAGAGCTCGGGAGGTGGTCTATTGACCGGGCATCAGCCAGGACATTGCCAACACGGTTCTCAACTGCCCTACCTTTCAGAAGTTTCAACCAGCTCAACCCAAGGAAACGCCGCAACAGCACGAGATCGTAACCTCTCCGTGATCCAATGTAGGTGTAGCCCTTTTCCACGCCAAGGGGCGTGACTATGTACTCCTGGTCGACTACTTCTTCAGTCACCCAGATGTGGTAAAACTGTCCGACCTCACGTCGAAGGCGGTAATCCAAGCCTGCAAGGAAACGTTCGGCAGGCATGGGATTCCACTCACGGTAATGAGCGACAACGGTCCTTGCTTTTACAGCCAGGAATGGTCTGATTTTGCACAGTCCTACAACTTCCGTCACGATACCGCCAGTCCCCACAAACCGCAGTCAAACGGGAAGGCCGAGAAAGTGGTCCATATTGTAAAGCGGTTGCTGTGCAAAGCTGCAGACTCGGGCTCCGACTTCAACTTGGCGATGCTGGCATACAGAGCAACCCCACTGTCCACTGGGTTGTCTCCAGCGCAGTTGCTCATGAATCGCACTCTGAGGACCACAGTTCCAGCCATCCATGTTCCAGACCTTGACCACCTCACGGTACTACAAAAAGTGCATGCTCGTGCCACGGATCTACCCGAGCTGGCCCCAACTGATCATGTTCGTGTTCAGTTGCCTGAGGGTGACTGCTCAGCCACAGTTGTTGTGATCAAACAAGTGTCCCCAAGATCGTTCCTTGTCCGCATGGCTGATGGCTCCCTGCTACGGCGCAACAGACGGGCACTGCAAAGAGCTGCATGCCCGCTACCTGACCGAAGTGCCCCGCCGCCTACAATGCTTCCTACGGACGTGCCCTGCCACGAGGCCACCGATCTACCAGCAATCCTGCCGGCCCATGCGACCACCGCGATGGCAGCGATCCTGCCTATCCACGTGCAGGCGGCTCCTGATCCACCTCTGCGGTGATTGAGTATACGCAATGCCCGCAGAAATTCGGCTTGCGATTCTCCGAGGCGTTGTCGCCTCATGGCAAGGAGATGCCTAGCATACACCTCATTGACTCCGTGAACATGCTGTCCTTTCAACAGCGCTATCGCATCCCCGTACGAGTCAGCGTCCCTGATGATAAGGAATACTTGCGGGCTCACCTGGGAGTTGAGGATTTGCAGCTTGTGGGTCTCGGCGACGGCGATCGCGGAGGACCTGACGTACGATTCGAAGCAGTGTAGCCAGTGTTCAAAGGTAATAGTGGCGTCGGCTGCTTGGGGTCCAGCTCCAGGCAATCAGGTTTTAGCGATGGATCCATCTGAAAATTTTAAGCTGATTAAATTGATGTACCATCAATTGACGACAGACGAGGAGTCGGGAGAAAAACTGTGGCTTTAATCAGCTTAAAGACACCTGCCGGCAGCCGGTACCAGAATGAGGGCAGGGCTGGAGGTTGGCCACCTTTATACATGAGCCCGAGGGAGGAGCCACAGGCGGAGCCAATACGGACAAGCACAGGCATGTAACAATACAATACAATACAGTGGTTTACCACACACCACCTCCACGATAGTCCTCATTGGGACCCGCAAGGCTGCGTACTTAGCCCGCTACTATACGCCCTATACACACACACGACTGTGTGGCAGAATTTGGCTCCAACTCCATCTATAAGTTTGCTGATGACACGATCATAGTGGGTCAAATCTCAAACAATGATGAGTTAGAGCACAGGAGGGAGATAGAGAACCTATTGGCATGGTGTAACGACAGCAATCCCTCCCTCACCGTCAGCAAAACAAAGCACCTGGTCATTATCTTCGGGAAACAAAGTATCGTACACACCTCTGTCCGTATCAATGGTGCCGAGGTGAAGATGGTTGATGGCTTCAAATTCCTAGGTGTGAACATCACCAAAAATCTGTCCTGGTCCATCCATGTTGCGCTACGACCAAGAAACCACAACAGTACCTATACTGCCTCAGGAAATTAAGGAAATCCGATATGTCCACAGTGACTCTTACCAGTTTTTACAAGTGCACCATAGAAAGCAACTTCACGGAAAATATTTCAGCTTCAGTAAGAATTACCTTCTTACTAAATAAAAATGGTTTTGGAAATCATCTTCATTCTGAAACTGAACAACTGAGACAAAGAAATTGATCAAATTTGCCTTTAGGTGTCCAAATTATTGATTGAAATGTACACAACTCCTTTGAAGATATTTTTCATTAATAATTCAATCTACAGTCTAAAAAACTAAGAAAAGCCATATTAATACAACCTCGTGTTCAACTCTTCAGATTGTAAAAGGCTATTGTGGCAGCACGACCCCTTTAAAGGGGCGGGCTCAATGGACGGCCAATCACACAGGAGCATGTGAACGTTTCTCAATAGGGAGTTTGCATGGGGCCCTGGGAGAAAGAGCCCGGGCAGTGTGGATCCCGGAGCCGAAGAATTAAGACCTGTTGTATTGCGTTCTGTGCCTGATATTTAATTGCCTTTGACCAATAAACATCTTTTTTAAAATAAATTTAGAGAGCTCAATTAATGTTTTTCAATTAAGGGCAATTTAACGTGGCCAATCCACCTCCCTGCACATCTTTCGGTTGTGGGGGCTGATGCACGATCAATGACCACTAAAGCGAGGTTGTAGTCCAACTGAAGGCTTTAATAAGCTAGATGTTTCCCCCAGCAGCTCAGGTACAGAATGAGGGCTGCTGGGGCGGCACGGGTTCTTATACCCCGTCGATCAGGACGAAGCTATTATACACTCTAGCCAATAGCAAGCAAACAGTAAGGGGGGGTATAGGGCCGCCGAATTGGAAGGTCAGACTTTGAAGGTTACACTGGAAGTCTAAACCCAGGAGTGTAGCCGTGCAGAGGTGGGGAAGGACGTAGAGATGGAAATTTTTGAATTCCCTTCCCTGGACTGAGAGGTTTGCTACACAAAACCCCTTTATCTCCACTGAGTGGGAACGATAGGTCAGTGAGATTTTTTGATGAACAGGGTGGATGAGGAGGGAACAGCGCCTTACCGTGTCGGGGTGTATGAAGCTCTCCGTGCCCCCAGAGTCAATTAGGCAGGACGTCTCGTGCCCATTGATGAAAACGGTGGTCGTAGCGGTTGAGAGTGTTCGAGGTCGATAATGATCCAGAGTGACCGAGGCCAATCGCAGTAGTTGGGAATTCTGTTCAGGCAGTGTGTGGTCGGCCGAGCTGGGGTCCTGGGGGTTCATCCAAGATGGCGTCTCCCATAGGTCGCACATGGCCAGGGGTGCACAAAATGGCGGCGCCCATCCCTCAAGCGTGGCGTCCGTGGAACAAGATGGCGGCGCCTGGGGTCCGCACGTGGCCCTGAGATATTGGGGTGACGGCGACCACTGGCCACACGGGGCCCATGGAGACGTTTGTGGTGGCAGTCCGGATTTGCCGCTGGAGACCGCGGCCACCGCTCGGGCCTGACATACCCCCACGAAATGGCCCTTTTTGCCGCATCCCTTGCAGGTGGATGTGCGGGCCGGGCAGCGCTGGCGGGGGTGCTTGGCCTGCCAGCAAAAGTAGCAGCGGGGCCCCTCGGGGTTGCCAGGCCGCCTTGCAGCGCAGGCCTGCGGGGGAACGGGGGAAGTCTCGGAGTCGGCCGCTGCGGGGTTTCACGCTGCCCAGGGGGCTGGCACGCAGTCGGGAATGTAGGCGCGGGCGTTCCTGGAGGCAACGTCCAGGAAGCCTGCAAGGGCCCGTGCCTCCCTGAGACCCAGGGTGTCCTTCTCTAACAGGCGCTGGCGGATTTGTGATGAAAGCATACCTGCCACGAAAGTGTCCCGGACTAGTGTCCGTGTGTTCGCTCGCCAAAACTTGCGAACAGCCGCAGCTTCTTCCCAGCACCAGGAGTGCGCGGTAGAATACCTCCAATGATTCCCCCGGAGTTTGCCGTCTTGTTGCAAGCAGGTGCCGGGCATAGACCTGGTTTACCGGGCGAATATAGTGTCCTTTTAGCAGCTCAATTGCTGCATCGAAGTCTTCCGCTTCCTCGATGAGGGTGTAAATCTCCGGGCTCACCCTTGAGTGTAGGACGTGCAGTTTCTGCTCTCCCTTGGGTGCGTTTTCGGCAGTCTCTAGATACCCTTTAAAACACGCCAGCCAGTGCTTAAAGATTGCCACTGAGTTCGCCGTGTGGGGGCTGAGTTGCAGACACTCCAGCTTGATTCAGAGCTCCATCCTTTCTTCTTAAAAATCTAGCTTATTAAATTGATGCACGATCAATGACCACTAAAGCGAGGTTGTTATCCAACTGAAGGCTTTAATAAGCTAGATGTTTCCCCCAGCAGCTCAGGTACAGAATGAGGGCTGCTGGGGCGGCACGGGTTCTTATACCCCGCCTATCAGGGCGGACCTATTATACACTCTAGCCAATAGCAAGCATAAAGGTTCTACCAATGGTACTTTAGCCTCTCTGGTACCATAATACCTATAATACCACAGGGACGAAACTCACGCAAACACGGGGAGAATGTGAAAACTCGACACAAACAGTGAGCCAGAGCTGGGATCAAACCTGGCTCCTCGGCGCCATGACCAATAAACTCCTTTGTTAACTACTGGAAGCCTCCAGTGCCTCCAGTGTATGTCTCCAGCCACCACAGATATCTAGCAATTTATCAAACGCATTAAAAAGTCCAAGCTACAGCAACCTTGTGATGAATTACTTTTAAAACAGCAGGAAAAGACCCAAGGCAGGATTGTCTGTTGCCCGATGCCGAAATCATGTTCGACAATCGGGCGGAGAATAGGCTCCATCACCGAAATCGGGGCCGGCGTCAGTTTAGAACATAAGAACTAGAAGCAGGAGTAGGCCATCTGGACCCTCGAGCCTGCTCCACCATTCAATGAGATCATGGCTGATCTTTTGTGGACTCAGCTCTACTTTCCGGCCCGAACACCTTAATCCCTTTATTCTTCAAAAAACTATCTATCTTTATCTTAAAAACATTTAATGAAGGAGCCTCTACTGCTTCACTGGGCAAGGAATTCCATAGATTCACAACCCTTTGGGTGAAGAAGTTCCTCCTAAACTCAGTCCTAAATCTACTTCCCATTATTTTGAGGCTATGCTCCCTAGTTCTGCTTTCACCCGCCAGTAGAAACAACTTTCCCGCATCTATCCTATCTATTCCCTTCATAATTTAATATGTTTCTATAAGATCCCCCTTCATCCTTCTAAATTCCAACGAGTACAGTCCCAGTCTACTCAACCTCTCCTCGTAATCCAACCCCTTCAGCTCTGGGATTAACCTAGTGAATCTCCTCTGCACACCCTCCAGTGCCAGGACGTCCTTTCTCAAGTAAGGAGACCAAAACTGAACACAATACTCCAGGTGTGGCCTCACTAACACCTTATACAATTGCAGCATAACATCCCTAGTCTTAAACTCCATCCCTCCAGCAATGAAGTCAAAATTCCATTTGCTTTCTTTTTTTTTAAATATATTTTATTGAAATTTTTTTTTTTCCTGAGCAACATTTTTCCCGCTTACAAAACAAACGAAACGATAACAATAACAAAACAGAATTTTTAAAAACTTTTTAACAATAATAATAATAATAATAAAATACAAGTAACAAAACCTCATACTCTATTGACCTATACTCAACATGGCCTCCTCCCCCCCTCCCCCCCCCCCCCTCCCCCCGGGGTTGCTGCTGCTGGTCATCTGTCTTCCCTCTAACGTTCCCCTAGGTAGTCGAGAAATGGCTGCCACCGCCTGGTGAACCCTTGAGCCGATCCTCTCAGGGCAAACATTATCTGCTCCAGTTTAATAAACCCCGCCATATCGTTTACCCAGGCCTCCAGTCCGGGGGGTTTCGCCTCCTTCCACATGAGTAGGATCCTGCGCCGGGCTACGAGGGACGCAAAGGCCACGACATCGGCCTCTTTCGCCTCCTGCACTCCCGGCTCTTCCGCAACTCCAAATAGAGCTAACCCCCAGCCTGGTTTGACCCGGGCCTTCACCACCTGCGAAATCACTCCCGTCACTCCCTTCCAATACACTTCCAGTGCCGGGCACGCCCAAAACATATGTGCGTGGTTTGCCGGGCTCCCGCCACACCTCCCACATTTGTCCTCCACTCCAAAGAACCTGCTCAATCTTGCCCCCGTTATGTGTGCTCTATGTAGCACCTTAAATTGAATCAGGCTAAGCCTGGCGCATGAGGAAGAGGAATTTACCCTGCTTAGGACATCAGCCCACATACCCTCCTCTATCTCCTCCCATAATTCTTCTTCCCACTTTCTTTTTAGTTCGCCCACCGACTCCTCCCCCTCTTCCCTCATCTCTCTATAAATCTCTGACACCTTGCCCTCTCCGACCCACACCCCTGAAAGCACCCTGTCCTGTATCCCCTGTGTCGGGAGCCACGGAAATTCCCTCACCTGTTGTCTAGTAAACGCCCTCACCTGCATATATCTCAAGAAATTCCCCCGGGGTAACTTATACTTTTCCTCCAGTGCTCCCAAGCTCGCAAAAGTCCCATCTATGAATAAATCTCCCACCTTCCTAATTCCCAACTGGTACCAGCTCTGAAATCCTCCATCCATTCTTCCTGGGGCGAACCTATGGTTGTTCCTGATAGGGGACCCCACCAGGGCTCCCCGCACCCCTCTCTGTCGCCTCCACTGTCCCCATATGTTCAGTGTTGCCGCCACCACCGGGTTCGTGGTGTACTTTTTCGGTGAGAACGGTAGCGGCGCCGTCACCAGCGCCTCTAGACTCGTCCCTTTACAGGACCTTCTCTCCAGCCTTTTCCACGCCGCTCCCTCACCCTCCATCATCCATCTACGTATCATTGCCACATTGGCGGCCCAATAATAATCCCCCAAGTTCGGTAGTGCCAGTCCTCCTCTGTCCCTACTACGCTGAAGGAACCCCCTCCTTACACTCGGAACTTTCCCTGCCCACACAAAGCTCGTAATGCTCCTATCTATTTTATTTAAAAAGGTCCTGGTGATTAAAATAGGGAGACATTGAAAGACAAATAAGAACCTCGGGAGGACCATCATCTTAATTGCTTGCACCCTGCCCGCCAGCGATAAAGGCTGCATGTCCCACCTCTTAAAGTCCTCCTCCATTTGTTCTACCAGCCGTGTCAGATTAAGTCTGTGCAAGGTTCCCCAGCTCCTAGCGATCTGAATCCCCAAGTATCGGAAGTTTCTTTCCACTTTCCTTAGCGGTAAGCCTTCTATCTCTCTGCTCTGGTCCCCTGGATGTATCACATATAATTCACTCTTCCCCATGTTTAACCTATACCCCGAAAATTCCCCGAACCTCCTCAAGATTCGCATAACCTCTATCATCCCCCCCCCGCTGGGTCCGACACGTATAACAATAGGTCATCAGCGTATAACGAGACTCGGTGTTCTTCTCCCCCTCTAGTCACCCCTCTCCATTTCCTGGAGTCTCTCAACGCCATGGCCAGAGGTTCAATTGCCAACGCAAACAACAATGGAGACAGCGGGCATCCCTGTCTTGTTCCCCTATATAATCGGAAATACTCCGATCTATGTCGACCTGTAACTACGCTTGCCGTTGGTGCCCCATAAAGTAGTCTAACCCAGCGACTAAACCCGTTCCCAAACCCAAACCTCCTTAACACTTCCCATAAATACTCCCACTCCACCCTATCAAATGCCTTCTCCGCGTCCATTGCCGCCACTATCTCTGCCTCCCCCTCCACTGAGGGCATCATTATCACCCCTAATAGCCGTCGCACGTTAACATTCAATTGTCTCCCTTTTACGAACCCTGTCTGGTCTTCGTGCACCACCCCTGGGACACAGTCCTCTATCCTCGATGCCAGCACCTTTGCTAGCAATTTGGCGTCCACGTTCAATAGTGAAATAGGTCTATAGGACCCACACTGCATCGGATCTTTATCCCTCTTCAAAACTAGCGATATCGTCGCCTCCGACATTGTCGGGGGTAGTGTCCCCCCTTCCCTGGCCTCATTGAACGGCCTCGCCAACAACGGGGCCAACAAGTCCACATATTTTCTGTAGAATTCCACCGGGAACCCGTCCGGCCCCGGGGCCTTCCCTGCTTGCATGCTTCCCAGTCCCTTAATAACCTCGTCCACCTCAATCGGCGCCCCCAGGCCTGCCACCGCCTGCTCCTCCACTTGGTGGAGGGAACCTCAATTGGTCCAGGAACTGCCGCATCCCCTCCTCTCCCTCTGGGGGCTGAGACCTATACAGTTCGTCATAAAAGCTCTTAAACACCTCATTTATCTTTCCTGCCCTTCGCACAGTGTCTCCCCTTTCATCCCTAATTCCTCCTATCTCCCTCGCTGCTGCCCTCTTTCGCAGTTGGTGCGCCAACAGGCGACTAGCCTTTTCCCCATATTCATACCTCCTCCCCTGTGCCTTCCTCCACAGTACCTCCGCCTTTCTGGTGGTCAGAAGGTCAAACTCGGTCTGGAGTCGTCTCCTCTCCCTGTACAGCTCCTCCTCCGGGGTCTCTGCAAATTCCCTGTCCACCTTTAAAATCTCCCCCAGTAATCTATCCCTTTCCTTGGCCTCTGTTTTCCTTTTGTGGGCCCCAATAGAAATCAGCTCTCCTCTGACCACCGCTTTTAGTGCTTCCCAGACCACTCCCACAGGGACCTCGCCGTCGTCATTGACCTCCAGGTATCTCTCGATACACCCCCTCACTCTTGCACACACTCCCTCATCCGCCATCAGTCCCACATCTAATCGCCAGAGTGTTCTCTGCTCCCTGTCCTCTCCTACTTCCACCCTATCAAATGGGTGAGGGACAAAGATCCGATGCAGTGTGGGTCCTCTCCTACTTCCAGGTCCACCCAATGTGGGGCATGATCCGAAACCGCTATGGCTGAGTATTCAGCTTCTTCCACCCTAGAGATCAATGACCTTCCTAAAACAAAAAAATCTATCCGGGAGTACACTTTATGGACGTGGGAGAAGAAGGAATACTCCCTAGCCCTGGGTCTAAGAAATCGCCATGGATCCACTCCCCCCATTTGGTCCATAAACCCCTTAAGTACCTTGGCCACTGCCGGCCTTCTTCCAGTCCTTGAGCTGGATCTATCTAGCCCCGGGTCCAGCACTGTATTGAAGTCCCCTCCTAAAATCAAATTTCCTGCCTCCAGGTCCGGAATACGCCCCAGCATCCGTCTCATGAACCCCGCATCGTCCCAATTTGGGGCATACACATTAGCCAACACGACCTCCATTCCCTCCAGCCTACCACTCACCATTACATATCTACCTCCACTATCTGCTACGATGGTCTTTGCTTCAAATGCTACCCATTTCCCCACCAAAATGGCCACCCCTCTGTTCTTTGCATCCAGTCCTGAGTGGAACACCTGTCCCACCCATCCTTTCCTTAGCCTAACTTGGTCCGCCACCTTTAGGTGCGTCTCTTGGAGCATAACCACGTCTGCCCTTAGTCCTTTCAAATGCGCGAGCGCTCGGGCCCTTTTTATCGGTCCATTCAGGCCTCTCACGTTCCACGTGATCAGTCTCACTGGGGGGCTACCTGCCCCCCTCCCGTGTCGACTAGCCATTACCTTCTCTAGGCCAGTCCCATATCCCGCCTCCTCGCTCCCCCAGCGTCGCATTCCGCCCCCGACCACCCTCTCTTTAGCCATTTCCTTTTGGATTTCCGCAGCAGCAATCCCCTCCCCCCCCCCCATATCTCCCTATCTAGCTTGATTGCTCCCCCCATATCACTTCCGTAAGTCAGCTGACTTCAACTGACCCCGGCTACTCCTGCTCGCTCCTCGACCCCCCCGGTGTGAGGGAACTCCCATCCGCCTTGCGACTGTTTTCCCGCCTTATTCTTTCTGGCGCGGGAACATCCCTTTACCTGACCCGCCTCTTATGGCGCAGCTCCCTTTCCCCTCCCCCTCCCCTTCCCCCTTCTCCGACTATGTCCCACCTCTCCCCCCTCACCGGCGCCCACATTTCCCCAGTGTCCCCCCCTTCCCTGTTTACTTCTCGATTAACTTTCACCATCCCATTAACAAAAACAATAATAACAACAATAACAGTTCCCTGCAGCATCAGTCCCTCAGTTCCGGTCCAGTTTCTCTTCATTGTTGAAGGACCATGCTTCCTCCGCCGTCTCAAAATAATAGTGTCTCTCCTGATGCGTGACCCATAGTCTTGCCGGCTGCAGCATCCCAAACTTCACCTTCCTTTTGTGCAAAATCTCTTTGGCTCGGTTGAAGCTCGCCCTCCTCCTCGCCACCTCCGCACTCCAATCCTGGTAGATCCTTACCACAGCATTCTCCCATCTGCTACTCCGCACCTTTTTAGCCCAACTCAGGACCTCTTCTCTGTCCTTAAGGCGGTAGAATCGCACGATTATCGCCCTCGGTGGTTCTCCCGCTTTTGGTCTTCTCGCCGGGATCCGATTTAGCCACTCCACCTCCATGGGGCCCGCAGGGGCTTCAGCACCCATCAGTGAGCTCAGCATCTTACTCGCGTACGCTCCACAGTCCACTCCTTCCACACCCTCCGGGAGACCTAGTATCCGAAGGTTCTTCCTTCGCGCTCCATTTTCAAGGGCCTCAATCCTGTCAGCACACTTTTTATGAAGTGCCTCGTGCGTCTGAGTCTTGACCGCCAGGCCCAGGACCTCGTCCTCAATACCTGACACCCTCTGCTCCACCACGCGAAGTTCAGTCTCCTGGGTCTTTAAAGTCTCCTTAAGCCCCTCAATTGCCTGTAACAACGGGGTCATTACCTCCTTCTTCAGCAGGTCCACGCACCATCTCACAACCTCGTCCTGCTCAGGCCCCCATGTCACCTGCAATTTCTCCGCCGCCATTTTGTTCTCCACTCCCTCTGACCTTGTGGTTGAAGATTCTTCGGGCTGCAGCCGCCGCCGCCGGTTTTTCCCTCCGTTGTTCGGGGGGGACTCCCTTCCCTCGCGCCTCGCACCGGGTTTTTCGGCCGGCAAAGTCCCCGTTGGGGCTCTTAAAAGAGCCCGAAGTTCCGTCGGAGCTGGAGCCGCCGAAACGTGCGGCTAGCTCATCCCTGCCACAACCGGAAGCCTCTCCATTTGCTTTCTTAATCACCTGTTGCACCTGTAAACCAACTTTTTGCGACTCATGCACTAGGACACCCAGGTCTCTCTTCACAGCAGCATGTTTTAATATTTTATCATTTAAATAATAATCCCTTTTGCTGTTATTCCTACCAAAATGGATAACCTCACATTTGTCAACATTGTATTCCATCTGCCAGACCCTAGCCCATTCACTTAGCCTATCCAAATCCCTCTGCAAACTTCCAGTATCCTCTGCACTTTTTGCTTTACCACTTATCTTAGTGTTGTCTGCAAACTTGGACACATTGCCCTTGGTCCACAACTCCAAATCATCTATGTAAATTGTGAACAATTGTAGGCCCAACACTGATCCCCGAGAGAGACCAGTAGCTACTGATTGCCAACCAGAGAAACACCCATTAATCCCCACTCTTTGCTTTCTATTAATTAACCAATCCTCTATCCATGTTATTACTTTACCCTTAATGCCATGCATATTTATCTTATGCAGCAACCTTTTGTGTGGCACCTTGTCAAAGGCTTTCTGGAAATCCAGATATACCACATCCATTGGCTCCCCATTATCTACCGCACTGGTAATGTCTTCAAAAAATTCCACTAAATTAGTTAGGCACGACCTGCCCTTTATGAACCCATGCTGCGTCTGCCCAATGGGACAATTTCCATCCAGATGCCTCGCTATTTCTTCCTTGATGATAGATTCCAGCATCTTCCCTACTAGCGAAAATAAGCTCACTGGCCTATAATTACCCGTTTTCTGCCTACCTCCTTTTTTAAACAGTGGTGTCACGTTTGCTAATTTCCAATCCACCGGGACCACCCCAGAGTCTAGGAAATTTTGGTAAATTATCACTAGTGCATTTGCAATTTCCCTAGCCATCTCTTTTAGCACTCTGCGATGCATTCCATCAGGGCCAGGAGACTTGTCTACCTTTAGCCCCATTAGCTTGCCCATCAGTACCTCCTTGGTGATAACAATCCTCTCAAGGTCCTCACCTGTCATAGCCTCATTTCCATCAGTCACTGGCATGTTATTTGTGTCTTCCACTGTGAAGACCGACCCAAAAAACTTGTTCAGTTCCTCAGCCATTTCCTCATCTCCCATTATTAAATCTCCCTTCTCATCCTCTAAAGGACCAATATTTACCTTAGCCACTCTTTTTTGTTTTATATATTTGTAGAAACTTTTACTATCTGTTTTTATATTCTGAGCAAGTTTACTCTCATAATCTATCTTAGTCTTCTTTAGAGCTTTTTTAGTAGCTTTCTGTTGCCCCCTAAAGATTTCCACTCCTCTAGTCTCCCACTAATCTTTGCTACTTTGTATGCTTTTTCCTTCAATTTGATACTCTCCCTTATTTCCTTAAATATCCATGGTCGATTTTCCCTCTTTCTACCGTCCTTCCTTTTTGTTGGTATAAACCTTTGCCGAGCACGGTGAAAAATCGCTTGGAAGGTTCTCCACTGTTACTCAACTGTTTCACCAGAAATACTTTGCTCCTAGTCTACCTTAGCTAGTTCTTCTCTCATCCCATTGTAATCTCCTTTGTTTAAGCACAAAACACTAGTGCTTGATTTTACCTTCTTACCCTCCATCTGTATTTTAAATTCCACCATATTGTGATCGCTCCTTCCGAGAGGATCCCTAGCTATGAAATCCTGAATCAATCCTGTCTCATTACACAGGACCAGATCTAGGACCGCTTGTTCCCTCGTAGGTTCCATTACATACTGTTCTAGGAAACTATCGCGGATACATTCTTTCAACTCCTCCTCAAGGCTGCCTTGACCGACCTGATCAAACCAATCGACATGTAGATTAAAATCCCCCATGGTAACTGCTGTACCATTTCTACATGCATCAGTTATTTCTTTGTTTATTGCCTGCCCCACCATAATGTTACTATTTGGTGGCCTATAGACTACTCCTATCAGTGACTTTTTCACCTTACTATTCCTGATTTTCAGCCAAATAGATTCAACCTTATCCTCCATAGCACCGATGTCATCCCTTACTGTTGCCCGGATGTCATCCTTAAATAACAGAGCTACACCACTGCCCTTACCATCCACTGTGTCCTTCCGAATAGTTTGATACCCTCGGATATTTAACTCCCAGTCGTGACCATCCTTTAACCATGTTTCAGTAATGGCCACTAAATCATAGTCATTCACGATGATTTGCGCCATCAACTCATTTACCTTATTCCGAATACTACGAGCATTCAGATAAAGTACACTTATGTTGGCTTTTTTACCTCTGTTCTGAATCTTATACCTCGATCAGTAACCTCTCCTAAGTTATATTTCCTCTTAACCTTTCTCCTAATTTTCCTTGTCGTTGAACCCATATCTTCATGTAACAACCTGCCGCGTCGCTTACCATTAATGCTTTCACTTCCCGTTTTATTCCTTTTAGTATTCCTGGTCCTATTCACTGAGCTCCCCTCAGTCACTGTACCTTGTACTGTCACCCATTTTGATTTTTGACTATGGCTTCTCTGCCTTACACTTTCCCCCTTACTGCCTTTTGTTTCTGTACCTGTTTTACTACCTTCCAACTTCCTGCATCGCTTCCCATCTCCCTGCCACATTAGTTTAAACTCTCCCCAACAGCTCTAGAAAACACCCCCCCTAGGACATCTGTTCCAGTCCTGCCCAGGTGCAGACCGTCCGGTTTGTACTGGTCCCACCTCCCCCAGAACCGGTTCCAATGCCCCAGGAATTTGAATCCCCCCCTCTTGCACCATCTCTCGAGCCACGCATTCATCCTATCTATCCTGACATTTCTACTCTGACTAGCTCGTGGCACTGGTAGCAATCCTGAGATTACTACATTTGAGGTCCTACTTTTTAGTTTAACTCCTAACTCCCTGAATTCAGCTTGTAGGACCTCGTCCCATTTTTTTTACCTATATCGTTGGTGCCTATGTGCACCACAACAGCTGGCTGTTCACCCTCCCTCCCCCCCCCCCCAAAATGTCCTGCAGCCGCTCCGAGATATCCTTGACCCTTGCACCAGGGAGGCAACATACCATCCTGGAGTCTCGATTGCGTCCGCAGAACCGCCTGTCTATTCCCCTTACAGTTGAGTCCCCTATCACTATAGCCCTGCCATTCTTCTTCCTGCCCAGCTGTGCAGCAGAGCCAGCCACGGTGCCATGAACCTGGCTGCTGCTGCCTTCCCCTGGTGAGCCATCTCCCTCAACAGTATCCAAAGCGGTATATCTGTTTTGCAGGGAGATGGCTGCAGAGGACACCTGCACTGCCTTCCTACTCTTGCTCTGTCTTTTGGTCACCCATTTTCTATCTCCCTCAGTACCTTTCACCTGCGGTGTGACCAACTCGCTAAACGTGCTATCCACGACGTCCTCAGCATCGTGGATGCTCCAAAGTGAGTCCATCCGCAGCTCCAGAGCCGTCAAGCAGTCTAACAGGAGCTGCAACTGGACACACTTCTTGCACGTGAAGGAGCCAGGGACAGTGGACGTGTCCCTGAGCTCCCACATCGCACACGAGGAGCATGACACGGGTCTGAGATCTCCTGCAATGTCTTAAACCTTTGGTTAACTTCAACAATTACAATTTCCCAAAAAATAAATAAATAAATAAACAACGAAGAAAAAAATAAATAAATATACCAATGAAAAGAAAAACAAAACAGAAAAACTACTTACCAGTCACTTACCAGGGATAAAAAGCACTCCCCCCCACCCCCCAAGCTTTGAATTCACACCTAGATTCAAATTCCCAAACTCACTCTTGGTTCTGTCTCACTCTGGCTGTGTCTTCTCTGGCTCACTGGGAGAACTCACTGGGAGTGAGTTTACAAGTTGCTCTTTTTAAATTGTCCTGAATTGACTCCCCTCCCCCACCTGCTTTTAGATCAAGGTAGATTTAAGTGACTGACACTTAACTGCCAACCAGTTATGTGAGTGGGTGGGGCAGCCCTTGTTAACCTACACTGCACAATTCTAGCTTAATTTAAATTAATTTAAACTCCTGAAATTTAAAAGGAGCTGCCTTACTGATTTGATTCAATTCCCACCTAGATTCAAATCGGCCACGCTGATCGGCCATGCTCCGCCCCCTTAGAAATGGCATTATCGCAACCTGCGACGCACACGGCAACGCTGTTGGTGCGTCATCAGCTGGCCCACCCACGATGCTCCGCTCCCAATGGGACGAGTTCCCGACAGCACGGAACACATGTGGACTGTGTCCAGCAGCGCCACACTCGGCCGGAATCCGTGCCGCCTCCCGGGGGGCTTCCACAAGGGCTGGGGTACTGGTGGGGGGTGGGCAGGGGGTTGGTTGTGGTGTCCTGGATGACGGGTTGGGTCCACGCATGGCCAGCGCCATGTTGTATGGCGCATGCACATGCCCATGCACGGCCCAGGACACAGCCATTCTCCGGCCGTTTTCGGCGTGGGAGACAGGGGTTTCACACGGTGCCGGTGCTAGCCCTTCATCAGTCCTGAAATTGGCGCCAATGTTTTTGCTTGTAAAAGACCACACATGCTTCACTGGTACCAGCACATAGCCGCTGAAAAGGAGAATCCAGCCCCCAAGCAGGAGGAACAGAATTAGGGGGAGTCATCAGAAAGTGTGAACAAGGAAACAGATTTCAAGAAGCTTGTAAAGGCAAGGAAGGGGGTCAAGCAAGGCAGAGTGGTTTGGGTAGAGAGTACTGAAATAGGAGTAATATTGCTCAAGGCCATGAGAGATCCTGCAGCGAATCAGAATTGGACAGTCAAAGGATGTTCAAGAATGGGGGAATTACTGGAGTGATTGGGAGTTATGAGGCAACAAGAAAAAGCAATCGATGCAATGAGGGATAAGGAACCAATGGACACGAGGGTAGTTCAGGCTATCATATAAATCTATTGCATTTTTGTTTGGTCAAGGGACATTTTCTAACAGGTTGATAACACTGACAAAGGCACCCATCAACATCCCCCCTTCTCTAAACTGAACTTTGGTTTGATATAAAGTGGTGGAGGCCATAAGAAATACCTGATGCGATGCAATTGTATCCGGAAATTTGCAGACAGTAACCAGGTGCAACAGACCTTGGCATGTAGGGATTACGCTGGGGACTGAGGATTGTGATAGGTGGGGTGGAGGTGGGGTGGAGTTCTCTCAGTTCAATAACTCAAAGTTGTCCAGTTACAATATAAAGGTGAATGTTTATTTACAGGTCATCAGACATTCACCAAAACAAAAAATATATAAATATCTAGCTCCTCCTTGAGCCTAACTTTGCACATAGTTCTGCACACACGACTCCCTCCACTCTTCAGGGCAGCCTCCACTCTTCAGGGCAGCCTCCACTCTTCAGGGCAGCCTCCACTCTTCAGCGTGGCCTCCACTCTTTAGAGCAGCCTCCACTCTTCAGGGCAGCCTCCATTCTTCAGGGCGGCCTCCATTCTTCAGGGCAGCCTCCACTCTTCAGGGCAGCCTCCACTCTTCAGGACAGCCTCCACTCTTCAGGGCGGCTTCCACTATTCAGGGCGGCCTCCAGTCTTCAGGACAGCCTTCACTCTTCAGGGCAGCCTCTAATCTTCAGCACATCCTCCACTCTTCAGCGTGGCCTCCACTCTTCAGGGCGGTCTCCACTCTTCAGGGCAGCCTCCATTCTTCAGGGTGGCCTCCATTCTTCAGGGCAGCCTCCACTCTTCAGGGCAGCCTCCACTCTTCAGGACAGCCTCCACTCTTCAGGACGGCTTCCACTATTCAGGGCGGCCTCCAGTCTTCATGTCAAAAACTATCCTTTTTCTTTATAAAAGAAAGATATTTGCATTCCCAAAATGCTTTTCAGGAACTCCTAAAATTCCAACCTGTTTCACAGCCAATAAAGTACCTCTGAAGTATAGTCATTACTGTAATGTAGGAAACATGGGAGCCAATTTACAGACAGCAAGCCCCCACAAACAAAAACATACTACTGACAAGGTAATCCGCTTTAGTGACTGAGAGATAAATATTGGCAAAATACTGGGGATAGTTTCTCTGCTCTTCTTCAAAATGGCATGGGATCTTTTACAGCCACCTGAGAGGGGAGACGGTGCCTCAGTTTGACAGATCATATGAAAGACAACATCTCTGTCAGTGGAACATTCCCTCAGTACTGTACAGAACTGTCAGCCTTAATTTCTTTACTCAAGTCCTAGAATGGGTCTTGAACTTACAACATTTAGACAGGTGTTATTCATTCACGTTTAATCGTGGCCTGCTGAATTTAACTGATCTCAGTTGAAACATGGCTGAAACATTAATATTGGACTCTGTGGCTTTTTGGCTAAGGAGGAGGACAATTAACCAGCTTTCGCACTCCTGAATGCCACCAAGTACTCCCTGCTGGAACATGCATCTATGTCAATGCCAAAAGAAGACAGGATGATGTGCCCTCCACAATAACAAAGCCAGCTGATACTCAAGTGTTCAGGCTCACACATGATGGATGACTACCTGGGTGAAGGTTGCATCGATCGTTGAAGCTGCACCTCAGCAGACAGTAGAAGAGGAGAGGTCAGAACTGAGTTTTTAAAAAACGCTGTTCACTTTAACAGCTTAGGAAACTTGGAAATGTTAGTATTGGACTGACTGTGACTTTCATCACATCAGAAGTCCTACAAAGACGAGAAACACTTTTTTTTAATGTATACAGTAGGTTCTGAGCCAAATTTCTCAAAGAAAATAACATTCTGGCATCATCTGTTGGAAATATTCGCTTTTCTGGAACACAAGTCCAGTGCAATTCCACCTGACATTCAAATGCTAGATGCTTTGGGGTACTGTCTCTTGTATTTTATTTCAGGACACAGATGGAAGATACTGCGGACTTCAGTCAGCCATCTGCTATTCGCGGTTTTAGAAATGTCACATAAACGAAAGAAATGGCAACACGCTTCATTAAGTATCCTGTGCAGAGCAGCCCTATTGTTAACTCATGATGATTTTGTTGCTTCACTGATTCTAACACACAAAAAAGATAGCACTACCATAACACATTAGTAGTTTTATAGTGTAAATAAATTGTGTGTGCCTTTGCTTACAAATGTTCAATGAGTTACATTACAACTTCAAAATGGAACTAACGTTAATTATGTTTCTTTGAGGAACTGGTATTGGATCCTGTTCACCTTCGCATAACAAATTGTATAGAATTCCAGCTGTTATATTATTAGGCTTTAAACTCATTTTCTTTCATGCTCAGTGGCAAGTATCTTTCCTATAAGCACATTCTCATTCCCTTTGCACTGATATGTGTTATCAAATGCATAATATCTAATGCAGTAGAACTGCTCAGGTTTCAAATTGAATTCCATATTACTTCCTGCAGTTTACTGGCGAGAGCAAAGCATCCATCATGACTTCAGAATCGGAAGTTAATCCCAAGAGCACTTTTTAAAAATGTGTTCTTGGGATGTGAGCCTTGCTGGGCTGGGCCAGCATTTGTTACCCATCCCTAATTGCTCGTGAACTGTGCGGCTTGCTCAGCCATTTCAGAGGGTGGTAGTTAAGAGTCAAACACATTGCTGTGTGGGTCTGCAGTCACATGTAGGGCCAGACCAGGTAAGGACAACAGATTTCCTTCCCTGAAGAACATTAGTGAATCAGATGGGTTTTTACGACAATCGGCAATGGTGTCATGGTCATCATTAGGCTTTTATTTCAAGATTTCTATTGAATTCAAATTTCACCCTCTGCCATGGCGGGATTCGAACCAGGACAGCACAGTAGCACAGTGGTTAGCACAGTCGCTTCACAGCTCCAGGGTCCCAGGTTCGATTCCCGGCTTGGGTCACTGTGTGGAGTCTGCACGTTCTCCCCATGTCTGCGTGGGTTTCATCCGGGTGCTCCGGTTTCCTCCCACAGTCCAAAGGTGTGCTGGTTAGGTGGATTGGCTATGCTATGGCAGGGCTTGTCCTTGATGAAGAGTCCAGGCTGCTGAGAACATTCCTTGCCCCCTTCGGTAGATTCTGCTATAACCGGCCATCATTTGGGATCACTTTGGTGTCAGAAATACTCCAGCATACAATGTTGGCCACAGATAGCACACCAGAGACTTGCCACAACTGCGAAACAATGACAAGGTCTGGACTCGAGACCTCAAGAGGGAGGACACTATCATCACGAATGACTGACCTAGGTCCTACCTGCTTGGCATTCCAGAGGGTACAGTCACGAGGAACCAGAGGAGTCATTCCCTCATCCCTAGGCTGAGGCATACAGTGAAGAGGCATTAAAGAAGATGCTCAGATATCAGAACAACCTCCAGATCAACAGAGCTTACCTGCAGCGACAGAGCTTACCATTCCTTTGACAATAGTGCAAATGTAATGTGAAAAACTTATAATGCCTCCAGACCCCTTGAACCTGTGAACTCAGATCCATCGGGGGGGGGGGGGGGGGGGGGGGGGGGGGGGGGGGGGGGAGTGATGGGTAGTAATAATGATGTAAATACATGGGATAAACTAGAATAATTTAATAACATAAGAACATAAGAACCCACCAAATCACCCGCCAGTGGAAACAACCTGCCTGCATCTATCCTATCTATTCGTTTCATAATTTTATATGTTTCTATAAGATGCCCCCTCATCCTTCTAAATTCCAACGAGTACAGTCCCAGTCTACTCAGCTACTCCTCGTAATCCAACCCCTTCAGCTCTGGGATTAACCTAGTGAATCTCCTCTGCACACCTTCCAGTGCCAGTACATCTTTTCTCAAGTAAGGAGACCAAAACTGAACACAATACTCCAGGTGTGGCCTCACTAACACCTTATACAATTGCAGCATAACCTCTCTAGTCTTAAACTCCATCCCTCTAGCAATGAAGGACAAAATTCCATTTGCCTTCTTAATCACCTGTTGCACCTGTAAACCAACTTTTTGCGACTAGCACTAGCACACCCAGGTCTCTCTGCACAGCAGCAGGTTTTAATATTTTATCATTTAAATAATAATCCCTTTTGCTGTTATTCCTACCAAAATGGATAACCTCACATTTGTCAACATTGTATTCCATCTGCCAGACCCCAGCCCATTAATTTAACCTATCCAAATCCCTCTGCAGACTTCCAGTATCCTCTGCACTTTTTTCTTTACCACTCATCTTAGTGTCGTCTGCAAACTAGGACACATTGCCCTTAGTCCCCAACTCCAAATCATCTATGTAAATTGTGAACAATTGTGGGCCCAACACTGATCCCTGCGGGACACCACTAGCTACTGATTGCCAACCAGAGAAACACCCATTAATCCCCACTCTTTGCTTTATATAAATTAACCAATCCTCTATCCATGTTATTACTTTACCCTTAATGCCATGCATCTTTATCTTATGCAGCAACCTTTTATGTGGCACCTTGTCAAAGGCTTTCTGGAAATCCAGATATACCACATCCATTGGCTCCCCATTATCTACCGCACTGGTAATGTCCTCAAAAAATTCCACGAAATTAGTTAGGCACGGCCTGCCCTTTATGAACCCATGCTGCGTCTGCCCAATGGGACAATTTCCATCCAGATGCCTCGCTTTTTCTTCCTTGATGATAGATTCCAGCATCTTCCCTACTACCGAAGGTCTATAATTACCCGCTTTCTGCCTACCACCTTTTTTAAACAGAGGTGTCACGTTTGCTAATTTCCAATCCGCCGGGTCTAGTGAATTTTGGTAAATTATCACTAGTGCATTTGCAATTTCCCTAGCCATCTCTTTTAGCACTCTAGGATGCATTCCATCAGGGCCAGGAGACTTTAACCCTTTAGTCCCATTAGCCCCATTAGCTTGCCTATCACTACCTCCTTAGTGATAACAATCCTCTCAAGGTCCTCACCTGTCATAGCCTCATTTCTATCAGTCACTGGCATTTTTTTGTGTCTTCCACTGTGAAGACCGACCCAAAAAACCTGTTCAGTTCCTCAGCCATTTCCTCATCTCCCATTATTAAATCTCCCTTCTCATCCTCTAAAGGACCAATATTTACCTTAGCCACTCTTTCTTGTTTTATATATTTGCAGAAACTTTTACTATCTGTTTTTATATTCTGAGCAAGTTTACTCTCATAATCTATCTTACTCTTTATAGCTTTTTCAGTAGCTTTCTGTTGCCTTCTAAAGACTTCCCAGTCCTCTAGTCTCCCAATAATCTTTGCAACTTTGTATACTTTTTCCTTCAATTTGGTACTCTCCCTTATTTCCTTAGATATCCATGGTCGATTTTCCCTCTTTCTACCGTCCTTCCTTTTTGTTGGTATAAAACTTTGCTGAGCACTGTGAAACATCGCTTGGAAGGTTCTCCACTGTTCCTCAACTGTTTCACCATAAAGTCTTTGCTCCCAGTCTACCTTAGCTAGTTCTTCTCTCATCCCATTGTAATCTCCTTTGTTTAAGCACAAAACACTAGTGTTTGATTTTACCTTCTCACCCTCCATCTGTATTTTAAATTCCACCATATTGTGATTGCTCCTTCCAAGAGGATCCCTAACTATGAGATCATGAATCAATCCTGTCTCATTATATAGGACCAGATCTAGGACCGCTTGTTCCCTCGTAGGTTCCATTACATACTGTTCTAGAAAACTATCACAGATACATTCTATGAACTTCTCCTCAAGGCTGCGTTGACCGAACTGGTTAAACCAATCGACATGTAGATTAAAATCTCCCATGATGACTGCTGTACCATTTCTACATGCATCCGTTATTTCTTTGTTTATTGCCTGCCCCACCATAATGTTACTATTTGGTGGCCTATAGACTACTCCTATCAGTGACTTTTTCGCCTTACTATTCCTGATTTCCACCCAAATGGATTCAATCTTATCCTCCATAGCACCAATGTCATCCTTTACTATTGCCCGGATGTCATCCTTAAATAATAGAGCTACACCACTTCCCTTACCATCCACTCTGTCCTTTCGAATAGTTTGATACCCTTGGATATTTAACTCCCAGTCGTGACCATCCTTTAACCATGTTTCAGTAATGGCCACTAAATCATAGTCATTCACAATGATTTACAACCATCAACTCATTTACCTTATTCCGAATACTACGAGCATTCAGGTAAAGTACACTTATGTTGGCTTTTTTACCTCTGTTTTGAATCATAACACCTCGATCAGTAACCTCTCCTAAGTTATATTTCCACTTAACTTTTCTCCTAATTTTCCTTGTCGTTGAACCCATATCTTCATGTAACAACCTGCCGCGTCGCTTACCATTAATATTTTTACTTCCCGTTTTATTCCTTTCAGCATTACTGGGCCTTGAAGTACATTGGATAAAGACTTGGGAAGGGTGTAAAATAAGGGTCTGGCACATATGGGGTTAATGTGGAACCGAGTACAGAATCGCCCACACAGTGCTATAAGAGAACACACGCATATCAGTGTCAGTCTAGGTTTGGACAGAGGTCTGTGCACAAGCAAGTATGGAAACAGCTTTGAACCCTTTACTATTTATATGTACATAGTTCTTTTCGCTAATTAATACATTCTGATAATTAATACATTGGTTTACGAGGACTTTGTGAAAACCTACCAAACAGTATCCAACACCCGACCACATCAGGCTGATTTCAGGTAGCAGGGTGAGAACTTTCTGGAGACGGCTAATTCAGAAGCAAACTCCAGAAGCATTGGCCAATTAAGGACAGCTGAGGACATGTGAGGGCCAATCAGATCATGTAAAGGGACAGGCAGCCAGCAGATCCACTGTGAATACTCTGTACTACTGAGGTGAATGGAGGAAAGAGCTGTACAAGGAGAAGTTGCCATACTGCTGAGGGGACCAGCAGCCAATTCCTCACACCCAGCATGATCCAGTGAATCTGTCTGTCGGTGATAAGAAAACACTTGTAAGCATTTGCTTGCTGCTGTCCTGAGGACTGCCAATTTAGTCCTTGAAAACTGCACATGATTCTCATGTCTTCCTGACCTCCTAGTCTGCTTTCATCTCATGTGACGAGCTGATCTACAGACATGGGAGTCCTGTGCACTGCTGCAATATGTCAAAACCTTCCAAAAATGCCCACTAATTGTCTCCATAATTACCTTAAATAGCATCTTGCCAGAGACAGATGGGTTGTTCTCATAACTTTTAATATTCCTCTTTTTGAAGTAATTCCCTTCCAAAAGAATATTGATCTTCACAGGCAGAAACTTTATTATAATGTTCTAATGACATTTTCTGAAAATTACAGCCTTTCAATGTTATTTTCAACATTGAGTGTAAATGACCACTTCCCATCTCTTTTCCTCAGCCACAATGCTACTGGGCAGCTCCCAGTCAGCATTTAAATATTGGGGTTTCTATATGTGTTCGGAGGAAATATTAAGTGTTCAGCTTTTGTCCACTGCTCAGGGAGCTGCTGAAAGAGGTGGTTCTTGGAAATGGAGAACTTGGTTTGTGATGAAGCGCAGGCATATGGTCCAGAGAAAACCTTTGTAAACATGTAGGTAGGTGTGGTAAACCACTGTTGCACCTGTATTAGGTGATGTAAGGTAGGACCTGTACTATAGGTTCGCTGGTAGTCCCTGCCTGCTGGCTCCACTCAGTAGGCAGAGTATAAATATGCGTGTCCTCCATTCGGCAGCCATTTCGCAAGCGGCTGTGGGAGGCCACACATCTCAGAGCAATAAAGCCTCAGTTGTATCCAACTCTAGTCTTTGTTCAATTGATCGTGCCTCAATTTATTGCTCTAAGATTTTCTAAAAGATGGACCTCTGAATCAAACCAGATCGCCTGCAGCTGGATCCGCAATCAAGCGATGCCAAAAAGGACTTTAATCACTGGCTTCCTTGCTTCGAGGCGTACATCAACTCAGCGACCACCCCTGTTCCGGAGGCTCAGAAGATACAGATCCTGTACTCAAGGTTGAGCTCCAACGTGTTTCCGCTGATCCAGGATGCCCCGAACTACGCCGACGCCATGGCGCTTTTCAAAGAAAACTACGCACAGAAAACGAACACACTCTTCACCAGGCACGTACTCGCCACTCGCTCTCAACTCCCTGGTGAGTCCATAGAAGACTTCTGGCGGGCCCTAGTCCCACTCGTCCGGGACTGTGACTGTCGGGCCGTTATGGCCACCTAACATTCCAACCTTCTTATGCGGGACGCGTTCGTAATGGGGATTGGGTCGGACCTCATACGCCAAAGACTGTTAGAAGGGGACACGCTCGACCTAGCTGAAACAAAGAAGCTAGCGCTGTCCATGACGGTTGCCTCACGTAACATTCAGGCCTACCCCACCAGCCACGCGGCCCACCCCTCCTACCCCTCGTGGACCCCACAGACGGCCACCCCAGTGGGGGCCTTACCCAGCCAGTACGCCTGCACCACATGCCAGCCCGCACACCCCGGGGGTCCCCGATGTTACTTCTGCGGCCAGCAGAAGCACCCTCGCCAACGCTGCCCGGCCTGCACTGCCCCGTGCAAGGCTTGCGGCAAAAAGGGGCACTTTGCCGCGGTGTGCCAGGCCCACGCAGTCGCCGCTATTGCCCCCACCCCCCTAGCCTACACACAATGGGCGCCGCCATCTACATCTCCCTGGTCCATGCGCGGCCAGTGGGCGCCGCCATCTTCACCTCCCCGGACAACGCGTGGCCAGTGGGCGCCGCCATCTTCACCTCCCGGGGCCACGCGTGGTCAGTGGGCACCACCATCTTCTCCCCCTCAGTCCACGTGCGACCCATGGGCGCCGCCATCTTGTCCAACCACTGCAACGTGCGGCCCATGGGCGCCGCCATTTTGTCCCCCACAGGATCTTCAGGTGCCGCCATCTTGTCTCCCCCACGGGTCATGGACACCGACAGCATTCCAAGACCTGGGCCCCCCAGGCTCCACATCATCCAACATCAGTGACGACCGACCATGACTCGCCTCAGTGACGATCGACCAGTCTCGTCCTGGCCACCGCATCGACCAGTGGGAAAATCAACGTCCACGTGACCTCTTGCCTGCTGGACTCCGGGAGCACCGAAAGCTTCATACACCCGGATACGGTAAGGCGCTGCTCCCTCACGGTACACCCCGACAACCAAAAAATTTAATTGGCCTCCGGATCCCATTCCGTTGCGATCCGGGGGTTCTGCACGGTCACACTCACGGTCCAGGGCATAGAATTCAGCGGCTTCCGCCTCTATGTCCTCCCTAACCTCTGCGCTGCCCTGCTACTCGGCCTGGACTTCCAGTGTAACCTCCAGAGCCTAACCCTCAAATTCGGCGGGCCCCTACCAACCCTCACCGTGTGTGGCCTCACGACCCTAAAGGTCGATCTGCCTTCCCTCTTTGCCAATCTAACCCCGGATTGCAAACCCGTCGCCACCAGGAGCAGACGGTACAGCACCCAGGACAGGACTTTCATCAGGTCCGAGGTCCAGCGGCTGCTTCGGGAAGGCATTATCGAGGCCAGCAACAGCCCCTGGAGAGCCCAAGTGGTAGTCATTAAAACTGGGGAGAAACACAGAATGGTCGTGGACTACAGCCAGACCATCAATCGGTACACGCAGCTCTCCACGTACCCCCTCCCACGCATATCTGATATGGTCAATCAGATTGCGCAGTACCGGGTCTTCTCAATGGTAAACCTCAAATCCGCCGACCGCCAGCTCCCCATTCGTAAATCGGACCAGCCATACACCGCTTTTGAGACGGACAGTCGTCTCTATCACTTCCTTAGGGTTCCCTTCGGCGTCACTAACGGGGTCTCGGTCTTCCAAAGGGAGATGGACCGAATGATCAACCGGTACGGTTTGCGGGCCACCTTCCCGTACCTAGACAACGTCACCATCTGCGGCCATGACCAGCAGGACCACGATGCCAACCTTGCCAAATTTCTCCACACCACCACTCTCCTCAACCTTACCTACAACGAGGAGAAGTGCGTGTTTTGCACTACCCGCTTAGCCATACTCAGCTATGTGGTCCAGAACGGAGTTCTAGGGCCCGATCCCAACCGCATGTGCCCCGTTATGGAATTTCCCCTCCCCCACTGCCCCAAGGCCCTCAAACGCTGCCTGGGGTTCTTCTCGTACTACGCTCAGTGGCTCCTAAACTATGTGGACAAGGCCCGCCCACTCATTCAGTCCACCCATTTTCCCCTGACGGCCGAGGCACAGCAGGCCTTCGCCCGTATCAGAGCTGATATCACCAAGGCCGGGATGCACGCAGTAGACGAGACACTGACCTTTCAAGTAGAGAGCGATGCATCAGACGTCGACCTCGCCGCCACCCTCAATCAGGCAGACCCGTGGCATTTTTTCCCGCACCCTTCATGTCTCAGAAATTCGGCACTCAACTGTCGAAAAAGAGGCCCAAGCTTTCGCTGAAGCTGTGCGGCATTGGAGGCATTACCTGGTCGGCAGGAGATTCACTCTCTTCACTGACCAACGGTCGGTAGCCTTCATGTTCAACAACACACAGCGGGGCAAGATCAAAAACGATAAAATCTTTCAGTGGAGGATTGAGCTTTCCACCCATAATTACGAGATCTTGTATCGCCCCGGCAAACTTAACGAGCCCCCAGACGCCCTATCCCAAGGTACGTGTGCCAACGCACAAGTAGACCGAATCCGGACCCTGCAGGACAGCCTTTGTCACCCGGGAGTCACGCGGTTGTACCATTTCATAAAGGCCCGCAACCTGCCCTATTCCGTCGAGGAAGTACGGACAATCACCAGGGACTGCCAGGTCTGTGCGGAGTGCAAGCCACACTTCTACCGGCCTGACCGTGCGCGCCTGGTGAAGGTCTCCCGCCCCTTTGAACGCCTCAGCATGGATTTCAAAGGGCCCCTCCCCTCCACCGACCGAAACACGTACATCCTCAGTTTGGTCGATGAGTACTCCAGGTTCCCCTTCGCCATCCCATGCCCCGATATGACGTCTGCCACCGTCATCAAAGCCCTAAACACTATCTTCGCTCTGTTCGGTTTCCCCGCCTATATCCACAGTGACAGGGAATCCTCATTCATGAGCAATGAGCTGCACCAGTTCCTGCTCAGCAGGGGTATCGCCTCCAGCAGGCCGACCAGCTATAACCCCCGGGGAAACGGACAGATAGAGCGGGAGAACGGGAAGGTATGGAGGGCCGTCCAACTGGCTCTACAGTCCAGGAACCTCCCAGCCTCTCGCTGGCAGGAGGTCCTCCCTGATGCACTCCACTCCATTCGGTCACTGCTGTGCACCGCTACTAACAACACACCCCATGTATGTATTTTTGCCTTCCCCCGGAAGTCCACATCTGGGTGTCGCTCCCGACTTGGCTCGCAGCTCCAGGACCTGTTCTGCTTTGTCGGCACGTCCGCCTCCACAAGGTGGACCCGTTGGTGGAAAGGGGGCAATTGCTCCATGCCAACCCCCAGTATGCCTACGTGGCATACCCCGACGGCTGCCAGGATACTGTCTCCCTCAGCGACCTGGCACCAGCAGGTTCCACACATGCACACCTCTCTGGCCCGGCACCACCCTCCCCTCCCCTGGCGCTCCCAGCATTAACCCCACCAGGACCATCTGTCCTTCCGCTGCCCATGCCCAAGGATGAAGAGGATTTTGGCACACACCCGGAGTCACCGAACATCAGGCCAGCATCGACACCGCCGCCACCGCTACGTCGCTCCCAGCGGAGCGACACCAGACCGGTTAAATCTCTAACTGGCACCGGACTTCAAAAGACATTTTTTTTCTGATCAAATACTGTAAATATAAATTCATTGCTGTATATAATTCTCCACCACCCCCTCCGGACTCAATTTTAACAGGGGGTGAATGTGGTAAACCACTGTTGCACCTATATTAGGTGATGTAAGGTAGGACCTGTACTACAGGTTCGTCGGTAGTCCCTGCCTGCTGGCTCCGCCCAGTAGGCAGAGTATAAATATGTGTGTCCTCCATTCGGCAGCCATTTCGCCAGCTGCTGTGGGAGGCCACACATCTTAGAGCAATATAGCCTCAGTTGTATCCAACTGTAGTCTTTGTTCAATTGATCATGCCTCAGTAGGAGAATGCACTTTATGGCATGATGGAGTGACAGTGCATTCATAAAATCAATCCTCTAATGTACACAAGCTAATGAGTTTCCTTGTAATTCAGTGTTGCAAGTGACCTGGTAACACTGTAAATCCTAAAGTAGAAATACAATGTTCCTTTTGGGTCCAACGTTATAAAAGCAATATTTATTTAGATGCTATGTCATGAAGTACTTTGTGAAGGGAATTGAAATCTTGTACCACAATGGTAATGAAAAGAAATTGTGATGAGGAGATCACCAACTTGAAAATTTGAACAATAATACAAAGTCAATTCAATATTCCAACTCAGACTTCAGACTCAGACTTCAGATAAATAACAGACAATTTCCACTTCATTTCTGCATTATGCAAAAATCATCAACCCTTCAATTGGATTACTGCATTGCAATTTATTGAAAATATTATCATCTATCAAGTAACACTTCAGCTTTATTGTCTACATTTTGCAGTGGAACATTTCTTCAGCTCGTGTATCGTCCACTTCCTAAAATGAACAAATCTGGCTATGCTCGAACTTTGTTTCCCTTAAACAACATTTGCAAGCCAACAAAGCTTGTTTGATGATTAGGCCGTTGCTGACGTTCCAGCGACCTTCAAGTAAGTGAAGAGGGATGGGAATGGTTCAGGAGGGTGTTGGTGGGGGCACCAAAATATAAGAGCATGGTGGCTGACAGCACTCCTGCTCCTCTCAACTCCAGGGTAGCATGGTAGCACAGTGGCTAGCACTGTGGCTTCACAGCACCAGGGTCCCAGGTTCAAATCCCTACTGGGTCACTGTCTGTGCGGAGTCTGCACATTCTCCCCGTATCTGCGTGGGTTCCCTCCGGGTGCTCCAGTTTATTCCCACAGTCCAAAAAGACGTGCAGGTCAGGTAGATTAGCTATGCTAAATTGCCCTTAGTGTCCAAAACGGTTAGGAGGGGTTATTGGGTTACGGGGATAGGGTGGAAGTGAGGGCTTAAGTGGGTCGGTGCAGACTCGATTGGCCGAATGGCCTCCTTCTGCACTGTATGTTCTATATTTGGGTAAATATATTTTTAAAACCTACGTTTGCTCTTAGCCTGTTGGTTCTGACTGCAATGGCTCTGGTGCCACCTACCTTTAGGCAAATTACTGTCGCAGTAGTGGCCTCAAACGGGCATTGGATCTCTTAATTGCACATGCACTGCAGCAACTAACTAAGCCTCCTTTGACAACATTTTCGAAACCCAGAAGCTCTACCACCCAGAAGGACAAGGGGAGCAGGCACATGTGAATACTATCACCAGCAACTTCCCCTCCAAGCCACACACCACCCTGACATGAAACTACATTACCATTCCTATAGAACCCCGACAGTGCAGAAGGAGACCATTTGGCCCATTGAGTCAGCACCAACCCTTCAAAAGAACACCCTGTATTTACATGGTGTATTTATCGTATGTCCTATGTTTTTCATGTATAGAGTGATCTGTCTGGACTGTACGCAGAACGACATTTTCCACTGTAGCTCTGTACATGTGACAATTATTCTAAATATAAAATCCAAATCTACCTAGGCCCACTCTCCTGCCCTATACTCTAATCCCACCTAACTTGCCCATCTTTGAACTGTGGGAGGAAACCGGAGGACACAGAGGACATCCAAGCAGGCTCGGGGAAAACAGGTAAACACCACACAATCACCCAAAGTCAGAATCCAATCCGGATTTCTGGCGCTGTGAGGCAGCTCTACTAACCACTGGATCAAAATGTTGGAACTCCCTTCCCAACATGACTATGAGTGTACCCACACTGGATAGATTGCAGCGGTTCAAGAAGCTGGCTAGCCATCACTTTCTCAGGAGCAATTAGGGGTGTACAACAAATGCAAGTCCTATCAGCGATGTGCACACCCCATGAAAGAATTTTTAAAATTCAAAGGTCTTAACGTCTGTTTTAGGCATGGGGACTGTACACCGATTTATTTACCAACATGCCAAGCGTACTTCCAGCTCTTCATAAGCTCTTCACCCAACATAATGGACGTTTACCAAACAATTTAGTGCCCATGACACAGCTGGATTTATATACGTACAAGCAATACTGAGCGGAGCAAGGAACAACAAGCAAGAAGCTTTATTTTTCATTTTCGTTCTTGTTTTCTAATTTATCAATTCATATTAATACACTTTCCAACCAAACGAGCATGTTAAAATTCTGACTAGATGCCTACAAAATAAATTTATCTTAATGACATTGAAAAGCTAAATAAAATATTGTTTTTTGAGAGCAGCCGAACATTCAGATAGAGGCAAGCTGGTGACATCTTTCAAGGATCAGTCACCTATCGAATCCAGAGCACTGAACCTCCACAGAGATTTAGAATGTTTGAGCTGTTATATCAGCCACTCAATAAACTAACATGCAAGCATCTGCAGTGCTTATGATTTTTGGCATGGTATCCTTTCACATTATCCAGCCTAGCCCCATATTGGCCTTGACTTTTAAACTATGCTTACGGTCGTCAGGCAAAAAGAATCAAAACTAATCAAATTTATATTATACAGCGACTTCCGGTGGCATATGCGAGCGGGGCGGCCGCATCAAGAAGAGCTCCCGGCCAGTGGACACTATTTGCGGCGCTTTCTGGGATTTCCCCGATTCATTGAACAGCCCCCCCCCCCCGACTATCGTCGGCCTTTGGGGCCGTCACGGGCAGCTAGCAGGGCCGGTTTGAAACCGGCGAGGAACCCTGAGCGGGTGTCAGGCGGCGGGGGCTGAGGCGCTGCGCCCAGCGCGCTCGAAGGCCAGAGCAGCGGGAGCGGAGTGAAAAGGAGGCCGAGGCGGCAGGCCCGAGGCCAGGGCGCGATGTAGGTAGGAAGTCCCACATCGGATGGCTCCCACCTAGAATGTAATAAGAAGACTGAAGTCCGGTCCCAGGGCAACTCTGGGGGAATGTAAAAAAGAAGAGAAAGAAGTTTTAAAGAAGTTTGGTGAAAGGTTTTTTTTCTCCCTTTTTTTTGTGTGAAGGAAGAAAAATTGTTTGTCTTTTTTAAGAAAAAAACAGATTGATGAAGGACTGAAGGGTGAAAAGGGGAAAATAAAAAGGAAAAACAATAAGCCGCTAAATGATGCGAAGAGCAGCGTCGAAGAAAGGAGGAAACTTGGGCTCGCCGCTGAATGAGATGACGAGCAAAAGTGCTGACAAGATGGCGGAAACCGAACCGCGTGGTGGGGCCGCACTACTTACGGTGGAGAAGATGACCGAGATGATGGCGGTGGAGCTGGAAAAACAGTTTGCGAGGCACATGGAGGCCTTGAGGAAGGAGACGGCGGTCACATTGAAGTCATTGGTGGAGAAGGCAATCGCCCCGGTGAGAGTAACTGTGGCAAAGACATCGGCCGAGGTGAGAGAGCAGGGCGAGAAGATGAAGGAAGTGGAGGAGGCAGCGTCGCAGCACAGCAACCAGCTCACCTCGATGGGGGACGAGCTGCGGAGGGTGGTGGAGGTCAACAGAGGACTCCGAGCAAAGCTCGAGGAATTGGAGAACAGCTCAAGGCGGCACAATTTGAGAATTGCAGGCTTGCCCGAAGGGACAGAGGGCCCAAGGCCAACGCAATACTTTGCTAAGAAGTTGGCGGAGCTGATGGGGGAGGGTGAGAACCATTCCCGGTGCGAGCTAGACCGAGCTCATCGGTCATTAAGGCCGAAGCCCAAAGTGAACGAGCCGCCAAGAGCAGTAATTATCTGCTTCCATAAGTACTGCATGAAGGAGAAAGTATTAAGCTGGGCGAAGCAGAAGCGCGAGGTGCAGTGGGATGGTGCTGTAGTTTGGATCTGGATCAGGGGCTGGTTTAGCACACTGGGCTAAATCGCTGGCTTTTAAAGCAGACCAAGCAGGCCAGCAGCACGGTTCAATTCCCGTATCAGCCTCCCCGAACAGGCGCCGGAATGTGGCGACTAGGGGCTTTTCACAGTAATCTCATTGAAGCCTACTTGAGACAATAAGCGATTTTCATTTTCATTTAATCTACCAGGACTTGACGGTGGAGTTGGAAAAAGAAAAGCGGCGTTCGGGCAAGTGAAGGCGGCATTGTACAAAAAGGGGGTGCGATTTGGTATGGTGTACCCGGTGAAGCTGAGGGTAACGTATAATGCCAAAGACTTTTATTTTGAGACAGCGGAGGCGGCTGAGGCGTTCGTGAGGGCAGAAGGCTTGGGACAGACGTGAGAAAGTCTACAACTTTCTTTTTACTGATGTGTATTGTAATTTACTTCTCTTCACATTGTTACAGAGTTCAAGTTAATGGTTGGGTTGATTGGCGTTCTGTGTTGCGACGGTTATATCTTATTTTAGTGAATTGTATGGGTTGGATTGTTGTTTTTGTTTTTTCTTTCTCTGGGACTGGGTGGAAGGGGACGATATATCTTGGTAGGGAAGCCACCCGCGCTAGCGAACTAAAGTCGGCTAGTGAACGGAGGTGAGGTGAGAGGAGGGCTGCGGACATTGGAGCCTGGTTTTCAGGTTTCAATGGGCCTACGAGGCGAGCGAGAGAGGGGGAAGGGATAGATACTGGGAGATGTTTTTTCAAGGGGAAATGTAAGGGGGGTTCTTGGGAGGGGGGGAAGGGGTTTGATGTTAACAATGGACAGGGGCGGGTCAGGCTTACGGGGCAGGGCCCGGTGGTATGATGATGGTGGATAAATAGGGTGGGGGGGGGTGAGAGACCCCCAGTTAGGATAGTCACGTGGAACGTGAGAGGGTTAGGAGGTCCGGTCAAGAGGTCAAGGGTGCTTGCGCATCTTAAAAGTTTGAAAGCCGATGTGGCAATGCTGCAGGAGACTCACTTGAGGGTGAAGGACAAGGTGAGACTTAAAAAGGGCTGTGTTAGTCAAGTGTTTCACTCTGGATTTGACGGAAGGGCTCAAGGGGCAGCGGTGCTGGTCAGCAAAAGGGTACACTTCCAGATGGAGAAGGTGGTGGCAGATCAGGGGGTAATTATCTACCCTGATTGGGACAGGGGCGCTGGAGGGGAGATTAGTGGCACTGTTAAGTGTATGCGGTCCCAATTGTGACGATGTGGGATTCGCGAAGAAGGCGTTTGGGGAAATCCCCGACTTGGACACACATAAACTGATTGTGGGGGGGGGATTGGAACTTGGTGCAGGAGCCAAGGTTGGACAGATCACGGCCGCGCTCGCTGGTCCCATCAGGGGGGGGCGAAGGCGCTGGCTGGGCTAATGGTGGAAATGGGAGGGGTGGACCCTTGGAGGTTTCTGCACCCAAGGGAACGGGAGTACTCGTTTTCCTCAGCAGTCCATAAGGTATACTCGCGAATCGATTTCTTTGTGGTGGGGAAGGCTTTGCTGGCAGGGGTTAAGGGGTCGGAATACTCAGCAATTGCAGTGTCAGATCATGCTCCGCATTGGGTGGATATGGTACTGGAGAAGGGGGTAGCGCAGAGGCCAGGGTGGAAATTGGATGTGTGACTTTTGGGGAACCAAGTGTTCTGTGGGAAAATTGAAAAGGTAATTAAGGATTATGTAGGTTTCAATTGTACGGGTGAGGTGTCGAAGGCAGTCGTCTGGGAGGCTCTAAAGGCGGTGGTGAGGGGTGAAATAATTTTGTTTAAGGCCAGGGTGGTCAAAGAGGAGAGGTTGGAGTGGCAGAGGGTAATAGATGGGATGTTGGAGGTAGATAGGAGTTATGCAGAAGATGGGGACCCAGCGAAGCTGGAAAAGAGGAAGGAACTACAGGCGAGCTTCGACCGACTGTCTCCCAGGAAGGCGGTGCGCCAACTGAGATGAGCAAGGGGTGCAGTTTCTGAACATGGAGATAAGGTATGTTAGCAGGTCAGCTCCGGAGGGAGGCAGCGGCAAGGGAAATTTTTCAGGTGAGGGATAGGGCAGGGAAGTTGGTGGTGGCTCCGGATCTGATTAACAAGGTTTTTGAGGAGTTTTATGAGAGGTTGTAGAGGTCAGAGCCACCTGGGGGAGACCGTGAGATGCAGGAATTTCTAGATGGGTTGGAGTACCCGAGGCTAGGGGAGGGAGACAGGGCTACATTAGAAGGAGCAATAGTGGAGCAGGAGATAAAGGATGCGATTGGGAGGGTGCAGTCGGGGAAGGTGGCAGGGCCGGATGGGTTTCCGGTGGAATATTATAAAACATTCAAGGATAAGCTGGCACCCCTGATGGTGGGGATGTTTGAAGAGGCGACAGGGAGGGGGGTGTTGCCGCAAACCTTGGGGCAGGCATCGATTTCACTGTTGCTAAAAAAAGAGAAGGATCCGACGGAGTGTGGGTCATATCGGCCCATATCACTTCTGAATGTGGACGTAAAAGTATTGGTGAAGGTACTGGCGGGTAGGCTGGAGGAGTGCCTTCCGAAGGTGATAGGTGAGGACCAGACAGGGTTCGTGAGAGGGAGGCAGCTTTTTTTGAACATGAGGGTATTGAACGTCGTTATGGCACCGGCGGAGGGGAAGGAAGCAGGTGGTTGTGGCATTGGACGCTGAGAAGGCATTTGACCGGGTAGAATGGGGGTACTTGATGGCAGTTCTGGAGTGGTTTGGGATTGGACCAAGACTTGTGAACTGGGCAAAGCTACTCTATAAGGAGCCGAGGGCGAGTGTCTGCACAAACAACATCAGCTCGAGATACTTTTCTCTCCACCGTGGGACGAGACAGGGATGTCCTATGTCCCCCCTGCTGTTTGCACTTGCGATTGAGACGTTGGCCATCACATTAAGAGGTTCGGGAACATGGAAAGGAATGGTGCGGGGGGGGATAGAGTACAGGGTGTCCTTATATGCCGACGACTTGCTGTTATACGTGTCGGAACGGAGTGTGTCGATAGGGGGAATATTGGAGCTACTGCGGGTATTTGGATCTTTCTCGGGGTACAAGCTGAACTTAGACAAGAGTGAGTATTTTGTGGTGTCTCGGCCGGGGGTGAGGGCAGGGGTGGGGGGGCTGCCATTCCGTAGGGCAGGGACTCACTTTAGGTATCTGGGGGTGCAGGTTGCCCGGGAGTGAGGGAGGCTTCGCAGGTACAACATCACTAGTTTGGTGGGGAGAGTGAAAGCTGATCTGGCAAGGTGGGATGGTCTCCCTCTGTCACTGGCTGGTCGGGTACAGGCGGTTAAAATGAACGTGTTGCCGCGATTTCTGTTTATTTTTCAATGCCTCCTGATTTTCCTGACAAGGCTTTTTTCAGAGAGATTGAGGGAAGGATTACCTAGTTCATATGGGGAGGGAAGATGGCCAGAGTGAGAAAGGTGCTGCTACAGAGGGAAAGGCAGGCAGGGGGTTTGGGTCTTCCGAACCTGATGTATTACCACTGGGCGGCGAATGTGGAGAAGGTGCGGAGCTGGGTCAGAGGGGTTGATTCCCAGTGGGTCAGAATGGAGGAGAGTTTGTGCAGGGGGTCTGGACTGAAAGCACTAGCAACAGCGCCGCTCCTGATAGCCCCGGGGAAATACTCAGGGAGTCCGGTAATAATAGCTTCATTGAGAATTTGGAGGCAGTTTCGCCAACACTTCGGGTTGGGGGCAGGGGCAAGGGAAATGCCGATTCGGGGGAACGACAGATTTGAGCCAGGGAGGTGGGATGGAAATTTTCGGAAATGGGAGGAGAAGGGGATTAAGACGCTAAAAGATTTGTTTCTTAGGGGTCGGTTTGCAGGATTGAAGGAGCAGGAAGCGAAGTATGGGCTGGAGCAGGGGGAAATGTTTCGATACATGCAGGTTTGAGATTTTGCCAGAAAGGAGATACAGAGCTTCCTGGTGGAATCAGCCTCCACATTGCTGGAGGAGGTGCTGGCGACAGGGGGACTGGAGAAGGGGGTAGTGTCAGTGGTGTACGGAGCTATTTTGGAAGAGGATAAGGCACCACTGGAAGGGATCAAAGCAAAGTGGGAGAAAGAGTTGGGAGAGGTTATAGAGGAGGGTTCTGTGGAGAATGTGGAGAAGGTGCGGAGTGACAGTGTTCTGGAGTGTGTTAGAGTGAGTGTTTAGGGAGTGCTCCGGAGAGTCAATACCTCCACCTCGTGTGCAAAGTTGGGGCTGATACAGCTGGAGGTGGTATTCAGAGCACACCTCACGAGGGCGAGGATGAGCCGATTCTTTGAAGAGGTAGAAGATGTGTGTGAGTGTTGCGGGGGGCGGGGGGGGGGGGGGGGGGGGGGGGGGCTAATCACGTTCATATGTTTTGGTCCTGTCCAAAGCTAGAGGATTACTGGAAGGAGGTTTTTAGGGTAATTTTTAAAGTGGTGCACGTGAAGCTGGACCCGGGTCCCCGGGAGACCATATTCGGGGTGTCGGACTAGCCAGGGTTGGAAACGGGGGCGGAGGCAGATATCGTAGCCTTCGCCTCGTTGATCGCCCGAAGGCGGATCCTGTTGGGATGGAGAGCAGCCTCTCCACCCTGTGCCCTGGCGTGGCGGGGGGACCTGTTGGAATTCTTGACTCTTGAGAAGGTTACGTTTGAACTGAGGGGAAGCTCGGAGGGGTTCTACAATTCATGGGCATTATTCATTATGCACTTTCAAGAACTGGATAACATCGAACATTAGTTGGGGGGGATGGGTGGGAGGGTTGGGGGGAGGGGGTCTGTGTGTATTAAGGTGACTATGGGTAATCCTTGATTCCTTTTTTGTCATTTGTTTATGTAAACATGCGAGCAATGTTTGGGGTTTGGTGGGAGGATGGAATCGTTGTTATCGTTATGGGGATTGGCACATTTGTTGCTGATTATTGTTTATTGTTGGTGGATGTAAATTTGGGAGAAAATGTGAAAACGGGGGAGAATAAAAATATATTTTTTTTAAATAAAATTATATTATACCACGCTCTTCACAGTCTCAGGACATCGCAAAACACTTTACAGCCAAGTAAGTACTTTTTAAAGTGTTGTCACCGTTATAAGGTTGGAAATGTGCAACCAATTTGCACACAGAATGATCTCACAAATGGCAAAATGATAACGACCAGATGATCTGTTTCATTTAGTGATGTTGGTGAGGGATAATTATTGGCCACAACACCAGAAGTACTACATCATGGGGTCTTAGATCATCTGCAAACTTGCTAATCAGACCCGCTGTCATGTGAGGGTACCTTTAAGACATGGATGTTTAAGCAATGTACCTTTAAGAAAACAGTGATGTCAGAGAGTGGGTGGGGCTGAGCTCAGGTCAGCCATTTTGGAAGTTTAGTTTTGCAGTTTGGAGGAAAAGAGCTGGGTGTGTGTCTGTGTTTTGCAGTGAGCTGGATCTCTGCCTTGAAAGACTATCTCTGGATCATTTGGGTGATTTAAACGTATAATAGTGAAGCCTTTAACCTGATGTGATTTTGTTTAAAGGTGTTAAGTCTCTTGGAAGTTTGAAGAGAGAGCAATTAAACACGTGGCTACAGGGATGGTGCAGGCGGGAGGGATTCAGATTCCTGGATAACTGGGGCTCTTTCTGGGGAAAGGTGGGACCTCTACAGACAGGATGGTCTACATGTGAACCTGAGGGGCACAAATATCCTGGGGGGGAGATTTGTTAGTGCTCTTTGGGGGGGTTTAAACTAATGCAGCAGGGGCATGGGAACCTGGATTGTAGTTTTAGGGTACGGGAGATTGAGAGTATAAAGGTCAGGAGCACAGATTTGACTTCGCAGGAGGGGGCCAGTGTTCAGGTAAGTGGTTTGAAGTGTGTCTACTTCAATGCCAGGAGTATACGAAATAAGGTAGGGGAACTGGCAGCATGGGTTGGTACCTGGGACTTCGATGTTGTGGCCATTTCGGAGACATGGATAGAGCAGGGACAGGAATGGTTGTTGCAGGTTCCGGGGTTTGGGTGTTTTAGTAAGCTCAGAGAAGGAGGCAAAAGAGGGGGAGGTGTGGCGCTGCTAGTCAAGAACAGTATTACGGTGGCGGAGAGGATGCTAGATGGGGACTCTTCTTCCGAGGTAGTATGGGCTGAAGTTAGAAACAGGAAAGGAGAGGTCACCCTGTTGGGAGTTTTCTATAGGCCTCCAAATAGTTCTAGGGATGTAGAGGAAAGGATGGCGAAGATGATTCTGGATAAGAGCGAAAGTAACAGGGTAGTTATTATGGGAGACTTTAACTTTCCAAATATTGACTGGAAAAGATATAGATCGAGTACAGTAGATGGGTCGTTTTTTGTACAATGTGTGCAGGAGGGTTTCCTGACACAATATGTTGACAGGCCAACAAGAGGCGAGGCCACATTGGATTTGGTTTTGGGTAATGAACCAGGCCAGGTGTTAGATTTGGAGGTAGGTGAGCACTTTGGGGACAGTGACCACAATTCGGTGACGTTTACGTTAGTGATGGAAAGGGATAAGTATACCCCGCAGGGCAAGAGTTATAGCTGGGGGAAGGGCAATTATGATGCCATTAGACATGACTTGGGAGGGGTAGGTTGGAGATGTAGGCTGCAAGTGTTCGGCACACTGGGTATGTGGAGCTTGTTCAAGGAACAGCTACTGCGTGTTCTTGATAAGTACGTACCGGTCAGGCAGGGAGGAAGGCGTCGAGCGAGGGAACCGTGGTTTACCAAAGAAGTGGAATCTCTTGTTAAGAGGAAGAAGGAGGCCGGTGTGAAGTTTCAGTGGGGGCGCTTGATAGTTACAAGGTAGCGAGGATCTAAAGAGAGAGCTAAGACGAACAAGGAGGGGACATGAGAAGTATTTGGCAGGTAGGATCAAGGAAAACCCAAAAGCTTTCTATAAGTATGTCAGGAATAAAAGAATGACTAGGGTAAGAGTAGGGCCAGTCAAGGACAGGGATGGGAAGTTGTGTGTGGAGTCTGACGAGATAGGCGAGATACGAAATGAATATTTTTCGTCAGTATTCACTCAGGAAAAAGAGAATGTTGTGGAGGAGAATGCTGAGACCCAGGCTATTAGAATAGATGGCATTGAGGTACGTAGGGAAGAGGTGTTGGCGATTGTGGACAGGCTGAAAATAGATAAGTCCCCGGGGCCTGATGGGATTTATCCTAGGATTCTCTGGGAAGCCAGGGAAGAGATTGCTGAGCCTTTGGCTTTGATTTTTATTTCATCATTGGCTACAGGAATAGTGCCAGAGGACTGGAGGATAGCAAATGTGGTTCCTTTGTTCAAGAAGGGGAGTAGAGACAACCCCGGCAACTATAGACCGGTGAGCCTCACGTCTGTTGTGGGTAAAGTCTTGGAGGGGATTATAAGAGACAAGATTTATAATCATCTAGATAGGAATAATATGATTAGGGATAGTCAGCATGGCTTTGTGAAGGGTAGGTCATGCCTCACAAACCTTACCGAGTTCTTTGAGAAGGTGACTGAACAGGTAGACGAGGGTAGAGCAGTTGATGTGGTGTATATGGATTTCAGTAAAAGCATTTGATAAGGTTCCCCACGGTAGGCTATTGCAGAAAATACGAGCAAGGAGGGGACATGAGAAGTATTTGGCAGGTAGGATCAAGGAAAACCCAAAAGCTTTCTATAGGTATGTCAGGAATAAAAGAATGACTAGGGTAAGAGTAGGGCCAGTCAAGGACAGGGATGGGAAGTTGTGTGTGGAGTCTGAAGAGATAGGCGAGATACTAAATGAATATTTTTCGTCAGTATTCACTCAGGAAAAAGAGAATGTTGTGGAGGAGAATGCTGAGACCCAGGCTATTAGAATAGATGGCATTGAGGTACGTAGGGAAGAGGTGTTGGCGATTGTGGACAGGCTGAAAATAGATAAGTCCCCGGGGCCTGATGGGATTTATCCTAGGATTCTCTGGGAAGCCAGGGAAGAGATTGCTGAGCCTTTGGCTTTGATTTTTATTTCATCATTGGCTACAGGAATAATGCCAGAGGACTGGAGGATAGCAAATGTGGTTCCTTTGTTCAAGAAGGGGAGTAGAGACAACCCCGGCAACTATAGACCGGTGAGCCTCACGTCTGTTGTGGGTAAAGTCTTGGAGGGGATTATAAGAGACAAGATTTATAATCATCTAGATAGTGATAATATGATTAGGGATAGTCAGCGTGGCTTTGTGAAGGGTAGGTCATGCCTCACAAACCTTATCGAGTTCTTTGAGAAGGTGACTGAACAGGTAGACGAGGGTAGAGCAGTTGATGTGGTGTATATGGATTTCAGTAAAGCATTTGATAAGGTTCCCCACGGTAGGCTATTGCAGAAAATACGGAGGCTGGGGATTGAGGGTGATTTAGAGATGTGGATCAGAAATTGGCTAGCTGAAAGAAGACAGATGGGAAATGTTCAGAATGGAGTTCAGTTACAAGTGGCATACCACAAGGATCTGTTCTGGGGCCGTTGCTGTTTGTCATTTTTATCAATGACCTAGAGGAGGGCGCAGAACGGTGGGTGAGTAAATTTGCAGACGACACTAAAGTCGGTGCTGTTGTCGACAGTGCGGAAGGATGTTGCAGGTTACAGAGGGACATAGATAAGCTGCAGAGCTGGGCTGAGAGGTGGCAAATGGAGTTTAATGTAGAGAAGTGTGAGGTGATTCACTTTGGAAGGAATAACAGGAATGCGGAATATTTGGCTAATGGTAAAGTTCTTGGAAGTGTGGATGAGCAGAGGGATCTAGGTGTCCATGTACATAGATCCCTGAAAGTTGCCACCCAGGTTGATAGGGTTGTGAAGAAGGCCTATGGAGTGTTGGCCTTTATTGGTAGAGGGATTGAGTTCCGGAGTCATGAGGTCATGTTGCAGCTGTACAAAACTCTGGTACGGCCGCATTTGGAGTATTCCGTACAGTTCTGGTCACCTCATTATAGGAAGGACGTGGAAGCTTTGGAATGGGTGCAGAGGAGATTTACCAGGATGTTGCCTGGTATGGAGGGAAAATCTTATGAGGAAAGGCTGATGGACTTGAGGTTGTTTTCGTTAGAGAGAAGAAGGTTAAGAGGAGCCTTAATAGAGGCATACAAAATGATCAGGGGGTTAGATAGGGTGGACAGTGAGAGCCTTCTCCCGCAGATGGAAATGGCTGGCACGAGGGGACATAGCTTTAAACTGAGGGGTAATAGATATAGAACAGAGGTCAGAGGTAGGTTCTTTACGCAAAGAGTGGTGAGGCCGTGGAATGCCCTACCTGCAACAGTAGTGAACTCGCCAACATTGAGGGCATTTAAAAGTTTATTGGATAAGCATATGGATGATAATAGCATAGTGTAGGTTAGCTGGCTTTTGTTTTTTGACTTCCCATGTCGGTGCAACATCGTGGGCCGAAGGGCCTGTACTGCACTGTATCGTTCTATGTTCTATGTTCTAAGGATCATTTTAAGGAATTATTTACTGTTGCAATATTTTCTGAGTTATCTTTGAAGTAAGGGGTGTTAAGAGATCCAATGTTTATTTAAGATGTTAAGTTGAGTTCATGGAATAAACAGTGTTTTGTGTTTAAAAACCCACGTGTCCATAATTGTAATCCCACACCTAGGGAAATGCCGTGTGCTCCGAACAGCAACAAATCCATTAAAGGGAGAGGTTGGTTGAATTCCATGATACATTTTGGGGTTCTGAAAACACCTCGCCCATAACTCCTGCTATGTTTTCTTCCAAGTCATTTATATATATTTTAAAGAGCAGAGGTCCCAGTACTGATCCCTGCGGAACACCACTAGTCACAGACCTCCATTCGGAAAAACACCCTTCCTTCCACTGCTACCCTCTGTCTTCTATGGCCAAGCCAGTTCTGGATCCATCCAGCTAGTTCACCCCTGACCCCATGTGATATAATCTTTTGCACCAGCCTGCCATGAAGGACCTTATCAAATGCTTTACCAAAGTCCATGTAGACAAAGTTCAAAGCCCTTCCCTCCTCAAAAAATTCAATCAAATTAGTGAGACATGACGTCCCTCGTACAAAACCATGCTGTCCGTCACTAATAAGACCATTCACTTCCAAATGTGCATAGATCCTATCTCTGAGAATCATTTCCAACAATTCCATTATCAATGACATCAAGCTCACTGGCCTATAATTACCCGGATTATCTTTGCAACCCTTCTTAAATAATGGTACAACATTGGCTATCCTCAAATCCTCCAGGATCTCACCCATTGAGGACACAAAGATTTCTGTCAGAGACCCAGCGATTTCATCTCTTGTCTCCCTCAAAAATCTGGGATAGATGCCATCTGGCCCTGGGGATTTGTCTATTTTAATGCTTTTTAACAGACCTAACACTTCCTCCCTTGTAATAATCACCTGTTCTAAGTGTTTACACATCCCTCTGAGACCAATCAACACCAATCAACGTGTCCCTCTCCTTTGTGAATAGTTATTATGCCACTTAAAAGGATAATGTGAGCTGGGAGGTACAATGGGGACTAAATAAGGCAAGAATGTGCTGTCAGCCTTGGTGTTCTCAGCATTATCTGATGCTACAGGCCACCCACATCCGGACTCCTCATGTGGACAATTATCTTCTCCGTAAGTCTCAGGAGATGCAAATCTGGATGGACTTTCTCTCGTGGCTCTTTGAATGAATGGACATTGGAAGCCTCTGAGTCTCCAGGTAAAATCATGCCAAGTTTTGTAGAGGTGAAACTTTACAGGATAAAATGAATTAATATCTCACTCTCACTGCCTGGGTTGACAGGTTGTTTGGCAGGGTTCTGCTCGACTTACTGGAGGATGGTTCCCCTTGGCCTGTTGATTGGAAGAGTGTTCTGTTCCTTCCTGGTAACTTGGAAGTAAAATAATTGGGGTTCTGAGGTCAGTTTAAGTCATGTGACCCCCCAATGATCAACAGGTCCATTGTCCACTTAGCTGATTCAAAGTTAGAAGCCACTGTTACACAATAGGGTTTTAATGGTGACTGTTCAAAATCACTTTTAATAAATTGGTTTCTCTGCATCTTTCTTTGTCAAAGATCAAAGTAGCAGACACTGCATCTGGGAGGGCTAACAATTTGGAGTTTTGGTAGGGAACAGTGTGCACTTTGGGTCTCCACGTTTATGATGGAAATACTTGCACTGCAGGCAGCTCAGCAAAGGTGCACTAGATTGGTTCCCAGGATAAGGAGGTTGTCCTCTGATGCAAAGCTAAGTAATTTGGTTTATCTTCTCCGCAATTTAGAAGACTCCGAGGTCCTCTTATTGGAAACATACAACATTCAGAGGGGATTTGATAGCGTGCATTCTGAGAGATGTGTTTCTGCCAAAGAGGGTGTCTGAAATACAGGGGCAGAGTCTCAGAACAAGGGGCTTATATAGAACTGAGATGAAGAGAAATTACTTCAGTCAAAGGGTTATGGGTCTTTGTAACTCTCGTCCCCAGAGCGTTATGGATGCTTCTTTGTTGAATACGTTTAAGACTGGGTTAATAATAATAATCTTTTATTGTCACAACTACGAAGTTACTGTGAAAAGCCCCTAGTTGCCACATTCCCACGCCTGTTCAGGTAAGTGGCACGGGAATTGAACCCGCACTGCTGGCCTTGTTCTGCATCACAAACCAGCTGTCTATCCCACTGAGCTAAACCAGCCCTATGAGCGCAGGGGTTGCAGATTATGGGGAGTGGATGGGAAAATGGAGTTGAAGCCCAAGATCAGCCAATATCGTGTTGAGCAGTGGAGTAGGCTCGATCGGCCATGTGGTCTATACCTGTTCCTATTCCTTCTGTTACTATATCCAATCAGTAAGAGGCATAAAGTCAACAGTAGTTTCACATTGTGAATGTCTAAGGGAGGTCATTCCAGCCAACTGTCATTAACATTTTAAGAACTTTCTGGAAGCATGTTCAGACATGAGTTAACCCTTTGTGCAGAAATCACAGACGGTCACCTGATCCTTGGCAGCCATCTTGGTAGCTTGACCATTTAGAAATTAGAAATATCAATTTTCAAAGATCTGCATTGACTAAAGTCTGAATCTTGGAAGTTAAGAATATAATATCACTGCATGCATGACATGACTGTTGTTAAAATCCAGGACCAGATGCCAAAATGTGTTAGGATACCAGAAAAGAACCCCAGACACTTGTTTTTTTAATTTGTAAAAGGATGCTTTTGAGGAAAGGATACCTCACCTCAGAAGTGATGACTCTGACCTATAGGGATATTTTATGTTTAAACAAACTTTAATTTAAACACAGAATTAACCACATTAACATCAACGAAAATAGTTATACACTTAATAGGTAAACAGTTCGTAAACACAAGGAAAAACTTACTTACACCTTACACCTTCACTAACACCAATTAAGCAACCCAATACAGTTCAAATGCCATTGATAAATAAAGTTAACAGGGTACTTGCTTATCTTTGTAGAAACCTTTTGGAGAGAGAACCTTTCAAGAGCAATCTTAAAATCCTTCTGTCTTGTCAGAAGCTTCTGCTCACCATGACAACATTTCACAAAACTGCTGTTCAACTTAAAAATATGTATCAGACTGCAAATCTACAGATAGACCTGGTTCCTCCCAGTAATTACATCTTCTATATCCTACCATGATGTCCCGTCACCTGCTTAGCTCAGACAAACTACAATCCCTTATAAATTATCTACACGCCAGGGAATCCCCAGCAATCATAACAATGTTGCATTAGTCATGTCTCTATAAACAAATAAATGGTTAAAATCAGTCATGATCTCACATTTTATGACTTCTTATTTGTAGCTGTAGCAGACATACAATTTGGATACCTTAATCTAGGTTCTTTAATAATATTACTGCAACAAAATATACCTTAACTCGGGCTTATAAAAACCTTACTGCCGCAAATATAAAATTCAATATATAAACCAATTGTTTACATTCATCACATTGTCACAGATGGTAACAAATTTAAAGAAAAGATATACAGTTCTGTAAAGATTAGCATTAGGGCACAGGATTGGGAGAAGTTTAGAAACCAGCAGAGGATTACTAAAAGAAAATAAAGAGCAAGAAACAGGAGTATGAGAGAAAAACATAAAGAGATATAAAAACAGACAGTAAAAGCTTCTACAAGCGTGTAAAATGGAAACAAATAGCTAAAGTGAATTATTGACCATGAAAGGGTGAGACAAGGTAATTAATAATGAGAAATCAGTAAATGGCAGAGACTTGGAACAAGTAGGTTCTATCTGACTTCACAGTAGCGGATACTAGAAGCCTCCAACGATTAGAAGAAAATCATGAGGCAAAAGGGAGAGAGGAAACTCACTATCACTAGAGAAAAATACCAGGAAAACTAGTGGGATTAAAGGCTGACAAATTCCCGTATGCTTCATGGCCTGGGATATCCACGGCTCTTAAAAGATGTAACTAGACAGATAATGAATGCATGAGGTGTCTTACTATTTTTTAAATAGATTTAGAGTACCCCATTCATTTTTTCCAATTCAGGGGCAATTTAGTGTGACCAATCCACCTACCCTGCACATCTTTGGCTTGTGGGGGCGAAAGCCATGCAAACACGGGGAGAATGTGCAAACTCACAGACAGTGACCCTGAGCCGGAATCGAACCTGGGACCTCGGCGCCGCGAGGCAGCAATGCTAACCACTGTGCCAATGAGGTGTCTTACTTACTGACTTAGTTTCTCTAGTCAAAATGATGTTGTCTTCAGCTTCAGCTGGATGTTATCTAACACAGGATGGTGGTCTGATCCTACATCTTTTAGAGACATCCTCTATATGCTGACATGTATAGTCAATCTCGTTCAGGGGTTACCATCTGGAGACCGCCATGTCTTTTTGTGGAATCTCCACCAAAGCCAGTACCAAGCCTGGTTGGGCATAGGGCTGGCACCCTCACCCGTAAAAATCCATCACCACCACAGAAACAGCAAGAGATAGTCATACCGTAAAACCCCAGCAAAGAAAGGACAAGGTAACAAGGATGTACATATGATGGAACTGAACGAAAGCCAAAAGTGTATTAGACCCAATCTTCAACACCAAAATCATCACTGGAATTGGCAGATGGAACATCCAAACACTTGCAGTCTCAGGTTATGCAAGATTTGAGGACCTAACGACTAACATGTTAGGCATCACTGGGATTGTAGTTTGTCTGAGCTAAGCAGGTGATGGGACATCATGGTAGGAAAAGGATGAATAAGGGATCGATGATCTTGTACTTCATGCAAGAAGAACACCACGCCCATGGAGTAGGCCTCATACATAACAGATATTCAGCACAAGCATTAGTTTGGTGGAAGTCAAAAAATCGTCACTGCCTCACTAGCAAATTCTACACAAGGCATGCTAAAATCACTGTCATGCACATTTACACACCAACAGAGGCAGATACAGATGATAAGAAAGGTGACTTCTGCCACAAGTTGCAGAATGCTCTGGTAGAGCCACCCAGCCAGCAATGAGATTAAGTTACTGAATGTGACCTCAATGCTAACCGGCGAGGACTGAACAACATGATCGGGTCAGCAAGTATGCTCAATGGAAATATCAAATGCCTACTGGCCTTCTACAACAGCAATAGGCACGACATTGGGAATACCATCTGCAAACACAATGGCATCGGTTTTAATCTTCCAAAATTCCCTAAATTCTGGACAGATCCAAGCAGATTGGAAAAAGGGAGACAGAAAGCTGTAAACTATAAGTCAGTTAGCCTAACAACTGTCCACTATAAACCATAATCAAGGAGACATTTAGAAATTCCTAGTACAATCAGGCAGAGCCAGCATGGTTTTCTGAAAGGGATAATCATGTTTGACAAATTTATTAGAGTTCCTTGAGGATGTAACAAGCAGGATGGGTGAAGAGGTATTAGTAGATGTGGTGTGCTTGGATTTCCAAATGGCATTCACTAAAGTTGTACAAAATAGATTAGATAAGAAATAAGGAGCTCATGGTGTTGGGGGTGATAGCCTGATGGATAGGGGGATAGGTGATTGGTTAACTAAAAGGAAATAGAGTGTAACGGAAAGCCATTAGTGAATGCCATTTGGAAGTAACAACATAGTCTGCAAACAATATTGCTGGCTACCATGCTGAGCACGGAGAGTGCAGGCAGCTAGGAATTGGCACATTGGTGGCACAGTGGTTCGCACTGTTGCCTCAAAGCGCCAGGGACCCGGGTTCGATTCCAGCCTTGGGTGACTGACTGGGCAGAGTTTGCACTTTCTCCCCATGTCTTTGTGCATTTCCTCCGGGTGCTCCAGTTTCCTCCCACAGTTCAAAGATGTGCAAGTTAGGTGGATTGGCCATGATAAATTGCCCCTTGGTGTGCAAAGATGTGTAGGTTAGGTCATAGGGTTATGGGAATAGGGTGTGGTGGGCGGGGGAGTAGAGTGCTCTTTCGGAGGATCAGTGCAGATTTGATGGGCCAAATGGCCTCCTTCTTCACTGTAGGGATTCTATGATTCTAGACTTCCAGGCAGCAGTGCTAAAGCCGCTCAGGGAAACTTGACAAATATTTGGGTTACCCAGGTGGAATAACATGGGGACAAGCATATTGCAAATCATAACCTCACCCCCCCCCCCCAATCGTAAATTCTACCCGTCCAAAAAACACTCCATCCAATTTCCAACACAATGCCTTCATTTAAAAAGCGAAGAATCTCATTTGCCTTTTTAACAAACTTCTCAAATTTTTCTGCCATTTTTAAAGACTTGTGTATATATGTCACCGCACCCCCCCCCCCCCCCCCGCACCCCCCACAATCCAGCTCTCTATATTAATTCATCCCTGTGTACCACTGTATATTTCTCTTCAGTCTGACAAATTACTATTCACCACTATTCTCTGCTTTCTTTCCCTTAACCAATTTTGCTTGCATGCAGCCACTGCTGCTTTAATCCCATTTGTTTCAATTTTTACAGAGACATAGAAGCGAAGTTCCATTGCAGATTTTGATCCCTGTTGGCAGGCTCAAATGGGGGAAATTACTAGGCCTTGGGTAGTCCAGCCATTTAATAAAGCTGCCAGCCTCTGATTAGCCGTCAGCTCTTCGTGGGCAGGACCTCTGCCCCCGGGTCGTTGATCCCTGAAAAGACCTGCACTGCCCAATTAAGTGCCTGAGTGGCACATAGTTCAGTGAATCTTCCCTTTCAGAGGGGACTTGGGACTGTTATCAGTTCCATTAAATCCAGCCTACTGTCGGAAACAGCAGCAAATTAATGGCTATTAATTGGTTGCTACTGTTTAAATATGACTCTCCAACTTGTAAGACCAATCATGAGATGGATACACTATTAAGGAGAAAGAGTGTATGTCACTCACATGATCTTCACACAGCCTTCTGTTCCTTCAAAGAGATTGTCTAAAACCAGCACCAAAGAAATAGGAGGGTGGGAGCAGCAGCCCAGAAAGCCCAAAGCAGGCATGAAGAGTAGACAATAAAAATCATAAACAAAGAGACTTATGTTTAAGGAACATTGATCACATTTAGAAGTCAGTGGGAAAGTTGTAAACAGAGGTCAGTAAAAGCTGAAGAATGCTCTTAATTTGGTAGTCTCAACATTTTATGCTGTCTCAAAATATTGCAATGCCCTTGTAATCTTGAAGGAGAAACATCAGTGTGTGCACCGTTAAACTAAATCTTGTGTTTTGCATCATTGGAGATTTCTAGAGGAAGAGGCTGATCTTGATAACCACCATCCAGCAAATTCATGATGGAATTAGCTGCTAAAATGTGCAGGTTAGGTGGATTGACTATGCTAAATTGCCCTTAGTGTCCAAAAAACGTTCGGTGGGGTTATGGGGATAGGGTGGAGGGGTGGAGGTGTGGGGCTGGGGTGGGGGTATGGGCTTAGGAACGTTACTCTTTTCAAGGGCCGGTGCAGACTTGATGGGCTGAGTGGCCTCCTTCGGCACTGTAAATTCTATGATTCTATGACTTGTGGGAGGAAACCGGAGCAGCCGGAGGAAACCCACGCAGACAGAGGGCGAATGTGCAGACTCCGCATTGTGACCCAAGCCGGGAATTGAACCTGGGACCCTGGAGCTGTGGAGCAACAGTGCTAACCACTGTGCTACTGTGCCACCCAAAATATTTATAAAGGATATTCTTGGAAAGGATAGGATACCGTATGTTTTATTAACTGTTCTCTCACCCGTCTGACCACCTATAATTACGTATGCACCCAGGTCCCTCTGCTTGTGCACCCCTCTTAAGAGTTGTACTCTTTATTTTATATTGTCTTTCCATGTTCTTCCGACCAAAATTAATCACCTCAAACTTCTCCACATTGAACTTAATCTGCCACATGTCCACCCATTCCACGAACTTGTCTGTGTCCCTTTGAATTTCTGCACCATCCTTCTCACAGTTTACAATGGCTCCAAGTTTCATAACATCCACAAATGTTAAAATTGTGCCCTGTGCACCAAGGTGTGCGTCATTACTATATCAGATAAAGCAAGGGTCATAGCGCTGACCAAATTCATGTCTCTACCACTACCGTTTATTATGTAAAGTCTAACAGTAATGACTTTAAATTGGGATCAGTATTCACCAGTCAACTGGTGCAACTACAATAACATTTGAGAAGTTGGTGCCATCAGGATATAGCAGTTTTGTTTGTTTTGCGGACCCAATGTTCACTCCCTCTATCATGGCTACTGCATGGCTGCAGAATGTTTTTTTTTTTTTAAATAATATTTTATTAAGGTATTTGAAATTTTTTATAACAGTAGCATAAACAATGACATCAACATGGTAAAATAAACATTCCCCCCCCCCCCCAACCCAAACTTCACGCATACAACAATCCGCACCCAACCCCCTCCCCCCCCCCCCCCCCCCCCCGCCCTCCTCCCCACCCTTTGGAATACTGCATCTGCTGACATTTTAATTTTCCCCGACAAAGTCGACAAACAGTTGCCGCCTCCGGGTGAACCCTAACATTGACCCTCTTAAGGAAAACTTTATTTTCTCGATACAGAGAAACCCAGCCATGTCACTAACCCAGGTCTCTACACTCGGGGGCTTCGAGTCCCTCCACATTAATAAGATACGCCTCCGGGCTACCAGGGAGGCAAAGGTCAGGACATCGGCCTCTTTCGCCCCCTGACCTCCTGGATCTTCCGACACTCCAAAGATCGCTACCTCTGGACTCGGCTCCACCCGTGTTTTTAGCACCGTGGACATTGCCTTAGCAAAATCCTCGCAAAACATGTGGACATGATTTGCTGGGCTTCCCACGCACACCTATCCTCAACCCTGAAGAACTTACTCATCCTAGCCGCTGTCATGTGTGCCCGGTGGACTACCTTAAATTGTACCAGGTTAAGCCTGGCGCAGGATGAGGAGGTATTAACCCTGCTTAGGGCATCTGCCCAGAGCCCCGCCCACATCTCTCCTCCCAGCTCATCCTCCCACTTGCCCTTAAGCGCCTCCATCAGAGTTTCCTCCGCCTCCGAAAGCTCCTGGTAAATAGCCGATACCTTCCCCTCCCACCCAGGTACTGGAGACTACTCTATCCTGTATCCCCCATGGCGGCAGCAGCAGAAAGGCCAGTACCTGTTTTCTCAGGAAGTCTCGCACCTGCAAATACCTAAAACCATTCCCTGCTGGCAATTTAAATTTATCCTCCAAAGCTTTCAAGCTTGGAAAGCTCACATCTCTCAATGGATACCCCGTTCTTCCAATTCCTGCCCTCTGCCAACTCTGGAACCTGCCATCTAGCCTACCCAATACAAACCTGTGGTTATTATAAATCGGGGTCCAAATCGATGCTCCCTCTACTCTCTTATATCTCCTCAATTGCCCCAGATCCTCAGAGCCGCCACTACCACCGGGCTTGTGGAGTAATGGGCCGGTGAGAATGGCAGAGGTGCCATTACCAATGCTCCCATACTGGTATATTTACATGACGCTGCCTCCATCCGCTCCCATGCTGACTCAACCCCCACTACCCACTTCCTAATCATGGCTATATTAGCTGCCCAGTAATAATTGCAGAAGTTCAGCAGCGCCAGCCCACCCTCCCCCCGACTGCGCTCCAGCAACACTTTCTTCACTCACGGGGTTTTACTCGCCCACACAAAGCCCAAAATAATCTTATTCACCCGCTTGAAAAAGGCCTTAGGCATGAAGATGGGGTGGCACTGAAAACAAACAGAAATCTGGGGAGGACCGTCATTTTCACGGTCTGTTCCCTCCCCGCCAGTGATAGCGGGAGCATGTCCCATCTCTTAAAGTCCCCTTCCATTTGTTCTACTAACCAGGATAGGTATAACTTGTGTAGTACCCCCCATTTCCAGGCCACCTGGATTCCCAGATATCGAAAGCTCTTCCCTACCATTCTAAGCGTCAGCTCTCCCAGTCTCTTTTCCTGTCCTCTTGCCTGGATCACTTTTCCCCATGTTCAATTTATACCCCGAAAAATTGCCAAACTCCCCCAAGATTCGCATTACTACCCCCATCCCCTCCAACGTGTCCGAAATGTACAAGAGCAGGTCATCTGCATAGAGCGAGACCCGGTGCTCCCCCCCGAACCAGCCCTTTCCAGTTCCTAGAGGCTCTTAACGCCATAGCCAATAGCTCTATGGCCAGAATAAACAGTAACGGGGAGAGGGGGCACCCTTGCCTCGTCCCAAGGTGTAGTTCACAATACCCCAGCCTCAGCCGGTTCGTACGCACACTCACTACTGGTGCCTGATAGAGTAACCGCACCCAGTCAATAAAGACCTCACCAAACACAAACATTCCCACGCCTCCCACAGGTAATTCCACTCCACCCGATCAAAAGCCTTCTCCGCATCCATCGCTACCACCACCACCGTCTCCTCACCTTCTGAGGGCATCATAATAACATTTAGAAGCCTTCGAACAGTGGCCTTGAGTTGCCTGCCCTTAACAAATCCCGTCTGGTCTTCCCCTATCATCCCCCGGGACACAGTCCTCTATCCTTGTGGCCAGTATCTTAGCCAGCAGTTTGGCATCCACATTCAGTCGAGAAATCGGCCTGTATGACCCGCATTGCTCCGGATCCTTCTCCCGTTTCAGGATCAATGAAATCGAGGCCTGCAACATTGTTGGGGGGAGGACTCCCTTCTCTCTTGCTTTGTTAAGTGTCTCACCAGCAGTGGGGTCAATATCTCTGAAAACCTGTTATAGAATTCCACCGGGTAGCCATCAGGCCCCGGGCCCTTGCCCGACTGCATACCCTCCAGCCCCTTGATTATTTACTCAATCTCAATTGGGGCACCCAGCCCCTCCACCAGGTCTTCCTCCACCCTCGGGAACCTCAACTAATCCAGAAATTGCTTCATCCCCTCCACCCCAGCCGGGGGTTCCGACTCATATAACTTACTGAAAAAGTTCTTGAACACCTCGTTCACCCCCGCTAGGTCCAGGACAGTATTCCCGTCTCTACTCTTTACTTTACCTATCTCCCTGGCCGCCTCTCTTTTCCTGAGCTGGTGCGCCAACATTCTGCTTGCCTTTTCCCCGTACTCATAGATCGCCCCCCTTGCCTTCCTCAACTGTTCCACTGCTTTCCCTGTGGTCAATAGCCCAAACGCCACCTGTAATCTCTGCCGCTCCCTCAGTAGCCCCGCATCCGGGGCCTCCGAGTATCTCCTGTCCACCTGGAGTATCTCCTCCACTAATCTATCTCTCTCAGCCCGTTCCACCTTTTCCCTGTGGGCCTGTATCGAGATTAATTCCCCTCTGACTACTGCCTTCAAAGCTTCCCAGACCATCGCTGCAGAGACCTCCCCCGTATCATTTGTTTCCAGGTAGTTCTGGATGGACTTGTTAACCCAGATTGTAAGCCCACAGATTGCTTCATCCGCTAGCAACCCCACATCCAGTCTCCACAGCGGGGGTTGCCCTCTCTCCACACTAACCCGTAGATCCACCCAGTGCGGGGCATAATCCGACACTGCAATTGCCAAATACTCAATATCCACCACCTTCGGTATTAGCGCCCTGCTCAGAACAAAAAAGTCGATGCGAGAGTATAACTTGTGGACATGTGAAAAAAGGAAAACTCCTTCGTCCTCGGCCGTGCAAACCTCCATAGGTCTACTCCCCCCATCTGTTCCATAAAACCCTTCAATTCCTTGCCAAAGCCGGCCTCCTCCCTGTCCTGGATTTTGACTGGTCCAATTCCGGATCAATAACTGTGTTGAATTCCCCTCCCATGATCAGGTTATGTGACTCTAAGTCTGGATTCTTACCTCACACTCGCCTCATGAATTCCACGTCATCCCAATTCGGAGCATATATGTTCACAAGTACCACTCGCACCCCCTCCAGCTTCCCATTCACCATTATGTACCTACCCCCCTTGTCTGACACGATTCTCCCTGCCTCGAATGCCACTCGTTTGCTGATCAAGGTCGTTACCCCCCCTGGACTTTGAGTCCAGTCCTGAGTGGAACACTTGATAAACCACCCCTTCCTCAATCTCGTCTGGTCTGGAATCTTTAGGTGTGTCTCTTATAGAATTGCCACGTCCGCCTTAAGTTCTCTCATGCGCGAACACGAGAGCCCTCTTTACTGGCCCATTCAGTCCTCTCACGTTCCATGTGATCAGCCTGGACAGAGGGGCTTCCAACTGCCCCCCCCCCCACCCCTCCCTCCCCCCACCGACTAGCCATCACCCTTTTTAGGCCAGCCTTCAGCTCGCGCCCTCCACTTCCTCGAGTCCCCACTCAAGCTGTCGCCGTTCTGACCTCCCATTTGTCCCCTAGTAACAGTTCCTCCCCTGTCAGCAAAGCAGCTCCCCCCCTCCCTCCACCCCAGCAACAGCAATAGAAACCAATCCCCCAAGTCAAGCTCCAGCTTAACACCTGCTCACCCCCCACTGCGCTTCCAAGAGTCAGCTGACCCATGCTGACTTGATAGCTCCTGCCCCTGGCACCAAGCATTCTGTCTCTCTATTGTACTCTCCTCTCTCCCCCGCCCCCCCCACCACATGAATAAATATTTTTAAAACATCACATTCCCCAGTAAACAAACAGAAAAAACAGTGAAGAAACAATCACTTTAGAAAAATAATCACCCAAAAAGCAGAACTAAATTCAAAGCCCTCCCCCCCCCCTCTAACAAGGTCCCTGCAAGACAGACACAGCCCATTATTTCACATAGAGCTACTTAAATTTATACAATCCAGCACCACAAATCGCTGCCACAGTACTTCTCCAAGGCTTAAGTGTCTTTTAATTCGCCTCCAGCTTCATTTCTTTAATAAAGGTCCATAGTTCGTCTGGCGTTTCAAAGTTGAAGTCCCATTCCTCATGTGTGACCCACAGACGGGCTGGGTACAGTATCCCGAACTTCACCCCCTTCTTAAAGAGGGTCGTTTTCGCCCGATTTAACCCAGCTCGCCTCTTGGCCAAATCCGCTCCCAGGTCCTGATAGATACGCAACTCACAGCTCTCCCACTTGCTGCTCCGTTCTTTCTTGGCCCACCGCAAAACGTGTTCCTTGTCCATGAAACGGTGAAAACGTACCACCATGGCGCTCAGCAGCTTGTTCGCTCTGGGCTTCCTCACGAGGGCTCTGTGTGCTCTGTCAAATTCCAGGGGCCGAGGGAACACCCCAGCCTCCATCAGCTTCTCCAACATGTCCGTCACATAGGCCCTCGCATCTGATCCCTCACTGCCTTCAGGGAGGCCAACAATTCTGAGATTCTGCCTCCTGGACCTGTTCTCCAGAACCTCCAGCTTCTCCTGCATTCTTTTCTGACGGTCATTCATCAACCCCCACCTTGCTTTCCAGCACGGTTATATACACCTCGTGCTCGGACAACTTTTGTTCGACCTCCTGGATCGCTCTCCCGTGGGTTTCCTTATTCTGAACCACTTGATCAATCGAAGCCTTAATCGGGTCCAGCGTGTCCTTCTTCAGCTTGGCGAAGCAATCCTCGAAAAACTTGATCAGTTGCTCCGTCGACCACTGTGCCGTCTCCCAGCGGCCCTTGCTCTCCGCCATGCTGTCCCGTGTTACCAGCTCTGCTTGCGTCCCCCTTATAGGACTTTGTCTTCTCACATGGCCACTTCTGATCCAATTCTCCATACACCGGAGGGGGATTTCTCCTTACTGTCTCACTCTTCACTGATTTATCCCATAAAATCCGAACAAAAACGGGGGAAAGGGGTCCAAAAGTCCGTTACAGGCGGGAGCTATCAAATGTGCGACCTACTCCTCCATGGCCACCACCGGAAGTCTGCAGAATGTATTATTAACAATTAACACTAGCAACCTTTTGTTACTTATATAGAACTTTCTCACCTGAAGCCTTAACTGCTGAAAATAGCTTCACCAGCAATGGTGTGGGAACACTGGCACTTTTGAGTTCCCTTTTGTCACAGGCCATTCTGGTTTAGACATATGTCGCTGTTCCATCATCAAAGCTGGGTCGAGGGGCAGCACAGTGGTTAGCACTGCTGCCTCATGGCGCCGAGGTCCTAGGTTCGATCCCGGCTCTGGATCACTATCTGTGTCGAGTTTGCACATTCTCCCTGTGTCTGCGTGGATTTCGCCCCCACAACCCAAAGATGTGCAGGGTAGGTGAATTGGTCACGCTAAATTTCCTCCTAATTGGGAAAAATGAACTGGGTCAATATCCACCCCAAATTTTCTTTTTAAGTTTAGAAAAATCAAAGCTGGATCAATATCCTGGAATTTCCTGACTTAAAACAATGATGGCAGCATCAACACTACAGGAACTGTACCAATTTAAGGAGCAACCCAGCACCCCACCTTCTTTGAGCATCATGGTGGCCTTGCCAGCATTGTCCACATTACAACAATTTTTTTTTTAAAAAGCACAACCCTGATTTATGACCATGTTCATGGTCTAAAATTCTAAAATTTACCGAGGCTAACTGCCATAGGTTCTGTTAATGTTGCATTTGTACCCACGTATGCTATATTTTCCCTCAATCACTGCTTCAAGAACTATCACTTGTTTAGAAAGTCTATAATAGATTCTCCTTAAGAAACTGATGGTCGCCTCACTAATTTAAATTCCAATCACTCTGGAATTGCCTGACATGGAAACAGCAGAGAGCTGTGGCTGCTTCTGGCTTGGTAACTATGCAGCTCAGAAATATTGCCCAATGATGGACTTTTCTTTTCCTCCATTGAGCAACATTGTTCTCCACCCACTTCAGCATCCATTTCCACTTCAGATTCAATCGGCCTTTTATTTTCAAACAATCTGACCTGCTCCCTTCCAACATTGAGTTTTAAATGTTAAGGCTTATTTCAATCCTATACAACTAGAGTATAAAGTGGTTGTAGCACTGTGAACATAAAATGTTCTGATTATGAGGGCATTTCAATCTTCTCTGTAAATAAAGTTTGAGTCAAAGAGCATACTTCCTCAATATTTCCAGCTGAACACAAACTCCTACTCGGTAGAGTTATCAGTGTCTTGGCTCTTGAATCAGATGTTTATTTATGGCAATTGTAACACATTGCAATGCCGCAAATATTTGATAGCGTTACCTAACGTGTTGCAGTCTATTCTGGCAAGTTTTGCTATTATTTATTTTCACAGAGGAACTGTGACAAAGAATAAATATGTGACTGAGGTTCTGACATTGAAATGCACTGAAATATAAGGCAAATATGCATTCTATTACGCTGAAATTAATTTCCTCACAAGTGGGAATCAAAAATGTTATTGAAATTTTGCAATGAAGAGGTTTTCACTTCCAATTGGAAGAATATGTAAGAATAAGGAAAGTACAGTCAATCCATTGTCCTAGAACTCAACATCAGGTACAAAGTTATTCTGAGTTACACTCTACCAACTTCAAAGATTGTGGAGCTTGTTAAACACAAACATAGTAAAAAATCTTTCATGAAACATAGTGCAATTTCCACAAGGCCATTGACAGTTTTTGTCACCTAGTCTTCTTCTCATTGTTCTTTGTCTCACATAGTCCCAATTAAAGTTGCATTCCCCCTGCCTTACAGTACTGAGGATTTTTGACCCTTCTTTTACTGCTATAAGATCCACTATCCTCTAAGCTTCCATTCATCCTTCTGGGCACATTTAAACTGGCAATTTTAGACATTAAAGTCAATTTATTTTTAACACCTTCCACTCACTAATTAACATTAGCAGAGGAGCTAACTCTCAGATTTAAAATGGTGATAAAAACAGCACGCACATAATTAACAATGGAGAACAGGCAACTGAGAACAGAGGAGAGAGGGCAGCAGAAAAAACATGCAGAAAATGACCAAGGGACGGGAGGGATGCCAGAACTCAAGGACCTCATAGACATTGCAGAGAGAGCCATTCAGCTGGATGGTGAGTATGTGGACCTTTCCTCTGCTGATGGCAAGGTTGGAAGTACACACTGAAGATCCAGCACTGCAGCATCCATCAGGCAGAACTCATCGGACACCTCACCCTCCAAAGAGTTGGTACACATGCCTGCATTCTTCCTGACTTCGCTGAAGCTCACTCGTGTCCAGGAACTGATCCTGAATCAAGAATACACTTTTAACATGGGTGCAGTTGCAGCATCTGAGCAGGATGGCTGAGAGAGTTAAATTAAGCAATAGTGCTGTTTCAGTAGACGTCTGGTATTGCCCATGTCCTTCATCATAAGGCTGCACTATTGTTCCTGAGCCAACAGAAGTTCCTGGTTTCTGAAAGCAAAAATGCAGTATGAGAAGGTTGGGATGAGAGAAGGGGTCGGAGGTGGTTTTGTGAGGGCCACGAAGAATCCAGCACGAGTTTCAAGGATACAAAGAAATAACATTTATTTACAATAACATGTATACAACAGCAGCAACCTCGCTTGCTGCTTACTCCTTCCTGCTGGTTCCAAACTGGCCAGCTTTATTTATACAGGGAGTCTGCTAATGATTTCTCTGCCCCCCTCATTAGGGAAGCTCATACTCCCACAGGATTGTGGGATTGTCATTAGTCCCCAGCCAATGGTAAGCAGGCAGATTATAACATCCCTCCCCCCCAAAGTCCAAGGAATCCACCGAAGACTCTGGCGAAGGAAGGCGTCGGACTAGTTTTGCCGCAGGCCGGACACCATTTGCATGAGGCACTGGATCGGGCGGCGTGTAACAAGATGCAGACCAGTGCTTCCATGATGAATGGCGTAACGGTTGTACATCCATGGCCTGTGGGCCCGAGGATTCCCCCTCTGATGCGTCCTGTGTCTCCATCTCGGAGTCAGAGTCTGCTACCTCTGTCATCTCGGCGTCTCTATCTCCATGCGGTTCTGTAATGACCTGCGCAGGCTTTGAGTGAGGCACCAGAGGAAGATTGTGAGGACTACTTTCCATTGTCTCTGGTCTCTGCAGCTGTAGAAATTAGCTCCGGGGGCGGGGAATCTTTGGAAGGGATAGTCTTCTGGACCGAACGTGGTCTATGTATTTGCGCTGGAGACGACCCTGAGCTTGCACCTGGTAAGATATAGGGCCCGTTTGGCGAAAGATTATGCCAGGGACCCACTGGGCACCACCAGCAAAATTGCGAACGAACACGGGGTAACTGGACGCAAACTGCCGAATCGGCCGATGCCGAAGAATTCCCTGTCCCTGCCGTTCTTATGTGCGGAGTACTTTTGTGCCAATGTCTGGGAAAACCATACTAAGGCAGGTGCGAAGTCTCCGGCCCATTAGGAGTTCTGCGGGAGCTACCCCAGTCACCGCATGGGGGGTGGTCCTATACAAAATCAAAAAGCGAGCCAGTCTCGTGTCCATTGACCCGGAAGACTGCTTCTTTAGGCCTCGTTTGAATGTCTGCACTACGCGTTCCACCAACCCATTTGAAGCCGGGTGGTAAGGGGCAGTGCGGATATGGCGTATGCAATTCATCTTCATGAACCTCACAAACTCCTCACTGGTGAATGGAGTGCCGTTATCTGTGATCTGCACCTCGGGGAGGCCATGTGTACTAAAAGACAAACGCATCTTCTCAATTGTTGCGCAGGACGTTGTGCCTAGTATCTTATGCACCTCTAGCCATTTAGACTGGGTCGATTAATAAAAGGAACATGGATCCTTGAAAAGGGCCTGCAAAATCCGCATGCAAGCGCGCCCAAGGCCGCCCTGGCCATTCCCAGTGATGTAGGGGCGCGGCCGGCAGAAGCTTCTGATGCTCCTGACAAATGGAGCAGGTTTGGGCCACCTTCTCAATGTCGGCGTCGAGGCCTGGCCACCAAACATAACTCCGGGCCAACATTTTAATTTTGGTCACACCTGGATGCCCATTGTGCAAGTCTCTAGTATCAGCTCCTGTCCTTTTTCTGGGACAATCACACGTGTCCCCCACAAGAGGATGTCGTCTTCCACGCTGAATTTTGACAGCTTGGAGGAAAATGCCCGCAACTCGCCTGGGAGCTGTCTATGCTGCCCACCATACAGGACTATGTGTCGAACCTTTGACAGGACTGGGTCCGTCTGGGTCCACTCATGGATCTGTGATGCCGTGACAGGCAAGCTGTCCATAAAATTTAGTGTTGCAACCACCTCACCGGTCATGGGGGTCGACATGGGGCCGGTCGATAAAGGCAATCGGCTCAGTGCGTTGGCATTCGCTATCTGCGTTCCTGGTTTGTGCTCCAGAGAATACTCGTATGCAGCGAGCAACAAAGCCCAGCATTGAGGGAGAACTAGGGAATAGGGACAGTGGGGCTCTGAGGCAGAGCAGACAGGGAAAAGTTGCTGAACACAGCGGGTCTGGTGGCCTGAAGTGCATATGTTTTAATGCAAGAAATATTACGGGTAAGGCAGATGAACTTAGAGCTTGGATTAGTACTTGGAACTATGATGTTGTTGCCATTACAGAGACCTGGTTGAGGGAAGGGCAGGATTGGCAGCTAAACGTTCCAGGATTTAGATGTTTCAGGCGGGATAGAGGGGGATGTAAAAGGGGAGGCGGAGTTGCGCTACTGGTTCGGGAGAATATCACAGCTGTACTGTGGGAGGACACCTCAGAGGGCAGTGAGGCTATATGGGTAGAGATCAGGAATAAGAAGGGTACAGTCACAATGTTGGGGGTTTACTACTGGCCTCCCAACAGCCAGCGGGAGATAGAGGAGCAGATAGGTAGACAGATTTTGGAAAAGAGTAAAAACAACAGGGTTGTGGTGATGGGAGACTTCAACGTCCCCAATATTGACTGGGACTCACTTAGTGCCAGGGGCTTAGACGGGGCGGAGTTTGTAAGGAGCATCCAGGAGGGCTTCTTAAAACAATATGTAGACAGTCCAACTAGGGAAGGGGCGGTACTGGACCTGGTATTGGGGAATGAGCCCGGCCAGGTGGTAGATGTTTCAGTAGGGGAGCATTTCGGTAACAGTGACCACAATTCAGTAAGTTTTAAAGTACTGGTGGACAAGGATAAGAGTGGTCCGAGGATGAATGTGCTAAATTGGGGGAAGGCTAATTATAACAATATTAGGCGGGAACTGAAGAACATAGATTGGGGGCGGATGTTTGAGGGCAAATCAACATCTGACATGTGGGAGGCTTTCAAGTGTCAGTTGAAAGGAATTCAGGACCGGCATGTTCCTGTGAGGAAGAAGGATAAATACGGCAATTTTCGGGAACCTTGGATAATGAGAGATATTGTAGGCCTCGTCAAAAAGAAAAAGGAGGCATTTGTCAGGGCTAAAAGGCTGGGAACAGACGAAGCCTGCGTGGAATATAAGGAAAGTAGGAAGGAACTTAAGCAAGGAGTCAGGAGGGCGAGAAGGGGTCACGAAAAGTCATTGGCAAATAGGGTTAAGGAAAATCCCAAGGTTTTTTACACGTACATAAAAAGCAAGAGGGTAGCCAGGGAAAGGGTTGGCCCACTGAAGGATAGGCAAGGGAATCTATATGTGGAGCCAGAGGAAATGGGCGAGGTACTAAATGAATACTTTGCATCAGTATTCACCAAAGAGAAGAAATTGGTAGATGTTGAGTCTGGAGAAGGATGTGTAGATAGCCTGGGTCACATTGAGATCCAAAAAGACGAGGTGTTGGGTGTCTTAAAAAATATTAAGGTAGATAAGTCCCCAGGGCCTGATGGGATCTACCCCAGAATACAGAAGGAGGCTGGAGAGGAAATTGCTGAGGCCTTGACAGAAATCTTTGGATCCTCACTGTCTTCAGGGGATGTCCCGGAGGACTGGAGAATAGCCAATGTTGTTCCTCTGTTTAAGAAGGGTAGCAAGGATAATCCAGGGAACTACAGGCCGGTGAGCCTTACTTCAGTGGTAGGGAAATTACTGGAGAGAATTCTTCGAGACAGGATCTACTCCCATTTGGAAGCAAATGGACGTATTAGTGAGAGGCAGCATGGCTTTGTGAAGGGGAGGTCGTGTCTCACTAACTTGATAGAGTTTTTTGAGGAGGTCACTAAGATGATTGATGCAGGTAGGGCAGTGGATGTTGTCTATATGGACTTCAGTAAGGCCTTGGACAAGGTCCCTCATGGTAGACTAGTACAAAAGGTGAAGTCACACGGGATCAGGGGTGAGCTGGCAAGGTGGATACAGAACTGGCTAGGTCATAGAAGGCAGAGAGTAGCAATGGAAGGATGCTTTTCTAATTGGAGGGCTGTGACCAGTGGTGTTCCACACGGATCAGTGCTGGGACCTTTGCTGTTTGTAGTATATATAAATGATTTGGAGGAAAATGTAACTGGTCTGATTAGTAAGTTTGCAGACAACACAAAGGTTGGTGGAATTGCGGATAGCGATGAGGACTGTCAGAGGATACAGCAGGATTTAGATTGTTTGGAGACTTGGGCGGAGAGATGGCAGATGGAGTTTAATCCGGACAAATGTGAGGTAATGCATTTTGGAAGGTCTAATGCAGGTAGGGAATATACAGTGAATGGTAGAACCCTCAAGAGTATTGAAAGTCAAAGAGATCTAGGAGTACAGGTCCACAGGTCATTGAAAGGGGCAACACAGGTGGAGAAGGTAGTCAAGAAGGCATACGGCATGCTTGCCTTCATTGGCCGGGGCATTGAGTATAAGAATTGGCAAGTCATGTTGCAGCTGTATAGAACCTTAGTTAGGCCACATTTGGAGTATAGTGTTCAATTCTGGTTGCCACACTACCAGAAGGATGTGGAGGCTTTAGAGAGGGTGCAGAAGAGATTTACCAGAATGTTGCCTGGTATGGAGGGCATTAGCTATGAGGAGCGGTTGAATAAACTCGGTTTGTTCTCACTGGAACGAAGGAGGTTGAGGGGAGACCTGATAGAGGTCTACAAAATTATGAGGGGCATAGACAGAGTGGATAGTCAGAGGCTTTTCCCCAGGGTAGAGTGGTCAATTACTAGGGGGCATAGGTTGAAGGTGAGAGGGGCAAGGTTTAGAGTAGATGTACGAGGCAAGTTTTTTACGCAGAGGGTAGTGGGTGCCTGGAACTCGCTACCGGAGGAGGTGGTGGAAGCAGGGACGATAGTGACATTTAAGGGGCATCTTGACAAATACATGAATAAGATGGGAATAGAGGGATACGGACCCAGGAAGTGGAGAAGATTGTAGTTTAGTCGGGCAGCATGGTCGGCACGGGCTTGGAGTGCCGAAGGGCCTGTTCCTGTGCTGTACATTTCTTTGTTCTTTGTTCTTGTTCTTGATGGCGAGAGACCACGCTGCCCAGGCATCCTGGTGGGCTCGGTCCACACTGATGTGCATCCACAGTATCCCTGCTGCCAGGGGTACTGTTGAGCTGCCTGGGCAAATAGGGCCTCCATGACGGCACGGATGCACCTGTGCATCGAGGTCTGCAAGATCTCAGATAGGTCCCCACTTAGCGCCTGGTAGGACCCAGTAGCGTAGATGTTCAGGGCAACCATCACACAGACGGCCACCAGGAGAGGGTGTCCTCCCCAATTCACCTGCGGTGCTAGGTGTACCATGATCTGGCAGAAGTGTCGCACAATCTCCCTGCTAAGCTGGAATTTTCAACTGCATGCCCGGTCCGGCATGCCCTCGAATGACAGGTGCTCCCGGTACACACGAGGCCTCATGAGGAATCTCATCCTTGGCCTGTTGGGCAGCCAGCTCTCCATCCTGGGCGGCTGCCTTTTGTCCCTCTGCGATATGCTCTGCTGCTGCACGCTCCACTGCCGCAGCTTATTTCTCCTCAAGCAGCTCCAGGTCATACAGCCGCAGGGCATCCCCAAGGGCTGCGCCGACTCGGAGGAAAGCCACCATTGCTGGTTGAATTCCAATATCCATTATCTGCAGGGGTTGAAAGGCCGACATGTTAGCATGCTGCGTACCCCGTGCCCAACCTGACCCAACGGGTTACATGGTGACCCCGGTTGGCACTGCGGCCTCTGCACCTGCATGTCCCCACCCCACATCCCCGAACCTCTAGCCCCGTCAGTGCCTAGCATCGTGGGGGCCTCTGGCCCTGGTGCCCATCCCTGCTGCCAGGGGTACTGTCGGCTGCTAGAGTGGGTGTTGCCCTGGGTGGGCCACCTGTTGCCCCACCAGCAGGTGTCAACCAGGTGTAGAGGGGTTATGGTGGAGGGTGAGGTGCCAGGGTGGGGGCACCCGTACGGCCGGTTTCACTCTGCAGAACCAGGGGCCAGGTTGAGTGGTCAGTGGGGTGTGCAGCAAGATGGCTGCCTTGCAGGCCGTGGCAATGGCGGTCTGTGCCTGGGCACTTCCCCAGTCCCATGTGGGGATACCTCAACCAAACAGTCCTTCCACCCCGTCACACCCGCCCCGGTGCTGTCAGGTCCTCACCCACCCCACCCCCCCACCCCCAGCCAGACGGGCTAGTGTCTGGCCCGGCAGCCCACGGTTGTGCCTCTCTGTGTCCTACCTCTGCCTCATCAGCGACAACTTCACTTGTCAATAACAAATCCGGTGTGGGTCCCGACGATTTCGTACGCGAAAACCGATTCTCCGCCCCATCGCTGAACGCGATTTCGGCTTCGGGGGACGGAGAATTCAGCCCATTGTCTTCCTCATCTTGGGTCTGTTGGTGCCCTCGCTCTGGGGCCTTTTGTTGCTTTCTCACTGAGGTGTTTTGTTGCTCTCTCACTGAGGTGTTTTGTTGCTCTCTCACTGAGGTGTTCCGTTGCTCATAGTGCTTTATTTGCAGTTGCCGTCTCTCAGGTACCTCCTCTAAATTCCTGCCCATGGTTCCATTCTTTTCTTACAATTGCAGCTTTAAATTTCATTGCCCCTTTAAGACTGCAGGCAGAATCATCCCAGAAATCAACAGAGTCTGATTTTGGGTGGGTAAAGAGGCATTTAGCCTGCCGCCAGCAATGGCAATTTTTTGTCGATGAAAATAATTTGCAGGCATGAGTTCCACACTGTATCGCTGGTGGCAGCCTCTGATTCGACCACCCCATCATCACCTCAATGTTTCAGTGATCCAGGCATCATATTTAAAGGCTGCCCCTCCACACAGCTGGCACATTTTGGAGTTTCCTAAGCAGTCATGGCTGCCAGATGGAGGAAACATTCTGCACCCAAGATCACTGGTGCCTCTACCGTGACTACTCTATCCAGGCTCTGGGCAAAGACCTCCAAACAAGGTCACCAATCCCAGCATTGGCACAAGAGGATGAATGATCTCCGTTCAGGCACAACTCACAGACCCATCACACATCTAGAGAATTCTCACCCAATGCCAACTCAAATAGAAACCATCACTAACTCACCCACACACAACTTTATCTGCCTTGCTGGTCATATCCTCATCACCCCATTAACATAAAAATACATTTGTATTGGAAAAAGCATTTAAGGGAAAAAGGGTGGCGCAGTGGGTTAGCCCTGTTGCCTCACGGCGCTGAGGTCCCAGGTTCGATCCCAGCTCTGGGTCACTGTCTGTGTGGAGTTTGCACATTCTCCCCGTGTTTGTCTGGGTTTCGCCCCCACAACCCAAAGATGTGCAGGGTAGATGGATTGGCCACGCTAAATTGCCCCTTAATTGGAAAAAAAATGAATTGGGTACTCTAAATTTGTAAAATAAAAACAACCAAGGGGGTTGCCTAGAAGAGAGGCCAACTTACTCTTCCCCAGCCAATCTTAACATAGGTTGCATGCTCAGCAGAGAGCCTAGTACCATGCGTGAATAGCACAATACACAGCTAGCCTGCATTTATTAAAGGAAGCCTGTTCCGCCTAAAAGGGAGATGCATTCTGGCTGCAGTAGCTGTAAAATAGTCTTAGGAAGGCAGTGATGGAAGGAAGAGGACTGGTAATGGAATCACAGGCCAGAGGGTAGGTTCATGTGTCCATGAATGTGGAACTGGAGGTTCCAGGATTTTAGGAGTGCCGAAAAAGGCCAAGGCCAAACTTTTACTGGCAAACGTGAAGTCCCACCGTCGGGATGAAATGCATGACCCTAAAGCACACTAGTAGGTAGCACAACTGTGGCAGCTATTTAAGATTAGTTGGTTGGCCTTCCATGCTGCCAACCCAAACAGCTCCGAAAGCTAGTGACATCGAAAAAAACCTGTTGGACTTTAACCTGGTGTTGTAAGACTTCGTACTGTGCTCACCCCAGTTCAACGCCGGCATCTCCACATCATGGCAACCCAAACAGAGGTGGCCGCTAATGAGGTTGGAAAGATATGGAGAGGACGCTTCCAACTTGAGGCACCCTCAGATTTTTTATTGTGTTGGGGCTCAAGGGATTCTTAGCACGTCCTGCTTCCACTCTCTCCATCTGTCTTCATGCAAGACAAGCTGGCTCACAACAAGTGGGAGAGATCCCAGACTCGTGGAAGTGTGATAACGTCAAGAATTGGCTCCACCAGTTAACTTATACGAAACAATGATTTATTCCAACTATAAACAACCATTTACAGATTGTTTTAAATCGTTCTTTCCATACTCAGCTCGAGGGTCGAACTGCTCGGAACAGTTCCAACTTGTCCCAGTGAATTCCCAACTCACGTCCCCGATTTGATTAGTGGGTCACATGACTCCTCCCTCAGAGAACGCCCCTTAAAGGGGCTAGCTTGTACAGGAGGGATGCCAGAACTTAAGGACCTCATAGACATTGCAGAGAGAGCCATTCAGCTGGATGGTGAGTATGTGGACCTTTCCTGTGCTGATGGCAAGGTTGGAAGTACACACTGAAGATCCAGCACTGCAGCATCCATCAGGCAGAATTCATCGGACACCTCACCCTCCAAAGAGTTGATACTCATGCCTGCATTCTTCCTGACTTCGCTGAAGCTCACTCGTGTCCAGGAACTGATCCTGAATCAAGAATACACTTTTAACATGGGTGCAGTTGCAGCATCCGAGCAGGATGGCTGAGAGAGTTAAATTAAGCAATAGTGCTTTTTCAGTAGACGTCTGGTATTGCCCATGTCCTTCATCATAAGGCTGCACTATTGTTCCTGAGCCAACAGAAGTTCCTGGTTTCTGAAAGCAAAAATGCAGTATGAGAAGGTTGGGATGAGAGAAGGGGTCGGAGGTGGTTTTTTGAGGGCCACGAAGAATCCAGCACGAGTTTCAAGGATACAAAGAAATAACATTTATTTACAATAACATGTATACAACAGCAGCAACCTCCCTTGCTGCTTACTCCTTCCTGCTGGTTCCAAACTGGCCAGCTTTATTTATACAGGCAGTCTGCTAATGATTTCTCTGCCCCCCTCATTGGGGAAGCTCATACTCCCACAGGATTGTGGGATTGTCATTAGTCCCCAGCCAATGGTAAGCAGGCAGATTATATCATCCCTCCCCCCCAAAGTCCAAGGAATCCACCGAAGACCCTGGCGAAGGAAGGCGTCGGACTAGTTTTGCCGCAAGCCGGACACCATTTGCATGAGGCACTGGATCGGGCGGCGTGTAACGAGATTGAGACCAGCGCTTCCATGATGAATGGCGTAACGGTTGTACATCCATGGCCTGTGGGCCCGAGGATTCCCCCTCTGATGCGTCCTGTGTCTCCATCTCGGAGTCAGAGTCTGCTACCTCTGTCATCTCGGCGTCTCTATCTCCATGCGGTTCTGTAATGACCTGCGCAGGCTTTGAGTGAGGCACCAGAGGAAGATTGTGAGGACTACTTTCCATTGTCCCTGGTCTCTGCGGCTGTAGAAATTAGCTCCGGGGGCGGGGAATCTTTGGAAGGGATAGTCTTCTGGTCCGAACGTGGTCTACGTATTTGCGCTGGAGACGACCCTGGGTTTGCACCTGGTAAGATATAGGGCCCGTTTGGCGAAAGATTACGCCAGGGACCCACTGGGCACCACCAGCAAAATTGCGAACGAACACTGGGTAACTGGGCGCAAACTGCCGAATCGTCCGATGCCGAGAAAAACCCTGTCCCTGCCGCTCTTATGTGCGGCGTACTTTTGTGCCACTGTCCGGGAAAACCATACTAAGGTGGGTGCGAAGTCTCCGGCCCATTAGGAGTTCTGCGGGAGCTACCCCAGTCACCGCATGGGGGGTGGTCCTATACAAAATCAAAAAGCAAGCCAGTCTCGTGTCCATTGACCCGGAAGACTGCTTCTTTAGGCCTCGTTTTAATGTCTGCACTGCGCGCTCCGCCAACCCATTTGAAGCCGGGTGGTGAGGGGCAGTGCGGATATGGCGTATGCCATTCATCTTCATGAACCTCGCAAACTCCTCACTGGTGAATGGAGTGCTGATATCCGTGACCTGCACCTCGGGGAGGCCATGTGTACTAAAAGACAAACGCATCTTCTCAATTGTTGCGCAGGACGTTGTGCCTAGCATCTTATGCACCTCTAGCCATTTAGACTGGGCGTCGATTAATAAAAGGAGCATGGATCTTTGAAAAGGGCCTGCGAAATCTGCATGCAAGCGCGCCCAAGGCCAACCTGGCCATTCCCAGTGATGTAGGGGCGCGGCCGGCGGAAGCTTCTGATGCTCCTGACAAATGGAGCAGTTTTGGGCCACCTTCTCAATGTCAGCGTCGAGGCCTGGCCACCAAACATAACTCCGGGCCAACATTTTAATTTTGGTCACACCTGGATGCCCATTGTGCAAGTCTCTTAGTATCAGCTCCTGTCCTTTTTCCGGGACAATCACACGCGTCCCCCACAAGAGGATGTCGTCTTCCACGCTGAATTCTGACAGCTTGGAGGAAAATGCCCGCAACTCGCCTGGGAGCTGTCTATGCTGCCCACCATACAGGACTATGTGTCGAACCTTTGACAGGACTGGGTCCGTCTGGGTCCACTCACGGATCTGTGATGCCGTGACAGGCAAGGTGTCCATAAAATTTAGTGTTGCAACCACCTCACCGGTCGTGGTGGTCGACATGGGGCCGGTCGATAAAGGCAATCGGATCAGTGCGTCGGCATTCACTATCTGCGTTCCTGGTTTGTGCTCCAGAGAATACTCGTAGGCAGCAAGCAACAAAGCCCAGCGCTGGATCCGTCCGGAAGCAATGGACGGTGTTAGCTTATCCTCTCTGAAAAGTCGCAGCAGAGGCTTATAATCAGTCACGATAGTGAAGTGGCGGCCATACACGTACTGGTGGAAACGTTTCACCGCAAAGACCACTGCCAGGCCCTCCTTCTCGGTCTGCACGTACTTTTTTTCCGCTGCAGTCAATGTGCGGGAGGAGAAAGCTATCTGCCGCTCGGCCCCGTTCTCCATCTTGTGGGACAGGACGGCCCCAATACCATACGGGGATGCATCACATGTGACGAGCAAAGGCTTTCCAGGATCATAGTGGGTTAGTAACCCAGACGACGACAATTGTTGTTTTACCCGCCGGAAAGCTGTTTCTTGCGGCTGACCCCAAACCCAGGTGTGATTTTTCTTTAGCAGAAGATGCAACGGGGCCAGCGTAGTTGCCAGATTGGGAAGGAACTTCCCGTAATAGTTTACGAGGCCGAGAAAAGGACGAAGATGTGAAGTGTCAGTCGGGGCGGGAGCCTGTTGAATCGCGCACACCTTCTCTGCGACGAGGCCCAAACCTTCGCGGCCCACCCGATAACCCAGGTAGACTACTTCCTTCACCTGAAAGGCGCACATTGTGCGACGTAAACGGACTCCAGCCTCCGAAAAGCATCTAAGGACAGCCTCTAGATTTTCCAGATGTTCCTGCTCCGACGTCCCTGTGATCAAAACGTCATCTAAGTAGACAGTAGCACGCGGTAAACCTCTCAAGATGCCCTCCATAACGCGTTGAAAAATAGCACAGGCAGAGGATACTCCAAAGGGCAAACGTGTATATTCATACAGGCCCCGGTGTGTATTAATCATATGGTTGGGAGGCAGGGTCCAGCTCCAACTGTAGATAGGCGTGACTCATATCTAATTTTGTGAACGAGAGTCCACCTGCAAGCTTTGCGTAGAGATCCTCTATGCGAGGCATTGGATATCCGTCGAGTCGGGAAACCGTATTCACTGTAAGTTTATAGTCGCCGCACAAGCGAACTGTGGCATCTGGCTTCATTACAGGTACAATTGGTGCTGTTCAGTCAGCAAAACGGACGGGCCTGATAATAAATACCCAAAGTTTCCAAACGAGTGACCTCCCCTTCTACCTTCTCGAGCAAGGCGTAAGGCACCGGGCCCGCCCGGAAATAGCGCAGCGTGGCTCCTGGTTTGACTTGGATACGGGCTACGGCCCCTTCTTTTTTTCCCCAAACCGGGCTGGAATACATCTGGGTATCGTCCTAGCACCTCAGTCAACCCTTCAGAAACTGTTTGGAGGATGTGCTGCCATTGCAACCGCAAATGGCGCAACCAGTCCCGACCCAACAGGCTGGGCCCATGGCCGTGCACCACGATAAGTGGGAAACACCCCCCCTGGCGTCCATAAACAACAGGGGTCATCGTAGTTCCTGCAATGTCCAATGGTTCCCCCATGTAGGTGGCCAACCTGGCCTGTCTGTCGGTTAATGTCAGGGTCTGTATACCCTGCTTGATGCAGTCGAATGTCCTCTGGGCGATCACGGAGACCGCTGCGCCAGTGTCCAACTCCATCTCAGGCGGGTGACCATTGACCCGTACTGTCACCTTCATGGGGGCCACATGGGGAGCTGCCACACAATGCAGCTGCAGGCAGTCGTCCTCCGTCACCACGTCCTCAGGAGTAGTCACCTCAGGTTCATCCACATGGCAGGTACGACCCCTGGGCTGGTCCCAGTTTCGGTCGAAACGACGGCCAGAACCGGCATCCGGAACGGGGTCGGCGCCTACAAGTCTGACACGGACATGGCTCCTCATCCATTGGTTCTGGAGAAGGCTCCCTTCGGGGAGGAATGTCCGACGGCCACTGGCGTCGATCCGGACGTCACATCGCCCAAGGTACCGCAGGAGTACGGGGGGACGTTTTCGGATGGAAGGGGTTGCACCCCAAGGCATGCACTTCCAGTCCCCGTAGCTCCTGCACTCCTCGTTCTGCGCTCTCTCGGGACAATACTATTTGAATGGCCTGTTGAAAAGTCAATGTTGGCTCAGCTAACAACTTTCTCTGGGTGGCTGCATTGTTAATACCGCAAACCAAACGGTCGCGTAACATTTCTGACAAGGTCTCACCACAGTCATAGTACTTCGCAATCCTGCATAGCCTGGTTAGAAAGTCGGCAAGGGATTCTCCTGGGGTCCTCTCAGCGGTATTAAACTGGTAACGTTGGACTATCGTGGACGGGGTTAGGTTAAAATGCTCCCTCACTAAATTCACAAGTTCATCAAACATTTTGGTGTCCGGCGCAGCTGGGTACATAAGGCTCCTAATCACCCCAAATGTATGCGGGCCGCATGCGGTGAGCAATATGACCACCTGGCGCTCGTTTTCGGTGATATTGTTTGCCCGGAAATAGTAACGCATCCGTTGTGCATACTGGTTCCAGCTTTCCAGCGCAGCATCAAAAACCTCCAAACGTCCGTACAGAGGCATGGTATAATAGAAAACAACTTCCAACCTGTATCCAACAAAAATCCAGGGAGGTGGCTTCAGCAGTGTAGACAGCTATTCACTTTAACCCTCGTCGCCAGTTTTGTGTGGGCCACAAAGAATCCAGCACGAGTTTCAAGGATACAAAGAAATAACATTTATTTACAATAACATATATATCCAACAGCAGCAACTTCGCTTGCTGCTTACTCCTTCCTGCTGGTTCCAAACTGGCCAGCTTTATTTATACAAGGAGTCTGCTAATGATTTCTCCGCCCCCTCATTGGGGAAGCTCATACTCCCAAAGGATTGTGGGATTGTCATTAGTCCCCAGCTAATGGTAAGCAGGCAGGTTATAACAGGTGGAAAGCAAGAGGTCCATGGTCACATCATCAGCACCTTGAACTTCATGCTAAACAGAAAGATTTTGCTAAAATCGGATTCAAAATCCAACAAAGGCAGCATGGTTGCTCAGTGGTTAGCACTGCTGCCTCACACCGTCGAGGTCCCAGGTTCGACCCTGGCCCTGGGTCACTGTCCTTGTGGAGTTTGAATATTCTCCCCGTGTTTGCGTGGGTTTATCCCCACAACACAAAGATGTGCAGGGTCGGTGGATTGGCCACGTTAAATTGCCCCTGAATTGGAAAAAGTGAATTTGGTACTCTAAATTTATTTTAAAAAAAGAAAATCCAACATAAGGCAAGAACAATCACCTTTCTGAATATTCTCGATTATGCAGAGCACAACAGCCACAGTGACTGCCAGCCCCATGATGCAGATTGCTGCCCCTTTCAAAGGGCGTAGGAGATGCTGGCATGTCTAATTCCCATTGGTCCTCTCTGCTCTTCCCTGTGGTTGTGTGTGATCTTGGGCGGGATTCTCCGACCCCCCGCTGGGTCGGAGAATCGCCGGGGGTTGGCGTGAATCCTGCCCCCGCCGGTTGCCGAATTCTCCGGCACCGGATATTCGGTGGGGGTGGGCATCGCACCGCGCCGGTTGGCGGGACCCCCGGCGATTCTCCGGCCCGCAATAGGCCGAAGTCCCGCTGCTGGAATGCCTGTCCCAGCGCCGAGAATCAAACCACCTCTCTTACCGGCGGGACAAAGCGGCGTGGGCGGGCTCCGGGGTCCTGGGGGGGGGCGCGGGGCGATCTGGCCCCGGGGGGCGCCCCCACGGTGGCCTGGCCCGCGATCGGGGCCCACCGATCTGCGGGCGCGCCTGTGCCGTGGGGGCACTCTTTTCCTTCCGCCTTCACCATGGTCTTCACCATGGCGGAGGCGGAAGAGACCCCCTCCACTGCGCATGCGCGGGGATGCCGTGAACGGCCGTTGACGCTCCCCGCATGTGCCGCACGGCAAAGTCAGTTTCGCGCCAGCTGGCGGGGCACCAAAGGCCTTTTCCGCCGGCTGGTGGGGCGGAAATCAGTCCGGCGCGGGCCTAGCCCCTCAAGGTTAGGGCTCGGCCCTTCAAGATGTGGAGGATTCCGCACGTTTGGGGCGGCGCGATGCCGGACTGATTCGCGCTGTTTTTAGGCGCCGGTCGGCGGACATCGCGCCGATTGCGGAGAATCCCGCCCCAGATCTTGTAAAAGAGAGGGAGGAATGACAGGGAGCGTGTTGCAAAATGTTTGGGTGACGTACCTGCCATAGCTGAATAACTGGAGGTACGTGGAAGGTGATTGAAGTGGAATTCGGGTCAACAGTGTTGGTAAGCATGTGAGCATGAGGTGGAGCATTTGAATGTCCTGATTGTTGATGGGTGAGTGATTTGGTTGTGGTTCATTGACAGCCTGAGTGGTTGGTGACGTGGGTCAGAGATGTAATTTGAAAATCTTTTCACAGACCTTGACTACAGGTGCGAGGTCATCAATCAGGTCTTCTGGGACAGACTCCAGGAATTCACCTCCCTAACCACCTGTTCCCAATCCCTTCACATGATATGCCTTGAGGGTCTCCTGGTCTTCTGTGGAAGCCTGTGCTTGGATTTTACCAGCTCATTGAAGACAGTCTGGGAGATAGGAGGAGATGATCAATTCCAGCAAAGGGAGGGAGAAAAGTCAACATTTTTAAGTTGCCAGGGAATATTCCCAGTCACAAGAGTGGCAGGAAGCACGTCTCCTGCCAACTAGAGATTGGCTTAATTGGCCTAGTGATGGCTATTTTTCCGCCGTAAGATGTCTTACAACACCAGGTTAAAGTCCAACAGGTTTATTTGGAATCATTAGCTTTCGGAGTGCTGTTCCTTCATCACTCACCTGTTGAAGGAGCTGCGCTCCGAAAGCTAGTGATTCCAAATAAACCTGTTGGACTTAACCTGGTGTTGTAAGAATTCTTACCATGCCCATCCCAGTCCAACACCGTCATTTCCACATCATATTTTTCCGCCAGCATTTTACTGGAATGCCTCCCGCCCCTACCTCTCCATTCTGTGGCGAGTCTGTAAGGTGCTTTCACGTGAACTCCCAGCAGTTTCCTGTAGAAGTCTTGGCTTCCTTAGGCTTCATGTCCTGAAGATAAAATGCCCAGTGAAAATGTCCTACCCTGAGACCCTTGAACCCCAACACAATAAAACATCTAAGGGTGTGTCAAGTTGGAAGCGCCTTCTCCATATCTTTCCAACCTCATTAGCGGCCACCTCTGTTTGGGTTGGCAGCATGGAAGGCCAACCAACTAATCTTAAATAGCTGCCACAGTTGTGCTACCTACTAGTGTGCTTTAGGGTCATGCATTTCATCCAGACGGTGGGACTTCACGTTTGCCAGTAAAAGTTTGGCCTTGGCCTTTTTCGGCACTCTTAAAATCCTGGAACCTCCAGTTCCACATTCATGGACACATGAACCTACCCTCTGGCCTATGATTCCATTACCAGTCCTCTTCCTTCCATCACTGCCTTCCTAAGACTGTTTTACAGCTACTGCAGCCAGAATGCATCTCCCTTTTAGGCGGAAGAGGTTTCCTTTAATAAATGCAGGCTAGCTGTGGATTGTACTATTCACGCATGGCACTAGGCTCTCTGCTGAGCATGCAACCTATGTTAAGATTGGCTGGGGAAGAGTAAGTTGGCCCCTCTTCTAGGCAACCCTCTTGCTTGTTTTTATTTTACAAATTTAGAGTACCCAATTCATTTTTTTTCCAATTAAGGGGCAATTTAGCGTGGCCAATCCACCTACCCTGCACATCTTTGGGTTGTGGGGGGCGAAACCCACGCAAACACGGAGGCAACAGAGCTAACCCACTGCGCCACCATGCTGCCCTACCCCCTTGGTTGGTTGAAACAAAATTCCTTTTTCCCTTAAATGCTTTTTCCAATGCAAATGTATTATTATGTTAGTAAGGAGACAATCAAACAAGATTATCCTGAGTCAAAGATGGAGTAAGGTTATTTGTTACTATACCAGAGAAAAAAATAATAAAGACGTGGTGACATACACACAGATATCAGAAATGGGAAAGTTGGAGTCCAATATAAAGTTAAAAGAATATACAACGAAGTTGTTTGCTTACCTTTGAGGCAAGTTTGATGAATGTTGCAGCCATTTGAAGTTACTTGATTTCCTGTAGAAATCTGGGGTTGACGTTGTTGAAGATGCTCTTTTTTTTTCGCCCAGAGAATGAAAGAGAGAATGAGAGAGAGAAAGAGAATGACAACTTGTATGATATAGATCAACAGGAGATAACGATTATTTCATCTCCACCGAGATTTTAAATGTCTGATGAGTAACTGATCAAAATCTATCAATTTGCATCTTCAAAGACTTTCTTTCAAGAGTGTCTCTGTTTGAAGTGGACCTTGACACCCCATGTGTGAAAATAACAGGTCTGCAGTGCAATTCATATAGACTTTCCAGAGAAGTGGCAAACCTTACATTATCAGGTGACTCACAGCAGCCATTTCTTAATCATTGTCTTTTCTTCTATTTTTAAAAAATGGTTCTTCTTTAAACAGCACAAGGGGCAAAATTCTCCTACCCGCCCCGCCACATTTCTGCCCCGACCGGCCGGCGGGAGTCTCCGTAACACCGGCTGGTCAATGGGGTTTCCCATTGTGGGGCAGCCCCACGCCGTCGGGAAACCCCCCGGCGCCGGCAAAACGGAGACTCCCGCCGGCGGAGAATGACGCCCCAGATGTCTGTGATTCTCTCGTAGCTCTCACTCAGTCACAGTTTCTTGTCATCATGATACCTGTTGGCAGCCCAATTCGCACTGGGCTAAACATTGTATTCAAACTTGTAAACAGGCAACTCAAAGTGTGTGTTATGCATCTCAATAAGAATAGAGACGGGGCAATTATGCATCAGGATTCCATACCCAAAATATTTTTATTTTTTTTAAATAATTTTTATAGAAGGTTTTCATAAATATCAATAACAAAATGAGAAAGAAAAAAGAACCCAACTGGGTTAAGTACAAAACACAAACTAAAAAAGCAACCCCCCAAACCCCTCCCCCCCGTACATAAATAATAAATTAACATTAACACCCTGACTTAACACAACAGGTGTATACACCCCCTCAGACCCTTCCAGTGAAAATAACATAAACAAAAATAAAGTAAACCCCCCCCCCCCCGAGCTGCTGCTGCTATTGACCAATGTCTATCGTTCTGCCAGAAAGTCTAAGAACGGTTGCCACCGCCTAAAGAACCCTTGTACCGACCCTCTCAAGGCGAATTTCACCCTCTCCAATTTAATGAACCCTGCCATATCGCTGATCCAGGATTCCACGCTTGGGGGCCTCGCATCTTTCCACTGAAGGAGAATCCTTCGCCGGGCTACCAGGGACACAAAGGCCAGAATTCCGGCCTCTTTCGCCTCCTGCTCTCCCGGCTCCCCTGCCACCCCAAATATTGCGAGCCCCCAGCCCGGTTTGACCCTGGATCCTACCACCCTCGACACCGTCCTCGCTACGCCCTTCCAAAATTCCTCCAGCGCTGGGCATGCCCTGAACATATGGGTGTGATTTGCTGGGCTCCCTGAGCACCTAACACACCTGTCCTCACCCCCAAAAAAACGGCTCATCCTTGTCCCGGTCATGTGTGCCCTGTGCAGCACCTTAAACTGTATGAGGCTGAGCCTCGCGCACGAAGAGGAAGAGTTCACCCTCCTAGGGCATCTGCCCACGTCCCCTCTTCGATCTCCTCTCCCAACTCCTCCTCCCACTTACCTTTCAACTCCACCACCGAGGCCTCCTCCTGCATCACCTGGTAAGTTTCTGAGATCTTCCCCCCCCCCCCCCCCCCCCCCCCGAGAGCACCCTGTCCTGTATTGTGTGTGGCAGTAGCCGCGGGAATTCCACCACCTGCCGTCTGGCAAACGCCCTTACCTGTAAGTACCTGAAGGTGTTCCCCAGGGGGAGCCCGTACTTCTCCTCCAGCTCACCCAAGCTCGCAAACTTCCCGTCCACAAACAGGTCCCCCAACTTTCGTATCCTTGCCCTGTGCCACCTCGAAAACCCTCCACCTGTTCTTCCTGGGGCGAACCGGTGGTTCCCCCGTAATGGGGTCCACGCCGAGGCCCCAACTTCCCCCCTATACCTCCTCCACTGCCCCCAAACTTTGAGGGCCGCCACCACCACCAGGCTCGTGGTATACCTCATTGGAGGGAGCAGCAGCGGTGCCGTTGCCAGCGCCCCCAGACTCGTACCCACAGGACGCCGTCTCCAGCCTCTTCCATGCAGCCCCCTCCCCCTCAATCACCCACTTGTTCACCATCGTCGCATTGATGGCCCAGTAGTACCCACAGAGGTTGGGCAGCGCCAGCCCTCCCCTATCTCTACTCCGCTCCAGGAACACCCTTCTCACCCTCGGAGTCCCTCGCGCCCACACAAACCCCATTATACTCCTGTTAACCCGCCTGAAAAAAGCCTTCGGGATAAACACGGGGAGGCACTGGAACAGGAACAAAAACCTTGGGAGCACCATCATTTTGATTGACTGCACCCTACCTGCCAAGGACAGCGGCAACGCGTCCCACCTCTTGAACTCCTCCTCCATTTGCTCCACCAGCCTGGTAAAGTTAACCCCCAGCTCCTGGCCACCTGGACCCCCAAATATCTGAAGCTCCTCTCCGCCCTTTTTAGTGGGACCTCGCCAATCCCCCTCTCCTGGTCCGCTAGCTGAACTACAAACTGCTCGCTCTTCCCCATATTGCGCTTGTACCCCGAAAAGTCCCCGAATTCCCTAAGGATCCTCATTACCTCTGGCATTCCTCCCACCGGGTCCACCACATACAGCAGCAGGTCGTCCGCATAAAGCGACACCCTATGCTCCTCCCCACCCCGCACCAACCCCCTCCAGTTCCTCGACTCTCTCAGTGCCATAGCCAGGGGTTCAATCGCCAGTGCGAAGAGCAGGGGGGACAGGGGACACCTCTGTCTCGTCCCTCGGTGCAACCGAAAGTACTCGGACCTCCTCCTGTTTGTGGTCACACTCGACATGGGGACCTCATACAACAGCCTAACCCACCTGACAAACCCCTCCCCAAACCCAAACCTCTTCAGCACCTCCCACAGGTACCCCCACTCTACCCTATCGAAGGCTTTCTCAGCGTCCATCGCCACCACTATCTCCACCTCCCCCTCCCTCGCCGGCATCATCGCAACGTTCAAAAGCCTCCGCACATTCGCGTTCAACTGTCCCCCCTTCACAAACCCTGTCTGGTCTTCATGGATGATCTGCGGCACACAATCCTCAATCCTCGTGGCTAAGACCTTCGCCAGCACCTTGGCATCTACATTTAGCAAGGAAATCGGTCTGTAAGACCCACATTGCAGGGGATCCTTGTCCCACATCAGGATCAAGGAGATCAGTGCCCGGTCCATATATTTTTTATAGAACACGACCGGGAAACCGTCCGGCCCCGGTGCCTTCCCCGCCTGCATGCTTCCCATCCCTTTGATCAGCTCCTCCAGCCCAATCGGGGCCCCCAGTCCTGCCACCAGTCCATCTTCCACCTTTGGAAACCTCAATTGGTCCAGGAAACGGCCCATCCCTCCCTCCTCCCGTGGGGGCTAGGATCGGTACAATTCATCGTAGAAGTCCATGAAGACCCCATTGATGCCAACCCCACTCCGCACCACGCTCCCTCCCCTATCCATAACTCCCCCGATCTCCCTAGCTGCGTCCCGCTTCCGAAGCTGATGCGCCAGCATATGGCTTGCCTTTTCCCCATACTCGTAGACCGCCCCCTGGGCCTTCCTCCATTGCACCTCCGCCTTCCTGGTGGTCACCAGGTCGAATTCGGCCTTGAGGCTGTGCCTCTTCCTCAACAATCCTTCCTCAGGCTCTTCCGCATACCTCCTGTCTACCCTCACCATCTCCCCCACCAGCCTCTCCCTCTCCTCCCGCTCCCTCCCCTCCTTGTGGGCCCTAATGGAGATCAGCTCTCCCCTCATCATTGCCTTCAGTGCCTCCCATACCATCCCCACTCGGACCTCCCCGTTGTCGTTGATCTCCAAGTACCTCTCTATACTTCCTCGGACCCGCTCACTCACCTCCTCGTCCGCCAACAGCCCCACCTCCAAGCGCCACAGCGGGCGCTGGTCCCTCTCCTCCCCCATCTCCAAGTCCACCCAATGCGGGGCGTGGTCCGAAAAGGCTATTGCCGAATACTCGGTATCCTCTACTCTCGCTATCAGCGCCCTACTCAAAATGAAAAAGTCGATTCGAGAATAAGCCTTATGAACATGTGAGAAGAATGAAAATTCCATAGCCCCCGGCCTTGCAAATCTCCAAGGGTCCACCCCTCCCATTTGGTCCATAAATCACCTCAGCACTCTAGCTTCCTCCCCATCCTAGACCTGGAGCGATCCAGTGCCAGATCCAACACCATGTTAAAGTCTCCCCCCATTATCAGGCCCCCCATTTCCAAGTCTGGGATCTGACCCAGCATACGCCGCATAAAACCTGCATCGTCCCAGTTCGGAGCATACACATTGACCAGTACCACCCTCTCTCCCTGCAACTTACCACTTACCATTATGTACTGTAGCCAGTTAAAATGGCTAACTCCCGATTTAGAATGGCTAACCCCGATTTAAAATGGCGAACGGCAAAGGCTGATGGGAAAATCAGCCAAAAGGACTGAAACAAACAGCTGCAGGTAGACTGTGTATTCACCTCTGGGAAGGCCAGGCAAGATCAATACCTGTAGCCATCAGCACAACAAAACACCAGCCACCTGAATACTAATGAGCAGTCCCCGGGAACAATGTGCAACAATTTAGACACACAAAGCCAACCCAGACTCTTCGGCACCAACAGAAGCCTACACAAAGGGAGGTGAATGACCACCTCAAGACCGCCCATCGATCAAGGAATCGCTCCAGCATTGGAGAATATCGAACCAAGTGATTGGGCCAAAGTCCAACCACTTGGTTCGATATTCTCCAATACTGGAGCGATTCCTTGATCGATGGGCGGTCTTGAGGTGGTCGTTCACCTCCCTTTGTGTAGGCTTCTGTTGACAAAGTCCAATCACTTGGAACCAGATACAGGGTCCACCCCAAAAGGCAGGAAGCCCCTGGGGACTATAAGAATAGAGTGCAAGTTCAAATCGACCCTTCTGCTACCCCTTCTGCATCCTCCTGCACCCTTCTGCTTCTTCTTCTGACCGGGTCACTCAGCAACGCAGACCAACCCTTGACAGTGACCGGTCCAGCCATCGCAAAACATCCCGTAAGTCTTACTTCAACGCTCGCAACGAGATAAGCGCTCCTAGCTATCAATCTGTACCAGCTTCGAATCCCACAGGCTCAGAACCCGAATGAAAGGCCATTCGTTTCCCTGACCTGGTGGGCCATTTCCAAGTTAAGTATTGGCCTGTTAGTTGTAGGAAGTAGCTTAGACGTAGAATTTATGCATTAGTATTGACTACTGTGTATAATAAATGTGCTTTGATTTAACTCTTACTAAGCGGAGTATTGGATTATTGATCATTACTCAGACTTGAACCACGTGGCGGTATCAGAAAGATACCTGGCGACTCAAGAGCAAAGGTGATAGAACAGAGCAATTAAACTAAGGCTAAAGTTAGCAACAGTACCTACCGCTATTATCTGCCACAATGCTCGACGCCTCGAATGACACCTTCTTTCCCACCAAGATCGCCACCCCTCGATTTTTGGCATCTAGCCCCGAGTGAAAGACCTGACCTACCCACCCTTTCCTCAATCTTACCTGGTCTGCCACCTTCAGGTGTGTCTCCTGGAGCATAACCACATCCGCCTTGAGCCCCTTTAGGTGCGCGAACACGAGGGCCCGCTTAACCGGCCCATTCAGTCCCCTTACATTCCAGGTTATCAGCCGGATCAGGGGGCTACCCGCCCCCATCCCCCGCCGACTAGCCATGACCGCTCCTCGGCCAGCCACGCGCCCGCACCCCACACCCGGCCCATTCCCCACAGCGGCATACCCCCGTCTTGACCCCCCTCACTTGCTCCAGCTCCTCCTTGACCTTAGCAGCAGCAACTCCTGCTGCCACATAGGCCCCCACGTCCGGCCCCTCCAGCAGGCTCAGAATCCGCAGATTCTTCTGCCTCGATCGATTCTCCATCTCCTCAAACCGCTCCTGCCATTTCTTGTGGAGTGCCTCGTGCGCCTCCACCTTTACCGCCAGGCCTAAGATCTCGTCCTCATTGTCAGAGATTTTTTGTCGAGCCTCTCGGATCACCACCCCCTGGGCCGTCTGTGTCTCCAGCAGCTTATCAATAGAAGCCTTCATCAGCTCTAGCAGGTCAGTTTTAATCTCTCTGAGGCAGCACTGGATACCCTCCTGTTGCTCCTCCGCCCACTGCCTCCACGCTGCCTGGTCTCCGCCCGTCGTCATTTTGTCCTTCTTTCCTCCCTTCTTCGGGTCCACCACCACCGTTTTTGTCACCCCGCTTCTAGTTAAAGCCATAGACTGACGGGGAGCTGTTATTAACTCCTTCCCACACAGGAAAATGTCGCAAAAGTGCCGTTGGTGGCCCTGAAAAGAGCCCAAAAGTCCGTTTTTGCGGAAGCCGCCTAATGTGCGACTTAGCTCCGCACAGCCGCAACCGGAAGTCGAGAGAGAGAGAGAATCCTTTTGGCAGTGTTCGCTTCACCAATCTGCCACAAAGGTCTGTGAAAACTCCTGAAAAAGGTCTGAGAGTCCGTTCCAGGCGGGAGCTGCCGAATGCGCGACCTACTCCTCCATGGCCGCCACTGGGAGCCTCGTCCCCGCTTCTTCAATGGCCTTGGTGAGATCTTTTCACAGTTGTTCCCTCTGCTGCTAGAATTCACCTTTAATAAAGGCCCTCAAGTCGGCTTGAAGCCTTTAAGCTTGCCCTTCCCCCACCTGCATGCTGGAAGAGGCTTTTGTCTTTCCTGCAGCTCCAGCCAAATCTTTTACTGTTTCTGCCGGGTCTGGTAACCAAGAGACATACCATTCCTGGGGGACACTGTCGGGGGAATGTTGCAGTCTTCTTCCCACACCGGGAAATGTTGAAAAAATGCCATTGGGGGCCCTGTAAAGAGCCCAAAAGTCCATTCCAAGCGGGAGCTGCCGAACATGCGACTTAGCTCTGCATAGCCGCACGCGGAAGTCCCCCTCCCCAAAATATTGACATACAAAGGTTTTTCCTCGTGTTTATCTAGGGCATTTGGAGCTTTGTACTAACACAAATCCTGATGGCAAATATACCAGAAACTAAATAATATGGTAACTGTGTGCAAATAATATTTATAAATGCAGTGTTCCATGAGTGTATCATTCTTAAGAGTAGGATGAGTTGGAAGGTTTCTAGTAATTCGGCTCCTTCCAATAAGTTAGGAATGGCGCAATCCCCTCTCCCATAGCTATTTATATTAGAAACTTAGAGATAGAATAAAACGATTTCATCTTGGAAGTTTTCATAACATAGAGATAACAAAAGGTCTCTACCTGTAACATGAGGCAGCACGGTAGCATAGTGGTTAGCACAGTTGCTTCACATCTCCAGGGTCCCAGGTTCGATTCCCGGCTTGGGCCACTGTCTGCCCGATCTGCACGTTCTCCTCGTGTCTGCGTGGGTTTCCTCCGGGTGCTCTGGTTTCCTCCCACAGTCCAAAGATGTGCAGGTTAGGTGGATTGGCCATGCTAAATTGCCCTTAGTGTCCAAAAAAGGTTAAGTGGGAGTTACTGGGTTATGGGGATAGGGTAGAGACGTGGACTTGAGTAGGGTGCTCTTTGTAAGGGTGCAGACTCGATGGGCTGAATGGCCTCCTTCTGCACTGTAAATTCTATGATTTTATGAGCCTAACTTTTCTCTTCAGATACTGATATACCTGCTATATATCTTCAGCATTAAAGTAGTATATTTTTATAATTTTATAATTTTTCCAAGTAGTCTTTACCAGACACAAATGTAATTATCAACACAAAATGTTGGTAATACTTAGAGGATCAGGCAGCATCTGCAGAGAAACAGAGTTAATGGCCGGGGCTTTGCTCCCACGTTTGTCGAGGGCTCAAATGGTGACATGGGTGCAAAACTCTGTGAGAGGCCAAAAGCGAAATTCTCGCTTCACGGCATGATCATCCCTGCTTCCAGCCATTGATGTAATGAGCATTGAGCCCAGATAGTTTGGGAACTTTATTTAAATACATTATCATCTCACTTTTGGGGGGTTCCCCATTGTACCATCGCCCCACATTGGAACGTCATGTCGGTGCGGTTTAGTAGAGGTCTGGAGCAAAGTGAACCAGGTGAAGAGACCATGCCGGGGTGGATCGTTAAGTACAGCCCCCGGGAGAAGAGGAGACATGGCTGGGCAGTGCGAACAGGGTTCCTCTGGGCACTCCATGGGGGGGGACCCCATTGCGCTGGGGGGGGCGTCTACATTGGGGAGCCCCTTTTGGTGGGGTCTATATGTCCGTTTACGGGGGAGAGATTCTTAATTTTTGAAGGGCTTCCCAATCTCTGGACAGTCGATATTGGCGGTCCTTCTAGCCCCCCTTCTACCAGCGTGACAGCATGGGAATATCTCCGGGATTTTTTTTCTTCTAAAAACAGGACAGTAGGGGCTTTTCACAGTAACTTCATTTGAAGCCTACTTGTGACAATAAGCAATTTTCGTTTCATTTCAGTATGGTGAGAAAATGCAGCCGTGCAGCTGGTGTGCTACAGATTGCCTTCCTCACTTGGTTCAGCACTAAATAAGAAAAAGCGTAAAATTGTACCCGATATTTCATCTAATCACATCCAAAGTGCTTAATGGGAGGATCAGGTGGTTTTATTTGAATTTATGTTAAGCTTCAGAGAGGCGGTGACATAGTGATATTGTTGCTGGACTAGTAAACCAGAGACCCAGATGGTGAAATTTGAATTCAATAAAGAAAAATCTGGAAATAACAGTCTAATGATGACCATGAATCGAATGATCGACTAACGACCTTTGGGGAAGGAAATCTGCCGTCCTTAACTGGTCTGGCCTACATGTGCCTCCGGATCCACAGCAATGTGGTTGACTCTTAACTGCCCCCAATTAGTGATGGCCAATAAATGCTGGTTCAGCCTGTGACGCCCACGTTCCATGAATTAATTAAAAAAATCATTGGAACACTGCATGAGGCCACAGAGGTGAGCATGAGATCAAAATGGAGAATTTCCTTTGATTCAATCTTAATTTGAATCTAAAGATGCTACTCGACTTGTTGAGTCTTTCCAGCATTTTCTGTTTTTCTTTCAGATTTTTAATTCAGATTTCCAGCACCCACAATAGTTTGTTTTTGTGTTGCAATGTAACTGCCAAACCTGAGTTTTCCCCACTATCACAAATTTTCTCCTGGGAAGAATTCATGCTAAAATAACACAAAACTATGTGCTTTATTTCTGATTGATAAAACTATTTTTTTTATTAATGTGAGCACCATTTGAGATCCAGTTCTGAAGTTTCCAAGATTTCAAGTGCAAGGCTGTCACTGGGTACCTTGTAAGAGCTTGGGATCGTAAATCCTTGGAGACATTTAGCCATGTAATTTCGCACAGACACAGACTTGTCAACTAACATCAACAATAACTTGCATTTATCAGATTCTGCCAATTTAAGTGAATATGGAAGCAGGAATATATCAAGGATCGTTGCATACACTGCATCAATATTTGAGCGATAAATCTCCAGTTTGGGATATCAAGTTTATTTTGTGGAAAAGCGAAAGGACTGTGGGGAATAAGACACAAAAGCTTACACATGAAAAGTCTCAATATATGTTGCAAGGGAAAGAAAATTAAAAGTGCAAGGATTATTGGATTTCCAAGTCTAAGGTCTAAATATCAACTGAAGTCACAATAAGGGTTTCCTGCAATTTAGTCAATAAATGAAAGCAACATAGAAGCATAGAATGTCGACAATGCAGAAGGAGGCCATTTGGACCATTGGGTCTGCACTAACCGTCTAAAAGAGCACCCTAACCTAGGCCCGCTCCCCCATCATATTCCCGTAACCCCACATAATGGTTTGCACACTGAGGGACAACGTAGCATGGCAAAGCCACCTAACCTGCACATTTTTGGACTGTGGGAGTAAAACAAAGTATCCGGAGGAAACACACACAGACATGGGGAGAAAGTGTAAACTCCACACAGACAGTCAGCCAAGGATGGAATTGAATCTGAGTCCCTGGCGCTGTGAGGCCATGCCACCTGTAATGCTGCCCATGATCTAAACTAAATCTTTTGATCCTAATGGGGCGACACAGTCGCACAGTGATTAGCACTGCTACCTCACAGCACCAGGGACTCTGATTCAATTCCAACCTCGGGTGGCTGTCTGTGTGGAGTTTGCACTTTCTTCCCATGTCTGTGTGGGTTTCCTAAGGGTGTTCCGGTTTCCTCCCAGTCCAAAGATGTGCAGATTAGGTGGATTGGCCATGCTAAATTGCCCCTTAGTGTCCAAAGGTTGGGTGGGGATACAGGGCTAGAGATGGTAGGGCGCTCTTTCGGCGGGTTGGTGCAGACTCGATGGGCCAAATGGCCTCCTTCTGCACTGTAAGGATTCTATGAAATTTAAAGCTGTATGTTTCTGTCCATTTATACCTATATACCTATATTATGCATGGGTATTCAACTACACACATAGGATCCTGAATGCGTAGCTAAACAGGCTTACACCTGTTCCAAGCTGGCAGGCTATTTGCCCATTTACAAATCTGCCTCAATATTTCATCCAGTGTGCCCTACCCAGTTTTCAACCACTAGAAGGCTGGTTTTCAGGTGTGGAATTAGCTGACGTGTGGAATTTCTCCACTAATTTACAAAATATTCCAAGGTTAATCTTTAGAATAAATATCCCCACCAATGTATGAAAATGGAAATACTGAAATCTGGATGTTATAGATTTTTAGATCTTACATTTTCATGTTACTTTCACTATCACCGGCAGCCACTGGAATAGTGTGAACAGACAAAGACACTGCTGTCTGCTTAGCTGGGGTGAAAATGATTCAAGCACTCACGTCTCTTAAACATGACATTTTAATTATAAATCAAATCTACCTGCAACAGTGAAAGAAGGTGGAAACCAAGCTTAAAACATGGTGTGAAAAATGGGAAAACAGCACCGGATCAAAATAGTATTAAAGAAGAGAAAGTGTCAAAAACCAAATCAGAAGGTGGTAAGTTCATGAATTACCTCCCCACACCTCCCTACCTCCCCTTTCTACATCAAACATGCTTAAAACCTACCTCTTTTACCAAGCTTTTGGTCATCTGCCCTGATATCCCCTTTTGTGGCTCCGTGTCGCACTTTGTTTTATATTGCTCTTGGGCAGCGCTTTGTGAGGTTTCTTTCTATTGAGAGTGCTATATAAATAAAGGTTGTTGTTGTAAGTGGGAAATGGCAAAAATATTGCCCCAAATCTTCCAATCAGAATTGGAAATCCCATTTCTGACCCTGATCAGACAACAAAATACCCATTTACCTCCCTCTGATTTTTCTGGAGGATCCTATCAAACTCTTCAAATGCTTTGGGGAGTCAGGAGTTGTGTTACTCACCACAGAATTCCCAGCCTCTGACTGCTCTTGTCGCCACAGTATTTATAACACCAATCCAGTTCAGTTTCAAATTAATGGTAACCTCCAGGATATTAATAGTGGGGGATTCAGCAATGGTGATGCCATTGAATGTCAAAGGGAGATGATTGGATTCTCTTTTGTTGGAGATAGTCATTGCCTGGCACTTCTGTGGTGTGAATGTTACTTGCCACTTATCAGCCCAAGCCTGGATCCTGTCCAGGTCCTTTTTTTAAATTTGTTCATGGGGCGCGGGCGTCGTAGGCTGTGCCAGCATTTATTGCCTATCCCTAATAGCCCTTGATAGCCAGTTCAGAGTCAACCATATTGCTTTGGGTCTGGTGAAATGTGTAGGAGACCAGGTAAGGACAGCAGATTTCCTTCCCTGCAGAACATTAGTGAACCAGATGGGTTTTGACAGCAATTGACAATGGTTTCATGGTCATCATTAGACTTTTAATTCCAGATTTTTATTGAACTCAAATGTCACCATCTGCAGTGGCGGGATTTTAATCTGGATCCCCAGATCATTACTCTGGGTCTCTGCTTTACTTGTCCAGTGAAAAAACCACTATGCCACCACCTTCCCCTTCCTGGATATGGGCTGCTTCAGTATCTGAGGAGTCGCGAATGGAGCCGAACATAGAGCAGTCATCAGCGAATATCTCTATTTCTGAGCTAATGATGGGGAGAAGGTCATTGATGAAGCAGTAAAAGATAGTTGGGCATAGACCACAACACTGAGAAACTCCTGTAGTGATGTTCTGGGAGGGTGGCAGCTGGGTAGGCCGATATGTGGATAGATAGTATGATGGCAGATTGGTGAGGTGGTATATGGGTAGGGTGGCAGATTGGTGTGGTGGTATATGGGTAGGGTGGCAGGTCAGTCATGTGGCAGGTGAATGCAGTGGTAATGATGGCACATGAGTGGGGTGGCAGGTGAGTAGAGTGGCAGGTGTGCAGCTTGGATAGGTGGGTCAGGATTAGTCAGATCAGGAGGAGTTGTCAGTTTGGAGGCTGGTCAGGTTTGGTCGAGGGCTAGGCAGCTTCATAGAACCATAGAATCATAAAATCAAAGAAAAGTTACAACACAGAAGGAGGCCATTCAGCCCATCTTGACCTTGCCAGCCCAAGGACACCCAGATGTCCTTTTGAATCTCACCTTCCTGCACCCGGTCCATAGCCCTGTAGTTTAGAGCACTTAAGTTGCAGGTCTTGGTACTTTTTAAAAGGGTTTAGTGTCTCTGAATCCACCACCAACTCGGGCAGTGAATTCCAGACACCCAACCCTCTGCGTAAAAAAGTTCATCCTCATGTCCCCATTACACCATCTGCCCCTTATCTTGAAACTACGTCCCCTGGTTCCAGAATTCTCCACCAAGGGAAACAATTTTATCCTGTCCACCCCATCTCTTGCCCTCATAATTTTGTACACCTCTCAATGAAGTCACCCTGAGGACCTGGCCGCCCATCAGGGCACAGAGGGACCCAGAGGGGGGTCCCACGACGGCCGATTGTGTACAGGCGTCGCTGGCCATTTGAACAGATGACGGACAGCCATTTTGGGTCCCGGCCACCACGAGGGGAGGATGGGCGCCGCCATCTTGTGACCCCCCCAGCCATGTGCGATGCATGGGAGTGGCCATTTTGTCCACCCCCGACCACGTGCGATCCGTGGGGGCGGCCATTTTGTCCACCCCCGGCCGCGTGCGATTCATGGATGCCGCCATCTTGGATGACAACAAAGGACCCCAGCATCGACGGCTCCACGGGGTCCGAAGAAGACGCTGAGACACTACGACCACATCTGGCCTCGGTGACGCTGCATCAAGCACGGCCCCGGACGCTCCAGACGACGACAACAACGGTGCTGATCAACGGACACGAGACACCATGCCTGATCGACTCCGGGAGCACCGAAAGCTTCATCCACCCCGACACGGTAAGACGCTGTTTTTTGACCATCCGTCCCAGTACGCAAAAGATTTCCCTAGCTGCAGGATCCCACTCCGTAGAGATCAAAGGGTTCTGCACAGTGACCCTAACGGTGCAAGGGAGGGAGTTTAAAAACTACAGGCTCTACGTCCTTCCCCAACTCTGCGTGCCCACATTACTGGGATTAGATTTCCAGTGCAACCTGCAGAGCCTAACGTTTCAATTCGGCGGCCCAATACCCCCACTCACTATCTGCGACCTCGCAACCCTTAAAGTTGAACCGCCATCCTTGTTTGCAAACCTTACCCCGGATTGCAAACCCGTCGCCACTAGGAGCAGACGGTACAGCGCCCAGGACCGGACATTTATTCGGTCCGAAGTCCAGCGGTTGCTGAAGGAAGGCATAATCCAGGCCAGCAATAGTCCCCGGAGAGCACAGGTGGTAGTAGTAAAGACCGGGGAGAAGCAAAGGATGGTCATAGACTATAGCCAGACCATCAACAGGTACACACAGCTAGATGCGTACCCTCTCCCCCGCATATCCGACATGGTAAATCGGATTGCCCAATATAAGGTCTTCTCCACCGTGGACCTCAAGTCCGCCTACCATCAGCTCCCCATCCGCCCAAGTGACCGCAAGTACACAGCCTTCGAGGCAGACGGGCGACTATACCACTTCCTAAGGGTCCCATTTGGCGTCACAAACGGGGTCTCGGCCTTCCAACGGGAGATGGACCGAATGGTTGATCAACACGGGTTGCAGGCCACGTTCCCGTATCTCGACAACGTAACCATCTGCGGCCACGATCAGCAGGACCACGACGCCAACCTCCAAAAATTCCTCCAGACCGCTAACGCCTTGAACCTCACATACAACGAGGACAAGTGCGTGTTTAGCACAAAACGGCTGGCCATCCTGGGATACGTAGTGCGCAATGGGATAATAGGCCCCGACCCCGAACTGCTCCAAAGCCCTGAAACGCTGCCTGGGGTTCTTTTCATATTACGCCCAGTGGGTCCCCCAGTATGCAGACAAGGCCCGCCCACTAATACAGACTATTACCTTCCCCCTGTCGACAGAGGCTCGCCAGGCCTTCAGCCGCATCAAAGCGGATATCGCAAAGGCCACGATGCGCACCATCGACGAGTCCCTCCCCTTCCAGGTCGAGAGCGACGCCTCCGATGTAGCTCTAGCGGCCACCCTTAACCAAGCGGGCAGACCCGTGACCTTCTTCTCCCGAACCCTCCACGCCTCAGAAATCCGCCACTCCTCAGTGGAAAAGGAAGCCCAAGCCATAGTGGAAGCTGTGCGACATTGGAGGCATTACCTGGCCGGCAGGAGATTCACTCTCCTCACTGACCAACGGTCGGTAGCTTTCATGATCGATAATGCACAGCGGGGCAAAATTAAAAATGACAAAATCTTAAGGTGGAGGATCGAGCTCTCCACCTTCAACTACGAGATCTTGTACCGTCCCGGAAAGCTGAACGAGCCGTCCGATGCCCTATCCTGCGGCACATGTGCCAACGCACAAATAGACCGTCTCCAAGCCCTCCACGAGGACCTCTGCCACCCGGGGGTCACTCGGTTCTACCATTTTATAAAGTCCCGCAACCTCCCCTACTCTGTGAAGGAGGTCCGTACAGTCACCAGGAACTGCCACATCTGCGCAGAGTGCAAACCGCACTTTTTCAGGCCGGATAGAGCGCACCTGATCAAGGCTTCCCGTCCCTTTGAACGCCACAGTCTGGATTTCAAAGGGCCCCTCCCCTCCACCGACCGCAACACATACTTCCTGAACGTGGTGGACGAGTACTCCCGTTTCCCTTTCGCCATCCCCTGCCCCGACATGACAGCGGCCACAGTTATTAAAGCCCTTAGCACCATATTCACACTGTTCGGTTGCCCCGCATATATCCATAGCGACAGGGGGTCCTCCTTCATGAGTGACGAGCTGCGCCAGTTCCTGCTCAGCAAGGGTATAGCCTCGAGCAGGACGACCAGCTACAACCCCCGGGGGAACGGGCAAGTAGAGAGGGAGAATGGCACGGTCTGGAAGACCGTCCTACTGGCCCTACGGTCCAGGGATCTCCCAGTTTCACGGTGGCAGGAGGTCCTCCCGGACGCTCTCCACTCCATCCGGTCGCTGCTGTGTACCACCACGAACCAAACGCCCCATGAGCGCCTCCTTGTCTTCCCCAGGAAGTCCTCCTCCGGAACGTCGCTGCCGACCTGGCTGGCAGCCCCAGGACCCATCTTGCTCCGGAAACATGTGCGGGCGCACAAGTCGGACCCATTGGTCGAGAGGGTTCATCTCCTCCACGCGAACCCGCAGTACGCCTACGTGGCGTACCCCGACGGCCGACAGGACACGGTCTCCCTGCGAGACCTGGCGCCCACCGGCAACACACACACCCCCCCCGACACCGATCACCCCCTCCCTGCCACCGGCGCACCCCGCGACCGCCCCCTTCCCGGGAGGATCGTTCCTCCTCCCATGTCCGACCAGGAGTGAAACAGAAGCAGACACCGAAAAGCTCCCGGAGACGACAACGCTGGAACAAGCACCTGCACCACCACCGGGGCTGAGGCGATCAACAAGGAAGACCAGACCGCCCGCTCGACTCGTGGCATCGGTGTAACACAAGAATGTTGTTGGACTGTAACGAGAATGTTCTTTTCCTCTTACGAATATTGTAAATAGTTCACAAACCCTGTACATAGCCCAGTGTAGGGCAAAGTGTAGGGCATTGTAATGACATGCCAAAAATGTTTTCCTCCCAGGACCAGCCTTGTAAACCCCTACCACCATGCGAAGCACCACCCCGCCGGGTTCATTTTTAACAAGGGGTGAATGTGGTAGTATGCATTAGAGGTCATGTGGGACTGTGAAGCCGTGATGCTATTGGCTGACAGATCCCGGGTCCTGGTTGGCTGTTGACCCCTAGCTCCGCCCTGAAGGCGGAGTATAAGAACCCGGGCTTCTCCCCGCCGCTCCAGTCTGTTGCTGAACTGCGGGGAACAAGTCACGCTTAATAAAGCCTCATCGACTTCATCTCTACTCTTCTCTCTCGTAAGTCATTGTGCGCTACAGTCCTACAAGCTGAATTCAGGGAGTTAGGAGTTAAACTAAAAAGTAGGACCTAAAAGGTAGTAATGTCAGTGCCACGAGCTAGACAGAGTAGGAATGTCAGAGTAGATAGGATGAATGCGTGGCGCGAGAGATGGTGCAAGAGGGAGGGATTCAAATCCCTGGGGCATTGGAACCAGGGGCGAGATTCTCCAACCCCCCGCCGGGTCGGAGGATCACCGGGGGCTGGCGTGAATCCCGTCCCCGCCGGTTGCCGAATTCTCCGGCACCGGATATTCGGCAGGGGCCGGTTGGCGGGCCCCCCCCCCCGGCGATTCTCCGGCCCGGATTGGCCGAAGTCCCACTGCTAGACTGCCTGTCCCACCGGCGTGGATTGAACCACCTCTCTTACCGGCGGGACAAGGCGGCGCGGGCGGGCTCCGGGGTCCTGTGGGGGGCGCGGGGCGATCTGGCCCCGGGGGGTGCCCCCACGGTGGCCTGGCCTGCGATCGGGGCCCACCGATCCGCGGGTGGGCCTGTGCCATGGGGGCACTCTTTTCCTTCCGCCTTCGCCACGGTCTCCACCATGGCGCAGGCGGAAGAGACTCCCTCCACTGCGTATGCGCTGGGATGCCGCGAGCGGCCGCTGACGCTCCCGCGTATGCGCTGCCCGGCAATGTCATTTCCGCGCCAGCTGGCGGGGCACCAAAGGCCTTTTCCCGCCAGCTGGCGTGGCGGAAATCAGTCCGGCGCGGGCCTAGCCCCTCAAGGTTAGGGCTCGGCCGGTCAAGGTGCGGAGGATTCCGCACCTTTGGGGCGGCGCAATGCCGGACTGATTTGCGCCGTTTTTGGCGCCGGTCGGCGGACATTGCGCCGATTACAGAGAATTTTGCCCCAGTTCTGGGGAGATGGGACCAGTACAAATCGGACGGTCTGCACCTGGGCAGGACTGGAACCGATGTCCAAGGCTTTGCTAGTGCTATTGGGGATGGTTTAAACTGATGTGGCAGGGGATGGGAACCAATGCAGGAAGTCAGAGGCAAGTAAAACGGGGCCAGAAACATAAAGCAGTTCGGGGAAAGTGTAAGGCAGAGAAGCCATAATCAAAAGTCAAAAAGGACCACAGTACAGGATACAGTGACTAAGGAGAGTGTGAAAAGGGAGGTGGCCAATGCAGGATTGAGGGTATTGTACCTAAATGCGTGTAGTATAAGGAAAAAGGTAAATGAGCTTGTTGCGCACATTGGAATTGGCCAGTACAATGTTGTGGGCATCACAGAGACGTGGCTGCAAGGGGATCTGGGCTGGGATCTAAATGTCCAAGGATATATGTCCTATCGAAAGGACAGGCAGATGGGCAATGGGGGCGAGGTTGCATTGTTAGTAAGGAATGAAGTTAAATCGACAGCATGAAGCGATATAGGATCAGAAGGCATAGAATCTCTGTGGGTAGAGTTGATGAATCGCAAAGGTAAAAACACCCTGATGGGAGTTATGTACAGGCCCCCGAGCAGTAGTCCAGGAGGTGGGGCAGAAAATAAATCAGGAGTTAGAAAAGGCATGTAAAAAAGGCAATATTTCAATAATCATGGGGGACTTCAATATGCAGGTGGACTGGGAAAATCAGGTTGGCAGTGGATCCCAAGAAAGGGAATTTGTAGAATGTCTAAGAGATGTTTTTTTGGAGCAGCTTGTGATAGAGCCTACTAGGGAACAGGCAATTCTGGATTTAGTGATGTGTAATGAGGCAGACTTGATTAGGGAACTTAAGCTGAAGGAACCCTTAGGGAGCAGTGACCACAATGTGATAGAATTTACCCTGCAGTTTGAGAGGGAGAAGCTGCAATCACATGTAACGGTATTACAATTAAATAAGGGTAACCACAAAGACATGAGGGAGGAGCTGGCCAGAGTTGATTGGAAAAGTAGTCTAGCAGGGAAGACAGTGGAACAGCAATGGCAGGGGTTTTTGGGGGTTATTAGGGAGGCACAAGAGAAATTCATCCCAAGGAGGAGGAAACATGCCAATGGGAGGACAAGGCATCCATGGCTGACAAGGGATGTCAAGGACAGCATAAAGGCTAAAGAAAAAGCATACAAAGTGGCAAGGATTTGTGGGAAACCAGAGGATTGGGAAGCCTTTAAAAGTGAGCAGAGGACAACTAAAAAAGCAATAAGGGGGGAGAAGATGAAGTATGAGTGCAAGCTAGCTAGTAATATAAAGGAAGATGGGAAGAGATTTTTTTCAATATATAAAAGGTAAGAGAGAGGCAAAAATAGACATTGGACCACTAGAAAATGTGGCTGGAGAAGTAAGAATTGGAAACAAAGAAATGGCAGACGAACTGAATAGTTACTTTGCATCAGTCTTCACGGTGGAAGACACCAGTGGGATACCAGAGCCTCAGGAGAACCAGGGGGCACAGGTGAGTGTAGTGACCATTACTAAGGAGAAGGTTCTGGGGAAACTGAAAGGTCTGAAGGTGGATAAGTCACCTGGACCGGATGGACTACACCCCAGGGTGCAAAAAAAGATAACTGAGGAATTGGGGAGGCATTAGTGATGATCTTTCAGGAACCACTGGAGGCAGGAAGGGTCCCAAAGGACTGGAAGGTGGCTACTGTAACACCACTGTCTTCTGGAGGCAGAAGACGGGAAATTATAGGCCGGTTAGCCTGACTTCGGTCATTGGTAAGATTTTAGAGTCTGTTATTAAAGATGAGATCGCGAAGCACTTGAAAGTGCATGGTAAAATAGGACAGTCAGCACAGCTTTGTCAAAGGGAGGTCGTGTCTGACAAATCTGTTAGAGTTCTTTGAGGAGGTAACAAGCAAGTTAGACAAAGGAGAACCAGTGGACTTGATTTATTTAGATTTCCAGAAGGCCTTTGACAAGGTGCCGCATAGGAGACTGTTAAACAAGTTAATACCCCATGGTGTTAAGGGTAAGATCCTGGCATGGACAGAGGGTTGGCTGACTGGCAGGAGGCAGAGAGTGGGGATAAAGGTGTATTTTTCAGGATGGCAGCCGGTGACTAGTGGTGTGCCTCAGGGGTCTGTGCTGGGATCACAACTTTTTACAAAATACATTACTGATCTGGAAGAAGGTACTGAAGGCACTGCTGCTAAGTTTGCAGATGATACAAAGATCTGTAGAGTGACAGATAGTATTGAGGAAGCAAAGGGGCTGCAGAAGGACTTGGACAAGCTAGGAGAGTGGACAATGAAGTGGCAAATGAAATCCAATGTGGAAAAGTATGAGGATATGCACTTTGGAAGGAGGAAGTTAGGCATAAACTATTTTCTAAATGGGGAAATACTTCGGAAAGCAGAAGCACAAAGGGACTTGGGAGTCCTTGTCATGATTCTCTTAAAGTTAATGTGCAGGTTCAGTTGGCAATTCGGAAGGCAAATGCAATGTTAGCATTCATGTCAAGAGGGCTAGAATACAAGACCAGGGATGTACTTCGGAGGCTAAATAAGACCCCATTTGGAGTATTGTGAGCAGTTTTGGGCCCCATATCTAAGGAAGGATGTGCTGGCCTTGGAAAGGGTCCAGAGGACATTCACAAGAATGATCCCTGGAATGCAGAACTTGTCGTATGAGGAACGTTTGAGGACTCTGGGTCTGTACTCATTGGAGTTTAGAAATATGAGAGGGGATATTATTGAAACTTACAAGATACCGCGAGGCCTGGATAGAGTGGACGTGGAGAGGTTGTTTCCACTTGTCGGAAAAACTAGAACCAGAGGACACCATCTCAGACTTAAGGGACGATCCTTTAAAACAGAGATGAGGAGGAATTTCTTCAGCCAGAGGGTGGTGAATCTGTGGAACTCCTTGCCGCAGAAGGCTGTGGAGGCCAATTCACTGAGTGTCTTTAAGACAGAGATAGATAGGTTCTTGATTAATAAGGGGATCAGGGGTTATGGGTACAAGGCAGGAGAATGGGGATGAGAAAATATCAGCCATGATTGAATGGCAGAGCAGACTCGATGGGCCAAGTGGCCTAATTCTGCTCCTATGTCTTATGATCTTTTGGCCCCCTGCTGAACACAGGGGCAGCAAGTCTAGCGTCCCGGGGCTCTTTGCCTGTGAGCAAAGATGGCTACTCACCTCGTCAGCTCCCCACAGAAGCCCTTCTGCCATGTGCACCTTTTTAAAAAGGAGTACTAATCGGCACCAGCGTGACCACTTGCTGGGGAGGCCAATGAATCACGCGAGGCCGTTGGATAAGGGGTGGCTCCCGTTAATTGTATGGAAATAAGGCTTAAGTGGTCATAATTGGTTTCTCGGCATGCTACGGCGAGATACCAATTTCGCCCATGGGAACGGGCGGTTGCATCTCAAACTGTTTGGCGCCTGGCGCGGTTCTCATTTTCGGCCTCTCCTGCTATTCACCGGCCTTGTTTCACTCAGGTGAGAGCACAACGAGCACACAAAACAAGCATCCTATGTCTCAAAAACCAATGGAGAAATGTCAATGAAACTTGACACACAGATAGATTACAGCCTGCAGAAAAACTGATACTTTGTTTGGCAAAGATGCAGCTCCTAACTCTAGAATTTTGAACAATTTTTTAACATTGAATCATGGGCAAATTGATATCCTTTTACGAATCTTGTGGGTTGTTTGAATTAGAATCTTGCTGATTGTTTTAAATGTTATGGATTGTCACAGCTGTCAAAATTTCAGCAGAGCTTTCAGAGCAGGTTGTTAGATATGGATTAGCCTGAGGCTTCCTCAGTGAGATTGACATTCTTCAAAAACACATTTGTTTTTGCAGCTTTGTAGTCACAGAGCATCAACTAAGCAGGGACAAATCTCAAGGAAGAGCTGCATAGTTGGAATAATATTAACATGGTATGGTGCCAAGGTGGAGATGGTTGACAGCTTCAAAGTCCTAGGTGTGCACATCACCAACAATCTCTCCTGGTCCACCCACATTGACACTACGACCAAGAAAGCACAACAGCGCCTGTACTTCCTCAGGAAACTAAGGGAATTTGGCATGCGCGCATTGACTCTTACCAATTTTTACAGATGCACCATAGAAAGAGTTCTATCTGGCTGCATCACAGCCTGGTATAGCAACTGCTTTGCCCAACATCGTAACAAACAACAGAGAGTCGTGAACACAGCCCAGTCCATCACGAGAACCCACCTCCTATCCATTGACTCTGCCACTGCCTTGGGAAAGCGGGCAGCATGATTAAAGACACCTTCCACAAGAGTTATTCTCTCTTACAACCTCTTCTGTCGGGCAGAAGATACAAAGGATTGAGAACAAGCTCAAACAGATTCAAACACAGCTTCTTCCCTGCTGTTACCAGACTCCTGAATGACCCTCTTAATGACTGAAATGATCTCTCCACACATCGTCTCTACTGTTGTAGCACTACACTCTGTATGCTTCACCCGATGTCTATGTCTATGTATTTGCGTTGTGTATTTATCGTATGCCCTATGTTTTTCATGTATGCAACGATCTGCCTGGGTTTTACGCAGAACAATACTTTTCACTGTACCTCGGTACAAGTGACAATAAATCTAAATCAAATCAAATCTACGGAGTTCCCCCTTCACTTGTTTAAAAGTGTGCTTGTGAGATTAAATCTTACTTTGACCACTCATTTAAATCATTCATGTAACACTGGAACCATGTCCAAAGCTGGTACAAGACAACCTTCCTCCACTATCCTCCAAGGCCTTTAGTGCCACATCAGAGAACCTGAACTTTGTCTCTCTAGATATGTGAGATACCCTTTAACATTGGCATCTCTTCCAGCCAGCGCACTCCACACCTTCACTGGAAGTGAGTGAGTGACAGCCTACATCTGGCCATTGGGAAATGGTGTCTAATCAGCACTTGAGTGCTAAGCCTGCAGTTGCCCATTTAAGTAGCTGCTGGCAGGTTTCAATTTCCATACCCATCAATTAGACCAATAATGATGTGCTTAACCCAGACTTTCAACCAGACATTCAATTAGTACCTGTTTACATCATTTGGTTAAACTGACTTCCCCCTATCCCCAATGACCTCCCATTTGCATGCAATGCACTGTCGCAGACGCCATGAAGCTCTGCATACCTCAGTAGGGCCCAATATAGCTCTACATTGATTTCTGTGAAATATATATATATTTTTTTAAATTTAGAGATCCCAATTCATTTTTTACAATTAAGGGGCAATTTAGCACGGCCAATCCCACCTACCCGTGCAAATCATTTTTTGGATTGAGGGGGCGAAACCCACGCAAACACGGGGTGAATGTGCAAACTCCACACAGACAGTGACCCAGAGGCGGGATCGAACCTGGGACCTCCGCGTCGTGAGGCAGCAATGCTAATCACTGCGCCACCATGCTGCCCTTGCCAGGCTTCCTTCGAGCAGGAACTGAACCAGATTTCTGTGAAATGTATTTGTCTCACAATTAATTATCATTTCAGGGACCAAAACACAGGCACTCTATGCAGAATGAATAGAGATTGTGCCAACCATGGGGGAAACCAAAGACTGGGAGAGATGGAGATGCATGATCCACTAAGCAATACTCTGAAGGAACATGTTCTTTCAGACTCGGCCATAAAGCTTGAAGACGATAAAAAAACACTTCATTGTGCACAATATTAAATGTACCAATGTACTCTCACTATGTGTTTCAATAATTATAAGTAGTATGGTACGTTAATTAAAAAATGATATGGAAAGCATGAGATGCCGATTTAAACTGGTCCCTGCTGTATTATGTAACAAGGTTCTCAAAGGTTTTACAATTTTTTTCCCCTTTTGTTTAATTAACTTTCCTTCTGAGTACTCTTTAAATTGTGACAAGTAGCTAAGAAGATATTCTGCGGTAATTAACTTTTTGTGTTAACTATTATTAACATTGTTTTAAAGGTCAGGGGCTGGATTCTCCGATTTTGAAGCTATGTCCTGAGGAAGTGTCTGGTTTTCCGATGAAAAAATTGGTGAGGCCCCAGCGCCGATGCTCCGACCGGTGAGGGGCTAGCAGCCATGCCACGTAAAACGCACGGCCTTCCCGATATAAATGGCTGGAGAATTGCCGGGTTCTTGGCCGCGCATGCGCACGGTGACGACCTGCAGCAGTCGCGCCGTACAACGTGGTGTCGACCGTGCATGGAACCGACCTGCCAGATAGTGCCCCCTGGACACCACCTCACTACCCCTGGGTCACCCCCCACCAGTGCCCCCAGCCCCTGCCAAAGCCCCCCCAGCCAGCAGCACTGCTCCCCCTCGACTGTGGCGGCGCTGGACACAGGCCGCAGCCGCCATGCCGGGTTCACGAAAACTGAGAGCTCTCGTGTCCCGTGCCGTCGGGAACTTGGCCCATTGGGGGTCAAGCATTGTGGGAGGGCCTTCAGGTAACGTCCTGAGGTCGTACCAGCGGCGTACTCCTCGATGTCGCTGTTTTGGAGGGGGTTGAGCATCTAAAAACAGGTGCCGCCCCAATTCAGTCGTAAACAGGGATTCTCCGCCCCCGTTCTTTGCTGAAAGGTGAGTCCAGAAGACCAATGTTTAAATCTTGTCCTCAATCCCATCAATTGTTGTTAAATTGTGGCTGCCACAAAAAGATGCTGCATAGAAAAATGACCTGAATTTTCAGTGTCACCATGGCTGGTGCATTTCACCAGGGCAGGTGGAGGGTGCACCCCTTCACCAAGATCCTCACCAATCCATGAAGAACAGTAATTGAGATTGATGAGGGGCTCATTGAGGGGCATGCTTTGAGTTAAACGGGACTCACGGGCTGCACATACTGTCTAGGGCGGGTCAACTAAATGGAGTGGACACAGAGGAGAGAGCCACCTCAGGGAAATAGCACCATGAAAGGGTGATCAGGACAGAGGGGGACTCAGTCATAGACAGATTGTGGTTGCAATAAGTGCTCCAACAGTGCAAGTTGGGACAGGCTTGGTTGTCACCCTCATTGCATCACGGGGCCATAGGAGAAGGGGGCAAGTCGCTGAATGTAATTATGAGCACACTGAGCACAAGGAAACTGCAGCTGGGAATGGGGGCACAACTCACAAATTTTGGGTCCAGTGGCAATAGGAAGCAACCGCCTCCAAAGGAAGGCCAGAGGCTCAGGAATCAGGAGGGCAGAGGAAAGGGCCAAGAGGCAGGAAGGACATCCATAAATTTCAGCATCTCCGAGTGAAGAAGGAGCCACTTTGAGATGCCCAAGAACCAAAGATGCTGGAGACTGTGAATGAGATTCGCTGGCCTCCCCATTGTGTGTTTCTCAGGATCGTGAGGCGGCCTACTGTCAGCGGGTGATGGGATTTCCTGGTCCTGCTGCTGTCAATGGGAATCCACCCCAGGCTTCCGGAAATCCCGCAGTGAGGGACACCGTCAGCCGGACCAGAAGATCCGCCAGCATTAACAGCTGGAAGACCTCGCCCCTGTGACTCCCCAGGTTGATGATCACAGAGATCAGTGACATTGTTGCCAAAGACCTCCTACCACGCAGCATTGGTTTACATGCCGCGTAAACCAGTTTCGGGAGCCGAACGGCCTAGTTTCGAGAGCCGTTCGGAGGAGGAGCAGTCTCTGTGTGAGTATAAAAACCTACTTTAACCCGGGGATCGCGGCCTAGTTTCGGGAGCCATTCGGAGGAGGAGGAGCAGTCTCTGTGTGAGTATAAAAACCTACTTTAACCCGGGGATCGCAGCCTAGTTTCAGGAGCTATTCAGAGGAGAAGGAGCAGTCTCTGTGTGAGTATAAAAACCTACTTTAACCCGGGGATCGCGGCCTAGTTTCGGGAGCCGTTCGGAGGAAGAAGAGCAGTCTCTGTGTGAGTATAAAAACCCACTTTAACCCGGGGATCACGGCCTAGTTTCGGGAGCCGTTCGGAGGAGGAGGAGCAGTCTCTGTGTGAGTAAACCTAACAGTAACTGATGCGCGATCAATTACACTCAAGACGAAGTGATTTCATAACTGAAGGCTTTAATCTACTAGAACTTGTTCCCCAGCAGCTTCGGTACAGAAAGTGAAGGCTGCTGAGATGGCACCGTTTCTTATACTCCGCCTGTCGGGGCGGAGCTACGTACAACAGCCAATGGTAGACTCCTGGGTCTAACCAATGGTCATCAGCCTCTTAGGTACCGCAATACCTGGGTACTACCACATTCACCCCCTGTTAAAAAAGAGTCCGGCAGAGGTGGTGGCCAGTGGTAACAGTCGCCTTTAACATGGTATGACCAGGTATGGAGGTACCGTGGTGTCGAGGATATTTACAAAGTGTTCACAGTGAAGCAATCAGTCGATCGGGTGGCCTGGTCGTCCTTCTGGAGCGTCTGGGCTACGGTGGTGATTCTGGTGCGGGTCCCGGTGGTTGCGACTCCGGGAGCGTGGTTGCGTCCTCCCTGGCAGCTTCGTCACCCCTAGGCGGCGCTGTTGGGGCAAACGGTTGACACGGGGGGGGTGGCGGGCCTAGGTAGGAGCGGCGGAAGTACTGACCCCTCCCAATGCTGTGTGGGGGGGGGGGGTAATGGTTCGGGTGCGCGTGGGGTTCCGGCGGGCGGCAGGTCCCGAAGGGAGACTGTATCTTGCCGGCCGTCAGGGAACGCCACGTAGGCGTACTGGGGGTTAACGTGCTGCAGGTGGACCCTCTCGACCAACGGGTCCGACTTGTGCGCCCGCACGTGCTTCCAAAGCAGGATGGGTCCAGTTGTCGCTAGCCAGGTTGGGAGCGAGGTCCCGGAGGTTCCTGGGGAAAACAAGGAGACGTTCATGAGGTGTCTGATTTGTGGTTGTACAGAGCAGTGACCGGATGGAGTGAAGGGCCATCGGGAGGACCTCTTGCCAGCGGGAGACTGGGAGATTCCTGGACCGTAGGGCCAGTAGGACAGTCTTCCAGACCGTTCCATTCTCCCTCTCCACCTGTCCGTTTCCCCGGGGGTTGTAACTGGTCGTCCTGCTCGAGGCAATGCCCTTGCTGAGCAGGAATTGACGCAGTTCATCGCTCATAAAGGAGGACCCCCTATCAATGTGTATGTAGGCGGGGAAACTGAACAGTGTAAAGATACCCTAGAAGGCCTTGATGACGGTGGTTGTGGTCATGTCTGGGCAGGGGATGGCGAATGGGAACCGGGAGTACTCGTCAATCACATTCAGGAAATACGTATTGCGGTCTCTGGAGGGGAGGGGGCCTTTGAAATCCATGCTGAGGCGTTCAAAGGGACGGGATGCCTTTATCAGGTGCACCCTCTCTGGCCGGTAGAAGTGCGGTTTGCACTCTGCGCAGATTTGGCAGTCCCTGGTGACGGACCTGACCTCCTCGATGGAGTAGGGCAGGTTGCGGGTCTTGACAAAATGGAAAAAGCGAATGACCCCCGGGTGGTAGAGGTCCTCGTGGAGGGCTCGGAGGCGGTCCACTTGTGCAGTGGCACAAGTGCCGCGGGACAGGGCATCAGGAGGCTCGTTTAGCTTCCCCGGACGGTACAAGATCTCGTAGTTGAAGGTGGAGAGTTCTATCCTCCACCGCAAGATCTTGTTGTTTTTAATCTTGCCCCGCTGTGCATTATCGAACATGAAGGCAACCGACCATTGGTCCGTGAGGAGAGTGAATCTCCTGCCGGCCAGGTAATGCCTCCAATGTCTCACAGCTTCTACTATGGCCTGGGCCTCTTTTTCAACCGAGGAATGGCGAATTTCGGGAGCATGGAGGGTACGTGAGAAGAAAGCCACGGGCCTGCCCGTTTGGTTGAGGGTGGCCGCCAGAGCTACGCGGACGTATCGTTCTCGACCTGGAAGGGGAGGGACTCGTCGACGGCGCGCATTATGGCCTTTGCAATGTCTGCTTTGATGCGGCTGAAGGACTGGTGGGCCTCCGTCGACAGGGGGATGGTTGTGGACTGGATTAGGGGTCGGGCTTTGTCCGCGTAGTTGGGGACCCACTGTGCGTAATAGCTGAAAAACTCGAGGCAGCGCTTCAGGGCCTTGGGGCAATGAGGGAGGGGGAACTCCATAAGGAGTTCAGGGTCGGGGCCTATAACTCCATTTCGCACTACGTAGCCTAGAATGGCTAGACGGTCGGTGCTAAACACGCATTTATCCTTATTGTATCACAGGTTAAGGATTTTCGCGGTCTGGAGAAATTTGAGGAGGTTGGTGTCGTAGTCCTGCTGTTCATGGCCGCAGATGGTGACGTTATCCAGATACGGGAACGTTGCGCGTAAGCCGTACGGGTCAACCATTCTCTCCATCTCTCGCTGGAAGACCGAGACCCCATTAGAGACACCAAAGGGAAATCTTAAAAATTGATAGAGCCGCCCATCTGCTTCGAAGGCAGTGTACTTGCGGTCACTATTACGGAGTGCTAGCTGGTGGTAGGCGGACTTGAGATCCACCGTGGAGAAAACCTTGTATTGTGCAATCCTGTTTACCAGGTCGGCTATACGGGGGAAGAGGGTACACGTCCAGCTGCGTAAACCTGTTGATGGTCTGGCTGTAGTCAATGACCATCCTATGCTTCTCCCCGATCTTTACCACCATTACTTGAGCGCTCCAGGGACTGTTGCTCGCTTCGATGACCCCCTTCCCCAGCAGCCTTTGGACCTCTGACCTGATGAAGGTCTGGTCCTGGGCACTGTACCGCCTGCTCCTGGTGGCGACAGGTTTGCAATCCGGGGTGAGGTTCGCAAACAGGGAAGGCAGGTCGACCTTAAGGGTCGCGAGGCCGCAGACAGTAAGGGGAGGTATAGGGCCGCCGAATTTAAAGGTCAGGCTTTGCAAATGGCATTCGAAGTCCAGCCCCAGGAGGGTAGCCGCGCAGAGGTGCGGCAGGACATACAGGCGGAAATTGTCGAATTTCCTGCCTTGGACAGTGTGGTTCGCTAGGCAGGACCCCTTTATCTCCACCGAGTGTGACCCGGAGGCCAGGGAGATCCTTTGGTTTACAGGGTGGGTTACAAGTGAACAGCGCCTTACCGTGTCGGGGTGAACAAAGCTTTCCGTGCTCCCAGAGTCAATCGGGCAAGACGTTTCGTGGCCGTTGATGAAGACCGTCGTTGTAGCTGTTGCGAGTGTCCTGGGTCAACTTTGGTCCAGTGTCACCAAGGCCAGATGAAGCAGTTGCGAGTTCTGATCGGGCAGCGTGTAGTCGGCCGTGCTGGGGGCCTGGGGCCCCATCCAAGATGGCGTCACCCATGGGTCGCACATGGTGTCCGGGGATGAACAAGATGGCGGCATCGATGGACAAAATGGTGGCGCCCACCCGTCCAGCATGGTGTCCGGGCGGCAAGATAGCCGCGCCCGTGGGTCGCACGTGGCCCTAGGATAGGGGGGTGGCGGTGAGCGCTGGCCGGTCGGGGCCTGAAGGGCGGGTTGCCACGGCGGTCCGGAGTTGCTGGAGACCGCGGCCACAGCGTGGGCCAGGATGACCCCCACAAAGTGGCCCTTCTTGCCACACCCTTTGCAGGTGGCGGTGCGGGCCAGGCAGCTCGGGCGGGGATGATTCGCCTGCTCGCAGAAGAAACAGCGGGGCCCGGCGGCGTTAGTGGGCCGTCTCGTAGCACAGGCCTGCGGGGTCAGGGGGAAGGTCTGTGGGGCTGCCGCTGCAGGGTGCCACGCAGCCCAGGGGGCCGCAGCGCGGTCGGGCGCATAGGACTGCGCGTTTTTGTAGGCAACGTCCATGGACCCTGCCAGGGCCCGTGCCTCTCTAAGTCCCAGGGTGTCCCTTTCTAGGAGTCTTCGGCGGATATCTGAGGAGCTCATACCTGCTACAAAAGCATTCCTGATTAAAAGTTCCTTGTGCTCACTCCCCGAAACCTGCGGGCAGCCAGTTTCGGCCTAGGACCAGTAGCGCCCGGTAGAAATCTTCCAACGATTCCCCAGGGCTTTGCCGTCTAGTTGCAAGCAGGTGACGTGTGTAGACCTGATTTACAGGGTGGATATAATGTCCTTCCAGCAGTTCGATTGCTGCATCATAGTTCTCCGCCTCCTCGATAAGGGGGTTGATCCCAGGGCTGACCCTTGAGCGCAGGAGATGATTTTCTGTCCTTCTGAGGGGGTGCCTCCAGCCGTCTCGAGGTAGCCTTTAAAGCACGCCAGCCAGTGTTTAAATATTGCAGCCGGGTTCTCCGCGTGGCGGCTGAGTTGAAGGCACTCCGGTTTGATTCGGTGATCCATCCTTCCAGCTTAATTCTAGTAGATTAAATTGATGCGCGATCAATTACACTCAAGACGAAGTGATTTCATAACTGAAGGCTTTAATCTACTAGAACTTGTTCCCCAGCAGATTCGGTACAGAAAGTGAAGGCTGCTGGGACGGCACCGTTTCTTATACTCCGCCTGTCAGGGCGGAGCTACGTACAACAGCCAATGGTAGACTCCTGGGTCTAACCAATGGTCATCAGCCTCTTAGGTACCACAATACCTGGTACTACCACAGTAACTTCCTGTTTTCCACTTTTCTTTTCAAAATGACGTCAGAGGGAAGCTGTGATCTGATTGGTTGATAGCAAATCTGTCCCAAATTTAAAAAAAACACAGCTAAACTCGTAAACTTAAATTAAACTAATTAATTAATTAGCGATGGCTGGTCAGGTGATGTGCTTGAGCTGCTTGATGTGGGAGCTGGCAGATCCCATTGCGAGCTGCAGCGACCACATCTGCAGTAAGTGTTGGCTGCTCGAAGAGCTCTGGCTCAGGGTTGATGAGCTGGAATCTGAGCTTCAAACACTGAGGCACATCCGGGAGGGGGAGACTTACCTGGACAGTGTGTTTCAGGAGGCAGTCACACCTGTCCGAGTAAGAAGTTTAAATCCTGCCAGTGGCCAGGGACAGCAGGGTGTGACTGCAAGTCAGGCAGGTAAAGGGAACCAGCAGTCAGGAACTCAGGAGCCTCAGCCCTTGACCCTGTCCAACAGGTATAAGGCATTTGCTCCCTGTGTGGATGGTGAACAGGGCTGCAGGAAGGATGAGTCAGCTGACCAAGGCACCATGGTTCAGCAGGCCATTCAAGGGGAGGGAGTAAATAGGCAAGTTGTAGTTGTAGGGGATTCTATTATCAGGGGGATAGATAGTAGCCTTTGTGAGCAGGATAAAGAGTCCCGCATGGTATGTTGTCTGCCCGGTGCTAGGGTGCGGGACATCTCTGACCGGCTTGAAAGGATACAGGAGAGGGAGGGGGAGGATCCAGTTGTTGTGGTCCATGTCATAGGCATAGGCAAGTCTAGGAAAGAGGACCTGTTTCGAGATTATAAAGAGCTAGGATTCAAATTAAAAAACAGGTCCTCAAGGGTCATAATCTCCGGATTACTGCCCGAGCCACGTGCAAATTGGCATAGGGAGGCAAGAATAAGGGAAGTTAACACGTGGCTGAAAGAGTGGTGTGGGAATGAGGGGTTCCTTTTCATGGGACACTGGCATCAGTTTTGGGACAGGGGGGACTTATACCGTTGGGATGGTCGCCACCTGAACCAAGCTGGGACCAGTGTTCTGGCGAAAAGAGTAAATAGGGTGGTCAATCGGACTTTAAACTAGAGATTGGGGGGGGAAGGGAAAGTCAGGGAACCAAGAGGTGAAGTAATCAGTGGGAAGCGTAGCTGCTTAGGAATACAAAAAAGCACGAAAAGACAGAACTCAGGAGAGGTTACGATAGTCCCCATCTCACAAATTATGACACAGTGTATGGAAAGGCTCAGTAAACCAAGGTCCATCACACTAAGAAAACAAAAAGGGACGGTCAATAGAGAATTAAAGGTGCTATATTTAAATGCGCGCAGTGTACGGAACAAGGTAGATGAGCTTGTGGCCCAGATTGTGACTGGCAGGTATGATGTGGTAGGCATCACAGAGACGTGGTTGCAGGGGGTTCAAGACTGGCATTTAAACATCCAGGGATTCACAATCTATCGAAAAGACAGAGAGGTGGGCAGAGGGGGCGGGGTTGCCTTGTTAATTAGGAATGAAATTAAATCAATAGCACTAAACGACATATGATCAGATGATGTGGAGTCTGTGTGGGTAGAGTTGAGGAACCACAAAGACAAAAAAACATAATGGGAGTTATCTACAGGCCTCTGTAGAGGGTGCCATCTCTGCTACTCCACTACTGGGCCGATATCTGGGGTTTGAGTATCTGTGTGTGTCTCTCTCCAGCTGGCACTGAAACTTCAGAGGCCAGGGGATGCCGCACTGGGACACCTCCACGGGAGAGAGCACTGGATCAAGCCTGCCGTTTATCCCTAACCGGAAGCCTGAGGCTTATATCACACAGATATCCAGACCCCCACCAATGCCCAGGTGATTCTCTCTCTTGCCGGTGGTGCAACACCCACCCGGTTCCTACTTCGCTGGAGTAGCTTTCCCAAGAGAGAGAATAGGACACTGCTGTTTATTACCTAACCAGCAGCCTGTCCTGAGTGAATCGCTCAAGATGACCCTAGATTCTTGAACCCGGAATTAAGGTGAGGAATATTTTAACAATGACTTGGTCAGAGATCGCTGGTGAGAGATTGAAGAATTTAAACGACTCCAATTATCAGCAAATCAAGGTTTATTGCAAAACCCAGGTCAAAATCATCAAACAGAAGAAATTATAATAAAATCTTAAACTCTAACACAAACTAAGTCTATTCAGAAAGTACTATAACGGACACAACGAAAATCTTATTGTTACACAGTTTTAGCAATGACACAGAACACAAATCAAGTCCCCTTCCCCAAAGCCTCAACCACTATCAAAGTCAAGGGAGCTTCGCAAGCTGCTGCAGGGTACTTACGGTCACAGGCTGCAGAGGTCAAGTCAAAGGTGGAGAGGTCGAGCCAAGAGACCCTCAATCGAAACACAGCCCCTTTTATATCCGTTTTACCTGGCTTTTTCCTGTGTTCGGCCAGCCCCTTTTGCATTGAATCCATAAGGTTTAAAGTTCCCGCTGGTCCTGCCCCCGTTGAGCCTGTCAGACCTGTCAAGATAGGAGTACCTCCCCTAGGTCCGCCTCCAGTCTGCTTTTTGAGATAACGAGGTTGAGCTCCCTTGTGAAGAAGTTCAAAGTCTTCCATCTGCTCTGGAGATCGCTGCTATGTTGATGGGGTGTTGATTGGATACTGCTCTGGTGGAGGCAAAGTCATTTACATCTGCATGGGGCTATGACCATCCCATTGTCCTGCTTGCAGGCAGGCCCCTTACAGCATTACCATGCCCCTTTGTCTCTGTGTTTAATCTTATCTAGTTGTCTGGCTCCTTCTTCCTTGTAGCTCCTGGGGGGGGTTTGTAAATACCTATGCCCCTACTCAGCTCAGCGGACCAAGCCTGCTGGGAAATCTGGTTACGTTCTTTTGGCTGACAAATGTCCAGTTTACAGTCTCTGGGTTTTATTCTTGGGCAGTCCAAAAAGGGCCGAATTGCCCGAAAACCTTACACCTCCTAACAATGGTCAGGACCAGGGGCACAAAATGCACCACAAAATAGAAAGGGCATGTCAGAAAGGCAAGGTCACAGTGATCATGGGGGACTTCAATATGCAGGTGGACTGGGTAAATAATGTTGCCAGTGGACCCAAAGAAAGAGAATTCATTGAATGTTTACAGGAGGGCTTTTTGGAACACCTTGTGATGGAGCCCACGAGGGAACAGGCCATTCTGGACTTAGTGTTATGTAATGAGCCAGACTTGATTAAAGATCTTAAAGTAAGGGAACACTTAGGACGCAGTGATTATAATATGGTAGAATTCAGTCTGCAATTTGAAAGAAAGAAGGTAGAATCAGATGTAAAGGTGTTACAGTTAAATAAAGGTAACTACAGGGGCATGAGGGAGGAACTGACGAAAATCGACTGGGAGCAGAGCCTAGTGGAAAAGACAGTAGAACAGCAAAGGCAGGAGTTTCTGGGAGTAATTGAGGACACAGTGCAGAGTTTCATCTCAAAGAAAAGATAGGTTATCAGAGGGGGGATTAGCCAGCCATGGCTGACAAAGGAAGTCAGGGAATGCATCAAAGCAAAAGAGAAAGCCTATAATGTGGCAAAGAGTAGTGGGAAGTCAGAAGATTGGGAAGGCTACAAAAACAAACAGTGGATAACAAAGAGAGAAATAAGGAAGGAGAGGATCAAATATGAAGGTAGGCTAGCCAGTAACATTAGAAATTATAGTAAAAGTTTCTTTAAATACATTAAAAACAAACTGGAGGCAAAAGTAGACATTGGGCCGCTCCAAAATGACGCTGGTAATCTAGTGATGGGAGACAAGGAAATAGCTGAGGAACTAAATAAGTACTTTGCGTCAGTCTTCACAGTAGAAGACATGAGTAATATCCCAACAATTCAGGAGAGTCAGGGGGCAGAGTTGAATATGGTAGCCATCACAAAGGAGAAAGTGCCAGAGAAACTAAGAGGTCTAAAAATTGATGAATCTCCGGGCCCAGATGGGCTACATCCTAGAGTTCTAAAGGAGATAGCTGAAGAAATAGTGGAGGCGTTAGTTATGATCTTTCAAAAGTCACTGGAGTCAGGGAAAGTCCCAGAGGATTGGAAAATTGCTGTTGTAACCCCCCTGTTCAAGAAGGGAACACGAAAAAAGATGGAAAATTATAGGCCAATTAGCCTAACCTCGGTTGTTGGCAAGATTCTAGAATCCATCGTTAAGGGTCGGATTAGGACAAGTCAGCATGGATTTAGTAAGGGGAGGTCGTGCCTGACAAACCTGTTAGAGTTCTTTGAAGAGACAACAAATAGGTTAGACCAAGGAGAGCCAATGGATGTTATCTATCTTGACTTCCAAAAGGCCTTTGATAAGGTGCCTCATGGGAGACTGCTGAGTAAAATAAGGGCCCATGGTATTCGAGGCAAGGTACTAACATGGATTGACGATTGGCTGTCAGGCAGAAGGCAGAGAGTTGGGATAAAAGTCTTCTTTTTCGGAATGGCAACCGGTGACGAGTGGTGTCCCGCAGGGTTCAGTGTTGGGGCTACAGCTGTTCTCTTTATATATTAACGATCTAGATGACGGGACTGGGGGCATTCTGGCTAAGTTTGCCGATGATACAAAGATAGGTGGAGGGGCAGGTAGTATTGAGGAGGTGGGGAGGCTGCAGAAAGATTTAGACAGTTTATGAGAGTTGTCCAAGAAATGGTTGATGAAATTCAACGTGGGCAAGTGCGAGGTATTGCACTTTGGAAAAAAGAATAGAGGTATGGACTATTTTCTAAACGGTGACAAAATTCATAATGCTGAAGTGCAAAGGGACTTGGGAGTCCTAGTCCAGGATTCTCTAAAGGTAAACTTGCAGATTGAGTCCGTAATTAAGAAAGCAAATGCAATGTTGTGATTTATCTCAAGAGGCTTGGAATATAAAAGCAGGGATGTACTTCTGAAGCTTTATAAAGCACTAGTTAGGCCCCATTTAGAATACTGTGAGCAATTTTGGGCCCCACATCTCAGGAAGGACATACTGGCACTGGAGCGGGTCCAGCGGAGATTCACATGGGTGATCCCAGGAATGGTAGGCCTAACATACGATGAACGTCTGAGGATCCTGGGATTACATTCATTGGAGTTTAGGAGGTTGAGGGGAGATCTAATAGAAACTTACAAGATAATGAATGGCTTAGATATGGTGGACTTAGGGAAGTCGTTTCCATTAGCAGGGGAGACTAGGACCCAGGGGCACAGCCTTAGAATAAAAGGGAGTCACTTTAGAACAGAGATGAGGAGAAATTTCTTCAGCCAGAGAGTGGTGGGTCTGTGGAATTCATTGCCACAGAGGGCGGTGGAGGCCGGGACGTTGAGTGTCTTTAAGACAGAAATTGATAAATTCTTGATTTCTCGAGGAATTAAGGGCTATGGAGAGAGAGCGGGTAAATGGAGTTGAAATCAGCCATGATTAATTGGTGGAGTGGACTCGATGGGCCGAATGGCCTTACTTCCGCTCCTATGTCTTATGGTCTTATGCCCTTCAAATATAAATCAAAGTTGTTGAACATCTTTACTTCTGGTTTGTTTTAAGGATTAGCTGCAGACCTTGGTAGCATATTGCAAGCAGCTGTGCACCATTGCATTTCATAAATCATTGATGCCCTGATTATGAGAGCTGGGCAATACATTCAACTCCAAACCGATAAGGCCTTGCAGACAAAAAGATTTTCCTGGATTCTCCAAGTGCATATGCTGCACCCATGTGGCCATCAAGACACCTAGTGATCAGTCGGTGAGCTTCATTAACTGAAAGGGCTTCTGCAGACTCAGTGCTCAACTGTTCAACTTCTGTGATCACAACAAGAGCTTCTGTCATGTGTATACTTGCTTTACTGGCAGCGGCCATAACACCATTATGGGACCCTCAATAATGACGCTTAGAGTGTAAACAATAAAGAAGGCTTTAATAAACTAACAACTAGACTAGAGCTGAGGCGTGTGCTAACTGCTGCACTGCCCACAAGGCGGCTCCTTATATATGGCTCCCAGATGGGCGGAGCCGGAGGCGGAGTTCCCCAGGGTTCCAAGCCCGGTCTTAAAGGGAACATCACCTTACATGATGACAAGGGTACAGTGTAACAGTAACCGTTCATCACATTCACCCCCTGTTTAAAAAAGAGTCCGGCGGGGGTGAAGTACCATCTTCGGTCCAACCGTCTCGGTGGCCGAATCGTCCTCATTGACCTCCTCAGTTCGGGCGGTGGTGCGGCGGCCGGTGGTGCGGCGGACACTGACGTCCTGGTTGAGGGTAAGTCCAGGAGCACGACAGTCGGAGCTTCGGTCCGGGTCGTGGCAGGGGAACAGGGTGCAGAGAGAATAGGCGGGGCCGGGGGTAGCGGTGCCGGAGCCGGCGGGGTGTGTCAAGGGGGGGACGCGCGGTAGGTACTCACCAACGGGGGGTGGGGTCGGGAAGGGGGTGTGTTGTAGTGGGTGCCGGGTCCTGCAGGGGAGCGGCGTGGGAAGGGGCGTCTGTAGTGGGGGATCCAGCGGGTGCCAGATCCCGGAGGGAAACCGTATCTTGCCTGTCGTCGGGGTACTCAACGTGGGCGTAACTGGGGTTGGCGTGGAGCAATCGGACCTTTTCGACCAGGGGGTCCGTTTTATGGCTCCTCGTGTGCCTCCGGAGAAGAACAGGTCCCGGAGTCATCAGCCAAGGTGGAAGCGAGACCCCGGAGGTAGATTTCCTGGGGAAGACAAACAATCGGTTGTGAGGGGTCTCATTCGTGTCCGTGCAGAGGAGCGACCTAATGGAGTGTAGGGCATCGGGCAGGACAACCTGCCAGCGGGTAGTTGGGAGACTTCTCGACCGTAGGGCCAGAAGGACAGCCTTCCACACTGTCGCCACTTGCCCGTTTCCCCACGGGTTATAACTGGTCGTTCTGCTCGAGGCGATGCCTTTGCTGAGCCGATACTGACGCAGTTCATCACTCATGAACGATGTACCCCGGTCGCTGTGGATATAAGCGGGGAAACCGAACAGGGCGAAGGTGCTGTGCAGTGCCTTAATCACGGGGCTGAGGTCATGTCGGGGCAGGGAATGGCGAATGGGAAACGGGAGAACTCATCGATCACGGTGAGGAAATAGGCATTACGATTGGTGGACGGGAGGGGCCCCTTGAAGTCCACACTCAGTCGCTCAAAGGGCCTCGAGGTCTTCACGAGCCGAACCTTGTCTGGCCGGTAGAAGTGCGGTTTGCACTCCGCACAGACTTGGCAGGCCCTGACCATGGCCTTGACCTCCTTGGTTGAGTAAGGAAGGTTGCGGGACTTGATAAAATGGAAGAACTGGATAATCCCCGGGTGGCAGAGGTCATTGTGGATGGCTTGCAGGCGGTCGTCCTGCGTGTTGGCACATGTGCCGCGGGACAGGGCATCTGGGGCTCATTGAGCTTCCCTGGACGATACTTGATATCGTACGTGTAGGTGGAGAGTTCGATCCTCCACCTCAAAATCTAATCATTTTTTATTTTGCCCCATTGCGTGTTATCAAACATATAGGTGACTGACCGTTGGTCGGTGACGAGGGTGAACCTCCTACCGGCTAGGTAGTGCCTCCAGTGCCGTACAGCCTCCACAATGGCTTGTGCCTCCTTCTCGATGGCAGAGTGTCGAACCTCGGAGGCGGTGAGGGTCCGGGAGAAGAACGCTACTGGTCTGCCTGCCTGATTGAGGGTAGCAGCCAGGGCGATGTCTGATGCATTGCTCTCTACCTGGAAGGGGATAGTTTTGTCCACCGCGCGCATAGACTCCTTGACGATATCGGCCTTGATGCGGTTGAAGGCCAATTGAGCCTCAGCCGAGAGGGGAAAAGCTGTGGTCTTTATGAGTGGGCGGGTTTTGTCCGCATACTTGGAGACCCACTGGGCGTAGTAGGAGAAGAGCCCCAAGCACCGTTTGAGGGCCTTGAGGCTGCGGGGGAGGGGGAGTTCCTTAAGGGGACGCATGCGGTTGGGGTCGGGACCTAGGACCCCGTCTTCCACGACATAGCCGAGGATGGCTAGCCGGGTTGTGTGAAAGACGAAGACCCATTCGTGACGCCGAAGGGTACCCTGAGGAAGTGGAAGAGCCGGCCGGCTGCTTCAAAGGCAGTATAGGGGCGGTCTTTTGGTCGGATGGGGAGCTGGCGGTAGGCGGATTTGAGGTTGACCGTGGAAAATACTCGGTATTGGGCGATGCGGGGAACGGGATACTCATCAAGCTGCGTGAATCGGTTTATGGTCTGGCTATAATCCACAACCATCCGTTTCTTATCCCGGGACCGGACTACCACCACTTGCGCTCTCCAAGGGCTGTTGCTAGCCTCGATGACCCCCCCTCCCAATAAACGCTGGACCTCTGACTTGATAAAAGTCATATCTTGGGTACTGTAGCGCCGGCGACTGGCTTACAGTCGGAGGTGATGTTCGCAAATAGCGAGGGGGGTGTGGCTTTCAGTGTCGCAAGGCAGAATACCGTGAGGGGGGGCAAGGGTCCGCCGAACTTCAGTGTCAGGCTTCGGTGGCTGCACTTGAAATCCAGTCCGAGCAGCAGGGGGTCACAGAGGTGGGGAAGGAGAGAAAATTTGAAACGGGTGTACTTGGCGCCCTGGATCGAGAGATCCGCAATACAGTACCCCGTGATTTGTACCGAGTGGGACCCAGATGCGAGGGCTACGGTTTGGGATGCGGGATGGGTGCGCAGGGAGCAGCGCCTTACCGTTTCAGGATGGATAAAGCTCTTCGTGCTCCCGGAGCCGAAGAGGCATGCAGTGACGTGCCCGTTGACTTGGACCTGCATCATAGAGTTCTGCAGGTGTTTTGGCCGAGTTTGGTCGAGGGTGATCGCTTCCACTCGTGGGTAGTTGGAGTCCTCAGCCGAGTCGGACTCGTAAAATGGCCGCCGCCGGCTGCGCGTGTCAGGTCGAGAAGATCGCCGCCAAGATGTCCGCTCCCATGATTCGCACAAGGCTGATGACGCATCAGAAGGGGGCGTGTCGGGTCGGTGCGCAGCCGCATTGCGAGGCCTGCGGGCCTGAGAGCCCGATTTTCGGTCCGGCTGTTCTTTGTTCTTCTGGCCCCTGGGTCTGGCCAGGCGGACCCTCGCAAAATGCCCCTTCTTCCCGCAGTCGCTGCAGGTCGCGGAGCGGGCTGGGCAGCATGGGCGTGGGTGCTGGCCCTGCCTGCAGAAGTAGCTCGGTGTGCCCCCATGATGAGTGGGTCGCCGCATGGCGCAGGCCTGTAATATGGCTGAGTCTGAGGAAATCCGGGGGGGGCTCGCAGAGTCCGCGGGGTACGTACCCAAGTTATGTCGGGCCACCTCCAGCGAGGAGGTGAGGGTTAGCGTGTCCTGGAGGTCTTTAGCCCCGTTTTCGAGCATCCGCTGTCAATAGTATGTCGAGCGGATGCCGGACACGAAAGCGTCTCTGATGTGCAGGTTCATATGGACTTCCCCTGTCACATCCTGATGGTCACAGTCCCTGGCAAGCGCGGTGAGTTTTTCGACGAATTCGTCCAGCGATTCCCCCGAGCGCTGCCGGCAGGTAGAGAGCAGATGCCTGGCATGCACCTCGTTGATAGGTTTGACGAACCGCTGGTGGAGTAGCTCGACCGCCTCTTCATAAGTCATCGCCTTCTCGAGCGTGGCGGATATTCTGTGACTCACAAGGCGTTGAGTAGGTGCAGCTTGCGCGTCCCCAGGGTGGGAGTCTCTGAGGAGTCCAGGTAAGCCTCGAAGCATCGGAGCCAGTATTTTAAAATTTCCTTTGCCTCCGGTGTCCATGCTTCCAGGTTGAGCTTCTTGGGTTTTAGGCCTGCGTCCATCCTGCTGTAGTTTAGTTTATTCAATTGTGGTACCCTCAATAATGGCGCTTAGAGTGTAAACAGTAAAGAAGGCTTTAATAAACTAAGAATTAGACTAGAGCTGAGACGTGTGCTAACTGCTGCACTGCCCACAAGGCGGCTCCCTATATCCAGCTCCCAGATGTGCGGAGCCGGAGCCAGAGATCCCCAGGGTTCCAAGCCCGGTCTTAAAGGGGACATCACCTTACATGATGACAAGGGTACAGTGTAACAGTAACCGTTCATCACAACCATCATCCTTTACCAACCCAGACTGCCACAGCTTTTCACTCCGCCCCTCAAATTCTGTGAATGGATTCTCAGGAACAAGGTTGTCCCTTTAAAAGATGGCTACTCACCGCTCTGTGAGGGCCCAGCCAGAGTTATCTGCTCAATAGGGCAACCATTGAGCAGATCATCAAGCTTCTGAAGATGCAATTTGGGCACTGGGGCTGGTCAAATGGCACCTGGCATAGCCATCCTGCAAGGGTCTCACAATTGTTTTGAAAGAGGAGGAGCAGGGCCTGGACGAGGAGGCGGAGAAGGGAGGTGCAGAACCTCAGCTGCACAGGGCGGTGGCTGGGGGATTTCAGGCTCTTGTAAGGATACCATCTGACGCAGGTTCATTTTGACTAAGCCCCTATGACACAGAAGGGCTATGTGTTCTGGAACTCACGCTGCACTCCCTGTGCCTAAGATAGTTGGAAGCACATTTGTTGCTACTGTCATAATATATACGATATATATCAGGTATATGATGGTGCACAGACAGGCAGTGATTGACACACAGGATGACCAGTGAACACACAGAACACAGCAGCCAATCACCAGACAGGACACAACCACTATAAAGCCAGAGGGCACTAGTTTTCCCGCTCTCTTGGGATCCAGCCTCTGAGACAATCAGAGCCCGTGAGCAGCAACTAGAACATACACCATGTGGTAGTTAGATAGTCTGGTCAGGTTAGCCTCAGGTCTCCAGTCAAGTCAGCATAGTGTCAACCCGGAGTTAAAGTATGTATGATAGTTAAGAGTTCAATAAAATCGAGTTGCATTTCTTCAAGTGTTGGAAGCCTGTCTCTCTCACTGCTGCAGTAAACGCAGTCCTCGCAGACCCGGCATGCCCAACACATCAGCTACTGGTCTAGGTACAGCTCCTTTTCCTGTGAATCCTGAGGCTCTGCATCTGTGCCCAGCTGAGTTCTGTGTCGGCTCTCCATCCTCGGAGAGGAACTACCTACATGAGTCTCTGGAACCCCTTGATGACTAGGATCACGCACATCACCCAGTGCCACCTTTCTAGCCACCTGCAAGGACCTCCTAAGCAACTGTGTCTGCGCTGGTGGCCATGCATTTTTAAGGTGTGACAGTGTTTCTTCTGAGCTTTGATATGGCCGCGTTTGGCCTGGTGTTACATAGAAACAAAGAAGATAGGAGCTGTAGGACATTCAGCCCTTTGAGCTTTCCTTGCCATTCAATATGATCATGGCTGATCCTCTATCTCAACACCATACTCCCAAGCTTTCCGCTTACTCCTTGACACCTTTGGAGTCTTTTCTTCTTAAATATATTCAGTGACCCGGCCTCAACAGCCTTCTGTGGCACAGAATTCCATAGGTTCACCACCCTCTGGGTAAAGACAGTTCTCCTTATCTCAGTCCTAAATGGCCTAGCTGAGACTGTGACCCCTTGTTCTAGACCCCCCAGCCACAGGAAACAACATCCCTGCATCCAGTCTGTCCAGCCCTGTCAGAATGTTGTATGTTTCAATAAGATTCCTCTGATTCTTCTAAATTCCAGTGAATACAAGCACAGTCAACCCAATCTCTCCTCATTGCAGGGGCTGTGGCGACTGGGGGCTTTTCACAGTAACTTCATTTGAAGCCTACTTGTGACAATAAGCGATTTTCATTTCATTTTCATTTCATTTCATTTCATTGACAATCTTGCCATCCCAGAAATCAGTCTGGTGAACCTTCCCTGGGATTCCTCTATGGCAAATATATCCTTTCTTAGATAAGGAAACCAAAGCTGCACATAGTACTCCAGGTGTGATCTCATCAAGGCCCTATACAGCTACAATAAGAAATCCTTGTCCCTGTGCTCAAGTCTTCTTGCATTGAAGACCAACATATCATTTGCCTCCCTAAGTACTTGCTGTGCCTGCATGCTTGTTTTCAGTGACTGGTGTACTAGGACACCCAGGTCCCTTTGTATGTCAACATTTCCCAATCTATCACCATTTCAATAATACTCCGCCATTCTTTTTCTCCATCCAAAGTGGATTAACTTCATAATTTATCTACATGACACTGCATCTGCCATGTATTTGCCCATTCACTCAACTTGTCTAAATCACATTGAAGCCTCTTATTGGTGAGGGAGGAGATCTAATTGCCTGGATATCTGCATCAAGGGAAAATAAATCATGCAAACTAGCCTTGAGAGCAGAAACCTCTGTAGTGCTGAGGCTTCCCAATGCAATTCAGTCTGCAGTATGCTGTCGGACAGGAGGGAGTACAAAGCATTCCCTTACAAAACGCACCACCATCTCCACCATGAATGTTAATTTCACCTAGCCTGACTTTCTGGGTGGTCTGTGACCATGGCACTGTCTACAGTTCCCTCCTCTATGGTGGTGATTACGTTCAGGGATGGAATCCCTCCTCTTGTCTAGGTCTTTTTAAGCATCATGTGCTTATTTCTCCTGTACGGACAAAAGAAAGTGAGATAAGGTGCAGCTGCCATCTATCGGCAGGAGCTCCTATTCATTAGAAACAGCATATTTCAATGGTTTTAGGTCATCAGCGGCACTATAGTTCTGAGTCACCCAGTAAGTGCTGTGGACGCACAAAGGGTGTGATTTAACAAAAACAAAGAGTCCCGTTCTGGGTGGGTTTAGCCAGGTGTACAACCCTGTTATCGAACAGGAGTGGTTTATTTTGGGCCACGATGGGGATGTCCTGCCCAGGCCACACTCACCTTCATTTCCTGAACTGAGGAGCTCCACTCGTCAGTGCAAGAAGCGATCAGGGTGCCATTTTTTAATGGTGCCCTGATCTCTTGATCCCCCAACACAGCCCCCGGAAGACCACCCCCCCAACACACCAACTTACCTGTTGGGGGCCCAAATTCCCACACCCCACCTCATCAGACCAGGACACCCTCTGGCCTGATCCCTGGTGTGGGCAAAATGCCACCTTTGCACTGCCAGCCTGGCACCTTGGCAGTGCCCCTTCAGGGCTGGCATCCACGTGGCACTGTCAAGATGCACAGTTGGCGCTGCCAGAGTTCCAGGCTGGCAGTGCCAAGGTGCCGGAGTGGCATCAGCAGTGCCAGGGCGTCACACTGCCCAGAGGCCGACCACCAGGGGCCTCTGATTGCCTTGAAAACCCCACCAATTGCCATTCTGCCTGGTCCCCGTTTGTGGAGACCAGTGCTAAATTGCACCTGAATGGGGTCTCTGCGGTGAGGGGATTTGATCCCGGGCGTAGGTTAACGTGACCGTTAGATTTCGCCCACAAGTTCATGTTCAGGAGCAGCACACTCCCTAAGGCTCCTCAACTGATTTGTTTGCTGAAGGGTGAACACCCAGACACATTTTCAGAGCATTTCAGGTCATAAAACGTCTTACACTGCATCCAATTTTTGAGAACTATTTGCATTCAAACCCACTTGGTGTTGGTGGAAGGCTTCCTCTTGCCATCCTCTGGTAAAGGACCTCCTTCTTCTCCCCCATGGCCTGGAGAACCACCAGGTTCACATCCACGAATCAAGTGGCTGCCTTTCCCGGGTTCCCCAGTACCCTGCCTCCCCTGAGATATCTTCCAAACTGAAGGTAAAGCAACGGAGCAGCAGCCATAGTATTGGTTTAAATTCGGCCTTAAGTGTGCCATCTTGGCTGCTAACTGATCGCCTTGCCAGTCAAGGACATGCCGCCATGAAGAATCGGGCCTAGTATATGTTTTTCCCGGGTTGCGTCCCAGACCTGGAAATGGTCCTGAGTTCCGTTTCTTGCCCCAGAAGGAAAAATCTGTCGCGCATGATAATATTTGACTGCAATGTACTTTCCGACACCCGAGACTGAAATTTCTTCAGAGGTTTAAAAATGAATATTTTCTGACACAGAACCATGGCAAAATGTTATTTTCTTGAATTCTCCAAAGTGCGAAAATGGGAAAGCAGTATTGCAGAAATAAATAAAATACTGCCACAGCCTTGAATTGATACAAACCTCGAACATAATTTAGGGATTTAGATAATGTCAAATGACAACTGTAACGTGCGACTTCCAAGTCCCTGAGGCGATGTCACACTATCCCTATTTGATCTTCACCCTGCTGCCAAGTTCAGGTCTACTCACTTTGGAAATGATTACATGATAGTGAAAGCAGGTGAGACAGTTATTTTTAAAGAAGTACCATTTGTGTGACAGGGAAAGAAGGTGGAGTTTGTTTTAAAATGTGTTGGCAGCATGTTGATTACCTTGTAAATGTCAAAACATGTTTTAACATTTTTTCAGAGAAGAAAGAACTGACCCTTCTATAATGTTTTAAATGTTTCACACCCTGTGAATTACTGTTGAAGAACAGCTATTGTTATGTAGTTAAGCATGGCAACCATGTACCATCTCAGGGAAATGCAAACAGCATTGAAGTGAATAATCAAGTAATCTGGTTGGCAATGCATTGGCCAGGGCAGTACAAGAACTCTCCTCTCTTCTTCAGCAAGGGCCACTACGTTTATTACAAATGGACAAACCCTCAGTTTAATATCTCACCTAAAAGATCGCACATTAGATAATAACACATTCCCTCAAACATACCAGCTACGAGGGTTCCCATTAATTTCTGGGGCAATTTTTTTATCAAGATGCACAAAGGTATGTGAGAACCTAAGTGACTAGAGAAAATAAACGATTTAAAAAGTTAACAGCTGAAATAAATAAACTACTCCAAATTAATATTGATTTGAATTATATCTTGCAGCAAGGAAATATTTTCAACGCCACTGGTCCCAGCCACCAGCGAGTGCAATTCAGACAGGGCAAAACTACCCTATTACTGCCACCCTACCTCTCCAATAGGCTGTCGGAGACAGAGTGCGTGATTCTCCGTTAGCTGATGCCAACGGGAGAAAACGCTTGAAATCGGGAAAGGCAATTGGGCAGAGAATCGGTTCCAATGCCAAAATTGCAGCAGGCGCCAATTTGACGCCAAATCACAATGCTCCAGCACCTCGACAGCGGCATCAATGTGTTCCGGAACGCACAAACAGTAGACACTGTTTGCATATCATTAGCGGGCTCAACCTGGTATTCTCCGGGGCCTCCGTGATTCTCCGCCTCCGAGGGGCCGAGTTTCCGTCGGTGTGGTTCACTCGTGCTTTTAAAAATCGTAAATCCGGCATGGCAACTACTGAGGGAGGGGGGGGGGCCTATGGAAGCTGTCCAATATCGCCATAGTCTGCTGATAGTTCTGCCGCTGGCCGGGTGGCTTCTGCCAGGGCTGGGGTGTGCAGTGGGGTTGGGATGGAAGGGCACATAACACCATTGCCACAGCCAGCAAGGCATCCATGCAGCTGAACACACAGCTAACAGCCCACTTTGAACTTAGTGCCACGGGTTGTATAGGTGACCCCACAGGGAACCCCCCTGGGTGCCCTCTGTCCCCAGCGCTCCAGCACAACCAGTGCCATCTTTTTGGCTGGGATAAGTGTACGTAGGTTGTGTAATGTGTATGTGCGGCTGCAGCTTATCAGCCTCCTGTGTGTCTATCGCAGACCCGGCGAATCCCGCACCGTTTTTCATTGGAACCCATTGTATTCCACGTGCCGTTGGTGCTAGCCCCTCAATGGCAGCGGAATCAGTCCAGGTGCGGCGGCAATTTTTTTGTCGTGGAAGTCCACGGATTCGCCATTGGTATCAGCACTTAAGACGGGATTCTTCATTGCCTGACGCCGAAATTGTATTCGGCGATCAGGCGGAGAATCCCTGTTTGCGATCAATTTGGGGTCAGCGCCGTTTTTCGGATGCTCCGACCCCTCCAAATCGGAGTCATTGAGGCGCACACCGCACACCGTTGTGACGGTGCAGCGTTTCGCTTTGAGGCCCTCCCCTGATGCTCCACTCCCAATGGGCCGAGTTCCCGACTGCGCGGGTCACATGTGGTCTGAGTTTTTGTAAACCCAGCGTTGCGGCTGCGGACTGTGTCCAGCGCTGCCACAGTCGGGCGGGAGCCGTGCTGTTGACAGGGGGGAATTCAGTGAGGGCTGGAGGGGACTGGTGGGGTTGTCCAGGGGGTGGCGAGGGGGTGTCCAGGGGGACACTATTTGGCCAGCCGGGTCCCCGCATCGCCGGAGCCGTGTTGTACGGCGCGACCGCTGCGTGTCGTTGCCATTTGCATGCGCTGCCACGGGCCCGGTAATTCTCCGGCCATTTATGTCTGGAACGCCAAGGGTTTACTTGGCATGGCTACTAGCCCCCCACTAGATGGAGCATCGGTACGGTGGCGGCGCGGACTTTTTCATTTTAAAATTAGACACTTCCTCGGGACAGCCTCAAAATCGGAGAATCCAGCTCTTAGTCTCAGAAACGGACAATCCTGCCCAGAATATCTTGACCTTCATTTGTACTCTCATCCCACTTTTCAGGTGGCTGACTTCATGTTATACTATTATAACTGTACCCTATAGTTTATAATTCTCTCAATTGAAAAACTGCGTGAAGTAATTTTCACCACATCTGCATCAACAGTCAGAAGGTACCTTGTTACAAAAGAACCTATTACAGTTTTACTGCTGTGGCCTTATCTGAACGAGTCTTGTGAGCGGTACCCCATATTGGTTCGAGATGGTACAATACCCTTCCTAGAATCTGTCACAGTCTGTGTGGGATGAGAAGAATGAATGCTGTATTTCTTGCAGGTCATTTTTTTCTTTGATTCTGTTGTTCTGTTGCAAATTGACTCAGAGAACGTGTATCTAATAAAAGTAGGATTTTTTTCCCTGATAAAGCATTGAGTTTGTTAAAATTTCTTGGGAAATGACTGATGATTCCTTATGAATCAGAACTGAAAATAAACCTTGCAAAATTTAGCTTTTGTGAAAGAGAACCGGAGATCTTAGAGGTCAAAGCTGAACATTTTTAACCGAGAGAAAATCATCATGTAAAAGAACAGATTCTAACAGAAACACAAGAAATTAATTTAACTGCAAATAAAAGTGTTTTTGCTAAAAGGTCCCATGTTTCAGTAATATTAGGAACAGAACTCATATCCTGGCAAAGGTCTGCCTGAGGAAATATTTCTAAGATTAAAAAAAATTATCTTCATCCGCAGGAAGACATTTTCTTGATATATGTATATTTTAATCTGATTGAAACTGTTTTTAAAAGCTTCTTCCTCAGAAAAAGTAATCTCAAATTTTAACTGCATTGGGAATGTGCCTTAGGCAGGAGTTTTTTTTTTAAATATGTTCGTCACACAAAATAACTACAAGTGTTATACTGATTTCTTAGAACTTAAAGACATTGGGGGTAAGTTTCTGTGGGGGTTCTCTTGCTTGATTGTCCACTGTATCTTTGGGGGAAGATCTGCAAAAAACCTGAAACAAATGACATAAACCCAGTGCGTGTATTTTATCCTCAATAAAATGCAGTAAATTTGCATGTATCCATCTGCCAGAGATCTAACATGCATATGACAATAAATCAAATCAATCAATCAATGCTTAGGAGCTTCCAAATCTAGTTGCTGAGAAATCCAGAATTTGTATTTGTTGAATTGGAAAACACACGAATTACGTAGGGTCGAGGGTAGGTGAGTAAACATTTGCAAGATTCCAAACTCATAGATCCTCAGATGTGTGCAGGTGATACTGCATCTTAACTCGTGAAAACTATCCTGTCTACTTACAGAGAGCATAAGATTCCTGTTGCTTGACAACCAGGACAAAGGGTATAAGGTATAGGCTTTCCTGAAGTTGAATAAAATATTCCCATTTCTTAGTGACACATGTACCTTTCCACATACCATTAATTAGACAGAGTGAAGGGCAGCACGGTGGCACAGTGGTTAGCACCCTGCCTCACGGCGCTGAGGTCCCAGGTTCGATCCCGCCTCTGGGCCACTGTCTGCGTGGACTTTGCACATTCTCCCTGTGTTTGCGTGGGTTTCGCCCCCACAACCCAAAGATGTGCAGGGTAGGTGGATTGGCCACGCTGAATTGCCCTTAATTGGAAGAAAAATTGGGTACTCTAAAAGTTTTTTAAATTAGACAGAGTGAGCGGATCAAGCATCTAACCAGAAATACTGTGGACCTGACTGGCTCAGGATTGAATTACAAAGCTTTCAATAGAGCATTAGGCTGTCTTGATTTGAACCTTCCATCAGTTGGTATGTCATGTTGGAGACATCTCTACCAAGAAACCCTGCTTACCTCCGCATCATGAAAAGTGATCACTAGTCGGTAATTAAAAATTGGAGGGTCTGAAAAGGAGATGGGCGTTTGGAGGAATCTTACACTGAACAGTTTTTGACCAGTAAGCCTGGTGTAAAGCATCGGGCTTAAATGTCCAAAACTTTAAGGCAACTGCAAAGGTTCATTACACCCATCTTATGTTGAAGACAGGTACATATCTATCTTTATCAAAAGGGTAACTCAAAGACTTGGAACAATAGTTGCTGGATGACTAAGTGTAAAAATATGCTTCCCTGCAACTTGGGTTCAGTGCCCACAGAGGATAGGTTTCAGAAAGGCAAGCGCCCATCCCTTACAATAGATGGTATTGCAGCATCATGTGTGTGCTGAATACAAGACAATGGCAATACATTCACTAATCTAACAGTGAGTCATATTGCTAACCCTGGTGTTTCGTGAGAGGTTTCTGGTGACTAACTGCTGTCTGCCCAGCAGGTCCTCAAAATAATGATCATCAGTAACACACAGTACAGGCAAAGAAAATCCTGTGGAAGAAACTTCTACTGTAATTTCCAACAGAGCTAGACCTTAGGGTGAGAAACTGGCTGCATATCTCTCCAGTAATCAGACTCTGCTGCCTATATTGTAATTGATCAAATTTAAATATATAGGGCCGAATAATCTGAGCAATGACGATCACCATCAGATTATCACTCTGCTCTTCTTTAGTTACCTTGTACTAGAGCTCCGGATTTCTCAAACTTCCAGGCCAGGCCCCCTGGGTAATGTGGAGAATACCTGCACCTGGGGTCCTTCCCTCTTAGTGTACGAGCGCAAGGGGAAGCCAAATCACATCCCCGTTTTTACGGCACTAGTTACTGTATTCTGATAGGTTGCAATGTTCCAAAGCTACTTTGGCAAGCGAAAGAGAGAAGTGTACAAGGTTAGTGAATGAGGAAGACGGGATCATGCAGGGGTGCGGCCGGGGAGTTGGGAGGGAAGTGGGGTTGGGAAGATAGTGGGGGAGGGGGGGGGGAGCTGCAAGGGGGTCAATGGTGTAGTGGAAGTAGGTTGGTCGGGGTTGGGGGCTGTTCCTAGGCCGGAGGGGGCGGGTGGGGGTAATCGAGGGGTCCGGTGGAGAGTCAGGGAAGGATTTCAATAATATAGTTACCTGGTAGTTAGTTTTAATCCTTCTAACTTTTCCTGGGTAACTATTTTGCGAATTAGACAGATCCATCTGAAGTCTCTGACTTGAACTCATTTTCAGAGGGTTTCAGCCAAAAAATAATCACCTGGAAGCTGAAACTGCCCAAGCAATTCCTGTCCAGTCAGTGTATGATGACCATTATAGTCACAAAACGCATCAGAGCTGCTCCCACTACTTCACCCCAAACAGAATTGATGCTTCCAGTGAGGTAGCACTAGTGGAGCAGAGAGCCAGAGCTGTGGGAAATGGACAGTGAGCACAATGGTGTTGAGTGTTAGCGACTGACAATGTTACAGAGATTGCTGCATTAGAGGCCTGCTGCATCAGGTTGAAAAAGGTCGTCATTTCAAGCTTCCAAAATGACAGACAGCCGTCCCTCAGAATCCTTTTAATTTGATTCGTACCGTAAGGATCGTTTACCTACAGTCACCTCCCAGTTCCAGTCTCATGGCAAGAATCCACGCACATGATTCTGCTGTCTATCAACATAGTAGATTATGCATGCTCTTCCAACACCCTTTAAAAAAGCCTGAACATGTGGCTGAAAGGATGCTGGGATAATCAGCCCAGCAAGCAACACAAGAGATGCAGGACCATATTTCCCAATCGGTTTGAGAAAACCTGACCTTCTGACCTTTTCCACCTTCTGAAATGCACAGCCAACCCACGTGTGACTTTTCCCAGGACTTGTGTCTTTTCACACAGGGATCAGGTTCATCGTGCATTTTACTAGCTGCAATGAAGATCATGAGGAATGTAGGTGCAGGGGAGGTTGGTTTGAAGGTTTGCCTCGGTTCTTGCACAGAGCAGCCTGATGTGTTGGGTATTCTGGATCACAAACAGGTCACCAACACTGGAAGCAGTGCAACTCTATTTTATTATAAGGTTAACTATATTAACATACTTGAACTATGAATAAATGCAATACCAGCTTTTACTGTTGACCCTTGCTTAGTCCTAATCAGGTGATGCACTCAGCACATGGTGAATGTCTGTGTTGCAGGTTGTGAGCTCTGTGCTCCGAGCTGGCTGCAACGAGAATGAGTGCATCAAAATGAGCGGGAACTCTCCAGTCCCCTGTCTTTATAGTGCGTGTGCTCTCACTGGTGATTGGCTGCGGTGTTATGTATGCTGATTGGTCCCACTGCATGTCCATCAGTGTGTGTGTGTGTGTGTCTGCACCATAATATACTGGTGTATATTATGACATCCCCCCTTTTATATAAAGAACATGTGCCTGCGTGACAATAAATATCGTGTAGTGAATATACCTGACTATGTGTGTGCATGTTATTTACATGACTATGTACATGAGGCTAATCTATTTACACGGGAAGGTGCCTGGTGCAGAGAAATAGGGTATCACACCAACAACGAAATTAACATTATATACAAACTACTGGAACGATGAAACAAGATAACAGAACAGATCAAAGAGTCCAACATTGTAAAACTCATAAGTCAAGTCTTTGAGATGGGCGACGAATTCTGGTTGACCTTCATCCAGGCTGCAGCCTTGGAGGTGTTCAATTCTTTGGACCCGTTCCACCTCGTGGGAACCTTGCCGCGCCGTTTCAGCCACCTGTATGTGGGAGTACCAGCTGGTGGCATTTTCATGCAGGGCACAGGTCTCGATGGCAGTCGCTAGGGTGAGTTGCTTAATTTTGAGAAGCTGCTGACGCAGGGGGTCCAACAGAACACCAAATACGATCTGGTCGCGTATCATGGAGTCGGAGGTGGGCCCGTAGCCGCAGGACTGCGCAAGGATGCAGAGGTGTGTTAATAAGGATTGGAAAGGCTCATCCTTACCCTGCAAGCGCTGCTGGAACAGGTATCTTTCGAAGCTTTCATTGACCTCTATGCTGAAGTGGGTATCGAATTTGAGGAGAACCGTCTTGTACTTTGTCTTGTCCTCGTCGTCTGCGAATGTGAGGGAGTTGAAGATGTGGATGGTGTGTTGCCCGGCCGTGGAGAGGAGCAGAGCAATCTTCCTGGTGTCCGAGGCGTTCTCCCTGTCCGTGGCTTTGAGGAAGAGCTGGAAGCGCTGTTTAAAAATCTTCCAATTGACCCCGAGATTGCCGGCGATGCGGAGCGGCGGTGGCGGGTTGATGTTCTCCACACTTCAGGATGCCGGAATGCTGATTAGTTGCAGGTGGGTCTCAGAAGTGCTAGTATGCAACCACTCCTTGTACCATGATGTGTTGGGTGTTCTGGATCACAAACAGGTCACCAACACTGGAAGTGGTGCAACTCTATTTTATTATAAGGTTAACTATATTAACATACTTGAACTGTGGGTAAATGCAATACCAGCTTTACCTGTTGACCCTTGCCTCGTCCTAACCAGGTGATGCACTCAGCACATGGTGAATGTCTGTGTTGCCGGCTGTGAGCTCTGTGCTCCGAGCTGGCTGCTACTAGAATGAGCGGGAACTTTTCTGTCCCCTGTCTTTATAGTGCGTGTGCTCTCACTGGTGATTGGCTGCGGTGTTGTGTATGCTGATTGGTCCCACTGCATGTCCATCAGTGTGTGTGCGTGTGTCTGCACCATAATATACTGGTGTATATTATGACACAGCCCAGCTCACAGAATCAGTTAAAGGTCCTGTAAACCTCACTTCTCATTCCCTACCTCCCACTCATCATCTCGAGGGCATACCCATGTCCCAGCTTGGGTCACTGTCTGTGCGGAGTCTGCACGTTCTCCCCATGTCTATGTGGGTTTCCACCGGGTGCTCCAGTTTCCTCCCACAAGTCCCAAAAGATGTGCTTGTTAGGTGAATTGGACATTCTGAAATCTTCCTCAGTGTACTCAAACAGGCACCATAATGTGGCGACAAGGCAAGGAGATTTTCACAGTAACTTCATTGCATTGTTAATTTAAGCCTACCTTACTAAAGGTTATCATTAATATTGAATTTACCAAGTATTTGCCCACTCAGCCAGCCTGGCCAAGTCACCCTTCAGCCTCTTTGCATCCTCCTCACAGCACACACTGCCACCCACAGAGTGACATCTGCAAATTTGGAGATATTGCATGCAATTCTTTCGTCCAAATCATTAATGTACATTGGGAATAGCTGGGGTCCCAGCATTGAACCCTACGGTACACCACTAGTCACTGCCTACCACTCTGAAAAGGACCCGTTTATTCCCACTCTCTGCTTCCTGTCTGCCAACCAGTTCGCTATCCACATCAATATATTACCCCCAATACCATGTGCTTTAATTTTGCTCACTAATCTAATCTCTTGTATGGGACATTGTCAAAAGCCTTTTGAAAGTCCAGAAACACAGCATTCACTGGTTCACCCTTGCCCAATCAACTGGTCACATCCTCAAAAAATTCCAGAAGATTTGTCAAGCATGATTTCCTTTTAGTGAATCCATGCTGACTTGAACCGACCCTATCCTTCCCGAAAGGATATTAATGAAACAGATGGGTTTTTACGACAATCAGCAATTGTTTCATGGCTTTTAATTCCAGTTTTTTTATTGAATTCAAATTTCACCATCTGCTGTGATAGGATTCGAAAGTGTGTCCCCAGGGCATTACCCCGAGTCTCTGGATTACTAGTCCAGTGGCAATACCACTCTGCTATTGACTCCCCATTTCTGTTATTACAGCATTCTAAATGCTTCCATTGTTCTTGGATCAATAGACCATCTGCTGAGCCGAAGCAATTCATTTTTGAAACTCAGCCAAACATTCATAATGGCTACAGCTGTCAGAAGAACATTTTCCAGCTTCATTGCCCGAAACTGACAGAGCAGACAGGTGTCCCACTTCCTTTTCAAAGCAGAGAGCCTATCAATAGAATCAAGCAGGTCTGGAAATTTTCTTCAACTTTCACAAACAGGAGTTTATTTTTTTAACATCCCGAGCTAGCAATCAATTTTACATCACAACAGAGGTTTTGGCATAGGGGAGAAGGATGGACTGCCAGCACCAGGAAAATACTCATTCAAATGAATTAGTAGCACCAATCTAGTGAAAATCTACCCTTTTATGTCTTCAAGAAACTTCAGTATTACAAACTGCAATAAACTGCTCCTCTACCATTCTCCGTTGAGTTCAATATTTGCTCTGCACATTTATTTCCACTTCCTTGAGGACTAAGACCTTTTATTTCATTTCCCCATTCAGCCATCAATTATCAGCAATAAATAGCGATCTGTACAGGGAGGCAGGCACAAGGGAACATCATCACCTGCAAGTTCCCCTCCAAGTCATGACCATTCTGACTCGGATCTATATCACTGCTCCTTCACTGTTGCTACATAAAATTCTGAAACTCCCTCCTTAAAAAACACTGGTGTAGAGGGTGCCATCTCCGCTACTCCACTACTGGGCCGATATCTGGGGTTTGGATGTCTGTGTGTGTCTCTCTCCAGCTGGCACTGAAACTTCAGAGGCCAGGGGATGTCGTACTGGGACACTTCCACTGAAGAGAGCACTGATTCAAGCCTGCCGTTTATTCCTAACCGACAGCCTGAGACTTATATCACACAGATCTCCAGACCCCTACCAATACCCAGGTGATTCTCTCTCTTGCCGGTGGTACAACCCCCACCCGGTTCCTACTCCACTAGAGTAGCTTTCCCAAGAGAGAGAATAGGACACTGCTGTTTATTTCCTAACCAGCAGTCTGTCCTGAGTGAATCGCTCAAGATGACCCTCGATTCTTGAACCCGGAATTAAGGTGAGGAGTATTTTTGACAATGACTTGGTCAGAGATCGCTGGTGAAGGATTGAAGAATTTAAACGACTCCAATTAGCATCAAATCAAGGTTTATTGTAAAACCCAGGTCAAAATCATCAACAGAAGAAACACAATAAAATCTTATGCTCTAATACAACTAAGTCTATTCAAAAGGTAATATAGCGGACACAACGAAAATTCTTACGGTTACACAGGTTTTAGCAAAAACACAAGGCACAAAACAAGTTCCCTTCCCCAAAGCCTCAACCACTATTAAAATCAAGGGAGCTTCGCAAGCTGCTGCGGGTTACTTACGGTCACAGGCTGCAGAGGTCAAGTCAGGGGTGCAGAGGTCGAGCCAGGAACGAAGAGCCCCCCAATTGAAAACACAGCCCCTTTTATATTGCTTTACCTGGCTTTGTTCTGTGATCGGCCAGCCCCTTTTGCATTGAAAAGGTAAGTTTTAAAGTTCCCGCTGGTCCCGCCCCCTTTGAGCCGGTCAGAGCTGTCGAGATGGGAGTACCTCCCCTAGGTCCGCCTCCAGTCTGTTTTTTGAGATAACGAGGTTGAGCTCCCTTGAAGATTTTCAAAGACTTCCATCTGCTCCGGAGATGCTGCTATGTTGATGGGGTGTTGATTGGATTCTGCTCTGGTGGAGGCCAGGTCATTTACATTTGCATGGGGCTATGACCATCCCATTGTCCTGCTTGCATGCAAGCCTCCTGTGTATTCCCGTGCCCCTTTGTCTGTGTCTTGATGTTATCTTGTTGTCTGGCTCCTTCTTCCTTGTAGCTCCTAGGGGGGTGTTTGTAAATATTTATGTGCTTATGTCCCCACTCAGCTCAGCGGGCCAAGCCTGCTGGGAAAACTGGTTCTGTTCCCTTGGCTGGAAAGTCAGTTTACAGTCTCTGAGTTTCTCCAAAAGGGCCGAATTGCCCGAAAACCTTACACTGGGTAAACATACACCACACAGACTGCAAGGGTTTAAGAAGGTAGATCACAATGTCTATCTCCAGGACAATTAATGATGGACAATAAATTCTGGCCTTACAAGCGCATTCACATCTCAAGAATAAATGAAAATAATCCCACTAAGCTGTTCTGTTTTCAGAGCTTCCATACAACAAAGAATATAGCAATCAAAGTGACCTCATCCAAATTAATTTGTATTCTACAATTTTGCATATCAGATATATCCAATATGATCTTTTGCCTTTACATGAATGGAAGCTACATGCTATTTCCATCTAGCCTGTTCACTAAAATGGCCAGAATTTTCAATCCAGGATCAGAAAACCGACTTTGTATCATATCTGCATTTTTCAAGCAATGCTCTATTCAAATGCAGATGCAGAAATTAGGCTTGTGGGACTTCCGGTGATAGCGGGCGGGAGGCAGCCGCACAATGGAGGGCTCCCGTTCAGGAACGGCATTTTCGGGGCTTTAAGCCCGGTCCCAGGGTCCACAGAGGCGCCAAAAGCAGGGAGAAGGCACAGTGAAGGCACAGTAAAGGAAAATGTCGAAGGTGAGCAAAAAAACAGCCATAAAAAAAACAGCTGAAGATCCGTCGGGGAGTGGAAAGTTCACCGCGGGGTCACCAAGAAAAATGGAGGCTGGAGCACCAAGGGAGGCCGCATTGATTACAGCTGAAGAAATAACGAAGATGATGGCTGCGGAATTTGAAAGGCAGTTTACAAAATACATGGACACTATGAGGAAGGAGATGAGGGAGGTTTTGAGTGTGCTGGTGGAGGAGGCGATTTCCCCGGTGACGACGGCGGTGGCGAGCGCAGTGGCGGAGGTGCAGGAGCAAGCGGAGGCGCTGAAGGAAGTGGAGGAGACATTATTGCAGCACGGTGATCAACTTATCTCGATGCGGAAGGTGATGGAGATTAACAAGGATCTGCGAGGAAAAATGGAAGACCTGGAAAACAGATCCAGGTGACAAAATTTGAGGATTGTGGGGCTGGCTGAAGGAGTTGAAGGGCCGAGGCTGACTGAGTATTTTGTGCGATGCTGGTGAAACTATTGGGGGAGGGGGAGGATCCCTCCCAATATGAACTGGATCGGGCTCATCGGTCGTGGAGGCCTGTACCAAAGGCGAGTGAGCCGCCAAGGGCAGTGACTCTGTGCTTCCGTAGGAACAGTGTGAAGGAGAAGGTTCTGAGCTGGGCCAAGCAGAAGCGGGTGGTGCAGTGGGCTGGAGCTGGTATACATGTATACCAGGACTTTACGGTGGAACTGGCGAGGAGGTGGGCTGCCTTCAACCGGGTGAAGAGGGCACTGTACATTAGCGGTATTGTATATCCAGCGAAGCTGAGGGTGACTTACAAGCTCAAGGACTTTTATTTTGGCATGGCGGAAGCAGCGGAGGAGTTTGTGAAGGCAGAAGGACTGTGGCAGAACTGAGAAATTGAGAAATGTCCATGTGCCGATGTAACCCCATGACTGTATTTTCTTATTTTTTGTTTCACTGCGTGCAGGTGTATGGGCTAAAGGAGCCAATGTTGTATATATTTGGACAAGGGAAGTGATGGGACTTTCACTCGAAATGAGGGCTCTTTGGGGTGTAGGTGGATATGCGGGGTCTGTGTGCTAAAAAGGGGATTTCAGGGCTTTCCTCGGGCTGGGCAAGTGGGAAAGGGACCCGGGCAGGGGCCTCCATACTGGCCGGTTTAAGCCGGCCAGTGAACGGAAGTGAGGTGGGGGGAGGGGCTGCGGCCATCGGAGCCTGGCAGAACAGGGTCCGAGTGGTCTAGCCGTGGTGGAAAGTTGGGGGGGAAGGAATCGAGGTTGGGGGAAAGTGTTTTACAAGAGGCAGTGGATGGGAGGAGTTGGAGATGGGGGGGGGGGGGGGGGTGTTTACAACTCTTGGGTACCATGTACGGTACTCTTTCAGAGGTTGGATGGTGTTGAGTGTAGTGGGGGGGGGGGGGTGGACTCTATAGGTTAATGGTGACCATGGGCAGTCCCGGACTCCTTTTTCTTTTTCTCCTTTGTTTTTGTTTCCACCGTGGGAGGGTTTATTTTATTGGATGCATATATTGACATGTGGGCCGTTGTTTGGGGTGGTGGGAGGATGGGATCGTTGTTATTGTTAAGGGGATTGATTTTGTATTTGTTACCGTTTACTGTCTGTGGCTGGGGTGTAAAATTTGAAGGAAAATTTGAAAATGGAGAATAAAAACATTTTTTTTTTTTAATTAGGCTTGTGGCAAGCACCTCACCCAATTAGTGGCATAAAACACTCCTAGAAGATAGGAACTGATTCCCGAATGTAATCCTCAAAGGCGGATGACAGCCATAATGTGGCTCGTAATTGCCTTGCAGAAAGGAGATCAGAGAGCCAGCAGCTTCACAGTGCCAAGAAGTGGCCAAACAGCCATGGAAATGGAAATGCATGCAATATGAGACAATAATCCTTACTGCTGTAAGATTTTCCTCAGGGAGAAAAAACCCATCTCTTGATGGCTCCCCACACTGCATCTAACAGCTACATATTAACATGCATCAGACTTGGATTTGCCGATCTGGAATTTGAAAGTCATCTCTGGCTCTCCCCAGCCATATGGAGCTTAATGGGCAATTCATTCTGGCCATGCAGGAGCACTATTTTCAAACCCTATTTTCGAACATTCAGACATTTCCCATTTCTGCTAATCTTCCCAGATTCCACCTGAAAAACCATCTTGAGAATCCCCTCTCAATTCCGTCAGGCAGTTAGCTACTCAACAAGCCAGAAGAGCAATTTTACATAGTATTGATACACATGGATTGCCTTCAGGGTTCATTTGTTGTGACTAAATCATTAATTCCTAAAGTTATTCAGCCAATCAGATCACTGAACACATTTAGCACACGCAGCCGTAGCACAGAATAAATTCAAAATAAGAAGTCTCAATGAACATACAGTACAGCTGCCTAAGAGTTCCTGTGAGTGTTGTGAAAGCTGGATGGCTATTTCTGGATTGGTGGTGTCAAGTTCTAATTCTGCTGTGGCACATTGAGAGGATAAAAACAGGAACTGAAAATGCCTTTAACAGCATTTGTGTTTGTGAATTTTGTGCTAATAGCGAAGACACAGTCATACTTGGAAAACAAACAGTTCCATTTCAAGCACCCTGCATCATGCACTTCTAGGTCACGTATTTAGCACAGGTTTATGCAGAGTAAAGGCTCTTCTTACTTTGTCCCAAAGGCACTAGAGCACCCTTCGACCAATATAATATCTTTCAATTGACAAAACCAGACATCCTGTAGCCCCACTCAATGAGATTGTCAATTTAGTGGTAGCATACATAGAAAACAGAAGCAGGAGTTTGCCATTCGGCCCTTCGAGCCTGCTCCTCCATAAATTAGGGAATTCTGAGCTGTGAGTCATTGTTGCTACAAATTCAGTTGAGAATGGTCATTTCATGAAGGACCTTCCCATCAACACAGAAGACTTTCATCCCATCAATCTTAGCCAGTTAAATTTAGACTTCAAAGCAGAAAAGAATGCCTAATAAAATGAACTCTACTCCTCCCTTTAAAATGTACAGATGTTGTGTTGAATATAAATGTAAATACATATTTGCAGTGATTGAAATATAACCCAGATTTTCCCGTAAAAATAATGATGTTCACTGTGGAATTTTTGGTGCACAGAGAATCCAGTAATGTGGCGAGAACAAGGTGCATGGTGAACTGGGGGTTTCAGGGAGATTTGCAATCAGCCTTATAAAAATGGTATTTCACTATCAACCTGTCCTGGGTGTGAAGAAATTACAGGGTTTTCACGGTACATATGAATTAAACATAATGCACAAAGTTAAGTTTGATATTTCATGCCATAACAACCCTATTAATGAAGTGAATTATGCTCCAGGCATGTTGTTCAACCTTGAAGGCCCAGAAAGGGAAGAGATGAAACTGCAGGACTCACTCCGGTAAATAGTAGATTGTTCCAAGAGGTTCTGTAAACGTTATTAACTTTTTAAAAATATATATAAACTCTTACCTTTTCTTTCTGGTTATTTTTCTGTCTAGGCCACGCATATTTATGGAGGATGCGGGAAAAGAATGCCACGGGCCTGCCTGCCTGGTTGAGGGTGGCGGCAAGGGCGACGTCTGATGCGTCGCTTTCTACTTGGAAAGGAAGTGTTTCGTCTACAGCGTGCATTCCAGCTTTGGCAATATCAGCTCTAATCCGGGCGAAAGCCTGTTGGGCCTCGGCCGTCAGGGGGAAATGAGTGGACTGTATGAGTGGGCGGGCCTTGTCCGCATAGTTTGGGACCCACTGAGCGGAATACGAGAAGAACCCCAGGCAGCGTTTGAGGGCTTTGGGGCAGTGGGGGAGGGAAAGCTCCATGAGGGGGTGCATGCGGTCGGGATCGGGCCCCAGAACTCCGTTCTAGACCACGTAGCCGAGGATGGCTAAGCGGTTTGTACGGAACACACACTTCTCCTTGTTGTACGTGAGGTTGAGAGAGTGGCGGTGCGGAGAAATTTAGTGAGGTTGGCATCGTGGTCCTGCATCATGGCCGCAGATGGTCACATTGTCTAGGTACGGAAACGTGGCCCGCAAGCCGTACCGGTCGACCATTCGGTCCATCTCCCTTTGGAAGACCGAAACCCCATTGGTGACGCCAAAGGGGACCCTAAGGAAATGATATAGCCGGCTGTCTGCCTCGAAGGCGGTGTATGGCCGGTCCGATTTATGGATGGGGAGCTGGTGGTAAGCGGGTTTCAGGTCCACCGTTGAGAAGACCCGGTACTGAGCAATCAGGTTAACCATGTCAGATATGCGTGGGAGGGGGTACGCGTCGAGCTGCGTGTACCTGTTGATGGTCTGGCTGTAGTCCACGATTTTTCTCCCCAGACTTAACCACTACCACTTGAGCTCTCCAGGGGCTGTTGCTGGCCTCGATGACTCCCTCCTGAAGCAACCGCTGGGCCTCGGACCTGATGAAGGCCTTATCCTGGGTGCTGTACCGTCTGCTCCTGGTGGCGAGGGTTTGCAATCTGGAGTTAGATTGGCAAAGAGGGAAGGAGGATCGACCTTTAGGGTCGCGAGGCCGCACACAGTGAGGGGTGGTAAGGGTCCACCGAATTTAAGGGTCAGGCTCTGGAGGTTGCACTGAAAATCCAGGCCAAGGATAAGTGCAGGGGAGAGGTTAGGGAAGACGTAGAGGTGAAAACCGTGGAACTCTACGCCTTGGACTGTGAGCGTGACCGTGCAGTACCCCCGGATCGCTACGCAATGGGATCCGGAGGACAGGGAGATACTTTGATTGGTAGGATGTACCTTAAGGGAGCAGCGCCTTACCGTATTTGGATGTACAAAGCTCTCGGTGCTCCCGGGGTCCAGTAGGCAGGAGGTCACATGGCCATTGACTTTCACGCTGGTGGATGCGTTGGTCAGAGTGTGTGGTCTGGACTGGTCGATTACCATGGATGCGAGTCATGGTTGATCGTCGGGTAGTGAGGCGGCCGCTGCGTCGGGGTCCTGAAACGCCGTTGGTCTCCGTGTGCTGCGGGATGGACAAGATGGCGGCGCCCGGAGGTCCTGTGGGGTCACAAAATGGCGGCGCCATGGAATGCACGTTGCGGGGGTGGAGCAAGATGGCGGCGCCCATGAAAAGCACGTGTTGTGCGGGGGAGAAGATGGCGGCGCCCATTGTCCGTGACCAGGACGGGTGGGGGCGACCGCTGCCGCTGAGCGGGCCTGGTGCGGGGCAGAAGATGGGGGCGCCCATTGCTCGCACATGGCCTGGTGAGGAGGGGAGGATAGCGGCGCCCATTGTCTGTGACTGGGGGCGGTGGGGGCGACCACTGCCACTGAGCAGGCCTGGCACACCGCTGCGTAGTGGCCCTTCTTCCCGCAGGCCTTACAAAGGGCAGCGCGGGCCGGGCAGCGTTGGTGGGGGTGTCTTTGTTGGCCTCAAACATAGCATCGGGGTCCCCCAAAGATCACCGGCTGGTGCGTAGCGCAGGCGTACTGGGTGGGTAGCGCCCCCACTGGGGCGGATGCCTCTGGGGTCCATGAAGCAGAGGAGGAGTGGGCCGCGCGGTTGGGGGCGTAGGATTGTACATTGCGCAGGGCGACCTTCATGGAAAATGCTAGTGTTTTAGTCTCTGCGAGGTCGCGCGTGGCCCCTTCTAGGAGCCACTGCCTGATAACATCGGACCCAATCCCAGTTACAAAAGCGTCCCTCATAAGGAGATCTGAGTGCTCCTTAGCTGTAACGTCCTGGCAGTCACAGTCCCGAACTAGTGGGATCAGGGCCCTCCAGAAGTCCTCGATTGACTCACTAGATAGTTGAGTACGCGTTGCGAGCGCATGTCTGGTGAAGAGCGTGTTCATCTTCTGCTCTTAACTCTCTTTGAGTCGAGTCATAGCATCAGCGTAATTGGGCGCATCCTGGATCAGCGGGAAGATTTTAGAGTTGAGTCTGGAGTACAAGACTTGAATCTTCTGAGCCTCTGGAACAGGGGTCGGCACCACGTTGATACAAAACAAGCTAGCCAGTGCTGAAAGTCCTTTCTGGCGTCGCTTGCGTGTGGACCCAGCTGCAATCAATCTGGTTTAATCCGGAGGTCCATTTTCTGAATCAGATACGAATAAATTGAGGCACGATCAATTTGGCTAGAGACGAAGTTGAATTCAATCTGAGGCTTTATTAGTATCTGAAGTGTGGCCTCCTACAGCAGCTGACGAAATGGCTGCGAGCTGGAGGCCACACATATTTATAACCCAGCTCCTGGGCGGAGCTAGCATGCAGGGGCCCAGGTGAACCTGTAGTGCAGGTTCGACCGTACAACCCTTAATATAGGAACACAGTGGTTTACCATAGTACCTTCCCAGTGGCATGCTCCATATTAAAAACAACCTCTCTGATGTTGTGAATGCCACTCCAATGCATGTTTCTCGTGGGCATTTATACAGGCCTTTTTCCTTCACAAGATTATTTGCTTCAGGTGAAAGACAGGATTTGAGTAATGTCTCCAAAGTGGCATCAGACAGCTGACGTAATATAATGGCTGCTCCAAATAACTTGCATTTATTTAGGTACTTCTACACAGTAAAGCAATTCAAGGTGCTTCTCATGAGCATCATCAAACAAAATCTGAAACAGGGCCAAAGATTCAGATTAGAACAGGTGGCCGAAAGCGTGGAGAATGACGGACGTTTGAAGGAGCATCTTAGAGAAGCAAAGAGACAGGCAGATTTTGGAAGGAAATTCCAGAGCTCAGGACTAGGCACCTTCTGGGTACCTGAAGACATTGTCAGTAAACCACAGGCACCATTTGATGCTCCTAGTTGGCCATCTGGTGGCTGAGAAAGAAAATTGCTCCCAGAAAGTCTCCAGGTTCTTCAAACACACGGAAACTAAAATGTTCTAAAATTTGAACCGCATCCAAAACAGTGTTCGATATAAAATAGAAAAGGTAATGTTAACTCTGCCTGCTTGGCAGAAACTGGTTGGACAATCATTAAAATCACTCATGGCCCAAAGCCAAAGAGACCCAGGTTACAATTTTATCTGCTCTTCTAAGCTGACAAGAAGAACATCTACAGAAAACTGACAGGGTTTGTCTTTAAATATGTAGATAGTTTTCTGATCACTTCATCAGAGTCCAGCTCTTATCTTAACCAGGAACTTGCATCGGGAAATTACCTGAGAAGGCTCTTTTAAATTGAGCTTCATTGTACAGAATGATGTAGCAACAAGGAAAATTGGTACTTTTTTTACCCCGGCTCCCTCAAAGCTGATGCATCGTGAGCCATATGCCGTTGAAACGGCATTGGCGCGTCATCAGAAGACCTTCCTGCGATGCTCCGCCCCCGATGGGCCAAGATCCTGACCGCGCAGTTGGGAACCCAAGGTAGCGGCTGCGGACTGTGTCCAGCGCCGCCACACTCGGCCGGGATCCGTGCCGCTGGCCGGGGGTGGCTTCCGCGAGGGTGGGGGGGCCTGGTGGGGGCTGGCCAGGAGGTGGCCAGTGGGTGACCTTTGGGGTCACATTTGGCGGGTCGGGTCCGCACACGGCCCGTGCCATGTTGTACAGCGCGACCGCTGCAGGTCATCGCCATGCGCATGCACAGCTAGTGATCCAGCCATTCTCCAGCCGGTTGTGGTGTATTATGGGTCAAGTTTTAGAGAACACCAAAGTATATCATGGAGTTCACCTGACCCACAACTATTAATAGATTTTGGTTATGGGGAGCACCCTGGGAGCCCACTTTATAGGGTGTGATGCAACAGAGATCTAAAGTATGTTTAAACAAAAACAATGTTTATTCTATGAATCCAGATAACATTTCATAAACACACAGTAAACATCTGATCAACTACCAACACTGATAATCACCACAGATACAATACTCTATATCTAACCCAACTTTCCTAACAACATCCTTAAGTCAAAAACTCTTTTTAACAAAGACAGTAGGTTTGCATTCCTTACAGAAACAGGTATTACTTTGAAATCATCAAGTGATCTGGAGACTTTCTTTAGTAGGCAGAGAGAGAGAGAGAACCTCTCCTTGGATTGAATGCAGCACCCCAACTGAAAATGAAACTAAAATTCAGAGCCAAAAAACCAGCTTCCAGCTCAAACCGAAAATAAAAAGCCAGAAACACAGTTCAGCTCCACCTACACAATGACATCACTGCAGCTATTTGATAAACACACTTTTCTTAAAGGGACCCTCACATGACAGGTGCGGGAGCCGGGAGTTTCACTCGGTGCCGCTGCTAGCCCCTCACCAGTCCTGGAATCGGTGAAGGTTCGGCGCCCAATTTGGCACCATAAAACGCCCACAAATTCTCCAATTCAGCCAGCACTTAGCCACTGAAGTGGAGAAAAAGCCCATGTATTACTGCAGCTTGGTGGCACAATGATTAGCACTGTTGCCTCAAGCCACCAGGGACTCGGGTCCAATTTCTGCCTTGGATAACTGTCTGTGTGGAGATAGCACTTTCTACCTGTATCTGCATGGGTTTCCTCCAGGTGCTCTGGTTTCCTCCTACAGTCCAAAGATGTGTAGTTTAGTTGGATTGGCCATGCTAAAATTGCCCCCTAGTGCACAAAGATATGCAGGTAAAGTAGGATTATGGGGATAGGATGGGGCAGTGGGCCAAGGTAGGATGATCTTTTGGAGGGTCAGTGCACTCAATGGGCTGAATGGCCTCCTTCTGCACTGTAGGGATTCTACGAATTCAATGGATAAATTGCAGATGGAAATACAAAATTAAAAATTTCCATAGACACTACGATATACAAAATTAATAATTTCCATGGACAATAAGATTTTGAGAATGGACTTCCAGTGGCAACTGTGAAGTGAACGGTCGCACATAAGGTGGCTCCTGCTCTGAGGTTTGTTTTTTGTCCCTTTATGCCCATTTAACGGATGCTTTTCAGGTGGAAAAGTGGAGTAGTTGGAACAATTGGATTCCTCCTCCGCCATGGGATGTCTTGAGGCTACAATACAAGGAATAATTCAAGTAAGAGGTCCTCATCTTATTCAGAAGGCCCTTGTGTTGCAGGAGAGAAGAAATAGCGGAGGTCTCTGTGTAGTCTCTGTGGACAACTGCAAGGTGGTAGAAGTTCCGGCGTAGGAGTTCAGGAAGATGAGGCAGGTGGTCATGGACAATCTGGCAAAGGTGACTGAGCCCATTCTGGCAGCTCTGGACAGGTGGAACAACGGTTGGAAGAACAGATCCGGAAGGTGGAGGAGACGGTCATGGATCATGATGATCTGCTCACCTCATTGGAGGCAGAGGTAGCGATGTTGGCGGAGGGGCAGCAGACATTGAAGGCCAAGGCCGATGGCCCAGAGTACCACTCCAGACATTAAAATCTGATGATCCTTGAGCTGCCAGAGGACATAGAAGTTGCGAATGCCATGGACCATGTGGCAAAGATGTTCGGGAAGCTGGTGGGGGACCCTCCTGAAGTGGATTGGGCCCACCGGTCATTGCGACAGAAGCCCAGGTCTGGGGAGCCGACACCGGTGATCATATTCCTACTCCACAGATATTTGGATAAAGAAAAGATCCTGAGGCGGGTGAAGGAAACTCAAGAATGCAGATGGAAGGGCCACTCTGTCAGAATCTATCAGAACATTGGGACAGAACTGGTGAAAAGGTGAACGGGGCTCAATAAGGCCAAGGCGGCTATTTAAAAAAGCAAAGTGAGGTTCACTGTGGTGTACCCAGCTCGCCTATGGGTCACGTTCAGAGACAGAGACCATTAATCGAATGCCGGAAAAGGAAAATGACTTTGTAAAGAAATATGGACAGCGGGACGTTTGAATGAAGTGGTTGGGTTATACCTGAGTGGCAAGGCTTTTTATTTTCCTTCCTCCTTGTATTTCTCATCTTTCTGTTATGTCTTTAACCTTGCATCCGGATTATTGGTTTTTGATTTCTCATAGCATTACTGGAAATGAATGGAAATGTTGGGAGTGTAATGATATTGTCATGAGAATGTCGCTTTGAGAATGTTTGGCTGCTCATGTTACTGCAGTGATGTCAGAGTGTGGGTGGAGCTGAACTCTGGCTCTGCTTTTTAGTTTCACTTTGAGAGAAGCTTGGGTGTGCCTGTGTCCTTTTGGTTTCATTTTCTGTGTTGGAGCTGAAGCCAGACAAAGCAGGTGTACTGTTGATCTCTCTGCCATGAAAAGACTATCTCCTGATCATTTGGTGAATTCAGAATTATAAATGTTTTCAGCAGTGAATGTAAACCTGATGTGCTTCTGTTAAAAGGTGTTTCTTTTGTCTTTTGGATGTTGTTTGGGAAGTTATTAAGGATTACTTAGTGTTGTATTCTTTGAGGGTTATATTTGAATTAATGGTTGCTAAGATGTTCACAGTATGTTTTAAAAAGGTTAACTTGAGTTCATAGAATAAACATTGTTTTGCTTTGAAAAATACTTTTCCATTTCTGCTGTACCACACCTGTAGAGTGGGCCGTGTGCTCCCCATACCACAATCTATTAAAAGTTGTGGGTCAGGTGAACTCCATGATACACTTTGGGGTTCTCTAAACCCTGGCCCGTAACAATATGTATATGTGTACATAACTAAAGAGTTAATTATTACACATACCTGTAACACTACCACTAGACCCTATAAGTATCAGCTCCCAGAGGATCTTGGTGTCTTTCAACCCAGGAGTGTTTAGTAAGCAGTTGTGTATTTAGATAGCTCTCATTTTGGTTAGTAGTTATAGTTGTGAATCAGTTAATACAATCATATTTAATTACTTGATTTCTAGAGATAGTTCTGTCGTGTCAAATTGTTACTTTAAATAAATTAGTTTGCTTAAGTTGAAGACTCGTGGTTTCTTCAGGATCACACCATCAGACCATCGACATCAACAGCAACTAATAACATACATATTACTAGACTCAGTAATATAACGGGGATGTGATGATATGCATACGTGATCATGTAAATAGTAATGTATATGACCTCCACCCCGCAGGTGGCAGTAGAGAACAACCACGTGACTCTGTTACCTCGGGGGGGTCTAGAGATAGTCGTCGTAGTGGATAATCATATTTGTAGTAGCTCTTGGATAATTTATAATAGTTAGTAGTTTTTGATAATTCTCTCATGTTTATCCAACGCACGTATTTATTTAATAATAAACATTTAACGAGGCAAAGAACTAGACGTTCTCTAGTACATGATTCCTATCGGCCAAGAACCAGGACGTAACCGGGGGTGGGGGGGAATGAGTGCGGGGATGGGTTTGTATAATGTTTAATATTAAACTTGGATTTGGATAGGGGGCTGTTTGGTAATTTATTGAATGTGTAACTTTCATTTTTTCCCAGGTGGGGTCATGTGCTGGTGGAGATGCCAGTTCAGTGGGGGAGAGAGCTGCAGCTGGTTATCGGGGGGGAAAGGAGGGGTTTGTTTCTTTTGTTCATTAAGATAACAAGCTTAGGGTGGTCAGGCTTTCTTTGTTTGGGATGGGGATGAGGAGGAGTGGGGATTGATGGGAGTTGGGAGGGTTGTTTACTTGGTATTTGGGGGGGAGGGGTTGGGGGAGAGGAACGGATTGCTGGCGATGAAGGCTTTTTTGTTGAGATAATGGTTTGGAGCAGAGAAGACTGAGGGGTGACCTGATTGAAGATTATGAGGGGCATGGACAGGATGGATAGGGAGCAGCTGGTCCCCTTAGTTGAAGGGTCAGTTGCGAGGGGACAAAACTTCAACTTGAGGGGTGGGAGGTTGAGGGGAGATTTGAAGGAAAATGTTTCTACCCAGAGAGCAGTGATGGTCTGGAATGCACTGCCTAGGAGGGTGGTAGAGGCGGGATGCCTCACATCCTTTAAAAAGTACCTGGATAAGTACTTGGCACGCCGTAACATTCAAGGCTATTGGCCAAGTGCTGGCAATTGGGACTAGGTGGGCAGGTCAGGGCCTTTCATGCGTTAGTGCAGACCCAATGGGTTTAAAGGCCTCTTCTGCACTGTCATATTCCGTGATTCTGTGATTCTGGGGTGGCAGCATTCATCCTTGATGGGTCTGGAGCCCAGGTGAGGTAGGGCCCTGTCGGATTTCCTTGCGGGTGGGATATGGCTGATCATAGTGGCGGGGGGGATCACCAAGGCCCAGAAGGCCCCCAACCAGGCGTGGAGTGCATCCGGGAGGACCTCCTGCCAGCGGGAGACTGGGAGATTCCTGGACCGTAGGGCCAGTAGGACGGTCTTCCAGACCGTTCTGTTCTCCCTCTCTACCTGGGTCCCCGGGTTGTAATTGGTCGTCCTGCTCGAGGCAATGCCCTTGCTGAGCAGGAATTGAAGCAGTTCGTCGCTCATAAGGGAGAACCCCCTATCGCTGTGTATGTAGGCGGAGAAACCGAACAGCGTAAAGATACTGTGGAGGGCTTTTATGACGGTGGCTGCGGTGATGTCGGGGCAGGGAATGGTGAATGGGAACCGGGAGTACTCGTCAATCACGTTCAGGAAGTACGTGTTGCGGTCGGTGGAGGAGAGGGGCCCTTTGAAGTCCATACTGAGGCGTTCAAAGGGATGGGAAGCCTTTATCAGGTGCGCTTTCTCTGGCCTGTAGAAGTGCGGCTTGCATTCCGCGCAGATTTGGCAGTTCCTGGTGGCTGTCCTGACCTCCTCGATGGAGTAGGACAGGTTGCGGGTTTTAATGACATGGAAGAATCGAGTGACCCCCGGGTGGCAGAGGTCCTCGTGGAGGGCTCGGAGGCGGTCCACTTGTGCGTTGGCACATGTGCTACGGGATAGGGCATCAGGAGGCTCGTTTAGCTTCCCGGGACGATATAAGATCTCATAGTTGTAGATGGAGAGATCGATCCTCCACCGTAAGATCTTGTTGTTCTTTATCTTGCCCCGCTGTGCATTATCGAACATGAAGGCCATCGACCGTTGGTCAGTGAGGAGTGTGAATCTCCTGCCGGCCAGGTAATGCCTCCAATGCCGCACAGCTTCTACTATGACCTGGGCCTCCATTTCAACTGAGGTGTGGCGGATTTCTGAAGCGTGGAGGGTGCGTGAGAGGAAGGCCACGGGTCTGCCCGCTTGGTTGAGGGTGGCCGCCAGAGCTACGTCGGACGCATCGCTCTCGACTTGGAAGAGGAGGGACTCGTCGATGGCGTACACGTGGCCTTTGCGATGTCTGCTTTGATGCGGCTGAAGGCCTGGCTGGCCTCTGTCGCCAGGGAAAACTGTGGATTGCATTAGCGGGCAGGCCTTGTCCGCATAGTTGGGGACTCACTGGGCATAATAAGAGAAAAATCCCAGGCAGCATTTCAGGGCCTTGGAGCAGTGAGGGAGGGGGATCTCCATGAGGGGGTGCATGCGTTCAGGGTCTGAGCCTATCACTCCATCATGCACTAGGTAGCCGAGGATGGCTAGACGGTCGGTGCTGAACGCGCATTTATCCTTGTTATATGGGAGATTAAGGATTTTTGCGGTATGGAGGAATTTTCAGAGGTTGGTGTCGTGGTCCTGCTGGTCGTGGCCGCAGATGGTGACATTATCAAGGTACGGAAACGTGGCCCGCAAACTGTACTGGTCAACCATTCGGTCCATCCCTCGTTGGAAGACCGAGACTCCATTAGTGACACCGAAGGGAACCCTTAGGAAGTGATAGAGCCGCCCATCTGCTTCGAAAGCAGTGTATTTGCGGTCGCTAGGGCGGATGGGGAGCTGGTGTTAGGCGGACTTTAGATCCAACGTGGAAAAGACCTTGTATTGTGCGATCCTGTAGACCAGATTGGATATGCGGGGTAGAGGGTACGCGTCAAGCTGCGTATATCTGTTGATGGTCTGGCTATAATCGATGACCATCCTATGCTTCTCCCCCGTCTTTACAACCGCTACTTGAGCTCTCCAGGGACTGTTGCGAGCCTCAATGACACCTTCCCTCAGTAATCGCTGGACCTCCAACCTAATAAAGGTCCGGTCCTGGGCACTGTACCCTCTGCTCCTGGTGGCGACGGGTTTACAATCCGGGGTGACGTTCGCAAACAGGGAAGGCGGATCGACCTTGAGGGTCGCGAGGCAGCAGACAGTGAGGGGGGGTATAGGGCTGTCAAATTTAAAGGTTAAGCTTTGGAGGTTGCATTGAAAATCTAACCCTAGGAGTGTGGCAGCGCAGGGTGGGGAAGGACGTAGAGCCGGTAATTTTTAAACTCCTTTCCCTGGACCGTGAGGTTCGCTGTGCAGAACCCCTTGATCTCCACTGAATGAGACCTGGAGGCCAGGGAGATTTTTTTGTTAACTGGGTGAACAGGGAGAGAACAGCGCCTTACCGTGTTGGGGTGTATGAAGCTCTCCCTCTCCCAGAGTCGATTAGACAGGATGTTTCATGCCCATTGATGACCACGGTCATCGTTGCAGTCGAGAGTGTTCGGGGCCGAGACTGGTCCAGGGTCACGGAGGGTAGTCGTGGCAGAAGTTGGATGTTCTCCTCGGGCGGTGTGTGGTCATCCGAGTCGGGGTCCTGAGACTCCAGCCAAGTTGGCGGGGCCCACTGGTCGCACATGGCTGGGGGTGCACAAGATGGCGGCGCCCATCCATCACATGTGGTGACCGAGAGACAAGATGGCGGTGCCCGGAGGCCACACGTGGCCCTGAAGGAGGAAGATGGCGGCACCCGCTGGCCGCACGTGGCCCATGGGGAGGGTTGTGGTGGCGGTCCCAATTCGGCTCTGGAGACCGCAGCGACTGCCCGGGCCTGGCATACCGCCACGAAGTGGCCCTTTTTGCAGCATCCTTTGCAGATAGATGAGCGGGCCGGACAGCGCTGTCAGGGGTGCTTGGCTTGCCCGCAAATATAGCAGCAGGGCCCCCCGGGGTTGCCTGGCAGTCTCGCAGCACAGGTTTGTGAGGAGATGGGGGATGCATCGGAGTCGGTCGCGGAGGGGTTCCACGCTGCCCAAGGGGCTGCCGCGCGGTCGGGGACGTAAGCGCGGGCGTTTCGGGAGGCCACATCCAGGGAGCTAGCAAGGGCCCGTGCCTCCTTGAGGCCTAGTGTTTCTTTCTCCAGCAATCGCTGGCGGATTTGGGAGAACAGCATACCTGCAACAAATGCGTCCCGGATCAAAAGTTCTGTGTGGTCGCTGGCCAAAACCTGCGGGCAGTTACAGTTCCTCCCCAACACCAGGATCGCGTGGTAGAACTCCTCCAGCGATTCCCCAGGGATTTGTTGCCTCGTCGCTAGTAGATGTTGGGCGTAGACCTGGTTTACAGGGCAAATATAGTGTCCTTCCAGCAGATTCATTGCAGCCTCGAAATCGTCCGTGTCCTCGGTGAGAGTGTAGATCTCTGGGTTCACCCTCGAGTGCAGAACTTGCATTTTCTGGTCCTCCGTGGGTGTAATTGTGGCCGTCCTGAGGTATCCATTGAAACACGCCAGCAAGTGCTTGAAGGTTGCCGCTGAGTTTGTCGCGTGGGGGCTGAGTTGCAGACACTCCGGCTTGATTCGGAGCTCCATCCTTTAAAATCTACTGTAATAATTTGATGCTCGATCAATAACTCCAGAAGCGAGATTGGAGACAATTTAAGGCTTTATGACACTAGATGTTTCCCCCAGCAACGCAGGTACAGAAGGCAGCTGTTGGGGAGACACGGGCTCTTATACTCCGCCTTACTGGGCGGAACCAGCAGACAGGCTTAACCAATGAAAACAGTACCTCTTACACCAATGGTCTTACAGCATTACAGGGTACCGTAATACCTTTAATACTGACTACCACACTGGGTACATGGAACGTAAGGGGGTAAAATAGGCCTTGACTCACAATTAAAGACCCCTTCCCCCTCCCATGATCAACAGGGTATTTCAGACCTTTTACTGGGGGTTATACAGATTTGACTCTTGACTATGGTACAGTTTCTGGATGGGTTGGTCTTCCCGGTGATGGAGAGGGAAAGAGGGCAGGAGCTGGAGGCACCTGTATGATTTTATGTCCTAGGGGATGCCGCCGGCCACACGAGTGCAGGCATCAATCTCCTTAATCCTGATAAAGGATAAAGATACTGTGGTGTGTGGATCTTATCGGCCCATGTCTGTTGAACACTGATGCAAAGCCAATGCCGAATGTGTTGGCAACTCGTTTGGAGGAGTGCCGGTCAGGAGTAATTTCCAAGGATCCAACAGAATTTGTTAAGGGCCAGCAATTGTCGGCCAACATTTGAAAGCTACAAAATGTGGAGCTGTCGCCCTCGGGGGCTAAACCGGAGGTAATCACCTCCATGGACATGGAGAAAGCGTTTGATTGGAGGAAGTTGGGACACCTTTTTGAGGTACTGGGGCTTTGAGCTCAAGTTCATTTTGTGGATTAGGCTTTTACACAGGGCCCTTGTGAGTGTTCATACCAATGCATTAAGTTTGGGCTACTTTTAATTGTATAGGGATACAAGGCAGGGGTGTCCACATTCCCCATTACTGTTTGCTTTGGCTATCGAGGCGTTGGCTATCATTCTTCGATCTTTGTCCAGGTGAAAGGGCATTGAGAGGGGAGTTAGTAACCCTGTGCGTAGACAACTTATTGTTGTATATCATGGGCCCTCTCGCTAAGGTGGGAAAGATAATGGAAGTGCTGAGAAAGTTTGGTTCTTTCTCAGGGTATAGATTGAAAAGAATGAAGGTTTTTAAAAATAAATTTAGAGTACCCAATTAATTTTTTATCAATTAAGGGGCAATTTAGTGTGGCCAATTTACCTAACCAGCACATCTTAGGGTTGTGGGGGTGAAACCCATGCAGACACGGGGAGAATGTGCAAACTCCACACGGATGGTGACCCAGGGCCGGGATTCGAACCAGGGTCCTCAGCGCCATAGTCCCAATGCTAACCACTGCACCACCGTGCTGCCCCCAAGAATGAGGTTTTTAAGGTGCAGCCTCCGGGGAAGGGAGCTGATCTGCATTTTGTTATGCTCTTGTTGTAGCATAAGCTGCTTCCTTGATGTGCACTCTGACGAAGGAGGGTTCAGACTTGGAGATAGCTTTAACACATTTATTAAACTATTAACAATTCTCCTACTTGGATTTGACGCTATTGTTAATCCTGCTATAGCTACTCAGACTGACGAACCAGTTTGCTACAATCCATGTGATGGGAGTGATGCTCAATCAACCCTGTGTCTGTACTCACTGAGAGTATCCACTGGAAAGAGACTGAGCATGGGTGATGTGTCCTTTTTTTATGGGTTGGTGTAATGCCCTCCTGTGGTAGTGTCATCTCTGTGTGTATCTTGAATGCCCATTGGTCGTGTCCTATCTTACTGACCTATTGATTGACTGTCTGAGTGTCATGTCTCTGGTGCTCCCTCTAGTGTCTAGCTAGGTGTAGTGTATGTATGTACATTAACCCTTTGTGTACTTACAGTGATGTAACCTTTTTTTCGTGTTACATATTTTCTGTACAGTGTTAAAGAAAATTGAAGAAACTAGCTAGATGAGTGATACTCTGTACAAGTTATGATAACAGTGATCATTAAACAATAAGTCCAAATCATATGCATGAGTCCAAAGTTCATTAATTGTTCTGGTCAAGTGGCTTTCTTGTTTGGTTGGTGAGTTGGTGATGTTGATGGTGGCATTGCATTGTAAACACCATCAGTGTCCCTGTGCCGAAGGAACCAAGAAGTGGTCAAATCGGATTTGGACTCTTTTTCTTTCTTCCGATTAATTGGTAAGATGCATCGTCCTGCCATGGCATGTCATTGTACTGAGCTGAGCAGTAACAGTGTCCCTCATTTGCAGAGTTGTACCATGTCGTACCAGTCGTAGTTCCATTGGTGTTGTTTTTGTCATGCTTGTTGTCGACGTTGTTGCCTTTGGTGCGCTTCTTGCTATTGTCTTTGATGTTGTTGTTGTGGTGGTTGGTTTTGTTGCCGTGTTTGCTGTGCTTAAGGACCACACTCTGTGGATAACACGAGTCCTTCACACAGTTACTCGTGTTAACGTGCTTTGTGGCATCTGCTGTCTCCTTGAGCGTGCCGTCACTGAGTTTGCGCCGCTCCCCATCTGGACTCATGTCCGGCTTACTTGAGTCAGCTTTGGGTAGTGGTTGCTCCCTGTCTGGAGCCCTTTCTGGTTCACCTGAGTCAGTTTTGGCTTGTCGATGCTCCCCGTCTGGAGTCTGGTCTGGTTCACCTGAGTCAGTTTTGGCTTGTCGATGCTCCCCGTCTGGAGCCCTTTCCGGTACACCTGAATCAGCTTTGGTTTCTTGCTGCTCCCCGTCCGGAGTCATTGCAGGATCACTTGAGTCAGCTGAGGTTTCTTGATGCTGCCCGTCCGGATTCATTTCAGATTCACTTGAATCTTCTGAAGTTTTGTGATGCTCCCCGTCCGGAGTCAAAACAGTCAGGAATGCATTTGCTTGCGGAGAGGCTCGAGCGAATGAGGTTTGAAGTAACATGGTGTCACCGGAGTCACCAGTAGTCTCACTGTGTTTGTCGAGTGCCTCTGTACACACTATCTGAGGTCTGTCAAGTTGCACATCTTGTATGGGAAGTGGGATGTCGTCGTCACTTGTCGCACATGCAGTGGGTAGAGCCTCAGTGTCTTCTTGTCGTTCACTTGAGCTGGGTAGGCCGTCAGAGTCTTCTTCTGGTGGCTCAAATAATCTGGGTGGACTTTCATAGTCTGCTTGCTGTACACTTGAGTGTGGTAGACTGTCAGAGTCTTCTTCTTGTTCACTGGAGCGTGGTAAACTGTCATAGTCTGCTTGCTGTACACTTGAGTGTGGCAGACTGTCATAGTCTTTCTGTTGTTCACTGGAGCGTGGCAGACTTGCATTGTCTGCTGCTGGTTGCTCAGAGGACATTGCTAGACCCTCATGATCTTGTTCATGCAAGGACTGCACTTTGGAGTCTTGCATTGCTTCTATCATGGAGGCTGTCCATGAGCTCACTGTGGAGGCTTGTGTCACTCCCTCTGTGGAGTCTTGCAGCGTTCCTTGTGTGGAATCGTGCACTGGTCTCTCTGTGGAAACTGTCATCACTTCTTGTTAATGCAAAGACTGGGCTCTGGAATCTTGCGTTGCTTCTATCGTGGAGTCTGTCCGCGAGCTCTCTGTGGAGGCTTGTACCGCTCTCTGTCTCTTGGTGTCAGGCTGCAGCATCATCCTGCACTCACGAATCAGGATGTCATATATGCTGGGCTGAAGATCCTCAAATCCGAAGAACTTGCCGTCGGGGTCTTCAATGTACAAGTTGCGGATCGGATTTGGTACTGGGATAGCCTCCCAAGGTGAAAGCTTTGCCTGAGTCGTTGTCTTCCAAGACCATATCATCACGTTTTCTATCGGAGCTGGAATTGGGCTTGCGATGTCCAAAGAAGAATTCAAGGTCTGAGTCATAGTCTTCAAGGACTGTATCATCTCTTTGGACGGTGCTAACTGCTTGTTGCAGGGTTCTGCAGAGGTTACTTTCAGCTACTGGTCGTATTTCAGGCATTGTGCTGTCGTTCCACATGAACAAATCTGGTTTTGAGGCTTAAAATTTTTGTGTGCGTTTTGGGACATTTCCCCTTTAAGTGGGCACGGTCTGGGGCCTCTGATGTCATGATCGCTGTGCCTTTAGTTGGGGCTTTTTCCACAATTGCGCATGTGCGGCACCTTTTCCAAGATGGCTGCAATTCAAAACTGCCATTCGTTGCTGCAAGCCTACCCCGCGGTGAGTTTTGGGGCCTCTTTTACCTTTTCTTCTTGTATGTTTCTCGCAGAATTCTTGGAATTTATCCAGGACTGCCTGGAAGTCACTCTTGTTTTGCCCTTTTGAGTATTTGAAGGTCTAGAAGATTTCAGCTGCTTCTGGAGCCGCGATTGTAAGTAGAAGCTTTATTTTCTCTGCATCCGCCAGGCCATCTATGTCGGACGCTACCAGGTAGATCTCGAATCTCTGCCTGAACCAACGCCAGTTTTCACTGAGATTGCCTTGGTACCTGAGCTGCTGTGGAACCGGAATCCCGAACATCATCTTGCCTGGCTGCTGTTGCTGGTTGTCACTGTTTACTGAGTTTAACTATATGGATTGAAACAGTTCACTCCTGGAACCATGTTTTGTTATGCTCTTGTCGTAAGTATAAGCTGCTTCCTTGATGTGCACTCTGACAAAGGAAGGTTCAGACTTGGAGGTAGCTTTAACAAGTTTATTAAACTATTAACAATTCTCCTACTTAAACCCTGCGACCCTGTAACTTTTCTCTCTTCCCCATGTCGTGGGGGAGGGGGGGAGGGAGGATGAGGAGCAGGGGGCGCCGGCCATTGGGGGCGGGGCCAAAAGGAAAGTGCGGGCTTTGTTCTCGCGCTATGGTAATCACGGCGGGAACAGGGAAGCAGGAAGGAGGGGGCCTCGCACAGTGTGAGCCGAGGTCACGGGGGGAAGCCGAGGTCGGCCAGAGTTTGCTGACTTCTGGGAGCAACATGGGGGGTGCAATTAAGCTAGTTTGGGATCTAGCGGGGGGGGGGGGGGTAACTGGGTTGCTGCTGCTGGGGAGAAGGGGGAGCTGGTATGGGGGGGGTGGTCGGGGCGGGGGGGGCGCTGCTTGGGGGAGATACGGCTACGTGGGAACCGGGTGAGGAGCTGGATTGAAAAAGGAGATGGCTAGTCGTCAAGGGGGGGGGGGGGGTAAAGAGCCCCCCAACCCGGTTGATCACGTGGAATATGAGAGGGCTGAATGGGCCGATTAAGAGGGCACGGGTACTCGCACACCTAAAGAAACTTAAGGCAGATGTGGTTATGCTTCAGGAGACGCATCTGAAGCTGATAGACCAGGTCAGACTACGCAAAGGATGGGTGGGGCAGGTGTTTCATTCGGGGCTAGACGCAAAAAACAGGTGGATGGCTATACTAGTGGGGAAGCGGGTAATGTTTGAGGCAAAGACCATAGTGGCGGATAGTGGGGGCAGATATGTGATGGTGAGTGGCAAATTGCAAGGGGAGGCGGTGGTATTAGTGAACGTGTATGCCCCGAACTGGGATGATGCCAACTTTATGAGGCGTATGTTAGGACGAATCCCGGACCTAGAAGTGGGGAAGTTGGTAATGGGTGGAGATTTTAATACGGTGCTGGACCCAGGGCTGGACAGATCGAGGTCCAGGACCGGAAGGAGGCCGGCTGCAGCTAGGGTGCTTAAGGACTTTATGGAGCAGATGGGAGGAGTAGACCCCTGGAGATTTAGTAGACCTAGGAGTAAAGAGTTTTCGTTTTTCTCCAATGTCCACAAAGTTTATTCACGAATAGATTTTTTTGTTTTGGGAAGGGCACTTGGTGACGGGGACGGAGTACACAGCTATAGCCATTTCGGATCATGCTCCACATTGGGTGGACTTGGAGATAGGGGAAGAAAAACAACAGCGTCCACCCTGGAGAATGGACATGGGATTATTGGCAGATGAGGGTGTGTGTTTAAGGGTGAGGGGGTGTATTGAAAGGTACTTGGAACTCAATGATAATGGGGAGGTACAGGTGGGAGTGGTCTGGGAGGCGCTGAAGGCAGTGGTTAGAGGGGAGCTGATATCTATTAGGGCACATAAAGGAAAGCAGGAGGGTAGGGAAAGGGAGCGGTTTTTGAAAGAACCACCGGAGGAGGGACTGTATCGGATGGTTGGGCTCTCAGGGATGTTATTGTATATGTATAGGTATTTGTTATAGGTAATTGTATATTGGATTGTTGGATTGTATTTTTGGAGAGTATTTATTTTGGACAAGGCAGTTGCCATTTAGTTTTGTTTTTGTTTTTGTTTATATATTATTTATTATTTGTTTAAAACTGGCCACTGTTAGTTATATTGCTTTATTGTTGTGTAGAAGAAACACTACGTATTGTTATGTTTGGCCAGAAAATCTTGAATAAAATATATATTTTTTTTAAAACAATTCTCCTACTTGGATTCGACGCTACTGTTAATCCTGCTATAGCCACTCAGACTGACGAACCAGTCTGCTGCAATCCATGTGGTGGGAGTGATGTTCAATCAACCCTGTGTACTCACTGAGAGCCTCCACTGGAAAGAGACTGAGCATGTGTGATGTGTCCTTATATATGGGTTGGTGTAATGCCCTCCTGTGGTAGTGTCACCTCTGTATGTATCTTGAATGCCGATTGGTCATGTCCTAACTTACTGACCTATTGGGTGACTGTCTGTGTGTCATGTCTCTGGTGCTCCTTCTAGTGTCTAGCTAGGTGTAGTGTATGTACATTAACCCTTTGTGTATTTACAGTGATGTATATCACCACAATCTGGAGAAGCTACGGTTTTGGCTGGCCAGGTGTAGCTTTAGGTACCTGGGCATATGGGTGGTTCATGATTGGGTCTTGTTGCACAAGTTGAACCTGGACAGTCTGGTAGAGGGGGTGAAGGTAGACTTGAAGAGATTGGATGCCCTCCCGAGGTCATTGGCGGGAAGGGTTCAGATGGTTAAAATGAATGTTCTTGCAAGGCTCTTGTTTGTTTTTCAGTGTCTTCCAATCTTTCTGCCATTTTGTAGTAGGATTAACAAGTTAATTTCGACCTGTGTATTGCGAGAGGGTAACGGGTAAGACGCCCTGGGTTCGGAGGGCGCTCCTGCAGAGGGATAGATAGTCGGGAGGGGGGAGGGGTTGGCCTTACCTAATTTGATGCATTATTACTGGATGGTGGACATGGAGATAGTGCAGGAGTGAGACGTGGACTCGGGGTCAGTTTGGGGGTGGGTGGAGGAGGCTTCTTGTACATGTTTCAGTTTGAAGCACTTCTTACTGCTCCTCTTACATTCTCTTCAGCCAGGTAGTCTACAAGCCCAGTGATAACAGCTTCTCTGTGAATATGGAACCAATTTAGACAGGGCTTTAAACTAGAGTTGATGTCACTAATGGTGCCGATCTGTAAGAATCATAGGTTTATATAGGCTGGGATGGATTCGGTCTTTAAAATCTGGGAGAGGGACGAGGCCGAAAAGTTTAGGGATTTGTTCATGGAGGGTAGGTTGGCTGGGCTGGAGGAGTTTGTGGAGAAATTCTAGTTTCCGGGAGGAAATGTTTATAGATATTTGCAGGTACAGGGTTTGTGCGGACGGAACTTTCTACATTTCCTTCGTTGCTGGCGCCCTCTATGATGGATAAGGTGCTGGCCCTTGATGAGATAGGGGAAAAGAGGATATCAGATATTGATGGAGAGGGAGAGAGGTTTGTTAGAGGAGGTAAAGGGAAAACAGGAGGGAGAGTTGGGTTATGCTTTTGAGGGGGAGGGTGGAGCGAGGCTCTGCGTAGGGTCAATTCTACCTCCTCGTGAACAAGACTGCGTTTGATTCTGTTTAAAGTGGTGCATGGTTTGCATATGACTAGGGTACAGATGAGTGGGTTCTTTCCGGGGGGGTAGAGGATAGATTTGAGCATTGCTCAAGGGGGCCGGCGAAACACTCGCATATGTTTTGGTCCTGCCTTAAGTTAGTCAAGTCCTTCTTCGAAACTATGTCGGTAATTTTGGGGGTTAGAGTAGAACCGTGGGTGGCGATCAGTGTCGGACCTGCCGGGACTGCAGGAGGGGAAGAAGGTTATGTCTTGGTCTTCGCCTCCCTGATAGTCCAGAGGCGGGTTTTGTTCGGATGGAGGGCAACGGTGCCTCTTGAGGAGACAGCATGGCTGGAGGACTTGTCGGAATTCCTGCACTTGGAAAATATCAAGTATGACATTAGGCGGTCGGAGGAAGGGTTCTGCTCGAGATGGATGCAATTTATTACCTTCTCTAAGGAGCTACTTGTCAGCAAAAGAGGGTGGGGTGGGTAGGTGGGGGGGGGGGGGGGGGAAGAGAGAGGATGTGGGGAGAGATTGTGGTTATATAAGGGAACGATAGGGTTGGGCTATGGGAGTTTTATCAAAAATTGCATAAATCTCTTTATCTTTTTTGTATGTTGTAAAATTGAAAATTTCTTGACTAAAAATATTTTTTAAAGATTTTAAAAATATATTTCTATTTTTTTTAAATTCGACCAATCATTTGATTTATTATCAACCTCTAATGTCGATTTCCACCAGCAAATGTCCCAACCTTTCTGGGTTAATGGATCAGAAAGAAATGATTCCTGAATCGAACTCTGTTTGGCAGAAGGGAGGACTTCCATCCCATCCAGGCACAGCACTGCAGTGGCCCTAAGAGGTACTGCAATGCTTTGCCTGGAACTAAGTCCGAGGACTGTTCCTATTGTAAGTACTGAGAGTAGGGGATGTTCTGGGGGATCGGCAGTGGGGGTACAATTTTGGTATTTTGGGGTTTAGACCAAGGGGGGTATGGAACTCCAAAGCTCCCAAGTCCTGAAGGGGAGGGTGTGCCAAAATCTGAAGGGCACTCTACTCTTTGGTAATATATCGTTACTCCTTGCTTCGCAAACCAGAATGGTCTGATGGTGTGATTATAAGTAAACCACCAATCTTTAACTTAAAGCAAAACTGATTTATTGAATAACTATTGATTGATATTGAATTTGCACACTCCACAGCACCATAACTAGTATTCAAATAATCTATATTTAAGTAATTACTAATTTAAACTACACTTGCTGCTTCTATCTATTCTTAACTATGCTGTGATCGATCTCTCTTACACTCTACTGTCCAGAAGAATACCTAAGATCCCCTGAGTTCTTATATTTACAGTGGTGGCCGCTAGTGGTTGTGTTATACTGAGATGTAATAATTAACACTTTACTTGTCTACATATATACATATCATTACACTTAACTGTGTCCAAATCATCTCCTGCACCTCTGCCCTCACACCTTCCCCTCACTACCAGAACTATATGTGACACCCTGGTCCACTCCTCCATGGCCCCCAACCCTTCACCCCCTTCCCACAGTATCTTCCCATGCAATCACAGAAGGTGCAGCACCTGCCCCTCTACATCCTCACTCCTCACTGCCCAAGGCCCTAAACACTCGTTTATGGTGAAGCAGCATCTCACTTACACCTCCTTCAATTTGGTCTACTGTATTCGCTGCTCCCAATGCAGTTTTCTACCTTGCGGATACTAAACGTAGGCCCGGTTACCACTTTATGGGACACCTTCACTCAGTCCGTAATCACTTTCCTGTCACTTGCCATATCAATCATACCCACATGTCAATTTCTGCGGCTGCTGCAATGCTCCAGTGAAGACTAACACAAACTGGAGGAATTATACCTCATATTCCAATTAGGCTCTTACAGCTTTCTGGACTCAACATTGGGCGCAATTCTCCAGAAAGATTTTTAAGCGTGGTAGTGACTCGAACTGTTCGGCCCAGCGAGGCCGGCAACGCTATTCAACGTTAATTGGTCTGCTTAACGAGGCCCCACGGGCTTCCCGCCACAAATGATGGCTCACCAGCTGATTTGCCGGCACCACGTTCGCCAGCCTCCCACTAACAAGGTCGAGCAGCACTTCAAAAGCACTTGCTCAGCCAACCTAGCCAACTCGTAACAATGGCGCCCAGGAGACCGGCCTCAAGATTCAGAGATGCAGATATGGGGAGGCTCCTGGGTGCAGTGGAGGCCAGGAGAAATGCCCTGTTCCCCCGAGGACAGGACGGGCACCAACGCGGAGGATGGCGGTCGCTGCAGAGGTGAGGAACCACTGGGTTCCACCCGGGGCACCTATCAAATGTGAGTTGCTATTGCCTTACCGACTGACCCATCCCTCCCACTGACCACATGTCCATTCTCCCACAGGTCCTCCAGCTGACAGCGCCGGCCCAGCCTGGGTGGCCCCCACTCCTGTCTCCCAGGAACCCCCGGCGAGACAGCAGTCAGAGGGCTGCTGGATCCGAAGACCAGCTGGGTCCCAGCCTGATGCTGAGCCAATGGAAGAGGTAATCCCAGAGCTGATGGAGAAGATAGGGAGCGGTCAGGGCATTCAGAGGGAGATATCAGCGTCACTCCAGCAGATTCATGGTCACTTGGATTGGATTGGATTGGATTGGATTTGTTTATTGTCACGTGTACCGAGGTACAGTGAAAAGTATTTTTCTGCGAGCAGCTCAACAGATCATTAAGTACATGAGAAGAAAAGGGAATAAAAGAAAATACATAATAGGGCAACACAACATATACAATGTAACTACATAAGCACTGGCATCGGATGAAGCATACAGGGTGTAGTGTTAATGAAGTCAGTCCATAAGAGGGTCATTTAGGAGTCTGGTGACAGTGGGGAAGAAGCTGTTTTTGAGTCTGTTCGTGCGTGTTCTCAGACTTCTGTATCTCCTGCCCGATGGAAGAAGTTGGAAGTGTGAGTAAGCCGGGTGGGAGGGATCTTTGATTATACTGCCCGCTTTCCCCAGGCAGCGGGAGGTGTAGATGGAGTCAATGGATGGGAGGCAGGTTTGTGTGATGGACTGGGCGGTGTTCACGACTCTCTGAAGTTTCTTGCGGTCCTGGGCCGAGCAGTTGCCATACCAGGCTGTGATGCAGCCTGATAGGATGCTTTCTATGGTGCATCTGTAAAAGTTGGTAAGAGTCAATGTGGACATGCCGAATTTCCTTAGTTTCCTGAGGAAGTATAGGCGCTGTTGTGCTTTCTTGGTGGTAGCGTCGACGTGGGTGGACCAGGACAGATTTTTGGAGATGTGCACCCCTAGGAATTTGAAACTGCTAACCATCTCCACCTTGGCCCCGTTGATGCTGACAGGGGTGTGTACAGTACTTTGCTTCCTGAAGTCAATTACCAGCTCTTTAGTTTTGCTGGCATTGAGGGAGAGATTGTTGTCGCTACACCACTCCACTAGGTTCTCTATCTCCCTCCTGTATTCGGACTCATCGTTATTCGAGATCCGGCCCACTATGGTCGTATCGTCAGCAAACTTGTAGATGGAGTTGGAACCAAGTTTTGCCACGCAGTCGTGTGTGTACAGGGAGTAGAGTAGGGGGCTAAGTACGCAGCCTTGATTGTGGAGGAGGTGTTGTTGTTCATTCTTACTGATTGTGGTCTGTTGGCCAGAAAATCGAGGATCCAGAGTGGGGACTTGGAGGAGTCCCAGAGGCTATGGGGGCAGGAGATGTCGGAGCAATGCGTGGCACTGAGGCCAACACTGCTAGGGTGGCAACCGCAGTGGAGAGCCTGGTGCACGACGTCGGCACCATTAGTGAAAGTGTCCAAGGCGTTATGCAGTCGGTGACGGACACAGCTGAGGGTCTCGGCAGAATGTCCGCCTCGCTGGGGAATATTACCCAGTACCAGGCTGACCTTGATGAGGTTCTGTGGAACATGTCCCGCTCTCAGATGGGAATGGCCGAGGCACTGCGGAGCTTGCCCAGTTGAAGGTGTCCATTGCCGAGGCACTGCACAATATGTCCCAGTCACTGAGGAGCATCGCTGAGTGCATCGGCACAATGGTGCAGACCATGGGCAGCCGCCAGAGCCGGCAGAGCCAGATGATGCCGGGGCAGCTGGGACTCGAAGCAGCTAGATCTCCATCTCAAGGTGAACTCCAGGGCACCGAGCGGGAGGAGGGGGCGCTAAGTGCCAACCCGGACTCATCCCTTGGAGTGGCGACGGTGGTCATCAGCTCCCCCGATTTCCATCCCTCTGATGAGGCCGCGTCTCTTAGCCAGGATCCGGAATAGGGCAACACGACTGTGTGTGTGCTGCTGACAAGTGAGCCGGAGCCCTCCGGCCCCAGAGCCCCCAGAGGATGCCTGGCAGGGGCATTGAAGGTCATGGGACGTGGTATGCAGCTGGCTGCCTCCACCTCTGATGTACATCCAGGAGGCACACCTAGATGTAGCAGTAGAGTTAGGAAGGCCAAGCACATTGAGGATCACTGAGGGCAGTGAGTGAAGTAGGTAGGGGGTGAGGGGTGTGTGTGTGTGTGTGTGTGTGGGAGGTGGGGGGGGCAACACCATTGGGAGAGTGGGGAATTGTTAAACACAATAACCACTCTTGTGCACAACCAGTATGATGCCTCTCTCTGTTTCTCTCTCCACAGATGCTGCCAGACCAGGTGAGCTCATAGAATCATAGAATTTACAGTGACGTAGGAGGCCATTCGGCCCATCGAGTCTGTACCAGCCCTTGGAAAGAACACACTACATCCGCCTCCACCCTATCCCAGTAGTCCCACTTAATATTTTGGACACGAAGGGACAATTTAGCATGCCCAATCCACCTAACCTGCACATCTTTGGACTGTGGGAGGAAACCACAGCACCCAGAGGAAGCCCACGCAGACACGGGGGAAAAGTGTAAACTCCACACATGCAGTCACCAGAGGCCGGAATACTGACGTTGTGGACTTCCGGTGGCGGCCACGGTGCGAGTGGTTGCACATAGGGCAGCTCCTGCTTCAAGGCACAGAAAAGAGCACTTTTTACCTGAAACTGGGTGCAACTTCACCAGAAAGGAATAGCTGAAGGCCAGTGCAGAAGTTCCCCCCGGTATGTCTGCTGGTTATCAAACCCGGCAGAAGAAGATGAAGGACCTTGCCAAGGAGTTGGAAGGATAATGGAGGGGGAAGGGCCGGTGCAAGTAGCAGAGTCACAGATGGAATAGTTGGTGGCTTTCATCGAGGAAGAGTTCCACCAGCAGAGGAAAGAGATGCAGGAGAATTGCTCGAAGGGGCTGTGGCACCCCCGAAGGAATCAAAGAACAACAAAGAACAAAGAAATGTACAGCACAGGAACTGGCCCTTCGGCCCTCCAAGCCCGTGCCGACCATGCTGCCCGACTAAACTACAATCTTCTACACTTCCTGGGTCCGTATCCCTCTATTCCCATCCTATTCATGTATTTGTCAAGATGCCCCTTAAATGTCACTATTGTCCCTGCTTCCACCACCTCCTCCGGTAGCGAGTTCCAGGCACCCACTACCCTCTGTGTAAAAAACTTGCCTCGTACATCTACTCTAAACCTTGCCCCTCTCACCTTAAACCTATACCCCCTAGTAATTGACCCTTCTACCCCGGGGAAAAGCCTCTGACTATCCACTCTGTCTATGCCCCTCATAATTTTGTAGACCTCTATCAGGTCGCCCCTCAACCTCTTTCGTTCCAGTGAGAACAGACCGAGTTTATTCAACCGCTCCTCATAGCTAATGCCTTCCATACCAGGCAACATTCTGGTAAATCTCTTCTGCACCCTCTCTAAAGCGTCCACATCCTGCTGGTAGTGTGGCGACCAGAATTGAACACTATACTCCAAGTGTGGCCTAACTAAGGTTCTATACAGCTGTAACATGACTTGCCAATTCTTATACTCAATGCCCCGGCCAATGAAGGCAAGCATGCCGTATGCCTTCTTGACTACCTTCTCCACCTGTGTTGCCCCTTTCAGTGACCTGTGGACCTGTACTCCTAGATCTCTCTTATTTTCAATACTCTTGAGGGTTCTACCATTCACTGTATATTCCCTACCTACATTAGACCTTCCAAAATGCATTACCTCACATTTGTCCGGATTAAACTCCATCTGCCATCTCTCCGCCCAAGTCTCCAAACAATCTAAATCCTGCTGTATCCTCTGACAGTCCTCATCGCTATCCGTAATTCCACCAACCTTTGTGTCGTCTGCAAACTTACTAATCAGACCAGTTACATTTTCCTCCAAATCATTTATACATACTACAAACAGCAAAGGTCCCAGCACTGATCCCTGTGGGACACACTGGTCACAGCCCTCCAATTAGAAAAGCATCCTTCCATTGCTACTCTCTGCCTTCTATGACCTAGCCAGTTCTGTATCCGCCTTGCCAGCTCACCCCTGATCCCGTGTGACTTCACCTTTTGTACTAGTCTACCATGAGGGACCTTGACAAAGGCCTTACTGAAGTCCATATAGACAACATCCACTGCCCTACCTGCATCAATATCATTGTGACCTCCTCGAAAAACTCTATCAAGTTAGTGAGACACGACCTCCCCTTCACAAAACCATGCTGCCTCTCACTAATACGTCCATTTGCTTCCAAATGGGAGTAGATCCTGTCCCGAAGAATTCTCTCCAGTAATTTCCCTACCACTGAAGTAAGGCTCACCGGCCTGTAGTTCCCTGGATTATCCTTGCTACCCTTCTTAAACAGAGGAACAACATTGGCTATTCTCCAGTCCTCCGGGACGTCACCTGAAGACAGTGAGGATCCAAAGATTTCTGTCAAGGCCTCAGCAATTTCCTCTCCAGCCTCCTTCAGTATTCTGGGGTAGATCCCATCAGGCCCTGGGGACTTATCTACCTTAATATTTTTTAAGACTCCCAATACCTCGTCTTTTTGGATCTCGCTGTGACCCAGGCTATCTACACACCCTTCTCCAGACTCAACATCAACCAATTCCTTCTCTTTGGTGAATACTGATGCAAAATATTCATTTAGTACCTCGCCCATTTCCTCTGGCTCCACACATAGATTCCCTTGCCTATCCTTCAGTGGGCCAACCCTTCCCCTGACTACCCTCTTACTTTTTATGTTCGTGTAAAAAGCCTTGGGATTTTCCTTAACCCAATTTGCCAATGACTTTTCGTGACCCCTTCTAGCCCTCCTGACTCCTTGCTTAAGTTCCTTGGAGAGAGAGGGTAGACGGTAGAGGGTAATCGATGGAGAGGGTGGAGAAATGCTTGGAGGCACATGGGTCACAGGTCCGAGATTCGTGTCAAGGATGCTGGTGGGGCTGGTGGTGGAGGGGGTGCTGGACAAGGCCCCTGAAATGTACAGGGGCCTAGAGTGGGGGAGCTGTCGTGGGCGGTGATCGTAATGCACCATAAATTATAATAATCACGTTTTTATTGTCACAAGTATGAAGTTACTAAGTTCGTGGAGAAAGTGAAGATTCTGCATTGGACCAGGGAGAAGCACAACTGTGAATGGGAGGGGAACAAGGTCCGAATATACCAGGATATTGGAGCTGAGCCAGCAAAACGTCGTGCAAGGTTCAACAAAGCCAAGGCGATGCTATATCGACGGTAGACCCGGCGAAGCTTTGGGTGACGTATGAAGGTCGCGAATATGATTTTGAGACCCCAAAAGGGCCAATGACTTTATCAAGGAGCAGAAACTGGGGGAGAACTGAACTGAACAATTCTGGGAGACGGAGGTGCTGGCACTTTGAAGTAATTGGGAATACGGGTAGAGTGGGGGTTGGAGGTTTTTTTCTTTGTTTACTGTTGGATTAACAAAGGGTAGCAGGGTGAAATGTTTGTGAGGGGACAGATGTCCCCATCACTCTCCTGCTGCCTGGGGCTGTGTTTTTTCTCTGTTTGTTTGTTCTTGGGGAAGGTGACCTGCGGTTCGAGATGAGTCTTTGTTTGTGTGGGGGCGGGTGAGATCAGCGGGAGCCTTCCTCACAGAACAGAGAGGTGAGGGCATGGGAGGGGTGGGGGGTCAGTGGGAGAAGCCATTGGGCTGGAGTTGCCACGCTGGCAGGTAATGCTGGTGAATGGAAGTGAAGTGTGGGAGAAGGCTGAGAGAGGTGGGCGTAAGGGGGGAGCAGGGAGTGGCATCACGCGACAAGGCAAGGTTGGAGACGAAACATGGTCATGGGCAGAGAAAGGGGCAATGTTGGATGGGCCAGGTATAAGGTGAAATTAAGGGGGTAGAGCCAAAAGGGGAGGATGGCGGACAGTAGAGGGTAATGAAGGTGTAACCTCCCGGTAAGGCTGATAACTTGGAACGTACGAGGGCTCAATGGACATGTCAAAAGATCTCGGGTCTTTGTGCACCTTAGGAGCTTGAATGCGGAGGTGATCTTTCTGCAGGAGACGCACCTCCGCATGAAGGACCAGGTTAGGCTAAGGAAGGGGTGGGTGGGTCAGGTTTTCCACTCGGGGTTTGATTCAAAGTTGCGGGGAGTGGCAATTTTGATGAGCAAGAAAACGGGGTTTGTGAGCGTGAAGGAAGTGAGGGACAGGGCTGGGAGATATGTGATTGTAGATATTTGAAGGGACACCAGTGGTATTAGTGAATGTGTATGCACCAAATTGGGATGATGTAGGTTTTATGAGGGGGTAGTTGGCAGCGATCCCAGACTTGGCCACGCACCAGTTGAATTTGGGAGGAGATTTTAATTGTGTCCCAAAGACGAGGGTAGATGGATCGAGCCCCAGGTCAATGGGTAGGATACGAATGGCAAAGAAGCTGGGTGGGTTCATGGAAAAGATGGATATGGTGGACCCGTGGTGCTTCAAGAACCCAGGGGTAAGGGAGTTTTCCTTGTGCACAGAGTATATTCCAGAAATGACTTGTTTGTGGTGAGCCGGGAGGTTTTGGTTGGAATGGAGGGGGCATTGTACGCAGGCTAGTAATCACGGACCATGCGCCCCGTTGGCTGGAGATTCAGGGGTAGGAGCAGAGGCCGGGGTGTAGGCTCAATTCGGGATTGTTGGCAGACAGAGGGTTTTGTGACAAAGTGCGGGCTGTGATTAAAGATTATGTAGAATTAAACCAAAATGTGGAAGTGCCGGTGGCCACTTTTTGGGAAGTGGTAAAAGCGGTTGTCCGAGGGGAGATTATCTCATTCAAGGCACATGCGTATAGGGAAAGGAGGGAGGAATATGAACGGCTAATCAATTAGATAGTTGAGGAAGACAGGGAGTACTCGAGGGCACCCACCATGGAGGGATTGGCGATGAGGAACCATTACAAGGACAATTTGAGAGGCTGACAACGGGGAGGACGGTAGGACAACTGAGTAGGACAAGAGAGGTGCAGTACGAATGCGGAGAGCAGGGGAGTCGAATGTTAGCACATCAGCTACGGAGGCAGGCCGCGTCCAGGGAAATATTGAAGATATGGACTGGGGCCTGATGGGAGTTATGTACAGGCCCCCTAACAGTAGTCAGGAGGTGGGGCAGAAAATAAATCAGGAGACAGAAAAGGCATGTAAAAAAGGCAATATTACAATAATCATGGGCGACTTCAATATGCAGGTGGACTGGGAAAATCAGGTTGGTAGTGGATCCCAAGAAAAGGAATTTGTGGAATGTCTCAGAGATATTTGTTTGGAGCAACTTATGACAGAGCCTACTAGGGAACAGGCAATTCTGGATTTAGTGATGTGTAATGAGGCAGACTTGATTCGGGAACTTAAGGTGAAGGAACCCTTAGGGAGCAGTGACCACAATATGATAGAATGTAACCTATAGTTTGAGAGGGAGACGCTGCAATCAGATGTAACGGTATTACAATTAAATAAGGGTAACTACAAAGACATGAGTGAGAAGCTGGCCAGAGTTGATTGGGCTAGCAGGGAAGACAGTGGACAGCAATGGCAGGCGATTTTGGGGGTTATTCAGGAGGCACAAGAGAAATTCATCCCAAGGAAGAAGAAACATGCTAAGGGGAGGATAAGGCATCCATGGCTGACGAAGGAAGTCAAGGACAGCATAAAAGCTAAAGAAAAAGTAGACAAAGTGGCGAGTATTAGTGGGAGCAGAGGATTGGGAAGCCTTTAAAAGCGAGCAGAGGATAACTAAAAAAGCAATTGGGGGAGAAGATGAAGTATGAGTGCAAGCTAGCTCGTAGTATAAAGGAAGATCAGAAGAGTTTTATTCAATATATAGAAGGTAAGAGAGAGGCAAAAATAGACATTGGACCTTAGGAAAATGTGGCTGGAGAAGTAATAATAGGAAACAAAGAAGTGGCAGACGAACTGAATAGTTACTCTGCATCAGTCTTCATGATGTAAAACACCAGTGGGATGCCGGAGCTCCAGGAGAACCAGGGGGCAGAGGTTAGTGCAGTGACCATTACTGAGGAGAAGGTTCTGGAGAAACTGAAAGGTCTGAATGTGGATAAATCGCCTGGACCAAATGGACTGCTCCCAGGGTTCTAAAAGAGATAGCTGAGGAGATTGTGGAGGCATTGGTGATGATCTTTCAGGAATCACAGGAGGCAGGAAGGGTCCCAGAGGGTGGAAAGTGACTAATGTAACATCACTGTTTAAGAAGGGAGGTAGGGAGAAGACGGGAAATTATAGGCCTGTTAGCCTGACTTTGGTCATTGATAAGATTTTAGAGTCCATTATTGAAGATGTGATCGCCGAGTACTTGGGAGTGCAGGATAAAATAGGACTGAGTCAGAGCGGCTTCATCAAGGGGAAGTCATGTCTGACAAATCTGTTAGAGTCCTTCGAGGAAGTAGCAAGGAAGTTAGACAAAGGAGAACCAGTAGATGTGATTTATTTAGATTTCCAGAAGGCCTTCGACAATGGCCGCAGAGGAGACTGTTAAATAAGTTAAGAGCCCATGGTGTTAAAGGTAAATCCTGACATGGATAGAGGATTGGCTGACTGGCAGAAAACAAAGAGTGTGGATAAACCGGTCTTTTTCAGGATGGCAGCAGGTGACTAGTAGTTTACCTCAGGGGTCGGTGCTGGGACCACAACTTTTCACAATATACATTAAAGATCTGGAGGAAGGAACTGAAGGCACAGTTGCTATGTTTGCAGATGATACACAGATCTGTAGAAGGGAAATTGGTATTGAGGAAGCAGACAGGCTTCAGAAGGACTTGGACAGGCTAGGAGAGTGGACAAAGAAGTGGCAGATGGAATACAATGTGGAAAAGTGTGAGGATATGCACTTTGGAAGGAGAAATGGAGGCATAGACTATTTTCTAAATGGGAAGATGCTTAGGAAATCAGAAGCACAAAGGGACTTGTGAGTCCTTGCTTATGATTCTCTTAAGGTTAACGTGCAGGTTCAGTCGGCAGTTAGGAAGGCAAATGCAATGTTAGCATTCATGTCAAGAGGGCTAGAATACAAGACCAGGTATGTACTTCTGAGGCTACATAAGGCTCTGGTCAGACCCCATTTGGAGTATTGTGAACAGTTTTAGGCCTTGTATCTAAGGAAGAATGTGCTGGCCTTGGAAAGGGTCCAGAGGAGGTTCACAAGAATGATCCCTGGAATGAAGAGCTTATCGTTTGAGGAGTGGTTGAGGACTCTGGGTCTGTACTTGATGGAGTTTAGAAGGATGAGGGGGGATCTTATTGAAACTTACAGGATACTGCGTGGCCTGGATAGAGTGGACGTGGAGAGAATTTTTCCACTTATAGGAAAACTAGAACCAGAGGGGATAATATCAGACTCAAGGGACGATCCTTTAAAACAGAGATGAGGAGAAATTTCTTCAGCCAGAGGGTGCTGAATCTATGGAACTCTTTACCGCAGAAGGCTGTGGAGGCCAAATCAATGAGTGTCTTTAAAACAGAGATCGATAGTTTTTTGATCAATAAGGGGTCGGGGTTATGAGGAGAAGACAGGAGAACGGGGATGAGTAAATTATATCACCTATGATTGAATGGCGGAGCAGACACGATGGGCCGAGTGGCCTAATTCTGCTCCCATGTCTTATAGTCTTATGGTCTTATGGGGCAGAGGATGTGGTGTCGGAGCTGGGGAAGATAAACAAGGTGTTTAGGGATTATTATAAGGAGCTGTACAGGGCGGACCCGGTGGTGAAGAGGGGGACATAGGACAGTTCTTAGATGAACTGGAGGTCCCACAGTTGGAGGAAGAGAATAGGCAGGTACTTGAGGGTCCCTGGGGCTGAGGGCGATATTTAATAGTATAAGTGATATGAAGTCAGGGAAGGCCCCATGGCCTGATGGCTACCAGGTTGTTGTTTGCGCTGGCTATAGAGCCTCTGGCAATGGCTCTTAGGGGGTTGGCAGAGTGGCAAGAGATAATAAGGGGACGAAGGGAGCATTGGGTGTCGCTCTATGCTGATGACCTATAATCCCTAATCTTTATTATTGTCACAAGTGGGCTTATATTAATACTGCAATGAAGTTACTGCAAAAATCCCCTAGGCCTCACTCCGATGCTTGTTCGTGTACACGGAGGAAGGATTCAGAACGTCTAATTCACTTAATAAGCATGTCTTCCGGGACTTGTGGGAGGAATCCGGAGCACCTGGAGGAAACCCACGCAGATATGGGGAGAACGCAGAGACAGTGACCCAAGTGGGATCGAACCTGGGACCCTGGTGCTGTGAAGCAACAGTGATAACCACTGTGCTACAGTGCCGCCCTACTATTGCATGTTTCGGACCCGTTGGAGAGCATGGAGAGGATCATGGGCTTGTTGGGGAAGTTTGGGGCGTTCTCGGAATATAGGTTCAATGTAAGGTGAATGAATTGGGTTGGCAAGGGTATGCCATTTAAGGTGGCTAGAGATAGGTTTAGATACCTGGGCGAGGACCAGTGAATCACGCACATATGTTCTGGGGCTGCAAAACGTTGGAGCGATTCTGGGCAGGAGTGTTTGCGGTCCTCGCAAGGATAGTGGGGGAGGAGATTGAGCCATTCCCTTTGGTGGTGATAATTGGGATATTGGAGAAGCCGGAACTAATGGAGGGGAGGAAGGCCGATGTTGTGGCCTTCACCTCTGATTGACCGACGAAAAATTCTGCTGGAGTTGCGGTCAGCAACGCCATCGGGGATAACAGCCTGGCTGGGTGACTTATATGACTTTCCTCGGCTGGAAAAGATTAAATACAAGTTAAGGGGTTCAGCGGAGGGTTTCGAGGCAAGGTGAGGGATGTTTGTGACCGTGTTTGAGGAGGGGGTGAGGTGGGGGGAGGGAAGGTGGGGAGGGTGAAAAAGGGGAAAAGTTTGCGCAGACTGTATGGTTGTGTTTAGGGAAGTTTGTTCCCCGAACTGTTTATGTGTTGTAACTTTTCATATATGTTTGGAATAAAATACATATTAAAAAAAGGACCCTGGAGCTGTGAGGCAGCAGTGCTAAACACTGAACCACCATGTCGTCCCAGGATTTTTCTGTTTCTGTTTTGTTTCTGTTCTTCCATTTTTTTTGCTGTTTTTGTTTCAATATTACTATCCAGGCTAAAAATTTATAGATCATTCGCTTGTTTACACAGCAGTAATTATTTTAGCATCTAGTTGACAAAATTACATGGGATAAACTTAATAAATATATATAGCAATAGCATTAGTTAACTCATGGAGTTTATGATGCAATTCTATAAATGGTTGCTGAATTATTTATCAAATGCATTATTAAATCTGTTTTACATTATGGTTTCAAATATGTGAACTGAATTAAAATTCCATTTAACTATTTGCCAAGATTTATATTACAAATAAATCTTGTTCTATTCACCGAACTTTACTGTTCAACCAAGAGTCCTGTTTATTTTAGCCACCTTATATATAGTGGGAGATATTCTTAATTGTCTTGAGCTATTATTCACTCAGTACCATTTTTGAGATTTTACAATTACAGTGCGAGGCAGGATAGCAACAGTTGAGTTTGAAGGATTTTATAGTTCAGAGCAGAGTTTTTCAAATTCAGGGTCGCGACCTTCGGGTGGCTCATGGATCGATTGGTCACTGCATTCCCGATCGCGGTAGAAGCACCCAACGGCCACGACAGGCTTTTAGGAATGCCACCCATGGGCAGTCTGTGATTGGCTGCAGCGTTCGAGGGCGACGCAAGTCTGCGCTGTGTGCTGGTCACCGTGCGGTGCAGTGGTGGAGGGGGTGGGGGGGGGAGACAGGGGCTGATGGGCGGCCAGATGGGTGCGCGATGCTAACGATGGTGGCCGGAGCTTGGACCTCCGCTCTGGTGCTCGCCCTCTGCGTGCTGCTCGGCTCACCCCTTGCCACCAACAGGCAGTATGTGACCTGCGGCTCTGTGGATGAGCTGCTCAACGGCTGGCACAATGGCTGCTTGCACACCCACAACGTGAAGTGCCAGTCAGGAAGTGGTCAGCAGTCTGTGACTGGGGTGGATGCATTGATGACAGTAACAGCTACTGGACAGTGTGAGGGAAGCCAGGTCAGGTTTGTCAGCGAGGAACACTGATCAAATGAAACCAATCAATACGGCTGACCCATGTCAACACTGGAAGAAACCTGCACAGCCGCCTCTCTCTGGAAACCAGGAAGTAAGAGTTTTGGTGAGAATGGAGAAGGAAATTACCTGAATGTTTGGATAGTGCAATGCAGTGGGAAGCAGTGGTGCAGAGGTATTAGCACTGGACTAATAATCTAGAGACCCAGAGTCTGTCATAGATGGTGAAATTTGAATTCAATAAAATCAGGAATTAAAAGCCAAAAAGGTGACAATGAAACCATTGTCGATTGTCATAAAAACCCATCTGGTTCACGGATGTCATTTAGGGAAGGAAATCTGTCATCCTTACCCTGTCTGGCCAACATGTGACTCCAGACCCACAACAATACGGTTGACACTTAAATGCCCTCAGGGATGGGCAATAAATTAGGAGTTGTATGAGAAACATGAAGTGAATGCTCAGGATTTCATCAGAAGAAAGCCATTTGCAACTGTGGCAGTCCCAAGTGAGAAGCCTTTGTGTCAAGTCAATGGTAACTCTTCACGGATTTATGTGTCTGTAAAGATTCTGCTGATGTAAAGGAATAGTGGGAATTCGAATAATCTTCTTATGATTGTATTGAGACCTTCCCAACATTTTTGTCTGGTGTTAATATAATTATTTTTTCTTGTTTTAATAAATATTTCAGTCATTGTATTAAAAGTTCATCAGCAAATGCCTGTGAATTTGTTCAGTAACTTATCCCCACAGTCTAATAAGGTCTACTAAGCCAGGTTTCACTCTGGGATCTGACTTGTCTCTTATTAGCATCAGCTGGGATTGTAACGGCATCCACATTGGAACTATAAATTAAATGGTGTTAATCTACTATGTATTAATCTAATACACAGAAAATTATTTGTGGTGCGATACCGCTCCAGGCCGTGACATTTGTTAGGATGCCAGACAAGAATCCCAAACAATTTTTGTAAATTTGAAAAACTGTGAGGAAAGGATGACTCAGCCAATAGGTATCTTTTATGTTAAAACAAACTGTAATTTAAACACATAATAAACCACATTAACATCAAAGAAAAACACGTTTTACAATTATCAGTTAAAAAGTTCTTAAACAAAAGAAACATTTTAAACTTACTGTCAAATACCTGCTACAAACTCGTATTAAGCAACCCAATGCAGTTCATGCCACTTATAAATTAAGTTGGCAAACAGATTACTTGCCAAGTTGTGTGGAGACTTTTGGAGAGGAGGACTCTTTCAGGAACAGAAGCAGAACACGTCTGCTCAACCTAGCAGCATTTGGCAAAAAGGGGTGGCAGGGCGGCACAGTGGTTAGCACTGCTGCCTCAAAGCATTAGGGACCTGGGTGCACCTGGGTTCAATTCCAGCCTTGGGTGACTGTCTGTGTGGAGGTTGCACTTTCTCCCAGGTCAGGATTTCACAGAAAGAAGTCTTACAACACCAGGTTAAAGTCCAACAGGTTTGTTTCAAATCACTAGCTTTCGGAGCGCTGCTCCTTCCTCAGGTGAATGAAGAGGTAGATTCCAGAAACAAATATATAGACAAAGTCAAAGATGTAAGACGATGCTTTGAATGCGAGCATTTACAGGTAATTAAGTCTTTACAGATCCAGAGAGAGGGGTAATCCCAGGTTAAAGAGGTGTGAATTGTCTCAAGACAGGACAGTTGGCAGGGTTTCGAAGCCCAGGCCAGATGGTGGGGGGTGAATGTGATTTCACAGAATCACAGAAGTGAGAGGGCCATTCAGCCCATCGTGTCTGAATATGATTCTAAGCCTTTCCAACCAGAATAGCTCTGAAAAAAATATCATAGTATTTGAAAAGAGGCAGCAAAGACTTGCCCAATTGATAGCTGCCAAAAGACCCCTGAGCTACAATGAGAGACGAGGAAGTCAAATGTGTTTATTTCAGGAAATGAACAGTGGAGAGGAGACCTTAATTGAGCTTTTCAAGATCCTTAGGAATATCGAGATGAAATGTTTGTTTGGCCCAATAACAACAATGAGAAGAATTAAATGAAGCTCAGAAGGGTGAATAGACAGATCATATATAACTATGTGACATAGAGTGGTGAATGTTTGGAATAGACTACACAGGGATTTGATCAAGGCTGATGGTCATGGCAATGTTAAGAGGAAATTGAACAAACATTTTGCAACAAAACGAGGTCCAGAACCAGGGGTCACAGTCTGAGGTAGACCAGTTAGGACAGAGATGAGGAGAAATGTCTTCACCTGGAGAGTGGTCAGTCTGTGGAATTCGCTACCAGAGGAAGTAATGGAGGCAAAAAGATTGCATGTTTTCAAGAAGCAGCTAGATACAACACATAGGGTGAAGGAGATCATACGATATGGTAGAAAAATGGGATTAGGCCATTGAGTTGGACGATCAGCCATGATCATATTGAATGGCGGTGGAGCAGGCCTGAATTGCCAAATGGCCGCCTCCTGCTCCTATTTTCTATGTTTGTAAAAGCAGTTGAGGAACAAATACAGCAATGAAAGAGAAAAGAATCATTGGTTAAAGGTGCTTTACATTGCCCTATCCAGCTGCATCACAGCCTGGTATGGCAACTGCTCAGCCCAAGACCGCAACAAATGTCAGAGAGTTGTGAACAGAGCCTAGTCCATCACACGAACCTGCCTCCCATCCATTGATTCCATCTACCTCTCCCGCTGCCTGGGGAAAGCGGGCAGCATAATCAAAGACCCCTCCCACCCGGCTTACTCACTCTTCCAACTTCTTCCATCGGGCAGGAGACTCAAAAGTCTGAGAACACGCACGAACAGACTCAAAAACAGCTTCTTCCTTGTTGTTAACAGACTCCTAAACGACCCTCTTATGGACTGACCTCATTAACACTACACCCTGTATGCTTCACCCAATGCCGGTGTTATGTAGTTACAGTGTGTACCTTGTGTTGCCCTATTATGTATTTTCTTTCATTTCTTTTGCTTTTCATGTACTTAATGATTTGTTGAGCTGCTCGCAGAAAAATACTTTTCACTGTACCTCGGTATACGTGACAATAAACAAAAGCCAAATCCAAATCCACTGTTTTCCAGAATGATCCAAGCGTTTTCGGCTGAGAAGAATGCAACACAATTATGTTCAAATTGTTCAAGCCAGATCTAACTGCATGATTATACAAGTTGTGCACTAGACTGAGTAATGGGTCTCTGCATATATTTTCCAATTGGTTATGCCCACTTCATATCTGATTATTGGACATAACGAATCAGAAAATCTATGCTTGAGAAAGCAAAAAGACAGTACAGGAAATGAAAATTACAGTTTGTTGTTTGAAAAAAAATATACATGAACATGCTCCTTGAGATTAGTTAGTCTGTGTTAAACATTTATTCATTATAAATTACAAGATTTCAGCCAAGTAATTTGTTTTGTATTTTTCAGATACTCCAGAATAATTTCTATATTGCTGGTTTAGCTCACTGGGCTAAATCACTGGCTTTTAAAGCAGACCAAGGCAGGCCAGCAGCATGGTTCGATTCCCGTACCAGCCTCCCCGAACAGGCGCCGAATGTGGCGACTAGGGACTTTTCACAGTAACTTCATTGAAGCCTACTCGTGACAATAAGCGATTTTCATTTTCATTTCATATTGTCGTGGATACATTTTCCTTGCACTGTTATTCATATTTGTACTTTGCATTTGATCATTTGAAAATGAAAAAATGAAATGAAAATTGCTTATTGTCACAAGTAGGCTTCAAATGAAGTTACTGTGAAAAGCCCCTAGTCGCCACATTCCGGCGCCTGTTCGGGGAGGCTAGTCCGGGAATTGAACCGTGCTGCTGGCCTGCCTGGATCTGTTTTCAAAGCCAGCGATTTAGCCCTGTGTTAAACCAGCCCCACGATACAGGCATTGCAGGAGATGATGGGGAATAAATAACAAGACAGGGCAAGCAGAAGAACATTTTACATTTATCTTTTTTAAATGTTTTCCAATTGAGGGGAAATTTAATGTGGTCAATCCACCAACCCTGCATACCTTTGGGTTGTGGGGATGAGACCCACGCAGACACAGAGAGAATGTGCAAACTCCACACGGACTATCCTGGGGTCAGGATCGAACCCGGGTCCTTGATGCCGTGAGGTAGCAGTGCTAAACATTGTGCCACCATGCCGCCCAACTTTTTAAATTTAAAGTGATTAGATACATAGAAGATAGGAGCAAGAGGAGGCCTTTTGGCCCTTGGAGCATACTCTGCCATTTCTCAAGATCATGGCTCATCATCCAACTAAATAGCCTAATCCTGCTTTCTCCTCATAGCCTTTGATCCCATTCTCCCCAAGTGCTAAATCTAGCCGCCTCTTGAATATATTCAATGTTTTAGCATCAACTACTTCCTGTAGTACTGAATTCCACAGGCTCACCACTCTTTGGGTGAAGAAATGTCTTCTCATCTCTGTCCGAAATGGTTTACCCTGAATCCTCAGACTGTGAACCCTGGTTCTGGACTCACCCACCATTGGGAACATTTTCCCTGCATCTACCCTGTCTAGTTCTGTTAGAATTCTATAAGTCTCAATGAGATCCCTCCCTCATTCCTCTGAACTCCAGTGAGAACAATCCTAACCTAGTCGATCTCTGCTCATATGACAGTCCCTCCATCCCTGGAATCAGTCTGGTAAACCTTTGCTGCATTCCTTCGAGAGCAAGAACATTCTTCCTCAGAAAAGGAGACCAAAACTGCACACAATATTCTAGGTGTGGCCTCACCAGGGCCCTGTATAATTCAGCAACACATCCCTGCTTCTGTACGCGAAACCTCTCGCAATGAAGGCCAACATACCATTTACCGCCTGCTGCATCTGCATGCTTACCTTCAGCGACTGGTGCACATGGCCACCCAGGCCCCGCTGCGCACTCCCATCACCCAATCAACAACCATTCAGGTAGTAATCTGCCTTCCTGTTTTTGCTTCCAAAGTGAATAACTTCACACTTATTCAAACTATACTGCATCTGCCATTGATTTGCCCACTCGTCCAGCATGTCCAAATCATGCTGTAGGATCTCTGCATCCTCGTCACAGTTCACCCTCCCACCCAACTTGGTATCATCTGCAAACTTTAAGATGTTACATTTTGTTCTCTCATCCAAATCGTTAATATATATTGTGAATAGCTGGGGTCCCAGCACCGATCCCTGTGGTACCCCACTAGTTACTGCCATAATTTGAAAATGACCCATTAATTCCTACTCTTTGTTTCTTCTCTGCCAACCAGTTTTCTATCCACCTCAATACACTTCCCCCAATCCCATGCGCTTTAATTTTACACAATAATCTCTTATGCGGGACTTTGTCAAACGCCTTCTGAAAGTCCAAATATACCACATCGACTGGCTCCCCCTTGTCAACTGTACTGGTTACATCTTCAAAGAATTCCAACAGATTTGTCAAGCATGATTTCCCCTTCATAAATCCATGCTGACTCTGACTGATCCTGCCACTGCTTTCTAAATGTTCCGTTATAAAATCCTTGATAATAGATTCAAGAATATTCCCCACTACCGATGTTAGGCTTACTGGTCTATAATTCCTTGTTTTCTCTCGACATCCCTTTTTGAATATTGGAGTGACGTGATCTGCAGGGACAGTTCCAGAGTCTATAGAATCCTGGAAGATGACCACCAATGCATCCAATATTTCCAGAGCCACCTCCTTAAGCACTCTGGGATGCAGTTTGTCAGGCATTGGGGATTTATCCACCTTCAATCCCATCAATTTTCCCAGCATCATTTTTCTACTAATGTTGATCTCCCTCAGTTCTTCCTTCCCACTAAACCTTTCATTGTCCAGCATTTCTTGTATCTGATTTGTTTCCTGATTCTTAGGCGATTATTTTTAGAATTTATATTGGTATTCTTGGAGTGTTGTCTAATACCCTCGGTTGGGCTTGGTCTGTATATTTTCATCTTTAATTCTGTGATACCGATTTTATTTTTTTAATGGTTGTTATTAACAAGAACCAAAGAAATAAAGACAGGCGGCTGAATTCTCTGTTCCTGAGACTACATGTTGGCACCGGGGCAGGATGTGTGGAGTTCTACGACAGCAAAACTGGCACCCCATCTGGACCAATTTAGCAACTGTTGAGGAGCTAGCACTGGCGCCACGTGGAACACAACCGATTCCAATGGGAAATGGTGCCGGATTTGCCCGATTCACAATTGACACCAGTTAAGTTGGCACGGGTGGAGGGCACACTTTAGTTATAGGGGTGGGCACATACTGAGATATATTTGTGCACATTAAACTCCTGTTAACACTATTACAACCTGCCTTGGTGCTCTGTCAAATGGGTGTGTGGGTTGGGTTGGGCTCAGCTGGCCAGAGAGTGGGCGCGGGGGTGGCTAATGGGCAGATGTTGTGGGTGGGCTGGGCTCCCCCCCTCCCCCCTCACCCCCCCCCCTGAACACCCCCACCACCGCCATCCCAGGGATCCAATGGGACCATGTGATGGAATGACCAGCACACATGAAGGGATCACCCAGGTGGACCCTGGGTGTGCTACCGTGGGCAGGAGTCAGACATTGTCATACGATGCGGAGTACCAGAGCTCATCGCAGAGCGGGTTGTTATCACCATCCATCCCATGGACCAGATCCGCTGTTATTGCCAACCCAGGGCCCACACCTTATAGTGGAACAGTTATGTATCACAGAGGGGATTGCAGCTGGGGAGAGGGGGTGGGGGGTGTGGAGGTGGGATGCGGTGTCCATCCCCCTGGCCAGTTTCCCTCCTCCCCTCTGTTGGTGAACCTGGAGGCGCTCAGAGTGTCCCGTGCATGTTGGCCCTGCCGCACAAGTCATGCGGCCACGCATCCCTGCCTAGGCCCCATGTCAGGCCCATCCATCCCCTCGCCCGCATCATCCTCGTCGGACAAGGCCTGGCGTTCATCCTCCTCCTTCAGCACGTCACCCTTTTGCTGCGCGATGTTGCGCAGGATGCAGCTAGACGCCATGATGCAAGAGACTCTCTTCGCGTCATACTGGAGGGTTCTCACAGAGTGATCCAGGCACATGAACTGAATCTTCAGGATGCCAAAGCATTGCTCAATCACACCCCTGACCGCTGCATGGCCGTCATTCTAGCGAGTCTCCACGTCACTCTGTGGCCTCCAGATAGGCGTCATCAACCACGACCGCAGTGGATAACCCCTGTCGCACAGGAGCCAACAACCCAGCTGGGGAGCGTTTCAAACAAGTTAGGAATCATTGAGTGTGCCAGGATGAAGGCACCGTGCACACTGCCCGGTTGTCGGGCGCAGACGTGCATGATGCGCATCGGATGGTCGCATATCAGGTGTGTGGTGATATGGATACAAACATAAATGTATATAGTTGTATCGTTGTATAAATGTTTGGAGCTGTTTATCAGTATACGTAATGATAGGTATGACCTCCGGCCAGCGGGTGCGCCAGACATGCATCACATGACTGATGGGTCTCGGCAGTTGGTAATAGGACGTACAGTAGGACAGTCGCATTTCGAGTCGCTCCATAGGAATCTAAGTAACCTTGTTTGTATCTAGATCTGCTAGTTATCTTTCCACGTGTTTGACAATAAATCATCGTTCTGGTTGAACATATATATGTTCTGTGTGTGTCTTCATCAGCGGTGGAACACAACATGGTGCACCATCATCAAGAGGAACCCCTTTCAGTTTGTGTAAAAGTTCAGGGTGACCATCACCTTGACAGCCACCACGAGTGAGTGTCCTCCCCTATATCTGGCAGATATGTCGCACTGTCTCCCTGCTCTGCCAGATTCTTCAATGGCATGCCTGTTAAAGCAGGTCCTCGAACGACATGCGAGGTACATGCGAGGACTCAAGCGGCGCCTCCTTTGCATCTCCTCCTCCTCAGCCTGTTGGACGGCCGGTTTTCCATCTTGGGCAGCTGCCTCCTGTTCCTCTGGTGCATGCTGCACTACTGCACGCTCCGCTGCTGCAGCTTTTAGGGTAGCACAGTAGCACAGTGGGTAGCACTGTGCTCCACAGCTCCAATGGCCGAGGTTCGATACCTGGCTTGGCTAACTGTCTGTGTGGAGTCTGCATGTTCTCCCTGTGTCTGCGTGGTTTTCCTCCGGGTGCTCCGGTTTCCTCCCACAAGTCCCGAAAAACGTGCTGTTAAGTAATTTGGAAATTCTGAATTATCACTCTGTGTACCCAAACATGTGCCGGAATGTGGTGACTAGGGACTTTTCACAGTAACTTCATTGCAGTGTTAATGTAAGCCTACTTGTGACAATAAAGATTATTATTATTCCTCCTCCTCGAAAAGCTCCAGCTCATACAACTGCAGGGCACCCCCAGGGTGTGGCGACTAGGCGGAAGGCCACTATTGCTGGTTGTAATCCAATATCCATTGTTTTCAGGGGGTGAACGGCAGACATGTTAGCATGGTGCGCACCGTTGTGCAAAACCAGGTCCAATGGGCTATGTGGTTCCCTCGGTTGGCACTGTGGACTACACCCCAGAATGTTTCTCCCCTCCATCACCACACACCTGTGTCGGGACACCGTGGGGACTCTGTCCCTGGCGTCCATTCCTGCTGACAGGGGTACCATTGGCTGGTGCTGTTCCTGTCAGCAATACGCTCCGCAGCCCCCCTCCGGCACTCCCGTAGGGAGTACTGTGGGCGTTGCCCTTGAGTGGGCCACGTAATGCCCCACCGGCAGGTGGCGACAGGCAGGGAGGTGGTATGGCGGAGTGTGGGAATGGTAGAGGTTGGGGGCTCATGTACGGGGGGGTTGGGGGTGTGGGGGCACCCATACGGCCAGTGTCACTCTGAAGAGTCAGTGTCCATGGTGAGAGGTCCGTGGGGTGCGCAGCAAGATGGCTGCCATGCAGGCCACGGCAATGGCAGCCCATGCCTGGACACCACCCCAGTCCCATGGGGGATCACCACATGGCCCATTGCCCTGTCACCACACCCACGGCCTGGCAGGGCCCTCCCACCCACCCAAGCCAGCCCGGCCTGTGTCTGGCCTGGCAGTCCGCAGTCACGTCTCTCCATGTCTCGCTCATCAGCCACGACACCGGTTTCATGATATTTAAAAGCACAAGTGAACCGCACCATCGGGGGTTCGGCCCATTGGAGGCAGAGAATCGCGGAGGCCCTGGTGAATACCGAGTCGGGTCAGCGAAAGATATGCAAACGGTGTTTACCTCAACGTGCGTTACGGAATGCATTGACACCGCTGTCGAGGAGAGGGAGAATTGAGATTTGGCGTAAAATTGGCACCCTCCATGATTTCGGCGTCGGAACTGATTCTCCGCCCAATTGCATTCCCAATTTTGGGGTCGACCGACGGAGAATCCTGTCCAAGATATTAAAATATTTACTAGCTAATGAAGCATGTGGTCACAAATAAGCTTTAATATTGCATATTTTATGTCAGAAGTTCATTAAAAATTGTAATAATATTCCAAAGTGATCTATTTAAGATTTTTCAATCAGAATTGCTGTCAGCAAAAATATTCCTTCTTGTCTGCTCCTTCATGATCCTACCCTCTTCTCCTAATTCTACTTTATACTACCTCTTACAAAGCCTCTGCATTTCCTCCCATCTCACCCCCTTCTCCACTTCCCAACATCTCTGTCATCATCTTGCCCTCGTCCCTTCTCTCACCTATCCTCACATCTCCCTTCAGCTTTTCTCCTTCTTTGTAGCCTCACTTCTCCACTGCCACATCCCCACCTTCCATTTCCCTTCCTCTTCTGTGTTTCGTTCCCATCTCTGGCACGGTAGCATAGTGGTTAGCACTGTAGTTTCACGGCGCCAGGGACCCGGGTTCGATTCCTGGCTTGGATCACTGTGCGGAGTCGGCACGTTCTCTGCATGGGTTTCCTCCTGGTGCTCCGGTTTCCTCCCACAAGTCCCGAAGGACATGCTGTTCGAGGTAATTTGGACATTCTGAATTCTCCCTCAGTTTACCCAAACAGGCGCCGGAATGTGGCGACTAGCGGATTTTCATAGTAACTTAATTGCAGTGTTCATGTAAAACCTACTTGTGACACTGTTAAAGGTTATTATTATTCCTGTGGTAAATGGAACTACAGTTAATTCACCAGTGCACTGTGATATCATGTTACTGCTGTATCGTGTTACGTTGTGTGTTTAACCCTGTGGGCTCCACCTATGGGCCATTGTACGGCTTCACCGACAGGGGGATATGTCGGGGCATGTACGGGCTCGCCCATGGCTCCACCCCTTACAGGAAGTATAAAGGCAGCTGACCTGCAGGGCCACATTCATTGTTGTACCTGTCATAGGCAGGCTCAGTTGTAAGCTGATTAAAACCACGGTTTACTTCTCAACTTGTCTGTCAGTGAATTGATGGTCGCATCAATTTAATCAGCTTAAAATACTACTATGGAATCAGCCCTCAAACCTGATAGACTGGAACTCGATCCGCAGGCCGCGGAGGCGAAAGAAATGTTTTCGCACTGGCTTCGATGCTTCAAGGCCTATCTCGCCGCGTCGTCTACGCCATTCGTCACGGATGAACAGAAACGCACAGGTGAGCCATCGTATTTCTGTCCAGCTCGACGGCGCCGCGTCCTATACAGAGGCCCTTGCACTACTCAAACGCATATATGTACGGCCCGTGAACGAGGTCTACACGCGACACGTCTTCACCACTCGCCGCCAGCGCCCCGGGGAATCGCTAGATGACTACCTACGCGACATCAAAGCCCTCGCTCGCAACTGTAACTACCAGGCCGTTACGACCCCTCAGCATATGAAGCTCGCTATCCGAGACGTTTACGTGGCGGGGGTCCGATCGAACTATGTGAGACAGCGCCTGCTCGAAAAAGGGGCCCAGGACCTGGAGGACACGGTAAAACTGGCTTCCTCTCTGGAGGCCGCTTTTCAGAGCCTTACTGCTTTCCCGGCCGATGACGCGACCCCCTCGTGGGCCCCCGACCAGAGATTAGTCCAGGCTTGTGCCGCACGGCCGCCCGCCCATCATGGGGGGCCGCCCTGCTATTTTTGCGGCCAGTCCCAACACCCCCGACTGCACTGCTCGGCCCGCAACGTGAACTGTAGTAACTGCGGGCGAAAAGGACACTTCGCCAAGGTCTGCCTGGCCAGGTCTAAAAACTCGAACTCACAGACCCGATCCACAGGCCCACAGACCCCGCAAAGTGGCAGCGTGTCTGCTGACTCCGCCTCCGCCTCCGCACAACACGTGCGACTCATGGGGGCTGCCATCTTGGCCATCCTCCCCTACGCGGCCGGCCACGTGCGATCCATGGGGGCCGCCATCTTGGACGCCATCGTCCTCACCGCCCGCCACACTTGACCAACGGGGGCCGCCATCTTGGTCGCCATCTGCTACACCGCCCGAGATGTAAGAATGACATGGACAGCAGCCATCGCGGGGCCGCCCCAGAACCTCCGATTACGCCGCCGGCTACCCCCAGCTCAGTGCGGTCACCCTGGACCAGTCGCGACCGAAGCACCTCCGGAGCTCCATGATGGCCGTCCGGGTAAACGGGTACGAGACAACTTGCCTTTTCAACTCCGGGAGCACAGAAAGCTTCATTCACCCGGACATGGTAAGACGTTATTCGCTCCCAATATTCCCGATGCGACAAACTATCTCCCTCGCCTCTGGGTCGCACTCGGTGCAAATCCAAGGGTGCACTACTGCAACCCTAGCGATCCAGGGCGCTGAGTACGCTAATTTTAAACTATATGTGCTCCCAGACCTCTGCGCTCCTCTCCTCTTAGGACTCGATTTTCAGTGCAACCTCAGGAGCCTATCTCTTAAACTCGGGGGGCCCCTGCCCCCGCTCACCATATGCAGCCTCGCGACCCTAAAAATCGACTCTCCCCCACTCTTTGCGACCCTCACCGCCGATTGCAAGCCAGCAGCCACCAGAAGCAGGCGGTATAGCATGCAGGACAGGACGTTCATTAGGTCCGAGGTCCAGCGTCTCTTGAGGGAAGGGGTCATAGAAGCCAGCAATAGCCCTTGGAGAGCTCGGGTGGTGGTCGTCAAGACCGGGAAAAAGTTCCGGATGGTGGTTGATTACAGCCAGACCATTAATCGCTTTACGCAACTCGATGCGTACCCCCTTCCCCGGATTGCAGACATGGTAAATCAGATCACGCACTACCGCGTGTTCTCTACGGTAGATCTGAAGTCTGCATATCACCAGTTCCCAATCTGCCCGGAGGACCGCCACTACACGGCGTTTGAGGCAGATGGCTGCCTTTTCCATTTCCTCCGGGTCCCCTTTGGCGTCACAAACGGGGTTTCGGTGTTCCAACGAGCAATGGACCGAATGGTGGACCTGTACGGGCTGCGGGTCACGTTTCCGTACTTGGACAATGTAACCATCTGCGGCCATGATCAGCAGGACCACGACGCCAACCTCCACCGATTTATCCAAACCCCCCAAAAACTCAACCTCACCTACAACAAGGACAAATGCGTTTTCCGCACAACCAGGCTAGCCATCCTCGGCTACGTCGTGGAAAACGGGGTCCTAGGGCCCGACCCTGAACGTATGTGCCCCCTCCTCCAATTCCCTCTCCCTCACTGCCCCAAGGCCCTGAAGATGTGCCTTGGATTTTTCTCCTATTACGCCCAGTGGGTCCCCCAGTATGCGGACAAAGCCCGCCCACTATTTGAAGCCACCATTTTTCCACTGGCAGCTGAGGCTCACCAGACCTTCAACTGCATCAAGGCAGACATCGCCAAAGCTGCAATGCGCGCGGTGGACGAGTCCGCCCCCTTCCAGGTGGAGAGCGATGCCTCAGAGGTCGCTCTCGCCGTCACTCTCAACCAAGCAGGCAGACCGGTAGCGTTTTTTTCCCGCATCCTCACCACCTCTGAAATTCGACACTCCTCGGTCGAAAAAGAAGCCCAAGCCATCGTGGAAGCCGTACAGCACTGGAGGCACTACCTCGCTGGTAGGAGGTTTACCCTCATCACCAACCAACGATCGGTTGCCTTTATGTTTGACAATACGCAGCGGGGCAAGATCATGAATGACAAGATCTTTAGGTGGAGGATTGAACTCTCCACCTACAACTACGATATAGTATATCATCCTGGGAAGCTCAACGAGCCCCCAGATGACCTGACCCACGGCACGTGCGCCAGCGCGCAAGATGACCGATTAGGTGCTATCTACGATGACCTCTGCCACCCGGGGGTCACCCGGCTCACCCACTACATCAAGGCCCGCAACCTGCCCTATTCCATCGAGGAGGTCAAAGCTGTAACCAGAGACTGCCAAATCTGTGCGGCGTGTATCTATCGACCAGATAAGGCCCATCTGGTAAAGGCCTCCCGGCCCTTTGAACGCCTTTGTATCGATTTCAAAGGGCCCCTCCCCTACAATAATCGCAACACGTACTTCCTGAACATCATAGACGAGTTCTCCCGTTTTCTGTTCGCCATTCCCTGCCCCGATATGACCACCCCCACTGTCATCAAAGCCCTGCATAGTGTCTTCACCCTGTCCGGTTTCCCCAGCTATGTCCACAGCGACAGGGGCTTGTCGTTCATGAGCGACGAATTGCGTCAGTACCTGCTCAGTAAGGACATCGCCTCGAGCAGGACGACCAGTTATAACCCATAGGGAAATGGGCAGGTGGAGAGGGAGAACGCGACGGTCTGGAAGACCGTCCTACTGACCCTGCGGTCCAGGAATCTCCCTGTTTCTCACTCGTAGGAGGTCCTCCCCGATGTGCTCCACTCTACTAGGTCCCTCCTTTGCACGGCCACAAACCAGACCCCTCAATGCCGTTTGTTTGTTTTCCCTAGGGGAGCTACCTCAGGGGCCTCGCTTCCGCCCTGGCTGATGACACCGGGTCCAGTCCTCCTCCGAAAACATGTTCGGAGCCATAGGACCGACCCCCTGGTAGAGAGGGTCCAGCTCCTGCACTCCAACCCACATTATGCGTGTATCAGACACCCCAATAGCCGGCAGGATACCGTCTCCCTCCGGGACCTGGCGCCCGCAGGCTCCGACACCACGACCACTACTGCATCCCCCACACTATGTCCTGTCCAACCTCCCATGTTCAGCGCCCCTACCCCTATCCAACCTCCCATGTTCAACGCCCCTACCCCGATATGGTTCTCGCGCTCCCTCCCACCCGCCGCACCGGTCCACAGGAATGAAGCTCTGGAAAAGCCGCTCCAGGAGTCCACGCCTGTGCCTGCTCCGGGCCCAGCTCCACAGTCACCCGAAGCGGCTGCAACATCAGTGCTTCGGCGGTCACAACGTACGATCCGGGCACCAGACCGACTGAATCTGTAATCCCGTCACCCCCGCCGGACTTCATTTTTTAAACAGGGGGTAAATGTGGTGAATGGAACTACTGTTAATTCACCAGTGCAATGTGATATCATGTTACTGCTGTATCGTGTTATGTTATGTATTTAACCCTGTGGGCTCCACCTATGGGCCATTGTACGGCTTCACCCACAGGGGGATATGTCAGGGCATGTACGGGCTCGCCCATGGCACCACCCCTTACAGGAAGTATAAAGGCAGCTGACCTGCAGGGCCTCATTCATTGTTGTACCGGTCACAGGCAGCCTCAGTTGTAAGCTGATTAAAAGCATGGTTTACTTCTCAACGTGTCTCTCAGTGAATTGACGGTCGCATCAATTCCTACTTTTCATTTTCCCTTCAAGACAACAGTTTGAATTCACTGTTTACTGGAGCAGGAGAAACCAACTAGTAAGCTTATATTCCTTGTGTACATATCAATGTGGCCTAAAGAGATAAATAAATTTGAGAGGCTACAATTTTCTAGCTGGCCAGCCAGCAGACAATCACTCAGGATTCAAGTGACCTCTAGTGTACAACATTAATAATATCAACTCCAGTTCAAAGCAAAGTGACATGACGGGCGTCAGTTACTGGCCGTGTCCCGCCGGAATCGGGACGGGACATGGCTAATAGAGGCTGCGAGACGTCTCTTCCGAGATTCCCGACAGTCATTACGCCCTACGAGATTCGGGCCTGCATAATTAAGTGAGCTTAACTGCTCATTTAACTATGCCTACACCAGATTTACCCGGCTCCTGGAATCTCCCAGCCTCGCCAAGGAGACCCCGGTCAGGAACCCACAAATGGGACCAGGTGGAACAGCACTGGGGACATCTCCTAGGTGATCGGAGGCCCCTAGGTAGTTGGAATCACCGGGCATCACTAGTGATGCCACTGGGCACATTGGCAATGCCAACCTGGCACCTTGGCGGTGCCACCCAGGTACCACCCTGGCACTGCTAGAGTGGCCAGGGTGGCACGGCCAGGCTGATAGAGGCACTGTCCGGGTGCCAGGCTGACAGTGCCAAAGTGCACAAGTGACATTTTGCCCTGCCAGGAATCATGCCCAGGGATGCCCTACCGTATGAGGTGGGATACAGGGAGGCTCGAGGACCCCCCAACAGGTGGGTTGGGGCATTGGGGGCATCCAGGGGTCGTGTTGGGATGAGGTCGAGAGATCTGGGCGCCCTTTAAAAATGGCAGCTCGATCTCCTCCTACACTGCCGAGCAGAGCTCCTTAGTGCAGGAAATGGGACTGATTGTGGCCTCAGCAAGGCCCTACAAAATAACAGAGTGCCATTTGATACTGGGGTCGCTCCCACCGCTATAAGCACCGGGAACCACTCCGCTAATACCACCCAGAACGTAACTCTTATTTTATGTTCATTAGCGCCCAACATTTCTGATATTGTTAGAAAGTAAGCACATAACATTGTTACTGAGCTTGAGTCCATGATTCTGTAGCAAATTGTATCTAATGTTCTTCTGTGAAACTGAACAGAGAATTTTTTTTTCCCCCCAGGAGTAGCACATTTTCATACCTCTAAACAGTTGCAATGCAAAAAGTGTGATTCCTAAGAGCAAACGTGTCAACGTGCTTTCAGGAACACAGATAACCTTTTGCATGAAAACAACTCCGTATCACCCTATCAAGTTCCCTGAAGCATTTGCGATATAACCATTTAAGTTCTGCGCAGTGCTAAAAAATATTTGGCTGGTGTCATCTGTGAAAGAATTTGAGAAATATTTAAGTTTGAATTGGGAAAAAGGAGGGCTGGGGGGCTAGTGGGGGTTGTCCAGGGGGTGGGCTGTGGGGTCGCGGATGGATGGTTGAATCTACGCACGGCTGGGGCCATGTTGTACGGCACGACCGCTGCAGGTCTTTGCCATGCACATGCGCGACCAGGAACTCACCCATTCTCTGGCTGTTTTCGGCGCGGGAGCTGGGAGTTTCACCTGGTGCCGCTGCTAGCCCCTCACTGGTCCCAGAATCGGTGAGGGTTTGGCGCCAACTTGTTTGTCGTAAAGCGCCCGCGAATTCTCCGTTCGAGCCGGCCCTTAGCCGCTGAAACGGAGAATGCAGCCCAGCATCTTTCAGGCAGTCTGGAACAGGTAAAAAGATGTTCTAGAATAAGTCAGGTCAATAAAGGGAGTAAAGGCCAAGATTTATGCTAATCCAGACCAAAATTTGAAAGCTGAACATAAACACCAAGAAGAACTGAGATTCATCACACCCGTGCAGAGCGGGCGTGATAATTTCTGTATAATTTCTGTAATAAAGCCGGACCGCTCCGTTCAAACACGGGGCTGTTTAGCACAGGGCTAAATCGCTGGCTTTGAAAGCAGACCAAGGCAGGCCAGCAGCACGGTTCAATTCCCGTACCAGCCACCCCGAACGTGCCGGAATGTGGCGACTAGGGGCTTTTCACAGTAACTTCATTTGAAGCCTACTTGTGACAATAAGCGATTTTCATTTCATTTTCATTTTCAGATATGAGCCATTGCATATGCTCTTGTGGAAACACCAGCATTGGCATTGGAAGAAATCACAGCAGCTATGTCCATGTGGGTTTCTTCCGGGTGCTCCGGTTTCCTCCCACGAGTTCCGAAAGACGTGCTGATAGGTGAATTGGACATTCTGAATTCTCCCTCTGTGTACCCGAACAGGAGCCGGAATGTGGCGACTAGGGGCTTTTCACAGTAACTTCACATTGCAGTGTTAACGTAAGCCTACTTGTGATAATAAAGATTATTATTATTAAAAGCCTTCCAACACTTTAAGCAGGTCTTGCAATCTTCGAGCCTACTGGTTTATTTTGACCTGAGGAAACCCGCCATCCTGACCAGTGATGCTTCGCCATATGGGATTTGGGCAATTCTATTCCATACAATGGAGGATGGCTCAGAGAGGACAATTACTTTTACCTCAAGAACATTTTTTGATGCTGAGCGTAAATACGTGCAAATTGAGAAGGAAAGTCTTGCAGTAATCTACGGCATCAAGAAATGTTACCAGTATTTCATTTGGCTGACGGTTTACAATAATTTTATTTTTTAATTTAGAGTGCCCAATTTAATTTTTCCAATTAAGGGGCAATTTAGTGTGGCCAATTCACCTTCACCGAACATTTTTGGGTGTGGGGGCGAAACCCCCACAAACACGGGGAGAATGTGCAAACTCCACACGGACAGTGACCCAGAGCCAGGATCGAACCTGGGACCTCGGCGCCGTTAGGCAGCAGTGCTAATCACTGCGCCACCGTGCAGCACCCCAGTTAACAATAATAATGGACTACAAGCCCCTGCTGGGGTCCCTTTTTGAAGATAAGCCAATATCGCCAATCGCCTCTGCCAGAGTACAATGGTGGGCCTTGTTGCTGGTGGCCTATTATTTCATCTTTCAGCATAGGTTTGGTGCACAGATTTCATGGTCCTTTCATGTTCCTCGTTTTGGTCGTCGCCCATTAAAAGTGGTTGGAGCTTCAAGAGATGGAATGATGACCCCGGCAGCCACAGTAGAGGCCTTACGGTGGGTGTTTGGCACACTTGGCCTCCCTGAAGTTATTGTGTCAGACAATAGCATCCCTTTTACTGGTGAGCATTTTGTTGGAATGAATAGCATTCACCATACCGGGACAGCTCCCTATCACCCTGTCTCAAATGGGTATGCAGAGAGAGAGCTGTACAAACGTTCGAGGCAGCTATCAAGGAGTAGTTCAGCCGACCACTATGTCTCAGGTTGGCCACCTTTCTTTTGTCTTACAAAACAATCCCCCATACTACTACAGATGTCACACATGCAGAACCACTGATGGGCCCTCGATTAAGGACCCAGTTGGACTTAGAATCATACAGTATAAAAGTGTCCCTTTGGCCCATCAAGCCTGCTTGTTTTTCCCAAATTTGGTGGGGCGAGTGGAACCTGGAAGAAACAACACACTTCGTTAAAAGGAGACAGATCTTTCCAAGTCACATATTCCCCTTTTCTTCCGTCTGGTGTAGACCAGTTCTTATATTTTTGAGAATAATTCCCTAATCTTTCCCCAATAAGAAACAGCTACTCTCACTTACAAATTCAAGTATGCACTTCATTGTAACATGATTCCAACATTCCACTGCTGTCATCATGGAGTGTCCGTGGACTCAAACCGTCAAATTGGCCCGGGTTACCGAGGTTCTTGGAAGGGCAGATCGCAGGGACAGTGTACTCAGCTCCATGTGGAATTTATGGATAACAGCAACTGACCCATCATTCGGTATGCTCCAGCTGGTGACACTTCCTGAGCATGTGATTGTCCTGTACATGAGAAGCAAGTTTTAAGCTTACTTTTATTTGTGTAATAAGATGAATGCAACTATGATTTTACCTTAGTGTCCTTTAACTTAACCCACTTTTATTTCTTAATATGTCATTAGTTTTTAGCTCAGTTGGCTGGCCAGCTGGTTTGTGATGCAGAGCGAGGCCAACAGCATGGGTTCAATTCGCGTACCGACTGAGGTTATTCAACCTTGCCCCTTGGCTGAGGTGTGGTGATCCTCAGGTTAAATCACCAAAAGTCAACGTTCCCCTTCAAAGGGGAAAGCAGCCTATGGTCATCTAGACCAGTGTTCTTCAAACTTTTTTTCCGGGGACCCATTTTTACCAACCGGCCAATCTTTGGGACTCAACCCGGTCGACTTTCACGACCCACGCCGGCTGATCTTCGCGAACCACATCGGCCGACCTGCACGACCCACCATTTCCTCTTACCTTGTTTGCTGCTGACAAAAATGGAGGAAATGGGTTTGGGTCCCTTTGGCCCTCGTACACACTCCTCCAATGGAACCTGTTGGATGAAGGTGAAGCCTTCCGGTGTCGGAAACTATGGTGTCTCCATCCGTCCAAAGTTCTGCATTTTTTTCCTGTAAAGGTTTATCAAATAAAACACCCCCGAACGTGTAAAAAAAAAAATTTTTAAATAAATGAAAAAAATAAGAATTAATCAATAAAATAAATGAATAAAATGAATTAAAAACCCCAAACTTGTAAAACAAAAAGCTGCGACCATTTTTTTAAAAAGCGGCCGCACTGCGCATGCGTGCCCGATCATCGGCGTGCATGCGCATAGTTTTGCGCTTGCACGCAGATGATCTGGCACGCATGCACAATGCGGCCGCATTTGTTTTACATGTTCGTGGCCATTTTGAAGGCCGCTTGCAGCCAGCATTATTAACAGCTGGCTGCTGTGGCTGTTGCGCCCAGATTTGCGCGATCGGGAGCGCCGCGACGGATGGCTCCGCGACCCTCCCGACACCCGCCCGCGACCCACCCGCGGGTCGCGCCCCCGAGTTTGACAATGCCTCATCTAGACTATGGCAACTTTACATACTTAATAGTTTTCAGAGAACTGACTTAAAAACGCAAGATAAGTGTGTAACCTTCATTTGAAAGCTGAAGACTTTGACCCAGGCATACTTGTATGCAACTGTTAGTTTATTTCGCCTTGGCTTGTTTTGTACTCTGTTATAAATGATGGTCACTGAATTTTACCGTGTACATTAGTTGCTTCCTTATGCAATATTCTGTCGTTTAATTTAGCATTGGACATATCTTGGCTGCTATCGTCTTGTGCATGTTTGTGGTCAACCTAATCAGAGATTTGAGTTTGTTCCTATTTCTAATAAAATCCTTACTTGTATGTGAAGTACTGTTTACATAGTAACTCCAGCCAGTTGTGGCAACCTCAATCAATTTTTAATTGTGTGTTGATGCAAGTGGCAGACAGAAAGAACAGAGAACAATACAGCACAGGAACAGGCCCTTCGGCCCTCCAAGCCTGCGCCAACCATGGTACCTGCCTAAACTAAAACCGCATACACTTATGGAGTCCGTATCCTTCCATTCCCACCCTATTCATACATTTGTCTAGAGGCCCCTTAAATGCTACGATCGTACCTGCTCCCATCATCTCCCCATGGAGCGTGGTCCATATCGAATTGTGGAAAGTCTACTGTTCAATGATAGATTGTGTAAATATTGCTTTTGGCTGGACTATTTCTGTACAAATGATTTATTATATTATTAAACATTTTGTTAAGGTTAAAAGAATGAAATTAATTAGCATGTCCTCAAAAGATTAAGGAATATGTAAATTTTTGAATATCAAAAGACTACTTTGCATTTATATTTTGTTTCTTGCCTTTCTTGTTTCTAGAACTGAATTCCAGGCCATGAGTTGATCCTGTAACTCCCAAATCATTAATTAGCCTGCCCCCACATTTGGGAGTGTAAAAATACTTTCACAGTATTTTGTGTGCTGGTTCAGCCAGCTTCTTGAAGTTGAGGTCACTTGCCAAATGGAAATTTTACTCGGCAAACTAATCACCATTTTGGAAATATTATATTCTGATGCACTCTAATGAAGCTTGGGCAGTTTTATTCATATAGCACATCCGAGTTTAAGATGGGTTAATTCAAAGGATAGTGTGCGGGAGTCTCTGTTTCTGAGACTAAGTGCCAACGCCGGCGTGGGAACTGTAGCATTTTTCCTGTTTTACCTACCGGCACCGATTCAGCTACCTTAAATGGGCTGGCATCTTTGCCATGTGGAACGCAATCAATTCCATGGAAAACGGTGCCGGATTCGCTGGGTCCGTGATTGCCGTTCATGAGGCTCACATGCCGCAGCCGCACTTAAATGGTCCTCCCCCACCCCCCCCCCCCCCCCCACACACCGTCCCATCCAATAAGATGTCTGTAAGGAGAGCAGTGCCATGGTTCAGGGATGCTGAGCTGGACACCCTGATGGATGCCATGGAGGAGAGGTGGATGACCATGTACCCCGGCCCGGGAGGAAGATCGGCAGGCATTGCCATTCGCCGTGCCTGTGCGCAGGTAGCAGAGGTGGTCAGCGCCGTAGGCAACGTTGCCCGGACTGGCATGCAGTGCAGGAAGAAACTCCACAACCTCCTCAGGGCGGCCAGGGTGAGTTGGCCGCTCCGTGCCCTTGGCACTAATCCTGCTTCCTCCGCACACCTGCAACCCGGCCCCTCTGTCCCAGCGCCCATGCCATCCGCCATGGCCGGGTGCCTTGGCCACTGAAGCCACCAACTACCCAACCACTGGGCTGCATGCGTCGGAACATCTAACGGTTGTGCTGTTTATGTCCCCCCCCTCCCCCAGGAGAGGGCCGCGTAAATCCGCCAGGAGCGAGAGAAGACCGTAGGGGGACCACTAGAACTGCGATCCCTCAGAGGGCACTGGACGTGGTTGGCGGTCCGGAGGAAAGGGAGGACACCGAGGCGGAGTTCGGCAGTGGGCAAGGAAGTAAGACCCTGCTTAGTTGCGGGTCCCCATGACACATGTGTGGACACTCCCCTCCCCACACCCCCTCACCACCCCACCTCACACACACCCCACCCCGCTGATACCAAACCCCTCCACCCCCCTCACCCCTCACTGCACACACCCAACTCCCCTCACCCCACATCCCCCCACCTCTCTCACCCCACCCCACCACAGGGTGGTGACACAGTCAATGGGTGATGTGGTGCAGTCCCTGACAAAGATGCTCCACTCCCTGTGCTCCATGGCCGCGAGCGAGCAGACCCTGGTCGATACCATAGCAGGCCTCCAGCACTGGCAGTGCCAGATGGCGGGGGAGCCTCAGGGGATAACTCCGCTCACACTCCGCCCAATGAAGTAGCCCAGGGGCCATTGGACACTCCAAGGGAGGAGGAGGTGCTGGGGCCCGTGCTGGTGACTCCCGCAGGGGAGGTGCCGGAACACCGCAGCACCTCGGATTCCCCCCCGCCCCCCTCCTGTCCCTGGTGCATCTTGTGGGTATGGGGCAGAACAGGGCAGCACCACGCCTCCAGGGACATCCGAGCAGCAGCCGGGCCCATCCAGGCCGGGTTGCCGCCGGATATGCGCATCAACGTGAACCCTTGTCGCAAGGCAGGAGTCACAGTAGGCCGCCTCCACTCCTACTGTACCGTCTGGGGAACCATCTCAGCATAGTGTTGAGCCATTAAGGCCAGAAAATTAGACACTAGTTAGGTTGGCACGGGTGCAGGGTACAGTTTAATCATAGGGGCTAGGGTACTGACTGTATATACTTCCACACAATAAACACCTGTTAACAACGCTCAAACTAGCCTCGGTGCTCTGTCTGATGGCTGTGGGGGTGGGCCGGTCAGTGCTGACCTGGGGGACTACGGGGTGTGGGACCAGTGCAGGCCCAATGGGAGGACCATGCTCCCCCTCTCCCACTGTCCCCAGCACCCCCAGCCCAGTGGTTCGACGGGGCCGTGTGATGAACTGGCCAGCTTGCATGCAGGGATCACCCAGGTGGAAGGTGCTACTGTGGGCATGAATCAGACGTTGTCATTCAATTTGGAGCACCAGAGCTCATCGCAGAGCGGGCTGTCATCAGCCCATGGACCAGACCCGCTGTCACTGCCAACCCAGAGCCCCCAGCTCGTAATACTGCAGGTAAATATAATGGAGGGGTGTGCAAGCGGTGTGGGAAGTGAGTGGGTGTTGGTCTGGAATGTGGTGCCCATGCCCCTGGCCAGCAGCCACCTCCCTCCACACCCCCTGCCCCCTAGTCGGTGAACCTGGAGGCAATCAGAGCGTCCCATGCTCGTTGGCCCAGGCAATGATGTGCGGCCACCCCTGCCTGCCCGGGCCCCATGTCCTGCTCATTGTCTCCCCCCCCCATCCCTGCATCCTCCTTGTCGGACGAGGCCTACCCTTCACCCTCATCCTCCTCCTCCAGCACATCGCTCCTCTGCTGCGCGATGTTGTGGAGGATGCAGCAGGCCACTATGATGCGGGCGACCCTCTGACCTCGTACGGGAGGGCCCCTCCAGAACGGTCCAGGCACCTGAAGCACATCTTCAGGATGCCGAAACACCGCTCGACCACAGTCCTAATCGCTGTATGGGCCTTGTTGTAGCAGGTCTCCACGTCGGTCTGTGGCGTCCAGATAGGTGTCATCAGCCACGGCCGCAGCGAGTAAGCCCTGTCGCCCAGGAGCCAACCCCTCAGCCGGAGGGCGGGTGCCCCTCGAACATGTCAGGAATCCCCAAATGTGCCAGGATGAAGGAATCGTGCACACTGCCGGGTTTTGGGAGCAGAGGTGTACGATGCGTAACTAGGGGGTTGGTTTATCTCAGTGGGCTAGACAGCTGGTTTGTGATGCAGAATAAGGCCAGCAGCGCGGGTTCAATTCCCGTACCAGCTGAGAATTCTGAATTTTCCCTCTGTGTACCCGAACTGGCGGAGGAATGTGGCAACTAGGGGCTTTTCACGGTAACTTCATTGCAGTGTTAATGTAAGCCTGCTTGTGACAATAAAAACATTATTATTGTTATCATTGATGGTCACAGACTAGCTGGATGGTCATTGCGTGGTAACCCCCTCGGTTAGTGTAGAGCGGCCTGTTATCCGCAGGTGCCTGTCGGGCGACATGCATCCTGTCTATCGCCCCCTGGACCCGATGCATCCCAGCGATGGCAACGAACCCCGCTGCCCGGGCATCCTGGTGGGCTCGATCCACATGGAATTGGATGAATTGAGGTGCCTGGGCATATAGGGCCTCCACGCCGGCACGGATGCACCTGAGCGCAGAGGCCTGTGAGATCCCAGACAGGTCCCCACTCGGCGACTGGAACGATCCCGTCGCATAGAAGTTCCCTTGACGGTCACCGGGAGCGGGTGACCTCCCCCATACCGCCACAATGCCAGATGTGCCGTCATCTGGCAGATGTGTCGTACTGTCTCTCTGCTCATCCGGTGTCTCCGATGGCATGCCCTGTCCAGCTGGTCCTTAAATGACGGGCGGCGCCGGTACACACGAGGCCTCCTTGGCCCTTCCTCCTCCTCGGCCTGTTGGGCAACCGGCCCGTCAGCCTGTGCGGCCACCACCTGCCCCTCTGCAGCCCGGTCCTCTGCTGGATGTGTGCTGCTGCCCACTCTGCTGCTGCAGCTTCCTGTGAATGTGACTCAGTACCAGGTTAACCTTGATGAGGCGCTGCGGGCCATGTCCCAGTCTCAAGTGAACATTGTCATGAGCACGTCCTGGTCGCTTGGGGAGGTCTCCCAGTCTAATGTGGGCATAGCCGGGGCGCTGTGAAACATGCCCAGTCTCAGGTGGGCATAGCCTAGGCGCTTCAGAGCTTTCCCCAGTCGCAGATTGGCATTGCCGGGATGCTCCAGAGTCCAGTCACTGAGGAGCATCACCGAGGGCGTCAACACTGTGCTGCTGACATTGGGAGCCGCCAGGGCTGGCAAAGCCAGATGTTGCAAGGGTAGTCGGGCCTCGTTCCAGCTGCCACTCCGCCCCGAGGTGAACCCCAGGGCAGTTTGGACACCGACTGGGTACTGGATGCTGGTGCCCACCACCTTCCCCAAGACCCACCCTCCTGACAACGATGGATCTTGGAGTCAGCACCTGGAACAGGGTGGCATGGCAAGGCATGTGCCACCAGCAAGTGGACCGGTGCCTCCTGGCCCCAGGGCCCCCAGAGGAAACCCGACAGCAAAGGCCATGGGCCGCGGTAGGCAGCAGGCTGCCTCCATCTCTGATGTGCATCCTGGGAACACACCCAGGCGCAGTGGTAGAGCATGGAAGGTTAAGGAGGTCGCGGATCACTGAGAGGGCAATGAGACCCGGGGGATAAAGATAACGGGGTGAGGGCCATTGAGGGGGTATTGGGAGAGTGGAGCAGCACCATTGGGGGATTGAGGCAGCTGGGGATACATGTATAGAATTTTTAAAAATTGACCTCAATCAATATGACGCCTCTGGCACTTTCTTCCACAACGTGAGCTGAGCACCAATCCCATGCCACAGCTCTCAGACATGGAGGTCCTGGATGCCTCGTCCTCCACCTGCCGCCGGCGCACCACGTGCAGGTGATGAGTGGGAGCGAGCACTCAGCAGGCAGTCAAGGGCCAGACTATCACATAGATTGAGGAGCACCAGTGCTCAGCTCTCTGCGGGTTACCATCAGCCCCCTGCCCATGACAGTGACCCGCTGACAGTGCCGACACACTCCCATCACCCATCAATGTCTATGCTTCTGGGTCTTTCTATTGTGGGCAGGAGCCGGGCAGGAGCCATGCTGCTGGGGGGGGTTTCCGCGAGGGCTGAGGGACTGGTGGGGGGTGGCCAGGGGATGGCAAGGGGGTGTCCAGGAGAGCACTATCTGGCAGGTCAGGTCTGTGCACGGCCGACGCGATGTTGTACAGTGTGGCTGCTGCAGGTCGTCGCCGTGCGCCTGCGCAGCCATGGACCCGGCCATTCTCCAGCCTTTTATTTTGTGGCGGCCGGGAGTTTTACATGGCACGGCTGCTAGCCCGTCACCGGCCGCAGCTATATCAGCACCGTTATTTTTGCCACATAAAACGCCACGGATCCTCCGCACTTAGTCTTAGAATCGGAGAATCTGGCTCAAGGTCTTGGAATGATCACTTGGGAAGAGGAAGAAATATGAGAGATAAGTGTGAAATATAACGGGTCGTAAACATTAACATTTGCTGTAGTCTGTCCAATGAAAGAGGAGGTGGTCATTGGTTACGTGTAGGAAAGCATGTAGGCGCTCGGACTCACAGTCCCAAGAAAGGTATAAATATTAACGCAGAAGTGACCAAGGTTTGCAAAACTTCAAGGAAGAACAATCGCAGAAAAGACCTCTAGCCTCCAGCCTAAAGATAGAGTCCGATCCCAGCTCATGCTTCGCCAGTGTGATTGTGCAGTAAGTCTCCACAGGTCCACTAAAAGTCATTAGATAAGTATGATGGACCATCAATTCACACGAGTCGAGTTGTAGAAGAGAACAGTGGTTTTAATAAGCTAAGAAGTATGCCAGCCTGCTGCTGCTCCCGCGCTGAGAGCTGGCCACAGGTCTGCCAATTATATACCTCCCCTGAGGGGCGGAGCCACAGGCGGAGCCAACAGAAGCATCAACACGACAACAGTAAGTAACATTGAATAAGAACAACAGTGAACATATATACAGTGGTGGTTAACAGTAGGACGAATAACAAATAACGGTAAATATATATATATAGTAGCAATACGTGGTTCACCACATTCACCCCCAGTTAAAAACGAGTCCAGAGGGGGTGAAGTGGACTCACAGGTTGAGTCTGACGGGAGCCTTGACCTTCCGCCGTGATCGCCTGAGCCCCGGCTGCAGTGTGGGCACGGGTGTCGGGACCTTCGACTCCGGGACCGTGTCGTCTGCAGCTTCATCGCGATGTGTTGACGGAGAGGGAGACGGTGTAGGGGTGGGGGCGGTGGTAACGGCCCCTGGGAGGCTTGCCGGTGCCAAGTCCCGCCACATTTGAGTGATTGTGTTAGGCAGTGTAGGGGTGGGCGCGTTGGTAATGGTTGCTGGGGAACCTGCGGGTGCCAAATCCCGGAGGGAGACTGTGTCCTGCTGTCCGTCGTGGTGTGCCACGTATGCATACTGAGGGTTTGCATGGAGGAACTGACCCCTCTCGACCAGGAGGTCGGACTTATGGCTCCTCACATGCTTCCTGAGGAGGACAGGTCCTGGTGTTGTCAGCCAGGACAGAAGCGAGACCCCGGAGATGGACTTCCTGGGGAAGACAAACAAACGTTTGTGAGGGGTCTCGTTAGTGGTGGTGCAGAGAAGCGACCGGGTGGAGTGGAGCGCTTCGGGAAGGAACTCCTGCCAGCGGGAGACTGGGAGACCTCTAGACCGTAGGGCAAGAAGGGCAGCCTTCCAGACGGTCGCGTTCTCCCTCTCCACCTGCCCGTTTCCCCGGGGGTTGTAGCTGGTAGTCCTGCTTGAGGCGATGCTCTTACTAAGCAGGAACTGACGCAGCTCATCACTCATGAAGGGCCTTGATGACAGTGGCCGAGGTCATGTCAGGGCATGGGATGGCAAAGAGAAAACGGGAGTACTCGTCAATGATGTTGAGGAAGTACACGTTACGGTCAGTGGAGGGGAGGGGCCCTTTGAAATCGACGCTGAGGCGTTCAAAGGGGTGGGAGGCCTTCACCAGGTGAGCCCTGTCTGGCCGATAGAAGTGCGGCTTGCAGTCCGCGCAGACTTGGTAGTCCCTGGTCATGGTCCTTACCTCCTCGGTGGAGTAGGGCACGTTGCGGGCCTTGATGAAATGGAGACGCCGCGTGACCCCCGGATGACAGAGGTCATTGTGGATGGCCCAAAGTCGGTCTTCTTGCGCGCTGGCGCATGTACCGCCGGACAGGGCACCTGGGGGCTCGTTGAGCTTCCCAGGACGATACAAGATATCGTAGTTATAGGTGGAGAGTTCGATCCTCCACCTCAAGATCTTGTCGTTCTTGATCTTGCCCCGCTGTGTGTTATTGAACATGAAGGTAACCGACCGTTGGTCAGTGAGGAGAGTGAATCTCCTGCCGGCCAGGTAATGCCTCCAATGTCGCACAGCTTCCACAATGGATAGAGCTTCTTTCTCGACAGAGGAGTGTCGAATCTCGGAGGCATGGAGGGGTACGGGAAAAGAAAGCCACGGGCCTTCCTGCCTGGTTGAACAAAAGAACAAAGAACAAAGAAATGTACAGCACAGGAACAGAGCCTTCGGCCCTCCAGGCCCGTGCCGACCGTGCAGCCCGACTAAACTACAATCTTCTACACTTCCTGGGTCCATATCCCTCTATTCCCATCCTATTCATGTATTTGTCAAGATGCCCCTTAAATGTCACTATCGTCCCTGCTTCCACCACCTCCTCCGGTAGCGAGTTCCAGGCACCCACTACCCTCTGTGTAAAAAAATTGCCTCGTACATCTACTCTAAACCTCGCCCCTCTCACATTAAACCTATGCCCCCTAGTAATTGACCCCTCTACCCTGGGGAAAAACCTCTGACTTTCCACTCTGTCTATGCCCCTCATAATTTTGTAGATCTCTATCAGGTCGCCCTTCAACCTTCGTCGTTCCAGTGAGAACAAACCGAGTTTATTCAACCGCTCCTCGTAGCTAATGCCCTCCATACCAGGCAACATTCTGGTAAATCTCTTCTGCACCCTCTCTAAAGCCTCCACATCCTTCTGGTAGTGTGGCGACCAGAATTGAACACTATACTCCAAGTGTGGCCTAACTAAGGTTCTCTACAGCTGCAACATGACTTGCCAATTCTTATACTCAATGCCCCGGCCAATGAAGGCAAGCATGCCGTATGCCTTCTTGACTACCTTCTCCACCTGTGTTGCCCCTTTCAGTGACCTGTGGACCTGTACTCCTAGATCTCTCTGACTTTCAATACTCTTGAGGGTTCTACCATTCACTGTATATTCCCTACCTGCATTAGACCTTCCAAAATGCATTACCTCACATTTGTCCGGATTAAACTCCATCTGCCATCTCTCCGCCCAAGTCTCCAAACAATCTAAATCCTGCTGTATCCTCTGACAGACCTCATCGCTATCCTCAATTCCACCAACCTTTGTGTCGTCTGCAAACTTACTAATCAGACCAGTTACATTTTCCTCCAAATCAGTTATATATACTAGAAACAGCAAAGGTCCCAGCACTGATCCCTGCGGAATACCACTGGTCACAGCCCTCCAATTAGAAAAGCATCCTTCCATTGCTACTCTGCCTTCTATGACCTAGCCAGTTCTGTATCCGCCTTGCCAGCTCACCCCTGATCCCGTGTGACTTCACCTTTTGTACTAGTCTACCATGAAGGACCTTGTCAAAGGCCATACTGAAGTCTATATAGACAACACCCACTGCCCTACCTGCATCAATCATCTTTGTGACCTCCTCGGAAAACTCTATCAAGTTAGTGAGACACGACCTCCCCTTCACAAAACCATGCTGCCTCTCACTAATACGTCCATTTGCTTCCAAATGGGAGTAGATCCTGTCCCGAAGAATTCTCTCCAGTAATTTCCCTACCACTGAAGTAAGGCTCACCGGCCTGTAGTTCCCTGGATTATCCTTGCTACCCTTCTTAAACAGAGGAACAGCATTAGCTATTCTCCAGTCCTCCGGGACATCACCTGAAGACAGTCAGGACCCAAAGATTTCTGTCAAGGCCTCAGCAATTTCCTCTCCAGCCTCCTTCAGTATTCTGGGGTAGATCCCATCAGGCCCAGGGGACTTATCTACCTTAATACTTTTTAAGACGCCCAACACCTCATCTTTTTGGATCTCAATGTGACCCAGGCTATCTACACACCCTTCTCCAGCCTCAACATCTACCAATTCCTTCTCTTTGGTGAATACTGATGCAAAGTATTCATTTAGTACCTCGCCCATTTCCTCTGGCTCCACACATAGATTCCCTTGCCTATCCTTCAGTGGGCCAACCCTTTCCCTGGCTACACTCTTGCTTTTTATGTACGTGTAAAAAGCCTTGGGATTTTCCTTAACCCTATTTGCCAATGACTTTTCGTGACCCCTTCTAGCCCTCCTGGCTCCTTGCTTAAGTTCCTTCCTACTTTCCTTATATTCCACACAGGCTTCGTCTGTTCCCAACCTTTTAGCCCTGACAAATGCCTCCTTTTTCTTTTTGACGAGGCCTACAATATCTCTCGTTATCCAAGGTTCCCGAAAATTGCCGTATTTATCCTTCTTCCTCACAGGAACATGCCGGTTCTGAATTCCTTTCAACTGACACTTGAAAGCCTCCCAAATGTCAGATGTTGATTTGCCCTCAAACATCTGCCCCCAATCTAGGTTCTTCAGTTCCCGCCTAATATTGTTATAATTAGCCTTCCCCCAATTTAGCACATTCACCCTAGGACCACTCTTATCCTTGCCCACCAGCACTTTAAAACTTACTGAATTGTGGTCACTGTTCCCGAAATGCTCCCCTACTGAAACTTCTGGTCGGGCTCATTCCCCAATACCAGGTCCAGTACCGCCCCTTCCCTAGTTGGACTGTCTACATATTGTTTTAAGAAGCCCTCCTGGATGCTCCTTACAAACTCTGCCCCGCCTAAGCCCCTGGCACTAAATGAGTCCCAGTCAATATTGGGGACGTTGAAGTCTCCCATCACCACAACCCTGTTGTTTTTACTCTTTTCCAAAATCTGTCTACCTATCTGCTCCTCTATCTCCCGCTGGCTGTTGGGAGGCCTGTAGTAAACCCCCAACATTGTGACTACACCCTTCTTATTTCTGATCTCTACCCATATAGCCTCACTGCCCTCTGAGGTGTCCTCCCGTAGTACAGCTGTGATATCCTCCCTAACCAGTAGCGCAACTCCGCCACCCCTTTTACATCCCCCTCTATCCCGCCTGAAACATCTAAATCCTGGAACGTTTAGCTGCCAATCCTGCCCTTCCCTCAACCAGGTCTCTGTAATGGCAACAACATCATAGTTCCAAGTACTAATCCAAGCTCTAAGTTCATCTGCCTTACCCGTAATATTTCTTGCATTAAAACATATGCACTTCAGGCCACCAGACCCGCTGTGTTCAGCAACTTCTCCCTGTCTGCTCTGCCTCAGAGCCGCACTGTCCCTATTCCCTAGTTCTCCCTCAATGCTCTCATCTTCTGACCTATTGCTCCCGTGCCCACCCCCCTGCCATACTAGTTTAAACCCTCCCGTGTGACACTAGCAAACCTCGCGGCCAGGATATTTATGCCTCTCCAGTTTAGATGCAACCCGTCCTTCTTATATATGTCACACCGGCCCCGGAAGAGCTCCCAGTGGTCCAGATAATGGAAACCCTCCCTCCTACACCAGCTGTTTAGCCACGTGTTTAGCTGCTCTATCTTCCTATTTCTAGCCTCACTGGCACGTGGCACAGGGAGTAATCCCGAGATTACAACCCTAGAGGTCCTGTCTTTTAACTTTCTGCTTAGCTCCCTGAACTCCTGCTGCAGATCCTCATGTCCTATGTCATTAGTACCAATATGTACAACGACCTCTGCCTGTTTTCCCTCCCCCTTCAGGATGCCCTCTACCCGTTCGGAGACATCCTGGACCCTGGCACCAGGGAGGCAACATACCATCCTGGAGTCTCTTTCACGTCCACAGAAGCACCTATCTGTGCCCCTGACTATAGAGTCCCCTATTACTCTTGCTCTTCTGCGCTTTGACCCTCCCTTCTGAACATCAGAGCCAGCCGTGGTGCCACTGCTATGGCTGCTGCTGTTTTCCCCTGATAGGCTATCCGCCCCGACAGTATCCAAAAGGGTATACCTGTTCGAGAGGGGGACAACCACAGGGGATTCCTGCACTAACTGCCTGCCCTTTCTGGTGGTCACCCATTTCTCTGTCTGCACCTTGGGTGTGACCACATTTATATAACTGTGATCTATGACGCTTTCCGCCACCTGCATGCTCCTAAGTGCATCCAATTGCTGCTCCAACCGAACCATGCGGTCTGTGAGGAGCTCCAGTTGGGTGCACTTTCTGCAGATGAAGCCACTCGGGACGCTGGAAGCCTCCCGGACCTTCCACATCTCACAGTCAGAGCACTGCACCCCTCTAACTGACATTGCGTCAATTAATTAGTAAATTAAAATTAAAAGTTAAAAAAAGTTAAGTTACTGTTAACTATCTGTTTCCTCACACTAGATTTCTACTATAAATGTGAAAGCTAAATATAGTACTCTCCGATCTCTGGCTTAGATACCCCTCTAAATTATAATTAAGTAATTATGTTTAATTAGTTACCAATGCTTAATTTTTATAATTTAGTGTTGATTCCCAACAAGCCACTCAGGTCACAGCTTTTCTGTGATGTCACTTCAGTTCCCCCCCCACACACACAGTTTGAAAAGGTAATGAAAGTAAAAATGAGTAAAAATCACTTACTTACCTTCTTGCCAAGTCCGACGCATCGCTCTCCACCTGGAATGGAATGGACTCGTCCACAGCGTGCATCGTGGCCTTGGCAATGTCTGTCTTGATGCGGTCGAAGGCCAGGCGGGCCTCAGCCGTCAGGGGAAAAATGGTGGATTTGATAAGTGGGTGGGCATAATTGTCCGCAGAATTGGGGACCCACTGGGCATAATAGGAAAAGAACCTCAGGCATCTCTTCAGGGCCTTGGGGCATTGGGGGAGTGGAAGTTACAGGAGGGGGCGCATTCGATTGAGGTCGGGCCCGAGGACTTCGTTTTCCACGACATAGCCAAGGATGGCTAGTCGGGTTGTGCGGAAAACGCATTTCTCCTTGCTATAGATCAAATTAAGGAGTTGGGCGGTGTGGAGGTATTTCTTAGGTTAATGTCATGGTCCTGCTGATCATGGCCGCAGATGGTGACATTATCCAAATACAGGAACGTGGCCCGCAGCCCGTACTGGTCAACCATTCGGTCCATCGTTCGTTGGAAGACTGAGACCCCATTGGTGACGCCAAAGGGAACCCTGAGGAAGTGGTAGAGGCGGCCGTCTGCCTCGAAGGCAGTGTAATGGCGGTCCTCCGGGCGGATAGGGGGCTGGTGGTACGCGGACTTCAAGTCTACCGTGGAGAAGACACGGTAGTGCACAATCTGGTTGACCATGTCAGATATGCGGGGAAGAGGGTACGCATCGAGTTGCGTGCACCAATTGATCGTCTGACTGTAGTCGACGACCATCCGGTTCTTCTCCCCGGTCCTGACGACCACCACTTGGGCTCTCCAGGGGCTGTTACTGGCCTCAATGATCCCTTCCCGCAAGAGTCGCTTGACCTTCGACCTGATAAAGGCCTTGGCCTGAGCACTGTATCATCTGCTCCTGGTGGCGACGGGCTTACAGTCGGGGGTGAGGTTCGCAAAGAGTGAGGGAGGGGCAACCTTACGGGTCGCGAGGCTACAGACGGTGAGAGGGGGCAGGGGTCCACCAAACTTCAAGGTCAGGCTTCGGAGGTTACACTGGAAATCCAGTCCTAATAAGAGGGGAGCGCAGAGATGGGGGAGGACGTAAAGTTTAAAGTTGGCGTACTCTACACCCTGTATCACAAGGTTTGCGACACAGTACCCCCGGATCGGCACGGAATGTGATCCGGAAGCAAGGGAGATTGTTTGGGACACGGGGAAAATCCGGAGGGAGGAGCGCCTTACCGTATCTGGATGGACGAAACTATCCGTGCTCCCGGAGTCGAAGAGGCAGGACGTCCCATGCCCATTGACCCGGGAGGCCATCATAGAGTTCTTGAGGTGATGGGGCCGGGACTGGACGAGTGTAACAGAGCCGAGCTGTGGATGACTGGTCCGGTCGGCGGCAGCTGGGTGGTCCCAAAATGGCGGCCTCCATGAGTCGCACGTGCTGGGCGGCATCGAAGACGGCGGCCAAGATGGCGGCCCCCACGGGTCGCACGTGGCGGGCGGCGTTAAAGATGGCGGACAAAATGGCGGTCCCCATGGACTGCACGAGGTGGGTGACGTGTCAGAAGGGGGCGGTACCGGAAGGCACGATGCCACACTGCGGGATCTGTGAGCTTCAGGTCGGGCCTGGCAGGCTTTTGATTTGGGAACTTTAGGTCAGGCCAGGCAGACTTTGGCAAAATGCCCCTTCTTACCGCGCTCGTTGCAGGTCGCGTTCCAAGCTGGACAACGCTGCCTGGGGTGCTGGCCCTGGCCTCAGAAGTAGCAGAACGGCCCCCCGGAGTTGGCGGGCAGCCGCGTGGCACAGGCATGGGTCACGCCTGGTTCGGGTGATGGCCGCACCTCCGACGTCCATGAGGATGCCGCGTGGTCAGGCGTGAAGGCATCCAAACTCTATCAACACCAAGTCATAATGGCACAGGAGGACATTCAACCCATCAAATCCATCCTGACTCTGTGTAGACCATTTCAGTCAATCCTATTTTTCTGCTATATCCCCATAGCCTTGCAAAGTTTATTTGCCTCAAGTGTTCATCCAATTTACTTTTGAACTCATTCAGCATCACTGCCTCCACCTCCCTCCAGGTTGCTGCCATTCATTGCATTAAAAACTCCTTCCTCACATCTCTGCATCTCTTGGGCAAAACCTTTAATTTTTTACCCCCAGTCCATCCGCTATCAGCTAATGCAGGCATTTTCAAAGTGGGGGTCGTTACTCGCGGGTGGGTGTCGGGAAGGTCGCGGAGCCAGCCATCGCGGCGTTCCCGATTGCGGGAATTCACGTGCAACAGCCACAGCAGCCAGCTTTTAACAATGCCTGCTGCGAGCGGCTTTGAAAGTGGTGGCCGCGACCAGCTAAAAAAATGCGGGCGCACTGTGCATGCATGTCCGCTCATCAGTGCACATGCGGCCCGGGAATGTTGGGACTAGAATCCGGGGTCAAAGTGTAATCGCGGCATGGCGGAATCTGACTGCGTGGTGATCACCGATGATGAACAAGGCTATGACCCCGATCTGTTTTGCATCCCTAAACATTACTGTAATGATCTGGAGAGAGTATATATTCCTCATGGTTTAATCATGGACAAACCTGAACATTTGGCAAGGGATATAATGAAAGCCATGGGAAATCATCACATCGTCACCCACTGTGTACTGAAGAGTGGCTATACGTTTTTGCTGACCTTTTAGACTACATTAAAGCATTGAATTTAAACCAGTGACCAGTCAATCCCAATGACGGTGGACTTCACCCGCGTGAAGAGTTACTGTAATGGTGAGTCAGCAGGGGAACTACTCAGAGTTTACCAACTGAGGTACAAAATCCACACTCTCCTCCTGTGAATCTGATTGGAGTGAGCTCATGAGGACCAAGCACGCTCACCTCTCTCATTAAAGGTAAGAGAAAATGGTGGGTCGCAAAGTTCGGCCGACGTGGGTCACAAAGTTCGGCCGACGTGGGTCGCAAAGTTCGGCCAGCGTGGTTCGCGAAGCTCGACTGGTGTGGGTCGCGGAGGTCGTCCGCCGTGGGTCGTGAAGGTCGGCCGATGTGGGTCCCCGAAGGTTTGGCCGGTTGGTAAAGACTCTATCTGTATTTTATCCATAGATATTCCCCTGTCCACTAGTTCAGTCACACTGTCAACAAATTAAATCATATTTGTCAGGCATGATCTCAGCTTTATAAATTCATACTGATCCTCTATGATTGGGAGATCATTTTCAAGGTGTTCAGTCATGCTATCCTTAATTATAGACTCCAGAAATTCACTGACAACAGATGTTATGCAAATTGGTGTATCATTCCTTATGTTCCTCTTACCTTTCTTCGCAAGCTGCAGGCTGCAGGTTTTTCTGAACCTCCTCATCTCTCTTGTGGGCAACCAATACATTTTTGTGGTTGTTGGACCTGTCCCTTCTCCTCTTATTCATCCTCATATGCATATGAAAGGGCTTTTATAAGTGCATAATTACAGAAGGGTAAATACAAATAATTATTCCAAATCCTTCTGGCGAGTTGCATGCCAACACAGCTCCACCAGATCCATCAGTCATCTGAAACAAGACTTCAGTGTTCCGACAGTCCAATCAATAACAACTGGAGGTGCTCCAAGGCTCTTGTTATGCCTTTGTACCTTGCTGAGGATGTTGCCTTAGAGGTGTCATCAACTAGAAGCGCACAGGGTATCCTAGACTCCATTCAGTCTCGGCATTACAATGTTTTTGGCTCAACAATGCAGTGAGGGCTGATTGACAACATTAAATGAGTCACAGCTGCTTGCAAGGTAGCAGACATGGGCACTGACATGTAAAATTGTGTGTTTGGCATGAGCTGCACATTAATTGAATTAAACTCCTTCTCGTTTTTAAACTTGAAGGGTTTGGATTTGGATTTTGTTTTATTGTGTACCGAGGTATAATGATAAGTATTGTTCTGCGTACAGTCCGGACAGATCTTTCCATACATGAAAGAAAACATAAGACATACATAAATACACAATATAAATACACAGACACATCAGGCATCGGGTGAAGCATACGGAGTGTAGTACTACTCAGTAGAGAAGATGCGTGGAGAGATCAGTTCAGTCCATAAGAGAAATATTCAGGAGTCTGGCAACAGTGGGGGTAAGAAGCTGTTTTTGAACCTGTTAGTGCGTGTTCTCGGACATTTGTATCTCCTGCCCGATGGAAGAAGTTGGAAGAGAGAATAACCCTGGTTGGAGGGACCTTTGATTATGCTGCCCGCTTTCCCAAGGCAGCAGGAGGTGTAGACAGAGTTAATGGATGGGAGATGGGTTTGTGTGATGGACTGGGCTGTGTTCACGACTCTCTGCAGTTTTTTATGGTCTTGGGCTGAGCAGTTGCCATACCAGGCTGTGATGCAGCGAGATAGGATGCTTTCTAAGGTGCATCAGTAAAAATTGTTCAGAGTCAATATGGGCATGCCAAATTCCCTTAGTTCCCTGAGGAAATATAGGCGCTGTTGTGCTTTCTTGGTCGTAGCGTTGATGTGGGTGAACCAGGACAGATTGTTGGTGATGTGCACATTTAGGAATTTGAAGCTGTCAACCATCTCCACCTCAGCACCATTGATACAGACAGGAGTGTGTATTTGCTTCCTGAAGTCAATGACCAACTCCTTAGTTTTGCTGACATTGAGGGAGAGATTATTATCGTTACACCTCTCCACTAGGTTCTCCATTTCCCTCCTGTACTCTGACTCATCGTTGTTCAAGATCCAACTCACAACGGTCATGTCATCAGCAAACTTGTAGATGGATTTGGCTCCAAATTTTGCCACATAGTCATATGTGTATAGCAGCCGAGTAGAGGCTAAGTATGTAGCCTTGTGGGACCCCGGTATTGACGACTATCATGGAGGAGGTGTTGTTGCTTATCCTTACTGATGGTGAACTATGGGTCAGAAAGTCAAGGATCTAGTTGCAGTGGGAGGAGCCAAGTCCTAGGATTTGGAGCTTTGATACAAGCTTGGCTGGGCTTATGGTGTCGAAATCCAGGGTGGAGTGCGGTCACGGGCAAGGAAGTAAGACCCCGCTAAGTTGTGATTCCCCATGACACGTGTGTTGAGACCACCCCCGGCAACCTCCCTTTCCTCTGAGCCGCCGGCCACATTCAGGGCCCTTTGCTCAGCCACGGTGAGGGGCTTCAGGTCTGGTGGTCTCCATCCAGTCTACTCCCACTCCCGGCAGTTGTGCGCGGCCTTTTCTTGGGGGGGGGGGGGTACACCTACAACAAAACTTTTAGAGGATCCCACGCATGCAGCCCATGGGGTGGGTAGCTGATGGCCAACGTGGCCAGGGCACCCAGCCATGGCGGCTTGTATGGGTGCTGGCATGTGGGGCAGGGTGGAGATTCAGCTGTCTCCTGGGGGGAGAGGCCGGGTTATGGGTGTGTGGCGGGGCTGGGTTAGTGCCAGGGTCACGGTGCTGCCAACACAGCCTGGCCGCCTGAGAAGGTTGTGCAGTTTTTTCCTGTACAGGATGCCTGTCCGGACGACGTTGCCCACGGCGCTGACTGCCTCTGCCACCTGCGCCCCAGCACGATGAACGGCGGCGCCTGGCGAGCTTCTTCCCAGGCCGGGGTATAGGGTCACATGCCTCTTCTCCACTGTGTCCAGGAGGGTCTCGAGCTCAGCGTCCCTGAACCGTGGCACTGCTCTCCTTCCAGTTATCTTGTTGGCTGGGATGGTGTGTGTGGGGGGTAGGATCATTTATGTGCGGCTGCGGTGTGTGAACTTCATGAGTGCCAATCACAGGGCAGCACGGTGGCGCAGTGGGTTAGCACTGCAGCCTCATGGCGTCGAGGTCCCAGGTTTGATCCCGGCTCTGGGTCACTGTCCGTGTGGAGTTTGCACATTCTCCCCATATCGCTCCCACACACACCATCGCCCCCACAACCCAAAGATGTGCAGGCTAGGTGGATTGGCCACACTAAATTGCCCGTTAATTGGAAAAAATGAACTGAGTACTCTGAATTTTTATTTTTTTTTAATTATTTAATTTGTGCCAATCAGGGAGCCGACGAATTCGGCATCGTTTTTCGTGGAATTTATTGTGTTTCATGTGGCGATGGTGCCAGCCCATTAATGGTATCGGAATCGGTGCAGGTGTGGCGCCGATTTTTCTGTCATAAATGTCCACACATGCTTCGCTGCCATCACCATGGAGAACCCACCGCAAGGTTTTATACACTAACCACAGCAAAGGTGACTAATCGTTTAATAACCTCTTTAAACAGTCAATCAAGATGTCAATCAAGCTTTTGAAATTCAGCCAAGCCCTGGGAAATATCAGTGAAGAATTCTATTGAAATGCGAGGAATAAGTAGTAAAAATCTTTTCTAACCTACTCCAGATGGTCTGTCAATCAAAACTGATTGTGTGTATTATGCTGACTGAACGTTTCAACCTATTTTTCATGTTTAAAGGGCTGAGGATTTTAAATACTTTGGATCATAACATCTAAACCGACCTTAACTGCACTTCACAAGCATTTTATTTTATTCATTGAAGGTATGTGGGCTTCACTGGCGATGCCAACATTTATTGCCCATCCCTAATTGCCATTGAGAAGATGGTAGTGAGCTTCCTTCTTGAACCATTGCGGTCCATGTGCTTTGTGCCTACTTCATAACTTTGCGATTCCCAAACTGTGGGTTAAAGTTCTTGGAAAGCTAAAGTGGGGTCTGAACTCAGCACAAATTTTAAGTGGCCCCTTTTGAGTTTAAATTTTCTCCCTGTGTGATTTACCCCGCATGCAAAAAATGGGCGGCGGAATTCTACGTTCCTGAGACAAGTGTTGACACCGGGGCAGGATTCGTGGACTTCTACAGCAGCAAAACTGGACCGATTCAGCGACCTTTGACAGGTTAGCACCAGTGCCATGTTCAAAACAATCGATTCCAATGAGAAACAGTGCCGGATTCGCCGGATTCAGGATTGCCACTCAAGAGGCTGACAAGCTGCAAACACATGTACACACTTCACTCGCCACACACACCATCCCAGCCAACAATACGGCAGCAAGGAGAACGGCCCCGAGATTCATGGATGTCGTGTTTGAGACGCTGCTGCATGTCATGGAGGTGAGGCGGGCCACCCTGTACCCCGGCCCGGGAAGAAGGTGCCAGGCTCCCCCATTCGCTGAGGAGCAGGTGGCAAAGGCAGTAAGTGCCATGACCAACACCATCCGGATTGACCAGCAGTGCCGTAGGAAACTGCACGACCTCTCCAGGACGGCCAGGGTGAGCAGGCAGCACTGTGCCCCGGCACCAAACTCTGCCCCACACATCCATAGCCCAAACCCCCCCCCCCCATTCCACCCTCAGGGTGACTGAACCTCCGCCCTGCACCATATGCCAGCACTCATACGGGCCTCCATGGCCAGGTGCCCTGGACACTATAGCTGCCAGCTACCCACCCCCTGGGCTGAATGCGTCGGACTGACTAACACTGCACATTTTCTGTGCCCCCCACCCCACGTCCCAGGAGAAGGCCACCCACAACTGCCGGAAGTGCAAGAAGCCTGGAGGGGGACTGCCAGACCTGCGGCCTCTCACCATAGCAAAGCAGTGGGCCCTGGGCATGGTTGGCGGGCTTGAGGAAAGGGCATTTGCCAAGGTGGAGACCGGCAGCAGGCAAGGACGTTAAACCCCGCTGAGTTACGGTTCCCCATGACGTGTGTGTCACCCCCCCCCCCCCCAACGCCACCCTCACGCCCACACCACCACCACACCGCCCTTACAAACCCAGAAGATAGTGGCACGGTAACAGCTTGATGTGGCGCAGACCCAGATGGAGGTGGTCCACTCCCTGTGCTACATGGCCACAAGAGTGCAGATCCTAGTTCAGACGACAGCGGGCCTCCAGGATTGGCAGCGGCAGGTGGCGGGGGAGCCTCAAGGGTTAGCTCCGCTCACATCCCCATCCCATGGAGTAGCCCGAGGCCACCAGCCACCTCGAGGGAGGAGCAGGTGGTGGGGCCCGTGCCGGTGACTTGTGCAGGGGAGGTGCCAGAAGATATGGGGATTTGGTGTAAGAGCCGGAGAGTGGAGCTGAGTCCACAAAGATCAGCCATGATCTCATTAAATGGCGGAGCAGGCTCGAGGGGCCAGATGGCCTACTCCTGTTCCTAGTTCTTATGTTCTTGTAAGACCGCAGCACCTGGGGCTCCCCCTTCTTATCCCTGGTGCATCTGGTGGGCAGCGGGCAGGACAGGGTGACACCACGCCATCTGGGACAGCTAAGCAGCCCCAGAAGAAGGCCACCAAAGGTGTCCAGGTCACAGGACGGGAATCACAGCAGTCCACCTGCGCTCCTGATGTGCCATTTGGGGATCCACCTAGACGTAGCGTTAGGGCCCGTAAGACCAGAAAAGGAGACACCAGTTAAGTTGGCACAGGCGCAGGGCACAGTTTAGTGATTGGGGCTAAGGCACAGACCTGTACATATGTTTTCACATTAAACACCTGTGCACAATGTTACAACCTGCTCTGTTCGCGTATGTGCGGGGTGGGCTGGTCTGCGCTGGCCGCATAGGGGGGACGTGTGTGTGTGGGGGGTGGGTGGGGGGGGAATTGGCAGACATTGTGGATGGGCTTGTCTCAGGGACCGAAGTTCAAACAGTGCTCACTGCTCCGGTGTCCCACCTCTCCCCCTCCCCCCCATCATCCCCACCCCCACTGTCCCCACCTCCGGCACCCCAGGGATTCGATGGGACCATGTGATGGAATGGCCAGCTCGCATGCAAGGATCACCCAGGTGGAAGGTGGGAAGTGCTACCTTGGGTAGGAATCAGACGTTGTCAAATGATTCGGAGCACCAGAGCTCATCACAGAGCGGATTGTCATCATCCTTCATCCTGTGGACCAGGCCCGCTGTTACTGCCAACCCAGGGCTCATACCACGTAGTGTGGCAGGTATGTATCGCGGAGGGAGTTGCAGGCGGGGAGGGGGGTGTGGGGGGGGGGGGATGGTTGGGGGGTGGGGGTTGAAGCCGTTGTGGGGGTGATGTGGTGTCCATGCCCCTCGCCAGTACCCTCCATTTTGGTGAACCTGGAGATGATCAGAGCATCCCGTGAGCTTTAGCCCTGGCACACATGATGTGTGGCCTCCTGTGCCTGCCGGGGCTCCATGTTACAAAGAACAAAGAACATACAGAACAGGAACAGGCCCTTCGGCCTCCAAGCCTGCGCCGACCATGGTACCTGCCTAAACTAAAACCGTTCTGCCCGCCCTCGCCCTCCCCTGCTTCCTCCTCGTCGGACGCGGCCTGGCGTTCATTCTCCTCCTGCACGTCTTCCCTCTGCTGTGTAATGTAGTGGAGGAAGCAGCACGCCAGCACAATGTGGGTGACCCTCCCAGCGCTATACTGGATGACCCCTCCAGGCGGTCTAGGCACCTGAACCTGGAGGCTGAAGCACTGTTCGATCCCTAACGCTCCTGGTCGCAGCAAGGGCGTCATTGTAGTGGGTCTCTGCATCGGTCTGTGGCCTATGGATAGGTCTCATCAGCCAGGACTGCAGCGGATAGCCCCCTTCACCCAGGAGCCAGCCCCCAGCCGGGGGTGCGCCACGCAGAGGCCAGGAACCGTCGAGTGTGCCAGGATGAGGGCGTCGTGCAGACTGCCTGAGTATCAGGTGCAGACGGCATGATGCTCATCTGATGGTCACACATCAGCTGCACATTCATCGAGTAGAACCCCTTTTGGTTTATGTAGAGCGGCCTGCCATCTGCAGGTGCTGACAGGGTATTGTGCATCCTGCCAATCACCCCCTTGACCAGGGACTTCTTAGCAATGGCAGTGAACCCCAGTGCCCAGGCATACTGATGGGCTTGGTCCACATTGACGTGGATGTATTGTTCTGACTGGGCATATAGGGCCTCCGTGACGGTGCAGATACACCTGTGCACCGAGGTCTGTGAGATCTAGGACAGATCCCCACTCGGCACCTGAAAGGAGCCCACAACGTAGAGGATCAGGGCGACTGTCACCTTGACAGTGACTGGGAGCGGGTGACCTCCCCCCATTCCCCCACGGTGCCAGGTACGCCATAATTTGGCAGATATGCCGTACAGTCCCCCTGCTCAGCTGGAGTCTTCGATGGCATGCCCGGCTCAACAGGTCGTCAAATGACAGGCGCTGCTGGTACACACGAGGCCTCATGCAGCGTCTCCTTTGCACCTCCTCCTCCTCCTCCTCAGCCTGTTGGGCGGCTGCCTCTCCATCCTTAGTGGCTACCACCTGTTCCCCTGGGACACGCTCCGCTGCTGCAACGTCCTCCTCCTCCTCGAGCAGTTCCAGCTCGTACAGCCGCAGTGCATCCCCCAGGGCTGCGGCGACTAGGAGGAAGGCCACCATTGCTGGTTGTATTCCAATACCAATTGTCCACAGGGGGTGAAAGGCTGCCATGTTAGCATGGTGCATACCCATGTGCAGAACCAGGTCCAATGGGCTACACGGTGGCCCCAACTGGCACTGCAGGCTCTGCCCCCACATGTTCCCCCCCTCTCCACACCCATGGCTCCATCAGTGCCCGGTACCATGGGGGCCTCTGTCCCTGGCGCCCAATGCTGCTGCCAGGGGTATCATTGGCTGGCATTGCCCAAGTCAGCGGTACACTCCGCACCCCCCACCCAGTGCCCCCTTGTAGGGCTACTGTGGGCTTTGCCCTTGGGTGGGCCGTGTGATGACCCGCCAGTTGGGCGGGGTGGTATAGCAGAAAGTAGGGTGTGGGGGTGAAGGGTTCGAAGGTGGGAGCTGGGGCGAGAGAGGTGGAGCCTGGGTGCTGGGGTGCGAGGGCTGGTGGGGTGGGACAGTGTAGGCTGGGGCGCGGTGGTGGGAGCATCCTTATGGGCCGGTGGCATTCTGTAGAACCAGGGGCCAGGGTCGGTGATCAGTGGGTGCGCAGCAAGTCTTGCAGGCTGCAGTAATGGCGATCAGTGCCTGGGCACCGCCCCAGTCCCATGGGGGTTCACCCCCGGCCCCACGACCAGGCCCCTGGTCACCCCCCCCCCCCCACCCCCAGGCCCCAGCAGGTGCCCTCCCCCTCACCCCGCCAGCTCGGCCAGTGTCTGGACCGGCAGCTCACGGTCGCGCCTCTGTATGTCCTACCTCCTCTCTCTCCCTCATCAGCCATGGTGCCCGTTTCCCGATTTTTAAAAGCACAAGTGAACCTCGCCATCGGGAATCCACCCCGGTGGAGGCGGAGAATCACGGAGGTCCCGGAGAATACCGGGTCAGACCCATTAATGATAAGCCAACAGTATTTACTGTACTTGCAGAGTGGAACGTATTGACGCCAATGTCGAGGCACCGGAGAATTGTGATTTAACGTGAAACCGGCGCCTGCCATAATTTTGGCATTGGAAACATTTCTCCGCCCAATCGCGTTTCCCAATTCCAGCTTCAGCCGACAGAGTAACCCGGCCAGGATCTATTGGAAATGGGGGCAGGACTTTCACATCCAGTTCCAGACACAATTTGCAAAGGTAATTGGCCCGAATGGTTTTTCTGGATGGATGATTGTCGAAATGGCCTCCCTCCATCATAATAATGTTGAGCTGGGATAAATTCTCACACCGAAGAAAACAAATACCTATCCAGTTTTTAAATGCTTTCAATTCTCTTATTCATGAGTTACTTTGTGTGAACCTTTCAACAATAAAAAAAGTTGCCAGTAAATATTCCAAACCATGTGCAAGACTGTGAACAGGAATCAGCTGTTCCTGTTTGTTCAGCCTGTTATTCAGAAAGTTATTTAATAGTGATGTCTTTTAGAGTAAATTTAATGAATCTTCAAGGTCTGTGGGAAGCCTCAACCATCAGTAGCACAATTTTGTTTAGAAAATCATCGGCAATGCCAACATGAATCTATATTAATTTGAAATATTTACAAAACTGTGTTCTTTCAGTGCTCATTATCTAGCTATCTGGATCGGATAAAAGTCGATGGTTCTAGGCAGATTAATGAAGTAAGGATATCGATTTTAATCCATGGGTGAAAAGAAGCCAGGTTAATTGGCTGGCAGTGATGTACCCAGCCGAATTACTGAACGATTATCATAGAATGGTTATGGCATAGAAGAAATCCATTCAGCCCATCTTCTCCATGCCAGCCTGAGACCATCCAGGTGCGCTTTCTAATCCTGCCTTCCTGCACCCGGCCCATAACTCTGTAGTTTTATAGCACTTAAAGTGAAGATCCAGGGGCGGGATTCTCCTACCTCCCGCCGGGTCGGGGAATCGCTGGGCGGGCGGCGTGAATCCCGCCCCGCCATCCCGACGCCGGCTGCCGAATTCTCTGGCGCCGGGGTTTTGGCGGGGGCAGGCATTGCGCTGCGCCGGTCGGCGGCCGCTGGCAGGGCACCCCCCCCCGGCGATTCTCCGGCCCACAATGGGCCGAGCGGCCGCCCGTTTTCCCCCGTTCCCGCCGGCGTAAATCAAACCAGGTCCGTACCGATGGCACCTGGCTCTACGGGCGGCCTGCAGAGTCCTTGGGGAAGCGTGGGGGGATCTGGCCCCGGGGGTGACCCCACGGTGGCCTGGCCCACGATCGGGATCCACCGATCTGCGGGCAAGCCTGTGCCGTGGAGGCACTCTTTCCCTCCGCACCGGCTGCTGTCAACCTCCGCCATGGCCGGTGCGGAGAAGAACCCCCCTGCGCATGCGCTGGGATGACGCCAGCACATGCTGGCGCTCCCACGCATGCGCCAACTCGCGCCGGCTGGCGGAGGCCCTTCGGCGCCGGCTGGCGTGGTGCCAACTCCGCCGGCGCCGGCCTAGCCCCTGAAGGTGTGGAGGATTCCGCACCTTCCAGGCGGCCCGACGCCGGAGTGGTTCACACCACTCCTAGGTGCCGGTAAGGACCGCCCCGCCGGGTAGGGGAGAATCCCGCCCCAGGTCTTTTAAAAAAGAATTTAGTGTCTCTGCCTCCACCGCCAACTCGGACAGTGAATTCCAGACATTCACTACCCTCTACATAAAAATGTTCTTCCTCATGTCCCCTCTACATCTTCTGCCACTTATCTTAAATCTATGTCCCCTGGTTCTAGAAATTTGTGCCAAGGGAAACATTTTTAGCCTGCCCACTCTATCTCTTCCCCTCATCATTTTGAACACCTCAATTATAGACACTCCTCAGCCTTCTTTGTTCCAAGGAAAATAACACCAACCTATCTAATCTCTCCTCGTAACTACACTTTCCTAGCCCTGGCAACATTCTTGTAAATCTCCTCTGCACTCTCTCCAGAGCAATCACATCCTTCCTGTAATGTGACCAGAACTGCACACACTACTCCAGTTGTGGCCTCACCAGTGTTTTATGCAATTCCAACATTATATCCTTACTTTTATATTCTTTATTTCTGCCAATGAAGGAGAGCATCCCATATGCCTTATTTACAACCTCATCTACTTGAACTGTTGCCTTTGGCGATCTGTATACTTTTACGCCAAGATCTCTCACTTCATCTACCCCACTAAGTATATTTCCATTTATTGCGTACTCTCTATAACTGTTTGACCTCCCTAAATGCATGACCTCACACTTCTCTGTGTTAAAATCCATCTGTCACTTTATCACCCACTCCACCAGACCATCTATATTGTTTTGAAGATTATAGCTATCCTCTACACTAACCACTATTCGGCCAATCTTTGCGTCGCCTGAAAATTTCCCAATCATACCCCTCGTATTCACGTCCAAATCGTTAATATACAACACAAACAGTAAGGTTCCCAACACCGAGCCATGTGGAAGACCATTTGAAACAACTTTCCATCCATTGACAATTTCTTTTTGTTTCCTGTTACGAAGCGAACTTTTAATCCAGTTTGCCACATTATCCTATATCCCATGAACTTTAATGTTTTGCCCAATCTGCCATGTGAGAACTTGTCAACCCCTTGCTAAAATCCATGTCCACAACATCCACTGCACTACTTTCATCAACCCTTCTTGTCACTTCCTCAAAGAATTCAATCAAATTTGTGACGCAAGACCTTCCTTTAGCAAATCCATGCTGACCATCCCTGACTAGTTCATGCCTTTCTACAGTTAATCCTCTCGCTCAGGTTTTATTCCACTAATTTGCCCACCACCAATATAAGACTAACAGCCCCATAATTGCTTTGCATTTCCTCTATCCCTTTTAAACCCGACACTTGACCCTTACACTTTTCGGGCAGAGTATTTTGGATGGTGGGGTTCCCACCCACCTTTCAAAGAGTTGACCTAGAACACATGTTCACCGATACTAGATGCCCTGCAACCATTTAATATTCAGTATGACGTTAATTGGCTAAGCGGGAAACTTCCGCCTTGACCTGGAGGTATTAATTGGCAATTTAACAGCCTCAATAGGCCCAAGAGTATGTGGGCTGCCTGATGCCTCCACCACCCCCTGTAAAAGGGGAGATAGGTCAGGGGCGGGCGATTAAGCAGCATTCAAGCCAGGCATTGAATGTTACAACCCCCTCTCCTTTCAAATCTGCTGATAGGGGACCAAAAACCTCCACCCATTTACTCCTACAGGTCTTCTGCAGTATCAAGTTCTCGATTTCTGTCAGAAGCTTTTCTTTCCTTTCTTTATCTACACTTTTAAGCCCTTTGATACCCACGGGACTCTGGATTAATTAGTCCCATAATATTTCTTTAAGAAAAGAAACTTTCTCTGAACCCTCATGATCTCTTCCTTTAATACCTCCCACTGATCTGGCACTGACTTACCTTGAAGGAGCTGTTACCAGCCCACCTTTGCTAAATTACATCTCAGTTTCATAAAACTAACTTTTCTTCAGTTGTACTTCTTGTCTATCTTTGCTTTTTCCATAACTACCCTAAATCTAACTAATTTATGATCACTTCCACCAAAGTGCTCACCAACAACATTCCAGAACACCAGCTTCATTCCCTAAAACTTGAATAGCCTAGAAAATCCTTAAATCCTTTAAACAACTTAGTTTATTCATATGTCTCCCATATTCAAAGGAGTGCAAGTCTATATAGTGTTCTCATAATTGAGAATCCCTTTGCTCTAGTATTATTCTGGTGAATTGGCACTGTCCCACTGTCCCAATATTTCCTTCCCGAAGTGTGATGTTCAGAACTGAATGCAGTAGTCTGGATGCTTAAGTAACTGTTGCATAACTTCTGTCCCTTTGTATTCCAATCCCCTTGAGATTAAAGTTGGCATACAATTGTTCTTTGGACCGTCTGTTAAATTTTGGTAGCTACAGTTTGTCTCCTAAATCTCTCCACATTTAGAAAATACTCATTTATCTTTCTTAGGTCCGAAGTGCATGACCTCACCCTTATTCATATTTACCTTTGTCTGCCACAGAGTTGCCCACTGATTTAATCTAACAATGTCCCTTGGTAATTTCCTGTTCCCATCAACACTACTTGCTGTGCCACCTAAATTAGTATTGTTAGCCAACTTGGATATACAGCTATCTATTCCTTAATCTGTGGGCGCAATTTAACACCTAAAAAACAGAGTCTTATTTTGGACGCGAATAGTGGGGTGTTTCTCCGTGCCTGCAGCAACGAGAATGAGCCCACTATCAAATGCGACTTTGGGGGTTTTTTGGGCCTTGGCTAGGAATGCCCGGCCGAAGCCGCATTTACCTCACTTCCTGCACTAACAATCAGCTCGTGCAGGAAGAGCCATTTTTAAATGCCGCCCCGATCTCTCGACCACACCCTTCCTCAGACTCCCCACAGCAGTCTCCAGACACCCCTAACTTACCTCTTCGGGGAGTCCTCACCTCTTAAGGACAAATCACGCGGCATGGGCAAGCTAACACCTGGGCACCTTGGCACTGTCAGCTTGACACCCTGGAAGGGTGCCCAGGTGCACTGCCAAGGAGCATGGCTGGAAGTGCCATGGTTCCTGGGTGCCAGTAGGAGTGTCAGGGTACTATCCTGTCCAGAGCCTGATGGCCACGGGGCCTCCGATGGCATGGGAGACCCCCTCAGGTGCCATCATGCCTGGTCTATATTTGTGTGGACCAGTGCTAAACGGCCTGATGGCAAGGTCTCCCAGGTATGGGCATTTGCTCCCGGGCCTTGGGAGAATCAAGCGCCACATATTGAAATGAGTCTAAACGCTTACTTAAAGATGTAAATCTGGATCTCGCCCAGTGACGGTGCAATCCAGATCATGACGTCTCACAAGATCTCATTAGATCTTTTTTTTAATAAATATTTTTATTCCCCTCCTTTTTCACATTTTCTCCCAAATTTACACCGACCACCAATAAACAATAATCAGCAACAAATATGTCAATCCCCATAACAATAACAACAATCCCATCCTCCCACCAACCCCCAAGCATTAACCCGCATGTTTACATAAACAAATGACAAAAAGGAATCAGGGATCACCCATAATACACACAGCCCCCCTCCCCCAACCCTCCCACCCATTCCCCCCAACTAATGTTCGATGTTATCCAGTTCTTGAAAGTGCATAATGAATAATGCCCATGAATTGTAGAACCTCTCCGTCCTTCCCCTCAGTTCAAACTTAACCTTTTCAAGAGTCAAGAGTCAACAGGTCCCCCCCACGCCAGGGCACAGGGTGGAGAGGCTGCTCTCCATCCCAACAGGATCAGCCTTCGAGCGATCAATGAGGCGAAGGCTACGATATCTGCCTCCGCACACGTTTCCAACCCTGGCTGGTCCGACACCCTGAATATGGCCTCCCGGGGATCCGGGTCCAGTTTCACACGCACCACCTTGGGAATTATCCCAAAAACCTCCTACCAATAATCCTCTAGTTTTGGACAGGACCAAAACATATGAACATGATTAGCCCCCCCCCCCCCCCCCCCCCCACCCCCGCCGCAATGCTCACACACATCTTCTACTCCTTCAAAGAATCGGCTCATCCTCACCCTCGTGTGGTGTGCTCTGTATACCACCTTCAGCTGTATCAGCCCCAACCTCGCACATGAAGTGGCGGCATTTACCCTCCGGAGCACCTCACACCAGACCCCCTCCTCTATAACCTCTCCCAACTCTTCCTCCCACTTTGCTTTGATCCCTTCCAGTGGTGCCTTATCATCTTCCAAAATAGCTCTGTAAACCACTGAAACTACCCCCTTTTCCAGTCCCCTTTTCGTCAGCACCTCCTCCAGCAATGTGGAGGCCGGTTCCTCCGGGAAGCTCTGTATCTCCTTTCTGGCACAATCTCGAACCTGCATGTATCTAAACATTTCCCCCTGCTCCAGTATCTAAACATTTTGTCCTGCTCCAGAAGATCTCATTAGATCTTGTGAGGCATTCTGAAAGTCGATAATCTCGCAATAGGCCTCTCGCTAGATTTAACAATCTCGTTGCGTCACCGAGTCGGGCACGTCGAGACCGATCAATTGGGCCCTATGTCTTTGATAAATATTGTAAAATGCTGATGCACCAGTACAGATTACTAGGGAACACAATTATTGTCATCCTGTTAATTTAAGTGTATTTTACAGATCAATAGGGACACCAGTTCGGGGATATGGCGTGAAATTTTGGATACCCTACCTCAACAAACTATAAATGGACAGAAAGGGCATGATCAGTATGATTCCAGGAACTAAGTTGTGAAGATAGGCTTGTCTATTTTCTGTGGGCTTAAAATTGAGGGAGATATAAAAACATTGAACCAAACAAGTAATTTACTTGGGTAATGGAATTAAGGGGAACAAGAAACAAAGTTTGAGGTTACAACAAGAAATTCTGATAAAATTGTTGGGATGTACAGCAGTCTCCAGAAAAGATTGGTGCCTGATTTCAAATGTTTTGAAATCTGACTATTGCTTTTACTGCACTTAACTCATATTCTAGGCAAAAGACAACTGAGGGAGAGATAGAGAGAAGCAGTAAGCAAATAGAACCCACAGAAATTAACCTCACAGTAATCCTGTTAGTACATTTTATTCAGGCATTCTGTTTGGGGTGAGGATTGGGAAGACATTCAGTACATTGTACTTATTGAGAAACATTATATACATATTACTAAAATTATAATAAGGCATGTACTTTCTGACCAGAAATCTGTATTACATTGTCACAATTTCTGGTAACACCAATACAATTCAAACTACCAGTAGCCTTTCATAATGGGAATATTCCGTTGTCACCAATTGTCTAACAGAATGAAATTTGAAGTTTCAGCACAGTGTGGCAATGTGGTGCAAGTTTCTCAAATTTGCCAAATTCTTTGCTGATCTTATTTTTCATTTCAAACATTTTTTCAAATCAATTTATTTCGATTTTAATCAACATGCATATTCATAGTTCATGACTTATTTACAGCTGACTCCTCATTAAATGTGCACCATTATTCAACATATTCTCTTCATTTTCTCAGAACCTTTCAATTTACTGCTTATGTTAACATAATACACTTTAGACTAAGCCTACCTTTATTTGAAACTGCTTCTTACAAAATCCTTTTTGTTGTTTACCTAAATGTTTACCAAACAGCTGTTTATGGGAGATTCTGAGTCACCAGGTCAGGCTGCATGCATCGTATTTTGCTCCTGTTTTTTCTTCTCTTGTTTCATGTATTTATTTGTGCACCACATGTTATTTCATTCTCAATGGAGTTTTCAGTTAATGCAATCAAATTATGCTTGCTCCTTTTAGTAAATGTGGAAATTTGCATAAACCTGTACAATACAATTTTCACCCATATCGTCATCAAATGTGTACTGCTTTTATTGAGTTAATATGTCTTTGCACCAAAGTTATTCCATTAAATGGCAACTTTTTAATTAATTACTTTTTTTGAGAATTTCAGCAATTAGCTATTTGGTAAACATTTAGGTAAACAAAAAAAAGGATTTTGTAAGAAGCATTTTCAAATAAAGGTAGGCTTAGTCTAAAGTGTATTATGTTAACATAAGCAGTAAATTGAAAGGTTCTGAGAAAATGAAGAGAATATGTTGAATAATGATGCACATTGAATGAGGAGTCAGTTGTAAATAAGTCATGAACTATGTATATGTATGTTGATTAAAATCACGTGTCTGCGTGCGTTTCCTCTGGGTACTCCGTTTTCCTCTCACAGTCCAAAGATGTGCGGGTTAGGTGGATTGGTCATGCTAAATTGCCCTTAATGTCCCAAAAAGGTTAAGTGAGGTCACTGGGTTACATGGATAGGGTAGAGACGTGGGCTTGAGTAGGATGCTCTTGGTAAGGGCCGGTGTAGACTTGGTGGGCCGAATGGCCTCCTTCTGCACTGTAAATTCTGTGTGATTTACATACTCAATATGTTTCTGCTAATTTGGATCATTTGCACCAACAGCAAAAAAAGAAAAGGGAAAGCCATTCATATTTCCATCAGAACAGAGGTGATAATTGTGATATGCTGGATGTGAGTAAAGATTGGAAATGGTAAAGCTGATTTAGGAATGATGGAGAAAGCCCACAGTTTCCGAACAAAAGCAGGTGGTTGGCAAAATTAAAAATGCACGGGACAGCAGAGGAGACTGCCTGACCGCAGCACCTTTAGCAGGGTGTGTCAAACTCCGGCAACTCCACCCCAGTTCTGCAAATGTGCAAAGCTTTCCTCAAATGATATCAAAGCTTACACTCATGGAGGAGTTTCTACATACACATGGACATAAGAATTAGGAGCAAGAATGGGCCATTTGGCCTCTCAAGCCTGTTCTGCCATTTAATAAGATCATGTCTGACTTCATTGTGGCCTCAACTCCATTTTCCTGTTTCCCCCAAGACATTCCCCCCCCCCCCCCCCCCCCCCCCCCCGCCAACCCCCAACAATGACTTCCTTGTCAGTCAAGGATCTATCTAACTCAGCCTTAAAAATATTCAATGACCCAGTCTCCACTGCTCTCTGGGGAAGAGAATTCCAACGTCTGATCTCCATTTTAAATGGGAGACCCCTTATTTTTAAACTCTGTTCCCCAGTTCTTGACTCTCTCCTAAGGGGAAAAGTCTTCTCAGCATCCAACCTGTCAAGTCCCCTCAGGAGTTTATCTGTTTCAATCAGATAATTTCTCAGTCTTCTAAACTCCAATGAGTACAGGCACAACCTGACCAGCCTTTCCTCATAAGATGACATTTCATCGCAGGAATCAGTCAAGTGAATTTTTCAGAACGGTTTCTAATTTCATAGATTTTACAGTGCAGAAGGAGGCCATTCGGCCCATCGAGTCTGCACCGGCTCTTGGAAAGAGCACCCTACCCAAAGTCCACACCTCCACCCTATCCCCATAACCCAGTAACCCCACCCAACACTAAAGGCAATTTTGGACACTAGGGGCAATTTATCATGGCCAATCCACCTAACCTGCACATCTTTGGACTGTGGGAGGAAACCGGAGCACCCGGAGGAAACCCACGCACACACGGGGAGGATGTGCAGACTCCGCACAGACAGTGACCCAAGCCAGAATCGAACCTGGGACCCTGGCGCTGTGAAGCAATTGTGCTATCCACAATGCTACCGTGCTGCCCTTAAACTCTAATGCAATAATGGATGCGATTTAACGGCCACGTTGCACCTGGCATAGACATGCACGCCGGTTAGATCGCGGGAGAGGCCGGAATTGGGATCTGCGCTGGGCACTGATCGGTTCATGATCTAACTGGCCCACTCCTGTTGGAGGGTTCCAGACCTCCCTCATCAGCCATGGCGCCTGTTTCCCGATTTCTAAAAGCGCAAGTGAATTTCGCCGTCGAGAATTCCCCCCAGTGGAGGCGGAGCATCGCGGATACCCCGGAGAATTCCATGCCCGCTAATGATATGCAGATGGAGTTTACTGTACTTGCGGAGAAGAATGCATTGACTCCACTGTCGATGCACTGGAGAATTGTGATTTGGCATGAGCCCGCTGCCCGCAATGATTTTGGCATCAAAACTGATTTTACACCCAATCGCCTTACCCAATTTCATCGTCGGCTGACAGAGAATCCTGCCCTACATTTCTCAATTCTGTCATGATTTTCTATACTTGCCGCCGATGCTGCACGCGGCGAGTGCAGCCTCAGGATCCCACCCTCTAATTGTGCCCATTCCACCAGCAACTTAATCCTTTAAAGGTTGGCTTGCTATTTTTAAAGGCAACCCTGATGTACAATATGTAGAACGGAACCCTTGCAATCCCCCACCACGCAACTCACCCCCCCTCCCACCACCACCACCACATTTCCCCCTGGCACTGTCCCTGGCATTGCCTGTTGGCACTCCCGTCATGACCCATTTTCCCCATAAGCTATGCACTCACCTGAGCTCCTCTGGCGGGTCTACCCACCAGGTAGATGCCATTGGAGACCAGTTGTAATTCACACCGGAGTGAATGGATGATCTAACAGGGGTTGGTCAGGCGCAGACGTCAATAATGACATGCAAATCTATTACAATGGGGTTCTTGACATCGAAAATCACAATTCCTGCTATGCCATTGGCCGGGGTGGGGACCATCATGATGAGACTCCCCCCAACGTAAACACTAGTTGGGTCTCTTGCGCGATTTTCTGCTCCAAACCCGCCCGAGAAGAATGGGAGTGAAAATTCCCGGTATGGTCTCACATCAAAGGAGCTATGTGGTTTCACTTCCTCTTTTCTCACAGCTGAAAGCACTTAGCTCCTTTGATGTGGTGAGGAGCTGGTTTAGAACACTGGGCTAAATCGCTGGCTTTTAAAGGAGACCAAAGAAGGCCAGCAGCGCGGTTCAATTCCCGTACAAGCCTCCCCGAACAGGCGCCAGAATGTGGTGACTAGGAGCTTTTCACAGTAACTTCATTTGAAGTCTACTTGTGACAATATGCAATTTTCATTTCATCTTCATCTTGGGACCATTCAAAAACATTGCCGTTAGCATCAAAGCAGGTACTTGAAATGCATTTAAGCGTTAAGGGAAAGATAAATAAACAATCCACCAAGTAGCTGTGTCTGAACCATTAAACTGTCAAGCACAGGTGGTGAAAAGTATTGCTCCATGAAACTAAATGGAGGTTTTGCATTTCAAAGTGTGTCGGGCATTTGAAGACTTTTAAAATGTTCTGGGCATTCGAGGAAGCCTCTTACACTTGCAACAGCTGCTGCTTTAAAGGCTTTTGACTGAGGGAGCAGATGTTCGCAAAGGACCAATTCTGCGGGCCCTGAAAAGCAGCGTGCTCGGGGAGTACACCGCGCCGCCTGGGAACATTGCCACTGGCCCGCTCAGCAATTCTCTGCCCCGAACCGGCCGAAGTCCTGACGCCGTGGCACTAATGTGCTCCAGCCGGTTGGGATACTCACATGGCGGCTGCGGACTCAGTCTGCGACCGCCCTGGTCGGGGCCGGGCCGATCAGAGGCCAAGGGGGAGCCTTATAGGCAGCCGGGGAATGTTCGTGCAGGGGTTGAGGTCGGCGGCACAGTCGATCAGGGGGTCTCTTTCTTGGGTCTAGCTCCGCAAGTCGAGTCCGCCATGGAGCACAGCGTGGCCTCTGGAGGCCGCCGCCATGCGCATGCGCGGCCTCTTACCCGGACGTGCGGGAGCCCATATCGGCAGCAAAAGCTGCAACATTTCCTCTCGGTGCCTGCTAGCTCCCTGCAGGGCTAGGAATTAGTGGTCCTTTCATGCCGGTTTTTCACGCCAGCGTCGGGACATACTTCCAAAATCAGAGAATCCGGCCCCAAACCTTTTGAAGTAAAATGCCAAACTGCCTTTTTTCCTCGCTTCATTTTCTTGGCTCGCTTTCAACTTTCGGTATTTTTGACTGCCAGATTCATTGGGCGGGATTCTCCATTGGCATACGGACGGAATCTGGAGACGCGATTGGGTGGAGCATCGGTTCCAATGCCAAAATCGCGGCGGGCGCCGATTTCATGTCCAATCGCAATTCTCCGGTGCCTCGACAGCTGCACCTATGCACGTACAGTAAACGCCGTTGGCATATCATTAGCAGGCCCGATCCAGAATTCTCCTGGGCCTCCATGTTTCTCCACCTCCAATGGGCAGAATTCCCAACGGCAAGGCTCTCTTGTGCTTTTAAAACTCATGAAACAGGTGCAGTTGCTGCTGAGGGAGAGAGTGGGGGTAGGGAAAGTGTCCAACATCATCATAGTTTGCTGACATTTGAGCCGCTGGTCGGGAGACTTCTGCCAGGGCCAGGGGGAGTAGCTGGGGTGCCGAGGAGGTGGGCTGTAGGGTCAAATTGGACGGGCACTGAACACCATTGCCGTGGCCTTTAAGGCACCCATGCGACTGCACTCGCGTTGACTGTCCACTGTGAACTTAAGGCCACAGGTCATATGGGTGTCTCCCAGACCATTCTCCAGGTGTCCTCTGGCCCCAGTCTACCTATCAGCTGACGGGCATGCTCCAGTGCAACCAGTGCAACCTTGTTGGTTGGGATGAGTGTGTGTGGGGAGTGGTTGTGGCAGTATGCGAATTGCAGTGAATCAAGCCATCCTGAGAGTATGGAGTTGATATGTGTATGCAGCTGCAGCTTGTCAGCCTCCTGAGTGTCAATCACGATTGCGGTGAATCCGGTGAATCCGGCACCTTTTCTCATTGTAATCGATTGAGGCCTCTGTGCCAGCCCCTTAAAAGCCGCTGAATTGTTTCAGGTGCGGCGCCAGTTATACTGGCGTGGAAGTCCACGAATCCTGCCCCGGCAACAACACTTAGTCTCAGGAACGGATAATCCAGCCGATAGTCAACGTGACTGATCTGTCTTCATTTGAAGTAATATGAATTTTCAGAAAGAGCAGCTTCTTTGCCCTCCTCAGCCTGGCCTGGAAGCCAAGTTGCTTCTGCAGCTACCGACTGCTCACTTTTCAGTCAGATGGACGGGCCTTGAGACTCAACAACCGCATGTGCTCCTGGCTGGCTGCCTGACTGCTGCACTGGGCCATCTGGCCAGGCCTCTGCTCTCGCCCTCGCTAGACCAGTCACCACCCAGCCATGTCACTTTCAGCCATTGCCACTAAATGTTGTCAAGTCACCCCGCTGACTGCTGCCTCCTGAAACCCACAACATTGGCGCTTGTCTCGCCCTCACACCTCATGGATTCTCACCTCTTGCTCAGGTGGCCAGGTGTCAAGCCTCAATGACTGCAGGTGTTCCTGGCTGGTTGCCTGGCTGCTGCTGTCTTTATCTGACCTGGCTGGCCTGTGTTCTTCCTTTGGTTGCCCACCCATCCACCCTCCTCAGCCCTGGCTTGGAGGCCGAGAATGGCCTTGCTGCTCCCCTCAATGGTTGTTGACCACTGTCTCTTCCTGTCAGAAACCCAGTAACTTTGACATCTGTCATTATGAAATGCTTCAAGAGGTTTGTCATGAAACACCCCATACCCTCAGAATGGCTTGATTCGCTGCAATTCACATAGCGTCCACAGCAGACACTATATCCCGGGCCCTACACTCATCCCTGGAGCTTCACAACAACAAGGACTCCTACGTCAGACTCCTATTCATTGACTGCAACTCTGCCTTCAACACCATAAGCCCAGCCAAGCTCATATCAAAACTACAAAACCTAGAATTTGGCTCCTCCCTCTGCAACTGGATCCTTGACTTCCTGACCCATAGACCACAAACAGTAAATATAAATTACAACACCTCCTCCACAATAGTCCTCAATCCGGGGCGCCACAAGGCTGTGTACATAGCCCCCTACTATACTCCCTATACACACATAACTTGTGGAGAAATTTGGCTCCAACTCCATCCACAAGTTGCTAGAGGGGCTGGTTCAGCACAGTCGGCTAAACAGCTGGCTTGTAATGCAGAACAATGCCAGCAGCGCGGGTTCAATTCCCGTACCGGCCTCCCCGAACAGGCGCCGGAATGTGGCGATTAAGGGCTTTTCACAGTAACTTCATTGAAGCCTACTTGTGACAATAAGTGATAATTATTATTATAAGTTTGCTGATGAAATGACCGGAGTGGGTCGGATCTCGAACATGATGAGTCAGAGTACAGGAGGGCAGGGTGGCAAGTGGCACGGTGGTTAGCACTGCTGCCTGCGGTGCTGAGGACACGGGTTCAAATCCCGGCCCTGGTTCACTGTCCATGTGGAGGTTGCACATTCTCCCTGTGTCTGTTTGCGTTTCACCTCCTACAACCCAAAGGTGTGCAGGTTAGATGGATTAGCCACACTAAATTGCCCCTGAATTGGGAAAAAAAATAATTGGCTACTCTAAATTTAAAAAAGTACAGGAGGGATAGAGAACCGAGTGGCGTGGTGTAACAACGACAATCTCTCCCTCAACATCAGCAAAACTAAGGAGCTGGTCATTGACTTCACGGAGTGAGGAATCGTACACACCCCTGTCTGCATCAATGGTGCCGAGGTGGAGATGGTTGACAGCTTCAAATTCCTAGGTGCCAACGTCACCAGCAATCCCATCCATTGACTCCGTCTACACCTCCCGATGCCTGGGGAAAGGGGACAGCATTGTCAAACATCCCTCCCACCCGGGTTGTTCTCTCTTCCAACCTCTTACATCGGGCAGGAGATACAAAAGTCTGAGAAAACAGATTCAAAAACAGCTTCTTCCCCACTGCTATCAGACTCCTGAATGACACTCTTATGGACTGAACCTATCTCTCCACGCATCTGCTCTACTAAGCAGCACTACACTCTGTATGCTCCACCCGATGTCTATGTCTGTGACTATGTATTCACATTGTGTATTTATTCTATGTCCTATGTTTTTCATGTATGAAATGATCTGTCTGGACAGTACGCAGAACAATATTTTTCACTGTACTCGGTACATGTGACAATAAATCCCAAACTAAATTCAGAGCTACCAGACTCTGATTGGTACTCCCGCACCACAGCCAGCTTTCAATATGGGCACAAACCTCCCCCCACCCCCACCCCCAGTCATTGTCCAGGGGCCTGCGATGCAACACTGTGTGTTTCATTGTCAGTCCATCTGGGGCTGTTTGGCACAGGGCTAAATCGCTGGCTTTGAGAGCAGACCGAGGCAGGCCAGCAGCACGGTTCAATTCCGTAACAGCCTCCCTGAACAGGCACCGGAATGTGGAGATTAGGGGCTTTTCACAGTAACTTCATTTGAAGCCTACTTGTGACAATAAGCGATTTTCATTTTCATTTAATTTCATCTCTACGTTTCTGTACCTTTTCTCTTTGAGGCACATCAAGAATATCACAAAAGTATATTTAAATGAATGGTAATCAGATTCACGTGCTTGCTGAGCATGAACCTGATTATGACTACTGAGAGGGCCCGGGAACTTTGCGAACTGTTTTGCGCGCAGCGCAAATTCCATTTCAGCTTCTCCCGCAATTTTCCCAAAGTAACATGATTTACACCGGATGCAACGTAGCTGAAAAAGAGCCCCCACTAGCGACGTTATATAATGCAGCTCCCTTTTGAGAAGGTCAGGCAGCCTCTAAGAAGAGAGTGCTGGTGGCTGTGCTTTTAGAATGACATAAAGGCACCGAACATTCATAAGGGATTATGTAAACATGCAGTGGGTTCATTTATTTATTCTAGGCATATCAGCACAACTATAGAACAGTGTGTGCTGTTTTCTGCCCACAGGCCAAAGTGAAACTGCAGCTTGATCACATGACATACCTCTCCTCTGGTGATGGCATGAGTTGCCATCTCTGAAAAAGTACATTACAATACCAGCTGCACCTCACGATATCAGCACAATGCTAATCAGTTCCCTTCTGAGTGCCGAGGCAACCAGCAGCACAAGGAGGATGCCAGCTGTGGAGAACCTGCTCGAACCTACATTGAAATTAGACAAATGAGTTGGGAGCACCGAAGGGTGGCACAGCGGTTAGCACTGCTACCTCACAACGCCAGGGACCCAGGTTCGATACTGGCCTTGGGTGATTGTGTGGAGATTGTATGCTCTCCCCGTGTCTGTGCGGGTTCCTTCCGGGTACTCTGGCTTCCTCACACAATCCAAAAACATGCAGGTTAGGTGGATTGGCCATGCTAAAATTGCCGTTTGATGTCCAAAAGATGTATAGATTAGGTGGGATTACAGGGATAGGGCAGGGGAGTGGGCCAAGTTAGGATGCTCTTTCAGAACCATTTCAACTCACTGTCGTGCTGTCACGTCCACATGTCCATCCTTCGCCTGCTGCAATGTTCCAGTGAAGCCCAGCGCAAACTAGAGGAACAGGGCCTCATCTACCGATTAGGCACATTACAGCCTTCCGGATTTAACATTGAGTTCAGACTGAGAACTCGCTCCGCCACCTTCACCCCATTTTTTATTTCTATCAATTAATTTTCATTTCTTCTCTTGATCTGTTTTTCCCTCGCCATTGTTCCCCCTCCCCCACCCCCCTTGAGCTTTCTGTTCCTCATTGCCCTTTGACACACCACTTTGTTCTACCATTCACACAATCTAATCTCTTTATGTGCCACTATCAGCACCATTCTTAGCCTTACCTATTTATATTCCTATTGTCTTTTTGTACTCAACATCTTTGTCAATCTCCACCTATCGCTGGCCCCCTATCCAGTCCCACCACTCTAAGCCGCGCACGACAGTATAAATCTGACCCCATTTCCTCTTATCTCTAGCTTTGAGAAAGAGTCATCCAGACTCGAAACGTTAGCTTCTTCTCTCTCCACAGATGCTGTCAGACCTGCCGAGATTGTCCCGTATTTTCTGGTTTTGTTTCAGGTCCCAGCATGCGCAGTCGAGGGTTGGTGCAGACTCAATGGCCCAAATGGCCTCCTTACGCACTATAGGAACTCGATGCATTCTACAAAATTTATGTTCTCCCTTACTTCCAAGAGAACCAGCAGGGGCAGGTCATGAATTGCAACCCTCACCCCTCAAAATTGAGACAAACCAATTTTTAACCCTTATATACAGTTCACCTGCAGGTTAAAAAAAAAAATTGATATTAAAACTCATAAACGAGAAGATAACTCAAGATTTGAGAAAGAATGTAACTGGTTTATTTACCTTTTTATGAGATTATAACAGATTCATACATAGCAATTAAAAAACAGATGATGTTGGAATAAATTGTATCTACTGCTGTTAGTATGGTTAGTAACATTCTTCATCTGATGGGACTGGGCAGACTTCTAAATTCTATTACACATCCACTGTGCACAGGCAGTACATTGTGTTAACTACTGTGTTTTCTGAAAGTAGGACAGAATACTTATCATGCAGTTGCACAATTCTGTGGTGTACATTTCTGGGAAAGAACAGTTAACATCAGATTAACGGCCATTGGGGATTTCCCCACAATCTTTGAGGAATTTGAGTATGATTAGCAATAGCTCACGCTGACGGATGGGGAGAGAAAGGAACACATTAGGAAATCCAGAATCATGCAGCCAACTATTTAAAGGCAGAAAGAGTTGAAAAACCTAACAGATGAGCTTGCACAGAAGACCAAACAAGTTGGCAAATGCGAGCTTCGAGTCATTTGTGTGGCAATATCTGATGTAACAGACATCATATTACGGTGAGTTGGATCATTCCAGTTGGAAAAGAAAATTAAAGGTCTTTCATAAATGTTTTTATTTCAACAATTTATATGGCTGTGTTGTGCATAGTAGTTTAAAAATACCCAAATTTAATGTCACAAGATCATCAAATGTATGAAATGTAAGTTGTCAGTGTTTCCACTCTTTCTCCTCTTTCCCTTTGCTTTCCGAAGCTGATTACTTGTAAAAGGTTATAATTCTAAAGATTTTTAGCAGCCTTTTAGTATTTTGTTCAAGCAGTTTTTCTTCACATGAGCAGACAGTGGAACCAGTATTAAATGCCTCCACTGGATGGGAACAGGGTAGTAATATTGCAGAAATCACAGAGCTTATTATCTGTACCCACCTGTACTTCGCCATTTTGATGGGAATCTTTATGGGGTTGGCCCAGGTCTTCACTAAAGCAAGCAGGAGCCTTATTACTTTATATTGAAAGGTTTCAATAGAACCCGAATAATACTTTTACTAGAAAGTGGTGAAATAATACAGTGGTGGTCACGATCTTTACCACCAGGTGGCGTATGTGTGAAAATGTTTTAGAATTGTTATTTTTAGGGGAATTATCTGCAAGTGCTCAGATCGTCGGAATCCATTTACAGTTTGCTCCACTATATTTATTCAGAAATTTATGCTTCTGAAGTCGCTCTTTTTTTTTTGCCGGTCATGTTGTGATCGGCCACATGCAGGGTAGCTCCCACACGAAGGGTACTTCGATATTCAGGTGGCTCCTGACTGGGCTGCGATGTATAAATGCGCCTGGTGGAGGGGGTGAAAGAAGATTTTAAACGGTGGAATGCCCTTCCGCTTTCATTAGCAGGATGGGTCCTGCCAAAGTTTTTGTTTGTGTTTCAATCACTTCCAATATTCTTGCCGAAGACGTTCTTCTGTAAGATGGATATAATAATTTTGGATTTCATGTGGGCTGGTAAGACAGAGGAGGGTGGATGGGGGTGGGGGGGTGGTAGCTGGCACTCCCTAACCTTTTGTATTAGTATTGGGCTGCAAATACAGGAAGAATTTGGCAGTGGTGGTCAGAGGAAGAATCAAAGTGGATACAGGTGGAGGAGGCATTGTGTACGGGGACTAGCGTGAGTGCATTAGCTGCATCCCCACTCCCATTTACTCCAGGGAGGCATACGGAACGTTCGGTGGTGGCAACTTCATTAAAAATCTGGAGCCACTTGAGGTAACACTTTGGTTTTGGGTGCATGTCGATGCTGGCCCTTATTTGTGGAAATCACCGGTTCACCCTGGTAGGGTTGGATGTAACATTTAAGCGGTGGCATAGGAAAGGGATAATACAAGTGAAGAACTTGTTTTCAGAAGGTAGGTTTGTGAGCTTTGAAGAATTATGGGATAAACACAAATTGCCGTGGGGGGTGGAATTTAGATAACTTCAGTTTCGAGATTTTGTGCGGAAGGAGTTGTCCTCGTTCCCTCCACTGCCAGATCACAACTTGCTTGGCAGGTTGCTCTTACTAGATGAGTTGGGGATTGGGAGAATTGCAGAAATCCATGGGTGACTGGTGGACTCAGGGAAAGCACCGATTGAGGAGATAAAACAGAAGAGGGAGGAGGATCTGGATTTGGGATGGGATGTATGGAGTGAATTTATCCACCAGGTCAATGCTATAACTTTGTATGCTAGGATGAACTTGAAACAGTTCAAGGTGGTACATAGGGCTAATATGACACAGACGCAAACGAGTGGATTCTTTGCAGAGGTAGAAGATAAATATGAGAGGTGTAGAGGGGACCAGCTAAACATATCCACATGTTCTGGTCATGTCCACGATGAGTGGGATTCTAGGATTCTGGACCCTAACAAACATTGTGGGGGTGGAGATGTCACCAGCTCCTCTTGAAGTGATTTTTGGGGTGTTAGATTTACAGGGCAGGTGGAGGGGAATGGGGGCCGATGTGGTGGCCTTCGCCACGTTGATCACCTGGAGGCACATTTTATTGGAATGGATATTCGGAGGAACCACCAAAAGTATCGACATGGTTGTGGGATATTGAAAAATTCTTGAAACATGCTAAAGATTAAGGGCGGAATTCTCTGAAAAAGGGGCTATGTCCCCACGCCCGTGAGAAAGTCCAGAGTGATTCTCTGTTTTGAAGGGGGCCAGCAGGGCCCCGGACTAGTCCACGCAGCTTCGGCTGCCAATACGGGGCCCTGCACTTACGGCACGCGGCTGCCGCCTATGGCGGCGGCCCCTTGCAACATGGCGGACCTACACAGCGGGCCGGCCCCGACAATATAGGCCCCCCCCCCCCCCGAGATCGCGCGCGCCCGCCAATCGGTGGCCCCGATCGCGAGCCTGGCCGTCCTGGATGCCCCCCCATGGTGGATACCCCCGTCCAGCGCCGCCACAGCCGGGGGAGGGCCGATCCGCAGGTAGTGGGCACATTATTCGGGGCTGGGGGCACTGTGGTGAGGCGGTCCACGGCGCACAAGCCGACCGAAGGGGGGGACTATTTTGGGGGCCGGGTCTGCGAGCGGCCTCCGCCATGAAGCACGGCGTGGCCGCTGCAGGCTGCCACCGTGCGCATGAGCAGTCACGGACCCGGCAATTTTCCGGGGCGTATCGGCAGCTAGAGCCTGGTGCTCTACGCTGCCTCCCTGCTAGCCCCCAGCAAAATGGAGAATCGGTGGCCGTTTTGCGCCAGTTTTCCCACCGTTCCCACCCTGGCATGGGGACATAGCCCGGAATTGGAGAATCCAGCCCCGTGTTTTTGGGTATCGGTTGAGGGCTGAGTGTCAACCAGGACATTGTCTTCTCTAATAGTGCTGTGGGATCCTTTACATCCATTTGGAGTTGGTTTAATGCCCTATCCTCACGTCCGACCGTGCAGCACTCCTTCAGTGTCCAGATCATGTGCCTACGTTGCTGGTGTGGTGCTTGATCCTATGGGCAGTTGATTTAAAGGCACAAAGGTTGCCACTAAGCCAAGGCTGACAGCTTTAAAACTATCTTATCACCCAGGGTGTCAGTGTCTGTGCTGATCCTTGGGAAGGTTGGAATGAATGTTTGTTCTGAAGGGTTGTCCGCCCAACTGCAAGGTTTGACTCAACAGAACCTAATAAAAGGAAAGAGAAACAAGAGCCAGCATGGCACAGAAAGATTGTCACACTGGCTGAATGTACAATTTCTTTAGAAAGGAGAAAAGCTCAATTAATTAGGCAGACAACCTCCTGAGTTTAACATCCAGCACTCCCATTGCTGAAGCTTCTGGAGCTGCCTGCTCCACTTTTGCCAATGGTTTTCTGGCCCTCTGGGTAAGTGCATGGACAACTGCACCCTCCTTGCTCCAAACCCTCATGTGCGGTTGTTATGAGAGGTTGTGCAGAAGTGTGAACAACTTCCGCTAATTGAGAAGGAGCAGGAATAACTTCTGAGCAGGAAGGTGATGTAGTTTTGTCCAAGGACATGGCTCTAGTGTGAAATAAGAAAACAGTAGTCAGAGGAGTGAAATGCTTTGCAGTTGCTACCACGTAAAAGCAGATTGTTTCAGGTGGCTGGTGCGTGTGCAGCAACAATCAAATGTGGGATTGGAATGTGAAGAGGATTCACTGAAGTGTCCCCTTGTGATTGAAGCACATGGAGTGAGTTATCAAATGCTGGGGCTAGGAGTGAGGGGGCACTTGTGGTTCAGTGTAATGCAGAGAAATAAATGAAGCATTACATCACTTTTAATTCTTGCAGCACTTGCAGCATTGAATCCTGGGGCGGTGGGAGGGGGGTGGGGTCAGGGTGATTGATACACCATCAATAATAGACGACGAGTGATAAACGCAACTGAGGCTTTAATACACTAAACAGCAAGCCTCCTGCCTCTGGACCCGAACTGGGTCCGGAGGCGGAGACTTGCCACTTTTATACAGAAGCCCCGAGGGGAGGAGCCACAGGCGGAGCCAGCCTGGACAAGCCCAGGCATGTACAACACAGCACAGTGAATATAATACAATAAACACAATAACGTGGTTTACCACATTCACCCCCTGCTTAAAAAAATTCCGGCGGGGGGTGAAGTGATGTTAAAGGTCAAGTCTGTCGAGGGCCTTGACCTTCCGCTGTGACCACCTCAGTCCCGGCTGTGGTGTTGCCGCCAGCGTCGAGACCTGCACGTGCGGGAGCATGTTGTCATCTTCTTCACACAGATGTTGAGTCGGCAAAGGGGGGAGGGCGGTGTATGGGTGGTGGTGGTGGTGCTTGTCCTCGGTCTGCCTGCGGGAGTCAGTTCGTGAGGAAGCTGGGTGGAGGTGGGGAGAGATGGTGTAGGGTGGGGTGTGGTGGTGATTGTCGCCGGGGGCCTGCAGGAGCCAAATCCCGAAGGGAGACCGTGTCCTGCCGCCCGTCCTGGTGTGTCACGTAGGCATATTGGGGTTTCGCATGGAGCAGCAGAACCTTCTCGACGAGGGGGTCAGTTTTATGGCTCCCCGCATGCTTGCGGAGATGAACGGGCCCCGGGACTGTCAGCCAGGACGGAGGCGAAACCCCAGAGGTGGACTTCCTGGGGAAGGCGAACATCCGCTCATCAGGAGTCTGGTTAGTGGCCGTACATAGAAGCGACCGTATGGAGTGGAGCGCATCGGGGGGGGTACCTCCTGCCAGCGGGAGACTGAGAGACTTTTCGACCGTAGGGTCAGGAGGACGGACTTCCAGACCGTCGCGTTCTCGCTCTCCACCTGTCCATTTCCCCGGGAGTTATAGCTGGTCATCCTGCTGGAGGCGATGCCTTTGCTGAGCAGGAGTTGACGCAACTCGTCCCTCATAAAGGAGGAGCCCCGATCACTGTGGATATAGGCGGCAAACCCAAACAGGGTGAAAAGGCTGTGCAGGGCCTTGATAACGGAGGTAGAGGTCATGTCAGAGCAGGGGATGGCAAAGGGGAATCTGGAGTACTCATCAACGATGTTGAGGAAGTACACGTTACGGTCAGTGGAGGGTGGGGCCCTTTGAAGTCCATGCTGAGGTGCACAAAACGGCGGGAGGCCTTTATCAGGTGTGCTCTGTCTGGCCGATAGATGCGGTTTGCACTCCGCGCAGACATGGCAGTCCCTGGTCACGGACCTGACCTCCTCGATGGAGTAGGGCAGGTTGCGAGCCTTGATAAAGTGGAAAAAGCGGGTGACCCCCGGGTGACAGAGGTCGTTGTGGAGGGCCCTGAGTCGGTCGACTTGTGCGCTGGCATATGTACCGCGGGAGAGGGCATCTGGGGGCTCATTCAAATTCCAGGGCCGATACACAATGTCATAGCTGTAGGTGGAGAGCTCAATGCTGTGGTGAATGTAAACCTACACGACCACAAATCCCTCGCGCGCAACTGTAACTACCAGGCCGTTACGGCCACTCAGCACATGGAGCTCGCCGTCCGAGCCGTTTACGTGGTGGGGGTCCGATCGAACTATGTGAGACAGCGCCTGCTCGAAAAAGGGGCCCAGGACTTGGACGACACGGTAAAACTGGCTACCTCTCTGGAGGCCGCTTTTCAGAGTTTCCCGTCCGATCACGCGATCCCCTCGTGGGCCCCCGACCCGAGACTACCCCAGGCCTGTGCCGCGCAGCCGCCCGCCCATCATGGGGGGCTACCCTGCTACTTTTGCGGCCAGTCCCAACACCACCGACTGCACTGCCCGGCCCGCAACGCGAATTGCAGCAGCTGCGGGCGAACAGGACACTTCGCCAAGGTCTGCCTGGCCAGGTCTAAGAGCTCGAACTCACAGACCCGATCCACAGACTCACAGGCCCGCAGACCCCGCAAGGTGGCAGCGTGTCTGCCGACTCCGCCTCTGCATAACATGTGCGACTCATGGGGGCCGCCACCTTGGCCATCCTCCCCCACGCGGCCGGCCACGTGTGATCCATGGGGGCCACCATTTTGGACACCATCTTCCTCACCGTCCGCCATCTTGGCCGCCATCTGCTACACCGCTCGATGCTTACGACCTACACGGACAGCCATCGCGGGGCCGCACCAGCACCTACGATCACGCCGCCGGCTACCCACACCTCAGCGCGGTCACCCTGGACCAGTCGCGACCTAAGCACCTCCGGAGCTCCATGATGGCCGTCCAGGTTAACGGGTACGAGACACCTTGCCTTTTCAACTCCGGGAGCACAGAGAGCTTCATTCACCCGGACATGGTAAGACGCTGCTCGCTCCCAATATTCCCGATGCAACAAACCGTATCCCTCGCCTCTGGGTCGCACTCAGTGCAAATCCAAGGGTGCACTACTGCAACCCGAGCGATACAGGGCGCTGAGTACGCTAATTTTCAACTATATGTGCTCCCAGACCTCTGCACTCCTCTCCTTTTGGGACTCGACTTCCAGTGCAACCTCAGGAGCCTAACTCTTAAGTTCGGGGGGCCCCTGCCCCCGCTCACCATATGCAGCCTCGCGACCCTAAAAATCGATCCTCCCCCCCTCTTTGCAAACCTCACCGCCGATTGCAAGCCAGTAGCCACCAGAAACAGGCGGTATAGCATGCAGGACAGGACGTTCATTAGGTCCGAGGTCCAGCGCCTCTTGCGGCAGGGGGTCATAGAGGCCAGCAATAGCCCCTGGAGAGCTCAGGTGGTGGTCGTCAAGACCGGGGAAAAGTTCCGGATGGTGGTTGATTATAGCCAGACCATTAACCGGTTTACGCAACTCGATGCGTACCCACTTCCCCGGATTGCAGACATGGTAAATCAGATCGCGCACTACCGCATGTTCTCCACGGTGGATCTGAAGTCTGCATACCACCAGCTCCCAATCCGCCTGGAGGACCGCCACTACACGGCGTTTGAGGCAGACGGCCGCCTTTTCCATTTCCTCCGGGTCCCCTTTGGCGTCACGAACAGGGTTTCGGTGTTCCAACGAGCGATGGACCGAATGGTGGACCAGTACGGGCTGCGGGCCACGTTTCCGTGCTTGGACAATGTCACCATCTGCGGCCATGATCAACAGGACCACGACGCCAACCTCCACCGATTTCTCCAAAGCCCCCAAAAACTCAACCTCACCTACAACAAGGAGAAATGCGTTTTCCGCACAACCAGGCTAGCCATCCTCGGCTGCGTCGTGGAAAACGGGGTCCTAGGGCCCGGCCCTGACCGTAAGCGCCCCCTCCTACAACTTCCTCTCCCTCACTGTCCCAAGGCCCTGAAGAGGTGTCTTGGATTTTTCTCCTATTACGCCCAATGGGTCCCCCAGTATGCGGACAAAGCCCGCCCGCTATTTAAGGCCACCCTCTTTCCACTGGCAGCCGAGGCCCGCCAGGCCTTCAATTGCATCAAGGCGGACACCGCCAAAGCTGCGATGCGCGCGGTGGACGAGCCCGTCCCCTTCCAGGTGGAGAGCGACGCCTCAGAGGTCGTTCTCGCCACCACCCTCAACCAAGCAGGCAGACCGGTAGCGTTTGTTTCACGCACCTTCACCACCTCCGAAATTCGAAACTCCTCGATCGAAAAAGAAGCCCAAGCCATCGTGGAAGCCGTGCAGCACTGGAGGCACTACCTCGCTGGTAGGAGGTTTACCCTCGTCACCGACCAACGATCGGTTGCCTTCATGTTTGACAATACGCAGTGGGGCAAGATCAAGAATGATAAGATCTTGAGGTGGAGAATCGAACTCTCCACCCATAACTACGATATAGTATATCGTCCTGGGAAGCTCAACAAGCCCCCAGATGCCCTGTCCCATGGCACCTGCGCCAGCGCGCAAGATGACCGACTACGGGCTATCCACGATGACCTCTGCCACCCGGGGGTCACCCGACTTGCCCATTACATCAAGGCCCGCAACCTGCCCTACTCCACCGAGGAGGTCAGAGCTATAACAGAGACTGCCAAATCTGTGCGGAGTGTAAACCGCACTTCTATCGACCAGGTAAGGCCCACCTGGTAAAGGCATCCTGGCCCTTTGAGTGCCTCAGTATCGATTTCAAAGGGTCCCTCCCCTCCAAGAACTGCAACACGTACTTCCTTAACATCATAGATGAGTTCTCCCACTTCCCGTTTGCCATCCCCTGCCCTGATATGACCACCCCTACTGCCATTAAAGCCCTGCATAGTGTCTTCACCCTGTTTGGTTTCCCCAGTTATGCCCACAGCGACAGGGGCTCGTCGTTCATGAGCGACGAACTGCGTCAGTACCTGCTCAGTAAGGGCATCGCCTCGAGCAGGACTATCAGTTATAACCCCAGGGGAAACGGGCAGGTGGAGAGGGAGAACACGATGGTCTGGCAGACCGTCCTACTGGGCCAGTGGTCCAGGAATCTCCCAGTTTCTCACTGGCAGGAGGTCCTCCCCGATGCGCTCCACTCTATTAGGTCCCTCCTTTGCACAGTCACTAACCAGACTCCTCATGACCGTTTGTTTGTTTTCCCGAGGGGAGCTACCTCAGGGGCCTTGCTTCCGCGCTGGCTGATGGCACCGGGTCCAGTCCTCCTCCGAAAACACATTCGGAGCCATAAGACCAACCCCCTGGTAGAGAGGGTCCAGCACTTCAACCCACACGATGCATACGTCGAACGTATGGCCGGCAAGATACCGTCTCCCTCCGGGACCTGGCGCCCGCAGGCTCCAACACCACTCCCACTACTGCATCCCCCACACTATGTCCCGTCCAACCTACCATGTTCAGCGCCTCCACCCCTATATGGTTCCCGCGCTCCCTCCCAACCGCCGCACCGGTCCACAGGAATGAAGCTCCGGAAGAGCCGCTCCCGGAATCCACGCCTGTGCCGGCTCCGGACCCACTTCCACAGCCACCCAAAGCGGCTGCAACACTAGTGCTTCGGCGGTCGCAACGTACATTCCGGGCACCGGACCGACTGAATCTATGAGCCCGTCACCCCCGCCGGACTTCATTTTTTAATCGGGGGTGAATGTGGTGAATGTATAATTACTGATAATTCGCCAGTGCACTGTGTTATGTTATTAACCCTGTGGGCTCTACCTATGGGCTATTGTGTGGCTTCACCCACAGGGGATATGTTGGGGCATGTACGGGCTCCGCCCATGGCTCCATCCCCTTTACAGGAAGTATAAGAGCCGCTGACCTGCGGGGCCACCTTCAGTGTTGTACCGGTCACAGGCTGGCTTAGTTCTAAGCTGATTAAAACCACGGTTTACTTCTCCACGTGTCTTCATGTGAATTGATGGTCACACCAGATGCTCCACCTCAGAATCTTGTCGTTCTTGATTTTGCCCCACTGTGTATTGTTAAACATGAAGGCAACCGACCGTTGGTCAGTGAGGAGAGTGAATCGCCTGCCGGCCAGGTAATGCCTCCAATGTCTCACAGCTTCTACTATGGCTTGGGCCTCTTTTTCGACGAAAGAGTGTCGGATTTCGAAGGCATGGAGGGTATAGGAGAAGAAGGCCACGGGCCTGCCCGCCTGGTTGAGTGTAGCGGCGAAAGCAAAGTCCAACGTATCGCTCACCACTTGGAAAGGGATGGACTCATCCACAGCATGCATCGCGGCTTTGGCGATGTCTGCTTTGATGAACTCGAAGGCCAGTCGGGCCTCAGTCGCCAGGGGAAACGTGGTGGACTTGATCAGTGGGCGGGCCTTGGCCGCGTAGTTGGGGACCCACTGGGCATAGTAAGGGAAGAACCCCAGGCAACTCTTCAGGGCCTTGGGACAGTGGGGAAGGGGGAGTTCCAGCAGGGGGCGCATGCGGTCGGTGTCGGGCAGGTTGTACGAAAGACGCATTTCTCTCTATCATAAGTGAGGTTCAGGAGTTTCGCGGTGCAGAGGAAGCACTGGAGGTTCTCGTCGTTGTCCTGCTGGTCACGGCCGCAGATGGTGACGTTGTCTAGGTACTTGTCAACGTTTGGTCCATTTCCCTTTGGAAGACCGAGACATAGAACATAGAACATAGAACATAGAAAATACAGCACAGAACAGGCCCTTCGGCCCACGATGTTGTACCGAACCTTTGTCCTAGATTAATCATAGATTATCATTGAATCTACAGTGCAGAAGGAGGCCACTCGGCCCCCCGAGTCCGCACCGGCCCCCGGAAAGAGCACCCCACCCAAACTTAACACCTCCACCCAACACCAAGGGCAATTTGGACATTAAGGGCAATTTATCATTGGCCAATTCACCTAACCCGCACATCTTTGGACTGTGGGAGGAAACCGGAGCACCCGGAGGAAACCCACGCAGATACGGGGAGGACGTGCAGACTCCGCACAGACAGTGACCCAAGCCGGAATCGAACCTGGGACCCTGGAGCAGTGAAGCAATTGTGCTATCCACAATGCTACCGTGCTGCCCTTGAGAACAAATAAATCTACACTATATCATTTTACCGTAATCTATGTACCTATCCAATAGCTGCTTGAAGGTCCCTAATGTTTCCGACTCAACTACTTCCACAGGCAGTGCATTCCATGCCCCCACTACTCTCTGGGTAAAGAACCTACCTCTGATATCCCTCCTATATCTTCCACCTTTCACCTTAAATTTATGTCCCCTTGTAATGGTTTGTTCCACCCGGGGAAAAAGTCTCTGACTGTCTACTCTATCTATTCCCCTGATCATCTTATAAACCTCTATCAAGTCGCCCCTCATCCTTCTCCGTTCTAATGAGAAAAGGCCTAGCACCCTCAACCTTTCCTCATAAGACCTACTCTCTATTCCAGGCAACATCCTGGTAAATCTTCTTTGCACCTTTTCCAAAGCTTCCACATCCTTCCTAAAATGAGGCGACCAGAACTGTACACAGTACTCCAAATGTGGCCTTACCAAAGTTTTGTGCAGCTGCATCATCACCTCACGGCTCTTAAATTCAATCCCTCTGTTAATGAACGCGAGCACACCATAGGCCTTCTTCACAGTTCTATCCACTTGAGTGGCAACTTTCAAAGATGTATGAACATAGACCCCAAGATCTCTCTGCTCCTCCACATTGCCAAGAACTCTACCGTTAACCCTGTATTCCCCATTCATATTTGTCCTTCCAAAATGGACAACCTCACACTTTTCAGGGTTAAACTCCATCTGCCACTTCTCAGCCCAGCTCTGCATCCTATCTATGTCTCTTTGCAGCCGACAACAGCCCTCCTTACTATCCACAACTCCACCAATCTTCGTATCGTCTGCAAATTTACTGACCCACCCTTCAACTCCCTCATCCAAGTCATTAATGAAAATCACAAACAGCAGAGGACCCAGAACTGATCCCTGCGGTACGCCACTGGTAACTGGGATCCAGGCTGAATATTTGCCATCTACCACCACTCTCTGACTTCTATCGGTTAGCCAGTTCGTTATCCAACTGGCCAAATTTCCCACTATCCCATGCCTCCTTACTTTCTGCATAAGCCTACCATGGGGAACTTTATCAAATGCCTTACTAAAATCCATGTACACTACATCCACTGCTTTACCTTCATCCACATGCTTGGTCACCTCCTCAAAGAATTCAATAAGATTTGTAAGGCAAGACCTACCCCTCACAAATCCGTGCTGACTATCCCTAATCAAGCAGTGTCTTTCCAGATGCTCAGAAATCCTATCCTTCAGTACCCTTTCCATTACTTTGCCTACCACCGAAGTAAGACTAACTGGCCTGTAATTCCCAGGGTTATCCCTAGTCCCTTTTTTGAACAGGGGCACGACATTCTCCACTCTCCAATCCCCTGGTACCACCCCTGTTGACAGTGAGGACGAAAAGATCATTGCCAATGGCTCTGCAATTTCATCTCTTGCTTCCCATAGAATCCTTGGATATATCCCGTTAGGCCCGGGGGACCTGTCTATCCTCAAGTTTTTCAAAATGCCCAACACATCTTCCTTCCAAACAAGTATTTCCTCGAGCTTACCAATCTGTTTCACACTGTCCTCTCCAACAATATCGCCCCTCTCATTTGTAAATACAGAAGAAAAGTACTCGTTCAAGACTTCTCCTATCTCTTCAGACTCAACACACAATCTCCCGCTACTGTCCTTGATCGGACCTACCCTCGCTCTAGTCATTCTCATATTTCTCACATATGTGTAAAAGGCCTTGGGGTTTTCCTTGATCCTACCCGCCAAAGATTGTTCATGCCCTCTCTTAGCTCTCCTAATCCCTTTCTTCAGTTCCCTCCTGGCTATCTTGTATCCCTCCAATGCCCTGTCTGAACCTTGTTTCCTCAGCCTAACATAAGTCACCTTTTTCCTCTTAACAAGACATTCAACCTCTCTTGTCAACCATGGTTCCCTCACTCGACCATCTCTTCCATGCCTGACAGGGACAGACATATCAAGGACACGTAGCACCTGTTCCTTGAATAAGTTCCACATTTCACTTGTGTCCTTCCCTGCCAGCCTATGTTCCCAACTTATGCACTTCAATTCTTGTCTGACAACATCGTATTTACCCTTCCCCCAATTGTAAACCTTGCCCTGTTGCACGTACCTATCCCTCTCCATTACTAAAGTGAAAGTCACAGAATTGTGGTCACTATCTCCAAAATGCTCCCCCACTAACAAATCTATCACTTGCCCTGGCTCATTACCCAGTACTAAATCCAATATTGCCCCTCCTCTGGTCGGACAATCTACATACTGTGTTAGAAAAGCTTCCTGGACACACTGCACAAACACCACCCCATCCAAACTATTTGATCTAAAGAGTTTCCACTCAATATTTGGGAAGTTAAAGTCGCCCATGACTACTACCCTATGACTTCTGCACCTTTCCAAAATCTGTTTCCCAATCTGTTCCTCCACATCTCTGCTACTATTGGGGGGCCTATAGAAAACTCCTAACAAGGTGACTGCTCCTTTCCTATTTCTGACTTCAAATGACCTCGTTGGTGACGCCGAAGGGTACCCTGAGGAAGTGATAGAGGTGGCCGTCGGCCTCAAAGGCAGTGTATTGGTGGTCCTCCAGGCGGATAGGGAGCTGGTGGTACGCAGACTTCAAGTCGACTGTAGAGAAGACTCAATACTGCGCAATCTGATTGACCATGTCAGATAAGCAGGGGAGGGGTAACGGTTGTTGATCTGGCTATAATCGATGACCATCCGGTGCTTCTCCCCAGTCTTGATGACCACCACTTGGGCTCTCCAGGGGCTGTTACTAGCCTCAATACCCCCTCTCGTAGGAGTCGCTGGACCTCTGACCTGATGTTGGCCCTGTCCTAGGCACTGTAGCGTCTGCCTCTGGTAGCGACGGGCTTACAGTCCAGGGTGAGGTTTGAGAAGAGGGAGGGTGACCTTAAGGGTCGCAAAGCTACAGACGGTGAGGGGGGCAGGGGTCCGTTGAACTTTCGGGTAAGGCTCTGGAGGTAGCACTGGAAGCCGAGCCCCAGTAATAGGGCAGCGCAGAGATGGGGGAGGACGTAGAGCCTAAAGTTGGTGTACTCTATGCCTTGCACAGTGAGGGTCGCGACACAGTTCCCCCGGATCTCCACTGCGTGGGATCCGGAAGCCAGGGAGATTTTCTGGGTCGCGGGTAGGATGGGGAGTGAGCAGCGCCTTACCGTATCTGGGTATATGAAGCTGTCCGTGCTCCCAGAGTCGAAAAGGCAGGCCATCTCGAGCCCGTTGATCCGGACGATCATTGTAGACTTTGCGAGGTGGTGCAGCCGGGACTGGTCCAGTGTGACGGAGGCGAGTGTCGGAAGATGGTTGGCGGACCGGTCGGCGGTAGTGGCGGCCAGTGTACGGTCGGGCGAGCTGGGTTCCTGGGAGGCAGCGGAGGGGTCCCAAGATGGCGGCCCCCATGAGTCGCACGTGGCGGGCGAGGTGCAAGATGGCATCCAAGATGGCGGCCCCTGTGGGTCGCACATGGCAGCTGAGATTAAAGATGGTGGCCCCCACGGTTCGCACATGGCGGGCGGTGCGGCAGCTGGGGGTGGCCCCGACCGGCAGCAGGCAGCGCTGCTGGGCCTAGAAGATTTAGGTGGGGGTCGGGCCTGGCAGGCTTTTGCGAAGTGGCCCTCCTTCCCACAGCCGTTACAAGTAGCATTCCGTGCTGGCCAGCATTGTCGGGGGCGAGTACCCTGGCAGCAGAAGTAGCACTTCAGGCCCCAGGCATTGGCGGACCGCTGCATGGCGCAGGTTTGCGTCGCGCCCGGGTCGGTTGATGGCTGCGCCCACGAAGCCCACGAGGGTGCCGCGCGGTTGGAGGTGTAGGCCCCCATGTACTGTGAGGCTTACTCCAGTGAGTTGGAGAGCTGGACTGTCTCTGGGAGGCCGAGTGTCCGCCCTTCTAATGAACGCTGGCGGATATAGTTCGAGTGCATGCCCGCAACATAGGCGTCGCTGATCAGCAGCTCCGCCTGCTGGGTAGCCGATATCGCCCAGCAGTCACAGTTTCGACAGAGTATGCGCAAGGCGCACAGGAATTCCGCGAGTGATTCCCCAGGGCATTGGCGTCTCGTGGCGAGGAGGTGCCTAGTATATACCTGGTTGACGGACTTCACATAATGTCCTTTTAGCAGCGTTATCACCTCCGCGTACGAGGGGGCGTCCCTGCTGAGGTTAAAGACTCTTGGGCTCACCTGTGCGTGGAGGACCTGCTTCTTCTGGAGGTCCGTGAAGTCTTCATTGAAAGATGCGAGGTAGGCCTCGAAGCAGCTTAGCCAGTGTTCAAAAGTCTCTGTAGCGTCAGCTGCTTGTGGGTCCAGGTGCAAGCGATCAGGCTTGAGTGAGGAGTTCATCTTGAGTGAAGAGTCCATCTTTAGAAGTTTAGTGTATTAAATTGATACACCATCAATAATAGACGATGAGTGATAAACATAACGGAGGCTTTAATACACTAAACAGTAAGCCTCCTGCCTCTGGACCCGAACTGGGTCCGGAGGCAGAGACTTGCAACTTTTATACAGAAGCCCAAAGGGAGGAGCCACAGGCGGAGCCAGCCTGGACAAGCCCAGGCATGTACAACACAGTGAATATAATACAATGAACACAATAACGTGGTTTACCACAGTGATTATCCTGACGTTGATATTTTCTCAAAACATCCTTCCAAAGTCTCCCCAAGCATCCCTGCACCCTTCTGTTTCCCCCACCCCATCATCCAAGGTGAAAAGAATTTGCCTACTTGTTAACTTTCAGTGCTCAACAAAGACCTCCACTCTTCTGGAGTCCTGGGCCAACATTTCTCCTTCAACCACACAACTAAAAAACAATTATCTGGTTATTATTGGTTGTTGGAATTTACGGTATGTACATTGACTGCTAATTTCTCTGCATTGCAATAGTTGCCAAAACAGTGGTCAAAAATAGTTGATTGACTCTGAGGTACTTTGAGATACTCTGAGGTTATGAAAGGTGCTATATGAATTCAAACAGTTTGAGGATACACTTGAGTCTGTGGCTGAACCTTTCAAGTAATCAGATTGTCAGGCCTCCCACTGTAGCATCTGAAAACCTGGAGGCCTTAGACACTGTAAGCCTTCTCAGAAATGTTGTCAGCCCTTCCCCTTTTCCCTTCCCCTGCCCTACCCCCTCCCTCTCTCTTGGAGGCCAGGTGACTGGCAAAACATCCTACATCATCATTGGGGCCTGTTTGAATTATAAAATCCAGGCCTCATTTGTATCGGCCCTGCCCGAAATCCAAAGCCCCAAATCAGCAGGAAACAGCAATGGGTGACCTGGTGTCTGGGGGGAGGGGCAGGGTGACCAACCATTCCAGATTTTGTGTGATTATCCCATAATTGAGGTGATTGTCCCCCAGTTAGAACATAGAACATACAGTGCAGAAGGAGGCCATTCGGCCTATCGAGTCTGCACCAACCCACTTAAGCCCTCACTTCCACCCTATCCCCATAACCCAATAACCCCTCCTAACCTTTTAGGTCACTAAGGGCAATTTATTATGGCTAGTCCTCCTAACCTGCACGTCTTTGGACTGTGGGAGGAAACCGGAGCACCCGGAGGAAACCCACGGTTGCATGTTGTTGGACTCTGGTTTTTCAACCTCCCAACACAAAGGTTCACCAGAATCCTCTGACTGCCTATAGGGCTCCCCCATGCCAAAGTGTCCCACAATTTTCTGGTCACTCTGATCCAGTCAGGAGGTGGGAGTGGATGTAGGAAATCGAGAATATTGTGCTTTTAGGAATGGTGATGCGCTAGGAAGGGATTCTGGTGGGTCTTACAATTGGAGGTGGGTGAAAAGAGTGTTGTGGGTAGGCCTAAATGTTCCTTGTGAGGACTAAAGGAACACCCATGCTCAGAGTACAGGTTTAAATTGAGAACTGTTGAAATTTGTTCAAGTGAGTCCAACAACCTGCTGCCCTGCATGGAGAAAACCTTAAGGTACGTACTTCTCATACGTGACTTTTCATTTAGAAAATTTCAGTGAATTTGCTTACTTGAATTACCTTGTTGGTTCATTTTACTGCTTTTGATAAACTCCTGTTCCTAATTTGGGTACAGAGAGAGGAAAACAGAGAAACACAGTAGATGAAGGAGGGTAATAAATGCTAAAATGTAATGGGGAAAGTTCATTAAGTCTGACCTGATTTGTACTGGAGGTAATAGCCTGATTTTACCAGTGATATTGGCATCTACTATTCTCTGTGCCTTCACTTCAAAATAATTTAAAGCATGCCAGTTCATATTTTTAGATCATTCAATAAAGATATTTACTTTTATGTGTTTAGTTTTACAGATAAAATGGCTGGAGTTGGTGAAAATGCTCACAAGCGGGACACAATTTGCATTCTTGGTACTGGGGACTTTGGAAGATCCTTGGGCATAAGGCTGCTCAAATCAGGTCACCCAGTGGTATTTGGGAGCCGAGACCCAAAGAACGCTGCCTTGCTGCCAAGTGGAGCACAAGTGTTTAGCCACGCAGACGCTCTGAAAACATCCAAGATCGTTTTCTTGGCAGTTCACAGGGAACACTATGATTTTATCCCAGCTCTGTCTGATTTGCTGGATGGAAAAGTGCTGGTGGATGTAAGCAACAACCTCAGAATGAAGCAATACCCTGAGTCCAATGCACAGTACCTGTCTCAGCTGGTTCCCAAAGCCAATGTGGTGAAGGGATTCAACACAGTTTCAGCCTGGGCCCTGCAGTCAGGCAGTCTGGATGCCAGCAGTCAGGTAAGATAGAATATTAGAATTAGGAGCAAGAATAGATCTGGTGGCCCCTTACACCTGCCCCCGCCCAATAAGGCAATAGCTCAACTTTGAACTCAGCTTTGAATACACTCAACAATTGAGCACCCACAGTTTTCTGTGGTAGAAATCTCAAAAGATTCACTGCCCTCTGAGTAAAAGATTGTTCCTCATTACAGTCATAAATGGCCAATCCATCATTCTCAGTATACCTCCTATAGATCGCAAGGTGGGGAAACAATCTCTCGGTTTCAACCCTGTCAAGCCCTCTCATTACCTCAAATGTTTCAGTGAGATCACCTCACAGATTTCTAAACATCAAGGGCATAGGTCCATTCTACAATCTTTCTTCCCAGGACAACAATGTCATCACAGGAATCAATCGAGGTAAACTTTGTTGCATCATTTCTAAGCCAATTATATCCTTCCTTAGATATGGAAACCAAAACTATACACAATACGCCAGATGTAATCTTATCAAGTTGCAGCACAAATTCCTTATTCGTGTACCCCAACCCATTTTGCAATAAAGACAAGCATACCGGCCTGAATTGATCGGCTGTTGCTATTCACTTTTCCTGCCAGCAACGCAACCCCGCCCATGGGCTTCCCGGTGGTGTGGGGTGGTTTCAATGGGTAACCCAATTGACAAGCGGAGGCAAGATAGAATCCCGCCACCAGAAAAAGGCGTGCCGCAGAGAAACACGCGGCAGGAGAAGCGGAGAATCTAGCCCATCATTTACCTTCCTAACCACTTGTTCTATCTGTATGTTAACTTTCTGTCTTTCTTGTGCAAGGGCACCCAAATCTCTGCAACAGCAGCATTTAAATGTTAATATTTCGGGTCAATTACCTTTCATTTAACTGGATAAAGTGGGTTCTAAAGTAGACTTTAAGCAAGTCCAAAGGCAGGAAAGGGAAAAGAAGGGGTAAAACAACAAAAGGAAAGTCTACGGTATGATGGACGACAGGAGGGATTAAATGACTAAAGGTATGGTGCAGGGGCATTTTCAGAGACTAAGTATTGAGCTGTATTTCACATGTGGAATTTCCCTTCTTAATTACAGCTCAGCTAACACAAAGACTCGCGGAGACAGCAACTCTGATTAAGACGGTTTTTATTTTCCAAGTTTGGTCAACATACGAGGGAGAGCGATATGGGGCAGTTCCAAATCAACTCTGCTTTACATTGCTTTTGGTTCAACAATTATACAATTTTCAAAAGTCAGTAGCCCTGCCTCAGATGGACTTGATCCAAACCTTGTAGCCATAGATTTTACCTTGACCAATGAATTTTACTTCAAGTGGCATGGTAACTGCATGATCAACTTATGGGGTCATTACTTCCTGTCTCATGCCCATCTGTTGTTTGGCAGGACTCCTTACCTGCTTTCCTTCACGATTCACATTCTCAGTTCCCTTCATCGTAGTTTGGTTCTTAACTGTACCATTGCTTGTTTGTGCACGGGATGTCTGGGACTGCAGATAAGAACTGTTTTCCCTGAATATGTTTATGATGACCAAATTGTATTTGCATGATTCTGTGTGGAACTGTCTTTCTCGAGAACATGGTTAGGTTAGTTAGCTAAAGTTCCACTATGCATTGTGGGCTCCTACTATCAATGAGGGTTTATATGCTTGTTACTGTTATGTTTTAAGACTAGATGCACAATGGTTAATAATGGTTACGGATATATTTTTGATGGTTAGTTTCTGTCCTTGGTAAACTAACTTATGTTGAGCTATTCTAGTGCTATCCTAGCTATCTAGTTCTAAAGAGTTTAGTCTGAGGCCCCTTTTCAGATGGTGGTGCAAAATAATAGGAGATAGTAACTGGACAAGCGTAGAAACAAAAAATAGGTCTGGAGGAATTGTGAGTGGGAAAAGCAAAATCATCACCAACAGTTGTCATCCAAAAGAAACAAAAAAGAAAAAAATAGAGTAAAGTTACCACCTGAAATTGTTGAACGCAATGTTGAATCCAAAAAGCTGTGAAGTGCCCAAGTGAGAAATTAATTGCTGTACCTCGAGCTCTCCTTGAACTTTATCAGAATAAGGATGCCTAGGACAGAGAGGTCAGAGTGGGGTGGAAAATTAAATGACAGTCAACCAGGAGGTCGGGATCATGATTTTGGACTGAACAGAAGATTCCATAAGCAGTCACCCAATCTGCATTTGGCCTCCCCGGTATACAGCAGTCTATATTTTGAGAAATTATTACAGTTTGCTACATTGAAAAAAGTACAAGTAAATTTCTGTTTCACCTAGGAGATGTATTCAGGACCCTGGGTGTTAGAAAGATGTTGCATCTCGTGCCTTGCATGGGATAATGCTATGGAATGTAAAAAGGATGTTGTGGGTGACGGAGAAGTGGATCAGGGTGTCGCTGACGGAACAGTATTTTCAGAATTCTGGAAGGGGAGGGGAAATGTGTTCGGTGGTGTCATCATGCTGGAGGTGGCAGAATTCTGTTGAGTATTGTTGCCTTTCTTTTCCTGTGGCTCTGCTGTAACTACGGCAATCAGTGGGTTTGCTCTCCTTCCATTTGGTACCTGTATTCTAATGCTCAGAGTCGCCAGGTATCAAATGATACCACCACAAGGTTCAACCAGCTATTGATCAAAGAGCCAAACACCAGTTAGTTAGTTCAAGCTCAAGGGTACTTTATTTATACACAATTAGTCATGCAACATAAACACTACTAGTTAACTAACCTATCGACTAAGACAACCTGTACTTAACTTCAGGCACCCAGCTTAGATCAGAGGAACAGTGGCCGCTGTCTGATTCTGGATCTATCGAGTCTGGAGAAGTAACTGCTGCTCAGCTAGGCTCATCCGTCTGGTAGTGAGCGTTGAACTTGGACTTGCTTCTGGTGGTGACGTGTTTGGAGATGGACGTTGCCGGGGCGCCAGGTCCAAAAGAGGACGAACATATGGCGTACTCTCTTCTTATACTTGGGAGTTTTCGCGCTCTTTCGGGCGGTCCTTCAGTTTGGACCCCACTAATTGGGTGATTCCCTGATCACTCTGTTCGATTCCTAACCAATAAATGGGTAGGTGCCTGGATGGCTGGGCGTGTCCCAAGCGGTCACTGACCCCGTTGTTTACGCTTCCCTTGAACAGGGAGTGGAGACGAAATGTCTGGGACTGCACCGGTCGCTCGAGTACCAGCCCATTGTCTTGGTGGAGATGAGCCATCAAATGCTAATCGGCCCATCAAAATGCTAATTGGTCGGAGTTTCGATACCGTCTGGACTCCTTCTTGCAAATATACATTTCAGGCTCTGAGCCTGCCTGAGTCTTGCTTTGTCCATTTTACCCGCTAGGCTTTGCGAGTTTCTCTGTTCCTGGTTGTAAGTGGCCATCCCAGAGAGCTACAGTATGGAGGCTGGTGGGGTGGAAGGTGAGGAAAAAAGGAACACAATCACCCTTTTGAGAGGGAAAGGATGGGGTTAGAGTAGAAGTGTGGGAAATAGAATGGACACTGTCTTTGTTGTTCTTTCTCACCATTCCCCCTCCAACCCTTTCCCTGTCCATATACTTGCTTAAAACCTGTTAAACCTCTATTTTTTCTAGTTTCGATGAAAGATCAATGTTAACTCTGTACGTTCACCACTGAGTGTTTCCAGAATGTTCTGTTTGTTAGATTCCTAGCATTCGTAGCACTTTGCTTTAGTAAGAGTTGATGGTTTCTCACCATTTAAAAAATGTTCTGTCTTTCCATTCTTCATCCCAACGTGAGTACTCACATCTGCCACCTCTTGCCCACTCACTTAACCTGTCTATATCCTATTGCAGGCACTTTACGAGGACTTTATAACTTACTTTCCCATCTAAGTTGGTATCATCAGCAAACCTGTCCATGTTACTCTCAGTTCCTTCATCTGAATCATCGATACAGATTTTAGTAGTTAAGGCCCCAGCATTAATCCCTGCAGCACCCAAGAGTAACAAACTGCCAACCAACAAATGACTCGTTGATTCCTATTCTGTTTTCTGTCCCTCAACAATTCCTTAACCATGCTAACATTACATTCCCAACCCCATGAGCACCTATTTTGTGCCACAACCTTTTGTGCGGCACTTTATTTAATGCACCTTGGAAATTTATATATGTACATTGCTGTGAAGAGAGTGGTGTGAGTAATTATCAGCTAAAGCTATTGTCTACACTGATACACTAACTATTAGTTTGTACTGAATATACTAAATTGCAGCAACAATATTTGCACCAGTAATAACATTTTTCATTCTGTGTTTCAGGTTTTCGTCTGTGGGGATGACAATCAATCTAAACAATTGGTGATGGATGTTGCCAGGAGTATAGGCCTCACTCCTTTAGACCAGGGATCCCTTCTAGCAGCCGAAGAACTGGAGAACTACCCTCTCCAGCTATTTCCAATGTGGAGACTGCCACTTACTATAGCGGCTGGTCTCACAGTACTGTTCTTCATTTACTGTGTGGTGATTGATGTAATTCATCCCTGGGCAAAAGAAAATAAAGATGTTTCCTATCGGCTTGCAATTTCCATTCCTAATCGTATATTCCCAAATGTCTCCCTAATCTTACTTAGCTTGGTTTATCTGCCGGGTGTGATTGCTGCATTCATTCAGCTCTACCGAGGGACAAAATACAAGAGATTCCCCAACTGGCTCGACAGGTGGATGTTGTGTCGAAAGCAGCTTGGGCTTGTGGCACTTGCCTATGCCTTCCTTCATGTTCTCTACACATTCATCATACCCACAAGATACTCAGTTAGATGGCGCTGGATGAACTCGATGATTGAAGAGGTAATAACATTTTCCACACATGTATTGTCTTTCTAGGATTTTCTATGCAAATGCCACAGAAGCAATTAGAGTATTAGGATGAATTGCGAGCATTATCAAATGCACATCAAAAAAATTATACTCTGTTTTAGTATAATGCAGTAGTTAGGCTTCATTTAGGATTGTGTCCAGTCCCGGTTTTGATGTCCTTAGGTGATAGTGATACAGAGGCTCCGGACATGATTTGGAGAAAAATCACTGGAATGTGCCTAATTTAAAAGCATTTAGTTATCACAGTGGCTTATGGGGCCTTTATACACTGGAGAAACATAACTTTCTGAAGATTTGATTGACTCTTTAAAATAATGAAAAGGGTAGGTTCAGTACTTATGGACAAGCTATTTGAGTAATGAGCTAGATTAGCAAGGTACGGCGATATAAATATAATTTCTGTAAGCGTGAGCTAATTTAGCTGTCAAGAAGCAGTTATTTTCATAGAAATCTGATGGAATAAATTGTTGGCTCATGCAGGGAGTGTGGACTCACTGGAAACATTCAAAAACAGAACAGAAAGTTTCCTGAGTGTGACTGACATTGCTACATAAGGAAGGTACCAGCAATGTGTTTCCCAGTCACAACATTCTCCTCAAAGTGGTTTGATTCTCGTTAGGGATTGGAAATATATTTTCTAAATTTTCCAACTTAGCAGTGAATACTTTTCCCTCTGATGTTTTTACCTCTCTCAGAGAATTCCACGAATGATTGATTATGGGCAAGTAGGTGACAAGAAGAAATTGCAGCATGGGTCTGGACCAGTGGGCCAACTGGTCTGTCCCTCTCCTTTGTTTTCACTTGTGAAGTTAATTGTGGGAATGTTGTTCATTTTGGGAGAAAGAATAAAACACAATGTATTCCTTATATAGAGAATGACTGTAGAATTCCAAGTTGCAGAAGGATCTAGGTGTTCTAGTGCATGAGTCACGAAAAGTTAATACGCAGATACAAGGAATTAAGATGGCTAAGAGGTGGTGGTGGTGTTGGGGTGGGGAGGGCGGGTGGAATGGGTGTTCCTCACCACTAAGAGACAGACACCGGCCTTCTGCCATGATTAAGTGGTCTCAGCCATTGCGCTTCCCCTCACAACGGATTGCATTAAATCCAGCTCAATGTGTTTTTTGTATTTTGCAGTGAGGTCATTGCCACAGAGAATAAGCAATGTATTAAAAACATCTCAAGATGGTGTCACTGCCATTCTATATGCTAATTTCATTCTCATTTCAAACTAAAAGATAATGGGACTAGAACGTTCAAAACTTTTTGTTGGTTAAAGATATAAAAAGATACGGAGCTAAGGACGGTAGATGGTATTGAGATACAGTTCGGTCATGATCTGATAGAAGATAAAAGCGAATTACTGCGGATGCTGTAATCTAAAACAAAAACAGAAAATACTGGACAATCCCAGCAGGTCTCACAGCATCTATGGCGAGAGAAGGGATCTAATATTTTGAGTCTGGATGAATCTTTGTCAAAACTTTGACAAAGGGTCATCCAGACTCCAAACGTTAGCTCCCTTCTCTCTCCACAGATGCTGTCAGACCTACTGATCCAATAGAAAGTAGCTCAAGGGGCTGAAGGGCCAATTCATGTTCTTAAACCCAAGGGTTATATTGCACCTTACACTGTATACAAACCATTATTTTGACATTTCTCTTTGTTCTTGCAGTCAAAGAAGAATAAAACTATGCAGTTAAGCAAAGTGCTGTCTTGGCGTGTGGACCTGTATTTTGCATTAGGAATGCTGGGGTTTGCTCTTTATGTTTTGCTGGGTATCACATCTCTTCCATCAGTCAGCAATGCTGTAAACTGGAGAGAGTTCCGATTTGTGCAGGTATGTGTAATCAATTCCTCAAATTGCTAAATTAGATATAAATTTTGCATTATTATTAGAAACATTACACAACATAATATTTTCAGGCACTGTATGCCTACCCCTCTGTTGAAGACATGGACTGGATTCCCCGCCGGCGGGATGCCCGGGGGTTTCCCGACGGCGTGGGGCTGCCCACAATGGGAAACCCCATTGACTAGACGGCGTAACGGAGCATCCTGCTGGTGGAGTGAAACAGAAATGTGGCACGGCGGGGCGGAGAATCCAGCCCATCATCTACAGCGATTTCCATATTGGGGAAATATGGGAATGAATATTAACTTAGTGTGTTTCACTTTTGCAACATTTTGAGCCAAAAAAAGAGCTTTGGCTTAATAATGATGTGACAAGTGTTGTCTGCAGTTGAAGAAAGCAATTTAAGGTGTCTGATCTAACCCAGAGTGTTTAAGGAGGTGGCTCTGGAAATAGTGAACGCATTGGTGGTCATCTTCTGGGATTCTGTAGATTCTGGAACAGTCCCTGCAGATTGGAGGCTAGCTAGTGTCACTCCAATATTCAAAAAGGGAAATAGAGAGAAAACAGGGAACTATAGACCAGTAAGTCTAACATCGGTGGTGGGGAAAATTCTTGAATCCATTATCAAGGACTTCATCGTGGAACATTTAGAAATCAGTGGCAGGATCAGTGAGAGTCAGCATGGATTTATGAAGAGGAAATCATGCTTTATAAATATGTTGGAATTCTTTAAAGATGTAAATAGTACATTTGAAAAGGGGGAGCCAGTCAATGTGGTATATTTGGACTTTTAGAAGGCGTTTGACGAAGTCCCGCATAAGAGATGATTGTTTAAAATTAAAGTGCATGGGATTGGGGGAAATGTATTGAGGTGGATAGAAAACTGGTTGGCAGAGAGGAAACAAAGAGTCGGGATTAATGGGTCCTTTTCAAATTGGCAGGCAGTAACTAGTGGGGTACCACAGGGATCAGTGCTGGGACCCCAGCTATTCACACTATATATTAATGATTTGGATGAGGGAACAAAATGTAACATCTCAAAGTTTGCAAATGATACCAAGTTAGGTGGGAGGGTGAATTGTGATGAGGATACAGGGCTCCTGCAGCATGATCTGGGCAGGTTGGGCGAGTGGGCAAATCAATGGTAGATGCAGTATAATTTGGATAAGTGTGAGGTTATTCACTTTGGAAGCAAAAACAGGAAGGCAGATTACTATCTGAATGGTTATAAATTGGGAGATGGGAGTGTGCAGCAAGACCTGGGTGTCCTTGTGCACCAGTCGCTGAAGGTAAGCATGCAGGTGCAGCGGACGGTAAAGAAGGCTAATGGTATGTTGGCCTTCATTGCAAGAGGTTTCGAGTGCAGGGGCAGGGCTGTGTCGGTGCAATTATACACGGCCTTGGTGAGGCCACACCTAGAATAGTGTGCGCAGTTTTGGTCTCCTTTTCTGAGGAAGGATGTTCTTGCTCTCGAGGGAGCGCAGCGAAGATTTACCAGACTGATTCCAGGGATGGCGGGACTGTCATATGAGGAGAGATTGACTAGGTTAGGATTGTTCTCACTGGAGTTCAGAAGAATGAGAGGGGATCTCATTGAGACTTATAAAATTCTAACAGGACTAAACAGGGTAGATGCAGGGAAGATGTTCCCAATGGTGGGTGTGTCCAGAGCCAGGGGTCACAGTCTGAGGATTCAGGGTGAACCATTTCAGATAAAGATGAGGAGACAATTCTTCACCCAAAGAGTGGTGAGCCTGTGGAATTCATTACCACAGGAAGTAGTTGATGCTAAAACATTGAATATATTCAAGTGGCGGCTAGATATAGCACTTGGGGCGAATGGGATCAAAGGCTATGGGGAGAAAGCAGGATTAGGCTATTGAGTTGGATGATCAGCCATGATCGTGATAAATGGCACTTCAGGCTCAAAGGGCCAGAAGGCCTCCTCCTGTTCCTGTCTTCTGTGTATCTATGTATATATATGTAACTGGCTGGGATTTTGACAAGCTGACAGGGATCATGCCCATTGGTTGGAGAATTGGGGGTATCTATAGCACATTCATTTGGAATAAGCATAGCTTAACGGGTTATGCTAATAAAGAAAAATACCACTTTTATATGGAATTATATGATTGCATTTTGTATCAAAATGCACATAATTTTGTTTATTTTCTGCAGACTTTTCACCAAGCTAATTAGGTAACTGAAGTTACATCTGTCACAGAAATTGTCTCAGTTGGAAAACATTAGCAATTGGGGAGGAGGTGGCGTAATGGTATTGACATTGGGCAAGTAATCCAGATACCCGGAGGAATGCTCTGGGGACCCGGGTAGAAACCCCACTAAGGCAGATGATGAAATTTGAATGCAATAAAAATCTGAAATTAAGCGTAATTGTGACTGTGAGGTGGTTGTTGTAAAAACCCATCTGGTTCACGAATGCCCTTTAGAAAAGGCAATTAACCATACTTACGTGCATGTGACTCTTGACCCACAGCAATGTGGTTGACTCTTAAATGCTCTCTGAAGGAAACTCAGTTTAAATGCTGGCTCATCCATCAATGACCACACTCCATGAATGAATAAAACACATTAAGTAAAATGTTGTACATGTGTGTATTTTACAGTTGTAAATAAGAACTGATTAAATGATTTCTCCATTGTCTTACAGTCCAAGCTGGGCTATGTAACACTCCTGTTGTGCACGACACATGCTGCAGTGTTTGGCTGGGACAGATTTCTGCAATCAAAGTGGTATAGATGGGGGCTTCCACAAGCATACATGTGGGGCCTGATCATTCCCTGCACTGTGCTGGTTCTAAAGCTGATTCTCATAATACCGTGCGTGGACAAAATGCTCACCAAAATCCGACGGGGCTGGGAGAGTAAACTAGAAAATAAAATGTACGGTAACAAATCGTTATGTATATGAAGAATACTTGGAAGCAGTTTTCCTCTGTTTTAAGCTAGGAAACATTCCCTTGGGAACACAAAGAAGGGAACAATGGGCAGTAATCCCTGATGCCTTGTTTCTGATTCCTTGCCCATGTGTTTCTATATTTTTCCTTGAGGTGCACCTCGACCAATGCATTCAAGCAGCATTTAAATGAGAGTCTGGAGTAAAGGAGCACCGTGCAGCATATTTGTCTGTCTTTATGCTGATCTGGATGACTTCCCAGGGAAGTGGGAAATTGGTCTCTTTTGTTTTTCTTTTTAGCATTTTTTTCCTGCACAGTGTTTGTTTGCTCGTGGTCTGTGATTCTGGGACCTGGGTTCAAATAAATGATAAACTGAATGCATGAAAATACAAATTTGGAGCAGGAGCACGCCATTTGGCCCCATGAGCCTGCATGTCAATTGATAAGATAATGGCTGATCTGATTATTGCCTTAATTCTATTTACCTGCTTACTCTCAATGCCCTTTGACTCCCTTGTCAATCAAGAATCTACTAACTCAGCTTTAAAAATACTCAATCAACTTGCCCCCTGGATAAGAGAATTCCATAGACGAATGACCCTCAGAGAAAAAAATATCCCTCATCTCTCTTAAATGAGAGACCCTTTATTTTTAAACTGTGTCCCCTCGTTCTAGTCTCTCTCATAAGGGGAAGCATCGACTCTTTTTTAAAAATGAACTTAGAGTACCCAATTATTTTTTTTCCAATTAAGGGGCAATTCAACGTGGCCGATCCACCTAACCTGCATATCTTTGGGTTGTGGGGATGAAACACAGACATGGGGAGAACGTGCAAACTCCACACAGACAGACAGTGACCCGGAGCCGGGATCGAACCTGAGTCCTCAGCACCATAGGCAGCAGTGCTAACCACTCGCAGCATCATCCCAGCATCCACCCTTTTAAAGTTCTCCCAAGATCTTACCTGTTTCTGTAAAATTGTCTCTCATTTTTTTAAACTTCAACTGATACAGGCCAGCCTGTCCAACAATTCCTCACATTGTAACGCCCTTGTCTCAGGAATTAGTTGAGTAAATAAACTCTAAGGGCATCCAGATCCCTCTTAACTGCAGAACTCTGCAATCTCACTCCATTTAAATAACTTACTGATTTTCTATTCTTCTTGCCAAAGTAGAAAAGTTCACATTTTCCCAAATTATACTCCATCTCCCAAACTTTTACCCACTCGCTTTATCTATGGACCTTTTCAGACTCTTTTGGTCCTCACAATTTACTTTCCTACCTATGTTTGTACCAACAGAAATTTAGCAATCATGCATTTTGTCCTTTCATCCAAGACATTCATGTAGATGTAAATAGTTGAGGCCTCATCACCGATCCCTTGGCACTTTACCAGTAACATCGTGACTACATACAAATTACCCATTTATCTGTACTCTCTGTTTCCTATTAGCCAATGAATCCTCTATCCATGCTACTGTATTACCCCGACACCATGAGCTCTTACTTTGTGTGGCAACCTTTGATGTAGAACCTTATCAAATGCCTTTTGGAAATCCAAGTACACCATAGCTACAGGTTCCCCTTTATCCATATTGTTTTTTACTCCCTCAAAGAACTCCAATGAATTAGTCAACTATGATTTCCCTTTTTGAAAACCACGTTGGCATTGCCTGATTGCTGTGAGATTTTCTGAAAGCCCTGCTATAACCTCCTTAATAACAGATTCTAGCATTTTCTCTATGACAGATGTTAGGCTAACTGGCCTAACCTTTCGGTACCCTTTTCCTGGTGATGGTAATTGTTTTCAGTTCCTCCCTTTTGCTTTGCATACCTCACCAAGCTGTTCTTGATGCTGACACCAGTGAGGAAGTGTGAGGGATGGAGGTCAGAGTTGGAAACCCATTTTACACCAATGTAATAATAATAATAATAATAATCAGCGCTCATTGTCACATGTAGGCATCAATGGAGTTACTGTGAAAAGCCCCTAGTCGCCACATGCCAGCACCTGTTCGGGGAGGCTGGTACGGGAATTGAACCTGCGCTGCTGGCATTGTTCTGCATTGCAAGCCAGCTATTTAGCCCACTGTGCTAAGCCAGCCCCTGGCCATTTAATAGAAAATGCGGCAGATTTAAAACATGCCGTTGACTTGATCGCGAACATTTGGCAAAACCATTCAATGTTTGAAAGTGTTCCATCCTCCAGCATTAACATCCCTCAGCTTAATGAGGACACGATTCCTAAAATACAATTCTTTGAAAAGAAATCTATATTTCTATTGGCAGGGCTTTGTTTATTTTAAATTTTAGAATGAATGAAAGCCCTCTTGATAGACAGAAACAGGATAGATATCAAAAAGCCTTGCTTCTCATAAATAACCTTGAGGACTCTGACTTATTCTGTACAGTTAATTTATTGTAACTGGGATATCTATTTATCTTTACTTTTCCAACACAGAGGCTGGAATTTTTGGCTCCCGTTCACATTAGATGCGAATAACGGTGAGAGCGCAAAATGTTGCAAGAGGCCCAATTCATGTTATGCGCTGCCGTTGCGATTGGTCCCACCATGGGCAGTGCCCAGGCAGTGCCAGAGGGGTGGGCGTGTCAGGGAGGTGGGAACTTCTACTTTTACTTTTGTGTACCTGGGTGACCTCCAAGAATGCTGCCCTGATCTTTAAAGAAAAAGTTGCTGGTGAAATCTACTCACCAGTGTGATACCGTGCCATTTTTCTCCTCTATGTTGGGAGCAATACGGCAGGGAAAGCCATCGTTGGGGCTGGCAGCTTTAATGTCCCTTTCGCCAACCATTGTGACACTCGGCAAGAAAAGGAAAGATTCTGCCCAGAGATTTTCACACTGCATGCATACATGAGAAATTCAGGCAGACAAATTCACAATTTTCTATTAATTAAATTAGCAGATAAGAAATTTAACTGAGGTGAACACCCAAATTTCCAATATGCATTTCATGTGGTAGCATTTAGTGTTTATGCCTTTTTGAATTTTACATGTACGAAAATAGAATGACAATGACATTGAAAGTACCACTGTCTTTTTAAGGATCTTAGTGAGATAATTTGTAATACCATGTCCTGATAGCAAAAATTTTAATCAAGTTGTCTTCTTCAGTAATCTGTACACAGTATGTAATTCTATGCAACTATAAACAAAACCTTTGTATCTATACATGCATTCCAGGAACGGAAAGACCTACAGTACACCCACAAATCTTTGTCAGAGGCAGGACAAGTTAATAAAGATGTTTGAAAAGATACAGGATCCTGGGCTTTACAAATAGAGGGATAGGGTACAAACACACAAAAGTTGAGCTATACCTTTATGATTCACTTTGGCCTATCCTGGAGAATTGTGTCCCATCTAAGCACCACACTTAAGGAAGAATGTCAAGGCCTTGGAGAAGATGCAGAGATCTACCAGAATGATAAAGGATAAGAGACTGCAGTTATGTAGAGAAGAAGCCAGGATTTTCTTGAAGCAGAGAAAATCAAGGGGAATTTAACAGGTGTGTTCAAAATTATGAATAGATGGGGTGATCGCTGACAAGGAGAGATGGTAACCAAAGAATACAGATTTAAGATAATTGGCTAAAAAAGAGGGAGGGTGGGGCAATGACAATTGTATTTTTAACTCCATATGTTACTGTGAACTGGAATGCACAGCCCAAAAAAGTGGCAGAATATGATTCAGTCATCAGATTCAAAAAAGGAATTGAGGATAAACATGAAAAGGAATAAGTTTCAGACCAATGGAGAAAGAGTGGGGAGTAGAAGTAATATCTTTCTGGAACTAGCACAGGAGACAAGTGATTAAATAGCATCTGATCATGCTCCATTGTTATTGATTTTATGATTATGTAGAATGATGATAAAACTTAACATGACAATGTTAATTCATAGCTATTTTAAGATTTCTTTTTTATTCCGATAACAGCAAAATATGTTATAGCTCTTGCAAAGTAGGTTTCTCATTGTTCTTCAGGACATATTTATATCCTATGTCTGGCTGCAAGTTTGCAATGTTGCTATTGTCATGCATTAAAAGAAGTTTCAATAAAACAGTCAGGTGAAATGTTTGCGAGTTTTGGCATGTAACTAAATTTATTTACTTGTAGATGAAGCAAAACAACAACAATCACCACTGTGCATTCATTGTTCTGCACTCACCAAAAGATGTTCTGTAACACTTTACCATGAATGGAAACAATTTGCCCAGATCACCTATTCATTCCCCAATTATTTCATAATTAGGTGCCATTAACCTTGGCCACCGGCATTTTGCCGACTGTATGTAGCCTCCCTACAACACCCTGAGAGGGCCATTAGTACCAGGTGCCTCACAGTTGACAAAGAGGTCATGCAGGAAAACTAACTCGCATCCCCAGTGGTTCCCGCTGGAGGGCTTTTCCATCTGGTTCATGAAGCCTTCAGCCCGCGGGCATCATTAATTTCTTTGTATCACATACCCTTCAGAGGCTTGAGGTCCTCTATCTGCTTCAGTCGCACCCGCCTCTCTCAGTGACACGGCCAAAGTTTTGAGTTGCCTGCCCTCTGATTGGAAGCTTGCCTTCAGTCCTTAATTAGACAATTATAAGAACATAAGAACATAAGAACTAGGAGCAGGAGTAGGCCATCTGGCCCCTCGAGCCTGCTCCGCCATTCAATGAGATTATGGCTGATCTTTCTGGACTCAGCTCCACTCTCCGGCCCGTACACCATATCCCCGAATCCCTTTATTCTTTAGAAAGGTATCTATCTTTTTCTTAAAAACGTTTAAAGAAGGAGCCTCAACTGCTTCACTGGGAAAGGAATTCCAGAGATTCACAACCCTTTGGGTGAAGACGTTCCTCCTAAACTCGGTCCTAAATCTACTTCCCCTTATTTTGAGGCTATGCCCACTAGTTCTGCTTTCCCCGACCAGTGGAAACAACCTGCCCGCATCTATCCTATCAATTCCCTTCATAATTTTATATGTTTCAATAAGATCCCCCCCGCATCCTTCTAAACTATCGACCTGGGTGTGACCGATTTGGAAACCTTGGATGAAAGAGAAAATGTTGGAAAATCTCAGCAGGTCTGGCAGCATCTGTAGGGAGAGAAGAAAACTAACGTTTTGAGTCCGATGACTCTTTGTCAAAGCTGGAAACCTTGGGCTTCATTTAACTAAATGGGAACAAAGTCCCATAGCGAGCATGTTTAGCCATGTATTTCCCGGCATTCGTAGCGCCGAGAAATACAACGCTGTTAAACGCACTCTCGGTTAGATAGGGGCCTCCGCAGGGAACATGCGGCCCGAGGCTGCACATAGCCCCATTTTGTGCAATGAGTAGCTCCGCTCGACGGAACTCCTCAGTGCAGCAAGAGATCGGGAAACCATTTTTAAATGGCATCCCGATCTCTGGAGCCCCTGATATCATGCAGCACTTACCCAACAATAATTTTCTTACTGACACAGTTTGGGTTCCACCAGGGCCACTTAGCTCCTGACCTCATTACAGCCTTGGGCCAAACATGGACAAAAGAGCTGAAGTTAAGAGGTAATGTGAGAGCGACAGCCCTTGACATCAAGGGTGCATTTGCCCAAGTGTAGCATAAGACCATAAGACCATAAGACATAGGAGCGGAAGTAAGGCCATTCGGCCCATCGAGTCCACTCCGCCATTCAATCATGGCTGATTTCAACTCCATTTACCCGCTCTCTCTCCATAGCCCTTAATTCCTCGAGAAATCAAGAATTCATCAACTTCTGTCTTAAAGACACTCAACATCCCGGCCTCCACCGCCCTCTGTGGCAATGAATTCAACAGACCCACCACTCTCTGACTGAAGAAATTTCTCCTCATCTCTGTTCTAAAGTGACTCCCTTTTATTCTAAGGCTGTGCCCCGGGTCCTAGTCTCCTCTGCTAATGGAAACAACTTCCCTACATCCACCCGATCAAAGCCATTCATTATCTTGTAAGTTTCTATTAGATCTCCCCTCAACCCCCTAAACTCCAATGAATATAATCCCAGGATCCTCAGACGTTCACCGTATGTTAGGCCTACCATTCCTGGGATCATCCGTGTGAATCTCCGCTGGACCCGCTCCAGTGCCAGTATGTCCTTCCTGAGGTGTGGGGCCCAAAATTGCTCACAGTATTCTAAATGGGGCCTAACTAATGCTTTAAAAAGCTTCAGAAGTACATCCCTGCTTTTATATTCCAAGCCTCTTGAGATGAATCACAACATTGCATTTGCTTTCTTAATTACGGACTCAACCTGCAAGTTTACCTTTAGAGAATCCTGGACTAGGACTCCCAAGTCCCTTTGCACTTCAGCATTATGAATTTTGTCACCGTTTAGAAAATAGTCCATGCCTCTATTCTTTTTTCCAAAGTGCAAGACCTCGCACTTGCCCACGTTGAATTTCATCAGCCATTTCTTGGACCACTCTCCTAAACTGTCTAAATCTTTCTGCAGCCTCCCCACCTCCTCCATACTACCTGCCCCTCCACCTATCTTTGTATCATCGGCAAACTTAGCCAGAATGCCCCCAGTCCCGTCATCTAGATCGTTAATATATAAAGAGAACAGCTGTGGCCCCAACACTGAACCCTGCGGGACACCACTCGTCACCGGTTGCCATTCCGAAAAAGAACCTTTTATCCCAACTCTCTGCCTTCTGCCTGACAGCCAATCGTCAATCCATGTTAGTACCTTGCCTCGAATACCATGGGCCCTTATTTTACTCAGCAGTCTCCCGTGAGGCACCTTATCAAAGGCCTTTTGGAAGTCAAGATAGATAACATCCATTGGCTCTCCTTGGTCTAACCTATTTGTTATCTCTTCAAACATCTCTAACAGGTTTGTCAGGCACGACCTCGCCTTACTAAATCCATGCTGACTTGTCCTAATCTGACCCTGCACTTCCAAGAATTTAGAAATCTCATCCTTAACAATGGATTCTAGAATCTTGCCAACAACCGAGGTTAGGCTAATTGGCCTATAATTTTCCATCTTTTTCCTTGTTCCCTTCTTGAACAGGGGGGTTACAACAGCGATTTTCCAATCCTCTGGGACTTTCCCGGACTCCAGTGACTTTTGAAAGATCATAACTAACGCCTCCACTATTTCTTCAGCTATCTAGGAGCCCTCGCAAAACTGAAGTCACTGGGAATTGGGGTAAAACTCTCCACTGGATGGAGTCATGCCTGGCACAAAGAAAGATGTTTGTGGTTGTTGAGGGTTAATCATCTCGGCCCCAGGACATCGCTGCAGGAGGTCTTCAGGGTAGTGTCCAATATTTTCAGCTGTTTCTTCAATGACCTTCCTTCATCATAAGGTCAAAAGTGGGAATGTTTGCGGATGATTGTACAATGTTCAGCATCATTTGTGATTCCTCAGATGCTGAACAATCTATGTCCAAATGCAGAAAGACCTGAACAATATTCAGGCTGCGGCTGGTAAGCAGCAAGTAATATTCGCACTATCAGGCAATGACCATCTCCAACATAAGAGAATATAACTATTCTACCCTTGACACTCAATGGCATTACAATGCTGAATCCACAAACTATCATTATCCTGGCAGTTACCATTGACCAGAAACTGAACAGGATAGCTATATGAGTACTATGACTACATTAATGGGTCAGAGGCTTAGAATTCTACAGTGAGTAATTCACCTTGTAATTCCCCAAAGCCTGTCCACCAACTACAAGGCACAAGTTCGGAGTGTGATGGAGTATTCTTGACTTGCCTGGGTGAGTGCAGCTCCAGAAATACTGAAGAAGCCTAATAATGTTTGGAACAAAGCAGCCAGCTCAATTGGCAATCCATTCACCACTTTAAACAATCACTCCCTCCGCTAATGAGGCACAGTGCAACAGTGTTTACCATCAGCACCTGCCAAATCAGCAACTTCGTCCAACCAGAAGGACATGGACTGCACCTTCAGTTTCCATCCAAGACACATACCATCCTTCCTTGGAACTTGTATTAACCCCGCGAGAACTCCCCATGGGGCTGGTGGAATACATAAGAACTAGGAGCAGGGGTAGGCCACCTGGCCCTTCGAGCCTGCTCCGCCATTCAATGAGATCATAGCTGATCTTTTGTGGACTCAGCTCGATTTTCCCACCCGAACACCATAACCCTTTATTCCTTTATTCTTCAAAAAAACTATTTATCTTTACTTTGAAAACATTTAATGAAGGAGCTTCAACTGCTTCACTGGGCAGGGAATTCCATAGATTCACAACCCTTGGTGAAGAAGTTCCTCCTAAGCTCAGTCCTAAATCTACTGGGGCTGGTTTAGCTAGGGGCTAGTTTAGCACAGTGGGCTAAACAGCTGGCTTGTAATGCAGAACAAGGCCAGTAGCGCGGGTTCAATTCCCATACCAGCCTCCCCGAACAGTCGCCAGAATGTGGCAACTCGGGGCTTTTCACAGTAACTTCATTGAAGCCTACTTGTGACAATAAGTGATTATTATTATTATTACTTCCCCTTATTTTGAGGCTATGCCCCCAGTTCTGCTTCCACCCGCCAGTGGAAACAACCTGCCCGCATCTATCCTATCTATTCCCTTCATAATTTTATATGTTTCTTTAAAGTCCCCCGCATCTTCTAAATTCCAACGAGTAGATTCCCAGTCCACTCAACCTCTCCTCGTAATCCAACCCCCTCAGGTCTGGGATTAATCTACTGAATCTCCTCTGCACACCCTCCAGCGCCAGTACATTCTTTCTCAGATAAAGAGACCAAAACTGAACACAATACTCCAGGTGTGGGCTCACTAACGCCTTATACAGTTATTGCATAACCTCCCTAGTCTTAAACTCCACCCCTGTAGCAATGAAGGACAAAACTCCATTCGCTTTCTTAATCATCTGTTGCACCTGTAAACCAACTTTTTGCGACTTATGCACTGGGACACCCAGGTCCCTCTGCACAGCAGCATGTTTTAATATTTTATCATTTAAATAATAATCCCTTTTGCTGTTATTCCTACCAAAATGGATAACCTCATATTTGTCAACATTGTATTCCATCTGCCAGACCCTAGCCCATTCACGTAGCCTATCCAAATCCCTCTGCAGACTTCCAGTATCATCTGTACTTTTTGCTTTACCATTCATCTTAGTGTCGGCTGCAAACTTGGACACATTGCACTTGGTCCCCAACTCCAAATCATCTATGTAAATTGTGAACAAGCAAATCATCTATGTAACTTGTGAACAAATCCGAGCTCCCCTGCTGCGGGGCGGAGGCCTAACAGTGGGGCTGCTTAAATCAGACAGATAAAAGCCGATCAGGAAAGGAACCGGCATCTTCGGATGGTCCCGGCTGGGACTGGATGTACTGCCCGCTGCATTGCAGCTTTGTATTTCTTTTACTGAAGAGTTTAAGCCTGGTCAGGATTCCTGCGAATATTGAATAACTATATTGTCGTTCTTTCACTGTTGCTGGGTCAATATCCTGGCACTCCCTTCCTACAGCAAATGAACTGCAGCTGTTCAAAAAGGTGGCTGAGCATCACTTTCTCAAGGACAATTAGAGATCTGCAATAAATGCTGGTCAAGCCAGAAACACCTGCCTCCCATGAATGAATTTTAAAATTTACTCGGATTGCTGAGGCACCACCGCAGGGAATTGACAGTGCCTCTATGGAGCATCCTTTCTCAGGGTGACAGCATTCATGTTGCCACCACTGCCACCCTGCCAGTGACTGGATAGCTTACATTCACCAACATGACACTCTGTGCATTGTCACACGCCAACTGCACATTGATGAAGTGTTAACCCTTGCAGTTCTGGTACATCCTCCCAGTTAGATGTGGGGCCCTCCGAGCCATGCATGTGCAGTCAATGGCTCTCTATAGCATTGGGAATCCTGCATCCCAAATAATCACCTCCCTGATGTAGTAATGGAGGGCCAACTGGGAAGTGTTGCCTATGCTGCCTGCTCCTTCCTGAAAAGAGCCCTATCGAAGGAGGTAACACAATTCAGTGGCCACCTCCTTGATGAAATGCAGGCCCCTGCCAAAGGCTCCTAGTTGAGGTGGGAGTATGGGAAATGCTCCTGAATACCCTTTGTAAGTATTGTATTCTGCTGAGAATGCTTCGCCTCCTTTGCACAGAATTTCTCCTATCTGCACCCTGAGCACATGTCACATTGCAACTCAAGACATACCTCAATTTTCTTTCATTGATTTACGGGATGTGGGCATCGCTGCTCAGGCCTGCATTTATTGCCCATCCCTAGTTGCCCTTCATAAGATGGTGATGGGTTGTCTTCTTGAACCGCTGCAGTCCTTGAGGTGTAGGTACACCCACTATGCTGTTAGGGAGAGAGTTCCAGGATGCTGCCTCAGTGACAGTGAAGGAGCGGCGATAGATTTCCCAGTCAGGGTGGTGAGTGATTTAGAGGGGAGCCTCCAGGTGGTAGGGTTCCCAGGTATCTGCTGCTCTTGTCCTTCTAGATAGTAGTGATCATTATGTTCGACAGTGTTCTCTAAGGAATCTTGGTGAGTTACTGCAGTGCATCCTGTAGATAGTACACATGGCTGCCACTGTTCATCGATGGTGGAGGGTTGGAATGTTTGTGGAAGGGGGAACAATCAAGTGGGCTGCTTTATCCTGGATGGTGTTGGCCCTCCATTACTACATCAGGGAGGTGATTATTTGGGATGCAGGATTCCCAATGCTATAGAGAGCCATTGACTGCACATGCATGGCTCGGAGGGCCCCACATCTAAATGGGAGGATGTACCAGAATTACAAGGGTTAACACTTCATCAATGTGCAGTTGGCGTGTGACAATGCACAGAGTGTCATATTGGTGAATGTAAGCTATCCAGTCACTGGCAGGGTGGCAGTGGTGGCAACATGAATGCTGTCACCCTGAGAAAGGATGCTCCATAGAGGCACTGCCAAGTCCCTGCGGTGGTGCCTCAGCAATCCGAGTAAATTTTAAAATTGAGTTTTCCCCGAGTCCCATTGACTGCAGTTTAGTCAGGGCTCCTTGATGCATTACTCGGTCAAATGATGATTTGATGTAACTCTCACCTCACCTCTGGCATTTAGCTCTAGTTTCTGTAAATATATTTTTTTTGGAGTGTTGTTGGACCTGCACTCATGCAATTGGAGACTATTCCATTATACTCCTGAGTTGTGCCTTATAGATGGTGAATAGGCTTTGGGGGGGTCAGGAGGTGAGATACTCGCCATAGGATTCTTAGTCTTTGACCTGCTCTGGTAGCCACAGTATTAATGTGGCCAGTCCAGTTCAGTTTCTGATCAATGGTAACCCCCAGGTTGTTGATTGTGGGCGATTCAGCGATGGTAATACCATTGAATGTCAAAGGGCAATGGTTAGATCCTCTCTTGTAGGAGGTGGTCATTGCCTGCCATTTATGTGGGGCGAATGTAACTCGCCACTTGTCAGCCCAAGCCTGAATATTGCATTTGGACATGGACTGCTTCATTATCTGAGGAGTCACAAACGGTGCTGAACATTGTGCAGTCATCCACAAACATCCCCACTTCGAACTGTGTAATGGAAGCGAGGTCATTGATGAAACGGATGAAGAAGATTGGACCTAGGACACTACCCTGAGGAATTCCTGCAGTGATGTCCTGAAGCTGAGATGATTGACCTCCAACCACCACAACCATCTTCCTTTGTGCCAGGTATGACTCCAACCAGCGGAGAGTTTTCCCCGAGTCCCATTGACTGCAGTTTAGTCAGGGCCCCTTGATGCATTACTCGGTCAAATGATGCTTTGATGTCACTCTCACCTCACCTCTGGCATTCAGCTCTAGTTTCTGTAAATATTTTTGTTTTCTGCTGACAAGTTATAAAACTCCCTTGACTTCCCTGTCAGGTGTAGCAACACTCCCTTTAAAATACAAATCTCAAAATATCCTTCAAGGGCTTACCACAGAACTTCCACGGCCATTTCAAGCACAAAAGTAAGCCAAGTCACCTCAGCTGCAAACTAGATGGCTGGTCCTTTAAATAACTTCAGTGGAGGCAGGAGGAAGTAAGACTGGGGGTGGGCCGGTGGGTGGGACAAGGACCTTGTGTACTTCAGACCATAAGACCATAAGACATAGGAGCGGAAGTAAGGCCATTCGGCCCATCGAGTCCACTCCACCATTCAATCATGGCTGATTTCAACTCCATTTACCCGCTCTCTCTCTCCATAGCCCTTAATTCCTTGAGAAATCAAGAATTTATCAACTTCTGTCTTAAAGACACTCAATGTCCCGGCCTCCACCGCCCTCTGTGGCAATGAATTCCACACACCCACCACTCTCTGGCTGAAGAAATTTCTCCTCATCTCTGTTCTAAAGTGACTCCCTTTTATTCTAAGGCTGTGCCCCCGGGTCCTAGTCTCCCTGCTAATGGAAACAACTTCCCTACATCCACCCTATCTAAGCCATTCATTATCTTGTAAGTTTCTATTAGATCTCCCCTCAACCTCCTAAACTCCAATGAATATAATCCCAGGATCCTCAGACGTTCATCGTATGTTAGGCCTAGTGCATATGGAGCTGTCTTTAATTAGGAGAAGGCATTAACTGGACCTGTGCTGTCCAAATTGGCCGAACTTGTTTAAAATTAGCTTTGCATACTGTTTAACATATTTAATTACCCATTCTGCATGCATTCAGCACAGACATGCTAACGCCCATACATTTATCATATGTTGTAGAAGGGACTTTAGTTGGTGGATTAGTTGCCTTAATACTCTGTATTCATTTTAACCGGCTGCTTGACTATATTTCATGGAAATAGGCACTTGGCAAAGCATGATGGATATTTAGCCTTATCTTTAGTCAAGAAGTTCTGTATGAAACAGTCGGAAGGTCATACAATGTAAACAAGCATACAGCTGCACATTGTTTTGCTGACAGCAGACAATTATTATTTTTCTTAGACGAGGAACTCAAGGCCTGCTATTAAACTCTAACTCCGGCCTGCTCGCGTTTCTGTCTTTTTGCTAATCTAAAGAATGCCTTTTATCCTAGATATTGCTTACTGTATCATATAAATTGCTTGCATTACTTCTGTAAAGCGGGGACATTTGGAATGACTGTGGTCTCTCTAATCCCCCCACGAACTTCGTGTTAAATAAAGGACCTTTGGTGAAAACTCGAAGTGCTGACTTATAATTTCTTCAACATACGTCATGCAGGCCATATCAGACGTACCCTGAAGCGGTGTGCCCAGCGTTTTCATTTCTCATTCGCGGCACAGTATGGGTTCCAGTGGCATTAGGTGAACCGGACATTCTGAATTCTCCCTCAATGTACCCGAACAGGCGACATAGTGTGGCGATTGGGTGTTTTCACAGTAACTTCATTGCAGTGTTAATGTAAGCCTACTTGTGACACTAATAAAGATTATTATTATGAACTACATCAAGTACAAAGTAACTAACTCTATAACTCCTCTACTCATCTTGAAGAAACTTTGGCTGTCGGAACTGATTTTTAGACGGACCCCTGCTTCCAGTAAGTTCTGCAACATTCTCTATACATATCAAATTTTTGGATGATTGATTACATCTAATTGACTCCTATTATAAAATGTGTTCACAATTTGTGAGGTATTCCAAGAAGGTAGCCCCAGTGTACGGTAGGGTATTTACTGTATACCGAACTTACCTCCAAAAATATTTTAAGAGAATATTTTTAGTATGTCGGTAATATTTTGGCAGTTTATGAATTAACTTGCTTTTAAAATCCTGCTGGATATTGTGCAATATTTGCCTGTGGGAAAATTCATGTGGTGCCCAAGCAGTACAAACATTTGTAATGCATCTACTTTCTTAGCTATGAGCTCTCCAAGTTAAAAAAAAATGCATGGAAAATATTGCCTCATTGAGTCTTGCTTAATACTGGTAATACCTAAAATGAGTCCAATGGCATACCGGCATCACAAACACAAAAGAATCCTTTCAGCTCAGCAAATAAAAACAAACAGTAATTACAAACTCTAAAGAAGTGAATCATTAATAACAAGAAAATGAACATCGAAGGGCTTAGAAAAAAGTGAAAGAAAGCAGTTTACATATACTGTACCAAACTAGTTTTTATTCTGACTGTTATTGCGTAAAAGCAGGATGCTCATTTTTCAAACGGCAGTAATCCCACAGGAAAAAAATCTGTATTAGCAGTTAATTTAGTTTTAATGGGCTGGATTGTGTGGAATGCTTGTGTCGATCTAACTGGGGGTTGCTGAACTCTGGCGAAGAGCAAGTAACTGAGCACAGAGCAGGAATTAATCTGCGACTGCCTGGTTGGGGGATGTAGCTGAGAATCTAGGAAGTTGTGGAATGTGAGAAATGGAGAGATTTGGGGAGAGACAAAATGAGCAGAGACAGGAGTAAAGGAGAAAGAACATGCACAGTTCGGAAACTCCAGGAATGGGGAGGGAGAATCTGGCAACCATCCATCATGTGCAGGCAACAGAGTGAAGTAAACAAAAATGTAGGTATTAAAGTACTAGCTCAACTAGTTTGTCTTTTGATGACTTACTGAACAAGATGCAAGGGAGCACAGTTTGGTACCTTCACATGCAGCTATGAGAGGTACACTAATTCATTCAGAAACACTGGAAGATTTTGGAAGTGTCATGAGTTGGAAGGTCGAGCAAAATTGAGATAAAATTAATTGAAACTAATTAGAAATAGTTTAAAAATGATATAGAAATAGATTCAGGAAAACTGATAAAATTAAGTATTTTGTTCCTATGTGTCCCTCTGTACCAAGATTAAAATGTAATGATGTAAATATCGAGAGAAGTGTTAACACTTAGCAAACCTGACTGTTAACTGGTTGTACTTTCACAGTAAAAGCTAAGTCAAAGAACAAAATCTTGATGTCACAGAAGAGCTGTCCAGCCAACTTTTTAAAATTAATTGTGGAACAAGCACAGAGATTTGATACTTTCCTGTGGTCATGCGTGCTCATCAGAAATTTGTGGCAGGGTTCGAGTTCTGGCAGATGTGCAAAGGGGTGGAGCAAAAGACACACTGACCTCTAAAACTTGATCATAGACTTTAAATATGAGGCTCAGTTTGAAAGATAAACAGTTCTAGGCTCTATCTATACATCATCTCAAGTGAAAGCTGTTTATTCTTTGTTTTAACTGTCCTCATTTACCAGTCCAGCCAACCAAAATAAGGAAGGTAAGAGCATTTAATATATTTCAAATTTTTTGAGCTTATTACATAATTAGTTGCACATTTCAACAACTTATCTTTATAAACTTTTATAAACTTATTGATTTTACCAACTGGAATTGCTATAAACAAGCGTTTGAGTCACAAATAATTTCACAACATTGACAAAACATTTATTTTCTAATTTTTTTCTTAGTGTTCTTTTCTTGCTTTCAATGGAAATGTTACTGAAGTGGATGCAACTTTTTGTTTGGTCCTAGATATATCATTCATTGGACAATTAGACAACGCACTTGCTGTTTTGTGACATTTTGACTCATTCTGAACTCCTGTTCACTTCTAAAATCTTCTGATTCTGTTTCAGATTTTTATAAATTTTGATTATGATATGCAGGTAAATTGACCATTCTCAAGGTACCAGTGAGGAGCAACGCTCAATAAGTTGAACACTGGTGAATTTGAGCTGCAGCCCTATTTTTGACCCCAGATTCCTTTTGATTGTTTGGTTTGGATCCTTTCACATGACAGCAATTTTCTTTTAAAATATTTATGGAACCAGTTATACCTGCAGCTCTTTTCTTGAATAAAATAAGTTATTGCTTATATTTGATGTGATGTGATGTAGTGCTAAAAAATTCACGAGCTTTCTCCTCTGGCATTACTATGGCACAGAGAGATTGGCAGCTACATTTGAGAGACAGGCCTGGCATCTCCAGGGCTTCTGGGCCAGACTATTTCCAGAAGAAATACAGGCAGCTGCCAATAGACAATAGTTGTGCATCTTGCCATACTTTGAGTGGAAAGTAATATGTAGCACTTGCTTGTGACATACAGGACAAGTTATAAGAATGACTTAAGACAGTTAATAAAATCAGTTCCTTTGTTCAGAGTGTAGATTTCACTCGGTCAAATATTTACTTTCCAGAGTAGTCCAGGGCAATGGAATAGCATTATTGCGATTGTCACCACAGCCTCAATCATTTCTGTGAACTCCATTTTACATTGCTTCATAGTACTAGACATTCTGCACTTGTCCAATGCTTTTGAGTAAAGGAGATAGAAGCAGTGGGAATTACAATGGAAATTACAATCATAAAACCCTGCCTGTTTGTTAATGTGGCATCAGGAGATGAAAATACAGCTCAAACCCAAACCTTTGAAAAACATTTCAGAAACGTATCAATGGGTTGGTAATGTAGTTTACTGGATATGAACCAAATCTGTCTTCACCCATGAAGGTCTTTCATCAGTTAAGCCTCAAACTCAGATGGACTCATGAACGTTTAAGAGTTCATCATTTTCCTGTCAAAAATGAAGGACTTTATGATATGTGACGAGAAAAACAAGACGTACAGTGATCCTAATAATAATAATAATCTTTATTATTGTCACAAGTAGGCTAACTTCAATGAAGTTACTGTGAAAAGCCCCTAGTCGCCACACTCCGACGCCTTTCGGGTACACAGAGGGAGAATTCAGAATATCCAATTCACCTCACAAGCACGTCTTTCGGGACTTGTGGGAGAAAAGCAGAGCACCCGGAGGAAACCCATGCAGACACGGGGAAACATGCAGACTCCACACAGTGATCCAAGCCGGGAATTGAACCCAGGATCCTTGTGCTGTGATGCGACAGTACTAACCACTGTGCTACCGTGCCGCCCATAATAGTGACAGGACTGGTTTCACACATTTGCAGAATCTTCCTGGCCCCGGGAGGCAGGTTTGGGGGTGAGAGCTTCTTGTGGAAACTTGTGGAAAACCCCACCAGAGTGGCTCACCACATTCGACTGCCATCCGGTTAGTTTCACAAGGCTGAATACCACCAAAAGCAGTAACCCAGCTTGAGGGAGTCAGATTGGCAATAATTAAAGCCTCCCCTACAATCAGTGGCCATTTCCTGAAATTAATGGAATTTTCTCAGCATCACATACCCATCTGTTGTGTCGGGAATATATGCTTCAACGGCAGTCTTGACAATGGGAGGTCACATTCAAGCTTGAATGAAATATCTGTATCAGGACTCAATTAAGTTTTGCACAGTCGTGGCGGCCTGCCCCGTGTGCTGACTGTGAGACGTGGCCTCATCAGAGAGGTGGAACTCAGGGGAGCTGGTGGCTACCATCGCCACACCATGGGACTTGTCCGGGTTGCCACCCAGGCATGGCCGCCACCGACTGCGTGATGCCTTAGACTCCTTCACTGATGGTGCCGGCATCATCCACCAGGCTCTCCACTGTTGGCCTCCGTGCCACACATTACCGGTGATATCTCCTACAGCCGTAGCCTTTGGGACTACTCCAAACGGCCATGGATCTGCGGGAGTGTCACTGACATCTCCTTCTGAATGTCCTGACCACTCCCCATCATCTTTATCAGCTCCGGGTATATCTCTTCCATTGGCTCAGCATCAGGCTGGGACCTAGGTGGTCATGTGGGAGGCTGGAGAGGGGGCTTCCAGGATGGGCCGGCACTGTCGGCTGGAGGACCTGCGGGAGAATGGACATGTGGTCAGTGGGAGGGATGGGTCAGTCAGTATGACAATAACAACTCACATTTGACAGGTCCTTCAGGTGGAGCCCGGTGGTTCCTCACCTTTGCTGCGTCCGCCAGCCTCCACATTGGTGACCGCCCTGTCCCAGTCATCTCCAGGTCCCGCTCCTCGAAGGAGGTGAGGATTCTCAAGCCTGGCACCCCACCGCCAGTCTGGGCCCTCTCCCAATGATTGTGGGAGAGCTTTTCCTGAGGAAACACAGAGAGGGCATCGTTAGCCACACACGTGGTTCATAGTGATGGGGGTTAGTGTGTGAAGTGTTGGAGGGTTTGAAGGGAGGGAGGATGAAGGAAGGTTTGAAGGGAGAGGGGGGTGAAGGGAAGGTTGGGGGATTGATGGGGGGTGAAGGGTGGGTTGGATGGGTTGAAGGGAGAGGGAGTGGAGGGAGGGTTGAGGATCGCATGGAGAGTTTTTGGTGGGTGGATGCTCACGTGGGGGCGGAAAGTTTTCGGGGAAGGGCGGCGTTGGTGTCTACTAACTCATGCTGCCTGGTGTAGGTCATTGACCTTTTTCTGACAGTGGAGGCCAGTCCTCCTGGTCACACTCACGCGCTCACAGCTGCTGGAACCTCGTCCCAGGAAACACTGGCTGTCCTGTGACTGACTCTCAGGGACCCTCAGGGGAACAAAGCATCTCTCCTGGCCCCACTGCATCTAGATCTGCATCTTGAATCTTGGGGCTGGTCTACTTGATGCCATTTTTGCGAGCTGGCTGGTGCTGGCTGAACAAGTGCTGCTTAAGTGCTGCTCAACCTTGATAGCGGCCGGGGTGCGGGGGGGGGGGGGGGGGGGGGGTGAGCATGGCGCCGGTGAATTGGCTAGCAAGCCTTCATTTGAACTTTGAATACCATTGCTGGCTGCAAGCGTTGCGAAGCTCGCTGCAGTTCCCGCTCACTACCACAGTTAGAAAGCTTTCCAGAGAATCGCGCCCAATATCTCCTTGTAATTTTCTGCCATCATCTAGGCTGCCTACAATGCCACCTAACTTTGTATTATCCGCAAATCTGGATATATGACTTTCTATGCCATCATCCAAGTCATTAATGAATAGTGTGAATATTCCGGCCCCATCACAGATCCCTATGGTACACCACCAGTCACCTCCTGCCAATTAAAGTAACTACCCAATATCCCCACTCTCTTTTGCCTGCCACTCAACCAATTTCCTAACCATGTCAATAACTTGGCCTGAACTCCGAGGGCATCTACTTTAGTTAACAGTCTCGTGTGTGGGACTTTATCAAATGCCTTCTGGAAGTCCATATAAATGACATCCATAGACATTTCCCTGTTCACTACTTAAGTCACCTCTTCAAAATATTCAATAAGATTAGTCAGGCATGACCTTCCCTTCACGAATCAATGCTGGCTCTTCCTGACCAGCCAAAAATTATCAAGATGTTCATTTACCCCATCCTTGATTGCCTTGTTAATTAGGAATGAAATTAAATCAATAGCACTAAACGACATAGGGTCAGATGATGTGGAGTCTGTGTGGGTAGAGTTGAGGAACCACAAAGGCAAAAAAACCATAATGGGAGTTATGTACAGGCCTCCTAACAGTGGTCAGGACCGTGGGCACAAAATGCACCACGAAATAGAAAGTGCATGTCAGAAAGGCAAGGTCACAGTGATCATGGGGGACTTCAATATGCAGGTGGACTGGGTAAATAATGCTGCCAGTGGACCCAAGGAAAGGGAATTCATTGAATGTTTACAGGAGGGCTTTTTGGAACAGCTTGTGATGGAGCCCACGAGGGAACAGGCCATTCTGGACTTAGTGTTATGTAATGAGCCAGACTTGATTAAAGATCTTAAAGTAAGGGAACACTTAGGAGGCAGTGATCATAATATGGTAGAATTCAATCTGAAATTTGAAAGAAAGAAGGTAGAATCAGATGTAAAGGTGTTACAGTTAAATAAAGGTAACTACAGGGGCATGAGGGAGGAACTGACGAAAATTGACTGGGAGCAGAGCCTAGTGGGAAAGACAGTAGAACAGCAATGGCAAGAGTTTCTGGGAGTAATTGAGGACACAGTACAGAGGTTCATCCCAAAGAAAAGAAAGGTTATCAGAGGGGGGATTAGGCAGCCATGGCTGACAAAGGAAGTTAGGGAATGCATCAAAGCAAAAGAGAAAGCCTATAATGTGGCAAAGAGTAGTGGGAAGTCAGAAGGTTGGGAAGGCTACAAAAACAAACAGAGGATAACAAAGAGAGAAAGAAGGAAAGAGAGGATCAAATATGAAGGTAGGCTAGCCAGTAACATTAGAAATGATAGTAAAAGTTTCTTTAAATACATTAAAAACAAACGGGAGGCAAAAGTTGACATTGGGCCACTCCAAAATGACGCTGGTAATCTAGTGATGGGAGACAAGGAAATAGCTGAGGAACTAAATAAGTACTTTGCGTCAGTCTTCACAGTAGAAGACATGAGTAATATCCCAACAATTCCGGAGAGTCAGGGGGCAGAGTTGAATATGGTAGCCATCATAAAGCAGAAAGTGCTAGAGAAACTAAGAGGTCTAAAAATTGATAAATCTCCGGGCCCAGATGGGCTACATCCTAGAGTTCTAAAGGAGATAGCTGAAGAAATAGTGGAGGCGTTAGTTATGATCTTTCAAAAGTCACTGGAGTCAGGGAAAGTCCCAGAGGATTGGAAAATCGCTGTTGTAAACCCCCCTGTTCAAGAAGGGAACAAGGAAAAAGATGGAAAATTATAGGCCAATTAGCCTAACCTCGGTTGTTGGCAAGATTCTACAATCCATTGTTAAGGATGAGATTTCTAAATTCTTGGAAGTGCAGGGTCGGATTAGGACAAGTCAGCATGGATTTAATAAGGGGAGGTCGTGCCTGACAAACCTGTTAGAGTTCTTTGAAGAAAGAACAAATAGGTTAGACCAAGGAGAGCCAATGGATGTTATCTATCTTGACTTCCAAAAGGCCTTTGATCAGGTGCCTCACGGGAGACTGCTTAGTAAAATAAGGGCCCATGGTATTCGAGACAAGGTACTAACATGGATTGACAATTGGCTGTCAGGCAGAAGGCAACGAGTTGGGATAAAAGGTTCTTTTTCGGAATGGCAACCGGTGACGAGTGGTGTCCCGCAGTGTTCAGTGTTGGGGCCACAGCTGTTCTCTTTATATATTAACGATCTAGATGACGGGACTGGGGGCATTCTGGCTAAGTTTGCCGATGATACAAAGATAGGTGGAGGGGCAGGTGGTATGGAGGAGGTGGGGAGGCTGCAGAAAGATTTAGACAGTTTAGGAGAGTGGTCCAAGAAATGGCTGATGAAATTCAACGTGGGCAAGTGCGAGGTCTTGCACTTTGGAAAAAAGAATAGAGGCATGGACTATTTTCTAAACGGTGACAAAATTCATAATGCTGAAGTGCAAAGGGACTTGGGAGTCCTAGTCCAGGTTTCCCTAAAGGTAAACTTGCAGGTTGAGTCCGTAATTAAGAAAGCAAATGCAATGTTGTCATTCATCTCAAGAGGCTTGGAATATAAAAGCAGGGGTGTACTTCTGAAGCTTTATAAAGCATTAGTTAGGCCCCATTTAGAATACTGTGAGCAATTTTGGGCCCCACACCTCAGGAAGGACACACTGGCACTGGAGCGGGTCCAGCGGAGATTCACACGGATGATCCCAGGAATGGTAGGCCTAACATACGATGAACGTCTGAGGATCCTGGGATTATATTCATTGGAGTTTAGGAGGTTGAGGGGAGATCTAATAGAAACTTACAAGATAATGAATGGCTTAGCTAGGGTGGATGTAGGGAAGTTGTTTCCATTAGCAGAGGAGACTAGGACCCGGGGGCACAGCCTTAGAATAAAAGGGAGTCACTTTAGAACAGAGATGAGGAGAAATTTCTTCAGCCAGAGAGTGGTGGGTCTGTGGAATTCATTGCCACAGAGGGCGGTGGAGGCCGGGACGTTGAGTGTCTTTAAGACAGAAGTTGATAAATTCTCGATTTCTCGAGGAATTAAGGGCTATGGAGAGAGAGCGGGTAAATGGAGTTGAAATCAGCCATGATTGAATGGTGGAGTGGACTCGATGGGCCGAATGGCCTTACTTCCACTCCTATGTCTTATGGTCTTATGATTATAGACTCCAGCAATTTCCCCATCATAGAGGTTAGGTTAACTGGTCTGTAATTCCTTGGTTTCCCCCTTTCTCCCTTCTTAAGAAGTGGAGTGACATGTGTACTTTTCCAATCCAGTGAGACTACTGAATCTCGGGAATTCTGGACGATTATAGTTTAGGCATCTACAATGTGCTCCCCTACTTCCTTTAACACCCTCGGGTGGAAACCGTCAGGTCCTGGGGATTTGTCACTCTTTAGTTCCATTAATTTCCAAGTTACAGATGCTGAACTTGCATTAATTGTATTAGGTTCCTGCCCTCTATCGACTATTAATGCTTTCAGCACTTCCAGAAAGTTATCCTCCTTTTCAACTGTAATTACTGAGGCAAAGTAATTGTTCAACATGTCAGCCATTTCCCCATTATTGATGACAATATCTCCATTTTCAACTTTTAGTGGGCCTACATTGCTCTTGACCACCCATTTTCTCTTCATATAACTATAACATTTGTTCTTATTGATTTTGATGTCCCTTGCAAGTTTCCTTTCAGAATCCCTTTTAGTCGCTCTTATAAGCTACTTCGTGGTACATTGCTGGTCTTTGTATCTATCGCATTCATCCAGATCTGTGCTCTTTCTCGCATTTTTGTAAGCCCTTTCTTTTTATGCTGCAGTTTAGTTTTGCTCTTTAGTTGACCATGGCTGTTTTTTTTTATGAAGCGGAGCCTTTTTCTCCGAGAGGCATATATTTGTTCTGTATCGCATTAAATGTTTCTTTAAATATTCCCCACTGATCGTCAGATTAAAATTAAAAAATAAGAAGAAATATGCAAAAGAACCCATAAATATCAGTGTAGCTGGTGTCTGGTATGAGCTAATTTATAGGAGCTGATTGATCAGAGTATTGTAAAATTTCTACTGACTTTATTTTTCAGAAATGGACAGCAATTCCGTAGGCCAGATCCCACTTCATCAGACCAGCAGCAGAAAAAGGTTGGATCATAAGCGGGACACAATTTGCATTCTTGGTACTGGGGACTTTGGCAGATCCTTGGGCATAAGGCTGCTCAAATCAGGTCACCCAGTGGTATTTGGGAGCCGAGACCCAAAGAACTCTGCCCTGCTGCCAAGTGGAGCACAAGTGTTTAGCCACGCAGAGGCCCTGAAAACATCCAAGATCATTTTCTTGGCAGTTCACAGGGAAAACTATGATTTTATCCCAGCTCTGTCTAATTTGCTGGATGGAAAAGTGCTGGTGGATGTAAGCAACAACTTCAAAATGAACCAATACCCTGAGTCCAATGCACAGTACCTGTCTCAGCTGGTTCCCAAAGCCAATGTGGTGAAGGGATTCAACACAGTTTCAGCCTGGGCCCTGCAGTCAGGCAGTCTGGATGCCAGCAGTCAGGTAAGATCACATCGCTATTTCCCTGTTATGTGAAGTAAATTTTGTTAGCAACGATCAATTAAAACCATTGTCTCCACTGACCAGTGAACAGTATTTCAAAAACAATATTAGGGTATGTTGAATATATTGAATTGCAGCAGCAATATTTTCACCAGTGATAAAAATTATCATTCTGTGTTTCAGGTCTTTGTCTGTGGAGATGACAATATATCAAAACAATTGGTGATGGATGTTGCCAGAAGTATAGGCCTCAGTCCTTTAGACCAGGGATCCCTCTTAGCAGCCACCGAACTGGAGAACTACCCTCTCCAGCTCTTTCCGATGTGGAGACTGCCATTTATTATAATGGCTGGTCTCACAGTATTCTTATTTATGTACTATGTTGTGCTGAAAGTGATCTATTCTTATGTAATTTATAACACTGATAAGACCTATCAGATGGTGATTTCCATACCAAATCACGTCTTTCCATGTGTCTCTCTCATTCTACTTGGCTTGGTTTACCTTCCGGGTGTTATAGCTGCATTCCTCCAACTCTACAGAGGGACAAAATACAAGAGATTCCCTGACTGGCTCGACAAGTGGATGTTGTGCCGAAAGCAGCTTGGGCTTGCATCATTTGCCTATGGCTTCCTTCATGTTTTCTACTCACTGGTCAAACCGCTTAGATACATATTTTACTGGAAACAAGTTCAGTATGCTGCATCCCAGGTAAGACCTGTTACTGTACTAATATTATACTTCTATTTTAATTTATTCTATCAGAAGTAGTGCAGTGTACTGAATTTGACTGTATAGCATTGTGATGTGGGTTCTGTCTCACCCAGTTGCTCTGGGAATGGATGCCATCTGAAGGTATAAAACTCCCGATGGGAACTAGAGAAACATAAAAAGAAAATCAGGCATAAACCCTCTCTTCAGAATTCTCTGGCTTGGCAAAACTACAAAAGAGAAAATAACCAGAGTTATTCTAACTCATGTTTTATAACCAGGAGCTGTATTTTAGGATATACACTTAATTCCAAGAATCATATTGCATTAGCATTTTATTACTTTATTTTTGTTAATTTATGGTTATCCCTTCATTGGTGGCATCTTAAACAGCAGGTCTGACAAACAAGCTCCTTCAATGGGGATGGGGTGGAAGTGAGGGCTTAAAGTGGGTCGGTGCAGACCCGATAGGCCGAATGGCCTCCTTCTGCACTGTATGTTCTATGTTCTATGTAATCCACATTTCCGCCATCCTTTTCAGCTGTAGGAAGCACTAACTCTTTCTATATGAGCACAGTACGAAGTCTTACAATACGAGGGTAAAGTCCAACAGGTTTGTTTCGATGTCACTAGCTTTCGGAGCTCTGCTCCTTCCTCAGGTGAATGAAGAGGTATGTTCCAGAAACATGTTCTCTCTATATGGAAAGGCAGCAAGCACCAGTAATCCTGAAGATTATTATAGAACTGGTATTCAGGTTCCATCATCAAATTTATGCTAGGAAACTAAGTGAGAAATCATTATATCTGTGGTCTGGGCTGGATTCTCCGATGCTGAGACTAAGTGCTAACTAACGCCCGCGTGGGAACGGTGGCATTTTACGACCTAAAAAACAGCACAAAATGGCCACTGATCCCGTGTCTGGTGGGGGGCTAGCAGGCATGCAGCATAGAGCACCCGGCTCTAGCTGCGGGTACGGCCAGAGAATTGCCGGGTCCGTGGCCGCACATGTGCATGGCGGCAGCCTGCAGCGACTGCACCGTGCAACATGGCACCAGCTGCGCGCAGACCCGGCCTGTCAAATAATGCACCCCTTTGGCCAGGCTTGCCACCCCCAGACCACCCCCCACCAGTGTCCCCATCCCCCGCCAAAGCCCCCACTGCACGCAGATCGGCTCCCCCTCCCGACTGTGGCGCCGAGTTCCCAAAAATAAATACCACACTCGACCGACGCCATCGGAAACTCGGCCCATCAGGGGCGGAGCATCGGGGGGGGTGGGGGGGGTGGGGGGGGGGGGAGTACCTCAAGTGATGTCCTGAGGCCATTCTGACCACGTGCGCCGTACTCTGCGAGTACGCTGTTTTGAAGGGAGCGGAGTATCGCAAAAGCGGCACCGCCGCCGATTTCAGCGCCAACATGGATCTCTGGCCGATCGCCGAACGCGATTTCAGCGTCGGAGACCGGAGATTTCTGCCCCTGGTCTCTGCAGAATAGAGTGGAGATAGCATCAAAGAGCATTAAGCTGGAACCAGAGAAATAAGCCTGCAACTTACAACTCTGCTTTCAGTAAATAAAAGTGAAAACAAATAAAATGCTCCACGCCTAATCCCCCAGCTGTTCTTTCTCCACCCCACTGCCTTCACAAAGATGTGCATTCTCAAAGGCTTCAGTACTTTTCTCCCAAATTACAGAAGTCATCAGCCAAATGCACAAAATTGTAAACTTCCACAGAATCTGTAAACTCATGGCCCATTCCTCCATCATCATCCAGACAGATGACCAACTCTGGCTCAATTGATGAATGCATCAGGCATACCTGTAAGTGAAATCAAAATATGGTAGAGCTACAACCCAGGACTCCATATATGCTAAACAATGGAATAAACATCCTACACACAGAAGTAAAATTAGAGAATGCTTTACACGCTCGCTGAATGTGGAGCAAGAGAGATTTTAACTCCTTGCAGGTGAGTGGGTTTTGAGTAAGTTAAAATCTCTCCCAAATGTTTCAGATCTACAACCCTACTCAGTATTACGGAAAGATGAACAGTTTTTAAGCATGTGCAGAGCCAGGGGAGGGTGAGAGCTTTGACAAAGGGTTATCTGAACTCGGAACGTTAGCTCATTTCTCTCCCTACAGATGCTGCCAGACCTGCTGAGATGTTCCAGCATTTTCTCTCTGGAGGGTGGGAGGGTGGTGTAAGAGAAATTGAATTACAGTTGGTGCAAGATAAAATGTAGTGATAACAAGGCTTTCAAAACACCACAGAGAAACATAGGGCTGGATTTCTCCCCCCCTCCACTCCCCCCTTCCGCCCGCTGCAACAACGCCATGGGTGAGACGCCAACAATGGAAAACTCCGGTCGCCGAGCAGCCAGAGATTCCCACCCATAGGACTTGGGAACAGGAGTAGACCATTCGGCACTTCTAGCCTGCTGTGCCATTCAATAAGATAATGACAGATCTGGTTGTGGTCTCAGCTCCACTTTCCTGTTTGCATCCCATAATCCTCGACTACCTTGCTGATCAAATACCTATCTGTCTCAGCCTTGAATAATTTAAAGACCTAAGAGTGTGATCTAACTGAAAAGAATCAGGGTCTGTTCTGGGCAGGATTGTCGGGGTCATTCCCGCCGCTTGTAGTGCCGGGAATGACCTCGGTATCAAATGGCACTCTGTTGTTATTTGGGACCACGGCAGGGAAGCCCCCCCACCCAAGGCCGCCCTTAGTGCCATTTTCTGCACTATGGAGCTCCGACAAATGAAGCTCCTCCTCATTGCAGGAAGGGATCCAATCATACGAGCCCCCAACGCAACCCCCGAACTACCCAACTCACCTAGAGGGGAATCCTCGGGCCCCCCTGCACTCCACCTCACACGGGTAGGGCACCCCCGGGCCTGATCTTAATGTGTGAAAAATGCCAGCCTGGCACCTTGGCACTGCCCGTACACCCGGTCCACATTTGTGGGGACCAGTACTAGCCAGCGACCGGCTGGAGACTCCTCGGAGGCCGGCATTCAGTCCAGCGGCAGCATTGTTAAGTGGGTTCTTAAACTCACTTACCTGTGTGAGACTAAGTCCTGCCCATTGTGGGCAGGATCCAGATTACGACATCTTGGGAGATCCGGGTTGATCATCAGGAATCCCGGGCTGGCCTCTCCTGGGTCCTACCAGCTACATCCCGTCCGGATTCTGACGATACGTGGACAATAAATCACGCTCCTAGCCTTTACTGCTTCCTGCAGAAGAGAATGCCATGGTCTAATGATCCTCTGAGAGAAAGAAAATCCTCATCTACGCCTTAAAAGGGAAACCTAAACCGTGTCCCCTATTTCCCATCACTCCCACAAGAGTAAACAACCACTTCAATAAGATCACCTCTCACTTTATAATGCCTATTGCTAGGAAAGATCTGTTCAAAAGGTCTTTTGTTCCCAGTGCTGTAAGTTTACTAAAGAACATCATGTAAATTTAACTTGCTGTTTTTATTTATTTTAACTGAAGTAAGTGTGGCAGAGCAAATGTGTTATGTTTGTATGATGGATGTTATATATGCACAAATGTATGAATATAGGTATACATGAAAGATTTACTACGTTTTACTAATAGCTGTACAATTATGTATTATATCAGAAGTGAATCCAAAGCCAAATTTCCACTTCTGCGTTAACAACAAAGCTCTATTCTATTCTATTATTTTAATTCAACATTTTTTCATAAATTAAGCCCTTCATCCCAGGAAAGAGTCACGTGAACTTTCTCTGAACTGCTTCTAATGCAATTATATGCTTTTTCAAATAAGGAGACCAAAACTGTACACAGTATTCCAATTATGGTCTCACCAAGGCCCTGTACAGCTGCAATAAAACTTCCCTACATTTATATTCCATTCTCCTTACAATACAGGTCAGCATTTCATTAGCCTTCTTAATCTCTTGCTGTACCTGCAAACCAAACATTTGTGATCCATGCATCAGGACACCCAAATCCTTCTGTACCACTGAGTTCTTAGTCTTAGACCCACTGTTCTCATCTTCAAACTGGACATGAAATACTATCATGTTATGATCACTCTCCTCTAAAGACTCTTTTACTATCAGGTTATTGATTAACCCTATCTCATTGCAAATTACCAGGTTTCGACTAGCTTTCTCCCTGGATGGTTAGAACATACTGCTCTAAGAAACTGACTCAAGTATTCCCTCTGAACTCAGGCTGAGGAGGGTGCATCTGTCTCACAGCAGGTGATACAAAGCAGCCCTCCACCCCAACCGCTCCCACCCCTGGGTAGCACCCACCCACACTTGTACAGATCTGCTCAGCAGGCATCTCTCCACAATAAATTGACAACCTGGGCAAGACCGGGTTTGATTTTATTCATGAGGTTTCCTAGTTGTAACCTTGCCAGATTGACAGTCTGACTATCCGTTAGGCAGGAAGGCAATCAGGGAGTGGAGCAGCAATAAGTGTATTTGGGGGTGATAGAGGAGGTTATACATCACAGTGGAGTTGGTGCATGCTGATTGATCACCAAGGTTCCATTGTAGGGGTGGGGTCAGTCGTTTGGGAAGATAGGCATGGGCTGATAACGGGACAGAACTGACTGATAATGGGAGCCCCATAAGGGGTGGTTGCCAAATTGTGAGTGTCCCATTATTGGGTATTGTCTGAATAAATCAGAAAACCTAGAAGTATTTTCAATGGCTGAAGCCATCATCCCCACCTACTCCACCACCACCACCTGCACTATGCCAATTCCTTATTCATGATTGCGTTCCACATATCGAACAATATTTGACCTTTTTGTCAGCTGTGATACTTTAAGTACTGCCACAGAACTCATTGGCTTTCCCAGCTTTTGACAGTCAACCAAAGAGCACAATTATACCACTGCTGTCCCACCCTAACCCTCCAGAAACTCCCATAGTTTGACAACATTGTCAAATGGTCAGGTGGAAGTCCTGGCCTACTGTTAACGCATCAGTGAGAGGAACATATAATCCGACAAGTCATGTGATACAATATCAGTTCAGTAAATATGAAGAGCTTCAGTTTTAGGAGCCTGCACCCATTTCAAATCTAACTTTACCTCAGCCAACGAGTAACTAATTGGAAACTGTTCATGAAATGAGCTTCTGGAGTTTAATGCATTTGTGTGACATTCCCTTGCCTTCAATTATAATGTAGCCCAGAACCATAAAATAATTTAAGAAACAGCTAAATGCTGTAATGAGCAGACTGTTGTCTTTTTTTCCACTGGAGGAATGAGCTAGGATAACCTTCCTCATCCTTAGGTGCCTTGTGATCTTTTGAATTATATGAGTTTTGTCTTGAGCACTTTGACATGTCACTGGCTTCAAGTACACCCTTAGAAACCACCTTGGAGTAATTCTGGTCTGTGCACTTTAACCAGTCGAAGCACTAGATACAGAAAATATTCACCTCAAAGGTCTTCAGATTTGAATTTTCTTTCTCACGGTGTACATCACTTCCAGAATATCATGGGGGTGAAATTGATCTTGTTTGGTGACCCAAAATGACCAATAATGACTAGGCAATAAGTGATATACACATTCCAAGTTTATTTTCCACTTTCCGCTGCTATCCACCAATTTCTCTTCCCATATGTGCTCATGTTGACTATCAACAGGATGTTAACACCTTGCATGTTGCCATTTTTTCTGAACACTTTGCTCATTGTGCATTGTTCTTTTTGTCTGTTTATTGTTGCCTCTCAAGCTTTTAATTCCCCCTTTGTGTTTCAGACAATCCAAAATTCTGGCTCTCAGTGTAGCTTCAACTGCTAAGTCCCAGGTGCCAACAACACAATAGAGCCTTTTCCTGATATCACAAGAACCAGCAAAATCTTCAGCATTGCAGACGTTTCCATACATTCTTCAATTGTTGCTTTATTGCCATTACCTTTATATGGACCTCAGCCCTGTTTTCAGTTTTTTGGGATGCAATAGAAGGGTATGTTTAAGAAGGGTAGCAAGGATAATCCAGGGAACTACAGGCCGGTGAGCCTTACTTCAGTGGTAGGGAAATTACTGGAGAGAATTCTTCGAGACAGGATCTACTCCCATTTGGAAGCAAATGGACGTACTAGTGAGAGGCAGCATGGTTTTGTGAAGGGGAGGTCGTGTCTCACTAACTTGATAGAGTTTTTCGAGGAGGTCACAAAGATGATTGATGCAGGTAGGGCAGTGGATGTTGTCTATATGGACTTCAGTAAGGCCTTTGACAAGGTCCCTCATGGTAGACTAGTACAAAAGGTGGCATCACACGGGATCAGGGGTGAGCTGGCAAGGTGGATACAGAACTGGCTAGGTCATATAAGGCAGAGAGTAGCAATGGAAGGGTGCTTTTCTAATTGGAGGGCTGTGACCAGTGGTGTTCCGCAGGGATCAGTGCTGGGACCTTTGCTGTTTGTAGTATATATAAATGATTTGGAGGAAAATGTAACTGGTCTGATTAGTAAGTTTGCAGACGACACAAAGGTTGGTGGAATTGCGGATAGCGATGCGGACTGTCAGAGGATACAGCAGGATTTAGATTGTTTGGAGACTTTGGCGGAGAGATGGCAGATGGAGTTTAATCTGGACAAATGTGAGGTAATGCATTTTGGAAGGTCTAATGCAGGTAGGGAATATACAGTGAATGGTAGAACCCTCAAGTGTATTGAAAGTCAGACAGATCTAGGAGTACAGGTCCACAGGTCACTGAAAGGGGCAACACAGGTGGAGAAGGTAGTCAAGAAGGCATACGGCATGCTTGCCTTCATTGGCCGGGGCATTGAGTATAAGAATTGGCAAGTCATGTTGCAGCTGTATAGAACCTTAGTTAGGCCACACTTGGAGTACAGTGTTCAATTCTGGTCGCCACACTACCAGAAGGATGTGGAGGCTTTAGAAAGGGTGCAGAAGAGATTTACCAGAATGTTGCCTGGTATGGAGGGCATTAGCTATGAGGAGCGGTTGAATAAACTCGGTTTGTTCTCACTGGAACGAAGGAGGTTGAGGGGCGACCTGATAGAGGTCTACAAAATTATGAGGGGCATAGACAGAATGGATAGTCAGAGGCTTTTCCCCAGGGTAGAGGGATCAATTACTAGGTGGCATAGGTTTAAGGTGAGAGGGGCAAGGTTTAGAGTAGATGTACGAGGCAATTTTTTTACACAGAGGGTAGTGGGTGCCTGGAACTCGCTACCGGAGGATGTGGTGGAAGCAGGGACGATAGTGACATTTAAGGGGCATCTTGACAAATACATGAATAGGATGGGAATAGAGGGATACGGACCCAGGAAGTGTAGAAGATTGTAGTTTAGTCAGGCAGCATGGTCGGCACGGGCTTTGAGGGCCGAAGGGCCTGATCCTGTGCTGTACATTTCTTTGTTCTTTGTTCTTTGTTCTTTGTTAATAGGTAATATATGCCAGGAATTTTCTCAAGGATTTCTCCTGATTGATAGCTGTAATTTAAGCAGAATATTGTCAGAAATTCTGTTTGTCCACCACCTTTACAATCAGAAGAACCCACTGAGGAAATATGAATCTTGCAGGTCAATGGAAATAAAAAGCAGGAGTGATGTAAAAGAACTGCCAACTTGTAGTCACCCATTCTACATGTTTGCAAATCATTAAGATCTATCCCGCATTTTGAGGATCTCACACTTGATTAGTACTGTGCACTGAGATTAAGAGAATTTAACTGGTAGATTTTAGAGTCACAGCACCAGATTTCCATAGCATGGGGAAGACTCTATGGACCTTTAAAAATGGTGGTTAAGCCCAGTTGCAGAAGTCCCACCCCCAATTCCAGTAAATTCAATTTTTGCCAGCAAGGAGAACGGGGTGGGGTGGGAAACTCAAAGCCAGCAGGGACATTCGAACTCAGTGCTGATTCAAGTAGACTCAATGTTGGCTGTTGCAAATGCTTTCATTCATACTGTGGGAGTCATGAATTGAGCAGAAATCTGGAGCAGAAATAAATGTGTCTTCAAGGTCTGATAATGTCTGTATATCTGTCATGACCTGAAGTTTATTGAGGTCTCCGGAGTTCTGCTCATGATGGATGCTGGGTGAGTAGCTTTGGAGGTGGCACAGAAGGTATGGAGGGGCCATGATGGTGTGGCGGCAGGCATGAGTTGACACATCAGAGATATGAAGGGCCATGGGGTGTGTGGAGGGACATGAGTTGACATGGAATTATGAGGGGCCATGGTGAGTTGGATGGAGTTGAGTTTATTTCATGGAAACCATAAAGTTCAGAAGGAGGCCGTTCTGCCCTTCGAGTATGTACCAATCGTCCAAAAGAGCACCCGATATAGGCCCACTCCCCCGCCCTATCCCTGTTACCCCACCTAACACTTGGATACTAAGGGGCAATTTAGCATGGCCAATCCACCTAACCTGCACATCTTTGGACTGTGTGAAGAAACCGGAGCACCCGGAGGAAACCCACACAGGCTCAGGGAAAATGTGCAAACTCCACACAGACAGCCGCCCAAAGTCGCAATCGAAGCCATGCCCCTGGCGCTGTGAGGCAGCAGTGCTAACCACTGTGCCACCGTACCCCCTGAGTTGCAAAGTGTATATGAGATGGAAGTGGTGGGGGCGGAAGTGTCGGGGGTGGGGGGTTTGGAAGGTGTGAGAGTTAGAGGGTCTAACAGCTTCTGAAACAACTGTGACAAGGTTCCGGAGGACCAGAAAGGTCTCCTAACTAGTCCGCTTCAGTTCTCATACATCCCCATGGCTACTTACGCTTTGCTTCTGGTATTGCTGGGCCTGATTCCATCCCATATCTGCCCGCCTTCCCCAGAGGAAAAAATCTACAATCTGGGGCAGTTTTAATTGAAACCTATCCAGTTCGAGCTACCTGCCTTGGTAGCCAAAATCCAAGTCACAGAGTCATTGCCACACAGAGAGAGGTCATTCAGCCTATTAGGCTGAATTTTCCAGTCACACCGACCGCGGGACCAGAAATTTCCATTCCAAGTCACCAGACCTTTTGCAGGGCCATCAAATATTCAGATGATTCTCGTGGTGGGAGGGCCTGTAAAATCCCACCTATCAAGTCCATGCTGACTCCCTGTAGAGCAATCCACTTAGTCCCTTTTCCGCTACTCAGTCTCTGTAGTACTGTACATTTATTTTGCTGAAGTACTCATCCAATTTCCACCACCTTCTGTGGCAACAAGCTCCAGCCCATTACCACTTGTTGCATTAAATAGTTCTCCACACATCCCCCCTTTATCTACGCCCAAACGCTTAAACCTGGGGTCACCTCAGCCCATTAGTTGATGGGAACAGCTTTTCTTTGTCTACCCCTTCTAACCCTGTCATAATCTTGGCCACCCTCTGTCGAATCCCCCCTCAAACTCTTTTGTTCCAAGAAGAACAACCCCAGTTTTTCCAACTTAACCTTCTAGCTAAAACCCCTCTCATCCTGCCTAAAGTGTGGTGAGCAGAACTGGGTACAATACTCGAGTTGTGGCTTAACCAGAGCTTCATAATATTCAGCATGACTTCCTTGCTTTTGTATTCAGTACGTCCATTTATCAAGCCTAAGATTTAATAGGCTTTGCTAACCACTATCACAATTCTGTTTTAATGGCGAATGTTAGATTCAATAGTTGCTGGCTTGTTTGTAGCATATATAAGAGAATTGGATCAAGTCATTCTGATTCAGCAAAGAACAGCACAAATTCAGTGTGGATATAAACATAAGAAATGGTCAGATTTGGTCCTGTGACTGGGCATGACTGAGTGAATAAGTTGAAAAAAACAAACGACCTTTGTCCATCCCCTCATTCTTCTATTTTTACAGTAATGGTACCTGCAGGATTGTTATTTTTGTCATGACAAAATATCCAAGTGTTGTGATCCAAGAAGGTGGTCAAAGTAGGATTGTTTCTCTCTGTGAGTGCTGTGCCAGACTAATAAGCTGCATAGGTAACATAGATAGGAAACACATATTTTTGTGTCTTCAAGCAGTTTAATTCTTGTTTTCAACACAGGTGAAAAAGAACACAACCTCAGAGATAGAGATGGTGTGGGTCTGGCGTGGTGATTTATTTTACGCACTTGGAATTTTAGGTTTTTTTGTCTTCTGCTTGCTTGGAATAACATCCCTTCCATCTGTCAGCAATGCAATGAACTGGAGAGAATTCCGATTTGTTCAGGTAATTCATTTGTCACTTAGAGAGGTCCATTCATTACAATGTCCATTTGTTCTATAAGGAAACTGGAACAAAACTGAGAAGCAGTGCATAACTGTCAATATATCCAGATGCTCAAGAACAACATGCATAGGCCAATTAAAGGAATTTTCATTCTTCAAATGTACTTTAAGCTGAAAAGTCTAGAATTCTCTCTCCCACAAGGCTGTGAGTGCTGGGTTAATTGATGAATTGATGTCTTCAAGACTAAGAATTCACATTTTTATTAGGTAAGAGCCACATACGAACATACAAAACAGGAGCAGAACTAGGACCCTCAAGCCTGCTCCGCCATCCAATAAGATCATTGTTGATCTGTCTGTGTTTCCAGTTCCACATGCCCATCTACCCCTGGTAATCTTTGATTCCCGTGCCTAACAAGAATCTATCTACCTCGGCCTTAAACATATTCAAAGATCCCACATTTACTGCCTTCTGAGGCAGAGAGTTCCAAAAGGTTACATAAGAGTTCATGGTGTTGAGGTATCATATTAGCATGGATAGAGGATTGGTTAAGTAACCAGAAGCAATGAGCAAGGAGTAAGGAGTCATTTTGGGGTTGGCAAGCTGGAAGCAGTGGAGTGCTACAGGGATCAGTGTTGAGATTTCAACAATTTACAGACTAAATCAATTACTTGGATGAAGGGACCAAATGTATGGTTGCTAAATTTGCTGATGAAGCAAACTTCAGTAAGAAAGTAAGTTTTGAAGAGGACATAAGGAGACTGTGAAGAGATTAAAGACAAGTCAAGTGAGCTGGCAAGAATTTAGCAGCAGAAAATGTGAATTTGTGCACTTTGACAGGAAGACTTTGGTAGGAAGAATAGAAAAGCAGAGTATTATTTAAATGAGGAGAGATTGCAATCTGATTTACAGAGGGATCTGGGTGTCCTGGTACATGAGACACAACAGTTAGTACAGTAAAATTGTTATTATCTGGTATGCACACAAAATGAGCGGTGCAGTTAATCAAAATTGCCAGTTAATTGGGATTTAGCGGCCATTATGTGATTTGCACATGCAGCTAACAGGGACCTAAATAGCGGCCAAGGTTTCTTGTACGCAGGTACATAAGAATATAAGAACATAAGAACTAGGAACAGGAGTAGGCCATCTGGCCCCTCGAGCCTGCTCCGCCATTTAATGAGATCATGGCTGATCTTTGTGGACTCAGCTCCACTCTCCGGTCCGTACACCATATCCCCGAATCCCTTTATTCTTTAGAAAGGTATCTATCTTTTTCTTAAAAACGTTTAAAGAAGGAGCCTCAACTGCTTCACTGGGCAAGGAATTCCAGAGATTCACAACCCTTTGGGTGAAGAAGTTCCTCCTAAACTCGGCCTTAAATCTACTTCCCCTTATTTTGAGGCTATGCCTCCTAGTTCTGCTTTCCCCGACCAGTGGAAACAACCTGCCCGCATCTATCCTATCTATTCCCTTCATAATTTTATATGTTTCAATAAGATCCCCCCCACATCCTTCTAAACTCCAATGAGTACAGTCCCAGTCTACTCAACCTCTCGTCATAATCTAATCCCCTTAACTCTGGGGTCAACCTAGTGAATCTCCTCTGCACTCCCTCCAGTGCCAATATGTCCTTTCTCAGGTAAGGAGACCAAAACTGAACACAATACTCCAGATGTGGCCTCACAAACACCCTATACAATTGCAACATAACCTCCCTAGTCTTGAACTCCATCCCTCTAGCAATGAAAGACAAAACTCGATTAGCCTTCTTAATCACCTGTTGCACCTGCTCACCAACGTTTTGCGACTCGTGCACCAGCACACCCAGGTCCCTCTGCACAGCAGCATGTTTTAACATCTTACCGTTTAAATAATAATCCATTCTGCTATTATTCCTTCCAAAATGGATAGCCTCACACTTGGCAACATTGAATTCCATCTGCCAGACCCTAGCCCATTCACCTAACCTATCCAAATCCTTCTGCAGACTTCCGGTATCCTCTGCACTTTTTGCTTTACCACTCATCTTAGTGTCGTCTGCAAACTTTGACACATTGCACTTGGTCCCCAACTCAAAATCATCTATGTAAATTGTGGACAACTGCGGGCCCAACACTGATCCTTGAGGGACCCCACTAGTTACAGGTTGCCAACCAGAGAAACACCCATTTATCCCCACTCTCTGCTTTCTGTTAGTTAACCAATCCTCTACCCATGCTACCACTTTACCCTCAATGCCATGCATCTTTAGTTTATGCAGCAACCTTTTGTGTGGCACCTTGTCAAAAGCTTTCTGGAAATCCAGATATACCACATCCATTGGCTCCCCGTTATCTACTGCACTGGTAACATCCTCAAAAAATTCTACCAAATTAGTCAGACACGACCTACCCTTTGTGAACCCATGCTGCATCTGCCCAATGGGACAATTTCCCTCCAGGTGCCCCACTATTTCCTCCTTAATGATAGATTCCAGCATTTTCCCTACAACCGAAGTTAAGCTTACCGGCCTATAATTACCCGCTTTCTGCCGACCTCCTTTTTTAAACAGTGGTGTCACGTTTGCTACTTTCCAATCCTCTGGGACCACCCCAGAGTCTAGTGAATTTTGATAAATTATCACTAGTGCGTTTACAATTTCCCTAGCCATCTCTTTTAACACTCTGGGATGCATCCCATCAGGGCCAGGAGACTTGTCTACCTTTAGCCCCATTAGCTTGCCCAATACTGCCTCCTTAGTGATTACAATCATCTCAAGGTTCTCACCTATCATATTTTTATTTCCATCAATCACTGGCATGTTATTTGTGTCTTCCACTGTGAAGACTGACCCAAAAAGCCTGTTCAGCTCCTCAGCCATTTCCCCGTCTCCTATTATTCAATCTCCCTTCTCATCTTCCAAAGGACCAATATTTACCTCAGCCACTCTTATAGAACATAGAACATACAGGGCAGAAGGAGGCCATTCGGCCCATCGAGTCTGCACCGACCCACTTAAGTCCTCACTTCCACCCTATCCCCATAACCCAATAACCCCTCCTAACCTTTTTGGTCACTAAGGGCAATTTATCATGGCCAATCCACCTAACCTGCACGTCTTTGGACTGTGGGAGGAAACCGGAGCACCCGGAGGAAACCCACGCACACACGGGGAGAACGTGCAGACTCCGCACAGACAGTGACCCAGCAGGGAATCGAACCTGGGACCCTGGCGCTGTGAAGCCACAGTGCTATCCACTTGTGCTACCGTGCTGCCCTTTTTTTTGTCTTATATATTTGTAGAAGCTTTTACTATCTGCTTTTATGTTCTGAGCCAGTTTACTTTCATAGTCTACCATACTCTTCTTTATGGCTTTTTTAGTAGCTTTCTGTTGTCCCCTAAAGACTTCCCAGTCCTCTAGTCTTCTAGGTCCCAGTCCTCTAGGTACAGCTAGTGATTAGGATGGCAAATGGAATGTTGGTGCTTATTGCAGGAGAAATGGAATAAGAAAAATAGGGAATCATTACTGCAGTTGTACAGGGCATTAGTGAGATGATATCGGGAATATCGTGTACAGTTTTGACCTCCTTAAGAAAGGATGTTATTCCATTTCAAACAGTTCAGAGAAGGTTCGCTCAACTGATTCCTCGGCTGAAGGGGTTATGTTCCAAGTAAAAGTTGAACAGGTCTGGCCTGTATCCATTGGAGTGTAGAAGAATGAGAGGTAATCTTATAGGATCTTCTAAGATCCTGAGGGGACTTCACATAGTATATGCAGAAAAGAATATTTCCCCATAAGGTAAACATTAGAATTGGGGATATAGTTTAAAAATAATGGGCCTCCCATTTAAGATAGAGATGAGAATTTCTTTCTCTCAGAGTGGTTAGTCTGAGGAGTTCTCTTCCCAGAGCAGTGAAGACCGGATCAGTGAATGTTTTTAAGGCTGATGAGATAGGTTTTTGTTTGACAAGGGAGTCAAAGGTTATAGAGGGCGGGGAGAGCCAAGAAAGTAGAGATGAAGCCACAGTTAGATCAGCCGTGATCTTATCAAATGGCAGAGCAAACGTGAGTGGCCAAATGGGCTACTGCTGTTCCTAGTCATATATTCAAATGTACCAAGAGACATGATCAAGGCAGGTTAAACAGAGTTGAGGTACAGATCTAATTTAATGATAGATTAAGGTGTAGAAGTAAAATTATATGCTCGTGTTCCTATGTCCAGACGCATCGTGCCAGACATTAGTTGAAAAAGTCGTAGAGCTGGATGGTAAATCAGGAATTACTGACTGCAGCACTGCCATTTGAAATTCTGTACATTGTGGAAGGAAGGGAAGCTGAGATATGAAGAGGTCCATCATTTTGAGGACTTAGGAAAGAATAGGTTAGACTGATGTTCAAAGAAAGTGGAGGAGTGCTCCTCTGTGCCCCTGAAAGAAACCTTAGGCCTCCTCTGACCCAATCTTCCCTTTTACTTCCCCAACCACGATTTCAGTTGGATCCCCGCCCATACAGAAGATTTATCAATGCCAAAGGATATTTCCTCTTGTCCCCAGCAGCAGAAATCATGTCACCTGATTTTAACAGTGTGGTGAATGTATTCTGCCAATAATCCACCATTGTATTTGTATCTGTGCTGTTGGCTTTGTATTTGTATCTGTGCTATGCTGTTGCCCTTGTGGGCTCCTCCTCTGGGACATTGTATGGCATTATCCATAGGGGAACATGTTGGGGTCTGTATGGGCTCCGCCCATGGCTCCTCCCCTTGAAGGGAGGTATAAAGAGCAGTCGACCTGTAGGCGGTTCTCAGTATTAGATCAGTCACAGGCAGGCACAGTTCTAAGTTGATTAACGCCTCAATTTACTTCTACTCCCGTTTCGAGTGAATTGATGGTCGCATCAAACAGCCACGCAGGCATCTCTTGTGGACTTCCAGACTGTCTTGATTGGGACGTTGACTGGTGATATTCTAGTGAGGCCTAACCGTTCAAGGTAATTGGGCCTTCTCCCCTGCTCACTCAGCCAGATTTCCCTTCCTGAACTTAAAATTAATCCTCAGAAGTCGAATTCTAAACTCCTCAATCCGGAAAATGGAGCTGTTGAGCTTATTTATCCTGAATAGCTTTACCTGTGTGTTTTCAGTTTATATAGCTTGCACCCAAACGGAAAAAACAGTTAAAACTGGGAAATAAGAATCCTGGTCCGAATGTTTTTTTCCCTTTTTGGGCATCATCTCATTGTGATTTGCCCATACATGGAGGCCCATGTTATTTTCATAGCTGAGATTCGATTTGACCAGTGGAATTTTATTTCATAGCAAAACAATCGCCGTGGCTATTTGTGGTTGTGTTTAATGAGAAGCATGCATTTAAATAATCTTGGTATGGTATTATGACAGAAATTTGAATTATTAATCCTGCCTAACATATTTCTCCTTTTCTTCCAGTCAAAGCTGGGTCATGTCACGTTGCTCCTGTGCACAGCTCACACTGCTGTACTTGGATGGAATAAATTTCTAAGACCTACAGCGTTTAAATGGGGGCTTCCACCAGGGTACATGCTGGCTATGGTGATTCCCTGCATTGTGCTGGTTTTAAAGCTAATTCTCATAACTCCATGTGTAGACAGAATGATCACACGAATTCGACAGGGTTGGGAAAGGAAAAGAAGAGACTTAGACTATTCCGCCTAAATGCTTTGAAAAGACAAGATTAGTCCATTCTGAATGAAAATACTGCAGAAATGTTCAACACTGAAATTTGATACTCCAAACCTCTTGGAATAATGGCACTTATGATGCTTAAATATTATCATTCCTGACTCACATCTAGAGAGTAGGTTACTCTCCTAAACCCCACCCCGTCCCAGTTAAACTGAACGTAAAATTGTTCCTGGTGAAATGAGGCCTCCCTGCCCCTTCCACACCCTCCAAGGGTACTTGTGGTACAAATTGCCCCCGCTCATTAATGCATGTCTGTTGAGCCACCTACTGCCTCACTTTAACTTAATTGGCAGTATGAATAATATAAAGAATAATACTTGTATTCATCTAGATCCGTTTCATGGTGTGATGTCCCAAGGACTTTATTCTTTTAACATGGATGAAAATGTAAAAATTGCAATAACAGGTCAGGCATTGAAACCAATGTAAAAGAGAATCAGAGGGGGTATTAAATAGGAAACCAATCTGCCACCGCCTGGTCTACATAATTGGAAAAAGTTGACTGACCTCCCAAGCGTTTCCTATAGAAAATTATTTGTGCTCTCAAACGTACATTCGGCCTCAATGCCATTTTGATGCTGGTATGCTTGCCGTCCGCAGTGCACAAGCCCCTTTGAGCCTGTACATTAACTGTCAAACGAGCAGTTCCTAAAACTGGAGGTGCCTTCAAAATTTCTAAAGTAATTTTGGGGCTGTTACTGATCCCACTATGTTCACTCCTGGATCTTCCACAGCAACCTCCAGCCCCCACCTCCTTCTCCAACCAAAAACCCCCATTTTGCCTGGAATCCCGTTTTTAAGATGAAAGATATATCTAGTTGGGAACTATTGGATTTTCCTACCCTCCACAACCCTGCCATGCACCCCACCCCAATCAGCACACTGCCTGTCAGTACTGCAAATACACAGACAGCTCACTGATCATTTTCAAATGAATCCCAACCATGAAATTAACTTGGGCTTCTATGAAACCTTACCAGATGGGTAATGGGTTTAATCTGCCATCCCTCCGACTCGCTCCCCATCTGACAAATGGGTCACTTTAAAATCAAGCTTTAATATTATATTTTGCTTTTGTTGACCCTCAGTATACTATCGCAGTGACCATAAGACATTGGGGTAGAAGTAGGCCATTCAGCCCATCGAGTCTGCTCTGCCATTCAATGAGATCATGACTGATCTGATATAATGACTTTGAACTCCACTTTCCTGACTTATTCCCTTGATTCAATTACTGCTTTAAAATCTGTCTTTCTCAGCCTTCAACATACTTAATGGGTGTTTCCCTGGTTGGCAATCAGTAGCTAGTGGTGTCCCTCAGGGATCAGTGTTGGGCCCACAATTGTTCACAATTTACATAGACGATTTGGAGTTGGGGACCAAGGGCAGTGTGCCCAAGTTTGCAGACGACACTAAGATGAGTGGTAAAGCAAAAAGTGCAGAGGATACTGGAAGTCTGCAGAGGGATTTGGATAGGCCAAGTGAAAGGGTTAGGGTCTGGCAGATGGAATACAATGTTGACAAAAGTGAGGTTATCCATTTTGGTAGGAATAACAGCAAAAGGGATTATTATTTAAATGATAAAATATCAAAACATGCTGCTGTGCAGAGAGACCTGGGTGTGCTAGTGCATGAGACGCAAAAAGTTGGTTTACAGGTGCAACAGGTGATTAAGAAAGCAAATGGAATTTTGTTCTTCATTGCTAGAGGGATGGAGTTTAAGACTAGGGAGGTTATGCTGCAATTGTATAAGGTGTTAGTGAGGCCACACCTGGAGTATTGTGTTCAGTTTTGGTCTCCTTACTTGAGAAAGGACATACTGGCACTGGAGGATGTGCAGAGGAGATTCACTAGGTTAATCCCAGAGCTGAAGGGGTTGGATTACGAGGAGAGGTTGAGTAGACTGGGACTGTACTCGTTGTAATTTAGAAGGATGAGGGGGGATCTTATAGAAACATATAAAATTATGAAGGGAATAGATAGGATAGATGCGGGCAGGTTGTTTCCACTGGCGGGTGAAAGCAGAACTAGGGGGCATAGCCTCAAATTAAGGGGAAGTAGATTTAGGACTGAGTTTTGGAGGAACTTCTTCACCCAAAGGGTTGTGAATCTATGGAATTCCTTGCCCAGTGAAGCAGTAGAGGCTCCTTCATTAAATGTTTTTAAGATAAAGATAGATAGTTTTTTGAAGAATAAAGGGATCAAGGGTTATGGTGTTCGGGCTGGAAAGTGGAGCTGAGTCCACAAAAGGTCAGCCATGATCTCATTGAATGGTGGATCAGGCTCAAGGGGCCAGATGGCCTACTCCTGCTCCTAGTTCTTATGTTCTTAACGGCCCAGCATCTTAGCCTCTGCGGTAAAGAATCCCACAGATTCAATTGCGCCCCCCCGCCCCCCCACCGAGAAGAGATTCCTCCACATCTCTATCTTAAATGGGTGACTTTGTCATTGAAATAGATCATTCATACTTTAAATTCAGTACAATGCAATCTTTAAAAATATAATCAGTCAAATGCAATATACATTGCATGCCAAAAATTATAAGCCATATTTATTTGTAAAATCATTATACAAAAATGGTATACACATTATGAAGACTCTTTCCTGTTCCTGTTTCATCAATGATTTTTCAGCGACCTTTTCACTGTTATTGTTGAATTCCAACATTGTAGTTCAACATAGTATGACTAATGATGTGGACTGAATAACAGAAAGCAGTTGCAGATCTACAATGAACATCACCTGGAAATGTGAACTGTGCAATACAGGGAACATTGATGAACTGAAGTAATAATCAAATTACTGCAATAATTAATTGAATTAATGTATTTTCTCATTATATACAGTTACAACATCCTAATATATTTACAATAAAGTTTCTTACTCATACTTCACCACTGGAATTTTGAGTAAGATCATATAGCTGACTGAGATGACAAAAAGACCAGGTTATGCCATTTTGATGGTCATGTCATACATTGCTTGTGGAGTTGTTGATTTATTCTACCAATCATCTCTGTCAATATATCAAATGGGGCAGCATGGTGGCACAGCGGTTAGCACTGCTGCCTCAGAGTACCAGGTACCCGGGTTCGATTCCAACCTTGGGTGACTGTGTGGAATTTGCACATTCTCCCCATGTCTGTGTGGGCTTCCTCCAGGTGCTCTGGTATCATCCCACAGTCCAAATATGTGCAAGTTAAGTGGATTGGCTGTGCTAAATTGACCCTTAGTGTCCAACGGTTAGGTGGGGTTACAGGGATAGGGTGGAGGAGTGGGCCTAGATGGAGTCCGTTTTTGGATGGTCTTTGCAGATTTGATGGGCCGAATGGCCTCCTTCTGCACTGTTGAGATTCTATGAATTTCTCTCTCTCTCTTTATCAATCTCTACCAGCTTTGACAAAGAATCATCCAGACTCGAAACATTAGCTCCATTCTCTCTCCACGGATACTGTTTTTGTTCCAGATTCCAGCATTCCCAGTAAATTGCTTTAATCTCTATCAATTAGTCTACAATAGACCCAGATATGATCCGAGGAAACCCACACACGTCATCTATGATAATATTAGGTTTTTGTACATCTATTTCACTCGGCTGGGTGCAGAGTAGCCCTCATATGTATATCTGCTCCCTAATAATTCCAATGCTGTTAAATTCTATCAAAAATTTCCCATTCATAAGGCACCTGAAGTTTAAGGGGTTCCAATCGTTACATTCACACCGGAATCACGCTGACTGATCCTGTCTGGTGCTGACCTTCCACTCACCACCAGAGTACCTAGGTCCTGGGACGGCACCAAATTTTCAGAGATTTGGAAGTTGCACAGATCAATTTAGGCGCTCACCCATTAAGAAGCCTCACTTCGCTATTAAGGCCAAGAATGTCAGGCGCAGTCCTTTCTGCTCCCCGACTCCGCAACCAAGGAAACACGCAAAATTCCACCCTGGGAGTTACAGTTAGACATTATGAAGAACAAAACTAATTTAAAATCTTTTTTTTTTTAAATTTAGAGTACCCAATTCATTTTTTCCAAATTAAGGGGCAATTTAGTGTGGCCAATTCACCTAGCCTGCACATCTTTGGGTTGTGGGGTGAAACCCACGCAAACACGGGGAGAATGTGCAAACTCCAGAGCCGGGATCGAACATGGGACCTCGGCGCTGTGAGGCTAACCACTGCACCACCATGCTGCCCTGTTAATTTAAAATCTTTTAGGGGCCCAGGTAATAATCAATTTGCTGTAACACCTAATTAAATTCATGTATTTGTTTCCATTGTAAACAATTGCAATATCTGAGAGATTTACAATAAAGTTCCTCTCTCATACTTCACCACTGGAATTTATGAATATGCTTGTATATCTGATCTGGACGAAAAAAGACCAAGTCCATGTATTCCAATTTATACTATTTTGATGTTTACATGATACATTGTTAATGAAGCAGTTGATTAAACAGAGCAATTAATTACTCCACCCTTGAAGGTGCTGGTACAACTATTTCTTCTCCCTCGGTATTCTGGCTCCAAACTAATGCTCGTTCTCTATTTGGGTAAAGATGTGGAAAATCTCGGTGTAGGTAATACCTGGGCTCCTGACTTGCTCTTTCAGGCATTGTTGGCCTATTAGGTACCATAAAGATCATAGTTTAGCCAGACCTTTCTGCATTTTAAATGATGGGTATTTATGGAATGCATGAAATGTGGATAAGGTGGGGCAATGTTGGGAAGGAGAAGGGTTAGGATGGAGGAGGAATCTTGTAAGGGGTCCAGTTTGAGGGCTATGGTGATGGCAGCGTTGCTAATTGCTCTGAGTAGATATTCAGGGAGCCCGGTGGTGAAGATATTGGATCAGTTGAGGAGGCATTTTAGGGTGGAAGGGATGTCGGTGTTAACGCGAGAATCATGGGTATGAGCCAGTGGGAATGGATAGTGTATACAGGAGGTGAAGGGAAGTGGAGCTGGTCAAGTTAAGGAAAGGTTCGCTAGTCTGGAGGAGCTAAGGGAGAGGGTCGAGCTGCCGAAGGGGAGTGAGTTCAGGTATCTGCAGGTTAGGGACTTTGCGAGAAAGGTCTGGAGGTGGTTCCTTAGGTTGCTGGAATACCCTGCTGGAGCGACTGCTGCTTCTGGATGTAGAAGGAAGGGAAGAATTGGGGATATATATAAGCGGCTGGGGGAGCAGGGAGGCGAGCGGGTGAAGATTAAGGAGAAATGGGAAGCGGAGTTGGGAGGAGAGATCAATTGGGGAGTGTGGAGTGAGGCACTGCATAGGGTAAACAGGACTTCCTCCTGTGCAAGGATGAGCCTGATACAGTTTAAGGTGGTGCACAGGGTGCATATGACTCGGGCGAGAATGAGTGGGTTCTTTCAGGAGGTAGCAGATGAGTGTGAGAGGTGTGGGCGGTGGCCAGCAAATCACGCGCATATGTTTTGGGGTTGCGGATAATTGTGAAGATTCTGGGCAGGGGTCATCGTGGTCCTAGCCAGGATAATGGAGGAGGAGGTGGACCCGGACCCTTTGGTGGCGATATTTGGGGATTCAGAGGAGCCAGAGCTCATGGAGAGGAGGAAGGCCGATGTCATGGCCTTCGCCTCTCTGATTGCACGCCGGTGAAGTTTGCTGGAGTGGTGGTCGGCATCGCCATCGGGGGTGGCGGCTTGGTTGGGTGACCTGTACGACTTTGTGTGGTTGGAGAAGATAAAGTACGAGTTAAGGGGCTCTGCAGAGGGGTTTGAGAAAAGATGCGGGATGTTTGTGAAAAAATCCATGGAATGCATGAGAAATCCCACTATTCGTGGGATTAGTCATCGGTTTAAGCACCACTCCCTTCACCACAAGCACACCATAGTTGCAGGATACACTATCTGCATGATACATTGCAGCAACCTACCAAGGCTTTTTTAGTAGTACCCATAAGGAATGATGGCAACCTCCAGGAGTCAGACTTCAGTGTTGGAGTGCTGTTGCTGAATTGGTCAAAGAGCTCGCTGCAGCTCTGAATTGGACTTAGTCTCATAGTTCATTAAAATAAGCTCAGTTGGAAAGTTATTTATGAGTACCCAAGCCAAAGGAGGTGTCATATGCCTCTGTCAAATCAAGGCATAGCTGATCCCTGCAAACGTCTTTGTACAGGATCTCTTGAAAAATAAAATTGAAGTCAAATTTTCAGAGGCTCGGACTTCTGGTGATTCCCATATCCACTATTAAATCAGCTGGTGCACATGTTCTCACAAGGTGTGCCTATGCTCACTATACACCAGTCAACCTTTGAGTGTCTATTTCCCTGTAACATAAATATTTCCTTATGACAATGGCCTTGCAAGGATTAGGCCATCCTGGAATGGTTGTTGCCTTGTCAGAACTTAAATGTATTTAGGTCCTGTTCTATTTTCCAACCATTGCAGTGCACTACCAATAATATTCAAACAGTCAGATACTATCAAGCATACTTAGAGGAAGAGCAACAAAAAGATCTCATAATGTTATTGTAAAAGCAAAAGAATATTGGTAGGGACACACCGGGGTGCACTACATTAACTGAAGTTAATATAAATGTAGGTGACTCCAGCCCGATAAAACAGCATCCATATCGTCCGCAAAAACTAGCTCAAATAGAAGTGGAAATCCAATACATATTGGGGAATAATTTAATTGAACCCAGTAAGGGTAGCTGGAGTTCGCTTGTCATAAAATTACCTAAACCATATAGGCCAACGCAGTTCTGTGCAGACTACCGGAAGGTCAATGCCATCACCAAAATGGATTTTTATCCACTCACAGATTGGAGGACTGTATCGATGAGATAGGCAGTGCCTCATGCCTTTTGAAAATCCACTTGTTAAAGGGGATATTGGCAGGTTCCTTTAATACACAGAGATATCTGCCTTTGTTATTCCAAGAGGATTCTATCAGTGTAAAGTGATGCCGTTCAGATTTTAAAACACACCAGCCACATTTCAATGACTCATACATCAAGTAGTGGCTTGGGTGCCTAACTGTGTGGTCTTTTTTGGATGACGTGGTAGTTTGCAGTCACACATGAAAGAAGCATGTAGGACAATAGGAGAAGTTATTTAAACAACTGCAGTTGAACAATTTAGTCATCAATTTTGCCAAAAGCGAGTTTGCCAAAGAAAAAGTGACCTGCCTAGGGCATGTTGTGGGACAGGGATGAGTGGTACCCAGAATAACCAAGGTAAGGGCATTATTAGATTTCCCCATTCCCAAAACAAAATGGGAGAATATGAGGTTCCTAGGCATGTGTGGGTTGAATAGAAAATTTGTACCTAACTTAAGTACCATAGCAGTAACTTGACGAATGTATTGCAGAAACAAGCAAAAATAGTTTGGTCTGCAAAATACCAAACAGCTTTTGAGAAATTGAGGGCCATATTAGTAAGCAAACCTGATTTGTCCAAACTCTTCAAAATGGCCACGGATGCCAGCGCCCTGGGGTACATAGTGCGACTACAGGTTGACGAGTCAAGAATAGAGAGGCCAGTGGGATACTTTTCAAAGAAACTAATTCTTTGCCAAAGAAATCCACCATTAAGAAGGGAGCCTTAGTATTGGTACCAGCCCTTCAGCATTTTGAAGTTATGTCCAACATGAAAATAAACAAAGTCGAATTTACACTGACCATAATCCACTTACTTTTGTGGAAAGATTTAAAACTCAGAACGCAAGGTTGTTTCTTTGGAGTTTATTGTTCCAACTTTTCAATCTACAAATTGCACTATTTCCTGGAAAGGGCAATATTATTGCGGATGCATTGTCACAAGTTTAAATGCTGATAAGCAGCAGATGTAGGTTTGAGGCAGCTTAGATGGTGGGAAAAAAATGATGAATGGATGTGGGTTTTGTGTCACAAACCTTGTGATAAAATGTCCTTTCAATGACGTTTCACCCCTCTAAGGTGGGGGAGGTATACAAGTGTCCTTCCTATTTATTTCCTTTGTTCCCATTTATTTTATTTTATTTTATTTTATTGTTTTGATCCTTGGACCCGCAATCAGGATGTGCCTTTAAGCACCTGTTGAAACAGCTTGCTTGCCGGGACACTGTGTTGCCAGGTTTTGTATTTTGGAGAGGAGAAACCAGGTTCTTCAGTACTGAGTAGATCTTAGGAACCAACTTTGGAGGGAGTCGGTTCAATTGGTTAACTGGCAACCAATGGGTTGGTCAGGGACTGGGTTCTGCCTAACAGTCAGTGATCGGTTCCTGCGTGATGCTTTCTGAGTGAACTGTGCAGAAGTGTTTAGACCTTGGAAGTGAAAGGAACTTTCTCTCTCTCTCTCGCTCTCATGCTTGCTAAACTGAAAGAACTGCTCTATTGTTCTGAAAGTAGTGAGTTCCTGCCACATCCGTTGCTGTGACCCTGAAATGATGCTGAGTCTACAGAGAAAGTAGACAACCTTGGCAGAGAAAACCATCTCAAGCCTCGAAGGAAGAAGTATCGAAATGAAAGCCTGAACTTCAAAAAGACAGATCATAAGCCATCCCAGTGCATCAAGGATCCTTATCCTTTTATTTTTTATTTTCTTTCCCTTTCCACCACCCTTTGCCCTCTGTGTTGTTTGTCTGTGTATGTGTGTGTGTGTGTGTCGAGAGTTATCATTTCTATCCGTTTAATTATAATACTGTGCATAATAAAAGGTTTATGTATAATAAAATTACAAACCTAATGACTGTACTTTATTGGTCTGAACCAAGTACCTCGAGTATTTTAAATAAAACCTAATTACATCTGACGAAGACTTATTCAGACTCGAAATGTTAGCTCCCTTTTCTCTCCACAGATGCTGTCAGACCTGCTGAGATTGTCCGTTATTTTTTGTTTTTGTTTCAGATTCCAGCATCCACAGTAATTTGCTTTTATTTGATTTCACCTGTGTGCGACTCTGGGTCAAGTGGGGCTGAAATTGACCGGGCACTAGCTCAGGGCGACGTAACACCATTAGTAATGTTTCCTGGAGCCCCCAACTTTTTTTCATTGTTATGGCTCATTGAATCATTGTCAGGAATAAAATGATCAAAATGCATGAGCCAAATTTGGAAATATAAACTTGCCTATGTTTTTGTTACTTTCAGACTTGGCTATTGCACTTGTCTCCCAGCCAGCCACCCATTTTTCACCCTTTGTAAACTTGAGCTCATTGCTGTTGCCTGAACACTAACTCATTGCGCAGCATTTTGATGTCATCCCTGTGCTTACAAATATTGTACCTTGGACCAGCAATCTCTTGATTTTAAAATTCTCACCCTTGTATTCAAATCACCGCCCACCCCTCTTTCCAACCCAACTGTTCCGATTCCCTGCAGGGACAGAGCTTGTATTGAATCCAGTTCAACCCAAAACAGTTCCTTTGAATAAACCACCAGCTGCAATGCCAGCATGTGGTCACCTCTCCCCCCACCCCATCCCCTCATCAGTGGAAAGGCGTCCAAACGAGGATTGCAGACCATTGGGAAAGGACACACCAATACTGGGCATGGCGAAGAGAGTGAGAGAACTCCCTTTATTGAAAACAACAAGACAGAATATAGAGCAAACACAAGAAAACCAACAAACAATTAAGTACAAGGCAACCTCCGCCGGGCTCCAGCAACAGCCCCATGTCGGTGAAGAGGTGCCCGCAAGCTGCACATTTCACCGGAAAAGGACAGACGGTGCACAGTTAAGGAGAGAGAGAACACCCCTCCCCCTCACTCACACCAGGAAGGTCCCCTCAACCCCCAATGCACAAAAGCAGGAGGGCTGCAACTGACAAGCACCCAGCTGCTGGGCACAGAAAATCAAAACAAAAATATAATAATAAGCATACAACTCCCTAACAATAAAACAAAACTAACATCAATACAACCCGTACACATAGTCAACTGGGCACCGCCCTGCTGTCTCACAGTTCCGCCATTCGATCTCCGGACACCATCTAGTTAAAAACTGCAAAAATGAGACTGTTCTCCTCCACTTTCAGCCTGACAGCAGGCCAACCAAAATCCGCCCCGTGCTCCACTCCCAGCCGATAAGCAGAAAGCAGCCAGTAACAAGTATGTGGTAACTGCACGCAGGCAAACTCGATCCTTTCTTTCCCCTGCAAGCAATTTCCCCTCCTTTAGACCTATCAAAGCAGTGTTCACCCTTGCTGTAATCTAGGCCTCAAAGGCAGCCAGCATACAGAATAACACAGCAGGCCCGGAAGCAGGGTTACAGCCAGAAGCAGCAGGAGCTCAGAGAAAGATTCCACTCCTACAACTGTTGACAACATGAAGAATACAAAAGAATCAGCAACATACTAAAAACAGTCAGGAATATCAGTAACATGCTAAACGGATTTACAAGACTCCAAAAAAACAAAACCACCAGCTCTCAAGCCAACACACACCCACCACCAACTCCCCCGCCCTCAGCCCAACTGTAGTCCCGCATCGACAGAAAGGCACCCAAACGGGCAACACAGATCACCGGAAAAGAACGCACCGGTGCAGAACACGGAGTGAGAGAGAAGGAGAGGGGGAAAATACCCCTACCCTCCCAAGAGGAGGCACAGTTCAACCCAAAACTATTCCATTAAATAAACCAGCAGCTGCAAAGCCAGCAAAAAGAGATAGATAGAGAGAGAGAGAGAGAATACAGAGCAACCACAAGAAACCCGACAGATAACTAATACATGGCAAGGCCGCCAGCACACAAGCAGCGCATGCCCCCCCCCCCACACACCCAGCCCCGACTCCAGCAACAGCCCCACGTCAGTGATGAGTCACCCACGAGCAGCTCAGTCCGGAAAAGGACAGGCAGCACACGGTTGATAAGAGAGAGAGAGAGAAAGGGAGAACACCCTCCCCCCTCAGCGGCACCAGGAGGGACCTCTCAACTCCCAGTGCAGAGAAGCAGGAGGGCCATAACTGGCGAGCAGCCAACCACTAGGCACAAAAAAATACACAACAAAAATACAATAATAATCATACAATCCCCCAACAATAAAACAAAGAAACGAACATCAGTACAAGCAGTACACATAGTGATTTGGGCCACAGCAACTTCCCCTCCATCCAACCAGTCATAGCATCGTTCACCCTTGCTGTGTTCCAGGCTTCAAAGTCTGAACAAGGCAGCCAGCATACAGAATAACACACCAGGGGCGGGATTCTCCGACCCCCTACCGGGCCGGAGAATTGCCGGGGGGCGGCGTGAATCCCACCCCCGCCGGCTGCCGAATTCTCCGGCGCCGGGGATTTGGAGGGGGCGGGAATCGTGCCGCGCCGGTCGGCGGCCACTAGCAGCCGCCCCCCCGGCGATTCTCCAGCCCGCGATGGGCTGAGTGGCCGCTCGTTTACGGCCGGTCCCGCCGGCGTAAATTGGAGTAGGTACTTACTGGCGGGACCTGGCTGCGCGGGTGGCCTCCGGGGTCCTCGGGGGGGCGCAGGGGGATCTGGCCCCGGGAGGTGCCCCCACGGTGGCCTGGCCCGCGATCGGAGCCCACCGATCCGCGGGCGGGCCTGTGCCGTGGAGGCACTCTATTCTTCCTCGTCGGCCACTGTGGTCCTCCGCCATGGCCGAAGCGGAGATGAAACCCACTGCGCATGCGCTGGGATGACGCCGGCACACGCTGGCGCTCCCGTGCATGGGCCAACTCGCGCCGGCCGGCAGAGGCCCTTCGGCGCCGGTTGGCATGGCGCCAAGCCCTTCCCCGCCGGCCAGCGCGGCGCAAACCACCCCGGCGCCGGCCTAACCTCTGTAGGTGCGGAGGATTCCGCACCTTTGGGGTGGCCCAACGCCGGAGTGGTTCACGCCACTCCTCGGCGCCGGAGTTGCCCGCATCGCCAATTCCCGCAGCATCCCGCCCCCGGTCCAGAAGCTGGGTTACAGCCAGAAGCAGCAGGAGCTCAGGGAAAGATTCCACTCTCATACCTCAGAGTGTGAGCTACTCAGGTGCCTGGGGGACGGAGCTTCCTCCACCTTGAGGAGTTCTCCACAGGATAGAAACTCCGATCTGGAAACCGTTTGGGGAAGGCGACCCCGCGGAGAGTGGTGACTATTATGACTAGTGTGGAATAAAATGAGTTGTACCCGGTCAGCCTGGCCCCCCGTGGAGTCTTTGCCTCCATCTACAACACTGCCGACGAAGATCAAGTGGAGCTCTGCAAATTCGGACCGTTTTTCAACCACCTTGGGAGGCCACTCTCCGACCTGCAGGCATGGCACACATAGGTAAACTCAAGCCTTTTGACACCTACTCAGATGATTGGGTCCAATACGTTGAAAGACTTCAACTTTATTTCCGCACAAACGACATCACCAATGACGAGCGACAGACAGTCATCTTACAGACTGCCGTTGGCGGACCGACTTATTCATTGGTCAGGAAATTGACTTACCCAGACAGGCTGGACGGTTTGCTGTTCGCCACACTGATCGACCAGGTGCGCCGTCACTTAAATCCACAGCTCCTGATTATGGTCCGACGCTACCCTTCCATACTGCTTCGCAGATGCCGGCGGAGTCCACTGGGGGAAACTTGATGCGCTTACGGGGTCTCGCTGCCCTGGCTGAATTGCTGGGGGACCGCTTCGTTTTTGGACTTCGGCACGGGGAGACGCAGCGGAAGCTGCTAATGGAGACCCCCCCTTGGACAGGGCCGTCAACATAGTGATCACACAGGAAAGCGCCGACCACGGGCTCCAGGATCTCCAGGTCCTGGCAATTGGTTGTCGCCAAGACCATCGGCCGAGACTACTAGAAGCGAGTAGTTCCAGGTCAGAAGTCACCACATGTTCCTCAACCGCCGCCGCGACTCACCCCGGAGCAACCATGAAGCTTCCCCCGACTCTGCGTTTCTGGATGGCAGGCGCCAATATCGAGCGGGAAACCAAGGCCAGGAACGAGGCACTAGGCAATCACTTGAGGGCGTCGTTCCCAGGCAACTAATGAATCGCCATTTGCCCCCAAGAGGCTGCATGCATTTCCTGGAGGAGTTGGAAGCTGAGGAGCCAACCCTACCGCTGCTTTGTGTGACTGGCCCCAGAACGGCACCTAACCATTCGGTCATCAGTCTTTCCATGTTTACCACCATCCGGGCAGGTCTTCAGCTGTTAGAACTTCGCGACAATGCGGCCCGACTGGCCACTTATACCGGGGAGCCCTTCGAAAACGAGGGCACCGCCCATGTGCCCGTGGCATACGGAGATCAGTCCGTGTACCTATCACTGTGGTAGTCCACGGCAATGGGCCCAGCCTATTGGGGCACGATTGACTGCGTCACCTACATTTGGATTGGAAACGCGTGTGCCAGATGTACCCCCATGGACCGGATGGAGTGCTGTTCTTGGAACTATTAATGGAGCTATGGCCAGGATCAATGTGGAGGAAAAAGCCCAGCTCCAATATTTCCATGCCCATCCTCTGCTGTACGTACTTCGCACCTAGGTGGACCAGGAATTGGACCATTCGGAGCAGATGGGGATTATTCGTCCTGTCCACTATGCCGATTGGGCCGCGCCTGTAGTCCCTGTGTTGAAGCGGGACAGGTCAGTGCAGCTCTGTAGGGACTACAAAATGACCATAAACCTGGTATCCTGCCTTGACCATTACCCGGTCCCTCGGATCGAGGATCTCTACGACCGGCTCAGCAACGGAAAAACACTTAATAAGCTGGACATGAGCCATGCGTACTTACAGCTGGTGCTCGAGCCAAGTTCCCGGAAATATGTGACAATGAATACCCATCAAATACAAATTGTACAAATATACGCCACTGCTGTTCGGAGTCTTCTCAGTTTGTGCGATATTCCAGAGGGTTCTGGAGGATATCTTGTGAGGGTTGCCAAAGGTGGCTGGCTACCTGGACGATGTTCTCATCACTGGGACCTCGCATCAGGAACACGTGGAGAAGCTATCCGAGGTCCGAGAGTGGTTTGCTCGGGCCGGGGTCCGCCTCTGGAAGGAGATGTGTGTTTTCCACGTGCCGGAAGTGGACAGCAGAGGCCCCTATCCAGTGGAGGAAAAGGTGCGGGTGATTCGCCAGGCCCCCATCCCTCTTGACCAAATGGAGCTCCGCTCTTTCCTAGGCCTGGTGAATTATTACGAAAGGTTCTTACCCCAGTTGGCCACGCTGCTCAGTCCGCTCCACCAACTACTGAAGAAGGGACAGAAGTGGGACTGGGCTCGCCCGCACCAGAAGGCGTTTCACGAGGAATTGCTGACCTACTTTGAACCGGATAAGCCCCTGCTCCTCACGTGTGACACCTCATCATACAGCGTTGGAGCGGTCCTGGCACACCACATGCCCGACGGCTTGAGCGACCTACAGCTTTTGCGTCCCGCACACTGGCGGATGCCGACTGAAACTGCACCCAGATAGAAAAGAAAGACTTGACAGTTGTGTTCACAGTGAGAGAATTCCACCAGTACGTTTATGGGCGGACTTTCATAAGAACATGAGAACATAAGAACTAGGAACAGGAGTAGGCCATCTGGCCCCTCGAGCCTGCTCCACCATTTAATGAGATCATGCCTGATCTTTGTGGACTCAGCTCCACTCTCCGGCCCGTACACCATATCCCCGAATCCCTTTATTCTTTAGAAAGGGATTTATCTTTTTCTTAAAAACGTTTAAAGAAGGAGCCTCAACTGCTTCACTGGGCAAGGAATTCCAGAGATTCACAACCCTTTGGGTGAAGACGTTCCTCCTAAACTCAATCCTAAATTTACTTCCCCTTATTTTGAGGCTATACCCCCTAGTTCTGCTTTCCCCGACCAGTGGAAACAACCTGCCCACATCTATCCTATCTATTCCCTTCATAATTTTATATGTTTCAATAAGATCCCCCCGCATCCTTCTAAACTCCAATGAGTACAGTCCCAGTCTACTAAACCTATCGTCATAATCTAATCCCCTCAACTCTGGGATCAACCTAATGAATCTCCTCTGCACTCCCTCAAGTGCCAATACGTCCTTTCTCAGGTAAGGAGACCAAAACTGAACACATTACTCCAGATGCGGCCTCACCAACACCCTATACAATTGCAGCATAACCTCCCTAGTTTTGGAACTCCATCCCCCTAGCAATGAAAGTCAAAACTCAATTAGCCTTCTTAATCACCTGTTGCACCTGCACACCAACTTTTTGCGACTCGTGCACCAGCACACCCAGGTCCCTCTGCACAGCAGCATGTTTTAACATCTTACCGTTTAAATAATAATCCATTCTGCTATTATTCCTCCCAAAGTGGATAGCCTCACACTTGGCAACATTGAATTCCATCTGCCAGACCCTAGCCCATTCATCTAACCTATCCAAATCCTTCTGCAGACTTCCGGTATCCTCTGCACTTTTTGCTTTACCACTCATCTTAGTGTCGTCTGCAAACTTTGACACATTGCACTTGGTCCCCAACTCCAAATCGTCGATGTAAATTGTGAACAACTGTGGGCCCAACACTGATCCCTGAGGGACCCCACTAGTTACAGGTTGCCAACCAGAGAAACACCCATTTATCCCCACTCTCTGCTTTCTGTTAGTTAACCAACCTCTACCCATGCTACCACTTTACCCTCAATGCCATGCATCTTTAGTTTATGCAGCAACCTTTTGTGTGGCACCTTGTCAAAAGCATTCTGGAAATCCAGATATATCACATCCATTGGCTCCCCGTTATCTACTGCACTGGTAACGTCCTCAAAAAATTCTACCAAATTAGTCAGACATGACCTACCCTTTGTGAACCCATGCTGCGTCTGCCCAATGGGACAATTTCCCTCCAGGTACCCCGCTATTTCCTCCTTAATGATAGATTCCAGCATTTTCCCTACAACCGAAGTTAAGCTTACCGGCCTATAATTACCCGCTTTCTGCCGACCTCCTTTTTTAAACAGTGGTGTCACGTTTGCTACTTTCCAATCCTCTGGGACCACCCCAGAGTCTAGTGAATTTTGATAAATTATCACTAGTGCGTTTACAATTTCCCTAGCCATCTCTTTTAACACTCTGGGATGCATCCCATCAGGGCCAGGAAACTTGTCTACCTTTAGCCCCATTAGCTTGCCCAATACTGCCTCCTTAGTGATTACAATCATCTCAAGGTCCTCACCTATCATATCTTTATTTCCATCAGTCACTGGCATGTTATTTGTGTCCTCCACTGTGAAGACTGACCCAAAAAACCTGTTCAGCGCCTCAGCCATTTCCCCCTCTCCTATTATTAAATCTCCCTTCTCATCTTCCAAAGGACCAATATTTACCTTAGCCATTCTTTTTTGTCTTATATATTTGTAGAAGCTTTTACTATCTGCTTTTATGTTCTGAGCCAGTTTACTTTCATACTCTACCTTACTCTTCTTTATGGCTTTTTTGCGTAGCTTTCTGTTGTCCCCTAAAGACTTCCCAGTCCTCTAGTCTCCCACTAATTTTTGCCACTTTGTATGTTTTTTCCTTCAATTTGATACTCTCCCTCACCTCCTTAGATATCCACGGTCGATTTTTCCCCTTTCTACCGTCTTTCTTTTTTGTCGGTATGAACCTTTTCTGAACACTGTGAAAGATCGCTCGGAAGGTTCTCCACTGTTCCTCAACTGCTTCACCATGAAGTCTTTGCTCCCAGTCTACCTTAGCTAGTTCTTCTCTCATCCTATTGTAATCGCCTTTGTTTAAGCACAAAATCCTAGTGTTTGATTTTACCTTGTCATCCTCCAACTGTATTTTAAATTCCACCATATTGTGGTCGCTCCTTCCAAGAGGATCCCGAACTATGAGATCATTAATCAATCCTGCCTCATTACACAGGACCAGATCTAGGACCGCTTGTTCCCTTGTCGGTTCCATTACATACTGTTCCAGGAAATTATCCCGGGCACATTCTATAAACTCCTCCTCAAGGCTGCCTTTACCAACCTGGTTAAACCACTCGATATGCAGATTAAAATCTCCCATGATAACCGCTGTACCATTTCTACATGCATCCGTTATTTCTTTGCTTATTGCCTGCCCTACCATCCTGTTACTATTTGGTGGGCTATAGACTACTCCTATCAGTGACCTTTTCGCCTTACTATTCCTGATTTCCACCCAAATTGATTCAACCTTGTCCATCATAGCACCAATATCATCCCTTATTATTGCCCGGATGCCATCCTTAAACAACAAAGCTACACCACCGCCCTTACCGTCCATTCTATCCTTTCGTATAGTCTGATACCCTTGGATATTTAACTCCCAGTCGTGACCATCTTTTAACCATGTTTCAGTAATGGTCACTAAATCATAGTCATTCACGATGATTTGCGCCATCAACTCATTTACCTTATTTCGTATACTACGAGCATTCAGGTAAAGTACACTTATGCTGTTTTTTATGTCTTTGTTATGAATCCTAACACCTTGATCAGTAACTTTTCGCAATTTATTTTTCCTCTTGCCCTTTCTCCTAATTTTCCTTGTCTTTGAACCCATATCTCTACATAATAACCTGTCACGTAACCTGCTGCCTTGATCTCCATTAACCATTATACTGTCCATAGCTTTACACTTCCCTTCCCCCCAACTTGCTCGTTTAAAGTCCTTGTGACCAACCTATTTATCCTATTCGCTAGAACACTGGTCCCAGAATGGCTCAGGTGAAGACCGTCCCAAAGGTACAGGTCCCTCCTGCCCCAGTACTGATGCCAATGCCCCATGAAATGGAATCCCTCTTTCCCACACCACTCCTTTAGCCACGTGTTAACTTCCCTAATTTTCTCAACCCTATGGTATATACCGAACACAAGCCCCTGCTAGGGTTATTTGAGGAAGAACGGATGATTCCACAGATAGTACCTGCCCAGTTTCAGCGGTGGGCCCTGCTGCTGACAGCCTACGAGTAAACTTTAGAGCATCGCCCAGGCACAAGAATCGGACGCATTGAGTCGCCTGCACCTACCCACAGAGGCGCCAGCTCCTGCCACAGCCGCATTTGTATTTCATGGACACTTTGTCAGTGAGGGGCTGCATCTCCAAGCTGCCCGAAATGACCATCGAAGACTGCGTCCTCCTGTGGCGGGCATGGGTGGTCGTACCCAAACAAGGGCACCCGACCCTGCTGAAAGACCTCCATTACTGGCACCCCAGAGTGGCCAAAGTGAAAATGTTGGCGCACAGCTATGTTTGGTTGCCCAAACTGGTTGCCGAGATCAAACGGGTGGCCCACAATTGCACCCCATGCCAGGAACATCAGAAGGCCCCCACAGTGGCCCTGATGTACCACTGGGAGTGGCCCAGGAAGGATCGGTCCCACAAACACATTGACTTTGCCAGCCCGGTTCAGGGGGCCACGTTCCTTATAGTAGTGGACGCCCACTCAAAGTGGCTGGAAGTACACTGGGTCCCCACGGAGACCGCTCAAGCAACTATGGACAGATTGAGGGCTAATTTTAGCACACCCGGGCTGCCTGAGGTCATGGTGTCTGACAATGGGCGGCATTCACAAGCCAGGAGTTCATGGCCATGAGCGCCATCAGGCATGTGCGGGTGGCCCCGTCCCAACTGGCCTTCAATGGACGAGCCAAACGAGTGGTTCAAACATTCAAGCAAGCAATGAGAAAGAGGTTTCTTTTCAGTTATTGTACGACTACGCGCGCCACAGCCAACATCGCACCAGCTCATGGGGTGCTGACTCCGGTCACATCTCAGCCTCGTCCTTCCCGATGTCGGGGCACGGGTCCGTCAGCAGCAGGAATGCTCATAAACGGATTCTCACCGCCGCCCACGAGCGGGCACCTTCACAACAGTTGACGCAGTTCATGTTAGGAACTTCAGGACCGGAGCCACATAGATCCCTGGGGTAGTCCTCCACGCGACGAGGCCAGACTCCTAGGCAATCCAGGTACAGGTCACCGAGACACACTGCCACCTGGACTACTTATGACAACGCAATCAGGAACAAGAGGCAAGTGGCCCAGAGACCCAATGCCGGACTCGGACTCTGTCTCCATACGGCCAAGGAGGAACTCCAAGGCCAGAGGGGAACCAGGGCCCCACCCACTCACTCAGAGGGGGAGCAAGGGCCCCACCCACTCACCCAGAGGGGAACTAGGGTCCTGCCCACCCGGAGGGAAACCAGGGCCACACCCAGTCACCCAGAGGGGAACCAGGGCCCCACCCACTCACCCAGAGGGGAACCAGGGCCCCACCCACCCAGAGGGGAACCAGGGCCCCACCTAGTCAGCCAGAGGGGAGCCAGGGCCCCACCCACCCAGAGGGGTACCAGGGCCCCACCCACTCACCCACAGGGGAGCCAGGGCCCCACTCACCTATAGGCGAACCAGGGCCTCACCCACCCAGAGGGGAACCAGTGCCCCGCCAACCCAGAGAAGAGCCAGGGCCTCACCCACTCACCCAGAGGGGAAACAGGGCCACACCCACTCACCCAGAGGGGGAGGCAGGGCCCCACCCACTCACCCAGAGGGGAACTGGGGCCCTGCCCACCCAGAGGGGAGCCAGGGCCCCACTCACCTATAGGGGTACCAGGGCCCCACCCACCCAGAGAAGAACCAGGGTCACACCCACTCACCCAAAGGGGGAGGCAGGCCCCCACCCACTCACCCAGAGGGGAACTGGGGCCCTGCCCACCCAGAGGGGAACCAGGGCCCCAACCACCCAGAGGGGTACCAGGGCCCCACCCACTCACCCACAGGGGAGCCAGGGCCCCACTCACCTATAGGGGAACCAGGGCCTCACCCACCCAGAGAGGAACCAGGGCCCCACCCACCCAGAGAAGAGCCAATGCCCCACCCACTCACCCAGAGGGGCACCAGGGCCCCACCCACTCACCCAGAGGGGGAGCCAGGGCCCCACCCACTCACCCAGAGGGGGAGCCAGGGCCCCACCAACTCACTCAGAGGGGATCCAGGGCCCCACCCACCCAGAAGGGATCCAGGGCCCCACGCACCCAGAGGGGAACCAGGGCCCCACCCACTCACCCAGAGGGGGAGCCAGGGCCCCACTCACTCACCCATAGGGGAACCAGGGCCCCACCCACCCAGAAGGGAACCAGGGCCCCACCCACTCACTCAGAGGGGAAACAGGGCCTCACCCACCCAGAGGGGAAACAGGGCCTCGCCCACCCAGAGGGGAACCTGGTCCTCGCCAACCCAGAGGTGAACCAGGGACACACAACCCAGAGGGGAAACTGGGCCTCGCCCACACAGAGGGGAACCAGGGCCCCACCCACCCATCCAGATGGGGAGCCAGGGCCCCGCTCACCCAGAGGGGATCCAGGGCCCCACACCCCCAGAGGGGAACCAGGGCCCCACCCACTCACCCAGGGGGGGAACCAGGGCCCCACCCACTCACTCAGAGGGTAACCAGGGCCCCAACACCCAGAGGGGAACCAGGGCCCCACTCTCCCAGAGGGGAAACAGGGCCTCACCCACCCAGAGGGGAACCAAGGCCCCACCCGCCCAGAGGGGAACCAGGGCCTCACCCACCCAGAGGGGAAACAGGGCCTCACCCACCCAGAGGGGAACCAGGTCCTCGCCCACCAAGAGGGGAACCAGGGCCTCACCCACTCAGAGGGGAAACAGGGCCTTACCCACCCAGAGGGGAACCAGGTCCTCGCCCACCCAGAAGTGAAACAGGGCCTCACCCATCCAGAGGGGAAACAGGGCCTCACCCACCCAGAGGGGAACCAGGGCCCCACAACCCAGAGGGGAAACAGGGCCTCGCCCATCCAGAGGAGAACCAGGGCCTCACCCACCCAGAGGGCAACCAGGGCCCCACCCTCCCAGAGGGGAAACAGGGCCTCGCCCACCAAGAGAGGAACCAGGGCCCCACCCTCCCACAGGTGAACCAGGGCCCCACAACCCAGAGGGGAAGCAGTGCCCCACCCTCCCAGAGGGGAAACAGGGCCCCACCCTCCCAGAAGGGAAACAGAGCCTCACCCACCCAGAGGGGAACCAGGGCCTCACCCACCCAGAGGGGAACCAGGGCCCCACCCTCCCAGAGGGGAACCAGGGCCCCACCCACTCAGAGGGTAACCAGGGCTCCACCCACCCAGAGGGGAACCAGGGCCCCACCCACTCACCCAGGTGGGAACCAGGGCCCCACCTACCCACCCAGAGGGGAACCAGGGCCTCACCCACCCAGAGGGGAAACAGGGCCTCACCCACCCAGAGGGGAAACAGGGCCTCACCCACCCAGAGGGGAACCAGGTCCTCGCCCACCCAGAGGTGAAACAGGGCCTCACCCACCCAGAGGGGAAACAGGGCCTCACCCACCCAGAGGGGAACCAGGACACCACCCACCCAGAGGGGAACCAGGGCTCCACAACCCAGAGGGGAAACAGGGCCCCACCCTCCCAGAGGGGAAACAGGGCCCCACCCTCCCAGAAGGGAAACAGAGCCTCACCCACCCAGAGGGGAACCAGGGCCTCACCCACCCAGAGTGGAACCAGGGCCCCACCCTCCCAGAGGGGAGCCAGGGCCCCACCCTCCCAGAGGGGAAACAGGGCCTCACCCATCCAGAGGGGAACCAGGGCCTCACCCACCCAGAGGGCAACCAGGGCCCCACCCTCCCAGAGGGGAACCAGGGCCCCACCCACCCAGAGGGTAACCAGGGCTCCACCCACCCAGAGGGGAACCAGGGCCCCACCCACTCACCCAGGTGGGAACCAGGGCCCCACCTACCCACCCAGAGGGGAACCAGGGCCTCACCCACCCAGAGGGGAACCAGGGCCTCATCCACCCAGAGGGGAACCAGGGCCCCACCCTCCCAGAGGGGAACCAGGGCCCCACCCTCCCAGAGGGGAAACAGGGCCTCACCCACCCAGAGGGGAACCAGGGCCTCACCCACCCAGAGGGCAACCAGGGCCCCACCCTCCCAGAGGGGAACCAGGGCCTCACCCACCCAGAGGGGAACCAGGTCCTCGCCCACCCAGAGGTGAAACAGGGCCTCACCCACCCAGAGGGGAAACAGGGCCTCACCCACCCAGAGGGGAACCAGGACACCACCCACCCAGAGGGGAACCAGGGCTCCACAACCCAGAGGGGAAACAGGGCCCCACCCTCCCAGAGGGGAAACAGGGCCCCACCCTCCCAGAAGGGAAACAGAGCCTCACCCACCCAGAGGGGAACCAGGGCCTCACCCACCCAGAGTGGAACCAGGGCCCCACCCTCCCAGAGGGGAGCCAGGGCCCCACCCTCCCAGAGGGGAAACAGGGCCTCACCCATCCAGAGGGGAACCAGGGCCTCACCCACCCAGAGGGCAACCAGGGCCCCACCCTCCCAGAGGGGAACCAGGGCCCCACCCACCCAGAGGGTAACCAGGGCTCCACCCACCCAGAGGGGAACCAGGGCCCCACCCACTCACCCAGGTGGGAACCAGGGCCCCACCTACCCACCCAGAGGGGAACCAGGGCCTCACCCACCCAGAGGGGAACCAGGGCCTCACCCACCCAGAGGGCAACCAGGGCCCCACCCTCCCAGAGGGGAACCAGGGCCCCACCCACCCAGAGGGTAACCAGGGCTCCACCCACCCAGAGGGGAACCATGGCCCCACCCACTCACCCAGGTGGGAACCAGGGCCCCACCTACCCACCCAGAGGGGAGCCAGGGCCCCACCCACCCAGAAGGGAACCAGGGCCCCAACCACTCACTCAGAGGGTAACCAGGGCCGCAACACCCAGAGGGGAACCAGGGCCTCACCCACCCAGAGGGGAACCAGGGCCCCACCCTCCCAGAGGGGAACCAGGGCCCCACCCTCCCAGAGGGGAAACAGGGCCTCACCCACCCAGAGGGGAACCAGGGCCCCACCCACCCAGAGGGGAACCAGGGCCCCACCCACCCAGAGGGGAACCAGGGCCCCACCCTCCCAGAGGGGAACCAGGGCCCCACCCACCCAGAGGGGAACCAGGGCCCCACCCTCCCAGAGGGGAACCAGGGCCCCACAACCCAGAGGGGAAACAGGGCCTCGCCCACCCAGAAGGGAACCAGGGCCCTACCCACTCACCCAGGTGGGAACCAGGGCCCCACCTACCCACCCAGAGGGGAACCAGGGCCCCACCCACCCGTTCTGCCTCCTGTTGAACGTCAAGACGGCAGGAGATCTCTGGCGCCTGTGGACCCGGCCAGTGACAGCGTATACAGCGAGACGGATTCCGTTATGAAGATTGGACCCCCGAGAGATGATACGCCGGCAAACAATTGTACCAGTAGCCTTAGCGACTGGGTCATGCCAGCTACGACGTTCATCGCAGAAGCAGTAGTCCCCGGTATGCTACATACCTCCCGTGCCGGCTGTACCACCCCTGGATCTCCGCCCATAACCCAAGTAGCCACGGGACCCTCCACCTGAGGACATGGACATTTCTCCAGATTTGGGGGAGGGGGGAGGGGTGTTACAACCCCCGACACAGACGGAGCTTGTGCAGCATCCACGCCTTCTCCTACACCTCAGAGTATGAGTTACTCAGGTATCTAGGGGGCGGATTTCCTCCCAATTCGAGGAGCTCCCCACAGGATATAAATCCCGACATGGGGAAGGAGATCCTTTGGGGAGTGGAGAGGAGCGATTATTGTGATTAGGGCGGAATAAAATGAGTGTACGCTGTCAGCCTGGCCTCTCGTGGAGCCATAGAGTCATAGATGTTTACAGCATGGAAACAGGCCCTTTGGCCCAGCTTGTCCATGCCGCCCAGTTTCTATCATTAAGCTAGTCCCACTTGCCTGCATTTGGCCCATATCCCTCTATACCCACCCTGCCCATGTAACTGTCTAACTGTTTTGTAAAGGAAAGGATTGTACCCGCCTCTACCACTGCCTCTGGCAGTCCGTTCCAGATGCTCACCACCCTCTGTGTGAAATAATTTCCCCTTTGGTCTCTTTTGTATCTCTCCCCTCTCACCTTAAACCTATGCCCTCAAGTTCTAGACTCCTCGACCTTTGGGAAAAGATGTTGACTATCTAGCTTATCTCTGCTCCTCATTATTCTATAAACCTTGAAAAGATCACCCCTAAGCCTCCTACGCTCCAGGGAAAATAGTCCCAGCCTATCCAGCCTCTCCTTATAACTCAGACCATCAAGTCCTGGTAGCATCCTTGTAAATCTCTTCTGCACTCTTTCGAGTTTAACAATATCCTTCCTATAATAGGGTGACCAGAACTGAACACAGTATTCCATGTGTGGTCTTACCAATGTCTTGAACAACTTCAACAAGATGTCCCAACTCCTGTAGTCAATATTCTTACCAATAAACCCGAGCATGCTGAATGCCTTCTTCACCACCCTGTCCACCTGCAACTCCACCTTCAAGGAGCTATGAACCTGTACCCCTAGATCTCTTTGTTCTATAACTCTCCCCAACTCCCTACCATTAACTGAGTAGGTCCTGCCCTGGTTTGATCTACCAAAATGCATCACCTCACATTTATCTAAATTAAACTCCATCTGGCATTCATCGGCCCCCTGGCCCAATTGGTCAAGATTCTGTTGCAATCTTATATAACCTTCACTATCCACTATGCCACCAACCTTGGTGTCATCTTACGAACCATGCCCCCTACGTTCTGATCCAAATCATTAATATATATAATGAAATAACAGTGGACCCAGTACCGATACCTGAGGCACACCGCTGGTCACAGGCCTCCAGTTTGAAAAACAACCCTCCACAACCACCCTTTGGCTTTTGTCGCCAAGCCAGTTCTGTATCCAATTGGCTACCTCACCCTGGATTCCGTGAGATTTAACCTTTTGCAACAACCTACCATGCGGTACCTTGTCAAAGGCCTTGCTAAAGTCCAGGTAGACAACGTCGACTGCACTGCCCTCATCTACCTTCTTGGTACCCCTTCAGAAAACTCAATCAAATCTGTGAGACACGACTTTCCCCTTACAAAGCCATACTGATTTTTCCTAATTAGCCCTTGCCTGTCTAAACGCCTGAAGATCCTGTCCCTCAGAATACCTTCAAACAATTTACCAACAAGGCTAACCGGTCTGTAGTTCCCAGGCTTATCCCTACAGCCCTTCTTCAACGAGGGCACAACATTTACTACCCTCCAATCTTCAGATACCTCTCCTGTGGCTGTCGATGTTTCAAATATCTCAGCTAGGAGGTCGGCAATTTCCTCCCTAGCCTCCCACAACGTCCAGGATCTGCACATAGATGATCTTGTTTATCCTTAAGAGGCCCTATTGTCTCCCTCGTCACCCTTTTGCCCTTTATGTATCTGTAGAAGCTCTTTGGATTTTCCTTTGCCTTATCTGCCAAGGCAATCTCATGTCCACTTTTTGCCCTCCTGATTTCTCTCTTAACTCTACTCAAACAAGTAGAGGAAATACTGGAGGCGTTAGTTCTGATCTTTCAAAAGTCACTGGAGTCCGGGAAAGTCCCAAAGGATTGGAAAATTGCTGTTGTAACCCCCCTGTTCAAGAAGGGAACAAGGAAAAAGATGGAAAATTATAGGCCAATTAGCCTAACCTCGGTTGTTGGCAAGATTCTAGAATCCATTGTTAAGGATGAGATTTCTAACTTCTTGGAAGTGCAGGGTCAGATTAGGACAAGTCAGCATGGATTTAGTAAGGGGAGGTCGTGCCTGACAAACCTGTTAGAGTTCTTTGAAGAGATAACGAATAGGTTAGACCAAGGAGAGCCAATGGATGTTATCTATCTTGACTTCCAAAAGGCCTTTGACAAGGTGCCTCACGGGAGACTGCTGAGTAAAATAAGGGCCCATGGTATTCGAAGCAAGGTACTAACATGGATTGACGATTGGCTGTCAGGCAGAAGGCAGAGAGTTGGGATAAAAGGTTCTTTTTCGGAATGGCAACCGGTGACGAGTGGTGTCCCGCAGGGTTCAGTGTTGGGGCCACAGCTGTTCTCTTTATATATTAACGATCTAGATGACGGGACTGGGGGCATTCTGGCTAAGTTTGCCGATGATACAAAGATAGGTGGAGGGGCAGGTAGTATGGAGGAGGTGGAGAGGCTGCAGAAAGATTTAGACAGTTTAGGAGAGTGGTCCAAGAAATGGCTGATGAAATTCAACGTGGGCAAGTGCGAGGTCTTGCACTTTGGAAAAAAGAATAGAGGCATGGACTATTTTCTAAACGGTGACAAAATTCATAATGCTGAAGTGCAAAGGGACTTGGGAGTCCTAGTCCAGGATTCTCTAAAGGTAAACTTGCAGGTTGAGTCCGTAATTAAGAAAGCAAATGCAATGTTGTGATTCATCTCAAGAGGCTTGGAATATAAAAGCAGGGATGTACTTCTGAAGCTTTATAAAGCATTAGTTAGGCCCCATTTAGAATACTGTGAGCAATTTTGGGCCCCACACCTCAGGAAGGACATACTGGCACTGGAGCGGGTCCAGCGGAGATTCACATGGATGATCCCAGGAATGGGAGGCCTAACATACGATGAACGTCTGAGGATCCTGGGATTATATTCATTGGAGTTTAGGAGGTTGAGGGGAGATCTAATAGAAACTTACAAGATAATGAATGGCTTAGATAGGGTGGATGTAGGGAAGTTGTTTCCATTAGCAGGGGAGACTAGGACCCGGGGGCACAGCCTTAGAATAAAAGGGAGTCACTTTAGAACAGAGATGAGGAGAAATTTCTTCAGCCAGAGAGTGGTGGGTCTGTGGAATTCATTGCCACAGAGGGCGGTGGAGGCCGGGACGTTGAGTGTCTTTAAGACAGAAGTTGATAAATTCTTGATTTCCCGAGGAATTAAGGGCTATGGAGAGAGAGCGGGTAAATGGAGTTGAAATCAGCCATGATTGAATGGCGGAGTGGACTCGATGGGCCGAATGGCCTTACTTCCGCTCCTATGTCTTATGGTCTTATGGTCTTAAGTCCTATACTCTTCAAGGGCATCCACTTGATCCCAGCTGCTTATGCATGTCATATGTCTCCTTCTTCCTTTTGACCATGGCCTCAATATCCCAAGTCATCCAGGGTTCCCTCCTTCACTCTTAGAGGAATGTGCTCACCCTGAACCCTTGTTAACACCATTTTGAGAGACTCCAGCTGTCCCCTTGACTGCAAATAGGCACCCCCAATCAACTTTTGAAAGTTCCCACCTAATACCCTTGAAATTGGCCTTGCCCCAATTTAGAATTTAACTTTTGCGCAAGCACTATCATTCTCCATAGCTATATTAAAACTAATGGAATTATGGTCAGTGGTCCCAAAGTGATCTCTCACTAACACTCCCTTACCTGCCCTTCCTTATTCCCCAAGCGGAGGTCAAGTTATGCTCCCTCTCTAGTCTTTGCCTCTGTCTACAACGCCAACAATTCTTATAGAACTCTGCATTCCTCCAATGCTAATCTCGGGTGAAACTCTGATGTTAATCCCTCCACAATAGTGGTTGTGCTTTCAGTTGTCTAGATCCTAGCTCTGGAATCACTAAACTTCTCTAGGACTCCTGTTCTGAAACAGTCCTTAAAACCTTCCACCTTGGCCCAGTTTTTGGTCATGTCTCTAGCATTCCCTTATCTGGATCTATGCCATAGATTGAATAATAAAACTGTTGTGTAACACCTGGGCAAGTTTTACCACATTAAAGGCCCAACACAATTGCAGATTTTTGAGCTGGTGAGGGACCATAAAGGGATAAAAATACCCCGAACATCGGAGACAATGAGTCACTGAAAACCTTGACCAAATCAAAGGCCTTTTCTAGGTAATTTTTGGACACTAGACTGGAAGGAGAGGATAACATTACGAGGCTCTCACCATCCATGGGGAAACTGGAAGGTCATGCTCACATTTCCTGGGATTGTGTAACACTTTCCACATGTAGGTTTATACTACTGCAAGATACAGAGAGAAACCCATTTGTGACCCAACCCTCATGTGGCGAAGCAGTGAAGGGAGGTCAGCAATGGTCCTGCAGGGGCAAAATAAAGGAAATGCAAAGGAGAAATACATGTATAAGAATGTTATTAATGGAGGAGCTAAGTATGGGTGAAGGGAGATAATGTTACAGAGGTAGAAGAAAGCAATCTTTGTATTCTATGAGAAACAATATTCAGGTTCAAGATGAAACAAGACACGACATTGTGGGTGGAATTTGATGCCGAAAGCCTCCCATCTCGCTCACGGGTGGGATTCTCCAGTCCTTCTGAAAGTTTTGGCTGGGGTGCCAAATTCTCCATTCTCACTTGCAGTGGGCAGGCAATGGACAAGATCGGAGAATCCCACCCCGAGTATATCAATAGAACTATTGGAGAAGCCAGAGGCCCAGGGGTACATTTTCTGGTCCCATCCGCTGGGGGAATCGACGCAGATGGGATGGAAAATCTGACAGACCATTTAAAGGTCCGTTGACCCCAGGCGGGAATTTCTCAGTCTCAGGGCAGGCGCGACTGGAAAGTTCTGCCCCAAAGATTTAAGTAATGTACTTGGAACATAAAATAGAAGGCAAACAAGGGAAATTACTAATTAAGGACTTGAAACACTATACGGTACGTGTTGACACACTATTCTTTCACTAGTCTTTGGCATTTTTACAGGTGTGTTCTGCTGATGTGCCGCACTAGCCATTTGTACAATCATTGTAGAATGAGGGGCTTACTTATTAAATTTGATTTCCTTTCTCCTTTTCAATAGTCAGTGTATGCAGTTCTAATTGGGTCAAGACTGGTTTCTCATTATTTCTTCACCAGTTTGCCCTTTGGTCATCTTGTGAAGGGAAGTGGAGAGTTCATTTGTGAAGGGTAGAGTGATCTTTTAGGTAGCTCCCAGGATGATTGGGATGTTCTGCTGAACAAATAAAAACTCAAAAGTAACTTATTATTCGTCTAACTTTTTAGACACAAGTCTATCAAACACAAAGTAAAAGGTGTTTAAACACAACAGAAAGCAGCATGTTGATATAAATATTTGCATAGAAATGCAGCCTCGTGGGCACAAAAGGCAGCATTAGAAAGAAGTGGATCCAATTCTAAATTTGGTACCAATGGTACTACCCTCATCAGTGTCAAGTGATCCAGTGAAACCTTTGTGAATATCTGGAGAAAGCCTCACAGATAAGTTGCTTGACCCCTAATTTAACAGGGAAATTTTAACTCTCTCTGATCAATGTGAGAGAAGCAGGAGAGCAGTTAAAATCGAGACACGCCATTTATCACTCCAGTCCTGCTGGATACGCATTTTAACACAGTTCTTTTTGGTGACAGACCGAGGCTCCTGTTGGATTCGAATGGGACCCCCTTAATAAATCAGGGTCCGGTGATTTATGGAGGGACCTCAATGGCAACTTAATCTTCTTCTCATTTAGGAGCTTGTCACGCTGGTCACCCCTCAGGTAAAACTGTTGGGATGGCAACAAAGATATTAGAGGTTTATTTTAAATTTACAGTACCCAATTCATTTTTTCTAATTAAGGGGCAATTTAGTGTGTTCAATCCACCTACCCTGCACATCTTTGTGTTGTGGGGGTGAAGCCCACGCAAACATGGAGAGAATGTACAAACTCCACATGGACAGTCACCCACAGCCGGGATCGAACCTGGGACCTCGGCACCGTGAGACTGCAGTGCTAACCACTGTGCCGCCGTGCTGCCCCCATAGATATTAGAGTTAAGTGCCACAACTTTCTTCAGCAGGGTCTGAAGGAACAGGAGTGCTACTGCTGGCCCTGAAGGATCATCTGAACCTCAGCTTCCCAAACCATTCCAAAACCTACACCCAAGCCGGGAGACTCTCTCAACTGATTCCCCCCTTGTCACTTACCGTGATGCATGCAGCCATCTGTCAGTGCTGGCAGACAGCTTTTAGTTCACCTGCCCGTCATGCCTCCCGCAGACCAGTGGCTGCATTCTGTCTGTAATGGGAGGGCAGTTGAGCAGCAAGTGTCAAATGAGGGCCAACTGCTAAAATCTGTCAGCCTTCCAACTCAAACTTATGAACGTCCCAGGCACCAAAAGATGCCAATAATCACAGAACTTCCGTCTTTTATTTATACTTATAATGTGATCATTTACATTTCTAGGAGATTTTTTAAATCAGAAAATGTAACTATGGACAACACAAATTTGGCAGAGGCGAGTTAAGAGATTGATAAGGTTCCATGAAATACAACAGTAATGCTTTGTTCTGTCAAAATACTGTCAAGTGTGATACATTATGCCATTCTGATTAATAAAGGAGAAGAAATTCTACCATTTATTATGGCAACAGTTTTTTTGTGAGTAACTCAGCACTTGAAATTTAGAAATAGTAAATATTTGACACTGGATATGTGTGAAGTGGTCAAAGGTTCTCTTATAATCTACAAACTAAACAGCAAGTACCATTTCAACCTCCTGATTGAGCACTGTGGTTGCAAACATAGTGAAAATAGTTTCAATAATTAAGGTGTGATCAAGGGTTTTGGTCAGATAAAAAAAATCACAAAAGACCAGGAATGATTGAATTGAGAGGAACCGAGAGGTAATCAAATGTTTAACAAAAGTCTGGAATATACTTTGATTCTTAGTCACTTTTAAAACTCTTGTCGTTCTCCATAGTTTACTTCATTCAAAACCAAATCAAGAGTGAGATTTCAATAAACAATTTTGGTTTCCTAAGAAACCTGAAGTTTTATGTTTCCACCTTCAGCAATTTTCTTGAACCGGTTAATTTTCTGTCCTTCCTAAACAGGAACAGTTTATGCGTTTAGGAATCCTGTTGTAACAGGTGAGGTGAACGGGACCAAGTATCCCAAATTCTAACTTCTGGGTGGAACCAGATGCCAGCCCCTGCCCATTGCAAGGCATTCCCTGTGGGCACTAAGTCCCCATCAACAGAGGACATTGGCCCAGGAGAACGCTGGGGTGGGGAATCAATTGGCCCTGGGGATCTCCCTCAGGACAAGAGGCGAGGCTCTCGGCAGGCTGGGGCAGTGACTGGAATGAATGTCCATTGTCAGAAGTTTGTTTCCCTGAACAACGCTCTTCCATTAACATTTGTAAGGATCTGATGCCAGTTAAATAAGAAATCCCTGTTTTCTAACCTTCGAGCAGTCTGTGTGCTTGTATTTCATGTCAATGAAAGATTGCAGATGAAGAGTAAAATGCTGGAAATTGGAAGCAGAAACAGGATTTGCTAGAGTAGGTCAAGAGCTGTTAAGATTTTGAGAGAAGAGTAGCCATACAGGAGTGTAATATTGAATTCCTGTTCTCTCCATGGACATTGACTAGTCTGCTGTGTGTTGCCAGTATTTGCTTTTTATTATCCCAGTTGGGTTCTTGTTGAGAGCTATTCATAACACAGTAGGTATTCATTTTAGTTGACTCATGAGCAATCCTTAACCAGAGGTGGGCCAATTTGTATTTTCACTATGCTTGCAATCATATTTGACATTGAGTAACTTGGGAAATCCCAGCAGGCAGCAGAAAAGACTCCATGTGTTGCCCTTTCCCAGCCCATTCAGGCAAGACATCATCACCGGTCACAGTGAGATACCATTCTTTCTGGCTTGTACTTGAAAAAGAATCAATAGCACAGTTATTGCCAAGAAATTCCCCAGTTCATTCCAAGGTCAATATCTGTGAATCATGTAGATACATACACACTGCATATTTTAATAGAACTTTCTTCAGAGAACAAAAACAAACATTTTCAAAATTAATTTAAAGTAGTAATTGTTGTTTGAGAGAAACCAGAAGCAGATTGTCACTTAGGCAAGGAATAGAAGCTGGAAGAGTTTAATTTTTGTAATGTGAACTACAAATGATGGAGGTGCTGTTTTTGTGAAAGTAAGCGGCTTTAGGACGCAACATGCTTGTGAGCAGAAGAAATTGTTTCCTGCTAACTTTATAGGAACAATAATAGGGAGGACCTTTCATTTGCAATAAGTGTAGTAAAACCAAAAATATATTTATAAAGGTGCCGTGCAAATTTCTCCACGAATTGCACAAGGGGAATTTCTCAATAACTCTTTAAGCACCATGCACAATAGAATATTTCCAATTTCTTAATTTATGGGGTGGGATTCTCCGTCCCACCACACCTGTTTTCTGGTGGGGCGCGGCCCTGGCCGGCAGCGGGATCCTCCATCCTGGCAGCCAGCCAATGGGGTTTCCCATTGTGGGTATCCCCACGCCATCGGGAAATCCACAGGCATGAGTGCACTACCGGTGAAGCGAAGGTTCCCGCCAACGGAGAATCCCACCCATGATGGTTAAAAAAAATGAAAGTGCTGTGTGAATAAGCTGTCCTCTGCATCACATCCACGGTCCAATGCGCACAATGAGGACCATCTCCCACTGTGAACTCATCTTGGCAATGCCGAGGATTTCCTGAGGAACATTCCCTGCGATGATACTACCCATCAAAGGTGCCCGATGGTGGAATAGCCCTTCCTTGAAATCTTAAACGAGCACAGTTTTTCTTCACTTTTTATGAATGTAGAGCATCATTGTTCTTACTCACAATAATGGACTCACAGTCCATAATGCGAACCTACTTCCCATCCATTGACTCTATCTACACCTCCTGCTGCCTTGGGAAAGGAGGGAACCATAATCAAAGACCACCCGGAGTTATTCACTCTTCCAACCTCTTCCATCAGACAGAAAAGTCTGAGAACACGCACTAACAGATTCAAAAATCTGGGGCTGCTTAGCACAGGGTTAAATCGCTGATTTTGAAAGCAGACCAAGGCAAGCCAGCAGCACGGTTCAATTCCCGTCTCAGCCTCCCCGAACAGGTGCCGGAATGAGGCAACTAGGGGCTTTTCACAGTATCTTCATTTGAAGCCTACTTGTGACAATAAGCGATTTTCATTTCATTTCAAAAACAACTTCTTCCCCGCTGTTAACAGACATTCCTGAATGGCCCTCTTATGGACTGAACTGATCTCTCTACTGTTGTAGCACTATACTCCATATATAGTGGTGTATAGTCGGAACGGAGTTGCTCTGGGAGTCCTCAACATTGACTCTGGGCCCGATGAAGCCTTATTGCTTCAGGTTAAACATGGGCAAGGAAACCTCCTGCTGATTATACGTACCGGGCACCATCAGCTGATGAATCAGTACCCATTCCATGTTTAACACCACTTGGAGGAAGCACTGAGGGTGGCAAGGGTGCAGAATATGCTCTGGGTAGGACTTCAATGTCCATCACCGTGGCTTGGTAGTATCACCAAGACTGAGCTGGCCAGGTCCTAAAGGACACAGTTGCTAGACTGGGACTGCAGCAGGTGGTGAGGGAACCAACAAGAGGGAAAAACATACTTGACCTCATCCTCACCAACCTGCCTGCTGCAGATGCATCTGTCCATGACAGTGTCGGTAGAAGTGACCACCGCACAGTCCTTGTGGAGACAAAGACCTGCCTTCACATTGAGGATACCCTCCATCATGTTATTTGGCACAACTGCCATGCTAAATGGGATAGACTTTGAACAGATCTAGCAACTCAAGACTGGACATCCATGAGGCGCTGTGGGCCAACAGCAGCAGCAGAATGGTATTCAATCACAATCTGAAAACTCATGGCCTGGCATTTCCCCCACGCTACCATTACCACCAAGCCAGGGGATCAACCCTGGTTCAATGAAGAGTGCAGGAGAGCATGCCAGGAGCAACATCAGGCTTACCGAAAAATGAGGTGTCAACCTGGGGAAGCTACAACACTGGATTACTTGTGTGCCAAACAGCATAAGCAGCAAGAAATAGACAGAACTAAGTGATTCCACAACAAACGCATCAAGTCTAAGCTCTGTAGTCCTGCATATCCAGTCATGAACAACTCACTGGAGGAGGAGGCTCCACAAATACCCCAATTTTCAATGATGGAGGAGCCCAGCACTTATGTGCAAAAGACAAGGCTGAGGCATTCACAACAATCTTCAGCCAGAAGTGCCAAGTGGATGATCCATATCAGTCTCCTCCAGAGGTCCCCAGCATCACAGGTGTCAGTCTTCAGCCAATACGATTGACTCCAAGTAGTATCAAGAAACGGCTGAAGGCACTGGATACTGCAAAGGCTATGGGTCCTGACAATATCCCAGCAATAGTATTAAAGACTTGTACTCCAGAACTGGCCGCACCCTTAGCCAAGCTGTTCAATTACTACCACAACATTGGCATCTGCCCCACAATGTGGAAGCTTGCCCAGGTGTGTCCTGTACCCAGCCAATTGCCGCCATATCAGTCTGCTCTCCATCATCAGCAAAGTGATGGAAGGAGTCATCAACAGTGCTATTAAGAGGGCACTTATTCAGCATTAACCTGCTCACGGATGCTCAGTTTGGGTTTCGCCAGGGCCACTCAGCTCCTGACCTCATTACAGCCTTGGTTCAAACATGGACAAAAGTACTGATTGTCAGAGGTGAGGCGAGACACTGCCCTTAACATGAAAGCAGCATTTGACCGAATAATGCGTCAAGGAGCCCCAACTAAACTGGAATCAATGGGAATAAGGGGGGAATCTCTCCACTGATTGGAGTCACACCTGGCACAAAGGAAGATGGTTGAGATGTTTGGAGGTTAATCATCTCAACACTAGGTCATCACTGAAGGAGTTCCTCAGGGTAGTGTCCGAGGCCCAACCATCTTCAGTTGCTTCACCAATGACTTCCATTCCATCATAAGGTCAGAAGTGGGGATGTTTGTGGATGACTGCGCAATGTTCAGCACCATTCACGATCATCAGATAATGAAGCAGTCCATGTCCAAATGCAACAACTCTGGACAGTATTCAGGCTTGGGCTGACAAGTGGCAAGTTACATTCGCACCACACAAGTGCCAGGCAGTGACCATCTCCTACAAGAGAGGTTCTAACCATCACCCCTTGATATTTAATGGCATTACCATTGCTGAATCCCCCACAATCAACATTCTGGGGGTTACCATTGATAAAAAACTGAACTGGACCTGCCACATTAATACTGTGGCTACCAGGGCAGGTCAAAGGCTAAGAATCCTACTGCGAGTAATTCACCCCTTGACCCCCCAAAGCCTGTCCACCATCTACAAGGCACATGTCAGGAGTGTAATGGAATACTCTACATTTACCTGGATGAGTGCAGCTCCAACAACACTCAAGAAGCTCGACACCATCAAGGCCAAAGCAGCCCGCTTGATTGCTCGCCCTTCCACAAACATTCAAACCCTCCACCACCAATGAACAGTGGCAGCCATCTACAGGATGCACTGCAGTAACTCACAAAGGTTCCTTAGAGAACACCTTCGAACCCCACAACCACTACCATCTAGAAGGACAGGAGCAGCAGATACCTGGGAACCCCACCACCTGGAGGTTCCCCTCCAAGTCCCTCACCACCAGACTTGTAAATATATTGTCATTCCTTCACTGTCGCTGGGGCAACACCCTGGAAACTCACTCCCTAACAGCACAGGGGATGTACCTACATCTCAAGGACAGCAGCCATTCAAGAAGCCAACTCACCACCACCTTCTGAAGGGCAACTAGGGATGGGCAATAAATGCTGGCCTACCTTGCGGCGCCCACATCCGTAAATGAATTTTAAAAATGCTTCACCTGATGTCCATGTATTTACATTGTGTATTTATTGTGTTTCCTATGTTATTCATGTATGGAATGATCTACCTGGACTGGATGCAGAACAATACTTTTCACTGTACCTCAGTAGATGTGACAATAAATCTAAATCTAAATAAAATAAAAATCACACAGTCTCCATCAAGGGTGCATGATCCATTCTTCCAGATTACATCACAGATGACAAAGTCGAAAATATACCTCACTTCTGCACACAATTTGTTGACATCAAAATATGCACTATGTTGTGCCATTGTTTTGACTGGCATTTTCAGTCTTTTACCACTATACGTGTGGACAAAATTGTTCATATTCGGTAGTAACAACAGCTGAATAAATAGCAGAAAATTTTCAATTTCAATAACTTAGAACCCTGCCAGTTGTAATTTAAGAAAAAACAAATCAGAATATTGGACATGAAAAGCTCATTAGCCACACTGAATCAGTGCCAAAATATGGGACCCTCGATTGTTACCATTGTCCTCCAGAAACTCCCGCCTGCTTTAGTTTTTATTGTCTTTATTCATATTTTGTTTTTGTTTGAATGATAGAAGCTCCCTGATGGGAAATAATTTGTACAGTCTGTACAGTGTACAGCCAGCACAGGATGTAAGTGGTGTTACGACACAATGGGTTTATTTTGTTATTCTGCTCCAACTTGGTGGCTATGTTATTATAATGATTTGTTCATCCGAGCTAGGAACAGCTGCACTAAATATGATGCAATCTTTTTCCTGAAGGAGATAAACTTTATAATGAAGCAACTTGTGCAGGACAGTCAGTAAATTTGTCAATATTAAACAGCTGAAAGAGGCTTCCAGGATCTATTGAATCACATATCAACCTTCTGCAACCTGCCCTTAACTAAGTTCAAAAGAGCACACCAACAATGCCCAGCAAAATTATTATTGCTCTTTAACAGTAGTGCCTTGACTCTGAAAATATCATGATCACAACTAAAACCCATCTTTGGCTTCCAGATTCAAATTGAGCATTTCCAGACTTAGGGCGTGATCTAACGGCCGTATCGCGCTCGAGCGAAAGCGCAACGCACCCGTTAGATCGCAGGAGAGGCCAAAATCGGGACCCGTGCCGGGCTCCAACCGGTTTGCAATCTAACCAGCCAGCTGCTGTTGGAGAGATGAGGATCCCGCCTCGGCGAGGAGAGAAACCAGGAATCACCAATTAGAGCCAATCTCCATGCTATTAAGCCCTATCTAACGGCTTTCTGTGATCTAACCGCCTCCCCAGCAAGTGATCACGCGGGCGCCGATTAGTGCACCTTCTAAAAACCGTGAAGCTTGCAGAGTCCTTATAGATATAGATATAGAATTTACAGTGCAGAAGGAGGCCATTCGGCCCATCGGGTTTGAACCGGCTCTTGGAAAGAGCACCCTACCCAAGGTCAACACTTCCACCCTATCCCCATACCCCAGTAACCCCACACAACACTAAGGGCAATTTTGGACACTATGGGGAATTTATCATGGCCAATCCACCTAACCTGCACATCTTTGGACTGTGGGAGGAAACCGGAGCACCCGGAGGAAACCCACGCACACACGGGGAGGATGTGCAGACTCCGCACAGACACTTGCTGTGGGAATCCGAGGAAATGAGTAGCCATGGCTGATCCCAGGATCATCTGTACCCATAATGGAGGAAACTCCAGCTACGGCCTATTTGTCCCACCGACCACCCAGAGCACCCACTGACCGTGGCGACATCTGCTCATGCAGTTGGAAGCAATTGCGAATAGGGAATTGCCAATCGTAGTAATGTGAGCACTTCACAGACCCCAAGTGCATTCCCGTGGTTAGGTGTGCCAAGTTGGCACGGTAGCACAGTGGTTAGCACTGTTGCTTCACAGCGCCAGGCACCCGGGTTTGATTCCTGGCTTGAGTCACTGTACACAGTCTGCACATTCTCCCCGTGTCTGCGTGGGTTTCCTCCGGGTGCTCCAGTTTCCTGCCACCAGTCCCGAAAGACATGCTTGTTAGGTGAATTGGACATTCTGAATTCTCCCTCTGTATAACCAAACAGGCGCCGGAGCAAGGACATGGGATTTTCACAGTAACTTCATTGCAGTGTTAATGTAAGCCTACTTGTGAAACTAATAAAGATTATTATTAATTATTATTTATAATTATTATTAATAAGTTGGAGGGGAGCGTTACTGCCCAGCATTCCAACCAGACCATGGGGCCAGGTCTCCCTGCCTGAACACCAGAGGCTTCAACATCATAGAGGCAGAAGCCAACATTGAAACACCCAAGAGGTGGGCCTCAGCACTGGGGACATCCCCGCAACTAGATGGTTGGTGTATGAACCAAGGGAGGAACTATCACCCGGTCCAGTGGTTGTCAGGTACAGGGTCTAGGGTCTGGTGCCCCGAGGACTCCCGCTGTGACCAAGGGTTATGTAGGGTGTGTTGGATGGCACCCTGTGGGATGGCAGGGGACATGAGTGGGGGGGGAGCCCCAGCTGATTGGCTGTCCCTTATCCATGCTTTACAGATATTGCATGAGATCGATGATACCTTGAACTCGGCGGAAGCTGCCATCACGGCGCTGGCGGCAGGCCAGGAGGCCAGACTATGGAGAAGGCGGCAGCAGCAGCATCGACATAGGCTCGAGGCGGCAGCCCATGTGCAGGGGTTCGCCCCACACCCTGTGCACCCGGCCGCCCATCAGACCAGGGAAGGATCCAGAGGTGAACTTCAGCGATGCCCCACGTTGTACAGAGTCACTGGTCATTCGAACAGATGGCAGACAGCATGTGCCACAGGAGACTCCTCCTCAACAAGGAGACAGTGCAGCACCAGAGCCATGTCCTTGCAGACATGGCACCATGTGGTGGAGGAGGATACCTGCTCTCAGTGGTCATCAAGTTCACCGCAGCCTTGAGCTTTTATGCCTCGGTTTCATTCCAGGGCTCGAGCAGCGACTTGTGTGGCATATCCCAATCTACAGCCCACAAGTGAAGTCACGGGTGCCCTATTTGTACGGGCAGCTAACTATAAAAAACTTTGATCTGGACCTAGCCAACAGGATGCCTGGGCATCAGGATTCTCCACCATCGCCAGGATGCCCAAGGGATACTAGATGGCACACATGTCTCTTTGCGTGCACTGGTATGTCAGGGAGTCCCCTTCATCAACAGATAATGCACGTGTGTGCACGTTTCCCAGGGAGTGCACACGACACTCTCAAAACTTTCAACTTGGTAGCTGGGTGTTTGTGAATAGATTCAGGGTCACACGCTGGTGAGCATATCATGGATAGGCCCAAGTAACTGGCGCAGACTGTGCCAGCCGAGGTCAATGGCTGTGGGAGGCCACTAGGGTCTCAATTGGCCTGGGAATGGGAAAGTCAACTGCACTTTCCTGACTTATTCGGAGAGGAGTTGGGAAGACCACCCCTGCTTCCCTGCCCCCCACCACCACCATCACCCTCACCACCCCATTGCCTTCAGCCTTTCCCGGGGAGGAATTAAGTTCCACCATTAGAGTGCGGCGCACTCAGTCACCATTTTGCTGAGGGTTTAATGCTGATTTGACTCTAGCATAATAATAATTGCTTATTGTCACAAGTAGGCTTCAATGAAGTTACTACAGTGAAAAGCCCCTAGTCGCCACATTCCGGTGCCTGTTTGGGGAGGCCGGTACGGGAATTGAACCCGCGCTGCTGGAATTGTTCTGCATTACAAGCCAGCTGTTTAGCCCACGGTGGCAGTGCCGCTAAGCAGTGCCGCTTTCAACTTCAACACTCCATTTAGTGCCCTTTCATAAACATGCTTAGCTAAATATGCATTCAGCAGTAGGCAGGACCCCTCACCATCACCACCAACATTTTCCCCGACCAGAAAAATGTAGGTGTAGTTTGCCAGGATAGCATTCTGTGCATATTGGGCTGGATTCTCCATAGCCCGACGCCGATGTTGTGATCGGCGATCGGGCGGAAATGGCTACCGTCGCCGGAATCGGAGCCGACGCCGGTTTGCCATGCTCTGCCCCTCCAAACCGGCATCATCATGACGCAGACCGCGCGCCATTTCAACGCCGTTGCCTCATCGTCGGCCGACCCACTCGTGATGCTCCGCTCCCAATGGGCCGGGTTCCTGACGGCGTGGTCACGTGTGGTCACAGTGATCAGGAACCCGGCATGCTGGCCTGCTGACAGTGTCCAGCGCCACTACACTCGTCCGGGATCCGTGTCGCTGCCTGGGGGAGCTTCTGCTAGGGTTGGGGGGACTGTTGGGGGGTGGCCAGGGGGTGGGTTGTGGGTTCGCGGTTGGCGGTTTAGGGTTCGAGCATGGTGGGCGCCATGTTTTACAGCACAACTGGTGCAGGTCGTCAGCCCTGCGCCTGCACGGCCCAGGACCCGGCCATTCTCCAGCCATTTTCGGCGAGATCCGTGGGAGTTTCACACAGCGCCGGTGCTAGCCCCTCACCGCTTACGGAATCGGTGAGGGATTGCCGTTGATTTTCCTGTTGTGAACCTCCTGCGGATTCTCCGTTCGCACTGGCACTTAGCCTCAGGAACAGAGAATCTAGCCCATTGTCTTTGCGGGTGGCACATCTCAATGCAAAGGATTCCACAACTTGCACAACTGTGTGTACAATTGGTATGAGGCCATGCCAAACATATCAGACTGGTGAATGCCTGGTAATCTGGCAGCAGTCATAATCCCTATATTATGTATCAGGCAGCTGTAGAACCTGGGACCACCAGCATTGAACAATCACATCAACCCAAAGGGTTCTCATGAATATGCTGGACAATTCAAGCGCATGTGACCAGCATGCATGTACCTAGAACCATGTTTCCACATAAAATATCATTGAGCACGCAATTAGGAGACTTATGTAACACATCCGCTGCCAGGACAGCTGTAGAGGAACACTATTCATCAGAACATGCATCATAATTCATCCTGCTGTGGTTAGCTGTACACTGCACAATCTCACCATTATTAGCACACAACCTTCTCGACCAGCCATATGGCAAGTATCTGACGAAGAAGAGGAGGAGGAAGAGGAGGCAGACAGGAGATAACCAATGCATTCTCTCTCCCACAGGGCTGGCAGGGATCAACTCATCTGAATGCAGTATCAGTGAGCATAGCCCCAGCTCCTCATTCAACAACAGTCCTACACCTAACTTATTCAGCCATCTGGGCAGCACGGTGGCGCAGTGGTTAGCACTGCAGTCTCACGGCGCCGAGGTCCCGGGTTCGATCCCGGCTCTTGGTCACTGTCCGTGTGGAGTTTGCACATTCTCCCCGTGTTTGCCTGGGTTTTGCTTCCACAACACAAAGATGTGCAGGCGAGGTGGATTGAGCACGTTAAATTACCCCCTAATTGGAAAAAATTAGTTGGGTACTCTAAATTTAAAGTTAAAAAAACTTATTCTGCCACTGGCCATCACAGCATCCTCTTGGTAACAATGCTGAAATAAAAACCATCACAAATCAACCACTCCTGACCAACTTTATGAAAAATATCACCCAATATCCGTACAGAAATCAACACATCACTCCGAGATATTCCCTTAGTGCCTGTGTTCCATGTGCCTTTGTCTGTCCTCCTTTACCTACACAGTGGGCCCAAGTGGCTGCAGAATGGATGGTAGAAGCCTACTAATTTTTCAGTATCTGCAGGTGGTTTTGAACCATTACCTCAAACAGCTCCGGCCCTGGAAGGTCCGACTGCATATTGCACTTTCCATGCTTGGGCAGCAGCAGTTAGTACCGTTTAGTGACAGACAACAGCAAGGGCAATGGGGGGAGAGTGGTCAGAGTGGGAGGACAAATACTGATGTCCTGAGCGTGGACAGCAGGTTTGTGCTTTGCAGAGCCACAGCCAGTCCCCCTCAGCAATAAAACTAACCTCCAAGAGCACAGATTTCTGGACTGCCATGAAACGCTGCAAGTCCATTTGGTCACTGGCAGCCACGACCAAGGTGGCAGCAAGCTGAACTTGCATGACTCTAGCTTGAGCACTCAGATGGTAGGTGACCTCTGCTTGTGCTGCAATAGAAGCTGAGACATGGGTTGGCTCCAAGCTTGATGCAAAGCTCTGTGCCAAATTGATGCCAGACATCTCCCACATTCCTTGGTAGTGACATCAGGCCTTCTGGAAGCTTGCCAATGCATCAGGCATTTCATTGTGCATTCCTTTCAGCTCTTTTCTGTATACTGCCCCACCTTGGTCTTTATTTGGATTATTTGCAGCAGAACTTCTGCGCAACTTTGCTCTCCAGGGAGCTGGCATCTGTGGGAGCATCATCCTCTGCCCTGGTTACAGGTCACTCATGGCCCAGTGACTCAACTTGCGCTGATTTCATCTCCAAGCTACACTCTAAAATACAAGTGCCAATATCTGAGCTGGTGACTACTAGTGTGATTGTGTGATAGTATGTTGCAATATAGAAAATAGAAGCAGGAGGAGGCCATTCGGCCCTTTGAGCCTGCTCCGCCATTCATTATGATCACGGCTGATTATCCATCTCAATAGCCTGAACTGCCTTTCCCCCCCATATCCTTTAATCTTTGCTCCAAGTGTTATATACAATTGCTTTTACATGGAATGAATGATATCTTGGACCCTGCGGAAGCTGCTCTCGCAGTGCTGCTGGCAGGCCAGGTGGCCAGACGCCACAGAGGCTCGAGGCGGTTGCTCATGTGCAGGGCCCTGCCCCACACCCTGAAGACCTGGCCGCACATCAGGCCAGGGAGGGACAAGAGGGGGAGGCAGGTGACAGTCCAAGGTGTACAGGCATCCCTGGACTTTCGAACAGATGACGGATAGCATATGCCTCAGGAGGGTCCGCCTCAACAAGGGGACGGTGCAGCACCTGTGCCATGTCCCTTCGGGCTTTGCACCAGGTGGAGGAGGATGATATCTGCTCCCAGTGGCCGTCAAGGTCACTGCAGTGCTGAACCTCTGTGCCTCAGAATCATTCCAGGGCTCAAGTGGGGATGTGTGCGCCATGTCACAAGCTACAGCCCACAAGTGTATCCGTGAGCTCAGAGATGCCCTGTCTGCCCAAGCGGTGAACTATATAAACTTTGACATGGACAAAGCTCAACAGGTTGCTCGGGCAGCAGGATTCCTGCCAACGCTGGGATGCCCCAGGTCCAGGGGGTAGTGGGTGGCACGTATGTCGCCTTGCGCTCACTGGGCCTTTCGGGAGTGCCTTGGATCAACAGGAAGGGGTTTCACTCTATGAACGTCCAGCTGGTAAATGACCACCACATGAAGATCATGTGCATGTGTGCACGCTTCCCAGGGAGTGTGTAAGTAAGCTCCATCCTGGCGAAGTCGGACATCTCCGGCCTCTTCAAGGACCACCCCAGGAATGCCGATTGGCACCTCGGGGATAAGGGTTACCCGCTGAAGATCTGGCTAATGATGGTATGGAGGCCGGTGACCGAGCAGAGACCCGGGGCGGGATTCTCCACGAACTGGCGGGGCGGGCCACTCCGGCACCGAGGAGTGGCGTGAACCGAGGGTGCGGAATCCTCCGTACTTTCAGGGGCTAGTCCGGCGCCGGAGTGTTTGGCGCCACGCCAACCGGTGCCGAAGGGCTTCCGCCAGCCGGCGCAAGTAGGCACATGCACGGGAGCGCCAGCATGTGCTGCCGTCATCCCAGCGCATGCGCAGGGGGGTTCTTCGCCGCGCCGGCCATGGCGGAGGTTGACAGCAGCCGGTGCAGATGGAAAGAGTGCCCCCAAGGCACTGGCCCGCCCGTGGATCGGTGGGCCCCGATCACGGGCCAGGCCACTGTGGGGGCACCCCCCGGGGCCAGAACCCCCGCACCCCCCCCCCCCCCAAGGACTCTGCAGGCCGCCCGTGGAGCCAGGTCCTGCCAGTAAGGACCTGTTGTGATTTACGCCGGCGGGACTGGCTGAAAACGGGCGGCCACTCGGCCCATTGCGGGCCGGAGAATCGCCGGGGGGGGGGGACGCTGCCAGCGGCCACCGGCCGGCGCGATTCCCGCCCCCGCCAATACCCCGGCGCCGGAGAATTCGGCAGCCGGTGGGGGCGGGATTCACGCCGCCCCCCGCGACTCTCCAACCCAGCGGGGGGGTCGGGGAATCCCGCCCCCGATGTGCAAGTTAGGTGTATTGGCCATGCTAAATTGCCCCTTAGTGTCCAGGGACGTGCAGGTTAGGATACGGGGTAATGGGGAAAGGGCAGGGTGGACATGGGTAGAGTGCTCATTTGAAGGGTCAGTGCAGTCTCAAGGGGCGGAATGGCCTCTTTCTGCACTGTATGATTCTATGAACAAGGCCCGTGCGGTCACCTGGGCTGACATTGAGCGGTGCATCAAACTTCTCAAAATATGGTCCCGATGCCTTGACTGCTCTGGTGGTGCACTGAAGTACACTACCCAGTGGATCGCCCACTTTGTGGTGGCCTGCTGTGCCCTCCACAACCTGGCACAGCAGTGGGGTGGCGTGCTGGCAGAGGAGGGGGAGGAACATGTGGCCACCCACCAAGGAGGAGAAGGGCAAGAAGGTGCCAGACCAGGAGGGGCAGGAGGATGAGCCCGGGAGGACCTGCAGGACCAGTCAGAGTTTGGAGCACAGGCAGCGATGGTCCGACAAGCCCAAAGGCCCAGGGAGGCGCTCATCCTTGCCTGCTTCACAAAGGACATGGCCTCGTCTATCATTATTCCCCCACCTCTCTCCCCCCCATACCCACCTCCCATCCCTCAGCCTTGCTCCTCGGGTATCAGGAAGGGGGGGGGGGGGGGGGGGATCCGAAGGGGCGGGGTGGTGGAAATGCCAGAGGCGTCACATTTCCCGAGTGCAATATTTCTTAATGCGATACGTATGAATCCCCAACTGCCCCAATCCCCCAGTGGTGCCGCTCCACCTTCCCCACCCATCCCAACCCCTTCCCCCACCCCTTCCCCACTCACCGCACCCTTCCCCCATGCCCTCTCAGTAATCCTCCACCTGCTTAGCCTTCCTTGCTCTACTGTTGTGCATATCAGAGATGGAGGCAGCCTGTTGCCTGCAACGTCCCATGGCCTTTGAAGCCCCTGCTGAGCATCCTCTGGGGGCCCTGGGGTGGGAAGGCACCAGCCTACTTGCCGGTGGTACATTCCCTGCCACACTGTTCCGGGTGCGGACTCCGAGACGCGCCTTTGTCGGGGGTGGGGGGGGCAGCAGTGCGGTCTCGCCTTGTGGCCGTTGTTGCCACTCCATAGGGTGACTCCAGGTTCACACCCAGTGCCCTCTCCTCCCAGTTGGTGCCCACAGGGCCTTGCCGTTCAACTCAGGGCAGAGGGGCAGCTGGATCGAGCCCCAGCTGCCCCTGAGTCATCTGGCCTTGCCAGACTTTGCGGCTCCCCATGATCTGCACCATAGTGTTGACGCCCTCAGTGACCGGGGCGTGCTCTGAAGTGTCCCAGCAATGCCCACCTGCAACAGGTATATGCTCCACAGTGCCACGGCGAGGCCCACCCGAGACTGGCACATATTCCGTACCGCCTCAGCTATGCCTACCTGAGATTGGGACACCTCACCCAGTGGCCAGGGCGTGCTCTGGAATGCCTTGGCAATGCCTACCTAAGACTGCGACATGCTATGCAGAGCCTCATCAAAGGGCTGGAATACGTCCCCAGCAATTGAACATTCTGTCGAGGCATTCAGCCATGGCCGTCACTGACTGAGCCATGCCTTGGTCACTCCACTCACGCTGCCGACGTCATGCACCAGGCTCTCCACTGTGGTCGACACCCTAGCAGTGTTGGCCTCAGTTTCACTCATTGCCAGCACCATCTCCTGCGTCCATAGCCTCTGGGACTCCTCGAATCGGCTGTGGGCCTGCTGGGGTGTCACTGACATACCCCTCTGAGTACCAGGGCCGTACCTTAGCATCTGCATCAGCTCCGGATAAACCTGGTCCAGAGTCTCAGCGTCTGACTGGGACCCAGCTGGTCCCTGGGAGACCTCCGGCTGCTGTCGCACCTCAACGTTCCTGCCTCCGCTCAGCAGTGCAGGAAGAGATCAGGGCACCATTTGTAAATGGCGCCCAAACACTGAGCCCCAACCACCACTGCCTCCTGCCCCCTTCCCACTCCCCCAACGCCCCAACATACCACTGAGGAGATCCTCGAGCATCCCACACCCCACTTCAAATGGGCACTCCCGGGCCCAATCCCCGACATGGCCAAAGTGCCACCTGGGGACTGCCAGCCTGGCAGTGGAACCTGGGCACCCTGGCAGTGCCAGGGTTGCATGCAGATGGCACTACCAGGGTATCCAGATGGCACTGCCTGGGTGCAAGGATGGCAATGCCATGGTGTCCAGGTGGCAACAGGGGTGCCAGGGTACCACTTTTCCCAGAGTCCAACCATTCAGGGGCCCCCAGTCACCTGGGAGGCTCCCCAAGTGCCGGTACATCTGGTCCACATTGGTGGAGACCTGTGCTAAATGCGCTCGCTTAGGGTTCCCGAGATCCTAAGATCTCACGCCTTGGGTTACTCCGGCGAGAGCATATTCAATGGAGCCTGACCGCACACTTGAATATGCAAATCTGGGCTGCACAGTGGCGCAGTGGGTTAGCACTGCTGCCTCGCGGCGCCGAAGTCACAGGTTCGATCCTGGCTCTGAGCCTGCCCGTGTGGATTTTGCACATTCTCCCTGTGTTTGCGTGGGTTTTGCCCCCACAACCCAAACATGCCCCTCGGGGCAGCACGGTAGCCTTGTGGTTAGCACAATTGCTTCACAGCTCCAGGGTCCCAGGTTCGATTCCGTCTTGGGTCACTGTCTGTGCGGAGTCTGCACATCCTCCCCGTGTGTGCATGGGTTTCCTCCGGGTGCTCCGGTTTCCTCCCACAGTCCAAAGATGTGCAGGTTAGGTGGATTGGCCATGATAAATTGCCCTTAGTGTCCAAAAATTGCCCTTAGTGTTGGGTGGGGTTACTGGGCTGTGGGGATAGGGTGGAGGTGTTGACCTTGGGCAAGGTGCTCGTTCCAAGAGCCGGTGCAGACTCGATGGGCCGAATGGCCTCCTTCTGCACTGTAAATTCTATGATATGTTCAGCGTAGGTGGATTAGCCAGGCTAAATTGCCCTTAATTGGAAAAAATGAATTGGGTACTCTAAATTTATATTAAAAAAAAAAAATGCAAATCTGGAACCCGCCCTCAACGAGCGGGATCCAAATCACAAATCCTTGCTAGATCTCTCTGGCTTTCCGTGACTGCATAGCCCCCACACATTCCATTACCTCCCCCAGCCCAATTGGGGCATCCAACCCATGTACCCTCGCATCACCCATCCTCGGGAGCTCCAGCCCATCCAAAAGCCATCTCATGCCCTCATGCCCTGCCGACGGGTCCGATCTATACAACCTCCGATAAGTTGCCTCAAACACCCCATCTTCGGGGACCTTGGGGGAGTTGAGTCTTTTTTCAGGGTATAAGCTCATGATAGGAAAAAGTAGGTATTCCCGATAAATGCCAGAGGACAGAGGGGGGGAGATAAGGCAGGTTGGCGTTTTGGTTAGTTGGGGCGGGCTTTCTGTATCCTGGGATATACATGGCACAGAGGTGGGCCCAGCTGCACAAGCTGAATCTGGCAAAACTGGTGGGAGGAATGAAGGAGGACTTTAGGAGATGTGTTGCCTTAGTCATTGGCTGTTAGGGTCCAGATGGTAAAGATGACAGTGTTCCCAAAGTTTTTTTTCGTGTTTCAGAATCTCCTGATTTTCGTGCCCAAGTCTTTTTATCATAGGGTAAATAAAATGATACTGGGGTTTATGTGGGCGGGTAAGTTTCCCCGGAGCATGTTTCCGCAAAGAGATAGTTGTGCGGGTGTGGTAGGCTATATTAGGGGTATTGCGGTACCTAGGTGGGATGTACTGTAGTATGATTGGTAGAACCAGCCTGCTGGTTCCGCCCAGCAGGCGGAGCATAAGAGTCTGTGTTTCACCCACAGCAGTCATTCTGTACCGGAGCTGCTGAAGTAACTACTTGTTCATTAAAGCCTTCAATTGGACTACAATCTCACTTCAGTAGTGATTGATCGTGCATCAGCGGGGAGAGGCTGAAGCTGCCGAATCTGCAGAATTATTACTGGGAGGCGAATATTAGTTTTGGTACGGAGGTGGGCGGTAGAGGAGAGGTTGGTGTGGGGACGGATGGAGGAGGCTTTGTGGCACCTCTTCCGTTCTCGCTGGCCAAGTACTCCAAGAGCCCGGTGGTCGTATTAACGTTGAGGGTGTGGAATCAATGTCGGCAGCATTGTAGATTGGAAGCATGTCTCTGTGGGCACCAATTTGTGGCAACCACAGGTTTGTTCCAGTGGGACTGGATGCGAGGTTTCGGTGGGGGTGGCGGTTGAGGATAGAATATTTTCGGGACCTGCTTGTGGGGAGTAAGTTTGTGGAACTGGAGGTGTACTTGCTGCTGGAGGGGAATGGGTTCAGGTACCTGCAGATAAGGGACGTCTTGAGGAAGGAGATGGGTTTGATCCCACAGCTGCCGCTCCAGCGCTACAGGACAAGCTGCTGTCTGAGGATGAGATAGGCAAGGGCAAGGAGTCAGATATATATGGGGAGCTGATGGAGTGGGAGGGCGGTCCAGTGGAGGCAGTGCGGTGCAAGTTGGAGCAGGTGCTGGGAGGGCCGATGCAAGTGTGAGTGTGGAGTGAGACTCTGCGGAGGATAAACTCTTCTTCGTCGTGTGCAAGACTGAGGGCGGAACTTACTGGTTGTGCACGCTGAGGGATATTACGGTCCCGCCAACAGCACATACCCGTCTCGGGTATCCCAGTGATGAGGGGTGCATTCAACAGGAAATTCCACTGACAGCGGTGGGACAAGAATATCCCGCTGGCAGGCCGCCTCTGTCACCGAAAAACATGCTGCGGGTTGCTCGGTAAATCCCGTCCTGAGTCCCATACAGTTCAAGGGCTCATATGACTGGGTCTAGGATAAATCATTTTTTTTCCGGGGGGGGGGGGGGGGGGGGGGGGGTAGGTGTGGGCAGTGTGTGAGGAGTCTGGCAAACCATGTCCTTATGTTTTAGATATGTGCGAAGTTGGAGGGGCTCGGGAAAGAATTTGCAAATGTGATATCGAAGATCTTGGGAGTGGAGGTGCCGCCGAGCCCGTGGGTGGCGACATTTGGGGTGTCGGAAGTTCCGGGAGTGCAGGTGGGGAGAGATGTTGACCTGGGAGCCTTTGCCTCCCTGATAGCCCGGAGTCGGATCTTGTTGTGCTGGCGGGACTCGGAGCCACCGAAAGCGGGGGCATGGGTGAGCGACTTGGCAGAATTCCTCCACCGAGGGAAAATCAAATTCGCCATAAGAGGAGCAGAGGAGAGTCTCGCCAGAAGGTGTTTGACTTGGGTTTGGGGGGGGAGGGGCAGCTGGTATAAAAGGCGGGGTGGAGGAGGTGGGATGGGGAAAAGTGGCAATTGCGCATGGTTAACGGCTGTTGTTTGCTTGGTTCTGTATATATTTGAAATTACCTCACAAAATATATTTTTTAAAAAGAGCTGCCAACCAATCAGAGAGCTTGGTCACATTCACTCCTACTGGGATGCTGCCCAAGAACCCAGGTTAGTAGGGTCTGGTCACCAAGCCCAGCTGTGGGGATTGAGGAAGCGGTGGTTGGTGATGGCTGGGAGGATGTTGCCGTTAGCACTCCATCACAGGGTACTCAATTAGGAGCATCCTTCTGAGCACTTAAGGAGGATCCTAGGATATACCTGGCAGTCTCCCAATGAGATGGAGGGCCTATCACTGCTAAAATATGAAAAGTGACAGTAAGAGGCCCTTAAGTGTCTCTTAATTGGCCACTTAAGGCCTATTGTGACCTTCACCCTGGATGGCTAGACATTGCTTCCCTGCCATTGATAAAATGCCATTGATGGTGGAGAGGTGACAGGCATGGTCCCTTCAGCTCTCCCTGACACGCATTGCCCATTCAGCTCCCGACAGGCATGGCCTCTTCATCTTTACATGACAGGCATGGCCCCTTCAGCTCTCCCTGACAGGCACGGCCCATTCAGCTCTCCCTGACACGCATTGCCCATTCAGCTCTCTGACAGGCATGGCCCCTTCAGCTCTCCATCAGGCATGGCCCCTCTAGCTCTCCCTGACAGGCACGGCCCCTTCAGCTCTCCAACAGGCATGGCCCCTCCAGCTCTCCGACAGGCACGGCCCCGTCAGCTCTCCGACAGGCATGGCCCCTCTAGCTCTCCCTGACAGACATGGCCCCTCCAGCTCTCCCTGACAGACATGGCCCCTCCAGCTCTCCCTGACAGGCATGGCCCCTCCAGCTCTCCGACAGGCACGGCCCCGTCAGCTCTCCGACAGGCATGGCCCCTCCAGCTCTCCCTGACACGCATGGCCCCTCCAGCTCTCCGACAGGCATGGCCCCTCTAGCTCTCCCTGACAGACATGGCCCCTCCAGCTCTCCCTGACAGGCACGGCCCCTTCAGCTCTCCATCAGACATGGCCCCTCCAGCTCTCCGACAGGCACGGCCCCTCCAGCTCTCCGACAGGCACGGCCCCTCTAGCTCTCCGACAGGCATGGCCCCTCCAGCTCTCCGACAGGCATTGCCCCTCCAGCTCTCCGACAGGCATGGCCCCGTCAGCTCTCCGACAGGCACGGCCCCTCTAGCTCTCCGACAGGCATGGCCCCTCCAGCTCTCCGACAGGCAGGGCCCCTCCAGCTCTCCGACAGGCATTGCCCCTCTAGCTCTCCGACAGGCATGGCCCCTCCAGCTCTCCGACAGGCATGGCCCCTCCAGCTCTCCGACAGGCATTGCCCCTCCAGCTCTCCGACAGGCACGGCCCCTCCAGCTCTCCGACAGGCACGGCCCCTCCAGCTCTCCGACAGGCACGGCCCCTTCAGCTCTCCCTGACAGGCACGGCCCCTTCAGCTCTCCGACAGGCATGGCCCCTTCAGCTCTCCGACAGGCACGGCCCCTTCAGCTCTCCGACAGGCACGGCCCCTCCAGCTCTCCGACAGGCACGGCCCCTTCAGCTCTCCGACAGGCACGGCCCCTTCAGCTCTCCGACAGGCACGGCCCCTTCAGCTCTCCGACAGGCACGGCCCCTTCAGCTCTCCATCAGACATGGCCCCTCTAGCTCTCCCTGACAGGCATTGCCCCTTCAGCTCTCCGACAGGCACGGCCCCTCCAGCTCTCCGACAGGCAGGGCCCCTCCAGCTCTCCGACAGGCACGGCCCCTTCAGCTCTCCGACAGGCATTGCCCCTTCAGCTCTCCGACAGGCACGGCCCCTCCAGCCCTCCGACAGGCAGGGCCCCTCCAGCTCTCCGACAGGCAGGGCCCCTCCAGCTCTCCGACAGGCATTGCCCCTTCAGCTCTCCGACAGGCACGGCCCCTCCAGCTCTCCGACAGGCACGGCCCCTTCAGCTCTCCGACAGGCAGGGCCCCTCCAGCTCTCCCTGACAGGCATTGCCCCTTCAGCTCTCCGCAGGCAGGGCCCCTCCAGCTCTCCGCAGGCAGGGCCCCTCCAGCTCTCCCTGACAGGCATTGCCCCTTCAGCTCTCCGACAGGCACGGCCCCTTCAGCTCTCCGACAGGCATTGCCCCTTCAGCTCTCCGCAGGCAGGGCCCCTCCAGCTCTCCCTGACAGGCATTGCCCCTTCAGCTCTCCGACAGGCATGGCCCCTTCAGCTCTCTCCGACAGGCACGGCCCCTTCAGCTCTCCAACAGGCATGGCCCCTTCAGCCCTCTCCATCAGGCATGGCCCCTTCAGCTCTCCGACAGGCATGGCCCATTCAGCTTGTCATGTTATTCACCCTGCGGTAACACGGACTGCAACATGATGCAGTTAAATGATCGAGCATACACCAAACGTAGACGTTGGTTCAATAATATTTATTGAACTTCAGTAACGAAGCACACAGCTGCCTGTGGGCTGACTCTCTACTACTCTAAGTAAACTAACATTAACATCTAGACCAGGCTAGCTCGGATCCACGTGTAGAAGGTGTTGAATGATTTGTACACCCTGACTGTCACTACAGTTGTCACCAGTGGAAAGAGGCAGAGTGCTGATGCCTCATGTGTTTTATAGTTGGACCCCCCCCCCCCCCCCTGGTGTTCTGTCTGGTAATTCGTTGTGTTCTGTTCAGTATGTTGATTGGCTCACCTAGGTGTCACTGCCTGCTTTTACCTCATGATGTGCATGGTTGCATATTATGACATCCCCCTTTTTTAAAAAAATTGTCTGCTGCTTAGAGCATATACGACATATTTACAAAAGTAACTATATACAGCAATTGGTGAGTGAATGGATATGTACATGTAAGGTGTCTAGCGTGCAGAAACATAACAGTATATATACAAAGGAACTATTTATAAGTCCAGTCGTTGGGGCTGTTGTCGGATTCTTGTGGACCGCCTGAGAGGTGGAGGCGGGATGATGGTGTCTTGACAGGTTGGCATGCAGCCAGATTGGTGGCCTCGTGGAGCGAGGTGTCCGGATAATGCAGAACGACATCTGGGAACGTGAGATCCGGTGGTGGGCAGGCAAGTTTTCGTAGTGTCCTTCTGTTGCGCCTGACAATAGATCCATCAGCCATGCGAGCCACAAACGACCCAGGAGCAGCCTGTCGAACAACAACAGCTGGAGCTGACCAGCCTCCACCAGGCAACTTGATGCGAACAGCGTCCTTCGGAGAGAGCACGACAGATCAGTAGCATGAGCATCATATGTTAGCTTTTGCCGGGTTCTGATCTGCTGCATCTTTTGCAGCACTGGAAGGTGATCCAGGTCAGGTACCTGAATGGCCGAAACCGTTGTCCGCAGGTTACGATTCATAAGGAGCTGTACCGGAGACATACCGTTGGACAGAGGGGTTGCCCTGTACGCCAGAAGTGCAAGATTAAAGTCTGTAGCTGAGTCCGCAGCCTTACAGAGCATCTGCTTCATGATATGGACCCCTTTTCCGACCTTCCCATTAGATTGCGGGTAATGCGGGCTCGAGGTGATGTGCTGGAAGTGGTATTGCTTTGTGAAGTTGGACCATTCTTGACTATAGAAACAGGGACCGTTGTCACTCATAACCGTGAGCGGGATTCAATGATTGGCAAAGGCTTTCTTGCAGGCCTTTATGACAGTCCTGGACATTAGGTCAGACAGTTGCACTACCTTGGGATAACTGGAGAAGTAATCAATTATCAGGGCATAGTCAAGCCCGTTGGCGTGAAAAAGGTCAACTCCGATCTTAGACCACGAAGAGGTCACAATCACATGCTGCTGGTGTAAGATTCAGAACAGAGGTAAAAAAGCCAACATAAGTGTACTTTACCTGAATGCTCGTAGTATTCGGAATAAGGTAAATGAGTTGATGGCGCAAATCATCGTGAATGACTATGATTTAGTGGCCATTACTGAAACATGGTTAAAGGATGGTCACGACTGGGAGTTAAATATCCAAGGGTATCAAACTATTCGGAAGGACAGAGTGGATGGTAAGGGAGGTGGTGTAGCTCTGTTATTTAAGGATGACATCCGGGCAACTGTAAGGGATGACATCGGTGCTATGGAGGATAAGGTTGAATCCATTTGGGTGGAAATCAGGAATAGTAAGATGAAAAAGTCACTGATAGGAGTAGTCTATAGGCCACCAAATAGTAACATTATGGTGGGGCAGGCAATAAACAAAGAAATAACTGATGCATGTAGAAATGGTACAGCAGTTATCATGGGGGATTTTAATCTCCATGTCGATTGGTTTAACCAGGTCGGTCAAGGCAACCTTGAGGAGGAGTTCATAGAATGTATCCGCGATAGTTTCCTAGAACAGTATGTAATGGAACCTACGAGGGAACAAGCGGTCCTAGATCTGGTCCTGTGTAATGAGATAGGATTGATTCAGGATCTCATAGTTAGGGATCCTCTCGGAAGGAGCGATCACAATATGGTGGAATTTAAAATACAGATGGAGGGTTAGAAGGTAAAATCAAGCACTAGTGTTTTGTGCTTAAACAAAGGAGATTACAATGGGATGAGAGAAGAACTAGCTAAGGTAGACTGGGAGCAAAGACTTTATGGTGAGACAGTTGAGGAACAGTGGAGAACCTTCCAAGCGATTTTTCACAGTGCTCAGCAAAGGTTTATACCAACAAAAAGGAAGGACGATAGAAAGAGGGAAAATCGACCGTGGATATCTAAGGAAATAAGGGAGAGTATCAAATTGAAGGAAAAAGCATACAAAGTAGCAAAGATTAGTGGGAGACGAGAGGACTGGGAAATCTTTAGGGGGCAAGAGAAAGGTACTAAAAAAGCTATAAAGAAGAGTAAGATAGATTATGAGAGTAAACTTGCTCAGAATATAAAAACAGATAGTAAAAGTTTCTGCAAATATATAAAACAAAAAAGCGTGGCTAAGGTAAATATTGGTCCTTTAGAGGATGAGAAGGGAGATTTAATAATGGGAGATGAGGAAATGGCTGAGGAACTGAACATATTTTTTGGGTTGGTCTTCACAGTGGAAGACACAAATAACATGCCTGTGACTGATGGAAATGAGGCTATGACAGGTGAGGACCTTGAGAGGATTGTTATCACCAAGGCGGTAGTGATGGGCAAGCTAATGGGGCTAAAGGTAGACAAGTCTCCTGGACCTGATGGAATGCATCCCAGAGTGCTAAAAGAGATGGCTAGGCAAATTGCAAATGCACTAGTGATAATTTACCAAAAATCACTGGACTCTGGGGTGGTCCCGGCGGATTGCAAATTAGCAAATGTGACACCACTGTTTAAAAAAGGAGGTAGGCAGAAAGCGGATAATTATAGGCGAGTGAACTTAACTTCGGTAGTAGGGAAGATGCTGGAATCTATCATCAAGGAAGAAATAGCGAGGCGTCTGGATGGAAATTGTCCCATTGGGCAGACGCAGCATGGGTTCATAAAGGGCAGGTCGTGCCTAAGTAATTTAGTGGAATTATTTGAGGACATTACCAGTGCGGTAGATAATGGGGAGCCAATGGATGTGGTATATCTGGATTTCCAGAAAGCCTTTGACAAGGTGCCACACAAAAGGTTGCTGCATAGGATAAAGATACATGGCATTAAGGGTGAAGTAATAGCATGGATAGAGGGTTGGTTAATTAATAGAAAGCAAAGAGTGGGGATTAATGGGTGTTTCTCTGGTTGGCAATCAGTAGCTAATGGGGGCATTGTCCTTTCTGCCAGCCATTCGTGAGGTGATGTATGACCCGCTGCAGAAGAGGGTCCTTGGCGGACTCTTCTCGAATGATGACGAATCGTTCGTCGGATGTCGGGAGGGTGCTGGCACACAGTTGCACCTGTGCCTCAATGTCGTGTATGAAGTCTACCTGCTCACATGGCGAGGTGATGGCACGCGACAGGGCATCCGCGATGATTAGCTCCTTTCCAGGTGTATAAACCAGTTCAAAATCAGACCTGCGGAGTCGAAGGAGAATGCACTGGAGCCTGGGTGTCATATCATTTAAGTCCTTGTGTATAATGTGCACTAGGGGTCTGTGGTCCATCTCTACTGTAAACGTCGGGAGGTCATAAAAAGAATCGTGGAATTTCACGATGCCAGTGAGAAGGCCCAGGCATTCTTTCTCTATTTGAGCATATCGTTGCTCAGTGGGGGTCATGGCCCATAACGCAAAGGCCACTGGAGCCCAGGACGAGGTGTCGCCCTTCTGGAGGAGCGCCGTCCTGGCTGGCGTCTGTGGAGATTTTAGTCTCCCTCGCCGGGTCAAAAAAAGCTAGAACAGGAGCAGTGTTCAGGTTTGCTTGATGTGCGGGTAGCCACTGGAAAGTTGTAGACTTCTTCACCAGGTGCCTGAGGGCCGTGGTGTGTGACACGAGGTTGGGAATGAACTTCCCAAAAAAAGTACCATCCCCAGGAAGCGGAGGACCGCCTTCTTGTCCTCTGGTGTCTTCATTGTGTTGATGGCCTTGACTTTGTCCGAGTCTGGTTGCACGCCCTGCTGGGAGATCTGATCATCCAGAAACTTAATTGACGACATGTCAAAGGAGCATTTGGTTTTATTTAATTTCAGGCCTTTGGCATGTATGCGCCTGAAGACTTGGTTGCAGATGAGAGATATGTTCCTCCGGGGTTGTGGACCATATGATGACGTCGTCAACATAAACCCGCACACCGTCAATGCCCTCGAGCATTTGCTCCATTATTCGATGAAAGATTTTGGAGGCCGACACAATACCAAATGGCATGCGGTTGTAGCAATATCTTCCGAAGGGTGTATTAATCGTGCAGAGCTTCCTGCTGGACTCGTCCAGTTGTATCTGCCAGAAGCCACGCGATGCATCCAGCTTTGTAAAGAATTTGGCATGTGCCATCTCACTCGTCAGCTCCTCCCGCTTCGGGATCGGGTAATATTCCCTCACAATGTTGCGGTTCAGATCCTTGGGATCGATACAAATGCGCAGTTCTCCAGAGGGCTTCTTGACACAGACCATCGAGCTGACCCAGTCATTTGGTTCCGTCACCTTGGATATTATTCCCTGATCTTGGAGCTCCTGCAGCTGTGCCTTTAGACGGTCTTTTAGGGGCGCCGGCACCCGGCGTGGCGCATGGATGACAGGCATGGCATCAGGCCTGAGCAGGTTTTTATAGCGGTAGGGCAGCGTACCCATCCCACTGAACACATCCGGGTATTGCAATAGTATCTCCTCAATGTCAGCCTGAAGAGTGCTATTGGCAGAGGACATGGCATGTACACGCTGGACGGGATGGAGTAGTTTGCATGCATGGGCACCAAGCAGTGAAGCCTTGCCAGGCTTGACGATCTCAAACCACAAAGTGGCCTTGTTGGATACATGCAGGTGACAGGACCCTAACGCAGTGATGGCATTTCCATTGTAGTCGAGCAACTGGCCAGCGGAAGAATTGTTGGCTGCCTTTCGATCTGTTCGAGCAAGATCTGTTTGGGATATTAGATTGGCTGAAGCACCGGTGTCCAGCTTGAACCGGATGCTACAATCGTTGACTTGTACTGTGACACGCCACTCATCCGCATAATCCACATTGAGGAAGGGTGTGTGTGTTGCTGAATGCGAGGAGGCCTTGTCATGCATGGTGATAATGCCCAGTCGATATGGGGACTCCGGGCAGTCGTACTCTGGATCCGTGACGGGATCAGGTTCCAAATCCAGCAGCCCTTGCTGCACACTTCGAACGCGTCTGCGTTGGAACTGGGATCGCTGGCCCCCTATCGGAGGTGCAGACCTGCACAAGGCCGCATAATGGCCAAGCTTCTTGCAGTTGAGACATCGCCTGCCTCTTGCAGGGCATTGCCGCTTTAAATGGGCGGTGCCGCAGTTGGGGCACGTCATCACGTCGACGTCGTGACACTCGGTGCATTGTCGCACGTGCGCAGTGCGGTCAGCCACCACTCGCACCTGCGCAGTGTAGTCTTCGGCCGTTTTGTTCTCCCAACCGTGGTGCGCATGCGTGGGACACCTGGAAAAGCGCACAAAATGGCCGCCTTCATCGATACTCAGGCGCCGCATTCGGGTGATGGCCTGTACACTCTCAGCCTCGTGGGAGGCAAGTTGGTCCTGCTCTGCCGACTTAAGGCCGGAATAGCGACTTTTTGCCTGTTCGTGGACTTTGCACATCTCGATGGCCACAGGCAGGGTCATATTTTTTATTTTTAGGAGCTGCTCCCGCAGGGTGTCGGAGTGGACGCCAAACACGATCTGATCCCTGATGAGGGAGTCAGCGGTGTCACCATAGTTGCAGGGTTGCGCTAGAATGCGAAGATGGGTGAGTGAGAAAAGATTGGAAAGGCTCATCCTTACCCTGAAGGCGCTGCTGGAAGACATAACGCTCGAAGCTTTCATTCGTCTCAAATTCACAGTGACCGTCGAATTTGGCTAAGATGGTCTGGAACTTGGTCTTGTCCTCACCTTCGGCAAAAGTGAGCGAATTGAAGATTTGGATGGCCTGGTCCCCCGCAGTCAACAGTAGCAGCGCGATTTTTCGGGCATCAGACGCACTTTAGAGGCCCAAGGCCTCAAAGTATAGTCTGAATTTCGGCTTGAAGACCCGCCAGTTGGAGCCAAGGTTCCCGGAGATCCGGAGCTGTGGAGGTGCCTGGATATTTTCCATGCCGCTGGAAGGCAGTTGCTGGTCGTCAGTGAATTTTCGAAGGTAAATTACTGAGAAGCAGTAGCCACTCCTGGTATTATGTTGTGTTATTCACCCTGGGGTAACACGGACTGCAACACGATGCAGTTAAATGATCGGGCATACACCAAACGTAGGTGTTGGTTCAATAAGATTTATTGAACTTCAGTAACGAAGCACACAGCTGCCTGTGAGTTGACTCTACTACTCTAAGTAAACTAACATTAACTATCTAGACCAGGCTAGCTCTGATCCACGTGTAGAAGGTGTTGAATGATTTGTACACCCTGACTGTCACTACAGTTGTCATCAGTGGAAGAGTGCTGATGCCTCGTGTGTTTTATAGTTGGAAGCCCCCTTCTGGTGTTCTGTTTGGTGATTGGTCGTGTTCTGTTCTGTATGTTGATTGGCTCACCTGGGTGTCTGTCACTGCCTGCTTTTACCTCATGATAGGCATGGGTGCATATTATGACACAGCTCTCTCCGACAGGCATGATCCTTTCAGCTCTCCGACAGACATGGCCCCTTCAGCTCTCCGACAGGCATGGCCCCTTCATCTCTCTGACAGGCATGGCTCCATCAGCTCTCCGACAGGCATGGCCCCTTCATCTCTCTGACAGGCTTGGCCCCTTCAGCTCTCTGACAGGCATGGCCCCTTCAGCTCTCTGACAGGCATTGCCCCTTCAGCTCTCTCCGACAGGCATGGCCCCTTCTGCTCTCCGACAGGCAAGGCCCCTTCTGCTCTCCGACAGGCATGGCCCCTTCAGCTCTCTCCGACAGGCATGGCCCCTTCTGCTCTCCGACAGGCATGGCCCCTTCTGCTCTCCGACAGGCATGGCCCCTTCAGGTCTCCGACAGGCATGCCCCTTCATCTTTCCGACAGGCATGGCCCCTTCAGCTTTCGGACAAGTATGCCCCCTTCAGCTCTCTCCGACAGGCATGCCCCTTCAGCTTTCCGACAGGCATGGCCCCTTCAGCTCTCTCCGACAAGCATAGCCCCTTCAGCTCTCCGACAGGCATGGCCCCTTCAGCTCTTCCTGAAAAGCATGGCCCCTTCAACTCTCCCACCTGATCTTTGACCCTCTCACCTCCTAGCCTACGTCTAGAGGCCTGTAAAATCCCAGCCACTGACTCTGTTTAATGGAGATTGAATTCTCACAATAACAGTAATGCCTCGACTAAATGGAAACAGGTTGTTTTGTTATGTTTCCTTTGTAACATAAGCGGCTTCCTTGTGTTGCATTTGTCAAGGAAGGTCGAGACCTGTAAATAACTTCAACTCATTTATTTACACTATGTACACTTTTATAACTTGAGTTCGACACTACTGCTAATCCTACTGTAGCTACCTAAACTGACTAACCAGCTGCTGTCTTCCACGTGGTGGGTGTGATAATGAATCAACCCTGTGCCTCTCCTCACTGACTGTCTCCACTGGCTGAAGGGGCTGATCATGTGTGTGGTGTCCTTTATGTATGGGTTGGTGTGATGCCCCCCTGTGGTCGTGTCACCTCCTTGTGTATCGTGAATGTCCATTGGTCGCCTCCCATCTAACTTATCTATCGGACAGATCATGTGGAAATCATCGACAGTTAGAGTTGGGCATCACATGCAGACAACTGCACAACATCATCATGAGGGGCTGGCCAAAGTCCTCAAGGGAGCACCTTCAAGAGCGCCACACATTCTTTGCCATCAGATACCATCTGGTCAGTGGTTTGTCAACCCCATGGGGGGCAGCAGAGTGGGGGCAGCTGAGAGTGGAGATGCAGAGTGGGGGCAGCTGAGAGTGGAGCTGCAGAGAGGGAAAGAGCAGAGAGAGGAGCAACAGAAAGGGGAGATGCAGAGAGGGGAGCTTTGGTTTTGGAGACTGCAGGGGGGGGAGCAGCAGAGAGGGGAACTACAGAGAGGGGGCAGCAGAGAGGGGCAGGGAAGAGGGGACAGTAGAGAGGGGAGCAGCAGATGGGGGGCAGCAGAGAGGGGAGCAGCAGAGATGGGAGCTACAGAGAGATGAGCCGTAGAGAGAGGAGCAACAGAAAGGGGAGATGCAGAGAGGGGAGCAATAGTGTCAGAGACTTCAGGAGGGAGGAGCAGAGAGGGGAGCAGCAGAGAATATTTGTTGGAGAGAGGGGCGCAGCAGAGAGAGGAGCTGCAGAGAGGGGAGTGGCAGAGAGTGGAGCGGCAGAGAGGGGAGTGGCACAGAGAGGAGTGCGGCACAGAGAGGAGCAGCAGAGAGTGGAGCGGCAGAGAGAGGAGCGGCTGAGAGGAGAGCCGCAGAGACGTCAGTTGTAGAGAGGGGGCAGCAGACAGGGGAGCTGCAGAGAGGGGCTGAGAGAGGGGAGTTGGGGAGAGGGGGCAGCAGTAGGGGGAGCTGAAGAGAGGAGAGCAGCAGAGAGGGGGGAGCAGCAGAGAGGGGGAGCAGCAGAGAAGGGTGTAGCAGCAGAGAGTGGGGGCAGAGAGGAGAGCTGCAGAGAGGAGAGCTCCAGAGAGGGGAGTTACAGAGAGGGGCTGAGAGAGGGGAGTTCGGGTGAGGGGGCAGCAGTGGGGGGAGCTGCAGGGAGGGGAGCAACAGAGCGGAGAGCAGCAGAGAGGGGAGAAGCAGAGAGGAGAGTTGCAGAGAGAGGAGTTGCACAGAGGGGAGTTGCAGAGAGGGGAGTTGCAGAGAGGGGAGTCGCAGAGAGGGAGGAGCTGTGGAGAGAGCAGCTGCAGATAGGAGAGCAACAGAAAAGGAGGAGCTGTAGGGAGAGGAGTTGCAGAGACGGGAACTGCAGAGAGAGGAGGTGCAGAGAGGGGAGCAGCAGAGAGGGGAGCTGCAGAGAGGGGAGCAGCAGAGAGGGAGGAGCAGTAGAGAGAGGAGCTGCAGCGAGGGGAGCCGCAGGGAGGGGAGGAGCTGCAGATAGAGGAGCTTCAGAGAGGGGAGCCGCAGAGAGGGGAGGGCCTGCAGAGAGGGGAGCAGCAGAGAGGGGAGCAGCAGTGAAGGGGAGCAGCAGAGAGGGGGGCAGCAGTGAGGGCAGTTGGAGAGAGAGGAGCTGCAGAGAGGGGAGCAGCAGAGAGGAGAGCAACAGAAAAGGAGGAGCTGTAGAGAGAGGAGTTGCAGAGAGGGGAGCTGCAGAGAGAGGAGTTGCAGACAGATGAGCAGCGGAGAGGGAGGAGCAGTAGAGAGAGGAGCTGCAGAGAGGGGAGCAGCAGAGAGGGGAGGACCTGCAGAGACGAGAGTTGCAGAGAGGAGCTCAGCAGAGAGGGGAGCAGCAGAGAGGGGAGCAGCAGAGAGGGGGGCTGCAGAGAGGGCAGTTGGAGAGAGTGGAGTTGCAGATAGTGGGAGCTGCAGAGAGGGGAAGAGCAGTAGAGAGAAGAGCTGTAGAGAGGGGAGCCGCAGGGAGGGGAGGAGCTGCAGATAGGGGAGCAGCAGAGATGGGGGAGCAGCAGAGAGGGAGGAGCAGTAGAGAGAGGAGCTGCAGAGAGGGGAGCTGCAGAGAGGGGAGGAGTTGCAGAGAGGGGAGGAGCAGTAGAGAGAAGAGCTGTAGAGAGGGGAGCCGCAGGGAGGGGAGGAGCTGCAGATAGGGGAGCAGCAGAGATGGGGGAGCAGCAGAGAGGGAGGAGCAGTAGAGAGAGGAGCTGCAGAGAGGGGAGCTGCAGAGAGGGGAGGAGTTGCAGAGAGGGGAGGAGCAGAGAGGAGAGCAACAGAAAAGGAGGAGTTGTAGAGAGAGGAGTTGAAGAGACGGGAGCTGCAGAGAGGGGGGTTGCAGAGAGGGAAGCAGCAGAGAGAAGAGTTGCAGAGAGGGGAGCTGCAGAGAGGGGAGGTGTTGCAGAGTGGGGAGGAGTTGCAGAGAGGGGAGTTGCAGAGAGGGAAGCAGCAGAGATAAGAGTTGCAGAGAGGGGAGCAGCAGAGAGGGGAGTCGCAGAGAGGGGAGGAGTTGTAGAGAGGGGAGTTGGAGAGAGGGGAGTCGCAGAGAGGGGAGCAGTTGTAGAGAGGGGAGTTGTAGAGAGGGGAGTTGCAGAGAGGGGAGTTGCAGAGAGGGGAGTTGCAGAGAGGGGAGCAGCAGAGAGGGGAGTTGGAGAGAGGGGAGTTGCAGAGAGGGGAGTTGTAGAGAGGGGAGATGCAGAGAGGGGAGTTGCAGAGAGGGGAGTTGGAGAGAGGGGAGTTGCAGAGAGGGGAGTTGTAGAGAGGGGAGTTGCAGAGAGGGGAGTTGCAGAGAGGGGAGTTGCAGAGAGAGGAGTTGCAGAGAGGGGAGTCGCAGAGAGGGGAGTTGCAGAGAGGGTAGTCGCAGAGAGGGGAATCGCAGAGAGGGATGTTGCAGAGAGGGGAGTTGCAGAGAGGGGAGTTGCAGAGAGGGGAGTCGCAGAGAGGGAGTTGCAGAGAGGGGAGTCACAGAGAGGGGAGTCACAGAGAGGGGAGTTGCAAAGAGGGGAGTTGCAGAGAGGGGAGCAGCAGAAAGAGGAGTTGCAGAGAGCGGAGGAGCTGCAGAGAGGGGAGCAGCAGAGAGGGAAGGTGCAGAGAGGGGAGCCCCAGAGAGGGGAGGAGTTGCAGAGAGAGGAGCTGCAGAGAGGGGAGCAGCAGAGAGGGAGGAGCAGTAGAGAGAGGAGCTGCAGAGAGGGCAGCAGCAGGGAGGGGAGGAGCTGCAGAGAGGGGAGCAGCAGAGAGGGACGAGCAGTAGAGAGAGGAGCTGCAGAGAGGGGCGCCGCGGAGAGGGTGGAGCAGTAGCGAGAGGAGCTGCAGACAGGGCAGCCGCAGAGAGGGGAGGACCTACAGAGAGGGGAGCAGCAGAGACGAGAGTTGCAGAGAGGGGAGCAGCAGAGACGGTGGAGCTGTGGAGAGAGGAGCTGCAGAGAGGGGTGGAGCTGCAGAGAGGGGAGCAGCAGAGAGAAGAGCGGCAGAGAGGGGAGCGGCAGAAAGGGGAGCTGCAGAGAGGAGAGTTGTAGAGAGGGGGCAGCACTGAGGGGAGCTGCAGAGAGGAGCTGAGAGACGGGAGTTGGGGAGAGAGGGCAGCAGGGGGGGGGGAGGTGCAGAGAGGGGAGGAGCAGAGAGGGAGGAGCGGTAGAGAGAGGAGCTGGAGAGAGGGGAGCAGCAAAGAGGGAGGAACAGTAGAGAGAGGAGCTGCAGAGAGGGGAGTCGCAGAGAGGGGAGGAGCAGAGAGGGAGGAGCAGTAGAGAGAGGAGCTGCAGAGAAAGGAGCTGCAGAGAGGGGAGCCGCAGAGAGGGGAGGAGCTGCAGAGAGGGGAGGACCTGCAGGGAAGAGAGTTCCAGAAAGGGGAGCAGCAGAGAGGGCAGTTGGAGAGAGCCGAGATGCAGAGAGGGGAGCAGCAGAGAGAAGAGTGGCAGAGAGGGGAGCGGCAGAAAGGGGAGATGCAGAGAGGAGAGTTGTAGAGAGGGGGCAGCAGTGAGCAGAGCTGCAGAGAGGGGCTGAGAGAGGGGAATTGGGGAGAGGGGGCAGCAGTGGGGAGAGCAGCAGACAGGGAAGTTGGAGAGAGCGGAGATGCAGAGAGGGGAGCAGCAGAGAGGGAGGAGCTTTGGAGAGAGGAGCTGCAGAGAGGGGAGGAGCTGCAGAGAGGGGAGCAGCAGAGAGAAGAGTGGCAGAGAGGGGAGCGGCAGAAAGAGGAGATGCAGAGAGGAGATTTGTAGAGAGGGGGCAGTAGTGAGCGGAGCTGCAAAGAGGGGCTGAGAGAGGGGAGTTGGGGAGAGGGGGCAGCAGTGGGGTGAGCTGTAGAGAGGGGCTGAGAGAGGGGAATTGGGGGGAGGGGGCAGCAGTGGGGAGAGCATCAGAGAGGAGAGCAGCAGAGAGGGGAGAAGCAGAGAGGGCAGTTGGAGAGAGTGGAGTTGCAGAGAGGCGAGCAGCAGGGAGTAGAGCTGCAGAGAGGGGACCTCAGAGAGGGCTGTTGGAGAGAGGGGAGTTGCAGAGAGGAGAGGAGCTGCAGAGAGAGGAACGGCAGAGAGCGGAGCGGCAGAGAGGGGAGTTGCAGAGAGGGGAGCTGTAGAGAGCGGAGCAACAGAGAGGGGAGCAGCAGAGAGGGGAGCTGCAGAGAGGGATGTTGCAGAGAGGGGAGTTGCAGAGAGGGGAGGAGCAGAGAGGGAGGAGCAGTAGAGAAAGGAGCTGGAGAGGGGAGCTGCAGGGAGGGGAGGAGCTGCACAGAGGGGAGCAGCAGAGAGGGAGGAGCAGTCGAGAGAGGAGCTGCAGAGAGGGGAGCCACAGGGAGGGGAGGAGCTGCAGAGAGGGGAGCTGCAGAGAGGGATGTTGCAGAGAGGGATGTTGCAGAGAGGGGAGTTGCAGAGAGGGGAGGAGCAGAGAGGGAGGAGCAGTAGAGAAAGGAGCTGGAGAGAGGGGAGCTGCAGGGAGGGGAGGAGCTGCACAGAGGGGAGCAGCAGAGAGGGAGGAGCAGTCGAGAGAGGAGCTGCAGAGAGGGGAGCCACAGGGAGGGGAGGAGCTGCAGAGAGGGGAGCAGCAGAGAGGGGAGTTGCAGAGAGGGGAGCAGAAGAGAGTGGTGTTGCGGAGGGGGAGGAGCAGCAGAGAGGGGAGCAGCAGAGAGGGAGGAGCAGAGAGGGGAGCAGCAGAGAGGGGAGCAGCAAAGTGGGGAGCAGCAGAGAGGGGAGCAGCAGAGAGGGGAGTTGCAGAGAGGGCAGTTGCAGAGAGGGGAGTCGCAGAGAGGGGAGTTGCAGAGAGGGGAGCAGCAGAAAGAGGAGTTGCAGAGAGGGCAGTTGGAGAGAGAGGAGCTGCAGAGAGGGGAACGATGGGGAGGGGAGGAGCTGCAGAGAGGGGAGCAGCAGAGAGGGGAGTTGCAGAGAGGGGAGCAGCAGAGAGTGGTGTTGCTGGAGGGGGAGGAGCAGCAGAGAGGGGAGCAGCAGAGAGGGGAGCAGCAGAGAGGGGAGTTGCAGAGAGGGCAGTTGGAGCGAGGGGAGTTGCAAAGAGGGGAGCAGCAGAAAGAGGAGTTGCAGAGAGGGGAGTTGCAGAGAGGGGAGTTGCAGAGAGGGGAGTTGCAGAGAGGGGAGCAGCAGAAAGAGGAGTTGCAGAGAGGGGAGGAGCTACAGAGAGTGGAGCAGCAGAGAGGGGAGGTGCAGAGAGGGGAGCCCCAGAGAGGGTGGAGCAGTAGAGAGAGGAGCTGCAGAGAGGGGAGCCACAGGGAGGGGAGGAGCTGCAGAGAGGGGAGCAGCAGAGAGGGACGAGCAGTAGAGAGAGGAGCTGCTGAGAGGGGAGCAGAAAAGAGGGAGGAGCAGTAGAGAGAGGAGCTGCTGAGAGTGGAGCCACAGAGAGGGGAGGACCTGCAGAGAGGGGAGCAGCAGAGAGGGGAGCAGAAGAGAGGGGAGCAGCAGACAGCGCAGTTGGAGAGAGCGGAGATGCAGAGAGGGGAGCAGCAGAGAGGGAGGAGCTTTGGAGAGAGGAGCTGCAGAGAGGGGAGGAGCTGCAGAGAGGGGAGCAGCAGAGAGAAGAGTGGCAGAGAGGGGAGCGGCAGAAAGGGGAGATGCAGAGAGGAGAGTTGTAGAGAGGGGGCAGCAGTGAGCGGAGCTGCAGAGAGGGGCTGAGAGAGAGGAGTTGGGGAGAGGGGGCAGCAGTGGGGTGAGCTGTAGAGAGGGGCTCAGAGAGGGGAATTGGGGAGAGGGGGCAGCAGTGGGGAGAGCAGCAGAGAGGAGAGCAGCAGAGAGGGCAGTTGGAGCAAGGGGAGTTGCAGAGAGGGGATCAGCAGAGAGGGGAGAAGCAGAGAGGGCAGTTGGAGAGAGTGGAGTTGCAGAGAGGCGAGCAGCAGGGAGTAGAGCTGCAGAGAGGGGTCCTCAGAGAGGGCTATTGGAGAGAGCGGAGTTGCAGAGAGGAGAGGAGCTGCAGAGAGAGGAACGGCAGAGAGAGGGGAGCGGCAGAGAGGGGAGGGGCAGAGAGGGGAGGGGCAGAGAGGGGAGCGGCAGAGAGGGGAGCTGTAGAGAGAGGAGTTACAGAGAGCGGAGTTGCAGAGAGAGGAGTTGCATAGAGGGGAGCTGCAGTGAGGGGAGCAGCAGTGAGGGGAGCAGCAGAGAGAGGAGGAGCTACAGAGAGGGGAGCAAGAGAGAGGGGAGTTGCAGAGAGGGCAGCGGCAGAGAGGGGAGCAGCAGAGAGGGGAGGAGCTACAGAGAGGGGAGCAACAGAGAGGGGAGCGGCAGAAAGGGGAGCTGCAGATAGGGGAGTTGCAGAGACGGGAGCAGCATAGAGGGGAGAAGCAGAGAGGGCAGTTGCAGAGACAGGAGTTGCAGAGAGAGGAGCTGCAAAGTGGGGAGTAGCAGAGAGGGGAGGAACGGCAGAGAGAGGAGTTGGAGAGAGGGGAGCTGCAGTGAGGGGGGTTGCAGAGAGGAGAGTTGCAGAGGGGGAAGTTGCAGAGAGGGGAGCAGCAGAGAGGGAGGAACTGCAGAGAGGGTAGCCGTAAGGAGGGGAGGAGCTGCAGAGAGGGGTGCAGCAGAGAGGGAGGAGCAGTAGAGAGAGGAGCTGCAGAGAGGGGAGCCGCAGAGAGGGAAGCCGCAGAGAGGGAGGAGCAGTAGAGAGAGGATCTGCAGAGAGGGGAGCCGCAGAGAGGGAGGAGCAGTAGAGAGAGGAGCTGCAGAGAGGGGATCCACATAGAGGGGAGGACCAGCAGAGCGGGGAGCAGCAGAGAGGAGAGTTGCAGAGAGGGGAACAGCAGAGAGGGGAGCAGCAGAGAAGGCAGTTGGAGAGAGGGGAGTTGCAGAGAGAGGAGCAGCAGAGAGGGAGGAGCTGTGGAGATAGGAGCTGCAGAGAGGGGAGCCGCAGGGATGGGAGGAGCTGTGGAGAGAGGAGCTGCAGAGAGTGGAGGTGCTGCAGAGAGGGGAGCAGCAGAGAGAAGAGCGGCAGAGATGGGAGCGGCAGAAAGGGGAGCTGCAGATAGGGGAGTTGCAGAGAGGGAAGCAGCAGAGAGGGAGGAGCTGTGGAGAGAGGAGCTGCAGAGAGGGGAGGAGCTGTTGAGAGGGGAACAGCAGAGAGACGTGCGGCAGAGAGGGGAGCGGCAGAAAGTGGAGCTGCAGAGAGGAGAGTTGTAGAGAGGGGGCAGCAGTAAGGGGAGCTGCAGAGAGGGGCTGAGAAAGGGCAGTTGGGGAAAGGCGGCAGCAGTGGGGTGAGCTGCAGAGAGGGGCTGAGAAAGGGGAGTTGGGGAGAGGGGGCAGCAGTGGGGAGAGCATCAGAGAGGAGAGCAGCAGAGAGGGCAGTTGGAGCAAGGGGAGTTGCAGAGAGGAGATCAGCAGAGAGGGGAGAAGCAGAGAGGGCAGTTGGAGAGAGTGGAGTTGCAGAGAGGCGAGCAGCAGGGAGTAGAGCTGCAGAGAGGGAACCTCAGAGAGGGCTGTTGGAGAGAGCGGAGTTGCAGAGAGGAGAGGAGCTGCAGAGAGAGGAACGGCAGAGAGAGGAATGGCACAGAGGGGAAGGGCACAGAGGGGAAGGGCACAGAGGAGAAGGGCAGAGAGGGGAACGGCAGAGAGGGGAGTAGCAGAGAGGGGAGTTGCAGAGAGGGGAGCTGTATAGAGGGGAGCAACAGAGAGGGGAGGAGCTGTAGAGGGGGGAGCTGCAGAGAGGAGAGGAGTTGTAGAGAGGGGAGCTGATGAGAGGGGAGTTGCAGAGAGGGGAGTTGTAGAGAGGGGAGTTGCAGAGAGGGGAGTTGCAGAGAGGGGAGGGGCAGAGAGGGAGGAGCAGTAGAGAAAGGAGCTGGAGAGAGGGGAGCTGCAGAGAGGAGAGTTGTAGAGAGGGGGCAGCACTGAGGGGAGCTGCAGAGAGGGGCTGAGAGACGGGAGTTGGGGAGAGAGGGCAGCAGGGGGGGGGAGGTGCAGAGAGGGGAGGAGCAGAGAGGGAGGAGCGGTAGAGAGAGGAGCTGGAGAGAGGGGAGCAGCAAAGAGGGAGGAACAGTAGAGAGAGGAGCTGCAGAGAGGGGAGTCGCAGAGAGGGGAGGAGCAGAGAGGGAGGAGCAGTAGAGAGAGGAGCTGCAGAGAGGGGAGGAGCAGTAGAGAGACGAGCTGCAGAGAAAGGAGCTGCAGAGAGGGGAGCCGCAGAGAGGGGAGGAGCTGCAGAGAGGGGAGGACCTGCAGGGACGAGAGTTCCAGAGAGGGGAGCAGCAGAGAGGGCAGTTGGAGAGAGCCGAGATGCAGAGAGGGGAGCAGCAGAGAGAAGAGTGGCAGAGAGGGGAGCGGCAGAAAGGGGAGATGCAGGGAGGAGAGTTGTAGAGAGGGGGCAGCAGTGAGCAGAGCTGCAGAGAGGGGCTGAGAGAGGGGAATTGGGGAGAGGGGGCAGCAGTGGGGAGAGCAGCAGACAGGGAAGTTGGAGAGAGCGGAGATGCAGAGAGGGGAGCAGCAGAGAGGGAGGAGCTTTGGAGAGAGGAGTTGCAGAGAGGGGAGGAGCTGCAGAGAGGGGAGCAGCAGAGAGAAGAGTGGCAGAGAGGGGAGTGGCAGAAAGGGGAGATGCAGAGAGGAGATTTGTAGAGAGGGGGCAGTAGTGAGCGGAGCTGCAAAGAGGGGCTGAGAGAGGGGAGTTGGGGAGAGGGGGCAGCAGTGGGGTGAGCTGTAGAGAGGGGCTGAGAGAGGGGAATTGGGGGGAGGGGGCAGCAGTGGGGAGAGCATCAGAGAGGAGAGCAGCAGAGAGGGGAGAAGCAGAGAGGGCAGTTGGAGAGAGTGGAGTTGCAGAGAGGCGAGCAGCAGGGAGTGGAGCTGCAGAGAGGGGACCTCAGAGAGGGCTGTTGGAGAGAGGGGAGTTGCAGAGAGGAGGGGAGCTGCAGAGAGAGGAACGGCAGAGAGCGGAGCAGCAGAGAGGGGAGTTGCAGAGAGGGGAGCTGTAGAGAGCGGAGCAACAGAGAGGGGAGCAGCAGAGAGGGGAGCTGCAGAGAGGGATGTTGCAGAGAGGGATGTTGCAGAGAGGGGAGTTGCAGAGAGGGGAGGAGCAGAGAGGGAGGAGCAGTAGAGAAAGGAACTGGAGAGGGGAGCTGCAGGGAGGGGAGGAGCTGCACAGAGGGGAGCAGCAGAGAGGGAGGAGCAGTCGAGAGAGGAGCTGCAGAGAGGGGAGCCACAGGGAGGGGAGGAGCTGCAGAGAGGGGAGCTGCAGAGAGGGATGTTGCAGAGAGGGATGTTGCAGAGAGGGGAGTTGCAGAGAGGGGAGGAGCAGAGAGGGAGGAGCAGTAGAGAAAGGAGCTGGAGAGAGGGGAGCTGCAGGGAGGGGAGGAGCTGCACAGAGGGGAGCAGCAGAGAGGGAGGAGCAGTCGAGAGAGGAGCTGCAGAGAGGGGAGCCACAGGGAGGGGAGGAGCTGCAGAGAGGGGAGCAGCAGAGAGGGGAGTTGCAGAGAGGGGAGCAGAAGAGAGTGGTGTTGCGGAGGGGGAGGAGCAGCAGAGAGGGGAGCAGCAGAGAGGGAGGAGCAGAGAGGGGAGCAGCAGAGAGGGGAGCAGCAAAGTGGGGAGCAGCAGAGAGGGGAGCAGCAGAGAGGGGAGTTGCAGAGAGGGCAGTTGCAGAGAGGGGAGTCGCAGAGAGGGGAGTTGCAGAGAGGGGAGCAGCAGAAAGAGGAGTTGCAGAGAGGGCAGTTGGAGAGAGAGGAGCTGCAGAGAGGGGAACGATGGGGAGGGGAGGAGCTGCAGAGAGGGGAGCAGCAGAGAGGGGAGTTGCAGAGAGGGGAGCAGCAGAGAGTGGTGTTGCTGGAGGGGGAGGAGCAGCAGAGAGGGGAGCAGCAGAGAGGGGAGCAGCAGAGAGGGGAGTTGCAGAGAGGGCAGTTGGAGCGAGGGGAGTTGCAAAGAGGGGAGCAGCAGAAAGAGGAGTTGCAGAGAGGGGAGTTGCAGAGAGGGGAGTTGCAGAGAGGGGAGTTGCAGAGAGGGGAGCAGCAGAACGAGGAGATGCAGAGAGGGGAGGAGCTACAGAGAGTGGAGCAGCAGAGAGGGGAGGTGCAGAGAGGGGAGCCCCAGAGAGGGTGGAGCAGTAGAGAGAGGAGCTGCAGAGAGGGCAGCCACAGGGAGGGGAGGAGCTGCAGAGAGGGGAGCAGCAGAGAGGGACGAGCAGTAGAGAGAGGAGCTGCTGAGAGGGGAGCAGAAAAGAGGGAGGAGCAGTAGAGAGAGGAGCTGCTGAGAGTGGAGCCACAGAGAGGGGAGGACCTGCAGAGAGGGGAGCAGCAGAGAGGGGAGCAGAAGAGAGGGGAGCAGCAGACAGGGCAGTTGGAGAGAGCGGAGATGCAGAGAGGGGAGCAGCAGAGAGGGAGGAGCTTTGGAGAGAGGAGCTGCAGAGAGGGGAGGAGCTGCAGAGAGGGGAGCAGCAGAGAGAAGAGTGGCAGAGAGGGGAGCGGCAGAAAGGGGAGATGCAGAGAGGAGAGTTGTAGAGAGGGGGCAGCAGTGAGCGGAGCTGCAGAGAGGGGCTGAGAGAGAGGAGTTGGGGAGAGGGGGAAGCAGTGGGGTGAGCTGTAGAGAGGGGCTCAGAGAGGGGAATGGGGGAGAGGGGGCAGCAGTGGGGAGAGCAGCAGAGAGGAGAGCAGCAGAGAGGGCAGTTGGAGCAAGGGGAGTTGCAGAGAGGGGATCAGCAGAGAGGGGAGAAGCAGAGAGGGCAGTTGGAGAGAGTGGAGTTGCAGAGAGGCGAGCAGCAGGGAGTAGAGCTGCAGAGAGGGGTCCTCAGAGAGGGCTATTGGAGAGAGCGGAGTTGCAGAGAGGAGAGGAGCTGCAGAGAGAGGAACGGCAGAGAGAGGGGAGCGGCAGAGAGGGGAGGGGCAGAGAGGGGAGGGGCAGAGAGGGGAGCGGCAGAGAGGGGAGCTGTAGAGAGAGGAGTTACAGAGAGCGGAGCTGCAGAGAGAGGAGTTGCATAGAGGGGAGCTGCAGTGAGGGGAGCTGCAGTGAGGGGAGCAGCAGTGAGGGGAGCAGCAGAGAGAGGAGGAGCTACAGAGAGGGGAGCAATAGAGAGGGGAGTTGCAGAGAGGGCAGCGGCAGAGAGGGGAGCAGCAGAGAGGGGAGGAGCTACAGAGAGGGGAGCAACAGAGAGGGGAGCGGCAGAAAGGGGAGCTGCAGATAGGGGAGTTGCAGAGACGGGAGCAGCATAGAGGGGAGAAGCAGAGAGGGCAGTTGCAGAGACAGGAGTTGCAGAGAGAGGAGCTGCAAAGTGGGGAGTAGCAGAGAGGGGAGGAACGGCAGAGAGAGGAGTTGGAGAGAGGGGAGCTGCAGTGAGGGGGGTTGCAGAGAGGAGAGTTGCAGAGGGGGAAGTTGCAGAGAGGGGAGCAGCAGAGAGGGAGGAACTGCAGAGAGGGTAGCCGTAAGGAGGGGAGGAGCTGCAGAGAGGGGTGCAGCAGAAAGGGAGGAGCAGTAGAGAGAGGAGCTGCAGAGAGGGGAGCCGCAGAGAGGGATGCCGCAGAGAGGGAGGAGCAGTAGAGAGAGGATCTGCAGAGAGGGGAGCCGCAGAGAGGGAGGAGCAGTAGAGAGAGGAGCTGCAGAGAGGGGATCCACATAGAGGGGAGGACCAGCAGAGCGGGGAGCAGCAGAGAGGAGAGTTGCAGAGAGGGGAACAGCAGAGAGGGGAGCAGCAGAGAAGGCAGTTGGAGAGAGGGGAGTTGCAGAGAGAGGAGCAGCAGAGAGGGAGGAGCTGTGGAGATAGGAGCTGCAGAGAGGGGAGCCGCAGGGATGGGAGGAGCTGTGGAGAGAGGAGCTGCAGAGAGTGGAGGTGCTGCAGAGAGGGGAGCAGCAGAGAGAAGAGCGGCAGAGATGGGAGCGGCAGAAAGGGGAGCTGCAGTTAGGGGAGTTGCAGAGAGGGAAGCAGCAGAGAGGGAGGAGCTGTGGAGAGAGGAGCTGCAGAGAGGGGAGGAGCTGTTGAGAGGGGAACAGCAGAGAGATGTGCGGCAGAGAGCGGAGCGGCAGAAAGTGGAGCTGCAGAGAGGAGAGTTGTAGAGAGGGGGCAGCAGTAAGGGGAGCTGCAGAGAGGGGCTGAGAAAGGGCAGTTGGGGAAAGGCGGCAGCAGTGGGGTGAGCTGCAGAGAGGGGCTGAGAAAGGGGAGTTGGGGAGAGGGGGCAGCAGTGGGGAGAGCATCAGAGAGGAGAGCAGCAGAGAGGGCAGTTGGAGCAAGGGGAGTTGCAGAGAGGAGATCAGCAGAGAGGGGAGAAGCAGAGAGGTCAGTTGGAGAGAGTGGAGTTGCAGAGAGGCGAGCAGCAGGGAGTAGAGCTGCAGAGAGGGAACCTCAGAGAGGGCTGTTGGAGAGAGCGGAGTTGCAGAGAGGAGAGGAGCTGCAGAGAGAGGAACGGCAGAGAGAGGAATGGCACAGAGGGGAAGGGCACAGAGGGGAAGGGCACAGAGGGGAAGGGCAGAGAGGGGAACGGCAGAGAGGGGAGTAGCAGAGAGGGGAGTTGCAGAGAGGGGAGCTGTATAGAGGGGAGCAACAGAGAGGGGAGGAGCTGTAGAGGGGGGAGCTGCAGAGAGGAGAGGAGTTGTAGAGAGGGGAGCTGATGAGAGGGGAGTTGCAGAGAGGGGAGTTGTAGAGAGGGGAGTTGTAGAGAGGGGAGTTGCAGAGAGGGGTGTTGCAGAGAGGGGTGTTGCAGAGAGGGGAGGGGCAGAGAGGGAGGAGCAGTAGAGAAAGGAGCTGGAGAGAGGGGAGCTGCAGGGAGGGGAGGAGCTGCACAGAGGGGAGCAGCAGAGAGGGAGGAGCAGTCGAGAGAGAGGAGCTGCAGAGAGGGGAGCCACAGGGAGGGTAGGAGCTGCAGAGAGGGGAGCAGCAGAGAGGGGAGTTGCAGAGAGGGGAGCAGCAGAGAGGGAGGAGCACTAGAGAGAGGAGCTGCTGAGAGGGGAGCCGCAGAGAGGGGAGGACCTGTAGAGAGGGGAGCAGCAGAGAGGGGAGCAGCAGAGAGGGGAGCAGCAGAGAGGGCAGTTGCAGAGTGGGCAGTTGGAGAGAGGGGAATTGCAGAGAAGGGACTTGCAGAGAGTGGAGTTGCAGAGAGGGGAGTTGCAGAGAGGGGAGCAGCAGAGAGTGGAGTTGCAGAGAGGGGAGGAGCTGCAGAGAGTGGAGCTGCAGAGAGGGGAGCAGCAGAGAGGGGAGGTGCAGAGAGGGGAGCCCCAGAGAGGGGAAGACCTGCAGAGAGGGGAGCAGCAGAGAGGGGAGCAGCAGAGAGGGCAGTTGGAGAGAGAGGGGCTGCAGAGAGGGGAGCAGCAGAGAGGGCAGTTGGAGAGAGAGGGGCTGCAGAGAGGGGAACCACGGGGAGGGGAGGAGCTGCAGAGAGGGGAGCTGCAGAGAGGGGAGCAGCAGAGATGGGAGCAGCCGAGAGGGGAGTTGCAGAGAGGGCAGTTGGAGCGAGGGGAGTTGCAGAGAGGGGAGTTGCAGAGAGGGGAGTTGCAGAGAGGGGAGTTGCAGAGAGGGGAGTTGCAGAGAGGGGAGTTGCAGAGAGGGGAGTTGCAGAGAGGGGAGTTGCAGAGCGGGAGGAGCAGTAGAGAGAGGAGCTGCAGAGAGGGGATCCACAGAGAGGGGAGGACCTGCAGAGCGGGGAGCAGCAGAGAGGGGAGTCGCAGAGAGGGGAGTTGCAGAGAGTGGAGCTGCAGAGAGAGGCGCTGCTGAGAGGGGAGCCGCAGAGAGGGGAGGACCTGCAGAGAGGGGAGCAGCAGAGAGGGGAACCACGGGGAGGGGAGGAGCTGCAGAAAGGGGAGCAGCAGAGAGGGGAGTTGAAGTGAGGGGAGTTGCAGAGAGGGCAGTTGGAGAGAGGGGAGATGCAGAGACGGGAGCAGCAGAGAGGGAGGAGCTTTGGAGAGAGGAGCTGCAGAGAGGGGAGGAGTTGCAGAGAGGGGAGCAGCAGAGAGAAGAGTGGCAGAGAGGGGAGCGGCAGAAAGGGGAGATGCAGAGAGGAGAGTTGTAGAGAGGGGGCAGCAGTGAGCGGAGCTGCAGAGAGGGGCTGAGAGAGAGGAGTTGGGGAGAGGGGGCAGCAGTGGGGTGAGCTGTAGAGAGGGGCTGAGAGAGGGGAATTGGGGAGAGGGGGCAGCAGTGGGGAGAGCAGCAGAGAGGAGAGCAGCAGAGAGGGCAGTTGGAGCAAGGGGATCAGCAGAGAGGGGATCAGCAGAGAGGGGAGAAGCAGAGACGGCAGTTGGAGAGAGTGGAGTTGCAGAGAGGCGAGCAGCAGGGAGTAGAGCTGCAGAGAGGGGTCCTCAGAGAGGTCTATTGGAGAGAGCGGAGTTGCAGAGAGGAGAGGAGCTGCAGAGAGAGGAACGGCAGAGAGAGGAATGGCAGAGAGGGGAACGGCAGAGAGGCGAGCGGCAGGGAGGGGAGGGGCAGAGAGGGGAGCGGCAGAGAGGGGAGCGGCAGAGAGAGGAGTTGCATAGAGGGGAGCTGCAGTGAGGGGAGCAGCAGAGAGGGGAGGAGCAACAGAGAGGGGAGCAATAGAGAGGGGAGTTGCAGAGAGGGCAGCTGCAGAGAGGGGAGCAGCAGGGAGGGGAGGAGCTACAGAGAGGGGAGCTGCAGATAGGGGAGTTGCAGAGAGGAGAGCAGCAGAGACAGGAGTTGCAGAGAGAGGAGCTGCAAAGTGGGGAGTAGCAGAGAGGGGAGGAACGGCAGAGAGAGGGGTTGCAGAGAGGGGAGCTGCAGTGAGGGGAGTTGCAGAGAGGGGAGTTGCAGAGAGGCGAGCAGCAGAGAGGGAGGAACTGCAGAGAGGGGAGCCGTAAGGAGGGAAGGAGCTGCAGAGAGGGGTGTAGCAGAGAGGGAGGAGCAGTAGAGAGAGGAGCTGCAGAGAGGGGAGCCGCAGAGAGGGAGGAGCAGTAGTTAGAGGATCTGCAGAGAGGGGAGCCGCAGAGCGGGAGGAGCAGTAGAGAGAGGAGCTGCAGAGAGGGGATCCACAGAGAGGGGAGGACCTGCAGAGCGGGGAGCAGCAGAGACGAGAGTTGCAGAGAGGGGAGCAGCAGAGAAGGCAGTTGGAGAGAGGGGAGTTGCAGAATGAGGAGCAGCAGAGAGGGAGGAGCTGTGGAGATAGGAGCTGCAGAGAGGGGAGCTGCAGAGATGGGAGGAGCCGTGGAGAGAGGAGCTGCAAAGAGGGGAGGAGCTGTTGAGAGGGGAGCAGCAGAGAGAAGTGCGGCAGAGAGGGGAGCGGCAGAAAGTGGAGCTGCAGAGAGGAGAGTTGAAGAGAGGGGGCAGTAGTAAGGGGAGCTGCAGAGAGGGGCTGAGAAAGGGGAGTTGGGGAAAGGCGGCAGCAGTGGGGTGAGCTGCAGACAGGGGCTGAGAGAGGGGAATTGGGGAGGGGGGCAGCAGTGGGAAGAACAGCAGAGAGGAGAGCAGCAGAGAGGGCAGATGGAGAGAGGGGAGATGCAGAGAGGGGAGCAGCAGAGAGGGGAGCAGCACAGAGGGCAGTTGGAGAGAAGGGAGTTGCAGAGAGGGGAGCAACAGAGAGGGGAGTTGCAGATAAGGGAGTTGCAGAGGGGGAGCAGCTGCAGAGAGGGGAAGCACGGGGAGGGGAGGAGCTGCAGAGAGGGGAGCAGCAGAGAGTGGAGTTGCAGAGAGGGGAGCAGAACAGAGTGGTGTTGCAGAGGGGGAGGTGCAGCAAAGTGGGGATCAGCAGAGAGGGGAGCAGCAGACATGGCAGTTGGAGAGAGCGGAGATGCAGAGAGGGGAGCAGCAGACAGAAGAGTGGCAGAGAGGTGAGCGGCAGAAAGGGGAGATGCAGGGAGGAGAGTTGTAGAGAGGGGGCAGCAGTGAGCAGAGCTGCAGAGAGGGGCTGAGAGAGGGGAATTGGGGAGAGGGGGCAGCAGTGGGGTGAGCTGTAGAGAGGGGCTGAGAGAGGGGAATTGTGGAGAGGGGGCAGCAGTGCGGAGAGCATCAGAGAGGAGAGCAGCAGAGAGGGCAGTTGGAGCAATGGGAGTTGCAGAGAGGAGATCAGCAGAGAGGGGAAAAGCAGAGAGGGCAGTTGGAGAGAGTGGAGTTGCAGAGAGGCGAGCAGCAGGGATTTGAGCTGCAGAGAGGGGACCTCAGAGAGGGCTGTTGGAGAGAGGGGAGTTGCAGAGAGGAGAGGAGCTGCAGAGCGAGGAACGGCAGAGAGAGGAACGGCACAGAGGGGAAGGGCAGAGAGGGGAACGGCAGAGAGGGGAGCGGCAGAGAGGGGAGTTGCAGAGAGGGGAGCTGTAGAGAAGGGAGCAACAGAGAGGGGAGGAGATGTAGAGCGGGGAGCTGCAGAGAGGAGAGGAGTTGTAGAGAGGGGAGCTGATGAGAGGGGAGTTGCTGAGAGGGGAGTTGCAGAGAGGGGAGTTGCAGAGAGGGGAGCAGCAGAGAGAGGAGCTGCAGAGAGGGGAGCAGCAGAGAGGAGAGCAGCAGAGAGGGGAGAAGCAGAGAGGGCAGTTGCAGAGAGTGGAGTTGCGGAGACAGGAGTTGCAGAGAGAGGAGCTGCAAAGTGGGGAGTAGCAGAGAGGGGAGGAACGGCAGAGAGAGGGGTTGCAGAGAGGGGAGTTGCAGAGAGGGGAGTTGCAGAGAGGGGAGTTGCAGAGGGGGAAGTTGCAGAGAGGGGAGTTGCAGAGAGGGGAGCAGCAGAGAGGGAGGAACTGCAGAGAGGGGAGCCGTAAGGAGGGGAGGAGCTGCAGAGCGGGGTGCAGCAGAGAGGGAGGAGCAGTAGAGAGAGGAGCTGCAGAGAGGGGAGCCGCAGAGAGGGAGGAGCAGTAGCGAGAGGAGCTGCAGAGAGGGAATCCACAGAGAGGGGATGACCTGCAGAGCGGGGAGCAGCAGAGACGAGAGTTGCAGAGAGGGGAGCAGCAGAGAGGGGAGCAGCAGAGAAGGCAGTTGGAGAGAGGGGAGTTGCAGATAGAGGAGCAGCAGAGAGGGAGGAGCTGTGGAGATAGGAGCTGCAGAGAGGGGAGCCGCAGGGATGGGAGGAGCTGTGGAGAGAGGAGCTGCAGAGAGGGGAGGTGCTGCAGAGAGGGGAGCAGCAGAGAGAAGAGCGGCAGAGATGGGAGCGGCAGAAAGAGGAGCTGCAGATAGGGGAGTTGCAGAGAGGGAGGAGCTGTGGAGAGAGGAGCAGCAGTGAGGGGAGGTGCTGCAGAGAGGGGAGCAGCAGAGAGAAGAGCGGCAGAGATGGGAGCGGCAGAAAGGGGAGCTGCAGATAGGGGAGTTGCAGAGAGGGAGGAGCTGTGGAGAGAGGAGCAGTAGAGAGGGAGGAGCTGTGGAGATAGGAGCTGCAGAGAGGGGAGCCGCAGGGATGGGAGGAGCTGTGGAGAGAGGAGCTGCAGAGAGGGGAGGTGCTGCAGAGAGGGGAGCAGCAGAGAGAAGAGCGGCAGAGATGGGAGCGGCAGAAAGGGGAGCTGCAGATAGGGGAGTTGCAGAGAGGGAGGAGCTGTGGAGAGAGGAGCAGCAGAGAGGGAGGAGCTGTGGAGATAGGAGCTGCAGAGAGGGGAGCCGCAGGGATGGGAGGAGCTGTGGAGAGAGTAGCTGCAGAGAGGGGAGGAGCTGTTGAGAGGGGAGCAGCAGAGAGAAGTGCGGCAGAGAGGGGAGTGGCAGAAAGTGGAGCTGCAGAGAGGAGAGTTGTAGAGAGGGGGCAGCAGTAAGGGGAGCTGCAGAGAGGGGCTGAGAAAGGGGAGTTGGGGGAAGGCGGCAGCAGTGGGGTGAGCTGCAGAGAGGGGCTGATAGAGGGGAATTGGGGAGAGGGGGCAGCAGTGGGAAGAGCAGCAGAGAGGGGAGCAGCACAGAGGGCATTTGGAGAGAGGGCAGTTGGAGAGAGGGGAGTTGCAGAGAGGGGAGCAGCAGAGAGGGGAGTTGCAGAGAGGGGAGCAGCAGAGAGGGGAGCAGCAGAGAGGGGAGTTGCAGAGAGGGGAGCAGAAGAGAGGGGAGTTGCAGAGAGGGGAGCAGAAGAGAGTGGTGTTGCAGAGGGGGAGGTGCAGCAAAGAGGGGATCAGCAGAGAGGGGAGCAGCAGACATGGCAGTTGGAGAGAGCGGAGATGCAGACAGGGGAGCAGCAGAGAGAAGAGTGGCAGAGAGGGGAGCGGCAGAAAGGGGAGATGCAGGGAGGAGAGTTGTAGAGAGGGGGCAGCAGTGAGCAGAGCTGCAGAGAGGGGCTGAGAGAGGGGAATTGGGGAGAGGGGGCAGCAGTGGGGAGAGCAGCAGAGAGGAGCGCAGCAGACAGGGCAGTTGGAGAGAGCGGAGATGCAAAGAGGGGAGCAGCAGAGAGGGAGGAGCTTTGGAGAGAGGAGCTGCAGAGAGGGGAGGAGCTGCAGAGAGGGGAGCAGCAGAGAGAAGAGCGGCAGAGAGGGGAGCGGCAGAAAGGGGAGATGCAGAAAGGGGAGATGCAGAGAGGAGATTTGTAGAGAGGGGGCAGTAGTGAGCGGAGCTGTAAAGAGGGGCTGAGAGAGGGGAGTGTGGTGATACACCACTGTACCTCCCTACCATTGTACATAGTATATAATAGTTGTGCGTAACGTGGCCCTGTAATACTGTGTATTGTACTGTAGCTCTGCAGAGGTTCGGTCACTGGTAGGTAACCCGACCTGGCCACGGAGCGGTCCGCCTTAGCCACTCCCCCGGGAGTCAGTATAAGAACCCTCTTCTGGGACAGGCCCCATTCTGTCAGGGGTCGTCTGTGTCGGGTAAGCCTCCCATGTAGTATATGACAGCCTGAGTTAAAGTCTCACATGTCTTTGTGGTTCTTGACGCTTAGCGCATCAGGGAGTTGGGGAGAGGGGGCAGCAGTGGGGTGAGCTGTAGAGAGGGGCTCAGAGAGGGGAATTGGGGAGAGGGGGCAGCAGTGGGGAGAGCATCAGAGAGGAGAGCAGCATAGAGGGCAGTTGGAGAGAGTGGAGTTGCAGAGAGGCGAGCAGCAGGGAGTAGAGCTGCAGAGAAGGGACCTCAGAGAGGGCTGTTGGAGAGAGGGGAGTTGCAGAGAGGAGAGGAGCTGCAGAGAGAGGAACGGCAGAGAGAGGAACGGCAGAGAGGGGAGCAGCAGAGAGGGGAGGATCTGTAGAGGGGGGAGCTGCAGAGAGGAGAGGAGTTGTAGAGAGGGGAGCTGATGAGAGGGGAGTTGCAGAGAGGGGAGTTGCAGAGAGGGGCGTTGCAGAGAGGTCAGCAGCAGAGAGAGGAGCTGCAGAGAGGAGAGCAGCAAAGAGGGGAGTTGCAGAGAGGGGTGTTGCAGAGAGGGATGTTGCAGAGAGGGGAGTTGCAGAGAGGGGAGCAGCAGAGAGGGAGGAGCAGTAGAGAAAGGAGCTGGAGAGAGGGGAGCTGCAGGGAGGGGAGGAGCTGCACAGAGGGGAGCAGCAGAGAGGGAGGAGCAGTCGAGAGAGGAGCTGCAGAGAGGGTAGCCACAGGGAGGGGAGGAGCAGCAGAGAGGGGAGCAGCAGAGAGGGGAGCTGCAGAGAGGGGAGTTGCAGAGAGAGGAGCTGCAGAGAGGGGAGCAGCAGAAAGAGGAGTTGCAGAGAGGGGAGGAGCTGCAGAGAGGGGAGCAGCAGAGAGGGCAGTTGGAGAGAGAGGAGCTGCAGAGAGGAGAACCACGGGGAGGGGAGTTGCAGAGAGGGGAGGAGCTGCAGAGAGGGGAGCAGAAAAGAGGGAGGAGCAGTAGAGAGAGGAGCTGCTGAGAGTGGAGCCACAGAGAGGGGAGCAGCAGAGAGGGGAGCAGAAGAGAGTGGTTTTGCAGAGGGGGAGGTGCAGCAGAGAGGGGAGCAGCAGAGAGGGGAGCAGCAGAGAGGGAGGAGCTTTGGAGAGAGGAGCTGCAGAGAGGGGAGGAGCTGCAGGGAGGGGAGCAGCAGAGAGAAGAGTGGCAGAGAGGGGAGCGGCAGAAAGGGGAGCTGCAGAGAGGAGAGTTGTAGAGAGGGGGCAGCAGTGAGCGGAGCTGCAGAGAGGGGCTGAGAGAGAGCAGTTGGGGAGAGGGGGCAGCAGTGGGGTGAGCTGTAGAGAGGGGCTGAGAGAGGGGAATTGGGGAGAGGGGGCAGCAGTGGGGAGAGCAGCAGAGAGGAGAGTAGCAGAGAGGGCAGTTGGAGCAAGGGGAGTTGCAGAGAGGGGATCAGCAGAGAGGGGAGAAGCAGAGACGGCAGTTGGAGAGAGTGGAGTTGCAGAGAGGCGAGCAGCAGAGAGTAGAGCTGCAGAGAGGGGTCCTCAGAGAGGGCTATTGGAGAGAGCGGAGTTGCAGAGAGGAGAGGCGCTGCAGAGAGAGGAACGGCAGAGAGGGGAACGGCAGAGAGGGGAGCGGCAGAGAGGGGAGCTGTAGAGAGAGGAGTTACAGAGAGCGGAGCTGCAGAGAGAGGAGTTGCATAGAGGGGAGCTGCAGTGAGGGGAGCAGCAGAGAGGGGAGGAGCTACAGAGAGGGGAGCAATAGAGAGGGGAGTTGCAGAGAGGGCAGCTGCAGAGAGGGGAGCAGCAGAGAGGGGAGGAGCTACAGAGAGGGGAGCAACAGAGAGGGGAGCGGCAGAAAGGGGAGCTGCAGATAGGGGAGTTGCAGAGAGGGGAGCAGCAGAGAGGGGAGCAGCAGTGCGGGGAGTTGCAGAGGGGGAAGATGCAGAGAGGGGAGTTGCAGAGAGGGGAGCAGCAGAGAGGGAGGAACTGCAGACAGGGGAGCCGTAAGGAGGGGAGGAGCTGCAGAGAGGGGTGCAGCAGAGAGGGAGGAGCAGTAGAGAGAAGATCTGCAGAGAGGGGTGCAGCAGAGAGGGAGGAGCAGTAGAGAGAGGAGCTGCAGAGAGGGGAGCCGCAGAGAGGGAGGAGCAGTAGAGAGAGGATCTGCAGAGAGGGGAGCCGCAGAGAGGGAGGAGCAGTAGAGAGAGGAGCTGCAGAGAGGGGATCCACAGAGAGGGGAGGAACTGCAGAGCGGGGAGCAGCAGAGAGGAGAGTTGCAGAGAGGGGAGCAGCAGAGAGGGGAGCAGCAGAGACGGCAGTTGGAGAGAGGGGAGTTGCAGAGAGAGGAGCAGCAGGGAGGGAGGAGCTGTGGAGATAGGAGCTGCAGAGAGGGGAGCCGCAGGGATGGGAGGAGCTGTGGAGAGAGGAGCTGCAGAGAGGGGAGGTGCTTCAGAGAGGGGAGCAGCAGAGAGAAGAGCGGCAGAGATGGGAACGGCAGAAAGGGGAGATGCAGATAGGGGAGTTGCAGAGAGGGAAGCAGCAGAGAGTAGAGCTGCAGGGAGAGGAGCTGCAGAGAGGGGAGCTGCAGAGAGGGGGCAGCAGAGCGAGGAGCTGCAGAGAGGAGAGCAGGAGAGAGTGGGGCTGCAGAGAGTGGAGCAGCAGAGAGTAGAGCTGCAGAGAGTGGAGCTGCAGAGAGGAGAGGAGCAGAGAGGAGAGCAGCAGAGAGAGGAGCTGCAGAGAGGGGAGCTGCAGAGAGGGGAGTTGCAGAGAGAGGAGCTGCAGAGAGGGGGGCAGCAGTGCGAGGAGCTGCAGAGAGGAGAGCAGGAGAGAGTGGAGCTGCAGAGAGGAGAGCTGTAGAGTGTCTGCTGCAGAGAGGGTTTTTGCAGAAAAAGGGGCTGCGGAAAGAGGGGTGAAGCAGAGTGGGGCTGCAGAGAGGAGAGCTGTGGGAATTGTTCCTTTGAAGACAACACAGCAGAGTAAAGGTCACCTGGCTTCGGTGACCAGCTCAGTCTGATTTCAAATGAATTGGACATGATTACTTGTCTTGTCAAATGTGCCATTGGGTGTGGTACCACCCCATGGGCAGGCAGGCTCCTAGGCAGAGACATTTTAGGAGCCTAATGCAGCCACGTGGCTGCTATACAATTCTCATTAATAAGTACCTTTTGTGTTCACCAATGAAGTCTGATCAAATGCATCTTTACAACATCAGTAAAAAATGGGGCATCAGAGCTCAATGTTGCAGGAGGTAGAGGAACTATGCATGGATAAGTGTCTACAGGCAGAGGCTGTATTTCCTTGAAATGTCTGAACATCAGTGTGTCAGGAGGCCTAGGTTCTTATGTCAGGTGGTAGCAGCCTCTGGGAAGGAGTCCTATTCTCAGATTGACCTGGTGGCTATGTATTACCGTCAATGTAGCCACCACTCTTTGGATATTTTTAGGGTTCTGCTGGGAATATATTAAAGAGCTGGCTGGTGCCTACAAATGCACAAGACGAGTGACCGATGGCATGTTTGACAAGATAAGCAATTATGTCAAATTCACTTGCTATGACACCAGTCAGAACGAGCTGCACCTTGAATGTGTGGTACTGGCTCCCCACAGGTCCAAAGTATCATAAACTGCACACATGAGGAAATTTGTCACCCATCAGCATCTTCAATCAGCATGCTGAAGGTGTGCTTCAGGTGCCTAGCCAGATAGGGTGGCACCCTTCAGTGCGCAGAAACCACTGGTTCCAGAATAAGCCTGGAGTGCTGCGTTGTGCACAACATGCACAGTAGTGAGGTTTCAGCCTACAGAAAGAATTGTTCAGAAGATGATCATATTTTCCCCACTGTCGAAATCAAGTCAACATGACAGAGTGTGTATGACATGTGGCTGAATCAGGATTCAACTCTGACAAAGAGATAAAGAGCGAATTCAAAGGAAAAGTTTCCAAGTTCATTTGTGGCGGGTTTTTCAGGGAGTTTCCCGCCAGCTCTACCAGCGAGTTTCCCACCGCTATCCAATGACACTAAGTCGCTTTTTTGGCCCCTGGGCAGTTTCTCGCCGGTTTAGTCCACACTTAGATTTTTTTCCAGCACTGGTAAACTGAACTCAAAGATTGGGCCGCCATTTTGAAATGGCAGCCTGATCCAAAAGTGAGCTTGTGGGACCCCCACACATGGAAAATGACCCCCCCCCACCCCCAACACACACACACATGGGCATTGTCCCACAACCCCCCAAGTGAGGACACCCCGCTATGGGGTCCCTGAAGTTCCCCCTCTTCAGGACCCTCCACACACTCTTACTGGCCCCTCCCCTTCCAGGACCCCCATCTGTCACCCCCAATCTCCCAGAGGCCCCTATGTACCTGCCATGCAGCCCCCCAACACGTCAACGCCCCCCCCCAACCTCCTTTCATGGGCATGACCTCCTGAGCCCCTGAGCCTTGGCAGTGCCACGCTGGCATTCAGGCACCCTTGCACTGCCACCCTGGCAGTGCTCCTGCCAGCTTGGCAGTGCAACCTTGGTACTTTGGCAGTGCCAGGGCAACAGTGCCAAGGTCCCAGATATGCAGTGCCAAGGTGCCAGCATTCCAGAGGGAGGGCCGGGGGGCCACCCTATACTATCCCTGACCATCCAGGGGTCTCCGATAGCATGGGAGATCCCCCGAGTGCCAGTCTTGGTCCACAGCTGCAGCCTTGCTGGGGAGGCCGGTAGATCTCGGGAAATTCACCGAGTTGGTTTAAAACCGACTTCGAGGTGCACTGTTTGATCCCGCCTCTTTTGGACGTGCTTCTGCCTCCAACACCTCGTGGGATTTTGGTGGATCCCGCGATGCGTGAAGGCTGCCGGGAAACAGGCATGAGGCCCTTCCCGCTCAAGCGAGAGGGCAACACGGCAGGTGGATCGCACCCAAATTTTCTTTGCGCATTAGAGAGAGCAACAGACGCTCAGTGCCCAATTACCTTTCATGTCATGGTTGCTTATTTCTTCCTTTGAAACATTGTCCAACTTTGACTCAATCTCATCCTGTCTACCACAGCAATCCACAGCTGAACTTTAGTCACCTTTACACTTGAATTCTCCCAAACCTCAACCTCCATAAACCTTGAGGTAGAAACCGCACCAAGCAAACATCTGGTATACAGAAACAATGGGCAAAATTTGACTGGCACCTGTGCAACAGGCTTGACAGCAGAGGGGTCTGGTAAAGCCATATTGGGATGACTCCTCAGTGCAGTCCAACAGCTGATGCATTTTACCAGCAGCAGGATCAGATACAATGTGACTGCCCAGCCCAAGTAATCGGGCAACTGATTACATAATTAAAGGCCCAATTAGCGGCCAATTTACAGACCACCGGCATTTTGCCAATGGTAGGGTAATCCGCTGCCACAAAGGGAGGTCACTAGGTAAATGGAGGCAGCTTCCCTGTCTCAGTGCAGGCGATCACTGGAACCAGAGGCTCCATGGCCCAAAGTGCGAGCAGCAGGCGAGGAAGCTTGCCCCCCCCCCCCCCCCCCACAGACACAATGACCTTCCTGCATTTCCCCTCCAACCTTTGACGTGCCCTGATTTTTTTCATTTATTTTTGCCATCAGCTGCTTCAGCTCCTGAAGTCTCCTCCATGACTCAGCAGAGCTCATCCCTCCCAGGGGCACTGTTGTGGCTTCAGGCTATCCGCCCTCTAATTAGGCCCCAGCATCAGGAGTCTGCCTGCTGTCCTTAACTGGACGGTGAGCCTGCAGGCAACCAACTAGGTGATCCTTCATTGGCACAGTGGTTAGCACTGCTGCATTACAGCTCCAGAGGCTGGGTTCAATTCCAGCCTCAGGTGACTGTGTGGACCCTGCACTTTCTCCCCGTGTCTGGGTGGGTTTCCTCCGGGTGCTCGGGTTTCCTCCCACAGTCCAAAGATGTGCAGGTTAGGTGGATTGGCCATGCTTAATTGCCCTTAGTGTCCATAAGGTTTCGGTCGGGCTTCTGGGTTACTGGGATAGGGTGGAGGCATGGGCTTAAGTTCGGTGCTCTTTCCAAGGGCCAGTGCAGACCCAATGGACCGAATGGTCTCCTTCTGCATTGTAAATTTTTCTAAGTGCAGGCTCAGGACACACTTTCCACCTCAACATTGAGGTCCCATTGCCTGTGGTAAAATTCAGGCAGTGGTTCTGTACATAGACCGAACTTCACCAGGCATTCACAAGATGGATGAAGGAAGCCTGCATGATCTCCTAAGGAAATACCAAGACATATTTCAGGAGGAATTGGGTAAAATCAGAGGGGTAAAATCCAAGATTCATGTAGATCCTGAAGCATGAAAAAGTGGAATCTTGTTGAGGGGATTAGAGGATTTGAGCATCATCAAGCCCGTACAATTTGCAGAGTGAGTAGCACCCACTGTACCTGTAGTCAAACCTGACAAGACCATTTGCATCTGCGGAGACTACAAGTTGACGGTAAACCAGGCAGTGAAATTAGACAGGTAGCTCATCCCCAAAATAGAGGACATGTAAGCGAAGTTGGCTGGGGATCTAACATACACCAAGGTAGGCATGAATCATGCATACCAACTGGAAGATGCCTCCAGAGAATTTGTCACGATCAATATGCACAAAAGGCTGTAATAGAATATGTGATTACCATTTGGGGTCTCATCTGCTTATGCCATTTTTCAAGTACTATGGAGAGTTTATTATAAGGAGCTGGATTCTCCGATTTTGAGATGACGCCGTGGTGAAAACTGTGGACTTTTACGACGGCATAAACGGCACGACAGGTGCAACAATTCAGCAACTCTAAAGGGGCTAGCACCGTCGTCATGCGAAACGGCACCGTTTGCGAGCGAAACGCCGCCGGATTCGCCATTTCCATGATTGCCACATAGCTGCAGCCGCATATAAGCGATTGATCCCCCCCCCACACACACATCGTCGAAGCCAACATGGCTGGAAGAAGAGCAATGCCGCAGTTCCGGGATGCCGTGGAAGAGAGGTGGATTGTCCTGTACCCCGGCCCGGGAGGAAAATCGTCAGGCAACAGCGTTCGCCATGCCGGGGCGCACGTAGAAGATGCGGTCAGAATTGTTGGCGAAGTCGCCTGAACTGCCATCCAGTGCAGGAAGAAATTGCACGACCTCACACGACGGCAGGGTGAATAGGCACCGCTGTGCCCCTGGCACCAACCCCCCATACACATGTATTCCGGTCCCCCCTCCCTCCAGGAATGGCTGAACCCCCACCCTGCCTGCACCATGCTAGCCGCAATGGATGGGTGCTCTGGGCACTGAGGCCACCATCTACTCAAACCTTGGGCTGCATGTGCCGGACTGACTAACAGTGTCGTTGTTTGTGCTTGCTCCCCCTCCCCCCAGGACAAGGCCGTGCACAACCGCCGGGAGCAAGAGAAGACCAGAGGGAGACCACCTGACCTTCGACCCCTCACCGTGCCCGAGCAGAGGGCACTGGACGTGGTCGGCGGCCCGGAGAAAAGGGAGGTCACCGACGCGGAGGTCAGCGGCGGGCAAGGAAGTGAGTCCGCCTGCCTACTAGCGGATCCTCATGACACACATGTGCTCCTCCCAACCCCCCTAACCCTCACCTACTCACACTCCACTCACTCCCCCCCACCCCCTCACCTCCTCACACCCCCTCACCCCCATACCCCCCTCATACCCCCAACCGCTCATTCCCCACACTCCCCTCATCCCCCTCACCCCTCACCCTCACCCCTGTCCGGCTATCTAACCATACATGCCAGCTTGTGTCTGACAGGACCTGCCAGAGATGGGGCCGGTCCATCCAGAGCCCCCCGCCCCGAGCCAGTACCAGAGCCAGTGCCCCCCAGACAGCAGAGCATTGGCGGAGAGAGCAGCCCAAACACCTGCCCTCTGCCCGCGACCCAGAAGACCCCGGAGTTCAGGTCAGATGAGGACACCGACTTTTTGTCACAGCTATCTCCAACACCCTCCATTACACCAGAGACGATCGCCTCAGTTGGGCACTAGTGAAGAGGTTCCTAGAACACAATCTGGTGCACACCACACAATCAGCCTGGTACAGCAGGTGAAGGTAGGAATAGCCAAGAGGCCGTACGGTCGGAGGGCAGCCCGGCCCCAGAAACCAGCTGCCGCCCTGATGGGTCCCAGGTTCCTGGAACATCCAGTCCCAGCCACAGTGCAGATGCAGTCAGAGACCCAGGAACTATGAGAGGGGATGACAGCAGGCGTCCAGCACCTGTGGGTCCAGGTAGAGGAGTCCATCTGCTTGCATGAGCAGAGGATGGTGCCGGTCATGCGTGCCACCCAGGCTGAAACCGCACGGTGGAGGCAATGGGGGCGGCAGTGTCGGATATGGGTCAGTGTGTCCAAGGCCTGGGGCATTCTGTGCAAACAGAGGGCGAGGCCCAGGACAGAGCTGCCCTCTCACAGGCAACCACGTACCAGAGCCACCTGGAGATTGCAGCGGCGCTCCTCAACGTGGACCAATCACAGCAGGCCATTGCTAAGAGCATCGGCGGCATAGCCCAGGCGCATGCCGGCATCGCGCAGTCACAGAGGGAGGTGACCCAGTCCCGGAGGAGCGTGGCCCAACGGTGGCCTGGCCCGCGATCAGGGCCCGCCGATCTGCGGGCGGGCCTGTGCTGTGGGGGCACTCTTTCCCTCCGCGCTGGCCTGTGTAAGGCTCCGCGATGGCCGGCGTGGAGAAGAAACCCCCTGTGCATGCGCAGGAATCACGCCAGCAGCTCTGTGCATGTGCCAGAACACGCTGGCGCTCCTGCTCATGTGCCAACTCGTGCCGGCTGGCGAAGGCCCTTCGGCACTGGTTGGCGCAGCACCAGCCACTCCAGCGCCGGCCTAGCCCCCGGAACTGCAGAGGATTCCGTACCTTCCGGGCGGCCCAAAACCAGAGTGGTTCACGCCACTCTTTGGTGCCAGTACAGCCCACCCCGCCGATTGCAGGAGAATCCCGCCCCAGGTTCACCATTTTTAAAAGCACATTAGAAACACGCCATCGGGAAATCGACCCATCCGAGGCATTGAATCACAGAGGCCCCGAGGAATCGGGCGTCAGGCCCGCTAATGGTATGCCTACTGTACTTTCAGGCCACGTGGTGGGCGCCATGTTTACGTCATTTTTAGGGGCCGGAGAATCCCGATTTGGCATCAAACTGGCATCTACCTCGTTTTCGGTGTCGGAACCTATTCTCCGCCCAATCGCGTTTCCTGATTTTGGCGTCGGCTAACGGAGAATCCAGCCCAAGATTCACCAAAAGTAGTAATTTACTTAGACGACGTGTTGATAATGGGAGCCACAAGGCGAAGCATTTAAGAACCTGGAGGAAGTTTTTAAAAGTTTTCAGAATGCTGGAGTGCGGTGAAAGAGAGAAGTTGGCTTATCTAGGTTATAGAGTGGATGCACAAGGGTTACATCCAATGGAAGATTAAGTAAGGGCTATTAAGGAAGCACCAACTCCAACAAATACATCAGAGTTAAATTTTTTCTCAGATTGGTAAATTGCTATGGGCAGTTCATTCTCAACTTATCAGCAATGTTAGCACCTCTGAATGTGCTGTTAATAAAACATCAGTAATGCTATTGGAAAACACCGCAGAAGCATTCAAGCAAGTGAATCAAGCCCTTCGATCAAGTGTTTACTAGTCCATTTTGATCCTTATAAAGGAATAATACTCACTTGCGATATGTCTCCATATGGAGTTGCCGTTGTTTTGTCACATACAATGAATGATGGGACAGAAAGAGGCATTGGCTATGTATCAAGGACCCTGACTGAGAGGGTATATTCACAAATTCAGAAGGAGGGTCTCGCCACCATCTTTGGTATCAGAAATATCCACCAGTACGTTTATGGGAGGCACTTTGCAGTCTTCACCGATCAAAAACCTTTACTTGGGCTTTTCAAAGAAGACAAGTCATTCCCCTCTATTATGTCTATGAGGATACAGAATTAGGCTTTTTTATTGGCTGCTTGTGAATATAATTTCCAACACCAACCAGGGGCACACATCGCCTGAAGTATTTCTTCCTCCACATCTCGATTACTATTTGGGGGCCGATAGAAAACTCCTAACAATGTGATCGCTCCTTTCCTATTTCTAACTTGGGCCCATATTACCTCAGTAGGCAGATCTCCTTCAAACTGCCTTTCCACAGCCGTTAAACTACCCTTGATTAACAATGCTACTCCTCCACCTCTTTTACCACCTTCCCTACTCTTACTGAAACATCTATACCCCAGAACTTCCAACAACCATTCCTGTCCCTGTTCTATCCATGTCTCCGTAATGGCCACAACATCGTAGACCCAAGTACCAATCCACGCTCCAAGTTCACCTATCTTATTCCAGATGCTCCTTGCATTGAAGTCGACACACTTCAACCCACCTTTCTGTCTGCCGATACACTCCTGCGACCTTGATACCCTCCTCAGTACCTCACTACTCTCAACACTGGCTTCTGGACTATAGCTCGTTTTCCCAGCCCCCTGACAAATTAGTTTAAACCCCCCCCCAGAAGAGCCGTAGCAAATTTCCCTCCCAGGATATTGGTGCCCCTCTGGTTCAGGTGCAAACCGTCCTGTCTGTACAGGTCCCACCTTCCCCAAAATGTGCTCTAATTATCCACGTACCTGAAACCCTCCCTCCTACACCATCCCGGCAGCCACGTGTTTATCTGCACTCTCGCCCTGTTCCTCACCTCACTGCACGTGGCACCGGCAACAAACCAGAGATAACAACATGCTTTGTCCTGGCTCTCAGCTTCCACCCTAGCTCCCTAAATTCCTGTTTTAAATCCCCATCCCTTCTCTTACCTACGTTGTTGGTACCGATGTGTACCACAAGTTGTGACTGCTCCCCCTCCGCTTTAAGGATTCTGAAAACACGGTCTGAGACATCACGGACCCTGGCACCCGGGAGGCAACATACCATCCGTGAGTCTTTTTCGCTGCCACAAAATCGTCTATTTGTCCCTAACTATCAAGTCCCCAATAACTATTGCTCTCCTGTTCTCCCTCCTTCCATTCTGAGCCACAGGGACGGACTCAGTGCTGGAGATCCGTTCACCGTGGCTTACCCCTGGTAGGTCGTCCCCCTCAACAGTATCCAGGTATACTTGTTACTGAGGGGAATGACCACAGAGGATCCCTGCACTGACTGCTTCCTCCCAGCCCCTCACACGGTCACTCATCTAGCTTGATTCTTCGGAGTAACTACATCCCTGAAGCTACTATCTATAACCACCTCTGCCTCTCGAATGATCCGAAGTTCATCCAGCTCCAGCTCCAGTTCCCTAACGCGGTTTCTGAGGAGCTGGAGATGGGTGCACTTCCCACAGGTGAAATCAGCAGGGACACTGACGGTGTCCCTCACCTCAAACATTCTGCAGGAGGAACATTGCACTGCCTTCCCTGCCATCCCCTCTAGATAAAAAAAGTAAAAGAAAGAAAGAGCTTACCTGTTATTCACTCTACCCCTTAGGTTAAAGGAGGTGGAAGGGTGGCAGACACTACAAGTATAGTGTCTAGGGTTTAGAAACTGCCCAACTTAAATACAGGTAAAAATAAAACACTTAACCAGCAACCACTGCGCCCCACACGAGAACAGCAATCAGCTGTTATGGGCCGGTGCAAACAATTTAAATCTTTACTACTTACCCAGCAGTCACTCTGTCCTCACTCCGAACGGATTCAACTGGAAACTCCCAACAGGAAGTTTTTTTAAAAATTACTCCCCTTCTCAGCAAGCACTCACTCACCAACCACTGCACCCCGCACGATAACACCTCAGGGAAAAGAAAAACTACTTACCAATCACCAGCCAATCACTTACCTGCAGGCTGTGATGTCACGGTTCAACTTCTTTCTACTTCTACCTGCCCTCGAGTCTCCCTCTTGATCTTTACTTGGCTGGGATCCTTACAGTGATTGTCTTTTTTTTTGGTTAGAGGAGGAGGTAGGGAGGGAAACACTGAAGAAGTGTTTGGGGTTTAACTGTCACTTGACAACAGCTCCTCCACAAACCACCTTCAAGATACGGTGACCGCAATGCACTGATGCAAATTTTCCCTGCAACAGCCAATCAGCAGCTGTGCTCTACTGCCCTCTGCTGGATGCTTGCCTTCACTTGAACACCTAGGGTGTCTTGCTCAGGTACACTTTCTGGATGCAGCGACCGCAATGCACTGATGCAAATTTTCCCTGCAACAGCCAATCAGCATCTCCACTCTACTGCGCTCTGCTGGAACGATACAACAGTGCGTCCAATACCAACTGCAACAGAAATTATCAACTTCAACCTTTGGGAAAAGCCAAGTGAGTCTTAGATGAGAGTTCATGTCGATTATAGAGGCCCATTCATGGATACAATATTCCTGCTATTAGTCGACATACATTCAAAGTGGTTAGACATTTATTAAATGAAATCCACAACTGCCTATGCTACAGTAGAGAAGATATATTACTGCTTTGTTCTCCACGGTCTGCCAGAGGTTTCAGACAATGGAATAGCAGTTACCAGTGCTGAGTTCCAACACGTCATGTAATCAAATGGGAATAAACACATATGTACTGCACTTTGACATCCCTCCTCGAATGGACTCGTTGACCATGCTGTGCAGGCTTTAAGGCAGCCATGAAAAAACAACTAGCAGTATCCCTAGAGACAAAATTGGCACATTTCCACATTATTTATAGAACCGTGCGACACATGACCACTGGAATAACTCCTAATGATCGGCCATCGGTTAAGAACCAAGGTTAGACCTCGTGTTGCCAAATTTGGGGGAGTAGGGTCAAGGTACAGTGTTCAGAAGAAGAATCACAATGCATCGAGGGGTGAGAGGACATTCGAAGTACGCAATCCAGTGTTTGTCAAAAATTTTGGAAGTGGACCAAGTAAAGTGTTGTGGTGGCGAGAACAGGTCTAGTATCATTTGAGGTGGGGTGCAGGACAAAATCACCCCAAAAAACACATGAATCATTTGAGGAGATAGGAGTCACTTTCAGAGCCAGTGGGGCAGTCCGCTCAGACTGTACCTGCCAGTAATGTGGCTATGATGTGGAGATGCCGGCATGGACTGGTGTGAGCACAGTGAGAAGTCTTACAACACCAGGTTAAAGTCCAACAGGTTTGTTTCGAATCACTAGCTTTCGGAGCGCTGCTCCATCCTCAGGTGAATGAAGAGGTATGTTCCAGAAACGTATATATAGACAAAGTCAAAGATGCAAGACGATACTTTGAATGCGAGTCTTCCGACACTCCCCGCCCCCCCACCCGACACTCCCCACCACCCCCCGACACCAACACCGACCCCCTCCCCGACACCCCCCACCCCCCTCCCCGACACTCCCCACCTCCCCCTTCCAAACACTCCCCACCACCCCCGACACCAGCACCAACACCGCTCCGCACCCCCGACCGGGACGGCCTCCCCCCCTCCCGACAAAAACACCTCCCGCACCCCAGCCCTGGGCATCCTACGTCCCTGACAACCACCCCCCCCCTGCACGCCCGGCTCTGGGCGGCCTCCGCCCCGACAACCGTATCCCCGCAGCCACGGCCGTGCTGTCTCGACATCTGTGACGTCCCCCCACACCAACCCCAAACTCCTCCTTCGTCGGCGTCAGCCAGCACGACTGGTTGGCGCCATTCAAAAGGATGTTTGATTCACACTGGCGTGAGCTGCGGTCACGTCGGCGGGACTTCGGCCCATCCGGCCCGGAGGTTCGCTGCAGGCCCAGGTACCAGGACGTCGCGTCAATTCTGGCGATTCTCCGACCCGCGCGCCGCACTCCACGTTGGTGTGGTTTTTCCCGGGTCAGAGTTCCGGCATTGGAGCGGATGGCGGGATTCGCGCGACCCCCCCCCCCCCCCCCCCCCCCCCCCGGCAATTCTCCGACCGGCGCGGGATCAGAGATTCCCGGCCCTCGTCTTTTGGGACATTTGGGAGGAAATCAGAGCACCCGAAGGAAACCCACGCAGACACGGGGAGAACATGCAGACTCCGCACAGACAGTGACCCAAGCCGGGAATCCAACCCGGGACCCTGGCACTGTGAAGCAACAGTGCTAACCACTGTCCGTGTCACCACCGTACCGATCCAAGTCGTGATGTTGAATGAATTGGAGGGAACTTCCAGGTCGTAGTGTTCCCATGTACCTGCTGCCCTTGTCCTTCTAGATGGTCGTAGTCATGTTTGGAAGGTGCTGCCGAAGGAACCTTGGTGAGGTCCTGCAATGCATCTTGTAGATGATACATACTGCTGTCATTGTTTATCGTTGATGGCGAATGTGAATGTTTGTGGAGGGGGTGCCAATCAAGATTTGTCCTAGATGTTGTGGAGCTTTTTGAGTGGTGTTGGAGCTGCATTCATGCAGGCATGTGGAGAGTTTTCCATCACATTCTGACTTGTGCCTTGGCGGTGGACAGTCTTTGGGGAGTCAGGAGGTGAGTTACTTGCCGCAGGATTCCTAGCCTCTGACCTGCTCATCAAATCTATGACACAGACCAGAATTCTCCTGCTGTTCTAGCCGGCAGGATGCTCTAATCCCACCGACGGCACACTCGGATGTTTCCAGCGACGTGGAGTGGGATCAGAAGATCCTGTCACTGGTGAACGGCGCACCGCCTCCCCGCCATGAGATAACCACCAATGGGGAGGGCAGAGAATTCCCCCATAGTTTTCTCCAGTCACCTAGTCTAATCCAATTTTCTTGCCCATTTCTCCGACACTTTTAGTTTCTGATGCGACCATCAATTCACTCGAGACAAGAGTAAAAGTAAACCGTGGCTTTAATCAACTTAGAACAGTGCCTGCCTGCGACTGATCCTATACTGAGAACCGCCTACAGGTCGACTGCTCTTTATACCTCCCTTCAAGGGGAGGAGCCATGGGCGGAGCCCAGACAGGCCCCAAACATGTTCCGATAATGCCATACAATGGCCTATAGGAGGAGCCCACAAGGGCAACAGCACAGTACAAATACAATTACAAGGGCAACAGCACAGATACAAATACAATGGTGGATTATTGGCATAATAATTGTAGCGCACAATGACTTACACAAGTCGAGAAGTGATGAAGTCTATCGAGGCTTTATTAAGCAAGACTTGTTCCCCAGCAGCTCAGTTACAGAATGCGGCTGCTGGGAGAACTCGAGCTCTTATACTCCGCCTTCAGGGCGGAGCCAGAAGTTGGCAGATCCAACCAGGACCCGGGACCTGTCAGCCAATAGCCCCTCAGCTTCACAGGTACCATATTACCCCTAATACATACCACCACATTCACCCCTTGTTAAAAAAGAACCCGGCGGGGTGGTGGTTCGCATGGTGGTAGGGGTTTACAAGGCTGGTCCTGGAACAAATTTCGAACCGTGGCTATGCATTTTTAGCCCAACATTTAGCTATGTACAGGTTTGTGTCAGAATTATTTACAACAAAATTATTTACAACAGAATTCTTGTTTTCTTGGTGTCACGCGGATTCCACGAGGCGAGCGGCTGCCCTGGTCGTCCTCGTCGATCGCCTCAGCCCCCGTGGTGGTGCAGGTGCTGGCTCGGACACTGTCGTTTCCGTGAGCATTGTGCTGTTCGTTCCTGTTTCTTTACTCCTGGGCGGGCACAGGAGGAGGACCGATCCACCCGGGAAGGGGGCGGTCGTGGGGTGCGCCGGTGGCAGGGAGGGGGTGATCGGTGTTGGGGGTGTGTGTGTGTTGCTGGCGGGCACCAGGTCCCGCAGGGAGACCGTGTCCTGGCGGCCGTCGGGGTACGCCACGTAGGTGTACTGAGGGTTTGCGTGGAGAAGGTGAACCCTCTCGACCAACGGGTCCGATTTGTCCGCCCGCACATGTTTCCGGAGCAAGATGGGTCCTGGGGCCGCCAGCCAGGTCAGCAGCGACGTTCCAGAGGAGGACTTCCTAGGGAAGACAAGGAGGCGCTCGTGAGCCGTTTGGTTAGTGTTGGTACACAGCAGCGACCGGATGGAGTGGAGAGCATCCGGGAGGACTTCCTGCAACCGGGAAACTGGGAGATCGCTGGACCATAGGGCCAGTAGGACGGTCTTCCAGACCGTACCGTTCTCCCTCTCTACTTGCAATGCCCTTGCTGAGCAGGAACTGACGCAGCTCGGCACTCATGAAGGAGGACCCGCTGTCGCTATGGATGTACACGGGGAAACCGAACAGTGTAAAGATGGTGCCAAGGGCTTTAATGACTGTGGCCGTGGTCATGTCGGGGCAGAGGATGGCGAAGGGGAAACGGGAGTACTCGTCCACCACATTCAGGAAGTATGCGTTGCGGTCGGTGGAGGGGAGGGGGCCTTTGAAATCCAAACTGAGGCAATCAAAGGGTCGGGAAGCCTTTATCAGGTGCGCTCTATCTGGCCTGAAAAAGTGCGGTTTGCACTCTGCGCAGATTTGGCAGTTCCTGGTGGCTGTACGGACCTCCTCAACAGAGTAGGGGAGGTTGCTGGACTTCACAAAATGGTAGAATTGAGTGACCCCCGGGTGGCAGAGGTCCTCGTGGAGGGCTTGGAGGCGGTCTATTTGTGCGTTGGCACATGTGCCGCGGGATAGGGCATCGGACGGCTCGTTCAGCTTTCCGGGACGATACAAGATCTCATAGTTATAGGTGGAGAGCTCGATCCTCCACCTCAAGATCTTGTCATTCTTAATTTTGCCCCGTTGTGCATTATCGAACATAAAGGCTACCGACCGTTGGTCAGTGAGGCGAGTGAATCTCCTGCCGGCCATGGTAATGCCTCCAATGTCGCACAGCTTCCACTATGGCTTGGGCTTCCTTTTCCACTGAGGAGTGGCGGATTTCTGAGGCGTGGAGGGTCCGGGAGAAAAAGGCCACGGGTCTGCCCACTTGTTTGAGGGTGGCCGCCAGAGCTACATCGGATGCGTCCCTCTCGACCTGGAAGGGGAGGGACTCGTCGATCGCGTGTATCGTGGCCTTTGCGATATCCGCTTTGACAGGTTGACAGGCTGAAGGCCTGGCAGGCCTCTGTCGACAGGGGGAAGGTAGTGGACTGTATTAATGGGCGGGCCTTGTCTGCGTACTGGGGAACCCACTGGGCGGAATATGAAAAGAAGCCCAGGCAGCGTTTCAAGGCTTTGGAGCAGTGGGAGAGGGGAAATTCAATAAGGGGGAGCATGCGTTCGGGGTCGGGGCCTATCTCTCCATTGCGCACTACGTATCCCAGGATGGCCAGACGGTTGGTGCTAAAAACGCATTTTTCCTCGTTATATGTGAGGTTCAGGACGTTAGCGGTCTGGAGGAATTTTTTGAGGTTGGCGTCATGGTCCTGCTGATCGTGGCTGCAGATGGTTATGTTGTCGAGATACGGGAACGTGGCCTGCAACACATGCTGGTCAACCATTCGGTCCATCTCCCGTTGGAAGACCGAGACTCCGTTCGTGACGCCAAATGGGACCCTTAGGAAATGGTAGAGCTGCCCGTCTGCCTCAAAGGCTGTGTACTTGCGGTCACCTGGGTGGATGGGGAGCTGGTGGTATGCGGACTTGAGGTCCACGGTGGAAAAGACCTTGTACTGTGCAATCCGATTGACCATGTCGGATATGCGGGGGAGAGGGTACGCATCTAGCTGCGTGTACCTATTGATGGTCTGACTATAGTCTACGACCATTCTCTGCTTCTCCCGGTCTTCACGACTACCACCTGGGCTCTCCAGGGACTATTGCTGGCCTGGATTATGCCTTCCTTCAGCAACCGCTGGATATCAGACCTGTTAAACGTCCGGTCCTGGGCGCTGTACCGTCTGCTCCTAGTGCCGACGGGTTTGCAATCCGGGGTGAGGTTCGCAAACAAGGAAGGCGGTTCAACCTTGAGGGTTGTGAGGCCACAAATAGTGAGTGGGGGTATTGGGCCGCCGAATTGGAATGTTGAGCTCTGGAGGTTACACTGGAAATCTAATCCCAGTAATGTGGGCGCGCAGAGTTGGGAAGGACATAGAGCCTATAGTTCTTAAACTCCCTCCCTTGCACCGTTAGGTTCGCGATGCAGAACCCTTTGACCTCTACTGAACGGGATCCTGCAGCTGGGGAAATCTTTTGAGCGCTTGGATGAATGGACAGAAAACAGCGTCTTACCGTATATTGGTGAATAAAACTTTCCGTGCTCCAGGAGTCGATCAAGCATGGTGTCTCATATCCGTTGATCAGCACCGTTGTTGTCGTCGTTTGGAGCGTCCGAGGCCGCGATTGGTCCAGAGTCACCGAAGCCAGTCGTGGTAGTAGCGTTGCAGCGTTTTCTTCGGACCCCGTGGAGCCGTCTATGCTGGGCTCCTTGTTGTCAGCCAAGATGGCCGCCCCCATGAATCGCACGCGGTCAGGGGTGGACAAAATGGCCGCCCCATGAATCGCACGTGGCCAGGGGGTCACAAGATGGCGGCGCCCATCCTCCCCTCGTGGTGTCCGGGACCCAAAATGGCAGCGCCCACGGGTCGCGCATGGATTGTTGGAGGGTTTGGGGGGGGTTTGGAATCTGCTGTCCTCGTTCTTCCCCGGGGATTGCGGCGACCCCCGGGACCGGCACACTGCTGCGTAATGGCCCTTTTTGCCGCAGCTTTTACAAATAGCTGCGTGGGCCGGGCAGCGCAGCGGGGGTGTTTCGCCTGGCCGCAAAAGTAGCAGCGGGGCCCACCGGGATGGTCTGACGCTCTAGCCGCGCAAGCTTGCGGGGGGGGTGGGGGGTGCCGGGGAGTCGGTCCCAACGGGGGTCCACGGAGCCCAATGGGGCTGCCGCGCGGTCGGGGACGTAGGCGCAGGTGTTTTGAGAGGCCACATCAAGGGAGGCCGCAAGAGCCCGTGCCTCTAAGAGTCCTCGCGACTCTCTTTCTAAAAGTCTCTGACGAATTTGGGGAGAAGTCATTCCTGCCACAAATGCGTCTCAGATTAGCAGTTCCGTGTGCTCGATCGCGCTCACCGACGGGCAGTTGCAGTTTCGTCCCAAAATCAGCAGCATGCTGTAGAATTCGTCGAGCGATTCTCCGGGAATTTGCCGTCTCGTCGCGAGTTGGTGGCGTGTGTAGACCTGGTTTACGGGCCGAATGTAGACGCCTTTCAGCAACGCGAGCGCCGTCGAGAAATCCTCCGCCTCTTCGATAGACGTGTGGATCTCCGGGCTCACCCTGGAATGCAGGACCTGCATTTTCTGCTCTTCCGTGATCCGGCCGGGGGCAGTTCGAAGGTAGCCTTCGAAGCATGCTAGCCAGTGTTTAAACACGGCCGCCGAGTTTGCTGCATGGGGGCTGATCCGCAGGCACTCCGGGGCGATCTGGAGCTCCAGAGTCTTTTAAGCTTGCTTAATAAATTGTAGCGCACAATGACTTACACAAGTCGAGAAGTGATGAAGTCTATCGAGCTTTATTAAGCAAGACTTGTTCCCCAGCAGCTCAGTTACAGAATGCGGCTGCTGGGAGAACTCGAGCTCTTATACTCCGCCTTCAGGGCGGAGCCAGAAGTCGGCAGATCCTACCAGATCCCGGGACCTGTCAGCCAATAGCCTCTCGGCTTCACAGGTACCATATTACCCCTAATACATACCACCACATACATTCACCACAGTTTCCTCTTAAGCTACTATCACATACCTGGTTAAAATAATGTATGGAGCGTGCTTCAACACAGTTTGTGACAGAAAATTCCACATTCTGACCAACCTCTGTGTGAAAAGATTCTCCTAACCTGCCCCTTTAATTCTTTTCATAATTATCTCAAATTTGTGAGTGCTTGTTACCATTTTGCCAACCAAATGAAACAATTTACTTTATGTCAAACTTAATGTCAAATACCTCATTAGTTCTGCTGTAAAGACAGTCTTCTGAAGTCTTTACAAGTGTATCGCACCTCGAAACATTCGACTGAAGTTACGCTGCAGCCTTCCTCAGGAAATGCCTAAATCTGAACATAGTACTCCAACTGGAGAACAAAGAAAGGTTCAACATCACCACCTTGCTTTTGTGTTTTGTACCAGAAATTCCACTTGCATTACTAAAGGTAATTAAACCAGCATATTTGAACATTACGCCCATTTGCTCGAGTCCCTTTAAAATCTTGTCGTTTAATGTGTATTTTCACTTCCCTATTGTTACTTTCAGGTCGTATCAAGTCACATTGACATTGAATAATGTCCTCCACCCTCCCTGTTAGATAATCTTTTTCCACCTGCAGTCTTTCCCAACCCTTGTTAACAATTTGATATTCCCCACCCAAAATTTCACGTGATCAGAGCTGTTCCCATAATTTCTAAAACCAGGGGCGTCATTCTCCGACCCCTCGCCGGGTTGGAGAATCGCCGGGGGCTGCCGTGAATCCCGCCCCCGCCGGTTGCCGAAGTCTCCGGTACCGGATATTCGGCTGGGGCGGGAATCGGGCCGCGCCGGTTGGCGGGCCCCCCCACTCGATTCTCCGGCCCGGATGGGCCGAAGTCCCGTCGATAAATTGCCTGTCCCGCCGGCGTAAATTAGAGTACCTATTTACCGGCGGGACAAGGTGGCATGGGCGGGCTCTGGGGTCCTGGGGGGGGTGCGGGGCGATTTGACCCCGGGGGGTGCCCCCACGGTGGCCTGGCCCGCGATCGAGGCCCACCGATCCGTGGGCGGGCCTGTGCCATGGGGGCACTCTTTCCCTTCCGCAACGGTCTCCACCATGGCAGAGGCGGAAGAGACTCTCCCCACTACGCATGCGCGGGAAACTGTCAGCGGCCGCTGACGCTCCTGCGCATGCGCCGCCCCGACATGTCATTTCCGCGCCAGCTGGCGGGGCAACAAAGGCCGTTTCCGCCAGCTTGCGGGGCGGAAATTCCTCCGGCGCCGGCCGAGCCCCTCAATGTTGGGGCTCGGCCCCCAAAGATGCGGAGCATTCCGCACCTTTGGGGCGGCGCGATGCCTGTCTGATTGGCGCCGTTTTGGGCGCCAGTCGGCGGACATTGCGCCGTTTGGGGAGAATTTCGCCCCCGATCACTTAAGTGCATAAATTCCTTTGGATGAGACCTTGGGCAAGATTCTCCGTTGCCCGACGCTGAAATCGGAAACGGTGATCGGGCGGAGAATAGCTTCCGACTCCCAAATCGCGGTGAGGTTGCCAATTCAAAATTGGCTGGACGACAGAAGGCAGAGGGTGGTTGTAGAGGGTTGTTTTTCAAACTGGAGGCCTGTGACCAGTGGTGTGCCTCAGGGATCGGTGCTGGTTCCAGTTATTTGTGATTTATATTAATGATTTGGATGAGAATTTAGGACGCATGGTTAGTAAGTTTGCAGATGACACCAAGATTGGTGGCACAGTGGATAGTGAAGAAGGTTATCTAGGATTGCAACGGGATCTTGATCAATTAGGCCAGTGGGCCGACGAATGGCAGATGGAGTTTAATTTAGATAAATGTGAGGTGATGCATTTTGGCAGATCGAATCAGGCCAGGACCTACTCAGTTAATGGTATGGCGTTGGGGAGAGTTATAGAACAAAGAGATCTAGGAGTACAGGTTCATAGCTCCTTGAAGGTGGAGTCGCAGGTGGACAGGGTGGTGAAGAAGGCATTCGGCATGCTTGGTTTCATTGGTCAGAACATTGAATACAGGAGTTGGGACGTCTTGTTGAAGTTGTACAAGACATTGGTACGGCCACACTTGGAATACTGTGTGCAGTTCTGGTCACCCTATTATAGGAAGGATATTATTAAACTGGAAAGAGTGCAGAAAAGATTTACTAGGATGTTGCCGGGACTTGATGGTTTGAGTTATAAGGAGAGGCTGGATAGACTGGGACTTTTTTCCTTGGAGCGTAGGAGGCTTAGGGGTGATCTTATAGAGGTCTATAAAATAATGAGGGGCATAGATAAGGTAGATAGTCAACATCTTTTCCCAAAGGTAGGGGAGTCTAAAACTAGAGGGCATAGGTTTAAGGTGAGAGGGGAGAGATTCAGAAGGGCCCAGAGGGGCAATTTCTTCACTCAGAGGGTAGTGAGTGTCTGGAATGGGCTGCCAGAGGTAGCAGTAGAGGCGGGTACAATTGTGTCTTTTAAAAAACATTTAGATAGTTACATGGGTAAGATGGGTATAGAGGGTTATGGGCCAAGTGCGGGCAACTGGGACTAGCTTAATGGTAAAAACTGGGCGGCATGGACTGGTTGGGCCGAAGGGCCTGTTTCCATGCTGTAAACTTCTATGATTCTTCTATGATTCTCTAGGCGCTGGTTTGATGCCAGTTCGGAACGCTCCGCACCCTCCAAATCGGCATCATCGCGCCGCGCGCCGCACGTAGTTGCAACCGCGTTTGCATATCATTATCGGGCCCACCCGCGATGCTCCATCTCCAATGGCCTGAGTTCCCCATGGCGTTGTCCACGCGTGGTCTCAACAATCGTGAGCCTGGCTTGGCGGCTGCGGAGAGCAGTCATATGGGCAGTGTCCAGTACCGCCATGCTTTGCCGACAGTCGTGCCGCTGGCCAGGGGGGCTTGTGCCATGGCAGGGGGGTGTAGTGGAGTGTGGCCAGGAGGTGGAATGTGGGCTCAGGGTGGACAGGTACGCGGTCCAGCACAACCGGTGCCATCTTTTTGGGCGCGATCAGTACGTGTGTGGGGGGTGTAAGTGCATGCGCGGCTGCAGCTTGTCAGCCCTGCGTGTGTCCATCACAGACCCGGCGATTCCTCCACCATTTTCTGCATGTTCTGCGGGTGTTTCACGCGGCACTGGTGCTAGCCCCTCACCGGTAGCAGAATCGGTGCGGGTGTGACGCCGATTTTGCCATCGTAGAACTCCACAGATCCTCTGTTGCCGTCAGCACTTAGAAGCAGGAACGGAGAATCCAGTACCTTGGCATCATAGCTGGAATTGCAGACAATGATATCCTCCAGCTCACATCGCCAGTGGAACCTAAGCAAGGGCCTGGCATGCAAAACTTTGACCTTTGCCTATCTTACGCCCAGGAAAACTTTAACCAACACCCAGTGTTGGGATGGGGAGTCTGTCCCGCCCCATCCACAACCTCAGAGCTGACCTGATCCACCCCCTCTTCCATGATTCATACTGCTTACCTAGCTCATGTATGCTCTTGGGAAGGCTGGTAAAAAAGATCTTCAGCTTTTTTGTGCTGATTGTGCCGTGCAGACTACAACAGTGAACTTGGCCCATACGTGCCAGTACACTCAGTCAGGATTCCACTGTCACATAAATATCAGCTCCCAAGTGAGGAACACGAGCAGGAACTCCCAGCTAAGGGAATTCTTTCTACCCTTTGAGCTTAAATGTCAATATGCCCAGAAGCAGGAAAAGCCTAATTTCCTCTTCCTCTTGGTCCTGGAGTGACCACAATGAATCCCTTGACAAATGCTTCAGGGAGGCAATGACGGGAAGCAAGCATTTAGGGGCGGGATTCTCCTTTCCTGGGAATAAGTGTTGACGCCAGGGCAGGATGTGTGGAGTTCCACGACAGCAAAACTGGCGCTGCACCTGGACCAATTCACCGACGGTTAAGGAGCTAGCACCGGCGCCACATGGAACATGATTGAGTCCAATGAGAAATGGTGCCAGATTGACACTCAGGAGGCTGGCAAGCTGCAACCGCATATAAACACTGCACTCCCCACACACACCATCCCAGCTACCAAGATGGCAGCAAGGACAGTGCCACCCCGTTTCACGGACGCCGAATTGGAGACCTTGCTAGAAGGAAAGGCGAGTGACCCTGTACCCCAGGGTGGGAAGAAGGCTGCCAGCCGTTCCTGGACGCAGGTGGCAGAGATTGTGAGCACCGTGGGCAACACCGTCAGGACTGGCCGGCAGTGCCCTAAAAAACTGCATGACCTCCTCGGGGCGGCCAGGGTGAGTAGACAACTCTGTGCATCTAGCACCAATCCCTGTCCCACATACCCGTAATCCCCACCCTGCCATCCATAGGCGACTGGACCCCCACCTGCACCACATGCCAGCACCCATATCAGCCATGGTGGCCGGGTGCCCTGGCCACTGAAGCCACCAGCTACCCACCCCCTGAGCAGCATCCATCGGACTGTCTAACATTGTGCGTTTTCTGGAGAAGGTTGGAGGGGGACTGCTGGACCTGCGACCTCTCGCCGCAGCACAACACAGGGCACTGGACGTGGTCGGTGGGCCCGGACAGAGGGCAGTCACCGAGACGGAGGTCGGCATCGGGCGAGGAAGAGAGATCCCGTTGCGTTGCGCTTCCCCATGGCAAGTGTGTCAACCCCCCTTGCCACCACCAGCTCCACACCTCCCCCACATCCCCTCTCCACCACCACCATACCTCACGCACCCCCTCCACCAGCCTCCCCCCACACACCGCACCACTCCTGTTCCCCCCAGCTCGCGATGCAATCATGCGTCCTGGCTTGTGTCTTGCAGGAGCTCCTGGTGATGGCGTAGGCCCTTCTGATGTCCACCTCCCCCCGATCCCAACCTTAACCACAAGCAGATAGAAGCGAGGATGAGGACACGGACAGCGATGGAAGCCATCGGCCTGCATCCCGTGACACCCCGGAGCTCAAGTCCGGGGAAGACACTGACTTTCCATCACAGCTGTTTCCAACGCTCTCCACCATCCCAGAGACACTCATCTCCATTGGTCACTTTAGTGAAGAGGCTCCTGGGGCACTATCTGGTACACACCACAGACATTCTGTGGTAAATCAGTTGAAGGTAGGAACCACCTAAGGGGAAGACAGTTTTGGGCTTCTGGAAAGGACGGTCCCATCTATAGTGGAGATGCAGTCACAGAGCCAGGGACTGCATGACGGGTTGTCAGCAAACATCAATTGCCTGCAGGTGCAGTTGGAGGAATCCAACCACCTGCAGGAGCAGAAAGTTGCGTCAACCATGCGTGCCACACAGGCAAACACCACACAGGTAGCATCCGCAGTGGAGGCCTTGGGGGTGAAGGCTTCGGCCATGGGTCAAGATGTCCAAGGCCTGCGGCAATCTGTTCAGGCGGTGGCCGAGGCCCGGGACAGGGCTTCCCTGTCACAGGCAGCCATGTACCAGAGCCACCTGGAAAATTGCTCCAGAGCCTGGCCCAGTCACAGCGGGTCATGACTGAGAGCATTGGTGGCATCGCACAGGCACTGGCACAGACCCAGAGGGAGGTGCCCCAGTCCCAGAGGGAGATGGCGGAGTCACTGGCTGATGTGGCACAGACCCAGAAGGTGGTGGCACCATCACAGTGTGATGTGGTGTAGTCCCAGAGGGAGGTGGTCCACTCCCTGTGCCCCATGAGCGTAAGCGTGGAGACCCTGGTTAAGACAAGAGCGGGCCTCCAGGACTGGCAGCGTCAAGTGGCGGGGGAGCCCCAGGGGTTAGCTCCACGTGCAACACATCCCATGGAGCAGTCCGTGGGCCATCAGCACCCCAAGGGAGGAAGAGGTGATGGGGCCCATGCTGGTACCTCCCGCAGTAGAGGTGCTGGAACACAGCAGCGCCTCGGACACCATCTTCCTGTCACTTGTGTATCACTTGGGCAGAGAGCAGAATGCAGCGGCACAGTGCCACCTGGGTCACCTGAGCAGCAGCCAGGCCCATCCAGATCCAGTCCCCTCAGAAGATGGCCGCCAAAGGAGACCCCCATGTCACAGGGTGGGAATAACAGCAGGCCACCTCCACTCCTGATGTACCTCCTGGGGATTCACCTAGACACTGCATTCGGGCCCGTAAGGCCAGAAAGGTAGACACCGGTTAGGTTGGAGGTTAGGTTGGCACAGGTGCAACACATCATACAGTCATAGGGGCTAGGGCACTCACCGTCCCGTGCCCAACCCACATCCCCCTCCTCCCCCCTCCCCCACCTCCATCACCCCAGGGATTCGGTGCAACCATGAGAAGGAATGGCTAGCTCGCATGCAGAGATCACCCAGGTGGACGGTGGAATGTGCTGCCGTAGGCAGGAGTCAGACATCGGCAAATGATGCGGAGCACCAGAGCTCATCGCAGAGCGCGCCGTCATCATAGGCTACACAGATTACACAGAGTTACAGTGCAGAAGGAGGCCATTGAGCACCGACTCTTTTAGAAAGAGCACCCTACCTAAGCCCATACCTCCACCCGATCCCCGTAACCCAGTAACCCCACCTATCCGTTTTGGACACTATGGGCAATTTAGCATGGCCAATCCACCTAACCTGCACATCTTTGGACTGTGGGAGGAAACCGGAGCACCCGGAGGAAACCCACAGGAACACGGAGAACGTGCAGACTCCGCACAGACAGTGACCCAAGCCGGGAATCAAACCTGGGACCCTGAAGCTGTGAAACAACTGTGCTAACCACTGTGCTACCATGCCGTCCCTCTATCGCCTCATCCTCCATCCCATGGACCAGAGCCGCTCCTCGTAATGAGGCAGGTAGATATCACGGAAGGGGTTACGGGGTGGGGGAGGGGGGCGGTGATAGCTCAAGGGGGGTGTTCATGGGAGAAGGGTGGTTGGCCAGGGGGGCGGGGGGGGGGGGGGCAGTGGGGATGGGATGGGATGCCCGTGCTGCTGGTCAGGCTCCCCAGTCAGTGAACCTGGATTAGAGCTCCCTTGTGCATCGGCCCTAGGGCACACATTGTGTGGCCTCCCATACTGTCCAGGCCCCACCTCCTGCCTATCCTTGCCCTCCCCCGCATCCTCCTCGTTGGACGAGGATTGACATTCATCCTCCTCCTCCAGCACGTCGCCCTTCTGCTGCACCATGTTGTGGAGATGATGCAGCAGGCCACCATGATATGGGGAACCCTCCTAGCACTATACTGGAGGGCCCATCCAGAAGAGTCCAGGCACCTGAACCACATTTTCAGGGTGCCGAAGCAGATCTCGATCACACTCCTGGTCGTGTATGGTTGTCACTGTAGCAGGTCTGCACATCAGTCTGTGGCCTCCGGATAGGTGTCATCAGCCATGACCGCAGCAGATAATCCCTGTCACCCAGGAGCCAACCCCCCAACCAGGGGTGCGCCTCAAAGAAGCCAGGAACTGTTGATTGTGCCAGGATGAAGGCGCACGCATGCTGCTCGGCTGTCGGCTGCAGACGTGCATAATGTGTATCTGATGGGCACACACCAGCTGCACGTTCATCAAGTGGAACTGCTTTCGGTTTGTGAAGACCGGCCTCTCATCTGCAGGCGCTCGTAGGGGGACATGTATCTCCTTGATCACCCCCTGAAACCGGGGCATCTTGGCAATGGCGGTAACCCTGCTGCCTGGGCATCCTGTTGGACTCGGTCCACATTGAAATTGATGTATTGTGCCGACCGGGCATATAGACCCACCATGAGTCTATGTGAGATCCCGGACAGGTCCCCCTCTGCGCCTGAAAAGGCCTCATGGCATAAAGATTCAGGGCGACCGTCATCTTGATGCACATCAGGAGTGGGTGTCCTTCCCCCATTCTGCTGAGGTGCCAGGTGTGCCATGATCTGGCAGATACATCGCACTGTCCCACTGCTCTTCGACGGCATGCCCGGTCCGGCAGGTCCTCGAATGACAGGCGCTGCCAGTACACACGAGGCCTCATGCGGTACCTCCTTCCCACCTCCTCCTCGTCCTTTTGAGCGGCCGGTTCCCCATTCTCAGCGGCTGCCTCCTGTTCCTCTTGGGCACGCTCTGCTGCTGCAGGGTGCTCCTCCTCGTACAGCCTCAGTGCATCCCCCAGGACTGCGCCAACTTGGAGGAAGGCCTTCATTCCTGATTGAGTGCCAATATCCATTGTCTGCAGGGGTGAAATGTCGACAAAGGTAGTTATACTCTGAGTAGCTCAAAAATGATTTGTCTAATCATTCAAAATTTGATTATTTGGACAAAGACTGTGAACACCCAAAGCCTATGAGTACAGCCACTTCCTGGATTGACAAGTCAACCAAGTAACTTGTTCTCGTCCACAAACGTAACTAAAATTTTGGACAAATGTAGAATAAACATTGACATTTCTGTGGCCCTTTTATCCAGTTGTGCACCCAATTCAATTGGAGATTTCTATCACTCAGATTTTGCAGTCAGTGGTAAAGAAACATCACCTCCTGTTCAACTTGCTGACAGCAGTCCAGAAAGCAAGCTTTTGATCACAGACTTACTCTAGTATGGCATCTGGGGCAAAATTCTCCGTTATCGGCGCAAAGTCCGCCGACCAGCGGCAAAAACGGCGCAAATCCCACCTGCATCACACCGCCAAAAATGGCGCAAAGTCTCCGGCCCGGAATGGGCTAGCAGCGACGTGACGCTATCTGCGCTGGCTCACGTGGTTCACGCCGTGCGGCGTCATACACGCCGCACGGCGTGACGGCTCATTAAGGGCGCGCTGCTCCCCCCACCCGGCCCGAACACCCGACCGGATGGCCGCCCACCGCTCAGCCGCGAGGTTCGAGTCTCGTGACATTGTGGCGCTCCTGGACGCAGTGGAGCAGAGGAGGGAGGCCCTGTATCCCGGGCACGGCCGCAGAGTTGCCCCACGCCACAGTCGGCGTCTGTGGAGGGAGGTGGCAGAGGTCGTCACCGCTGTGGCCCTGACACCACGGACAGGCACCCAGTGCCACAAGGTGAACAACCTCGTCAGAGCAGCCAGGGTGAGCCTCCCCCCCGCCCGATATCCATATACCCCATATCCCCCATATCCCCCCTCCCCCATATACCCCATATCCCCCCTCCCCCATATCTCCCTCCCCCATATCCCCCATATCCCCCTCTCCCATATCCCCGATATGCCCCCTCCCCCATATCCCCCATATCCCCCCTCCCCCATATCCCCCCTCCCCCATATGCCCATACCCCGTCGCCCCATACCCCCATATCCCCCCTCCCCATATCCCCCTCCCCCATATCCCCCATATCCCCCCTCCCCCATATCCCCCATATCCCCCCTCCCCCATATCCCTCCTCCCCCATATCCCCCCTCCCCCATATCCACCCTCCTGGACGCAGTGGATCAGAGGAGGGAGGCCCTATATCCCGGGCACGGCCGCAGAGTTGCCACACGCCACAGCCGGCATCTGTGGAGGGAGGTGGCAGAGGCCGTCACCGCGGTGGCCCTGACACCACGGACAGGTACCCAGTGCCACAAGAAGGTGAACGACCTCGTCAGAGCAGCCAGGATGAGTCTCCCCCCCTGCCCGATATCCATATCCCCCATATCCCCCCTCCCCCATATCCCCCTTCCCACATATCCCCCATATCCTCCCTCCCCATATCCTCCCCATATCCCCATCCCCATATTCCCCATATCCCCCCTCCCCCATATCCCCCATATCCCCCATATCCCCACTCCCCCATAACCCCATATCCCCCCTCCCCATACCCCCATAACCCCCTCCCCCATATCCCCATATCTCCCTCTCCCATATCCCCCATATCCCCCCATATCCCCCTCCCCCATATCCCCCCTCCAATATCCCCCATATCCACCCTCCCCCATATCCCCCTCCCCCATATCCCCCTCCCCCATATCCCCCATATCCCCCCTCCCCCATATCCCATCTCCCCCATATCCCCCATATCCCCCTCCCCCATATCCCCCATATCCCCCCTCCCCCATATCCCCATATCCCCCTCCCCCATATCCCCCCTCCCCATAATTCTCTTCCCCCATATCCCCCATATCCCCCTCCCCCATATCCCCCATATCCCCCTCCCCATATCCCCATATCCCCTCCCCCATATCCCCCATTCCCCATATCCCCCACATCCCCTACCCCATATCCCCCCTCCCCCATATCCCCCATCCCCCATATCCCCCATACCCCACTCCCCATATCCCCCCTCCCCCATATCCCCCATATCCCCCTCCCCCATAACCCCCTCCCCCATATCCCCCTCCCCCAAATCCCCCATCCCCCATATCTCCCCTCCCCCATATCCCCCATATCCCCCTCCCCATATCCCCCATATCCCCCCTCCCCCATATCCACCATTTCCCCCCTCCTCCATATCCCCCATACCCCCCTCCCCCATATCCCCCATATCCCCCCTGCCCCATAACCCCCATACCCCCCTCACCCATATCCCCCATATCCCCCCTCCCCCATATCCACCTCCCCATATCCCCCCTTCCCCGTATCCCCCATATCCTCCCTCCCCATATCCCCCATATCCCCCTCCCCATATCCCCCTTCTCCCATATCCCCCTCCCTCTTAGTCCCCATAACCCCCCTCCTCATACCCCCATATCCACCTACCACATATCCCCCCTCCCCCATATCCCCCATATTACCTCTCCCCCATATCCCCTCCCCCATATTCCCCCTCCCCCATATCCCCCATATCCCCCTCCCCATATCCCCCATATACCCCCTCCGCATATCCCCCATATCCCCCCTCCCCCATATCCCCCATATCCCCCTCCCCCATATCCCCCATATCCCCCCTCCCCCATATCCCCCTCCCCATATCCCCCATATCCCCCCTCCCCCATATTCCCCATATCCCCCTCCCCTATATCCCCCATAACTCCCCTCCCCCATATCCCCCATATCCCCCTCCCCCATATTCCCCAAATCCCCCCTCCCCATATCCCCCATAACCCCCCTCCCCATATCCCCCCTCCCACATATCCCCCTCCCCCATATCACCTGATCACTGCCTGCGTGTCTAACCATGCATGCTTCATTGTGTATCGCAGGAGCAAACCACACAATGCCACTGCTGTCACCAACACCCTCCACCATCGCAGAAACACTCACCTCGGTTGGGCACTTTAGTGATGAGGCGTCTGATACACTCACTGATGCGCACAACACAGCCGTCCCGGTACAGCAGGTGGAGGTAGGAGCAGCAGAGGGGCCGGGTGGTCGGAGGGCAGCCCAGCCGAAGCGAACATCTGCCGCCCAGATGGATCCCGGGTTCCTGGAGTTACCACACCCACCCATAGATCCGATGCAACCACCGAACCGGAGACGAGCGAAGAGGGTGCCGTCGGCTTGCGGCGGCTGCAGTCGCAGGTGGAGGAGTCCACCCGCGTCCAGGAGCTGGGAGTGGTGCCGGTCATGCGTGCCACCCAGGCCGACACCGCACGGGTGGCGTCCGCGGTGGAGGCAATGGGTGCAACAGTGTCAGACATGGGGAACGGTTTGCGAGGCCTGGGGCTTTCCGTGCAGGTGGCGTCTGTGGCCCAGGAAATGGCTGCCCTCTCACAGGAGGCCATGAGCCAGCGCCAGCGGCAGATGGCAGAGGCGCTCAACGCCATGGCCCAGTCTCTGCAGGCCATGGCCCAGTCTCAACAGTCCATAGCCCAGTCTCTGCAGGCCATGGCCCAGTCTCAGCAGACCATCGCTGAGGGCATCGGCGCCATTGCCCATGTGCGAGCCGGCGTCGCACAGTCACAGACAGGGTTTGCCAATCCCCTGAGCTGCAAACCTGCAGACCCCTGTCGATACCAGCACGGGCCTCCAGGACTGGCAGCGCCAGATGTCGGGGGGGGGTGTTGGATGGCCAGTCCGTTCGCATCCCCCACCCATGTAGAGGCCTGGGGGCCATCGGGCACCCCGAGGGAGGAGGAGGTGCTGTGGTCCGTCCCGGGTCCCCCTGTAGGGGAGGTCCTGGAACACCGCGACACCTTGGACTCCCCCCCTTCCGTCCCAGGTGCATCGGGTGGGCAACGGGCAGGACAGGCTGGCAGCTCGCCATTCCAGTCGCCCGGGCCGCAGCCTGGCCCATCTAGGCCAGGACGCCCCAGGAAACGGCCGCCAAAGGGATCCCGTGTCAGAGGGCAGGAATCACAGGAGTCCACCTCCAGTTCTGCTGTACCGTCTGGGGAACCACGTAGACGTAGTCATAGGGTCCGTAAGGCCAAACAATTAGACACTGAGTAAGTTGGCACGGGTGCAGGGCACAGATGAGTTTTAGGGGCTAGGGCACGTGCATGAACTCCTTTCGTCATTAAAGTCAATGTTACACCTACAGAAGCTGCCTTTGTTCTCTGTCCAAAGCATGCGGGGGTGTCATGTACGTTGAGCGCAAGTGTGTGTGTGAGGGGTGGTCTTACCTCAGCCCCAGGTGAGTCTGCCCCCTTCCCCCTGGGCTGCCATCAACATCCCCCCGGGCAGAGGACGGGACCGTGCGCTGCAGTGTCACAGCCGCATGCAGGGATGGTCCGGGTGGATGGTGGTACTGTGGCCATGGGTCAGACATAGTCCAACGATGTGGAGCCAGGAGCTCATCGCAGGGCGGGTTGTCATCATCCTCCATGGCCTGCATAGACACGCGTCCACCGGCAACTGTGTGAGCCCGGCCGTTGTGCCACAGGTGGATCGGCAAATGGGGGGGTGGTGTGCATGCGGGTGGGGTGGGTGGGGTTGGGGAGGGGGTGAGGGTGCTGGGTGGGTGGATGGGTGGGGGGTGTAGGTGGTTGGCTGTTGCCATGGTGTGCGGCCTGTGGCCATACTACCCGATTCCCACGCCCATCTAGTCAGTGAAGCGGGCGGCTATCAGCCTGTCCCGTGCCCGCTGGCCCAGCCGGTAACGGTGGACAGCCACCCGCCCGTGTCTAGCACGTCTGCCCTGACCATTGCCCCCATCCCCCTCATCTGGGGAGGACTGTGCCTCTTCCTGCTGCTCCTCCACTCCGCTCTCCTCTGCCTGCGGCACATCGCCCCTCTGCTGGGCTATATTGTGCAGGACGCAGCACACCACAATGATGCGGCCGACCCTATCTGACCGATACTGAGGGCGCTCCCAGAGAGGTCCAGGCACCTGAAACGCATCTTCAGCACGCCAAAGCACCTCTCTATCACTCCCCTTGTCGCTATATGGGCATCATTGTAGCGGTTCTCCGCCTCATTGCGCGGCCTCCATATAGGCGTCATCAGCCACGATCGCAATGGGTAGCCCCTGTCGTCCAGCAACCAGCCCCTCAGCCGGTGGATGGCGTCCCTCGTAGGGACGTGCAGGATCATCATGCGGTGGTCGCAGACCACCTGTATGTTCATCGAATAGGTCCCCTTCCTATTGGTGAACACGGCCCTGTTATCTGCAGGTGGCCGCACGACGATGTGCATCCCATCAATCGCGCCCTGGACCATGGGGAACCCGGCCACGGCAGAGAAGCCCACGGCCCGGGCATCTTGGCTGGCCCGGTCCACAGGGAAGCGGATGCACCGGTGCACCGATGTCTGCGATATGCCGGACAGGTCGTCACTCGGTGCCTGGAATGACCCTGTTGCATAAAAGTTCAGGGCCACCGTAACCTTGACAGACACGGGGAGAGGGTGTCCCCCGCCAGTGCCACGCAGTGACAGGTGCGCCAGCAGGTGGCAGATGTGTGCCACGGTTTCCCGGCTCATCCGGAGTCTCCTCCTGCATTCTCGGTCCGTGAGGTCCTGGTATGACTGCCGGGGCCGGTACACACGGGGCGCCCTCGGGTGCCTCCGTTGCCGTGGGGCCGCGATGTCCTCCTCCCCCTCCTCGTCCTGTCGGTCAGGTGTCCCTCCAGCCTGGTCGGCTGCCACCTGCCCCTCTGCGGCAGCATGCTCTGGCACGCCCCTCCTCCTCCTCCTCCTCATCCAGGGCAACATGGACATTAGCAGCTGCCGCCACGGCGGCCAACATCGCTGGCTGATCGGAAAACATGACGGCCTGGGGGGGGGGGGGGGGAACGACGGCATGTCATCATTGCCCATACCCCCTCCTCCCCCCAGCCAGGTGGCATGGACCGCATGGGTCCGACTGTTAGAGGCTGGCACCTGGCCAGGTGGACCAACTCACTTGCCCCCCCCCCCCCCCCCCAAGACCCTCCCCGGCACGGACCCCCCCCCCCCACCCCCACCCCCGCCGCGCACACACACACAAAACCCTACACACACCTCTCCCCCACACATTCAGACTGCGGCCACGCCTTCGCCTCTCCAGCGGCCAACCCCCCAGGCCGTCACCCACCTCCACGCCGATTGAAAGGAGGTTTGATTTACGCCGACGTGACCCGTCATCACGTCGACGGGACTTCGGCCCATCCGGACGGGAGAATATCGACAGCCCCAAAATCCATTGCCTTGCGCCCACCCGTGCCATTCTCCGAGGTGTGCGGCGCCATTGACGCCCCGCCGACTTTTCTCCCTTCGGAAACTTCGGCGGGCGGCGGGGGCGGAATTCACGGCGGCCAACGGCCATTCTCCGACCCGCTGGGGGGGTCGGAGAATCTCGCCCCTGATCTCAGAGTGTTTGTGAGCAGGTCATTGATCTTCCACCCATCAGATTGAAGAATCCTCCATGAGACATACGGGCTGCATTCCACCAGTCAGAAAGTAAGTGGAAATCCCAGCATAGATGAGATTAAATGTCTATCAGGTAATTAGCTGCCTGCCATTATATTCCCGCATCTTCGAAAGCAGAGGTCTCACCTCCAAGAGTTGCCAGCCACCTGACTGGATGGCTTCTTCAGTCCCAGCAGTGCCACAGGAGCAGTGACCACTGCTGGTACTGAATGAAGCCTGCAGCAGCTGTAAAAATGGCGGCCCTAGGACACAGTTAAGTGGGATAAGACTGCAGGCGCCAGACAGACAGGCCCCAGCAAAGTGGGTATCTATGTCAAGGGCAGGGTTTCTTTCAACAAGGTTGGATCTTGCCACTGGCAGGTGCACTCTGGGATATATGGTGCTCTATCAGGAGCGCCCTGCATCCTACTGAGCTTGCACACAGTCACCAGAGTATACCTGACAGCCCCTCCACATAGTGTACTGCACCCCTTGCCGCTGATATCATACCAGTAGTGAATGATGAGCCCTTAAGCAACCCTTCATTTGCCACGTAAGGACCTCAGTTACTCTGGGATGAAGGCCAATTTGGACCTTCCCAACACTGATTTAATTTAGGGGGGGTGGCAGAGGAGTAGTGGTATTGTGGCTAGACTAGTAACCCCGAGACCCAGGGTAATCCCTGAATGTCACCATGGTAGATAGTGAAATTTGAATTAAATTTTAAAAATCTAAGGGCAGCACAGTGTGCAGTGGTTAGCACTACTGCCTTATGGCACCAAGGACCCGGGTTCGATCCTGGCCCCTGGTCACTGCCTGTGTGGAGTTTGCACATTCTCCCCATGACTGCGTGGATCTCACTCCCACAACCCAAAGATGTGCATGTGACATTATACAAATGTACAGCATGTGAAGAGTTAATGTTATGTTAAGCCTCGCCACTAGAGGGAGCTGAGGGACAGTACTATAAATTACACTGACTCTTAAGATAGGGGGGAGGAGATTAGACTGGAGCTGACGAAGATAAGATTCATAGTGTATTGCAGAGTTAGTTAAGACATAATAGTTATAATTAGTAGATAAAAATAGTATTAGTGAGTGTAGTTTAATTCTTACACGTATGTTTGTTATTCAGAATAAGTGTCAAACTCAAATTTAGTAGCGTTAATAAAATTAGTTTTGTTCTTTCAAAGAGCTTTGTGCATCTTTATGATCACTATGCCTTCCATTCTGGAATCTCCTCACAAAGATCACCACAGTGCAGGGTAGGTGAATTGGCAATGCTAAATTGCCCCTTAATTGGAAAAAAGAGTTGGGTACTCGAAATTTATAAAAACAAAAAAATTGTTAAAAATCTGGAATTAAAAGTCTGATGAAATCATTGTTGTAAAAGCGGATCTGGTTAACTGATGCCCATTAATAAAGGAAATCTGCTGGCCTAATGTGACTCTGAATTGCCCCCTGATTAGCAAGCCACTCAGTTACCAGGCAATTAAGAATGGCAATAAATGCCTGTGGCACTCTCATCCAATGAATTAAAAAAGATTGGGACAAGTCTGCTCTCCATCTTGTACCTCACACCCAAATATATGGCCCACCCTGCTTTCTGGTATGGTGGGGCATTAAACCCCCCATTAGTTTTAAATTGTATACACGGTTAGAACAGAAAGATGGATTGAAGAGAGAGGTAAAAAAGATAACAAAAATAATATTTAAATTGTGTTTTTAAATCTCCATCACTCATTAACTACTGAAGTTAAGGAGACTCTGGGTGGGATTCTCCAATCTCTTCCGTTGCCGCCCAGCTGCAAGCAAGAACGGGGAATTTGGCGTTCCAGCCTAAACTCCAGTCCCTTTCAGCGAGACTGAAAAATCCCAGCCACGAGGTCGGAGCTCTTCAGCATCGACGTTTGTAAAGTCAAACTTTCAGCGACACACTCAACACAAGTCATCTGTGGATTGAACCAAGCAAGTTTATTGACGGATATGCATGTACAGGAGATCGCCAAGAGGCATCTCCCCAAAGCAAGTTTCTCCCATACGTCTAGAGTATTTTTGTAGACATTTATTTTTGTCGAGAATTTTACAGCATTTGTCATGATTACAAAATGTATCATATGTCAATGATTCCATCCTGTAGGTAAAAATGATATGCCCCGTACCTCATTCCTCTATTATTCTCCTCCCCCTCAGACCACACACATTGATCTTCTCAACTTTCTAGCTCCTTCTCATATCAGCTAAGGTATGCTGTAAGCTACTGCGAGAAAAACTCCCTCACCATGTGAATGGGCAAGCCCATGGTTAGGTTTGCTTTAAATGGCAGGGCGCAATGGCTCATATTCCTCCGCTCCTCTTGGTTGTTCAGTTGAAATGAAAATGAAATTTAAGAAAAATCGCTATTGTCACAAGTAGGCTTCAAATAAAGTTACTGTGAAAATCCCCTAGTTGCCACATTCCGGCACCTGTTCGGGGAGGCTGGTACGGGAATTGAACCTGCGCGCTGGCCTGCCTTGGTCTGCTTTAAAAGCCAGCTATTTAGCCCTGTGCTAAACCAGCCCCTGGTTGGTAGTTATAGGCCATGGCGTGTGTCATAATATACACCAGTATATCATGGTGCAGACACACACACACTGATGGACACACAGCAAGACCAATCAACACACACAACACCGCAGCCAATCACCAGTTAGAACACACTCACTATATAGACAGATATAGAGTTCCCACTCATTCGAGATGCAGCCTCTCAGAAGGACAGAGCTCACAGCTTACAGCACAGATCTTCACCATGTGCTGTGTGCATAGACTGGTTAGGACAGGCATAGGTCTTTAGTTTAATCTAACATCGTGTTAACCCACAGTGAAAGTATGTTCAACAGTTTCTAACTTAATAAAATAGTGTTGCACTATTTTAAGTGTTGGTGGCCTGTATGTGTTCCACGAATCCAGAGCACCCAACACATCATGGTACCAGTAGTTGAGGGATGTTAGAACTTCTTAGACCTACCTGCAAGTGATCTGCCTTCCACCGGCATACAGCCATCCTGCAAAATGGACAGCGTTCGCCCGCCGCCGCCGCTCCGCATCACCAGTAACCTTGGGGCCAACTGGAAGATATTCAAACAACGCTTCCAGCTCTACCTTGAAGCCACAGACCGGGAAGCTGCCTCAGACACCGGGAAGATCGCTCTCTTCCTATCTACGGCCGGGGAACATGCCATCCACATTTTCAATTCTCTCACCTTTGCTGATGGTGAAGATAAATCAAAATTCAAGACGGTCCTCCTTAAGTTTGACAGTCACTGCGACAGTGAGGTGAATGAAAGTTTTGAGCGCTATGTATTCCAACAGCGTTTGCAGGGTAAGGATGAACCTTTCCAGTCCTTTCTCACCCACCTCCGCATCCTTGCGCAGTCCTGTAATTACGAGCCCACCTCCGACTCCATGACACGCGACCAGATCGTTTTCGGTGTTCAGTCGAACCCCCTATGCCAGCAGCTCCTCAAGGTAAAGCAGCTCACAATAGTGATTGCCATCGAGACCTGCGTGCTACATGAACACGCCACTAGTCGGTATTCCCACATCCAAGCGACTGAAACGGCGCAGCAAGGTCCCCACAAGGCAGAACGGGTCCAAGCAATTGAGCAACTCCAGGGCCTCAGCCTGGATGAGGGCGGCCATTTTGCGTGCTTTTCGCGGACTCCCCCGCTTGTGCGCACTGAACGAGGGGGCGGCGACGTCGACGAACGTACTGTGCAGGCGCGCACCACGTACGACTGCACGACGCATGCGCAGTGGTGCAGCGAACGTACTGACGCTACAACGTGTGGCAACTGTGGCTCCGCCCACTTAAAGCGGCAATGTCCTGCCAAATCCCGACGATGCTTGCGATGTGGCAAACTTGGTCACTATGCTGCTTTTGCAGATCAGCTCAGCCTGCCAACTCTCGTCGCTCCAGCCAGCCTCGCAGGAATGTCCGGGCCATTCAACCCACGGTCACTGAGCCCGATTCGGACCTGCTACCCGATATTGACACCGAGGACCTGAAGGCGCTTTTTCGAGTCGGTATCATTACAAAAAACAGGGTGTCCCCGAAGCAAAGAATCCAGCCTCTATCGGTATACAGCATCGATCCGGATGTGTGCCACCCTTACGGTCAACCGATCCCAAATACGATTCCGCCTGGACACTGGTGCCTCCGCCAATCTCATTGCGCGGTATGACCTCCAAAGCCTTTGTGTCAAACCAGCCATCCTCCCATCAGCCTGCCAGCTATTAGATTATAATGGCAATGCCATTGCTGCCAGCGGCTCATGTCAACTTTAAGTGACGCACAGGTCACGCAAAGCCATCCTTCCCTTTGAGATCGTGGGCTCCTCGAAAGCCTCCCTGCTTGGCGCGCAGCTGTTGAACCTAGTTCAGAGAGTTCACTCTCTCTCTCCTGCTGACGCGTCTGCCTTTCAGAACACTGACTTCAGGGCACAGCTCGACGACATTATCAACCAGTACCACAACGTCTTCGGGGGCATGGGCACGCTCCCGTACACCTACAAGATTTTATTAAAACCAAATGCCACGCCTGTGGTGCACGCACCTCACAGGGTTCCTGCACCCCTGAAGGACCACCTCAAGCAGCAGCTGCAGGACCTCCGGAACCAAGGAGTGATTTCCAAAGTCATGGAACCGACCCACTGGGTCAGTTCCATGGTATGTGTAAAAAAGGCTTCCGGCGAATTGAGAATTTGCATTGATCCCAAGGATCTAAATCGCAATATTATGAGAGAGCACTATCCAATTCCCAAGCGTGAAGAGCTCACCTGTGAGATGGCTCGCGCCAAGCTCTTTACCAAACTCGACGCCTCAAAAGGATTCTGGCTAATCCAGCTCGATAAATCCAGCAGGAAACTCTGCACATTTAACACCCCCTTTGGAAGATATTACAAAGTACAAAGAACAAAGAAATGTACAGCACAGGAACAGGCCCTTCGGCCCTCCAAGCCCGTGCCGACCATGCTGCCCGACTAAACTACAATCTTCTACACTTCCTGGGTCCGTATCCCTCTATTCCCATCCTATTCATGTATTTGTCAAGATGCCCCTTAAATGTCACTATCGTCCCTGCTTCCACCACATCCTCCGGTAGCGAGTTCCAGGCACCCACTACCCTCTGTGTAGAAAAGTTGCCTCGTACATCTACTCTAAACCTTGCCCCTCTCACCTTAAACCTATGCCCCCTAGTAATTGACCCCTCTACCCTGGGGAAAAGCCTCTGACTATCCACTCTGTCCATGCCCCTCATAATTTTGTAGACCTCTATCAGGTCGCCCCTCAACCTCCGTCGTTCCAGTGAGAACAAACTGAGTCTATTCAACCGCTCCTCATAGCTAATGCCCTCCATCCTAGGCAACATTCTGGTAAATCTCTTCTGCACCCTCTCTAAAGCCTCCACATCCTTCTGGTAGTCTGGCGACCAGAATTGAACACTATACTCTAAGTGTGGCCGAACTAAGGTTCAATACAACTGCAACATGACTTGCCAATTCTTATACTCAATGCCCCGGCCAATGAAGGCAAGCATGCCGTATGCCTTCTTGACTACCTTCTCCACCTGTGTTGCCCCTTTCAGTGACCTGTGGACATGTACTCCTAGATCTCTTTGACTTTCAATACTCTTGAGGGTTCTACCATTCACTGTATATTCCCTACCTGCATTAGACCTTCCAAAATGCATTACCTCACATTTGTCCGGATTTAACTCCATCTGCCATCTCTCCGCCCAAGTCTCCAAACAATCTAAATCCTGCTGTATCCTCTGACAGTCCTCATCGCTATCTGCAATTCCACCAACCTTTGTGTCGTCTGCAAACTTACTAATCAGACCAGTTACATTTTCCTCCAAATCATTTATATATACTACAAACAGCAAAGGTCCCAGCACTGATCCCTGTGGAACACCACTGGTCACAGCCCTCCAATTACAAAAGCATCCTTCCATTGCTACTCTCTGCCTTCTATGACCTAGCCAGTTCTGTATCCACCTTGCCAGCTCACCCCTGATCCCGTGTGACTTCACCTTTTGTACTAGTCTACCATAAGGGACCTTGTCAAAGGCCTTACTGAAGTCCACATAGACAACATCCACTGCCCTACCTGCATCAATCATCTTTGTGACCTCCTCGAAAAACTCTATCAAGTTAGTGAGACACGACCTCCCCTTCACAAAACCATGCTGCCTCTCACTTATACGTCCATTTGCTTTCAAATGGGAGTAGATCCTGTCTCGAAGAATTCTCTTCAGTAATTTTCCTACCACTGAAGTAAGGCTCACCGGCCTGTAGTTCCCTTTGTTACAACAGGATGCCGTTTGACATAATCTCGGCATCAGAAGTGTTCAATAGGATTATGGAACAAATGATGGAAGGTATTGAAGGTGTACCCGTCTATGTCGATGACATAATCATTTGGTCCACCACCCCGAAGGAGCATGTTAGTCGCCTCCACCGCGTATACATGAGCAGGCCTCAACAAGGCCAAATGCTCTTTTGGTCAGACAGAACTTAAGTTCCTCGGGGACCACATCTCCCAATTGGGTGTGCAGCCGGATGCAGACAAGGTAGCTGCCATCACAGCTATGAAAACACCAGAGGACAAGAAGGCGGTCCTCCGATTTCTGGGCATGGTCAATTTTTTAGGGAAATTCATCCCTAACCTCGCCTCTCATACCACGGCTCTCAGGAACCTGGTCAGGAAGATGACAGACTTCCAATGGCTTCCTGCCCACGAGCGCAAATGGAGAGAACTCAAGGCAAAACTGACCATGGCCCCGGTCTTAGCTTTCTTTGATCCAGCAAAGGAGACCAAAATTTCGACCGATGCCAGTCAATCCGGCATTGGGGCAGTGCTCTTTCAACGTGCTGAGGCCTCATCATGGCCCCCGTTGCATATGCGTCATGTGCGATGACCCCCACGGAGCAGCGCTACGCGCAGATAGAAAAGGAGTGCCTGGGCCTTCTGACCGGTGTTGTTAAGTTTCACAATTATGTCTACGGACTTCCTCAATTCACCGTTGAGACCAACCATCACCCGCTGCTCAATATAATACAGAAAGACTTGAACGACATGACGCCTCGCCTCCAGCGTATTCTTCTCAAGCTCCGGCGATACGACTTCCAGCTGGTATACACCCCAGGCAAAGACCTCATCATTGCTGACGCTCTCTCCAGGGCAGTCAACACTCCATGTGACCCAGCGGGATTTGTCTGCCAGGTTGACGCCCATGTAGCATTCGTGGCCTCCAATCTACCTGCCTCGGATGAACGCCTCGTCCAAATTCGCCGCGAGACAGCGGCTGACCCCTTGCTACAGCGTGTCATGCGCTACCTAACCGACGGGTGGGTCAAGGGCCAATGCCCTCAGTTCTATAATGTCAGAGATGATCTGGCGGTAGTAGACGGGGTTCTTCTAAAACTGGACCGCATTGTCATCCCGCATAGCATGCGCCAGCTTTCCTGGAACAATTACACGAGGGCCACCTTGGCGTGGAAAAGTGCCGCTGACGGGCCCGAGAGGCAGTGTGCTGGCCCGGCATTAATGAGGACATAGCCAACACAGTGCTCAACTGCCCCACTTGTCAGCGCTTCCAGCCGGCCCAACCACGTGAGACCCTGCAGCCCCATGAGTTGGTCACGTCACCATGGACCAAGGTGGGCATCGACCTGTTCCACGCGCTGGGTAGACACTATGTCCTGATCGTGGACTACTTTTTGAATTACCCGGAGGTGATACGGTTGCACAACCTCACCTCGCCTGCAGTCATTCGTGCATGTAAAGAAACCTTTGCTCGACACGGCATCTCATTCGCGGTTATGTCGGACAATGGCCCCTGCTTGGTCCAACTTTGCCAGGCGGTACAATTTTGCCCATGTGACTTCCAGTCCCCTGTACCCCCAATCCAACGGCAAAGCAGAGAAGGGAATACATAGCGTCAAACGGCTCCTATGCAAGGCTGCCGATGCTGAGTCTGATTTCTACCTTGCCTTGCTCGCCTATCGCTCCGCCCCACTGTCCACTGGCCTGTCGCCAGCCCAGTTACTCATGAGTCGCACCCTGAGGACGACAGTGCCGTCCATCCATGTCCCAGACCTCGACCACGTTCCGGTCCTTCACCGGATGCAGCTGTCTCGTGCACAGCACAAGGCGGCTCATGACTCCCGTGCAGCTGATCTCCCTGCTCTGGCTCCAGATGACAACGTTCGCGTCCATCTTCCAGATTGTGGCTGGTCTGCAACCGCTGTTGTCCTTCGGCAGGTGGCCCCCCCGCTCGTTCCTGGTTCAGCTACCGGATGGCTTTATTCTGCGCCGCAATCGACGCGCCCTCCGTCTCGTTCCACGCTCGCCACGTGATCCTCCAGTATCGCCTCGCCCTCCTGCTGACCCTGCCACGAACTATGCAGAACTCCCTTTTACTCTGCCTCCCCCTGACCTTGACGCAGTCCAGCCCGCTCCTGAACCGGCGGCTCTCCACCCACCCTTGAGGCGGTCAACCAGAATTCATCGCCCACCTCAGAGACTAGAATTTATGAACTTTTCGAATTTATGGACTCTCTGAATTGTTTCGTTGCTTTGTTTGATCGTTTCCCTGGTTTGTATATAGTGTTGATCTCGTTACTCTAGTTGCATACTGCTTCTCTGTACCAGGAACCTTCCCATGTAAATAGCTTAGTTCTCATGTACGTAGTCCTGTAAATATATCTTCGCACCCCACACGTAGTTAGGAACATTCTCGCCACACATTATTTATTGCCACACACATACATTTTTTATTAAAAGGGGGATGTCATAATATACACCAGTATATCATGGTGCAGACACACACACTGATGGACACACAGCAAGACCAATCATCACACACAACACCGCAGCCAATCACCAGTTAGAGCACACTCATTATAAAGACAGAGGGCATCAGAGTTCCCGCTCATTCGGGATGCAGCCTCTCAGAAGGACAGAGCTTACAGCTTACAGCACAGATCTTCACCATGTGCTGAGTGCATAGACTGGTTAGGACAGGCATAGGTCTTTAGTTTAATCTAACATCGTGTTAACCCACAGTGAAAGTATGTTCAACAGTTTCTAACTTAACAAAATAGTGTTGTCCTATTTTAAGTGTTGGTGGCCTGTATGTGTTCCACGGATCCAGAGCACCCAACACATCAGCGTGTTGCTGGCTGCACCATAGAGCGATGGTAAATTGGGACTATTGGATTACTGCCAGAATTTGTGTTTATTATGTGACCATAGGTAGCATTCCTCCAACAGCGAAGGCATCACTCAAAAGCAGAACAATAACAATTAGCAATTGAATCACTACTGATGCATGGGAAACTATTTTAACCCATGGCTGAACATCAACCCCAAGGCCTCATGCCAGGTTGTCCGCCACCATGTGTCCTCAAACTCCTTTTTCACATCCTCTCCCAGACATTTAATCTCATGTTTGATCCAATGATATTGCTTCATTGCTGCCTTCTCTTAGCTGTAGCAGATGATCCAGTAGTTCAGAAATTTACTCCTCCCATGAAGCAGTTATTGCAGTAAATTGTCCTTTTCTTCTGCTACTGAGATTGCCAAAAATCCATTTACTATGTCTAGCACGGTGAATATTCACTCTTCCAGCTTGAGGTCATTGAATATCATCACAGGATAAACCACAGTCGGGTATTCCCTCGAGGTAAGCGCAGTATAATCAATTGTCAAGCAGTGTGATTGATCTGGTTTCTTAATGACCCACTAGGGTGGGTTTTGTGGGCGCCACGGCAGCACAGTGGTTAGTACTGTTGCTTCACAGCTCCAGGGTCCCAAGTTTGATTCCCGATTGGGTTAATGTTTGTGTGGAGTCTGCACATTCTCCCCATGTCTGCATGGGTTTCCTCCAGGTGCTCCGGATTCCTCCCACAAGTCCCAAAAGACATGCTGATAGGTGAATTGGATATTCTGAATTTTCCCTCTGTGTACCCGAACAGGTACCGGAATGTGGCGACCAGGGGCTTTTCTCAGTAATGTCATTGTAGTATTAATGTAAGCCTACTTGTGACAATAAGGATTATTATTATTAGTGGTCGCGGGGTCAATTAAAAATTCTCTTGCTCCTGAATGCACCAGCCCCAACCTTTAATGGCATCTTAGGTGGCAGTACCAATGGCCAATAACACTAGGTACCTACTATTGCATATCTTTCAATGCCAAGTCTACTGCTGGGGACTGTTGCAGCACATCCTGTGGAGGAGTGGGGTATCATTGACAACATCTTTCTGATTTCTGTGCTAAGATACGCATCTGTGAACACCAAAGTTGCTGTCCAGTTTCTTCATCGTAACAATCAGCATTGATAAGGTTGACCAAACAGGTGGATGAGGGTAAAGCAGTTGATGTGGTGTATATGGATTTCAGTAAAGCGTTTGATAAGGTTCCCCACGGTAGGCTACTACAGAAAATACAGAGGCATGGGATTCAGGGTGATTTAGCAGTTTGGATCAGAAATTGGCTCGCTGGAAGAAGACAAAGGGTGGTGGTTGATGGGAAATGTTCAGACTGGAGTCCAGTTACTAGTGGTGTACCACAAAGATCGGTTTTGGGGCCACTGCTGTTTGTCATTTTTATAAATGACCTGGAGGAGGGCGTAGAAAGATGGGTGAGTAAATTTGCAGATGACACTAAAGTCGGTGGAGTTGTGGACAGTGCGGAAGGATGTTACAAGTTACAGAGGGACATAGATAAGCTGCAGCGCTGGGCTGAGAGGTGGCAAATGGAGTTTAATGCCGAAAAGAATGAGGTGATTCATTATGGAAGGAATAACAGGAAGACAGAGTACTGGGCTAATGGTAAGATTCTTGGCAGTGTGGTTAAGCAGAGAGATCTCGGTGTCCATGTACATAGATCCCTGAAAGTTGCCACCCAGGTTGAGAGGGTTGTTAAGAAGGCGTACGGTGTATTAGCTTTTATTGGTAGAGGGATTGAGTTTCGGAGCCATGAGGTCATGTTGCAGCTGTACAAAACTCTGGTGCGGCCGCATTTGGAGTACTGCGTGCAATTCTGGTCGCCGCATTATAGGAAGAATGTGGAAGCATTGGAAAGGATGCAGAGGAGATTTACCAGAATGTTGCCTGGTATGGAGGGAAGATCTTATGAGGAAAGGATGAGGGACTTGAGGCTGTTTTCGTCAGAGAGAAGAAGGTTAAGAGGTGACTTAATTGGGGCATAAAAGATGATCAGAGGATTGGATAGGGTGGACAGTGAGAGCCTTTTCCTCGGATGGTGATGTCTAGCACGAGGGGACATAGCTTTAAATTGAGGGGAGATAGATATAGGACAGATGTCAGAGATAGGTTCTTTACTCAGAGAGTAGTAAGGGCGTGGAATGCCCTGCCTGCAACAGTAGTGGACTCGCCAACACTAAGGGCATTCAAATGGTCATTGGATAGACATATGGACGATAAGGGAATAGTGTAGATGGGCTTGAGAGTGGTTTCACAGGTCGGCGCAACAACGAGGGGTGAAGGGCCTGTACTGCACTGTAATGTTCTATGTTCTACGATAGTTATCATCCGTGGAACATCCAGTCCAGTATGTTTTAAAACAGGCGTAGCTGATATATCGGACTGACTCCCCAAATGCAGGTGCACCCAAATGCAAGTGCACCCAAATAAGACTTTTTGCTCCCCAGAAAGGAGTGCTGGGTCCCAGTTTCTGTAGCCTCTCACCCCTTGTGTTATCTCTTCTGTAGCTCTCTCACTGCAGCCTCACATGAACGAAGAAACATAGGACAAGATAGAATGGGGTCATTTAAAACTTTGGCTGGGGGGCGGAATTAAAGCGGTCGTGATTGCCTTCAACTGAAAGAAGTATTGGTGTGTATTGTCTGGCCAATCAATACTGCCAGTTTTACACACTATGACAGAATTGTAAATTGCTCCCAATAATTTCACTGCATTCTAACAATTGATAACTCAGACTTCCACAGAATAATATGAGATTCAATATTATCCTGACATGCAACAAATAACACAAATCCTTAGTTTATAAAGGATAATCTCCCGACATCAAACCATAATGTTTAATTTCAACATGTATCCTGTTTACAAGAATTAGCCATATTAGCAGTTGAAAAGAGGTTATGCCCGATAAACATATCTGAGTTTACGCAACCTTCAATGAGCCGCTGTGACATGCAACATAAATAAATAGGGAAATTAATTTATTACGATTACACTGAAGAGTTTAAGCCACTTAAGGAAAAATGTTTGCCTTCGTATTTTGCGCTCCGGAATTTGCTTCCATTGAGCAACTGAAACGGTTTATTTCAAACTGTACAGAAAAATACAGCATGATTATCTTGTCCCCATTCATTCCTGGTGTTTAATGTGTTTATTTGGAAAATCTTTCTCAATCACATGGTTGCAATCGTAGCGTTATTTGAAATGAAATGAAATGAAAATCGTTTATTGTCACAAGTAGGCTTCAAACAAAGTTACTGTGAAAAGCCCCTCGTCGCCCCATTCCGGCGCCTGTTCGGGGAGGCTGGTACGGGATTTCTGGGTCACGACAAAGCAATTTTGTTGTGAAAATGTCATTAAGAGTTAGAAATCAGGGCAAAATAACTATATGTACAAAGGTCAAATGGTGTAATACCCCTTGCACGATACTGCATCACAGTTTTTTGCATCAAGTGGAATATAACTCCAAACCAAACTTATCCCGTCGTCATGTGAGAGTACCTTTAAGAAATGGGTGTTTATAAATGGGTGTATATAAATATCTGTAGTGAGAGTACATTTAAGAAATGAGTGTTTATTACTGCAGTGATGTCCGAGAGTGGATGGAGCTGGGCTGTCTGTCAGCTTTTTACTTTCATTTTAGGCTGTTTGCTGCAGGGTGCGTTTTCGTTTCTTTTTCAGAGCTGGATATCTGCAGTCACACCCAGAAGGGGTATGAGTCTCTCTCTCTCTGTAATCTAAAAACTGTAAATCGATCCTTTGGTGATTTAAAACTAATAACTGCTCTCAGTAGTGACTTTAACCTGATGTGCTTCTGTTAAAAGTTATTTTTTAAGTCTTATAGATGTTAAAAGGATAGCTTAAGGATTACTTAGTGTTGTATTCTTTGGGGGTTGTATTTGAATTAATGATTGCTAAGCTGTTCACTGTATGTTTTAAAAAGATTAACTTGAGTTCATAGAATAAACATTGTTTTGCTTTAAAAAATACTTTTCCATTTCTGCTGTATGACGCCTGTAGAGTGGGCCATGTGCTCTCCATACCACAATCTAGTAAAAGTTGTGGGTCAGGTGAACTCCATGATACACTTTGGGGTTCTCTAAACCCTGGCCCATAACACCGTCATCACCGATGACGTATTTGTGCAGGAACCTTCCCTGGTTAGGCCTACATATGACTCCAGACCCATAGCAATGTGGTTGACTCTTAAATGCCCTCTGAAATTGCCAGGCAAGCCATTTTGTTGCATCCAAACACAACAAATGAAACAAAAAAAGGAATAAAGCTGGACGGACCACCTGGCACCAACCTAAGCACCAGAATGACAACCGCAAACCCAGCTCTGTTGACCCTACAAAGTACTTCTTACTAACCTCTGGGGAGTCTGCCATAATTGGGAGAGCTGTCTTACAGGCTAGTCAAGCAGCACCCTGACAAAGTCATACTCATGGATCATACCTTACAGATAATGGCCCAGACATCGGTATCACGATTCCTGGGTGTATCCTGTCCCACCGGGAGGAGAGACCCAGCAGAGGTGGGGCACAGTGGTATACAGTCGGGAAGGAGTTGCCCTGGGAGTCCTCAACATCAACTTTGGACCCCATAAAGTCTCATGGCACCAAGTCAAACATGCTTGGTAAAGCAAAAAATGCAGAGGATACTGGAAGTTGGTAAAGCAAAAAGTGCAGAGGATACTGGAAGTCTGCAGAGGGATTTGGATAATTTAAGTGAATGGGCTAGGGTCTGGCAGATGGTATACAACATTGATAAATGTGATTTTATCCATTTTGGCAGGAATAACAGCAAAAGGGATTATTATTTAAATGATAAAATATTAAAACATGCTGCTGTGCAGAGGGACCTGGGTGTGCTGGTGCAAGAGTCGCAAAAAGTTGGTTTACAGGTGCAACAGGTGATTAAGAAGGCGAATGAGTTTTGTCCTTCATTGTTAGAGGGATGGAATTTGAGACTCGGGAGGTTATGCTGCAACTGTATAAGGTGTTAGTGAGGCCACACCTGGAGTATTGTGTTCAGTTTTGGTCTCCTTACCCGAGAAAGGACGTACTGGTGCTGGAGGGTGTGCAGAGGAGATTCACTAGGTTAATCCCAGAGTTCAGGGTGTTTGATTATGAGGAGAGGTTGAGTAGACTGGGACTGTACTCATTGGAATTGAGAAGGATGCGGGGGCATCTTATAGAAACATATTAAATTATGAAAGGAATAGACAGGATAGATGCGGGAAGGTTGTTTCCACTGGCGGGTGAAAGTAGAACTAGGGGCATAGTCTCAAAATAAGGGGAAGTAGATTTAGGACTGAGTTTAGGAGGAACTTCTTCACCCAAACGGTTGTGAATCTAGGGAATTCCCTGCCCAGTGAAGCAGTTGAGGCTCCTTCATTAAATGTTTTCAAGATAAAGATAGATAGTTTTTTGAAGAATAAAGGAATAAAGGGTTATGGTGTTCGGGCGGGAAAGTGGAGCTGAGTCCACAAAAGATCAGCCATGATCTCATTGAATGGCGGAGCAGGCTCGAAGGGCCAGATGTCCTACTCCTGCTCCTAGTTCTTATGTTATGTTCTTATGGGCAAGGAAACCTCCTGTTGATTGCCACGCACCATCCACCTCAGCTGATGAATCCATGGTGAAACCATTTGGAGGAATCAAAGAGGGTGGCAATGGCACAGGATATACTCTGGGTAGGGGACCTCAATGTCCATCATCGAGAGCGGCTCGGTAGTACCACCACAAAGCGAGCTGGTCGGGCCCTACAGATGTGCGGGCTAGGTGGATTGGCCATGCTAAATGGTCCTTAGTGTCCAAAGATGTGTGGGTTCGGTGGGGTTACAGGAATGGGGCAGGCAACTGGGCCTAGGTAGGGTGCTCTTTTAGAGATTCAGTACAGACTCAATGAGTCGCATGGCCTCTTTCTGCACTATAGGATTATTTGGATTCCATGGATATAATTTCTCGACTGGGTATGTGGTAGGTGGTGGGAGAGCCAACAAGAGGGGGAAACACACTTTGCCTCATCCTCACCAACCTGCCTACCACAAATGGATCTGTCTATGACAGTATCAGTAGGAATGACCACAGCACAGTGCTTGTGGAGATAAAGTCTCATCTTCACATTGAGGATACCCTCCATTGTCATCTTCACATTGAGGATACCCTCAGGTGTTATTAGGATGCTAGGCAATGAACCACAATGCTACATCACCGCCCATCCATGGGATCCACTTGGGATGTGTGAAGTGCTCACTTAATCACGATTGCCAATGCCCTATTAGCAATAGCCTTCAGCCGCACGGCAGGAGGCCTCCGCAGTCAGTGACAGTTGTGGGTGGTCGGTGGGGCAGACAAGCAGGGGCTGTCCCCGGTATGTAAACACACAGTACAGGGATTGGCATGGCAGATCCGTGCACGCCCCCCACCCCACTCCACCACCATGTAGGGCCCCCCCAGACTCTTACCCCCAGACTCCCCCATGGCGGCCCACCCCCAACTGGGGCTGCACCCCCCCGGTTGTCCCCTCCATCCCACCCGATCACAGGGGCAGCATGTCCAGTGCCCCTGGGCTGATTGCCTGTGAGCAATGATGGCTGCTCACCCTCTCGGGTCCCTGCAGCAGCCCATCAGCCAGGTTCACATTTTTCAAAAGGAGGACTAATCGGTGCCAGTGTGACCACCTGCTTGGGAGCCGTGGAATCACAGGAGGCCGTTGGATATGGGCTGACTCCTGTTAATTATATGGAAGTAGGGTTGAAGTGGTGATAATTGGTTTCTCGCCGCGTTATGGCGAGAACGGGATTTCGCCTATGGGAGTGGGCTAGTTGCATGGTAAATGGTTTAGCGCCCAGCACGGTTCTCACTTTCTGCCTCTCCCGCTATTCACCAGCCTTGTCTCGTTCAAGCGAGAGCGCAACGAGGTCGGAGAATCGCGCCCTGTATCTCGATTTTGTGTATCACGTAAAAAAGAAAGATTTGTTTTATCCAGCACCTTTGACAAACACAGGGGCCGGGATTCCTCCCGGGGAGGGGGGGGGGGCGCAAATCACGCCCAGCTGCCCCCTTCCCCATTCTCCGGCTCCGTTTTTCGGGCGCTGGCGGGATCGCCGCCACGCCGGTCGGGGTCCGTTGACAGCGGCCCTCCCAGCGATTCTCCTGGCCCCGATGGGCCGAGTGGTCGACGGGTTTGGCCGAGTGCCGCCGGCGTGGATTACTCACCTCCCACACGGCGGGACCTGGAAGGTGAGTGTGCGGGGCCGACCTGGATCTGCGAGGGGATCTGACCCCGGGGGGGGTGGGGGGGGGCCACGGTGGCCTGGCCCGCGATTGGGGCCTACCGATCGGCGCGTGGGCTGGTTCCATGGGTGCCTACTTTATTCCGCGCGGGGCCCCTGTAGGGCTCTGCCATAATGCCCGGGGACCAGCGCGGAGAAGGGAATCTACACGCATGCGCAAAAATATGCCAGCCGTTCCACGCATGCGCGGCAATATGGCAGCCGTTCCGCGCATGTACGGGAATACACCTGCCATTCCGCGCATGCGCGGACTCGCACGGCCCGTTCCCTGCTGGCTGTAGCTGCGGGAACCACTCCGGCGGCAACCTAGGCCCCGAGAAAGGTGAGAATCCTTCACTTTCGGGGGCCGTTGACACCTGAGTCTTTGGTGCTGGTTTTCACACCGGCGTGGGGACATAGCCCATTATTAACAAATCCCGCCCAGGGAATACTAAAGTGCTTTTCAGCCCATAAAATACTTTTGAAGTTGTCACGGTTGTGATGTAGGAAATACAGCAACCAATTTGGGCATAGCAACCTGCCACAAACAGCAATGTGATAATGACTTGACAATCATTCTTTGTGATGCTGATCCCAGGATAAGTATTCGCTGGGCCACTAGAGATAACCCCACTAGACGACTTCAAAATAGTGCTGTGCGATCTTTTAAGTTTGCCTAAGAGAGCTGGCAGAGCTTCACCACACATCTCATCAAAATGTCAACGGCTGGAATTCCCTGACCATTGGGATTCTCTTGACCCTCCGGCAGCGCACCTCTGCCCGTTGGTTCCCCAGGTGGCATTGGGGTGGTTTCAATGGGAAATCCCATTGACATGAGGCGGGAGTAGAGACTCCCACTGCCACCGAATGGCACGCTGCCGAGAAACACATGGTTGGGGGACCGGATAATCCCACCCGGCATCTCCAACAGTGTAGCACTTGCTCACTGGATTGTTAGCCTTGATTTTTGGAGTAGGCCTCAATGTCATTACCTTCTCTCACAGAGGCAAGAGCTCTATCAACTGAGCCACAAATGACTCAGACAATGGAACATAGAAGTAGGCCATTTGCCCAACAGGTCAATCCCAGTTTTTAAGCTTGACCCAGGTCACCTCCCATCCTACTTCATCTAACCCTATCAGTATATTCTTCTATTCCTTTCTCACGCATTTGTTCCCATTACTTCCTGTAAAGTTCCAGGCGAATGGCCACACGGAAACGATGACTGTAAGAAAGACTCAAATTTATTTTGCCTATTATACTACAACTCCTACTCCCCAAGGCACACCCATGCCTGGCGCACACTTGGGCTGGAATATTTATGTCTCATGAGGCCTCTGGCTTATGGGTGTAGCTCTGTCCCCTCATCTAGGGAGATCGTACTCGGGTAAGGCACAGGGACTATGAGGTTGAGACCCCGTGGCCTCCCATCGAGATTTTACACTTCCCTTCAGCTATTTGGCTCAACTATCCCATGTGGTAGCAAGTTCCAAATTTACAGAATCTTTCAACTCTTCAGCCTACAGTTGGTGGGAAACTTTGTCCCTGCGTCCAAAATTGTTGTGCATTTTTTCTTTCTGTTAAACTATTAATGATATCAATCAAAGTGCTATTGGTGCAGCACGGTGACCCATTGGTCAGCACTGATGACTCACAACGCCAGGGACCCGGGTTCAATTACAGCCTTGGGTGACTGTCTGTGTTGGGTTTTGTACGTTCTCCCCATGTCTGCGTGGGTTTTCTCCGGGTGCTCTCGTTTCCTCCCAAAGTCCAAAGATGTGCAGGTTAGGTGGATTGGCCACGCTAAATTGTCCCTTAGTGCCCAAAAGGTTAGGTGGGTTTACTGGGTTACGGGGATAGAATGGGTGCATGTGCCTAGATAGGGTGCTCTTTCAGAGGGTCAGTGGTGATTTGATGGGCCGAATGGTCTCCTTCTGTGCTGTTGGGATTCTGTGATTCTGTGCTAAAAGTAAGGACAAAGTTCCTGCCTTTAAATTATGGAGATGTCAGTGAGGCCTGACCAACTATTTCCCAATGTCACTTTTTTTTTAAGTGTGAAAGGTTAGCTAGTGTTTGGACATAGACTAATATTATCTGGCATCATGTTTGGGGTGAACATTCTTATCAAGACCAAAGCGTACTAAAACCTCCAGACACTGCACAGAAAGTCTGGTGCAAAGCCAATATGGAATAACAACTGAATTTCCATCCTTCAGAACGTTCCTGATCAGAAACATATGAGAAGCATTTTTTAAGGGCAGATAATTTCTTGATTTTCCTTCCTTGTGATAGAACTAAGAGTGATGTGTGATGCCCTGATCCACATCTGTTGTTCTTAAAGCAGCCATTCAACTATTGTTGAAAGACATCACAACACTAAATATACCAGATTAACCAAAAAGTGGTTGGTGATGTACTGATTGCATTACGTTTGCATTATGTTTCCCATCTTAATGAAGCTGCCAGTGAGACCACTGATGGAGCCTGGATGGTACCCAAGAAGAAAGTAAAGCCAGTGGAAGGGGGTCCATCCTAAACCTGCTGACAATTCAGCAAGAGTACCTATTAAAAACTGAACATCAACTTTAATTTGCTTCAATTAATCATCAACAGGGTGTATTTGCATCTATCATGAAATTCCTCATTGTGCGTCTTGTATTTTTGTCACACATCTCTTTCAGTTACATATTTCTGTCACATTATTCCAGTTTGTTTCAGTGAGCTGTGAGTCACTGCTAATTCAGTCCTCTTTGCTGGATTTCCAAGTTAGGCAGCAGTAATAATCTATTGCTGATACTTAGTCACAACTGTCATTCATTGAGAATGCAATGAACTCGAGCCTTGGCTTCCTCCACTCGCAACTTCCAGGACCATTAGACCTTCAACAGTCAATTTTCATACTGCCTACTGCCTCTCTTGCTGCCTCAATGCCACTGTCAATATTACCTGGATATACCTGCCATTGCCACCTACCCACCTGTCTGACATCTTTGCTTACCTACCCATTCCAGAAGAGTCTACAATGGCATTCGCCAAGGTCAGAAGGAATTTCCCAGAGTTCAGTGCAGTGGTGTGAGCCCAAACAACTTCAAACATGTCTTGCCATCTGTCAGAAGGTCATTGCTTCGGCTGCTCATTGACAATTCCAGCTCCCTCCAGAATGAAGCAACTTGTGCCAGCTAACAAGAGGATTTGGAGAATATCCAGGCAAGAACAATTTGATTTTATATTCTACTTTTAAACTAGAAAAATATCGAAGGTGCATCAGATAGCCATAATAACACAGGAATACATGCCAAGGAGTTGAGAGAGTTCAGGAGTAGAGGGTTTTTTCCATTTTGATTCCTCCCCTGTTTGCATTACTTCCTCCAAGCTCAGCATCACACTGGCACTGAATGTCATGTACCACAATCGGAGGTAGACTGGACACTTCTTGGGTCCAAAAGTGATTATGTCGGGGCCGGTTCATGAATTTGCACGATACACAGCGCAAAACGATTTGATCAGGGTAGCCCTTATCCCAGAGTATGGCTTTGATGCTGAAATAGGGCACATTAAAGGCAGCCTGAAGTATAATTACTTTCTCAATCAGATTTGTGCACCAGACAAACACACAAACAGGACTAAGGCCATCACTCTCTGCCCTTGAAAAGTACCTCAGATTTTTACAATGAATTTTATTGACAGAGTGATGCTAGGTATGTAGGCCATACGTATATCATAAAGTTTGGCAGATGGTATCAAACAGCACATTTACGTGCACTGGAAGCTACATATATTAATGCATAGGGTCCTGTTTTCTTGCAGACAGAAAGAACATATACACACACCTGTTCAGCTAAACAAAATAAGTGAGAGACATTTACTACTTCATTCCTCAGGGCAACATCTTGACCAATCAGAGTCAAGCTGCCTGGTTTAAATTTCAAACAATGTTTGACAGTTCACTGTCAGTCACCATCAACTAGTACATTCTCCAAGGAACATCTCTACTGATCAGAATTCACTTTCCAACTGTGGTAGTGTGGCTCTTTGAAGGGTGTCAGCTCGATGGACAACGTGACCGGCTCAGGGCCAATCACACGGGAGTATGAGAACCGTGGCCAATACGGAGTTTGCGTGGGACCGTGTGTTCTATCTGTCCAAATCAGATACCTTTGAGCAGTTCACTTACTCTGGTGAGTCTCACACGATGTTTCTTCCTTCCTTCCTTCTCTGGTCAGTCGTCCTGATTGCCTCTGTGTGGAGGCTTCACTGCTGATGTGCCTTGGGTTCCTGTTTTAATTCCACTTCCGTCACGTCCTTTTGCCATTTCATTGGCTTTCTGCAAATGATGCCTCAGGAGGGAGTCTCAGCACCCAATGCTCAGGTTGATGACCGTTTGACAGGACACTTGAGCCCGCCCCAGGTGTCCCATCTCTGGTGGTGTGGGCTGCACGTGATCTATTCGCGTATAAGGTAACAGCAGAAACTCTGGGTGACAGAAAGTCTGGCCCGATCTGGGCTACTGACAATAGACCTTTGAATATCAATAGAGTGTGATGATCTGATTGTTGATTGACGGGGCTGGTCCAGACATGTTCAGACAGCTTGTCTGTTGGTTGTGTATTTGACTTTGGCAAAGTCTGAATCCCAATAGCCTGTCTGAGGTTTGACTGCAGTATGATTTTAAATGCCCAATTCTTTAATTTAGGATGTCTAATTTAATCGGCCTTAAAGCTAGGCCCTGGTAGGTCACCACACCTGTGAGCTGGACCCTGGGCAGTGTTGACCCCAGAACCAAAGTTATCAGACTTGTTAAATTAAGTTCTGTGCCTGTTACATAACCACCTTTACCTTTCACCAATAAACTCCTTGTTATCTACTGGAAGATTCCAGTTTATGTCTCGAGCCACCACACTGGTGACGTGGTAAAAGTTTCAGTCACAGCCTATTGTACATCATGAAGTGATTGAATTGAGGGGGGGAAGGAAGGAGCAGTTGAGGAAAGAAAGAAGCTCCAACAAGAGTGAAAATGCCTATCATCGGCAAACTAGATGCGTTTGACCAAGGGGTTGAGGATTGGAGTCAGTAAACTGAGCAGTTCTGCTATTGTATTTTAACCACAAAGAGATCACAGGTGAGGACAAGCAGAAGGTGTTACTTCTGACAGCTTGCAGCCCCCAAACATATAACCTCATTAGAAACCTGTAATAACCTGCCTGCTTACCATTGGCTGGGGACTAATGACAATCCCACAATCCTGTGGGAGTATGAGCTTCCCCAATGAGGGGGGCGGAGAAACCATTAGTAAACTCCAAGTATAAATAAAGCTGGCCAGTTTGGAAACAGCAGGAAGGAGTGTGCAGCAAGGGAAGTTGCTGCTGCTGTTATATATAGGTTTTTGTAAATAAATGTTATTACTTTGTATCCTTAAAACTCATGCTGGATTCTTCGTGGCCCTCACAAAACTGGCGACGAGGGGTAAAGTGAATAGCTGTCTACACTGCTGAAGCCACCTCCCTGGATTTTTGTTGGATACAGGTTGGAAGTTGTTTTCTATTATACCATGCCTCTGTACGGACGTTTGGATGTTTTTGATGCTGCGCTGGAAAGCTGGAACCAGTACACACAACGGATTCGTTACTATTTCCGGTCAAACAATATCACCGAAAATGAGCGCCAGGTGGTCATATTGCTCACCGCCTGCGGCCCGCATACGTTTGGGGTGATTAGGAGCCTTACATACCCAGCTGCGCCGGACACCAAAATGTTTGATGAACTTGTGAATATAGTGGGGCAACATTTTAACCAACCCCGTCCACGATAGTCCAGCGTTACCGGTTTAATACCGCTGAGAGGACCCCTGGAGAATCCCTTGCCGATTTTCTATTCAGGCTATGCAGGATTGCGGAGTACTGTGACTATGGTGAGACCTTGTCAGAAATGTTACGCGACCATTTGGTTTGCAGTATTAACAATGCGGCCACCCAATGAAAGTTGTTAGCTGAGCCAACATTGACTTTTCAACAAGCCATTCAAATAGTATTGTCCCGAGAAGCGCAGAACGAGGAGTGCAGGAGCTACAGGGAATGGAAGTGCATGCCTTGGGGCGCAACCCCTTCCGTCCGAAAACGTCCCCCCGCACTCCTGCGGTACCTTGGGCGGGGAAACATCCGGACCGACGCCAGTGGCTGTCGGACATTCCTCCCTGAAGGGAGCCTTCTCCAGAACCAATGGATGAGGAGCCATGTCCGTGTCAGACTTGTAGGTGCCGACCCCGTCGCGGACGGCGGTCCTGGGGGCGCCAGAGGCGCCGTCGTTCCGACCGAAACTGGGACCAGCCCAGGGGCCGTAACTGGGACCAGCCCAGGGGCCGTACCTTCCATGTGGATGAACCTGCGGCGACTACTCCTGAGGACGTGGAGACGGAGGACGACTGCCTGCAGCTGCATTGCGTGGCAGCTCCCCGTGTGGCCCCCATTAAGGTGACAGTACGGGTCAATGGCCACCCGCTTGAGATGGAGTTGGACACTGGCGCAGCGGTCTCCTTGATCGCCCAGAGGACATTCGACCGCATCAAGCAGGGTATACAGACCCTTACATTAACTGACTCACAGGCCAGGTTGGCCACATACACGGGGGAACCACTGGACATTGCAGGAACTACAATGACCCCTGTTGTCTATGGACGCCAGGAGGGGCGTTTCCCACTTATCGTGGTGCGCGGCCATGGGCCCAGCCTGTTGGGTCGGGATTGGTTGCGCCATTTGCGGTAGCAATGGCAGCACATCCTCCAAACAGTTTTTGAAGGGTTGACTGAGGTGCTAGGACGATACCCAGATGTATTCCAGCCTGGTTTGGGGAAAATAAAAGGGGCCATAGCCCGTATCCAAGTCGAACCAGGAGCCACGCTGCGCTATTTCCGGGCGCGCCCGGTGCCTTACGCCTTGCTCGAGAAGGTAGAAGGGGAGCTCACTCGTTTGGAGAGTTTGAGTATTATCAGGCCCATCCATTTTGCTGACTGGGCAGCACCAGTTGTACCTGTAATGAAGCCAGATGCCACAGTTCGCTTGTGTGGCGACGATAAACTTACAGTGAATACGGTTTCCCGACTCAACCGATATCCAATGCCTCGCATAGAGGATCTCTACGCGAAGCTTGCAGGTGGACTCTCGTTCACAAAATTAGATATGAGTCACGCCTACCTGCAGTTGGAGCTGGACCCTGCCTCCCGACCATATGTAATGATTAATACACACCGGGGCCTGTATGAATATACACGGTTGCCCTTTGGAGTATTCTCTGCCTGCGCAATTTTTCAACGTGTTATGGAGGGCATTTTTAGAGGTTTACCATGTGTTGCTGTCTACTTAGATGACGTTTTGATTACTGGGACGTCGGAGCAGGAACATTTGGAAAATCTGGAGGCTGTCCTTAGACGCTTTTCGGAGGCTGGAGTCCGTTTACGTCGCACAAAGTGGGTATTTCAGGCAAAAGAAGTAGTCTAGCTAGGTTATCGGGTGGACCGCGAAGGTTTGCACCCCGTCGCAGAGACTGTGCGTGCAATTCAACAGGACCCCGCCCTGACTGACACTTCGCATCTTCGTTATTTTCTCGGTCTCATAAACTATTACGGGAAGTTCCTCCCCAATCTGGCAACTACGCTGGCCCCTTTGCACCTTCTGCTAAAGAATAATCACACCTGGGTTTGGGGTCAGCCGCAAGAAACCGCTTTCCGGCGGGTAAAGCAACAATTGTCGTCGTCTGGGTTACTAACCCACTATGATCCTGGAAAGCCTTTGCTCGTCACATGTGATGCATCCCCGTATGGTATTGGGGCCGTCCTGTCCCACAAGATGGAGAACGGGGCAGAGCGACCGATAGCTTTCGCCTCCCGCACATTGACTGCAGCGGAGAAAAAGTACGTGCAGATCGAGAAAGAGGGCCTGGCAGTGGTTTTTGCGGTGAAACGCTTCCACCAGTACGTGTATGGCCACCATTTCACTATCGTGACTGATCATAAGCCTCTGCTGGGACTTTTCAGAGAGGATAAGCCAATGCCGTCCATTGCTTCCGCACGGATCCAGCGCTGGGCTTTGTTGCTTGCTGCATACGAGTATTCTCTGGAGCACAAACCAGGTACGCAGATAGCAAATGCCGACGCACTGAGCCGATTGCCTTTATCGACCGGCCCCATGTCGACCCCCACGACCGGTGAGGTGGTTGCAACCCTAAATTTTATGGACACCTTGCCTGTCACGGCATCACAGATCCGTGAGTGGACCCAGACGGAGCCAGTCCTGTCAAAGGTTCGGCACATAGTCCTGTATGGTGGGCAGCATAGACAGCTCCCAGACGAGTTGCAGGCATTTTCCTCCAAGCTGTCAGAATTCAGCGTGGAAGACGGCATCCTCTTGTGGGGGACGCGTGTGATTGTCCCGGAAAAAGGACAGGTGCTGATACTAACAGACTTGCACAATGGGCATCCAGGTGTGACCAAAATGAAAATGTTGGCCCGGAGTTATGTCTGGTGGCCAGGCCTCGACACCGACATTGAGAAGGTGGCCCAAAACTGCTCCATTTGCCAGGAGCATCAGAAACTTCCGCTGGCCGCGCCCCTACATCACTGGGAATGGCCAGGGCGGCCTTGGGCACGCTTGCATGCAGATTTCGCAGGCCCTTTTCAAGGATCCATGTTCCTTCTATTAATTGACACCCAGTCTAAATGGCTAGAGGTGCATAAGATGCAGGGGACAACGTCCTGCGCAACAATTGAAAAGATGCGTTTGTCGTTTAGTACGCATGGCCTCCCCGAGGTGCTGGTCACGGATAACGGCACTCCATTCACGAGTGAGGAGTTTGCGAGGTTCACGAAGATGAACGGCATACGCCATGTCCGCACTGCCCCTTACCACCCGGCTTCAAATGGGTTGGCAGACATTCAAAAGAGGCCTAAAGAAGCAGTCTTCCGGATCAATGGACACGAGACTGGCTCGCTTTTTGTTTACGTATAGGACCACCCCCCATGCGGTGACTGGAGTAGCTCCCGCAGAACTCCTAATGGACCGGAGACTTCGCACCCGCCTTAGTATGGTTTTCCTGGACATTGGCGCAAAAGTACGCCGCACACAAGAACGGCAGGGACAGGGATTTTCTCGGCATCGGCCGATTCAGCAGTTTGCGCCCGGTGACCCAGTGTTCGTTCGGAATTTTGCTGGCGGTGCCCAGTGGGTTCCTGGTGTAATCTTTCGCCAAACGGGCCCTATATCTTACCAGGTGCAAGCCCAGGGTCGTCTCCAGTGCAAACATGTAGACCACGTTCGGTCCAGAAGACTATCCCCTCAAAAGATTCCCCGCCCCCGGAGCTCATTTCTACAGCCGCAGAGACCAGAAACAAGGGAAGGTAGTCCTCACAATCTTCCACTGGTGCCTCACTCGAAGCCTGCACAGGTCGTTACAGAACCAAATGGAGATAGAGACGCTGACATGACGGAGGCAGCAGACTCTGACTCCGAGATGGAGACACAGGATGCATCAGAGGGGGAATACTCGAGTCCACGGGCCGTGGATGTACAACCGTTGCGCCGTTCATCACGGAAGCGCCGGTCTCCATCTCGTTATTCGCCGCCTGATCCAGCGCCGCGTGCAAATGGTGTCCAGCCTGCGGCAAAACGAGTCCGACGCCCTCCTTCGCCAGGGTCTTCAGTGGATTCCTTGGACTTTGGGGGGGAGGGATGTTATAACCTGCCTGCTTACCATTGGCTGGGGACTAATGACAATCCCACAATCCTGTGGGAGTATGAGCTTCCCCAATGAGGGGGGCGGAGAAACCATTCGTAAACTCCAAGTATAAATAAAGCTGGCCAGTTTGGAAACAGCAGGAAGGAGTGTGCAGCAAGGGAAGTTGCTGCTGCTGTTTTATATATATATGTTATTGTAAATAAATGTTATTACTTTGTATCCTTAAAACTCATGCTGGATTCTTCGTGGCCCTCACAAAAGAACCTCATGACCTCAAAGGCACCTGACTCAAAGATCTTTGAGCAGATTGTGAAGTTGGTAAAAGAACACTTCAACCCTCGACCACCCGCCAACATTATAAATTTAACTCTGCCATGAGGGACCATGAAGAGCCTGTCTCCACTTTCATAGCCAGGCGTCATCAGCTCACTGAACACTGAGTTCGAGACTGCACTTTGTGACATGTTGCGTGACCAGCTGGTTTGTGGGATCTATAACCCCAATATCCAAAAGAAACTCCTGACTGAAACCACCTTAACACTGTAAAATGAGATTGAGATAGCTCAGGCAACATAGTGCATCGAGAAAGGCACCACTGAGCTCCAAAGTCTGGCTGAAAGGGAGGACAATCAAGTCTGGAACTGTAAGGCCATGAGGTGCACAGCAGGATGAACAGGTACAGCAGAGAACCAGGCACAGTGCTTGGGACCAGACCACTCATCAGGCAGAGGTCCGTCAACCCAAGTCAGAGATGGACTGCTATCGTTGTCCATCACCAGAAGACCTGTCATGTGCGGGGTTTGTGTGTTTCCGATGCAAATGCGGGGATCATATTAAAGCACGTTGCCTCGCTCGGCGTAGCGTGCCAATGCAAAAAAATACAGCAGCAGTCCGCAGCGCCATTGAAACTAGCGGAGAAGAGATCTGATGAAGAGAATGCAATGTATTGGGTGAATGCAGTCCAGTTGAATAAGACAGCCCAACTGAAATCGGCTTATGGGTAAACAGCACACCCCTCAAAATGGGAGTCAACACCGGGGTTTCAGTGACCGTTGTGGGAGAGTAGACTTCAAATTTATCCGTGCTGGAACTCAGCCTTTAGGTTTGAACGGTACGACAGCCAAGCTTCCCATTACACTGCGGAAATCTTGAAAATCCTTGGAACCACCACTGAAGTACAGATTAGATGAGCTGGGCATAATTGAACCACTTCAGTTCACCGAGTGGGCAGTGCCAATAGCCCTTGTTCTCAAACCAGATCATCAGATAAGAATTTGTGAGGACGACGTCCGGTGGTGGCCATGGAGTGAGAGGTCACACTTTTGGTGGCTTCTGCTCAAGGGGAATTTTGTTGATCCTTCCCCACCCATATGGGGGTCTTTTTGAGGGCGAAAGGTGTGTGACTGCCCAGGGAAGTTAATACTCCTCTGGTGAGTCTGGTGCATGGATCAGAGGATGAGGAATGCCACGAGAAAGAGAGAGCAGTTGGAGCAGGGCCTTTCTTGTGCTGTGCCAGAGTTCAAGATGGCACAGGGCAAGGCGGCAGCGCTGCCCTCCCAGTGGTCGACAGAGCAGCTGGTGGGGTTTTTAAATAGTAATTTCCAGCAGCAGAGGAAGAAGACCTCATCAGACCTGGCTGAAGTGGGTGGAGCCGTTCAGGGCTGTGATTGAGAAAGTGGTGCAGAGGTTGGAGGCTCAGGGCCTGGAGATACACAAGGTGGAGGAGGCGGTGAGGGAGCATAAGGAGCGGATGGCCTCGCTGGCGGCGGAGTTGCGGATGGTGGTGGACAGCCAGAAGAGGCTGAGAGAGAAGTTGGAGGACCTGGAAAATCGCTCCAGACGACAGAATTCAAGGATATCGGAATGTCCGAGGGTATCAAGGCAGTGGACGCCACTAAGTATGTGGCAAGGATGTTGGAGCAGTTGATGGGGGAGAGGGCCTTTGATTGGCACCTCAAGGTGGATCGGGCACACAGGGTGCTGAGGAGGAGGCCGCAGGTGGGGGAGCCATCGAGGGCGATAGTGTTGGGGTTGCACCGCTTCTTGGACAAGTAGAAGATTTTGCAGTGAGCAAGGCAGGCCAGGAGGTGTACTTGGGAAGGGAGTGAGATGCGGATCTATCAGGAAACGGGGTGCAGAGGTGGCGAAGAAATGAGTCAGGTTCAACCAGGTGAAAGCTGCCCTCTTCAAGAAGGGAGTGAAGTTTGGGGTTTTTGTACCCAGCCCGCTTGTGGTTGACTTATCAGAAGAAAGAGTTTTATTTTGACTTACTAGAGGAAGCGATGGACTTTATGAGGGACCATGGACTGGGAGGAGTGAGGACACGGAACTTTGGAGGGGAGCTTTGTGTTTGTGGTGAAATGTTTTGGGTGGTTTTCTTGGGTGGGTTTTGACAGGGGAGCGGTGATGTTGTGTCTGTTTTTTTAATTCTTCTTTGTTTGTTGGTGGCTGGGGAGACGTGTGGTGGATTGGAGGGAGGTGGAGAGGTTACAGGTCTTGGGCATGGGCCACCATGCTAGCTGGGTGGGATAGTTAATGGAAGTGAAGTGGGGGGTTACCAGGAAAAAGGAGTGGGGAGGGATTGGATTGATTCTTTGTCTGGGGGGGTAGGGGGGGTGCTGCTGACATGGGATTGGCTGGAAGGGAGGGTGGGCCTGGAGGGGTGTGTTACGCAGGCCGGGAACTGGCACAAGAAGGGACACGGCTGATCTGCAGTTGAGGGGGGGCAAGGAACTCCCCGACCAGGTTGGTCATGTGGAATGTGCAAGGGTTGAATGGACCAGTTAAACAGTTGCGTGTGTTCTCGCATCTGAGGAGTCTGAAGGCGGATGTGGTGTTTCTGCAGGAGACTGCATCTGCATCTGAAGCTGGGGGATCAAAGGATGTTAGGGCAGGCGTTTCACTCGGGGCTGGATATGAAGACGAGGGGGGTGGCGGTATTGATTAACAAGAGGGTGGCATTAGGGGTGGGGAGCATTGTGGCCGATCCGGGGAGTGGGTATGTTGCCGTCAGTGTGAAGTTGGCGTGGATCCGGTGGTCCTGGTCAATGTTTATGCTCCAAATTGGGATGATGTGGATTTCATGAGGCGGGTGTTGGGGAAGATTCCGGATTTAGATATGCATCACCTGATTATGCGGAGGGATTTTAATACGGTCCTGGACCCGAGCCTGGATCGGTCGATCCCAATTCGTTGAGGTTGGCAGTGGCTCAGGAGCTGAGGGGGTTCATGGAGCACATGGAGAGGTGGCGGACCCATGGAGGTTTTGGAGGCCGAGGACGAACAAGTTTTCATACTTCCCCCATGTGCACCGTGTGTATTCCCGGATTGATTTTTTCATCATGGCTAAGGTGCTGCTGGCGGGGGTGTCCGACCAGGGTAATCGATGATCGTGGTCTCTGACCACGCGCCACACTGGGTGAATTTGTGGGTGGTCCAGGGGGGCCCAACGGCCACAGTGGAGGTTAGATATGGGGCTGGAGGCGGATGAGCAGGTGTGAGAGCAGGTGAGGGCTGCCATTCGGGGTTATGTGGAGGTGAATGATACGGGGAAGGTCACAGCTGCCGTTAGAGGGAAGTCTATCTCGATTCGGGCGCACAGGGAGAGGGTGCAGTGGGTAGAGAAGGCAAGGCTGGTCGAGGAGTTCTTGAGGGTGGACAGAAGTTACTCGGTGGCACTGGAAGAGGGGATGTTAAAGGAGAGGCAAAGGCTCCAGATGGAGTTTGGGTTAATGTCGACGGGGAAGACGGTGGGACAATTGAGAAGAGCCAGAGGGATAGTGCATGAATATGGGGAGAAGGCAAGCAAGGTGCTGGCCATTCAGTTGAGGAAGCAGGCAGCGACTTGGAAGGTTGGTAGAAAGAGGGTCGAGGAGGATAAGATCCCGATGATGGATACGGGGATACGGAGGGGTGAATGGATTATTTGAGGTCTTTTATAGGAGGCTATACGAGTCGGAGTCCCCGAGGGGGGAAAGAGAGGATGAGGCGGTTCCTTGATGGGTTGGAGTTTCCCAGGGTGGAGGAGGAGCGGGTGCAGAGTCTGGAGTCCCTGATTGGGCTGCGAGGGGTGATAGATAGCATGGGGGCGATGCAGGTAGGGAAGGCCCTGGGACCGGACTGGTTCCCAGTGGAGTTGTATAAGAAGTTTGGGGTGGAGCTGTGGCCACTGCTGGTGAGGGCGTATGATGAGGCAAGGGAGAGGGGGAACTCCCCCCCCCTACTTTGTCGCAGGCTTCTATCTCCCTGAATCTTAAAAAGGATAAGGAAGTGCAGCATGGTGGCGCAGTGGGTTAGCCCTGCTGCATCACGGCGCCGAGGTCCCAGGTTCGATCTCGGCTCTGGGTCACTGTTCGTGTGGAGTTTGCACATTCTCCCCGTGTTTGCGTGGGTTTCGCCCCCACAACCCAAAGATGTGCAGGATAGGTGGGTTGAACACGCTAAATTGCCCCTTAATTGGAAAAAAATGAATTGGGTACACTAAATCTATTTTTAAAAAAGGATAAGGACCCGGAGCAATGTGGGTCATACCGCCCAATATAATTGTTGAATGTTGATGCCAAGATACTGGCGAAGGCGCTTGCATCGCGGATTGAGGACTGTGTGCCGGGGGTGATTGGAAAGGATCAGACGAGGTTTGTGAAAGGAAGGCAGTTGTTGGCGAATGTCCGGAAGTTATTGAACATGATTATGATGCCCTCGGGGGGGGTGGGCAGGAGGTTGAGATATTGGTGACGATGGATGCGGAGAAGACTTTTGATTGGGTCGAGTAGGCGTATTTGTTTGATGTGTTGGGGAGGTTCAGGTTCGGGTTGGGTTTGTGAATTGGGTCCGGTTACTGTATAAGGCACCGGTGGCGAGTGTGCAGATGAACTGAGTGAGTTTGGGTTACACTGTGGGACAAGACAGCCATGTCCGCTCTCCACGCTGCTTTTCGCCTTGGCGATAGAGCCCTGGCAATGTGGGGGGGGTGGGGGGGGGGGGGGTTCTGAGCATAGGGTTTCATTGTCTGTAGATGATCTGCTATTATAGATTTTGGACCCGTTTGGTTGAATTGGGGGTATTATGGGGGATTTTAGCCAGTTTTTGAGGTATAAATTGAATATGGGAAAGAGTGAGGTGTTCCCGATCAATGATAAAGAGCAGGAAAGGAGCTTAGAGGAGTTGCCGTTTAAGGTGGTGGGGACGAGCTTTAGATACCTCAGTATCCAGGTGGCATGGAGTTGGGCCCAGCTGCATAGGTTGAACTTGGATCAATTGGTGGAGGGGATGAGCGTGGATTTTAAGAGGTGGGATTGCCATTGCCGTTGGTAGAGTGGGTACAGGCATGTAAAAATGACCGTGCTGCCTAGGTTGCTATTCATGTTTCAGAACCTCCCTATTTTTGTCCCTAAGTCGTTTTTCAAAAAGGTCAATGGGTTGATCTTGGGGTTTGTGTGGGCAGGGAAGGTCCCAGGGGTGCGATGGGCTTTCTGGAGTGGGGGCAAGGGCAGGGGGGCTCATGTTGCCGAATTTCATCGATTATTATTGGGCTGCAAACATAGCAATGATGAAGAAATGGGCCGTGGAAGAGAGGTCAGTTTGGGGACGGGTGGAGATGGCATCGCGTAGGATAACGTGCTTGAGGGCTTTGGTGTTGGCGCCTCTGCCGTTCCCACCAGCCAGGTATTCCATTAGTGCACTGGTGGTGTCATGTGTGAGATTTAAAGTATAAAGTGGTGCAGAGGGCCCATATGACGATGCAGAGGATGAGGATGTGTTTTGAAGAGGTGGAGACTAGGTGTGGATGGTGCGCGGGGGCTGGGGGAGGGGGGGGGGCACGCATCACGTCCATATGTTCTTGGGCATGTCCAAGATTGAGGGGGTTCTAGCAGGATTACGTGGATGTTATGTCCGAGATTCTGGGGGTGAGGGTGGCCTCAAGTCCGGGGGTGGCGATATATGGGGTGTCGGAAAACCCGGGAGAGCAGGGTGGGGGAGAGGCCTTTGCCTCCCTGATAGCCCAGGGACAAATTTTGTTATGTTGGAGGGACCCGGAGCCGCTGAAGGCAGAGTTGTGGGTGAGCGACCTGGCAGAATTCCTGCGGTTAGCAAAAATCAAGTTCGCTCTGCAGAGTCGGTGGAAGGGTTCACTCGGAGGTGGAAACAGTTCAGCGATTTCTTCAAAGAGGACTGAGGGGTCAGCAAAGGGGAGGTGGTTTTGGGGGTGGTAAGGGGGGGGGTTAAAAGGGGGCAAGGTGGGACGTGGTTGGGGTCAGTGTCAGAGGAGCTGGAGGGTTGGGGTTACAGGGGGGGGGGTTGTTGTGATGGTCTTTTGTTTCTTTTTGATATTTTGTATCTTTATATTTTGTTGAAAAGCGTTGAATAAAAATATTTTTTAAAAAGAAGAATTTGTGAGGACTACAAACTAAATTTAAATCAGGCTGCCGAGGATGATCAACACCCAATTCCCCAGATCGAGGACCTCTATGCCGAGTTGGTGGCGGGCAGGATGGGGGGGGGACCCTTACCGACTCAAAATTGGATTTTACTATGTATCCCTGTCACTAGAACTGGACAAAATGTACCAGAGGTTTGCCACCACAAGGGCCTCTTTCAGTATACAAGACTACCATTGCTTCAGCATGTGCTATTTTCCTTCAGTATCCTTGGAAGCATCTCATCCAGTCCTGGTACTTTATCAACTTTAAGTACAGACAGCCCACCTAATGCCTCATTCTTATCAGTTTTAAATCCTTCTAGTGTACCTTTTCTCCAAGGCTTGGGTAGCATCATCTGCCTTGGTAAAAACAGATGCAAAGTATTCATACAATACCGCAGCAATTCCTCTTGCTTCCATGCATAAATCCACTTTTTGATTCCTAATCATCCTTGTTCCTCTTTTTACCACCATTTTACTATTATATTCCTATAGAAGACTTTTGGATACCCTTATATGTTAACTTTGTTTTCATACTCTCTCTTTGGTTCTATTATTTGCTTTTTCACTTCCCCTTTGGACATCCTGGGCGGAATTCTCCATAGCCCCACACCGAAATCGGGATCGGCGATTGGGCGGAGAATGGCTTCCAATGCCGGATTCGGGGCAGGCGCTGGTTTGATGCCGGTTCATGATGCTCCGCCCCCTCCAAGTCGGCGTCATCGGGCCGCATGCATTTGCAACACCTTTGGCACGCCATCGGCTGGTCCACCCATGATGCTCCGCCGCCGATGGGCCGAGTTCCCAACGGCAGGAGCCACGTGTTGTCCCAGCGATTGGGAACCCGGCATGCCGGCTGCAGACAGCGTCCTGCACCGCTTCACTCATCCAGGATCCGTGCCGCTGGCCGTGGGCTTCTGCCAGAGCTGGGGGGAGTGGTGAGGTGTGGACAGGAGGTGGGCTGTGGGATGGGGTGGGCGGGTTAGGGTTCCAGCACGGCCAACGCCATGTTTTCCAGCGCGACCAGTGCAGGCCATCAGACCTGCGCATACGCGGCCCGGGATTCGCCAATTCTCTGGCCATTTTCCGTGCGATACACGGGTGGTTTATGCAGCACTGGTCCTAGCCTCATACCGGTACCAGATTCGGTGCGGGATCCGCACCAATGTTCCCTTCGAGAACCACCCGCAGATTCGCCATTGGCATCGGCACTTAGCCGCTGGAACGGAGAATTCGGCCCTGTTCAGCCTGGTTCTCCATCGCATTATCCATCTGACATCTGCTCTCAACACACTTTTTCGTTTTCATTTTAATCTCTATCCCTTCTGTCATCCAGGAAGCTCTGGATTTGTTTGGCCTACCTTTCCCCTTTTTGGGAATATACCTTGACTGTGCCCGCTTTATCTTTTTTTGGCTTATTGTTCACCTATCATTATTCCTGTCAATCTTTGATGCCAATTTATTCAGCCCAGATCCATTCTCACCCCTTTGAAGTTGTCTTTGCCTCAGTTAATTAGCCTACCTCTAGATTGCTCTTTGTCCTTTTCCATAGTCATAGCCATCCTTATGATACAATTTTCACAGTCTCCTACATGTTTTCCTACAGATATTGGATCCACTTGCCCAATCTCATTCCTAAGAACCAGGTTCAGCAGTGCCTCTCCTCGCATTGGATTGAAACCATTCTGCTATAGAGAATTGTCTCCTGCTATCCCTTCTGATTTGATTTCATTCGGAAGGAGGCCTCCTCAAAGAATATAACAAAAATAAACATTCTGAGGATTTCTAATCATCCAAAAAGTTGATAAAGGCATAAATATTTGGACAAAAAGAAATGAAAATTTGGAATTTTTTTAAAATCACAAGCATTTGAAGGAGAGAGTGGTGGACAAAAGCCTTAGTATTTCCTTATCTTAAGGAACCAGCATGGGTAAAGTAATGAAGCATCTATCCTAGGCTGAGTTGTTTTTCCGGCAAGTGACAGGGTAATTCATAAGGAACTTGGACGATAAACAGAAATGCCACTGTTTCCTGGCAGCTTTTATATTTACACAGCCCCACCTGATTGTGAAACAATTCTCTTCTCATTTCGAGTAATGGATAGCGTTAATCAGTCTCACTGAAATAGTACATATGTTCTTCTGTTTACCAGCATAGTTGACACTGATGTGTTGTCTGGATTGCACTGAATGTTGATTATACCTCCTCCCTTCTGCAGCTTTCCAAGGCTTTTAGTACCTGTGTCCTGCAATCACCTTTTTGTAAGCTGCAAACCAATGAAAAACTCGTAAGTTAATTCTTTTCTCTCCGAATGTGGGTAAGGCTTTATTTAAGAATGCGTGGGTTTCCTCCAGGTGCTCCGGTTTTCTCCCACAGTCCAAAGACATGCAGGTTAGGTAGATTGGCCACGCTAAATTGCCCTCAGTGCCAAAAGGTTAGGTGGGGTTATTGGGTTATGGGGATGGGTGGAGGTGTGGGCTTGAGTAGGGTGCTCTTTCCAAGGGCCGGTGGAGACTCAATGGACCGAATGGCCTCCTTCTGCACTGTAAATTCTATGATTCTATGATTCTAATGCAATATGTATTACAGAATTGGAGTAATGGAGGCAAGGCAAGGAAGAGGTGCAAGGGTCATTTACCTGAAGTTGATGCCAAAAGGAAACATGAACTTGTAGTATAAGGTCGAGCACAGATAAGGTTAATGTGGGACTGAGGACAGTACAGCCCTAACAGTAACGTAAGAAGTCAAATAATCCAGAGCCAGGAGCTAATGTGGTGTTTGGCAGGCACATGTCTTTACCTAAGTATGGAAACAGCTCTTAGCTTGTACCCTTTACTGCAGATCTATAAATAGTTCTAGTTGTTAATAGAGACTTACATTTAACCTACAAAGAGTATGGAGACTTATTTAAGACATACCGATCCATAACCAACACCCTCACAACACAATACCAGCAAATGGATAAAAACCCAGGACCTTGCTAAAATGCCCAGACAAACCAAAATTCTGTAAGACTGAAAAAAAAACAAGAAAGCATTCTGACCTGAAAGGAGGCATGGAAAGAAGCAGAGGTGCAAAGGAAAACTTACCAGAGAAAGTCCTGAGGGCAAAAATTTAAAATTCCTTATTGCAGCAAAAGACTCCATTGAATCTTCTTTGGAAGTCCAGTTCCACAGTGCAAAGTCGGCAAAACCTGCAAGGGTGAGCTAAACCTTTTAAAATTCCAGGTTACATCAACTGCTTCGAACTTGTTTCAGTAATTTTGTTTCAGAAGTTCCATTTGAAAGGAACCCGTTGCTAAAACACGATACCCAAGTCGCCCCACAGCTACAAGACTCCTCAACGACTCCCCCTCAGACTGATCTGTTCCCTGTAAGAACACTATTCATGGCGCCCTATGCTGCTGTTGCTCATGTATTTGCTTTGTTTGGCCCCTTATTCCACACTGTAACCAATCACTGTTTGTTGATGTACCATTTGTCAATGTACTCTGCTGATTATTCTTTTGTGTACTTTGTACGTACTGTGTACGTTCCCTCGGCCGCAGAAAAATACTTTTCACTGTACTTCGGTACATGTGACAATAAATCAAATCAAATCAAAATGTGGCATCCGAGTTGATCAGCGACACAAAATAATTAATGAATTAAATACTTTGGTACTGTGATGACAGTCATGACACAATAAAAAACAAGCAGAAACTCCAATTTGACCAACTCGACAGTTTAAAAATAAACAGCGGAACAAAAGAAGTCAACAGGCAGCCAATCCAGGTAGCCATTGTAAAAAAACATTTTAATGAAGAGTGACATTGCAGAAAGTTTGGGAAACACCTTCATCTCTGAGTGAAAGGTGACGGCGTCATAAAATTCAGAAATCTCTAAAACATACATTTATTAAAATTTTAACATAGATCACAATTCCACATTTCCAAGTAAATTTGGATTAATCCAAGGATCAGGCAAATCACAAAATTGGGGACTTTGGAGGAAAAGTTTCTTAAGATACAGCTTGCTTGAGGTTTAAACAAAGGGCGGGATTCTCTGTTGGCTGACACCGGCAAACCCAATTGGGTGGAGAATCGATTTTGATGAAAAATCGTGGCAGGCGTCGGTTTCACGCCAAATCGCAATTCTCTGGTGCCTCGACAGTGGTGTCAATGCGTTCCAATCTGCACGTACAGTAAACACCCCTGGCAAATCATTAGCGGGCCTGACCCAGTATTCTCCAGGACCTCCGCGATTCTTCGCCTCCACCGGGGTGAATTCCCGACGGCGAGGTTCACTTGTGCTTTTAAAAATCGTGAAACGGGCACCATGGCTGATGAGAGAGATAGAAGAGGTAGGACACGGAGAGGCATCTTGCTGCGCAGCCCGCTGACCACCCACCTTGACCCCTGGTTCTGCAGAGTGCCACCAGCCTTACAGGTGCGCCCACCCCACCAACTCCGCACCCCACAGCACGGCAGCATTGTGGTTAGCACAATTGCTTCACAGCTCCAGGGTCCCAGGTTCGATTCCGGCTTGGGTCACTGTCTGTGCAGAGTCTGCACATCCTCCCCGTGTGTGCGTGGGTTTCCTCCGGGTGCTCCGGTTTCCTCCAACAGTCCAAAGATCTGCAGGTTAGGTGGATTGGCCATGATAAATTGCCCTTAGTGTCCAAAATTGCCCTTAGTGTTGGGTGGGGTTACTGGGTTATGGGGATGGGGTGGAGATGTTGACCTTGGGTAAGGTGCTCTTTCCAAGAGCCGGTGCAGACTCGATGGGCCGAATGGCCTCCTGCACTGTAAATTCTATGATAATCACACTCCGTCAGATCACACCCCCCAACCAGCTGGCATCCACCGGCCCACCCAGGGCAACGGCCACAATAGCCCCTACAGATGGGGCGCAGAGCATACAGTTGGCAAGGGCAGCGCCAGCTGGTGGTACACCTGGCAGCAGGGGCAGGTGCCAGGGGCACAGGCCCCCACGGTGCCGGCACCGACAGGGTCAGGAGTGCAGAGAGGAGGGGGGGTGGGGAGATGCCATGCGGGGGCAGAGTCCGCAGTGTCAATCAGGGCCACCAAGTAGCCTGTTGGACCTGGTTGGGCATGGGGGTACACATCATGCTAACATGTCGGCATTTCACCCCCTGCAATGGATATTGGATTACAACCAGCAATGATCACCTTCCTGCGAGTCGCCACAGCCCTGGGCAATTCTCTGCGGCTGTACAAGCTGGAGCTGGTCGAGGAGGAGGAAGATGCAGCAGCGGAGCATGCAGCAATGGAACAGGAGGCAACCGGTGGGTGGGGATGAAGAGCCGACTGCCCAACAGGACGAGGAGGAGGTGGGAATGAGGCAGCCGCATGAGGCCTCAGGTGTACTGGCAGCGCCTGTCATTCGAGGACCTGCCGGAATGGGCATGCCAACGAAGACTCCGGTTGAGCAGGGGGCTTTACGGCACATCTGCCAGATGACGGCAACCTGGCACTGTGGGAGAATGTGGGAGGACACCCACTCCCGGTGGCCGCAAAGGTGATGGTTGCCCTGAACTTTTACGCCACAGGGTCCTTCCAGACACTGAGTGGGGATTTGTCCGGGATCTCACAGAACCCACATCGCACAGCAGAGGGGCTGGAGGAGGAGGATGAATACCAGTCCTCGTCCGACTAGAAGGATGCGGGGCAAGGGGACGTTGGGCAGATATGGAGCCCAGGCAGGTACGGGAGGCCGCACGAAGTGTGTGCTGGGGCCAACACACACGGGATGCACTGATCGTCTCCAGGTTCACTGACTTGGGGGTGTGGAGGATGGCCAAGGGCACGTACACTGGATACTACCCCCAGACCCCCCTGCCCGGCACGGCAACACCCCTCCAGCAACCCCCTCCATGATGCCTACTGTAGTGATCTCTGTATGTAGTAATACATGATCAGGTTATGTTAAGCTAGTACAGGCAACTGAACACTAGATGGCCACACTATCAGGACCTATAAAAAGGTTTTCCCACTCTTTCCTAGTGGAGAGTGTGTCTGGAGTGCAGAGAGTACAGGAAAGAGATAGTTAGAGAGAAGAAGTTAATAGATATCAGTATTCAGCTTCATCTTATTTAATAGTTTAATCTACAGTTATTTGTTTGTTTACTAGTTTAGTATTAAGTAAAAAGAACTCACGAGATTATTTTTATTACTAATTAAATTACTTTATCATCACTGGAAGACTACGTCTATATTTCAACAACTCGGCTAGACAAAAATAGTAATATGTATATTACAGTATCGTAATATAATACCTACCTTGCCACACTATGAGGATGCGGGCCCTGTGTTGGCAGTAACAGCGGGTCTGCCCCATGGGATGAAGGGTGATGACTACCCACTCTGCGATGAGCTCTGGTGCTACGCATCATATGACAACGTCTGACACCTGCCCAGGGTAGCACTTCCCACCACCCACCTGTGTGATCTCTGTATGCGAGCTGGCCATGCCATCACACGGTCCCATCAGATCCCTGGGGTGCCAGAGCTGGGGTTGGTGGGGGGGGTGGGGGGGGGGATACTGGACCAGTGAGCTGAACTGCAGTCCTGAGCCAAGCCCACCCCCAACGTCCACCAATTTCCCGAACCACCCCACCTGCTGCAGCTGGCCTAAACCAAACCCCCTCACCCCCATCTGACAGACCACCGAGGCAGGTTGCAACATTTCGTTTAATGTGACAACATATATACAGATTCATGCCCTAGCCCCGATTACTAAACAGTGCCCTGCACCAGTGCCAACTTAACTGGTGTCTAATTTTAGCCTTATAGGCACTAATGCTACTTCCAGGTGAATCCCCAGATGGTACATCAGGAGTGGAGGAAGCTTGCAGTGATTCCCACCCTGTGATCTGGGCCCCCGTTGGCAGCCGTCTTCTTGCTTGACTGCGCCTGGCTGCTGACCTGGTGTGCCAGGTGGCATGGTGTTCGCTGCCCACCAGATGTGCCAGGGATAGGGAGGGGGTGTCCTAGTTGCTGCAGTATTCTGACACCTCTCCTGCAGGAGTCTCCGGCAGAGGGTTCCATCACCTCCTCCTCCCTCGGCATGCTCAATGGTCCTCGGGCTACTCCATGTGACTGGTGTGCGAATGGAGCTGTCCCCTGAGGATCTCCCATCACCTGGCACTGCCAGTCCTGGAGGCCCAGTCTCGACCAGGGTCTGCAGACTCGTGGCCATGGAGCACAGGGAATGGACCACCTCCATCTGGGACGACACCACATTGATGGTGCCACCACCTTCTGGGTCTGTGCTACATCAGCCAGTGTCTGTGCCATCTCCCTCTGGGACTGGGCCACCTCCCTCTGCTTATGCACCACATCGGCCAGCACCTAGGCAATGCCACCAACGCTCTCAGCCATGGCCCACTGTGACTGGGCCACGCTGAGGAGCGCCGCTGCAATGTCCAAGTGGCTTGGCACATGACTGCCTCTGAGAGGACAGCCCAGTCCTAGGCCTCGGCCATTACCTGCACAGAATTCCCCAGTCCTTGGACATGCTGATCCATAACCACAACCCTCACCCCAAGGCCTCCACTACGGACGCCACCTGTGCCTACAGGTGCTGGATGCCCAGCGTCATCCCCCCATGTAGACTATGGCTCTGCAACGTCATCTCCACAATCGATGGTTTGTTCCAGAAGCCCGAAACCCGTCTGGATGGCAGCTAGTCCCTGGGACGTCCCTCCCTCCGACCGTCCGCCCCCTCTTGAGTTCCTACCTCCATCTAATGCACCAGAGTATGTGTGTGGTGAGCACCAGAGACTCTTCACTAGAGTGCCCGACCGGGGTCAGTGTCTCTGGGATGGTGGAGGGTGTTGGAGACAGCTGTGACGGGAAATCTGTGTCAACATTGTCCTCGGGCCTTTTGGCTAAGATGAGCGTGAGATCAGGTGTAATGCCTGGATCTGGTATGTCTCATTTGTGGGGACCATGAATTGGATTCAATTTGAATTGGTTTTTGGAGCAGGGAAGGAGCTGGATTAGGGGTTTGACCCCGTGCACACTCTGAGCTCCGGCTTTGTAACTCATACAAAGTAAAAAAAAAATATCGGACTCGGACTCTGGGATGTCCTGGGTTTTGGGCATATGGGAAACCTCTGTGTCGGTGTCATCGTCGCTGCTCGGCTCCTGGAGTTCTGGCTGTGGCTGGGGATGGGGACACCAGAAGTGCCCGCCCCATCATCAGCGGGTCCTGCAAGACACAAGACAAGTCAGTGAATCTTGGTGCCGCTCTCCTCGCTGCCATCTTGTTGGCTGGGATGGTGTGTGTTGGGAGTGAAGTGTGGATATGCGGCTGTCAGCCTCCTGAGTGTCAATTGCGAATCCGGTGAATCCTGCACCGTTTCTCATTGGCATCAATTGTGTTCCATGTGGCGCTGGTGCTAGCCCCTTAACGGTCACTGAATCAGTCCAGGTGCACCGCCAGTTTTGCTGAAGTGCAACTCCACAAATCCTGTCTCAGGAACAGAGGGCGGGATTCTCCCCTAACCGGCGGGGTGGGCCGTACCGGCGCTGAGGAGTGGCGTGAACCATTCTGGCGTCGGGCCACCCGGAAGGTGCGGAATCCTCCGCACCTTCAGGGGCTAGGCCAGCGCCGGTGTGGTTGGTGCCGTGCCAGATGGCGCCGAAGGGCTTGGCGTCGCGCCAACCGGCGCCGAAGGGCCTCCACCAGCCGGCGCGAGTTGGTGCATGCACGGGAGCGCCAGCGTGTGCTGGCATCATCCCAGCACATGCGCAGGCGGTTTCTTCTCTGCGCCGGCCATGACGGACCATTACACTGCCTGGCGCGGAGAGAAAGAGTGGTCCCACGTCACAGGCCCGCCCACTGATCGGTGGGCCCCGATCACGGGCCAGGCCACCGTGGGGGCCCCCCCCCCGCTCACCCCTGAGGACTCCGCAGGCCGCCCACAGAGCCAGGTCCCACCGGTAAGGATCTGGTGTATTTCACGCCGGCGGGACCCCCGAAAACGGGCGGCCACTAGGCCCATCGCGGGCCAGAGAATTGCCGGGGGGGGCCGTTGCCAACGGCCCCCAACCGGTGTGGCGCGATTCCCGCCCACGCTGAAAAACCGGCACCGGAGAATCCGTCAGCCGGCGGCGGGGCAGGATGCACGCCGCCCCCCCCCCCCCCGGTGATTCTCCGGCCCGGCGGGGGTCAGAGAATCCCGCCCAGAGAATCCCACCGAAAAAGTCTGAAGAAGAGCAGGTGAACAGATCAGTAAGCCTGGTTGCAGACAACATCATTGAAGCCAAGGAACAACTGCATCATCTCCAAAATTCGAAAAGTTACTAAACTCATTTAACATTTATTTCAATCTAAGAATCAGTAAAATATTCAGAAGAGCTAAATTCAATGAGTCAGTGTAAGGCTTAGATTTTCAAGATATCTTCTATTTAAAAAAACTCTTAAGGTCTGAACTCATAATTTCCAACACTAGGTTCCTCAGTTGTGCTTGATTTTACATATTCTTAACGCAAGCAGTGAAGACACTGTAGAAGTTTCTCGTCTCTCAAAATCCAAGGAGATCTTGGTGTTGCTAACACATCCAATGTCCTTCTCTCTTGTGTCTTTGAAGTGATGTTGAACTGCATCGAGAAGAGTCAAACCCCATAAGCCATGGTATCACTGTGCCAACAAAGACCGTGGGCGTCATTCTCCGACCCCCCGCCGGGTTGGAGAATGGCCGTTGGCCGCCGTGAATCCCGCCCCCGCCGAAGTCTCCGCTCCCGGAGATTGGGCGGGGGCGGGAATCCGGCCGCGCCGGTTGGCGGGACCCTCCGCTGGATTCTCCGGCCCGGATGGGCCGAAGTCCCGCCCAGGAATTGCCTGTCCCGCCGGCGTAAATCAAACCTGGTATTTACCGGCGGGACCAGGCGGCGTGGGCGGGCTCCGGGGTCCTGGGGGGGGCGCGGGGCGATCTGACCCCGGGGGGTGCCCCCACGGTGGCCTGGCCCGCGATCGGGGCCCACCGATCCGCGGGCGGGCCTGTGCCGTGGGGGCACTCTTTCCCTTCCGCCTCCGCCACGGTCTCCACCATGGCGGAGGCGGAAGTGACTCTCCCCACTGCGCATGCGCGGGAAACTGACAGCGGCCGCTGACGCTCCCGCGCATGCGCTGGGAAACTGACAGCGGCCGCTGACGCTCCCGCGCATGCGCCGCATTTCCGCGCCAGCTGGCGGGGCAACAAACGCCATTTCCGCCAGCTGGCGGGGCGGAAATCCCTCCGGCGTCGGCCTAGCCCCTCAATGTTGGGGCTAGGCCGCCAAAGATGCGGAGACTTCCGCACCTTTTTGCCGGCGCGATGCCCGTCTGATTTGCGCCGGCTTTGACGCCAGTCGGCGGGCATCCCGCCGTTGGGGGAGAATTTTGCCCCGTATTCCTCAACTTTTATCCCTCAATCTCTCAGTATTTATTCCTTATTTGGAGATAGTCCAAATTCAACTCTTATATTGGCTACAGGATGAAAATCATCTTGTGTAAACCCACCTTTGCAACTATACCCAGATTGACTAAAGCCAAGTATTCATCCCTTTTCCCCTGCTTCATTCAGTTAATCAATTAAATCAATACATGGGATTATTCAAGGATAAATTGTCATTCCAAGTGCAAACTGCCTTTTCGCCATCTCTTGTAATAGAGCTTGACAAAAAACACCTACCTGTACTTTGGGTGATAAAACAGCATGCCGCTGCTGCAACTCAAAACAATTCTGATTCTTACGAGCAACTGCCTTTTTGTAAATAATTGCAGCTACCAGAATTTCAAACGGAACCATTTTAAAAGTGGTTAAAAAAAGATTCCGGGCTGGATTCTCCATTGGTGGGATCCGCAATTTCGCCGGCAGCACACTCATGCCCACGGATTTCCCGACGGTGTGGGGGTGCCCACAATGGGCCGGCGGGGACGCACCAGAAAACAGGTGTGGCGGGAAGGAGAATCCCGCCCGCCATATATACTACAGACCGTAAAAATGTTAGCAAAATCTTACATCGGTTCAACTGCCTGTTGGTTCATTCATCAATTATCTGTAAAGAATGGCAGAAAGTTGCAAATATTGAAATTTGGGGCGCGATATAACGGTCTCATCGTAACTAACTTGGTGTCAGGACGATGCCTTTGAATCTCGCAAGCAGCCTCTTGCGAGATTTGCGATGCTCAAAATGCCTCGCCAGATTTAACGATCTCAATCCAGATCAGCATATTTAAATGAGCCTAACGGCCGGGCCTGCGAGAGCTTGCCAGGATGGCGTTTCTTACTAGTATTCACAGCCGTGGACCAGTCACAATGGCACCTTGAGGGTGGGGGGGGGAGCCTCCCAGGCCATAAGAGACCCCTGTTTGTCGGGGGCAGGGCAGGATGACACGGTGGCACTCCCTCTGGCACTCAGGCATCTTGGTACTGCCAGTCTGGCACCCTGGCAGTGTCAGTGCCAGGGTGGCAGTGGCAAGTTGTCCTGGTATCAGGTTAGCACTGTGAGGGATCAGGCCTGGCGGGGCTTTCCAGGTGGAGGGGGATGAGGGGGGTCTCACAAATGGGTTGGGGGAGCAGAAAGTGGCAGAAAGATCAGTGCAGCCAGACAAAATGGTGCCCTGATCTGCGAAGTGTCTTCCCCGCAGGATATGACTCTAAGTGCGTCCTCGGTGGAGAGAAACTCACCAAGGCCAAAGGAGAAACGGCAAGGTGCCGTTAAATAGCGAGGTGTTTCCAAACACTGCAGCCACCTAGAAACACCCCGCTAAACACTCCCAAAACTGGACATAGATTTTTTTTTTCCCGCTTAAATCGCGCCCTTAATATCTGAACTCATCACAGAAGAACAGTGTGTTAAGAGTAACCGACAATGATCTCCGGCAAGCAAAGGAAGATCTAACATTGGACAAGGCAATCCAGATAGTTCGACACTCAGAATCCTGTCCTGTGAACAGCACAGGACAATCTTAAGGGAAGAGGATAAAACATGGTCCAGGGGTCAACCATCGGTCCAGCTTGTCAGGCCATAAAGACACAGGGACGCTCTAAGAACGGGATCTTCTAGTTGTGCCCACCCCAGAACCAGGAATGTCCACCCGAGGTCAACGACCTTCAAATGGTCCATCAAATTATCCATCCCACCTACAATAACTACCGAAAACACTTCTAAGTCATAAGTCAGGGAAGGGACCAGAAAACACTTCTAAGTCATAAGTCAGGGAAAACAATTCCTGAACCAGCCAAGACTGGGGCAGAGGAAGGGACTATTATAGAGCTGGAAGGAGGCAGTCTTGGTAATGGAGTGAATGTGGGGTCAGAAGTCCAGCTCATGGCCATTTTCTTTCATTCATTCATAGCATGAGAGCACTGCTGGCAAGATCAACGTTTATTGTTTATCTCCAATTGCCTTTGAGAAGTTGATGGTGAACTGCCTTTCCGATGCAGTCCATGTGGCGTAGGTACATCCACAATGGTGTTAGGGGGGCATTCCAGGATTTTGACACAGCAACAGTGAAGGAACAGTGATATATTTCAAAGTCAGGACAGTGAGTGACTTGGAGGGAACTTGCAGGTGATGGCGTTCCCATGCATCAGCTGCCTATGGTCTTCTAGGTGGTAGAGGTTGCAAGCTTGTAGGGTACTTTCCAAGAAGCCTTGGGGAGTTGCTGGAGAATATGTAGGTGATGCACAAGACTGACTCTGTGTAATTCTGGTGGAGGGAGTGAATGTTTAAGTTGGTGGATGGCGTGATGATTAACCTAGCTAATTTGTCTTTGATGGTGTCCAGTTTCTTGGGTGTTGTTCAAGCTGCATTCATCCTTGCAGGTTGTTGGTATGCCATCACATTCCTGACTTAAACATTATAAATGATGGGTATACAGGAGGTGAGTTATCCACCACAGAATTCCTCCCAGGGCGCGATTCTCCGAGCCCCGCGCCGGGCCGGAGAATCGGCGCAAGCGCGCCACGCTGCCCCGATGCCGGCGTGCGATTCGCTGAGGTGCGGAGAATCGGCTCCATTTGCGCCGGCGCATTTGGCGCGGCGCCGGTTGCGGGCCGCTGTACGAGGCCGGGCCGCCGATTCTCCGGCCCGGATGGGCCGAGCGGCCACGCGGAAACATTCACCCCTGATTGCTGCCGGTGGGAATGCTGCACGGAGGGTCGTGGGGGGGCCTGTGGGGTGGGGAAAAGCGCTCCTTTTCCGGGGGAGGGGGGGGGTGCGATGGGGTCTGGCCTGCGATTGGGGCTCACCGATCAGTGGGTCGGCCTCTCCCCCCCCGGGCCTACTTTGTTCTGCTTCCAGCCCAGAACCCCCGCGCCATGTTGCATCGGGGCCGGAGCGTTGAAGAAGTCCCCCGCATATGGCGTGAACCGCTCCAGCGCCGTGCTAGCCACCTGTGGGGGACAGAATTGGTTGTCCACATGCCCGTTTTGCGCCGTCGTGAAACGTGATGGCGTTCACGACGGCGTGAACACTTAGTCTCCATTTTGGAGAATAGCGCCCCCAGTCTCTGACCTTTTGTAGACATGTTATTTATGTGGCTGGTCCAGGTCAGTTTCCAGTCAATGGTAACCTCCAGTATGTTGCTTGTTGAGCATAGTAATGTGATAATGCTGTTGAGCATCAAGGATAGATGTTACATTCTCTTTAACTGGGGATGATACTTGCCTAGCACTTGTGTGGAACATAGGAACATAGGAATTAGGAGCAGAAGTAGGCAATTCAGCCCTTCGAGCCTGCTCCAACATTCCATCAAATCATGGCTGATCTCTTCCTGGTCTCAAATCCACCTCTCTACTTATTCCCCATACCCCTTTAACCCTTTTTAAAATCAGAAATATATCTATCTCCATCTTGAAACCATTGAATGATTCAGGTTCCACCCCACGACGGGGCAACGAGCTCTACAAATTCACTATAGAATCATAGAATCCCCACAATGCTGGAGGAGGCTATTCAGCCCAACGAGTCTGCACCAACCCTCTGAAAATACACCTCACCAAGGGCTAGGTCGCCACCTATCCCCGTAACTCAGTAACCCCATCTAACATTTTGGGCAACTAAGGGGCAATTTTTACATGGCCAATCCACCTAACCTGCTCATCTATAGACTATGGGAGGAAACCGGAGCTCCTGGAGGAAACCCACGCAGACATGGAGAGAAAGTGCAAACTCCACACAGACAATTACCCAAAGCCAGAATTGAACCCAGGTCCCTGGTGCTGTGAGGCAGCAGTGCTAACCACTGTGCCACCGTGCCACCACCTTCTGAGAGACGTAGTTCCTCCTCATCTCAGTTCTAAATCTACAGCCTCTCAACCTGTATCATTTCCCTCTCATTCTAGAAGGGGGAACATTTGGTCTACGTTTACTTTATCAATCCCTTTTAGTATTTTATATACCTCCATCAGATCCCCTCTCATCCCGCTAAACTCCAGTGAGCATAAGCCCAAACTGTTTAATCTCTCCTCATACGTCAACCTTTTCATCCCCGGAATCAATCTGGTGAACCTCCTCTGAACTGCTTCCAATGTCACCACATCCTTCCTCAAATAAGGAGAGTGGGTTTCCTCCGGGTGCTCCGGTTTCCTCCCACAGTCCAAAGATATGCAGGTTAGGTGGATTGGCCATGATAAATTGCCCTTAGTGTCCAAAATTGCCCTTAGTGTTGGGTGGGGTTACTGGGTTGTGGGGATAGGGTGGAGATGCTGACCTTGGGTAGGGTGCTCTTTCTAAGAGCCGGTGCAGACTCGATGGGCCGAATGGCCTCCTTCTGCACTGTAAATTCCATGAAATTCTATGAAAAACTGGACACAATAGTCCGGATGTGGTCTCACCAACACCCTGTACCATTGCAACAATAGTTCTCTACTTTTATACTCTAGTCCTTTTGTAATAAACACTGAAATTCCATTTGCCTTTTTAATACATGATGTACCTGCATCAGACTTTCTGTGATTCATGAACAAAGACACCTAGATCCCTCTTCCCAGACACATTTTGAATCTGCTTTCCATTTAGATAATAATAGGCCTTTCTATTTTTTCAGCCAAAATGGATAACCTCACACTTATCCACATTAAACTCCATCTGCAAAATTTTGGTCCAATCGCCAGGTATTACTTGCCACACATGAGCCCAAACCTGAATGTTGTCCAGGTCTTGCTCCAGGTAGGCCCAGACTGACTCAATATCTAATGAGTAGGAATTCTGTAATCAACAGCAAAGATCCACATTTCTGTCCCTATGTTGAAGGGAAAGTCACTGAAGGAGAAGCTGAAAATGGTTGCCTCTTGGACACTGCCTAAAAGTAGAGAAAGAGGCAAATGTGTGGCTAGACCCGAATGAAACCTCAGAGAGAGTATGGCTTGCCTTTGCGGGCAGGGGGAGTCAAGTATGGCAGCAGAGTCAACTGAACAAATGGCCTCATATTTAATGACAAAAGAATTTCACAAATTATTTTCTCTTATTGGATGTGAAGATTGAGGGAGCAGGTGTGGAAAATAAATCTTTGTTTCCAGGATGATGTAGCAATTTTCAGTCGAAGAGAGTAAGCTCAATAGTCCTTGATGAATTCAGCTGGATCTGGCGGTGACTGTATTCAGATTAAGATTGACAGATAGTAAAATAATTCATTTTTATGAGGTTCCAATTTCATATCAACCTCTATTGTTGAAAACATGTAATTCTGCACATGGTTAACAGTAACATTTTGGAACCCCCTTCAACTTAAAGGAATGAAGTTGGGAGCCATACTGAAAAAACTACTAGGGTGATAGAGCAAGTGTTTTACTGGGGACAAGGGCATCAACATGGATCTGAGTGTATGCATTAATATATAAAGCTTCAGAGGTGAAAGAAGGACTAATGGTTGGACAGCTCAGAGTTTGACAGTATCATTGTAAGTGACGTGGAGAGAATTTCTTCTTGTGGCAAATGCAGGAGGAAGTATGTTTGGAAGACATGGCAGGAATAGAGCAGGGTTTGGCTAGTTCAGGAAACATGGAAGTGAGCAGAGGTGACCTGATTGAGAGGATAGGAATGGAGAAGCCATGTGCGATGGCAAGATTGATGGAATTACTATAAAATGGTTAGGAGAGTTTACATGAAGAGGTAGCTTAAAAAGGGACAAGAAAATGTCCCAACTTGGTTTTGAAAACTATCAAACAGCTTTTTGTCATTGTTTCTACTGTCAGATGAATTATCATAATTTGCCATGGGGTGTGGGTGGATTTGAACTCACACCCACTAGGTGAATAGTTCAAGCTCACCACGAAGCTACTGGACAACAAAATACAAGCCCCACTGATTAATTACTCTGACCTAAAGAAAATATGTACAACTCTTCAGTAGAGAACTGTAAATATGTGTTTGTCGCCAAAATATATTATCCCACACATGTTTCTTATCTCAACTAGGTCATCGGTGACAACAGGTCTCCCTTGAGGACGGGTTGGCCAGTGTTCCATACATCTATGAACTCAGTCACAAGTAGTCACTGCCAGAAGCCTGGAAGTAGCTCAAAAGAACATCAGAGACTTTTGCTAAGTAGGTCATTATTTTTATTCCTTCATGGGATCTAGGCCAGCATTTATTGCCCATCACTAATTGCCCTTACAAAAGTAATAATGAGCCACCTTTTTGGAAAGCTGCGGTGTTTGTGGTGAAGCTACTCCCACAGTGCTATCCGACGGGGAGTTCTACAATTTTGACCCAGCAGGGAAGAAGAAATGGTGATATATTTCTGAGTCAGGATAGTGAATGCCTTGGAAGAGCACTTGGAGTTTGTGGTGTTTCCAAGCGGCAGGCGCCCAAGTCCTTGTCAGTGCTAGAGTTTGAGGCTTTGGAAGTTCCTGTCAAAGAAGCATTACATAAGAACATAAGAACATAAGCATGAGAGAGCTTATGAATTGCACCTTGTGGATGATGAACACTACAGTTAAGATACACTGGTTGTGCAGAGAATTAATGTTTACAGAGGTGTATGAGGTGTCAGTCAAGTGAGAAATTTTGTCCTGGACGATGGCAAGCTTCTTGAGTGTTGTTGGAGCTACACACAGTCAGGTAAGCGGAGACTATTCCATCAAACTCCTGACTTGTATTCTTTTAGATAGTGGAAAAGCTTTTGGAAGTCTGGAGGTCCATTACCTGCTGCAGGATTCGCAGCATCAGACATGCTCTTGTAGCTACAGTATTTATGTGAGTGGGCCAGTTACTTTTTTGGTCAATGGCAACCTCATAGATGTTAACAGCTGGTGTTCAGTGATGGTAATACCATTGTATTTTAAGGGGAAACAACACAATCTTGTTGGAAATGGTCATGCCTGGCACTTTAGTGACATAAAAGTTACTTGCCAGTTGTTAAACCAAACAGTGCAATGCTTAAGCATATGAGAGGTTGAAATCAACGATCATAGCATCCAATTTAATTTTGCTGACTGATTAACTCCAGAACGTTGAACTACAGGATACAGGATCAGGCTGCCCTGACACCTGCAGTAGCAACATTGCGTGCTAAAGAGCACTCCCTGTACTCAAAAACCCTGGGATGAAGACCACCAGGACAGCCAAATGTTTCCTAGCTCCTCAAGTACTTCAAGCTTCCTGCACCCTCGATTAGTTCTTCTCTTTTTGTGGTGCCTTATTATCAACAATTTCCTTGAGTATTTCATAAAATGAGACATGCTGTTGAAGCTTTTAGTCTTATGCACAGCAGGACAGATGCAAGAACGCCAAATTTCAAAAGGAGAAAAGAGTGCTGATTCGTTAGCAATTTGACTCTGATTGGTCGAGGCATTGCCATGGAGAATGCCTCGGAGAACTAATATCCCCCAGGCTTTTGTTGAAGTAATAAAAAGGTGCAATGCTTAAACATGTTCCATTTGCCTTTAGAGGACAGGTCCCTGCATATGAATATATATAGCTTCTCGCAAGTATAAGTGAGCGATGTTGAGAACCAATCTACATTCTTCTATTCAATGTAAATATGCCAGTCATACAATAAGAATTGGAAAGAACAATAATGTTGGTTCTTTATATGAAGATGAGACAATATACATGATGATCGATCAATAACTCCTGAGACGAGATTGGAGACAATTGAAGGCTTTATTGCACTAGATGTTTGCCCCAGCAGCGCTGTTACAGAATGCAGCTGCTGGGGAGACACGGGCTCTTATACTCCGCCTTACTGGGCGGAAACAGCAGGCAGGCTTCACCAATGAAAATAGCAGTCTCAGGTACCTCCCACACCAATGCTCTTACAGCATTATTCAGGGTACCATAATACCCCTATTACCGACTACCACATTCACCCCCAGTTAAAAAAGAGTCCGGCGGGGGTGGTGGTCTTGCGTTATACAGTGGTAGAGGTGTAGGTTATGTTGGTACCCGGTATACATTAGCACAGTGTTTTGCCTCGTTACATGTTGCAACTATTTACAGTAATTATTTACAGTCAGAGTGAAGCAATTAGTCGATCGGGGTCCCTGGTTGTTCTCTGCGATCGTCGTAGCTTCAGCGGTGATGCAGGCGGCGGCTCGGACATCCGTGGCTCCGGGAGCATGACTTCGGCTTCTTCAGCAGCTTCATCACCCCTAGAGGGACCAGTGGAAGAACCAATCCACCTGGGAAGTGGGCGGCTGTGGGGTGCGCCGGTGGGAGGGAGGATTGGGTCGGTAGTGGAGGTGTGGGTGGGGATCCAGCGGGCGCCAGGTCCCGTAGGGAGACCGTATCCTGTCGGCCGTTGGGGTACGCCACGTAGGCGTATTGAGGGTTAGCGTGCAGGAGGTGGACCCTCTCCACCAATGAGTCCGACTTGTGCGCCCACACGTGTTTGCGGAGCAGGATGGGTCCAGGAGCTGCCAGCCAGGTTGGGAGCGAGGTCCCGGAGGAGGACTGCCTAGGGAAGACAAGGAGACGTTCATGAGGGGTTTGGTTGGTCGTGGTACACAGTAGTGATCGGATGGAGTGGAGAGCATCCGGGAGGACCTCCTGCCAGCGGGAGACTGGGAGATACCTGGACCGTAAGGCCAGTATGACGGTCTTCCAGACCGTTCCGTTCTCCCTCTCCACCTGCCCGTTTCCCCGGGGGATGTAACTGGTCGTCCTGCTCAAGGCAATGCCCTTGCTGAGCAGGAATTGATGCAGTTCGTCGCTCATGAAGGAGGACCCCCTATCACTGTGTATGTAGGCGGGGAAACCAAACAGCATGAAGATACTGTGGAGGGCTTTTATGGTGGTGGCTGCGGTCATGTCCGGGCAGGGGTTGGCGAATGGGAACGAGGAGTACTCGTCAATCATGTTCAGGAAGTACGTGTTGCGGTCGGTGGAGGGGAGGGGCCCTTTGAAGTCCATACTGAGACGTTCAAAGGGATGGGAAACCTTTATCAGGTGCGCTTTCTCTGGCCTGTAGAAGTGCGGCTTGCACTCCACACAGATTTGGCAATTCCTGGTGGCAGTCCTGACCTCCTCGATGGAGTAGGGCAGGTTTCCGGTCTTAATGAAATGGAAGAATCGAGTGATCCCCGGGTGGCAGAGGTCCTCGTGGCGGGCCCGGAGGCGGTCCACTTATGCGTTGGCACATGTGCCGCAGGATAGGGCATCAGGAGGCTCGTTTAGCTTCCCAGGACGATACAAGATCTCATAGTTGTAGGTGGAGAGCTCGATCCTCCACCGTAAGATCTTATCCCCGCTGTGCATTATCGAACATGAAAGCAACCGACCATTGGTCAGTGAGGAGAGTGAATCTCCTGCCGGCCAGGTAATGGCTCCAGTGCCGCACAGCTTCTACTATGGCCTGGGCCTCCTTTTCAACTGAGGAATGGCAGATTTCTGAAGCATGGAGGGTCGGTGAGAAGAAGGCCACGGGTCTGTCCGCTTGGTTGAGGGTAGCCCCCAGAGCTACATCGAACGCATCGCACTCGACTTGGAAGGGGAGGGATTCGTCGATTGCGTGCATCGTGGCCTTTGCAATGTCCGCTTTGATGCGGCTGAAGGCCTGGCGGGCCTCTATCGACAGGAGGAAGACTGAGGATTGAATTAGTGGGTGGGCCTTGTCCGCAGAATTGGGGACCCACTGGGCATAAAACGAAAAAAATCCCAGGCAGCGTTTCAGGGCCTGGAGCAGTGGGGGAGGGGGACCTCCATGAATGGGTGCATGCGTTTGGGATCTGGGCCTATAACTCCATCATGCACTCCGTAGCCGAGGATGGCTAGACGGTCAGTGCTGAACACACATTTGTCCTTGTTATATGTTAGATTAAGGATTTTTGCGGTATGGAGGAATTTCCGGAGGTTGGTGTCGTGGTCCTGCTGGCCGTGGCCGCAGATGGTAACATTATTGAGGTACGAACACGTGACCCGCAAACCGTACCGGTCAACCATTCGGTCCATCTCCCGTTGGAAGACCGAGACTCCATTAATGACACCGAAGGGAACCCTTAGGAAGTGGTAGAGCCTCCGATCTGCTTTGAATGCAGTGTATTTGCGGTCGCTAGGGTGGATGGGGAGCTGGTGGTAGGCGGATTTTTGATCCACCATGGAAAAGACCATGGGCGAAATTCTCCGACCCCCCCCCACCGGGTCGGAGAATCGCCGGGGGCTGGCGTGAAACCCGCCCCCGCCGGTTGCCGAAGTCTCCGGCACCTGAGATTCGCCGGGGGCGGGAATCGCGCCGCGCCGGTTAGCGGGCCCCCCCGCTCGATTCTCCGGCCCGGATGGGCCGAAGTCCCGCCGCTAAAATGCCTGTCCCGCCGGCGTAAATTAAACCACCTACCTTACCGGTGGGACAAGGCGGCGCGGGCGGGCTCCGGGGTCCTGGGGGAGGCACGGGGCGATCTGGCCCATGGGGTGCCACCAGGGTGGCCTGGCCCGCGATCGGGGCCCACCGATCCGCGGGCGGGTCTGTGCCGTGGGGGCACTCTTTCCCTTCTGCCTCCGCCACGGTCTCCACCATGGCGGAGGCGGAAGAGACTCCCTCCACTGCGCATGCGTGGGAAACTGTCAGCGGCCCCAACGCTCCCGCGCATGCGCCACCCGGAGATGTCATTTCCGCGCCAGCTGGCGGGGCACCAAAGGCCTTTTCCGCCAGCTGGCGGGGCAGAAATTCGTCCGGCGCCGACCTAGCCCCTCAATGTTGGGGCTCGGCCCCCAAAGATGCGGAGCATTCCGCACCTTTGGGGCGGCGCGATGCCCATCTGATTTGCGCCGTTTTGGGCGCCAGTCGGCGGACATCTTGCCGTTTCCGGAGAAATCTGATTGACCAGATCAGATATGCGGGGGAGAGGGTACGCATCGAGCTGCGTATACCTGTTGATGGTCTGACTATAATCGATGACCATCCTATGCTTCTCCCCGGCCTTTACAACCACTACTTGAGCTCTCCAGGGACAGTTGCTAGCCTCAATAATACCTTCCTTCAGTAACCGCTGGACTTCCGACCTAATGAAGGTCCGGTCCTGGGCACTGTACCGTCTGCTCCTGGTGGTGACGGGTTTGCAATCCGGGATGAGGTTCGCAAACAGGGAAGGCGGATCGACTTTGAGGGTCGCGAAGCTGCAGACAGTGAGGGGTGGTATAGGGTCGCCGAATTTAAAAGTTAAGCTCTGGAGGTTACATTAGAAGTCTAATCCTAGGAGCGTGGCAGCGCAGAGGTGGGGAAGGGCGTAGAGCCGGTAATTTTTAAAATCCCTTCCCTGGACTGTGAGGTTCGCTATGCAGAACCCTTTGATCTCTACCGAGTGAGACCCGGAGGCCAGGGAGATTTTTTGGTTGACTGGGTGGATAGGAAGAGAACAGCGCCTTACCGTATTGGGGTGTATGAAGCTCTCTGTGCTCCCGGAGTCGATCAGGCAGGAAGATTTATGGCCGTTGATGAGCACGGTCGTCATCGCAGTCGAGAGTGTTCAGGGCCGAGACTGGTCCAGGGTCACCGAGGCAAGTCGTGGCGAAAGTTTGATGTTTTCCTCGGGCGGTGTTTGGTCATCTGAGTCGGGGTCCTGAGAGTCCAGCCAAGATGGCGGTGCCCACTGGTGGCACATGGCTGGAGGTGTACAAGATGGCGGCGCCCAGCCGTCGCACGTGGTCCCCGGGGGACAAGATGGCGGCCCCTGGAGGCCGCACGTGGCCCTGGAGAAGGAAGATGGTGGCGCCCGATGGCCGCACGTGGCTCGTGGAGAGGTTTGTGGTGACGATCCCGGTTCGCCCCCGGAGACCGGGGACCGCCCGGGCCTGGCATACTGCCACAAAATGGCCCTTTTTGCCGTACCCTTTGCAGATGGATGAGCGGGCCGGGCAGCGCTGCCAGGGGTGCTTGGTTTGCCCGCAAAAATAGCAGCAGGGCCCTCCGGGGTTGCCTGGAAGTCCCGCAGCACAAGCTTGTGGGAGAATGGGGGATGCATCGGAGTCGGCCGCAGGGGGTTCCACGCTGCCCAAGGGCTGCCGCACGGTCAGGGACGTAGGCGCGGGCGTTTCGGGAGGCCACATCCAGGGAGCTAGCAAGGGCCCGTGCCTCCTTGAGTCCTCGTGTCTCTTTCTCCAGCAATTGCTGGCGGATTTGGGAGGACAGCATACCTGCAACGAAAGCGTCCCGGATCAAAAGTTCTGTGTGGTGCTGGCCGAAACTTGCGGGCAGTCACAGTTCATCCCTAACACCAGGAGTGCACGGTAGAACTCCTCCAGCGTTTCCCCGGGAATTTGTCGCCTCGCCGCTCGCAGATGTCGGGTGTAGACCTGGTTTACAGGGCGAATATAATGTCCTTTCAGCAGAGTCATTGCGGCCTCGAAATCGTCCGCATCCTCGATGAGGGTGTAGATCTCTGGGATCACCCTCGAGTGGAGAACTTGCAGTTTCTGGTCCTCCGTGGGTTCAGTCGTGGCCGTCCTGAGGTTCCCTTTGAAACGCGCCAGCCAGTGTTTGAAGGTTGCCGCTGAGTTTGCCACGTGGGGGCTGAGTTGCAGACACTCCGGCTTGATTCGGAGCTCAATTCTTTAAAATCTAGTGCAATAAATTGATGCTCGATCAATAACTCCTGAGACAAGATTGGAGACAATTGAAGGCTTTATTGCACTAGATGTTTCCCCCAGCAGCGCAGGTACAGAATGCAGCTGCTGGGGAGACACAGGCTCTTATACTCCGCATTACTGGGTGGAACCAGCAGGCAGGCTTCACCAATGAAAATAGCAGTCTCAGGTACCTCCCACACCAATGGTCTTACAGCATTATTCAGGGTACCGTAATACCCCTAATACCGACTACCACAATACACACTGCCATTTTTTGTATTTGACTTCCATATCTGAGGCTGTATTAGATACAGAGTTCGGATTTCACCACATCATGGGCAAAATTCTCTGGTATCGGCGTGATGTCCGCCAACTGGCGCCCAAAACGGCGCAAATCAGTCGGGCATCGCGCCGCCCCAAAGGTGCGGAATGCTCTGCATCTTTGGGGGCCGAGCCCCAACCTTAAGGGGCTAGGCCGGCGGCGGACAAATTTCCGCCCCGCCAGCTGGCGGAAACGGCCTTTGGTGCCTCGCCAGCTGGCGCGGAAATTACATCTCCGGGCGGCGCATGCGCGGGAGCGTTAGCGGCCGCAGACCGCATTCCCGCGCATGCGCAGTGGAGGGAGTCTCTTCCGCCTCCGCCATGGTGGAGACCGTGGAGAAGGCGGAAGGGAAATAGTGCCCCCACGGCACAGGCCAACCCGCGGATCGGTGGGCCCCGATCGCGGGCCAGGCCACCGTGGGGGCACCCCACACGGCCAGATCGCCCCGTGCCCCCTCCAGGACCCCGAAGCCCGCCCGCGCTGCCTTGTCCCGCCGGTAAGGTAGGTGGTTTAATCTGCGCCGGCGGGACAGGCATTTTAGCGGCGGGACTTCGGCCCATCCGGGCCGGAGAATCGCGGGGGCGGGGGGCCCGCCAACCAGTGCGGCGCGATTCCCGCCCCCGTCGAATATCCGGTGCCGGAGAATTTGGCAACCGGCGGGGGCGGGATTCACGCCAGCCGCCAGTGATTCTCCGACCCAGCGGGGGGTCGGAGAATCTCGCCCCATATCCTGACTTGGTGACAGTGACTGACCTCAGTTTAAGACATGCCCCCTTGAAATAAAATGTACATCATATCACAATATCCTGTCTCTTCCCTTTATTCTAAACAAGAAGTATAACCTTAAAAAAAATCTAACTATTACATGACAGTAAAAGAAAATAACATCACCATGACTAAGAGTTCTTTGGCATGATGAAACTAGCAGATATGTCTGAAAGTCAGGAGACATGCCCCCGAACATGGCACTTCCCAATTTTGTGGAGATGGGGAAAGGATGGGGGTATATTTCGCACATGTGCCGTTTACAGAGACAGCTGGCCATTTAACTCATAGAACCATAGAATCCCTGCAGTGCAGAAAGAGGCCATTTGACCAATCGAGTCTGCATTAACCCTCTGAAAGAGCACCTTACTTAGGCCCAGTCCCCGCCCGATCCCCATAACCCTACCTAACGTGCACATCTTTGTAAACTAAGGGGCAATTTAGCATGGCCAATCCACGTAACCCGCACATCTTTAGATTCTAAAGGGCAATTTAGCATGGCCAATCCACCTAACCCGCACATTTTTGGAATGAAACCCATTTTTGTCAAGTGCATTGTATCTGTCAACAGACCTATCAAAGTTAACAATTGTTGGCATTTATCAGAGGCAACTGTCAAAGGGACTAATTTCTCAACCATCCATTATAACAGAAGGGTGGGAGCCTTCCATTTCACAATCTGATTGATAACTACAAGTGGTTATAGATGCTTTGATGTGGGTCTAAATTCCAATGCCTGTTGTTATAAGGGATCATGCACCTGAATGAAATGTTTGTTAGCATAAGATAGTTGAAGGGGTGTAAATGTAGTAAATGTTATTTTTATGAATTATTTCAATACAGTGAAGCCAGCAATAAACAGGTAGAACTTTAGTTTATATGACTTTATTTTATCTCATCTCTGCCTGAGTCCTGAGATCTGCCCATGATGGATACATCATGGCATGGTAGATGTGAGGGCAAAGAATGGTGGGTGTGGGGCATAGATTGGCATGAGAAGGCAGTCAGTTAGGTTCAGAGCTATAAAAGGCAATGGGGTGTGGGTACAGTGCACAGGTGGGCAAAAAGGATATGAGGGGGCCATGAAGGTGAGTACAGGGCACGGATGGGGCAGGGGTGTGTGTGTGGAGGATGAGAGCAGTTGAGGGGTGATAACTGGAGGGATGTTTTATGGTTTAATCATTATTTTGTATTCAGCACAGTGCGAGAGCCCTGAGGCAGGCCTTCCGCCCAGACAACCGCCGCACCGGACAGCCTCCTCACTTTTTCCTGGATCTCCCGCACCGACTCCTCTTCTCGCCTGCCTCCCCAGACCAAATATCCGATGTATGGACAGCTACTTTTAAAGGTCAGATTCACAAATTCAGGAATTCTGCTCCCCTGAACAACTGACCCAGGTGTGAAAATCTGGGCCATTGTGTACAGCCTGATACAAAGCTAAACATTTACTGGTCTCTTTCAAAGTAGATGCTTATCCAGACAGACATAGTTATGGAGATCAAGGTTGGAGGATGCTGTCTGTGGGATTCTCCATCGGCGGGATCAGCCGCTTCGTCGGCAGCACACCCACGCCCGCGGGTTTCCCGGCAGTGTGGGAATGCCACAATGGGAAGCCCATTGGCTACCAGAACGAGACTCCCGCTGCCGGCGGGACACGCCACACCAGAAAACGGGGCTGGATTCTCCGCCAGCGGGATGCTCCGTTTTGCCGGCAGCCCGGGGGAGTTTCCCGACGGCGCAAGGCTGCCCCACAATGGGAAACGCCATTGACCGGCCGGTGTAACAGAGCATCCCGTCGGAGGGGTGAAACAGGAATGTGGCGCGGCGGGGCGGAGAATCCAGCCCCCGGGACTGGCGGGACGAAGAGTCCGGGTCCGTCCCACCCAAGTTTACAGAATGCTGGTTAGGGATGCTTTGTTGGCGCTGTGTTTTAGATCACATTCTTTTCACAATGGGATTACTTGGTATTGCTGGTTGTGGTAATGTTCTGATTTATCATCTGTTTCATCATGCTGTCATGCCATTTGGTGTTTGCAGTTGGTACGACCTTGGTTCTGAACATGCACGATGATTTCTGCAGGATTGCAAGTCCAAACATTTGGGTATCGTACTCAGACATTTTGTCTGACATTCAGGTTGGGTAATCCATCACCAGCATAGGCATCTTTCACCTTCCTCTCTTTTTCAATTATTGACTATGGAGATTTGTCTACACTTGTCTGCCAAATCGTAATTTCACATTGGTTCCCCAGTATGATGACATTTGCAAGTTCAGAATATCTAGTCCCAATTTTGCCATATAGCCTGTCGGCTGATGCTCTTCATTGCAAAGTTAGGCGCTCTTCTCCCAGTGTAAGCCCTGGGCTACCAACGGTGCTCCTTTTGTCCTGTGTTCCTCATCATTACCTTGACAATACTGTAGATGGTGACCAAGGACAGATCCCTGCAAAGTGGTGGGCACCCATGGTGTCCAAAATATAAAATATCTGGGGTGACGAGGTTGAGTTGTTGTACCAACACTTGCGTATAATGGATCCGAGAGATGCAATCTCCATGCCATTGTATGCAGTGAGGTTGGCAGTGGTTGGCTGAACCACCATTTGCCACTTTCCATGGGTACATACATTTCAATGTGCGATGTGGAAGGATGCTTGCGCCTGCACCAGTATCCAGTTTTCATACAATTTGTGCTGTCCTTACATCTATGGGCAAATAGTCTGGATGCTGACAAAACCTTCTCTTAGCAACAAACACTGTATCAGGTGAAATGGCTGCTCATTTTGTGTAACAATGGTCTGATTATCCTCATCATCTGACCATGTAACATGGTTAACATTTTATGGAACCAGTGGCATAGTGGTACTGTCACTAGACGGATGATCCAGAGAACCAGGGTAATGCTCTGGGGACACAGGTTCGAATCACACCTTGGAAAATGGTGAAGTTTGAACTAAATAAAAATATGGAATTAAAAGTTTAATGATGACCATGAAACCTTTGTCATAAAAACTCATTGGAGAAGGAAGCCTGATCTGGCCTAATTCCCCAGCAATGTGGTTGACTCTTGATCCTTTAGCAATCTATTCAGTTGTATCAAACCACTAACAGGAATAAAACCTGAGGACCACCGGAATCGATTATAGGCACCAATAATGACCCATTCATGCCCTGTACCCACTTTGTACCAGAGGTCCCCAGCATCACAGATGCCAGTATTCAGCCAATTCATTTAATCAAGAAATGGATGAAGGCACTGGATACTGCAAAGGCCTGATAATATTCTGACAATAGTAATGGTGACTTGTTCTCAAGACCTTGCCATTTTCCTAGCCAAGCTGTCCCAATACAGGTAAAATGAAAGTCGCCATAAGCCACGAGGGCCATAGGCTGCTCTCCACTTTAGAGAAAAAGCTGACTGGTGTTGATTAAACCTTAGGGTGAGGGTCACCACACTTCAGGCAAGGGCTGAGGTAGAGAAGGCGGGGCCTTCTTGAATAACCTCAGCTGGTACGGGAATTGAATCTGTGCTGTTGGCGTCGCTCCGCATCACAAACTAGCTGTCCAGCCAACTGAGCTAAATGACCCACCAATACAGATACATCACTGGCTAGGATCCAGCAAAATGGAAAATTGTCCAGATATGTCCTCTACAGAAAAAGCAGGACAAATCCAACCCAGCCAATTACCACCCTGCCATTCTACTCTTGATCAATAGTAATGTGATCGAAAGCGTCATCAACGGTGCTATCAAGCAGCACTTGCTTAGCAATAACCTGCTCACTGTCACTCAATTCGGATTCTTCCAGGGTCACTTAGCATCTGATCTCATTACAGCATTGGCTCAAACATGGACAAAAGATCACCAGAGGTAAGGTGAAGTGAGCCAGGCAATGACCATCTCCAACAAAAGAGAATCTAACCACCATCCCTTGACTTTCAATGGCATTGGCATAGCTGAACCCCCATTCTTGGTTACCATTGACCAGAAAGTGAACTGGACTAGCCAAATAAATACTGTAGCTACAATAGCAGGTCAGAGGCTTGGATTCCTGTGGTGCTAAACTCACCTCCTGACTCCCCAAAGCTGTCCACCAACTACAAGGCACAAATCAAGAGCGTGGTGAAATACTCTCCACTTGCCTGGTTGAGTGCATCTCCAAAAACACTCAAGAAACTTGACACCTTCCAGGACAAAGAAGCCCGCTTGATTTGCACCATATACACAAACAGTCACCCCCTCCACCTCCGCTGCACAGGGACAACAACAGTGTGTACTATCTACAAGATACACTGCCACGACTCACCAAGCTTCCTCAGGTAACACCTTCCAAACCCACGTCCTCTACCATCGAGGAGGACAAGGGCAGCAGATACCTGGGGACACCACCACCTGGAATTTCCATTCCACACTACTCACCATCCTGACTGGGAAATTTATTGCAGTTCCTTTACTGTCGCTGTGTTAATATCCTGGAACACTCTGCTGAAGAGCACTGTGGGTATATGTACATCATATAGATTGAAGCGGTTCAAGAGGACAGACACCACCATATTCTCAAGGGCAATTAGGGATGAGCAATAAATGCTGGCACAGTCCATGAATGATTGATTGCATTGCATTGCAGCACATTGAAGGGCTCCAACTCGAGGCTTTATTTTTTAGAATTAATGCCCGGTCCCAGGTGCAATATTTGGTTGAATAAGTGCAGGAAGACATAAGGAAAAAAGATGTCCAAAACCAAAAAGAAAGCACCCATGAAGAAGGGGGCTAATGAAGGTTCGTGATCGAGTGGAAGGGTCGGCTCAGCAACTAGAAGGATGGCGGAGGCTCGGTAGCTGGGTGAGGCCGCACTGTTCACAGCAGAAAGGATGACTGAGATGATGGTCATGGAACTTGCAAAACAGTTCACAAAGCACATGGAGGTGATGAGGAAGGAGATGGTGGCGGTATTGAAGGTGCTGGTGGAGGAGGCGATTCCCCCAGTGAGGGCGACGGTATTGAGAGTGTGGTAAACCACTGTTACACCTGTATTAGGTGATGTAAGGTAGGACCTGTACTACAAGTTCGCCGATAGCCCCTGCCTGCTGGCTCCGCCCAGTAAGAGTATAAATATGTGTGTCCTCTATTCAGCAGCCATTTCGCCAGCTGCTGTGCGAGGCCACACATCTTAGAGCAATAAAGCCTCAGTTGTATCCAACCTGAGTCTTTGTACAATTGATCATGCATCAATTTATTGCAGTAAGATTTTCTATAAGATAGACCTCCGAATCAAACCAGATTGCCTGCAGCTGGATCCGCAATCAAGCGACGCCAGAAAGGACTTTAATCACTGGCCAGCCTGCTTCGAGGCCTATATCAACTCAGCGACCACCCCTCTGATGGAGGCTCAGAAGATACAGATCCTGTACTCAAGGTTGAGCTCCAGTGTGTTTCCGCTGATTCAGGATGCCCCGAACTACACGGACGCCATAGCGCTCCTCAAAGAAAACTACACACAGAAAGCGAACACACTCTTCGCCAGGCATGGACTCGCCACTCGCTCTCAACTCCCTGGTGAGTCCATTGAAGGCTTCTGGCGGGCCCTAATCCCACTCGTCTGGGACTGTAACTGTCAGGCCGTTACGGCCACTGAACATTCTAACCTTCTTATGCGCGATGCTTTTGTAACGGGGATTGGGTCGGACCTCATTCGCCAAAGGCTGCTTGAAGGGGCCACGCTCGACCTGGAGGGGACTAAGAAGCTAGCACTCTCCATGGCGATCGCCTCACATAATGCTCAGGCCTACCCCTCTGACCGCGCAGCCCACCCCTCCTATCCCTCGTGGATCCCAGTTGGGGCTTTACCCAGCCAATACGCCTGCGCCACACGCCAATCCGCACACCCCGGTGGTCCCCGATGTTACTTCTGCGGCCAGCAGAAGCACCCTCGCCAACGCTGCCCGGCCTGCACTGCCATTTGCAAGGCTTGCAGCAAAAAGGGCCACTTCACCGCGGTGTGCCAGGCCCGCTATAGCCCCCTCCCCCCGACCCACACACAATGGCCGCCGCCATCTTCGCCCCGGACCACGCGCGGCCAGTGGGCGCCGCCATCTTCACCTCCCCGGACCACGCACAGCCAGTGGGCGCCGCCATCTTCACCTCCCAGGGCCACGCGCGGCCAGTGGGCGCCGCCATCTTCACCTCCTGGGGCCGTGAGCGGCCAGTGGGCGCCGCCATCTCCCCACCCCGCAGTCCATGTGCGGCCCATGGGCGCCACCATCTTGTCCAGCCCCTGCAACGTGCAGCCCATGGGCGCCGCCATCTTTTCCAGCCCCCGCAACATGCGGCCCATGGGTGCCGCCATTTTGTCCCCTGCAGGATCTTCAGGCGCCGCCATCTTGTCTTCCCACGGGGCATGGACGCCGACGACATTCCACGACCTGGGCCCCTCACGCTCTCCATCTTCGACGCCAGCGACGACCAACCACAGCTCGCCTCGATGACGCTCGACCAGTCTCGTCCACACAACCTGGCCACCGCCTCGACTACGGTGAAAATCAACGGCCACGTGACCTCTTGCCATCTGGACTCCGGGAGCACCTAAAGCTTCATCCACCCAGATACGGTAAGGCGCTACTCCCTCGTGGTCCACCACGCCAATCAAAGAATTTCCCTGGCCTCCAGATCCCATTCCGTCCCGATCCAGGGGTTCTGCACGGTCACTCTCATGGTCCAGGGCGTAGAATTCAGCGGCTTCCGCCTCTACGTCCTTCGTAATCGCTGCGCTGCACTACTACTAGGCCTGGACACCCAGTGCAATCTCCAGAGCCTCACCCTCAAATTCGGCGGGCCCCTACCACCCCTCACTGTGTGCGCCCTCCCTCTTTGCCAATCTAACTTCGGATTACATACCCGTTGCCACCAGGAACAGACTGTACAGCACCCAGGACAAGACCTTCATCAGGTCCGAGGTCCAGCGCCTGCTTCGGGAGGGCATCATCGAAACCAGCAACAGCTCCTGGAGAGCCCAAGTGGTAGTCGTTAAAACTGGGGAGAAGCACAGAATGGTCGTGGACTGTAGCCAGACCATCAATCAGTACACGCAGCTCAACACATACCCCCTCCCACGCATATCTGATATGGTCAATCAGATTGCGCAGTACCGGGTCTTCTCAACGATAGACCTAAAATCTGCCTACCACCAGCTCCCATTCATAAATCGGACCATCCATACACTGCTTTCCAGGCGGAAGGTCGTCTCTATCACTTCCTCAGGGTTCCCTTCGGAGTCACTAACGGGGTCTCGGTCTTCCAAAGGGAGATGGACCGAATGGTCGACTGGTGCGGTTTGCGGCCATCTTTCTGTGCCTAGACAACATCACCATCTGCAGCCATGATCAGCAGGACTACAATGCCAACCTTGCTAAATTCCTCTGCACCGTCACTCTCCTCAACCTCACCTACAACAAGGAGAAGTGCGTGTTCAGCACAACCCGCCTAGCCATCCTCGGCTATGTGGTCAAGAACGGAGTTGTGGGGCCCGATCCCGACCGCATGCGCCCTCTCATGGAACTTCCCCTCCCCCACTGCCCCAAGGCCCTCAAACGCTGCCGGGGGTTCTTCTCCTACTACGCCCAATGGGTCCCAAACTACGCGTACAAGGCCCACCCACTCATTCAGTCTACCCACTTTCCCCTTACGGCCATCGCACAACAGGCCTTCGCCCGTATCAGAGCCGATATAGCCAAGGCCGGGATGCACGCAGTAGACGAGACACTGCCCTTCCAAGTAGAAAGCGACGCATCAGACGTCGCACTTGCCACCACCCTCAACCAGGCAGGCAGACCCGTGGCATTCTTTTCCCGCACCCTTCATGCCTTAGAAATTCTGCCCTCGTCCGTCGAAAAAGAGGCCCAAGCTATCGTTGAAGCTGTGCGGCATTAGAGGCATTACCTGGCCGGTAGGAGATTCACTCTTCTCACTGGCCAACGGTCGGTAGCCTTCATGTTCAACAACACGCAGAGGGGCAAGATCAAAAATGATAAAATCTTGCAGTGGAGAATTGAGCTCTCCACCTATAATTACAAGATTCTGTATCGCCCTGGCATACTCAACGAGCCCCCAGATGCCCTATCCCAAGGTACATGTGCCAGCGCACAAGTAGACCGACTCCGGGCCCTACACGACAGCCTTTGTCACCCGGGGGTCACACGGTTGTACCATCTTGTCAAGGCTCGCAATCTGCCCTACTCCGACGAGGAAGTAGGGACAGTCACCAGGGACTGCCAGGTCTGTGCAGAGTGCAAGCCGCACTTCTACCAGCCGGACCATGCGCACCTGGTGAAAGCCTCCCGCCTTTTTGAACGCCTCAGCGTGGATTTCAAAGGGCCTCTCCCCTCCACCGACCGTAACACGTATATTCTCAGTGTGGCCAATGAGTACTCCAGGTTCCCCCTCGCCATCCCATGCCCCGATATGACATCTGCCACCGTCATCAAAGCCCTCAACACTATCTTCGCTCTGTTCGGCTTCTCCACCTATATCCACAGTGACAGGGGATCCTCATACATGAGTGATGAGCTGCGTCAGTTCCTGCTCAGCAGGGGTATCGCCTCCAGCAGGACGACCAGCTATAATCCCCAGGGAAACGGGCAGATAGAGAGGGAGAGCAGGATGGTTTGGAGGGCCGTCCAACTGGCCCTACGGTCCAGGAACCTCTCAGCCTCTCGCTGGCAGAAGGTCCTCCTTGATGCACTACACTCCATCCGGTCACTACTGTGCACTGCTACGAATAACACACCCCATGAACGTCTTTTTGTCTTCCCCAGGAAGACCACTTCCGGGGTGTCGCTCCCGACTTGGCTCGCAGCTCCAGGACCGGTCCTGCTCTGTAGGCACATCCGACTCCACAAGGCGGACCCATTGGTGGATAGGGTGCACTTGCTCCATGCCAACCCCCAATATGCCTATGTGGCGTACCCCGACGGCCGCCAAGATACTATCTCCCTCAGGGACCTGGCACCAGCAGGTTCCACTCATACACACTTCCCCGGCCCGGCACCACCCTCCCCTCCCCCGGCGCTCCCAACATTAACCCCACCAGGGCCATCCCTCCTTCCCCTGCCCACGCAAGAGGATGAAGAGGATTTCGGCACGCTCCCAGGGTCACCCGACATCAGGCCAGCACCGACGTCGCCAGCTTCGACATCACCGCCACCGTTACGTCTCTCCCAGCGGAACGTCAAGGCACCAGACCGGTTGAATCTCTAACTGGCACCGGACTCTCAAAAGATTTTTTTTTTCTCCTAATGAAACACTGTACATAAATTCACTACTGTATATAGTTCTCCACCACCCCCGCCGGACTCATTTATAACAGGGGGTGAATGTGGTAAACCACTGTTACACCTGTATTAGGTGATGTAAGGTAGGACCTGTACTACAAGTTCGCCGGTAGCCCCTGCCTGCTGGCTCTGCCCAGTAGGAGGAGTATAAATATGCGTATCCTCTAGGATACGGAGGGGACCGATGCTGGGAGGTGTTTTTGAGAGGAAGTGGAGGGGAAGAGTTTGGGAGCGGGTGGGGGGGGGGGGGAGTTCTACAATACATGGGTGTCATTCATTGTACACTTTCGGGGATCAGACGGCCTTGAATATTAGCGGGGGTGGGGGTCAGGGGGGCTGGACTGTATATGTTAATGGTGACTATGAGCGATTCCTGATTCCTTTTTGTTTTTTTATTTGATGTTTATGTTGTCATGCGGGCAGTTGTTTGGGGGTTGGTGGGAGGATGGGATCGTTGTTATTAATAAGAGGATTGACATTGTATTCGTTACTGTTTACTGTTTGTTGGTGCGTGTAAGTTTTGAAGAAAATGTGAAAAAGGAGAATAAAAAATATTTTTTAACAAAAGAAATGTTTTGGGAAAATTCCCCCAATATTTCCTAGCACTTCATTTAAAATTCAGATTTCAAAAAATGTTTGTGCACAATCTAAGTGCATGCAATCACTTCTTGGTTTGGCGAGCTTTACTTACCCTTAATTTCAATCAGTTTAATTTAAACCATATTAAGGCCAGGATTCTCTGGGGCTGCCTGCCAGTAGAGGAGATCCCGACAGCCCGCTGAATCGGTATTGGGCCTAAAGTGGCTTCCACGCCAGTCGTGAAATCCATTGCGATTCTCCCAGCCAGCCTTGCTGGCCACAACAAGCTTCCTGACATCCCGAACGAAGTTCTCGCCCACACCTGGAGGGAACATGTAAATAGTTCATTAGAGCTGTTTTGAATATAATTTACGGGCACAATGCCCGATTTAGCCTGCCTCCTGGGATGCGCCAGCTGTTGCAAGTATTGAGAATCGGGGACCTGGTGGCTTGCAATCCAAGCGTGGCAAGGGGTGAGTACCCTCCCTGCCAATGCCTCCAGGGTACCGAGGGCGGGCCCTTTATTGGAGGTGAGGGTCAGCAGGGCTTGTGCTGAGCTGGAAGGGATCAGGCCAGGGTTCTTTCCTGGGCTGGAGGTTGCTCTTCCCAGCCTTGAAACTGTCAGTATGCCGAGTTCAAATATCTGTGAGATGAACGTTAAAGTATTTCTTCTAATGTGGTGGAAACCTTTGAAGTGTTTTTTTCACAGTAAATGTCATTGCCCTTTAATTTTTTCTCACCTTTTTGTACGCCTTGAAGCCTTAAAGCATTGAATTGCATTGTTTACATTCAATTACACGGACCATTATCTTTTACAAGCTTTCTGAGTGACAGGTCCAGGCAGTTTCAAAGGGAGGATTAAGATTGTTAATTTATATAGCTTTCCAGGGATCCATTAACTCAGAGGAGCAGCTGTTTTCTAGCCACAGTTTATTTTAAGAGACTGTCTCTTTGTTCTTAGCACCTGGAAGCTCTTGGAGGGAGCGGCGGAAGGTTGGGGGGCGGGGAGAGCTCTGAAGTGGGGAGCTGAGGAGGGGGCCTTTACCTGAAATCCAGGGGGGGTGGTGGTGGGCTGCAGCTGTTTGATATCAGTGCACCCTTTTTAAAGGATGCCCCAGTCTCGGATGAGCAGGAACTGTCAGAGAGATTAGGTCCCGCCCCTCTTAGGTCCAGGAGAACCCTGGTGTGCCATTGAATGGCATTGGAAACAAATTGAGGGTAACATTTTTTCGAAGTGCCATTGAATGACACATCAGTTTCACCCCTAACGCCAGCGGGTTTGGTGGGAGCACTGGGAAAATTGCGGCCTACGTCTGTATATACCACAAAAAGGAGAATTTTTTTCATGTTGAACATCATGTATTATGATGTCAATGCCAAGACCTTGCTCTTGCTTTTTGAGATGCACACAGCCATATTACTTATATGGCTATTTCCGTCAATTATGGCACCCAACCCACTTAATTTGATGTATTTGTGTGCAATACTATACTTTTTGGATTGCATGCACAAGACCAGTTTTGCTTACCTTGTGAAAATGTAATGTTACAATTAAAAATAAAACTCAGACGAAGGAATGGTGGGCCACCATAAGGAGCTCCAAATGCATTGCATTAAGTGAGAGGCAGCATTGGGAGGACAATAATTTGTTTCAGTAACCTTGGCTAGGAAGGAGAAACATCCGCCAGCATTTCAACATCTTAATTATTATCCAGTGATCTTATTGAAGGCATGACTGGGTACACGTAGGGCAATGACAGGGTTGATGAGCCTGTGATAATGTCTGAATGGCTGATTAGTCTGCTGGCATTAGGCTAGATGCTGACACTCAACACCATATGGACCTACATTGGAAATGTCTGCTGGGATCGTGAAACAATGCTCCTCTCATGTGAGTAATGGATAGAGTTAATCAGTCTCAACTAACATAATACACATGTTCTTCTGTCCACCAGATCAGTTGACACTAATCCATTTTCCAGCGTCTATCAAATGTTGATTAAGCCTTCCCACATTTCCAGGTATGCAAATCTTTATGTACCGATGCCCTGCAATTATCTTCTTGTAAAAAGACTTTGCTTTATGTAGTAACATGCAAAAGCGCGAAGAAATAGTAAGTTAATTTATTTGTCCTCAGAATGTGAGCAGCACCGGAAAAGTGGTATTTATTGCCCATTCTTTATGAAGAATCAAACACATATTATGGAACTGGAATCTTGGAGGTAAGATCAGGTAAGGGCCCTGGTGGCTTATGCCTGAAAGCGATCCCAAAAAAAATATGCAGCAATATAGCACGGCCATAATTGGATAAAAGCTCAGTAAGAAGTCTTACAACACCAGGTTAAAGTCCAACAGGTTTGTGTCGAAGTCACTAGCTTTCGGAGCGCTGCTCCTTCCTCACCTGAGGTTCTCAGGTATGGAGGGAAGATCTTATGAGGAAAGGCTGAGGGACTTGAGGCTGTTTTCGTTAGAGAGAAGAAGGTTAAGAGGTGACTTAATTAAGGCATGCAAGATCATCAGAGGATTGGATAGGGTGGACAGTGAGAGCCTTTTTCCTCGGATGGTGATGTCTAGCACGAGGGGACATAGCTTTAAATTGAGGGGAGATAAATATAGGACAGATGTCAGAGGTAGGTTCTTTACTCAGAGAGTAGTAAGGGCGTGGAATGCCCTGCCTGCAACAGTAGTGGACTCGCCAACACTGAGGGCATTCAAATGGTCATTGGATAGACATATGGATGATAAGGGAATAGTGTAGATGGGCTTTAGAGTGGTATCACAGGTCGGCACAACATCGAGGACCGAAGGGCCTGTACTGCGCTGTAATGTTCTATGTTCTATGTTCAGGAAGCATAGCACAACACCCACATCCCGCGCCCCCCCCCCTCCAATCTACATCAATGGCTTTGAATTGGAGATGGTCGATAGCTTTAAGTTCCTGGGGGTCACCATCACCAACAGTCTGTCCTGGTCCACTCATGTCGATGCAACAGTCAAGAAATCCCAACAACGTCTACTTTCTATGGAAGCTAAAGAAATTCGGCATGTCTGCATCTACTCTCACAAACTTCTACAGATGTGCCATAGAGAGGATCCTATCCGGCTGCATCACAGCCTGGTATGGCAACTGCTCGGTCCAAGATCGCAAGAAACTGCAGAATGTGGTGAACTCAGCCCAACGCATCTCACACGCTTGCCACCCTCCCATTGATTCTGTCTACACCTCCCGCTGCCTCAGGAAGGCAGACAGCGTTGTCGGAGACCCTCACACCCAATCTTTGCCCTCTTCCAGACCCTTCCGTCAGGCAGAAGATACAGAAGTCTGAAGACCCGTAAATCCAGACATAGGAACAGCTTCTTCCCCACAGCTACTAGACTCCTCAACGACCCTCCCTCGGACTGATCTGTTCCCTGCAAGAACACTATTCACGATGTCCAATGCTGCTCTTGTTTGGCCCTTGTTCCGCACTGTAACCAATCACTATTTGTTGATATACCATTTGTCAATGTACTCTGTCAACTATTCTTTTTGTCTGCTATATACGTACTGTGTATGTTCCCTTGGCCACAGAAAAATACTATATATAAAAAAAAATTTAGAGTACCCAATTTGTTTTTCTAATTAAGGGTCAATTTAACGTGGCCAATCCACCTACCCTGCACATCTTTGGGTTGTGGGGGCGAAACCCACACAAACACGGGGAGAATGTGCAAACTCCACATGAACAGTGACCCAGAACCGGGATCGAACCTGGGACCTCAGCGCTGTGAGGCAAATGGGCTAACCCACTGCGCCACCGTGCTGCCCCAGAAAAATACTTTTCACTGTACTCCGGTACATGTAACAATAAATATCAGTCAATCAATCAATTAAAAGTCATGGTGGACTTTGGATGGAAATTTTAAAATTGATTCTGGGCTGGACTAGTTGCCAATGTAGGTTGGCAAGTAAACGGGTGATGGACAACTAGGACTTAGTGCGGATCAGGATATTGATGGAAGACTTTCGCAGAGCTCAAGTTTACGGAGGGTGGAATTTGAAAGGCCGATCATGAGGGCCAGGATTTTCTGATACCTCCTGCAGCAGGCATTATCACAGGCGGGACAGGAAAATTTGTAGAGTGTGGAAAATCTAAGAGCTTTGGAATAGTTAAACCTGGAGGAAACAAAGTCCTGGATAAGGATTTCAGCAACCAGTAAACTGACACTGAGGCAACAACAGACAATGTTATAGAGATAGAAGTCGGAGGTCTTGACGATGGAAAGGATATGAATCTTGGAATTTACTGTGCAGAAGGAGGACATTCGGGCCATCGAGTCTGCATCAGTCCTTGGAAAGAGCACCCTACTTAAACCCACACTTCCATCCAATCCCCGTAACCCAGTAACCCCACCTAAGTTTTGTTTTTTTGGACACAAAGGGCAATTTAGCATGGCCAATCCACCTCACCTGCTCATCTTTGGACTGTGGGAGGAAATCGAAGCAGCCGGAGGAAACCCACGTAGACACAGAGAGAACGTGCAGACTCCGCACAGACAGTGACCCAAGTCGGGAATTGAACCTGCGAGCCTGGAGCTACCGTGCCACCCATAAACACGTTCATAAATACATATGGTTTGGGAAGCTCAGCTCAAGATCAATTGGAAACTCTCTGGTTCAGCCTGTGGAACGGAGGGGAATGGGACTTGTGGCAAGGAACAGATGTCGTGCTGATGAGCAAAGGCAGTGACTTCAATGATTGCAATGTTTAATTGGAGGAAATGTCAACTCCTCTCGGCCTGGATGTCAGAAAAGTAATTTAACCATGATTGGAGTTAGGGTAAAGCAAGGTGGCAGTGAGGTAGCTGGATGTTGACGTTGGTTGATGTCACTAAGCAGCAGCATGTGGAAGAGAAATAGAAGGCTGCAGGGAGGTCACAGTGGATGAAGAGGGAGAGTGCCTACTGGTCACAGCCACAGAAATTACATTTGTGACCGATCATGGCCTGTTCAGTGCTGAGGCCGGGGCAGAAAGCAGTGGTGAGGCTGAGGCATTGGGTTGCAGGAATTTGGGAGGTGGCAACACATTCAAGGACTTTGAAGGGGAAAGGCAGATTAGAGGTTCAGCACTAAGGGACAAGGATAAACGTTTTGAGGAGGGGGTGATAAAGACAATTATGGAAGGGAGGAGAACCGTACCAGAGGCATCAATATTAGCCAGCGAAGGAGCCAGGAGGGAGGCTGGGTGGTCAGTGGTTTCGTGGGAACGGGATGGAAAAATCAGGAGATGGGTAACATAAACAAGAAGAGTACAGCGAGAGTATCGGGGAAAATTAAGAGAAATTAAAGAAAGTTGCAAATACGAGCCAAGACAAGGGTGGCACCTTCACAAAAGCATGGCTTGATGATAGGGGATTGAGGACAACAGAAGCAACTGAACATATGGTCGCTATTTAAATCACAAAATAATTCATGAAATCTTTGTATTTGTGAAAACGCAGGGAACAGGATTCAAGTGTTGGTTGTGGAGAAAAGAAGCTCAGAATTAGCTTGGCTCTCTAGGACGATGTAGTAATTGGCAGCTTTGGCAGAGGAGAGCAGGCCTAATAGTGCTTAAATGATTCAGCCGGATATGGTGACAAATGTATTGAGATTAAGATTGATAGATAGTAACATTGATAGATTGTTCCAATTTCATACAAACCCTTATTGTTAGTAACCTGGAATTCTGCAAATTTCATTGTACAATTTCTGCACTGTTTCAGCTTAAAAGAGCAAAGGTGGGTGCCATACAAAGGGGAATGACAAAGTTCGGAGAGAGTAATGGTTTTATTGGGGGCAAGCGCATAAAGCATGGAGGTGAGTGAATGGGGAAGCACATGTAGCTGCAGAGGGTTCCACACTGAAGGCTTGACATAGCTGAGGATTTTTAGGTGCCATTAAGAAGTGACTTGGGGAGAATGTCTTCTTGGGTCAGATGCAGGAGGAACTGTGTTTGGAAGGGAGAGTGGAGGTTAGGGGGAGGGCAGGGTTGAGTAGTAAAGGGAAAATGAAAGTGAGCAGAAATGGCCTTGTCTGTGATTGCGATGATAGTATTGAGGGACCATGTGTTATGGCAATGTTGAGGGATGACTATAAAATGGCAAGGAGGGCATATATGGAGGGATATTTTAAGAGAGGGCAGGAAAATAAACCAGCTTGGTTTTTAAAACTATCTAACAGCTTTTTACTGTCATTGTTTTTGGTGCCTGATTTATTGAAGTAATTATCATATTTTGTTATGGGGGATTTAAACTCACAAACTTTGGATTATTTGTTCAGGTCAACCACTAAATTACCGTACCCAAAGATACAAACCACATTAATAATTATTATTAAGTAAAGGAAATGTGTCTAGTCTTTAATAGATAACTGCAAATGTGAGTTTGAGACCAAAGTTCATTCTCCCAAACATGTCTCTAATATCAGCTAGGTTATCAGTGACCACTAGTCTCCCTTGAGATTGGTGTTGTGTTATTCACCCTGGGGTAACACAGATTGCAACAGGATGCAGATGAACGATAAAGCATACACCAAACGTAGGCGTTGGTTCAATACGATTTATTGAACTTCTGTAACAATGCACACAGCTGGCTGTGGGTTGACACTCTACTACTCTAAGTGTACTAACTCTAACTTACGAGACCAGGCTAGCTCTGATCCACATAGAAGGTGCTGACTGATATATACACCCTGACTGTCACTACAGTTGTCACCAGTGGAAAGAGGCGGAGTGCTGATGCCTCGTGTGTTTTATAGTTGGAAGCCCCCCTCTGGTGTTCTGTCTGGTGATTGGTTGTGTTCTGTCCTGTATGTTGATTGGCTAACCTGGGTGTCTGTCACTGCCTGTTTTTACCCCATGATGTGCATGGGTGCATATTGTGACAGTTGGGTTGGCTGTTCTTGTGTACAGCTATCGAGTCACTCACAGCAGTCAGTGCCCAAGGCCTGGATGCAGCTTACTGAGTCTTTTATTGAGCGTAAATTTGTTATTGTTCATTCAAGAGTTGTGGGCGAGGCCAACAATTATTGCTCATCCAATTTCCCTTAAGTTGACCTTGTGAAAATGTAATATTACAATTAAAAAATAAAACTCCAAAGGTGGATAAAAGGAAATTATTGCGGATGCTGGAATCTGAAACAAAAACAGAAAATACTGGACAATCTCAGCAGGTCTGACAGCATCTGTGGAGAGAAAATGGAGCTAGGGGCGGCATGTGGCGCAGTGGTTAGCACTGGGACTGCGGCGCTGAGGAGCTGGGTTTGAATCCAGGCCCTGGGTCACTGTCCATGTGGAGTTTGCACATTCTCCCCATGTCTGCGTGGGTTTCACCCCCACCTCCCAAAGATGCGCAGGTTAGGTGGATTGGCCACGCTAAATTGCCCTTTAATTGGAAAAAGAAAATAATTGGGTACTCTAATTTATAAAATAAAATAAAAGGGAGCTAACGTTTCGAGTCTGGATGACTTTGACAAACTTATCCAGACTCAAAATGTAAGCTCCCTTTTATCTCCACAGATGCTGTCAGGCCTGCTGAGATTGTCCAGTATTTTCTGTTTTTGTTCCAAAGGTGGAATGGTGGGGAAGCATAAGGAGCACCGAATGTGTTACAATAAGTGAAAAAGAGCATTGGGAAGACAATGATTTGTTTCAACAACCATAGCTAGGAAAGAGAACTAACAATTCACATCTTAATTATTATTCAGTGATTCTTACTGAAAAGATTTTTTAAAATATTTTATTAAAGGCATTTTGCATATATACATAGAAATCTCAGAAAACAAGAAAACCACAAATTTGAGGTAATACATTTTGGAAGGTCTTATACAGATGGGAAATATACAGTAAATGACAGAACCCTTAAGAGTATTGATAGGCAGAGGGATCTGGGTGTACAGGTACACAGGTCACTGAAAGTGGCAACGTAGGTGGAGAAGGTAGTCAAGAAGGCATACGGCATGCTTGTCTTCATTGACCGGGGCATTGAGTTTAAAGATTGCCAAGTTATGTTGCAGCTTTATAGAACCTTAGTTAGGCCACGCTTAGAATATAGTGTTCAATTCTGGTTGCCACACTATCAGTAGGATGTAGAGGATTTGGAGAGGTTTACCAGGATGTTGCCTGATATGGAGGACATTAGCTATGAGGAGAGGTTGGAGAAACTTGGTTTGTTCTCACTGGGACGACGGAGGTTGAGCGACGACCTGATAGAACTCTACAAGATTATGAGGAGATTGGACTGGGTGGATAGTCAGAAGCTTTTTCCCAACGTGGAAGAGCCAATTACAAGGGGGCTTAGGTTTAAGGTGCGAGGGGCAAGATTTAAAGGAGAGGGTGGTGGAGCCTGGAACTCGCTGCTGGGGAGGTAGCCAGATATGATAGTGACTTTTAAGGGGCGTCTTGACAAATACATGAATATGATGGGAATAGAGGGATATAGTTCAGATGGGCAGCATGGTCAGTGCAGGCTTGGAGGGTCAAAGGGTCTATCTCTGTGCTGTAATTCTCTTTGTTCTTTATTCTTGTTCACAGATACAAAAACAGAAGACAACCGCAGCCACTGATAACAAACTCACAACTCACCCCGCCCCCTTAGTTTTTCCCCCTTATCTCCCCCCTCCCCCCCCCCCCACCCACCCCCCCCCCACCCCCCCACCCACCCCCCACCCCACCAGAAATGAAGAAAATATATAAAGCCCATAACCCCACCCCGGCTAATGCCATAATTTATTTTACAGAAGTCGATAAACGGTTCACCTCCAGGTGAATTCCTCCTCTGCTCCCGTAAGGTGAACTTAACCTTTTCCAAGGCAGGAATTGTGCAGGTTGCTCACCCACACCCCTGCCTTTGGCAGCTCCGAGTCCCATTGGCTCAACAAAGTCTGTCTCCAGGTTATTAGGAAGGCAGAGGCCAAAACATCGGCCTCTCTTCCCACCTGGACTGCCGGCTCTTCCAACACTCCAAATATCGTCACCTCCGGACTCAAGCCACCCCTACACTCAGAATCTTGGACATGCCATCCAAGAACCCCTGCCAGAACCCCCTCAGCTTTGGACACGGCCAGAACATGTGGACGTGATTCGCAGGCCCCCCTTTACACTGCGCACCTGTCCTCCACCCCTGCAAACAACCGGCTCGCCCTCGCAACCATCATGTGGGCTGTATGCACCACCTTAAATTGGATGAGGCTTAACCTCGCACACGATGAAGATGCGTTCACCCTCTGCAGGGCTTTCCTCCATAACCCAGCCCTCACCTCCCCACCCAACTCCTCCTCCCATTTGCACCTGATCTCCTCCACCGGCGCACCCTCCCTCTCCACCATCTCTCCATAAATGTCTGACACTCGCCCCTCCCCGATGTCATCTTCCGACAACAGTTAATCTTGTAGCACTGGAGATGGCAGCCCCGGAAAGGACAGCGCCTCTCTCCTCACAAAGTCCCTCATCTGCAGGTACCTGAACCCATTCCCCTTACGCAACTGATACGTTTACTCAAGCTCTTCCAGGCCTGCAAATGTATCCCCTTACAAACAAGTCCCTGAAGTACAATATCCCCACCTGCCGCCACCCCCAGAACAGCGCATCCAACCCCACGGCTCAAACCTATGATTATCGCATATCAGCGCCCATAGAGATATGCCTTCCAACCCGAAATGTTGCCAGCACTGGATCCAGACTCCCAACGCTGAGACCATCACCGGGCTCACGGAATATAAGCCCCCAGGACCTGATGGGATTTATCCTAGGATTCTCTGGGAGGCCAGGGAAGAGATTGCTGGACCTTTGGCTTTGATTTTTATGTCATCATTGGCTACAGGAATAGTGCCAGAGGACTGGAGGACAGCAAATGTGGTCCCTTTGTTCAAAAAGGGGAGCAGAGACAACCCCGGCAACTATAGACCGGTGAGCCTCACGTCTGTAGTGGGTAAAGTCTTGGAGGGGATTATAAGAGACAAGATTTATAATCATCTGGATAGGAATAATATGATCAGGGACAGTCAGCATGGCTTTGTGAAGGGTAGGTCATGCCTCACAAACCTTATTGAGTTCTTTGAGAAGGTGACTGAACAGGTAGATGAGGGTAGAGCAGTTGATGTGGTGTATATGGATTTCAGCAAAGCGTTTGATAAGGTTCCCCACGGTAGGCTATTGCAGAAAATACGGAGGCTGGGGATTGAGGGTGATTTAGAGATGTGGATCAGAAATTGGCTAGCTGAAAGAAGACAGAGGGTGGTGGTTGATGGGAAATGTTCAGAATGGAGTACAGTCACAAGTGGAGTACCACAAGGATCTGTTCTGGAGCCGTTGCTGTTTGTCATTTTTATCAATGACCTAGAGGAAGGCGCAGAAGGGTGGGTGAGTAAATTTGCAGACGATACTAAAGTCGGTGGTGTTGTCGATAGTGTGGAAGGATGTAGCAGGTTACAGAGGGATATAGATAAGCTGCAGAGCTGGGCTGAGAGGTGGAAAATGGAGTTTAATGTAGAGAAGTGTGAGGTGATTCACTTTGGAAGGAATAACAGGAATGCGGAATATTTGGCTAATGGTAAAGTTCTTGAAAGTGTGGATGAGCAGAGGGATCTAGGTGTCCATGTACATAGATCCCTGAAAGTTGCCACCCAGGTTGATAGGGTTGTGAAGAAGGCCTATATTGGTAGAGGGATTGAGTTCCGGAGTCGGGAGGTCATGTTGCAGCTGTACAGAACTCTGGTACGGCCGCATTTGGAGTATTGCGTACAGTTCTGGTCACCGCATTATAGGAGGGACGTGGAGGCTTTGGAGCGGGTGCAGAGGAGATTTACCAGGATGTTGCCTGGTATGGAGGGAAAATCTTATGAGGAAAGGCTGATGGACTTGAGGTTGTTTTCGTTGGAGAGAAGAAGGTTAAGAGGAGACTTAATAGAGGCATACAAAATGATCAGGGGGTTGTATAGGGTGGACAGTGAGAGCCTTCTCCCGCGGATGGATATGGCTGGCACGAGGGGACATAACTTTAAACTGAGGGGTAATAGATATAGGACAGAGGTCAGAGGTAGGTTCTTTACGCAAAGAGTAGTGAGGCCGTGGAATGCCCTACCTGCTACAGTAGTGAACTCGCCAACATTGAGGGCATTTAAAAGTTTATTGGATAAACATATGGATGATAATGGCATAGTGTAGGTTAGATGGCTTTTGTTTCGGTGCAACATCGTGGGCCGAAGGGCCTGTACTGCGCTGTATTGTTCTATGTTCTATGTTCTATCGGGCTGGCGAGAACGGGAGGGGCACCAACAACAGTGCCCTCAGCCTAGACCCCCTACACGACGCTGCCTCAATTGGACCCCAAACCGACCCCCTCCTCCACTGCCCATTTCCTGACCATTGCGATGTTCACAGCCCAGTAGCAATTCAGCAAATTTGGCAGTGCCAGCCACCCCAGCCTCCCCCTCCTCGCCCCCTCTCCAAAAACACCCTTGTCACCCACGGGGTTTTCCCCCGGCCACACAAACCTCAAAATTATCCCATTTACTTTCCGGAAAAAGGACTTGGGACATGAACAAGAACTTGGGCAGCACTGTCATTTTAACTGTGCACGCTCCCAGCCAATGACATCCCACCTCTTCAAGTCTGATTTCTAACCCTCCACCAGTCACACCAAATTCAATTTATGCAGCTGAGCCCAGCTCTGCACCACCTGTATCCCCAGACACTGAAAGCTCTTGCCCACCACCTGGAACGGCAACTCCCGTAGCCTTCTCTCCAGCACGCTGGCATTAATCAGAAATGATGTGGAGATGCCGGCGTTGTACTGGGGCAGGCACAGTAAGAAGTCTTACAACACCAGGTTAAAGTCCAACAGGTTTGTTTCAAATCACTAGCTTTCAGAGCACTGCTCCTTCCTCAGGTGAATACATTAATCAGAAACACCTCGCTTTTCCCCATGGTCAATTTATGGCCAGAGAAACGGCCAAATTCCCTCAGAATCGCCATAATCCTATCAAATCCTATCAAAACTCCCCACCGAGTCCAAGCTATATAGCAGAAGATCATCTGCTTACAACAAAACTCTGTGCTCAACCCCTCCCCACTTAATCTCTCTCCAATCCCTCGATGCCTGAGTGCCATTTCCAATTGCTCGATCGCCAGAGCAAAAAGATTCAACCCGAAGTACACCAAACCCGGCCGGTTTGTCCCGACACTAGCCATCAGCGCCCTGTGCAGCAGCCGAGCCCAATCCACAAAGCCCTGACCAGACCCAAAACAGTTCAGCACCTCCAACAAATACGCCCACTCAACCCAATCAAAAGCCTTCTTCGCATCCATTGCCACCCCCACTTCTACCTCCTGCCCCTCCGAGGGCATTATAATAACATTGAGCAACCTGCGCACATTTGTCAACAATCCCCCCCCAAAACCTCACACACGCACACACAAGAAACAAAAGGCAGAATCACCCTCTCCACTCCTCTCGCCGTAACCTTCGCCAATCCACCCATCCCGTGTGCCCACATTCTCTCCAGAACACAACTCCAAAGTTCAATGTCCTCATACTCCTCCCATGGCATAATCTTTCATGTAGTCCTTCACCTCCTCCAGCAAGTCAAAATAGAACTCTTGGTTATGGTGCATGATCCACAGTTGAGCGGGCTACAGACCCCAAACTTTATCACCTTCTTGTAGAGGCAGCCTTGATCCGATTAAAGTAAAGTAATCTTTATTGTCACAAGTAAGTTTACATTAACACTGCAATGAAGTTACTGTGAAAAGCCCCTAGTCGCCACATTCCAGTGCCTGTTCGGGTACACAGAGGGAGAATTCAGAATGTCCAGTTCACCTAATAGCACATCTTTCAGGACTTGTGGGAGGAAACCGGAGCACCTGGAGGAAACCCACACAGACACGGGGAGAATTTGCAGACTCCGCACAGACAGTGACCCAAGCCGGGAATTGAACCTAGAACCCTGGAGCTGTGAAACAACAGTGCTACCCACTGTGCCACCTTGCTGACAGTAACCGGCCCTCCGCTTGGCCAGCTCCACTCCCAGGTTCTGATAAATGCGCAGCTCGTTCTCCTCCCTCAGTTGAACTTCTTTGTCTGCCTCCACCACCTCATAATCTTCTCTTTATCGAGAAAACTATGCAGCCTCACCACCATCGCCCTGGGCGGTTCCCCTGCTTTCAGCCTCCTCCTCAGTGCCCTGCAAATTTGGTCCACCTCGAGAGGGCGGTCAAAGACCTCCTCCCCCATCAGCTTCTCCAACGTGTTCGCCACGTACCTAGCAGCCTGAACTCCTTCAATACCTTCAATCCTTCAATATTCCCACAATCCAGAGATTTTGCCTCCTTGAGTGGTTTACAAGATCCTCCAACTGCTCCCTCAGCTTTTTTTGGCTGCTTGTCACCAGACTCATCTTCGCCTCCAATGGGGTCAACCGATCCTTGTGCTCCTCCACTGTCTCCTGCATCTTTAGGAGTGCCAGGCCCCGTGTCTCCTGTCTCTGCTCCATGTGCTCAATCGCCACCCGAAGCAACTCCATCACCTTAGCCAGGTCCTCTGTGACCTCCTTCCTTTGCTGCCGGAACTTGCTGTTGAGAAAGTCCACCAGCTGTTCTGTAGACCACTGCCCCCCTACTCTCCGCCATCTTCTGCTGTGTCACACCTCTATTCATCTTTCGGTCAAGCTGCTGCCTTTTGTTCCTCATCCGATAAGTCATAAACCGGTGCCACCAGAGGAGTATTACATTCCCCTCTGTGCTCATGCACCTTTTGCCATCAAACACCACTCAAATTGGGTGGGGAAGGACCAAAGAAATCCACCCCGAATGGGAGCCACCAAATGTGCGACCACTCACTCCATGGCCGCCATTGGAAGTCGATTCTTATTGAAAACATGCCTGGGTAGACATAGGATGAAGGCCAGGTTGACTAGCCTGTGATGATTTCTTAATGGCTGATTACCCTGTTGGCACTAGGCTATACACTGACACTCAGCACTGTTTGGACTTATATGGAAGAATGCCGACTGGGATAGACTTCTACATGGTTGTTGTGGGACCATCTGCAGCGAGACGAAAGGTGGGATAACCGTAAGGAAAACTGGAAATTATTTTTTTTTTCCACAAAATAACTAGCTAGCATTTGGCAAGTGCAATGATTATGTTATTGATAAACCTGAGATCATAAGGTGCACTTTCACAGGCATTTTCCTGCTTGTCCTCTGTAACTTCAGTACAAGAACCACAAAAATATTGTGGTTTCCAGGATTTCTCATTAATGTCCTTCAGTTCAAGGAAGCTACCATGCCACTGCCACTGCGCCTATACTTAGCTCAACCTGCAATATGTGGTTGGCTCTTAATGGCTCCAGAGGTGGGCAATAAATGAACTATTATCCATATCCTGAGTACAGATGAAGAAAAATAATAAATGCGTGCAGCTTGAACAGCATTTCAAGTGGAATATACAGTTTATCTTACAAGAAGTAATAATGTGGACATAAAATGGGAAATATTTACAGGTTTCTTTTTCTATTTAGTAAACAGAAATATGGACTGATCATTAGTTTGCATAACTCGATGTTCTCCCATCATTTGTGACACTGAGTTTAATAACTACACTTCAGAAGCTGATAGGAGCATTTGAAACAAACTGGACTGTTTGGATTCAACATCTAAACAAAGAACAATGTTGACTTGGCTTTGGAAATGATCAAATATGTGAAGGTCTTCTGAGGTTCATGTGAACGTACTGCAACTGTTTCCTGTCAAAACTCAATGAAGAGCAGTGTGTCCTATGTTTGTGATGTTTGTGAAATACAGACAAATGTGTGTGGATAATTCCTGGAACACTATTAGATTTCCTGCTGTTCTTATAATTTAAAGCCTTTCATAATGTTAATGGAAGAAGAAACATCAATTTTCAGTTTGAAATTCACAGGAAATGTGCCAAAAGAGGAAAGTCCAAACAAATACTGTTTCTTTTTTACATATCCACCCTACGTTTTCTCGTCAACCTTTTATAGTGAGGATTATGCAGAAATATTAAAACTTCAGCCCGTTGAGCTTCAATCTGATTATATTCTCACAGCATTTTGCTCAGAGTTTTAACCCCTGGGTTTCTTTTAACTCGCTTCTATGACTTTACTACCCTTTTTTCTGGATTTAGCTTTTACAGGAAAGAATCTTTCCCTCAGTACTTGGTAAATTAATTTTGTTGCATTGAACTACACAACTAGATCACTTCTCAATTTTATCCTTCTACAAACAGAGATTGCATGTACATAGCTGAAGAAAAAATGTCCCACGGTGCCTAACTCACATAGTACACAGTGAAAAAAAATTGATGGGCGCGATTGAGCTGGCAAATATTAAAGACTGCTTTTGGGTGTGTTTGGCGGGGTATTTCTTGGCAGCTGAAGCACTGAGAAACTCTGCCATTCAATGCCACTTTACCCGTTTTTTGGCCTCAGGGAATTCCTCCCTACTGAGGCCACACTTAGAGAGATTTCCTACTGGCGAACTCATCTCGCCAGCAGGAACGGGTGTTCACAGATTGGAGCGCCATTTTGACCGGCACCCCCAATTTATCATCCCTCATCCTTGTCAAGGCCCCTGGGATACCCCTTCACCTGCCACCCAAGTGGCAAGGCTCCCCCCAGGGTCCAAGCCCTTGGCAGTGCCAACCTCAATGTCGCCCCTCAACCTCCATCGTTCCAGTGAAAATAATTTGAGTTTATCCAACCTCTCGTGATAGCAAAAACCCTCCAGACCAGGCAACATCCTGGTAAACCTCTTCTGTACCGTCTCTAAAGCATCAATATCCTTCTGGTAGTATGGCAACCAGAATTGTTCGCAATATTCCAAATGTGGCCTAACTCAGGTCTGTACAGCTGCAGCATGACTTGCCAATTTTTAAACTCAATGCCCTGGACCAGAAGAAGGGAGCTGGTGGAGCAGGGGAATCTTCGTGCACCACAGGTCAAGGTGGCAGAGGGTAAAGGGCCTGTCCTGCCTTCCCAGTGGTCAGAGGAGCAGCTGGCGAACTTCTTAAATGAGAATTTTAGCCAGCAGATAAGGGAGGACCTAGCCAGGGTGGTAGAGCTGCTTGAAGCAGGGATTGATCGTGTGGAGCAGTGGCTGGGGTCCCAGGGCCAGGCGATCCAGAAAGTGTAGGAGACGGTGGGGGTGCACGAGGAGCAGTTAGCCTCGTTGGTGGCTGAGCTGGGGGTGATGCAGGAGACCCACCAGTGGCTGAAGAAGATGGAGGATCTGGAGAACTGCTCCAGAAGACAAAACGTGCGGATTGTGGGGATGCCCAAAGACATTGAAGGAGTGGAGGCCAGCACGTATGAGGCCAAGATGTTGGAAAAGCTGATGGGGGAGGTGGCCTTCGGCCAGACCCTGGAGGTCAATCGAGCGTACAGGGCGCTGATGAGGAGGCCACAGGCGGGCAAGCCGTCGAGCGGGATGGTTGTGCGGTTACACAGTTTGCTGGGCAAGGAGAAGATTCTGCGATGGGCGAGGCAGACAAAGAGGTGCACCTGGGAAGGGAACGAGCTGCGTACCAGGACATGGGCGCAGAACTGGCGAAGAGGAGGGCCGGTTCAACCGGGTCAAGTCTGCCCTCTTCAAGAAGGGGGGTGAAGTTTGTGGTGCTGTAACCGGCCTGCCTCTGGGTGACTTTCCAGAATCGGGAGTATTATTTTGGTGCACCAGAGGTGACGGAACTTTTGAGGGACAATGGACTGGCAGGAGAAGGAGAACGTTGAACTCAGTTCCTTCTTCCAAATCGTTAATGTATATAGTGAATAGTTGTGGTCCCATCACTGACACCTGTGGAACACCATTAGTCACTGCCTGCCATTCTGAAAAAGACCCCTTTATCCACATTCTCTGCCTTCTGCCAGTCAGCCAATCCTCTATCCATGCCAGTACCTTTCCCCCTAACACCATGGGCTCTTATCTTATTTAGCAACTTCATATAGATATCTTGTCAAAGGGCGTCTGGAAATCCAAATAGGTCCTGTTCATTGGCTCTCCTTTGTCTAACTTCCTTGTTATCTGCTCAATGAACTCTAACAGATTTGTCAGGCATGACTTCCCTTTGACGAAGTCATGCTGACTCAACCTATTTTCCCATCCACTTCCAAGTACTCTGCAATCTGATCCTGAATAATAGACTCTAAAATCTGACCAACGATCGAAGTCAGGCTAACAGGCCTATAATTTCCCATCTTCTGCCACTCTCCATTCTTAAACAGGGGTGTTACTTTGCCATTTTTCAGTCCTCTGGGACTGTTCCTGCCTCCAGTGATTCCTGAAAGATCACCACCAATGTCTCCACAGTCCTCAGCTGTCTCCTTCAGAATCTTGGGGTGTAGTCCATCTGGCCCGGGTGATTTATCCACTTTCAGACCTTTCAGCTTCCCCATCACTTTCTCCATAGTGATGGCCACTACACTCACCTCTGCCCCCTGACTCTCTTGAAATTCTGGTACGCCACTGATGTCTTCCACCATGCAGACTGATGCAAAGTACCTATTCAGTTCCAGTGTCATTACTTTAATACTCCATTAATACTTCTCCAGTCTTATTTTTCAGTGGTCCAATGTCAATTTTTGCCTCCTTCTTATCTTTTACATATCAAAATAAATCTCTTCCAACCTTCTTTTATGTTATTAGCTAGCTTACACTCAGATTTCATCTTCTCCACCCACCCACCCCACCCCCTGCCCCCCCCCCCCCCCCCCACCCTCCCTTATTGCTTCTTTAGTTGCTCTCTGCTCACTTTTAAAGGTTTCCGAATCCTCTGGCTTTCCATTAATCCTCACCACATTGCATGTTTTTTCTTTTGCTTTTATGCTGTCCTTGACTTCCCTCGTCAGCCATGGATGCCTTGTCCTCCCCTCAGCATGCTTCCTCCTCCCTGGGATGAATTTCTATTGTGCCACCTGTTATGGGCGAGGCGTTTTCAGTACCCCAAAATGTATCATGAAGTTCAACCAACCTCTCCCTTTAATGTATTTGTTGCTTTTCCTAGCACACGGCTTTTTCCCTATGTGTGGGATTACAACTATGGACACGTGGGTTTTTAAACACAAAACACTGTTTATTCCATGAACTCAACTTAACATCTTAAATAAACATTGGATCTCTTAACACCCCTTACTTCAAAGATTCCAGCTTGGGTCACTGTCTGTGCGGAGTCTGCACATCCTCCCCGTGTGTGCGTGGGTTTCCTCCGGGTGCTCCGGTTTCCTCCCACAGTTCAAAGATGTGCGGGTTAGGTGGATTGGCCATGATAAATTGCCCTTAGTGTCCAAAATTGCCCTTAGTGTTGGGTGGGGTTACTGGGTTATGGGGATAGGGTGGCGGTGTTGACCTTGGGTAGGGTGCTCTTTCCAAGAGCCGGTGCAGACCCGATGGGCCGAATGGCCTCCTTTTGCACTGTAAATTCTATGAATAAATTCTATGAAATAACTCAGAAAATATTGCAACAGCAAATAATTCCTTAAAATGTTCCTTCAAACTTCCAAGAGACTTAACACCTTTAAACAGAATCACATCAGGTTAAAGGCTTCACTATTATAAGTTGAAATCACCCAAATGATCCAGAGATAGTCTTTCATGGCAGAGATCCAGCTCACTGCAAAACACAGACACACACCCAGCTCTTTTCCTCCAAACTGCAAAACGGCTGACCTGACCTCAGCTCCACCCACTCTCTGACATCACTGTTTTCTTCAAGGTACACTGCTTAAACATCCATGTCGTAAAGGTACTCTCACATACCTCCCCCCAAGAAAAAAATAAACCATCAACTTCAAGATGGTTTCATTTTTCACTTTTGCACTATCCACTAAGAAATGCACACAATAAATATACATTTTCATTTAAAGAAAACAACACACTCAAACAGGTATAATAATATAGTCCATTTTTCTTTGTTCTTCTTCCTCCAACCGAAATCCTTCTCAACTGATGACATTCGTGACAAAGCATCGGCTATCACATTTTCCCGTCCTGCCATATGTACTATTTTTAAATGAAATGGCTGTAACGACAAACTCCAGCACAACAGCCTTGCATTGTTATTTCGGAATCGCTCCAAAAACGTCAAAGGATTATGATCAGTATGTATAATGGTGTCAGATGGATTGCTGGTCACATAAATGTGAAAGTGTTGCAAAGCCAGCACTAAACTCAAAGTCTCCTTCTCAATCGTCGAATACTTTTTCTGGTGAGAATTCAATTTCTTTGAAAAATAACCAACAGGCCACTCTAGCCCTTCGTCATCGTCTTGTAGAAGCATCGCACCTACACCCACATTGCTCGCGTCAACAGCCACTTTGAAGGGATTGGTATAATCTGGGAAGACTAACACAGGAGCAGTGATTAACACAGCCTTCAGGCCATCAAATGCCTGTTGACAGTCCACTGGAATTTGTTACGCTTCTTGAGCAAGTCCGTCAGTGGAGCGACCACACTGCTAAAATTTGGTACAACTTTCTGGTAAAATCCACTCATACCAAGAAATCGCATTCTTTCCCGTTGTGTCGAGGGTATCGGAAACTCGCCAATAACTTTCGTTTTCACAACCCGTGGGACCAGTCGACCCTGTCCGATTGTATGGCCAAGGAAAGTGACTTGGGCTTTTCCAAATTCACTTTTGGCTAGGTTTATCATCAAAATGTTCTTTCCATGTCTGGCTGAAAACTACCAGTTTGTCGATGTATACCGCACAATTGGGTAATCCTGAAACAACTGGATTAGTTAACCGTTGAAATGTTGCTGGGGCGTTTTTCATGCCAAATGGCATAACTTTGAATTGGTATATACCATCTGGAGTCACAAAAGCTGAAATCTCCTTCGCCCTTTCGGATAAAGGTACTTGCCAGTAACCTTTCAATAAATCCAATTTGGAAATAAAAGTGGATTATCCCACTTTCTCAATGCAATCCTCCAAACGTGGGATAGGATAAGAGTCCGTTCTTGTAACTGCATTCACCTTTCGATAGTCCACACACAACCGTTGGGTACCGTCTGGTTTAGGTGCCGTCACTATGGGTGAGCTCCATTGGCTGCAACCCACTTCAATTATGCCATTCTTCAGCATACTCTCAATCTCTCTGTTAACCTGTGCCAATTTTAAAGGATTAAGATGAAAAGATGAAAGATGAAAATCGCTTATTGTCACAAGTAGGCTTCACATGAAGTTACTGTGAAAAGCCCCTAGTCGCCACATTCCGGGGTGTGTTCAGGGAGGCTGGTACAGGAATTGAACCGTGCTGCTGGCCTGCCTTGGTCTGATTTCAAAGCCAGTGATTTAGCCCTGTGCTATGGTGCTTGATAGGAAAAGCATTGCCCACATCTACATCATGTATAGCCATTTTAGTACTTCCCAATTTATCTCTACAAACATGCCCATGTGATATCAATAACTCTTTCAGGTCAGTTCGTTTTTCCTCTGCAAGGTAACTTAACAATTCATCCCAATTTTTCAGAACTTCCTCATTTTCCAATTTAATTTGAGGTATGTCAAACTCACAGTCATTTGGATTTGGTTCATCACTTTGAGTTAGAATCATTAAAACCTCATTTTTCTCTCCTTCCCTTTCAAAGTACCTTTGAAGCATATTCACATGACACACTCGGTGAGTCTTCCTTCTATCTGGTGTTTTTACCACATAATTCACCTCACTTTTAATTTCCTTTCAATCTGATACGGTCCACAAAACCTAGCTTTTAAAGGCTCCCCTACCACTGGTAACAACACTAAAACTTTATCCCCACTGGCAAAACTACGAACTTTGGATTTCTTGTCCGCTACCCGTTTCATCACATTTTGTGCAACTTTCAAATGTTATCTAGCCAATTCACCTGCAGTATTTAATCATTCCCTAAAATTTGACACGTAATCCAAGAGTGTATTTTCCAATTTCTCACCCACCAATTTTTCCTTTATCAATTTAAGTGGTCCTCTTACCTCATGACCAAAAATTAGTTCAAAAGGACTAAATTTGGTAGACTCATTAGGTGCATCCCTAATTGCAAACAATGCAAATGGGATTCCTTTATCCCAATCCTCTGGATAATCTTGACAACATTGTCTTTAATGTCTGATGCCACCTTTCTAACACGCCCTGCGATTCTGGATGGTACACAGTTGATTTAAATTGTTTTATTCCTCAGCTATCCATAACTTCTTTGAATAACTTTGAAGTAAAATTTGTTCCTTGATCCGATTGAATTTCTGTGGGTAGTCCATATCTAGTAAAGAATTTAAGTAACTTCTGCACAATCCTTTTAGCTGTAATATTACGTACTGGAATGGCCTCTGGAAACCTAGTAGACACATCCATCAGAGTCAAAATATATTGATTCCCACTTTTTATTTTAGGAAGCGGTCCTACACAATCAATTATGAACCTTGTAAAAGGTTCCTCAAATGCTGGAATGGGTATTAAGGGCGCTGGTTTTATCACTGCTTGAGGTCTCCCTGTCACTTGACATGTGTGATATGATTGACAAAATTTAACTACATCTTTATGTAGTCCAGGCCAATAAAAATGTTTCTGGATTTTAGCTTGAGTTTTCCTTATTCCCAAATGACCTCCCACTGGTACCTCATGTGCAACTCGCAACACCTCCTTTCTATACCCTACCAGCAATACTACTTGATCAACTTCTGCCCACTTTTCATCTGCCTGCATATGTACAGGTCTCCATTTTCTCATCAAGACATCATTTTTACGGTAATAACACTCTGGTATACTCTCAGATTCCTCTTCCGTATATGCTTTCTGATATATCCGTTTTATTTCTACCTCTTTCTGCTGTAACTCCGCCAATTTTCCTGAACTAAAATTATCCACCTCATCCTCCACCTGTTCTTGTTCTTTTTCAACCATCTGATCAAAAATCGTTTCTGATAATTGCACTTCAACTTCATCTTCACTCTTTGATTTCTCCTCTTGTCTTAACCTGTGACTTTGCGACCTTGTTAATACAGAATCCGGAAAAATCCCAGGATATTCGTCCTTCAAAACTTCAGTTGACAGATTTTCCAATGGCTTATCAACCACAGTAGGCATCACTCCCACCTGCGATCCAGCTATAACATTACCCAATAAACTGTATTCCTGGACAAGATAGTTTATCTATTACTCCTACTACCACTTCACCACTCTTCACTGGGCTTTCCAACCTTACCTTAGAAATGGAACGCTACTCCTCTCACCCTGAATTCCTCATGTCACCATCTTTTCTGGCAGCATTCTTCCCAAACTACATAATTCCTCATCTCTTACCATTAAAGATTGACTAGCTCCTGTATCTCTTAAAATTGTGACTTCTTTACCTGCTCCTCCTGATACACATGGGTAAACTTTACCCACACAAATAAATTCTTTAAAGACATCTGGCACCTTCTTAACAATTACTTGTTGAACAGGCTGTACAATCATTTGCACCTCCTTCACTTCCCTTGGGCTTTCCTTTCCCACTCTAACAAACCCCACTGTATTATCCTGTTTTACCACATCAGCCTTCCCAGTGCTCTTCTTCAACCACCAACACTGACTTTACATGGCCTAGTTTATTACAGTGAAAACATCTGAAACTTTTCATTTCTTGTCCACCCTCCTGGATTTCTTTTTTAATCTGAGGTACACTCTCTTTATTGTCTCCCATCAGATCACCTTTACCTTTACCACTTGAGTGTTTCTCATGACCCCAGTTTCTATCCCTCACCGGCTGAAACTGATGTCGGAAACCAATCTTTGATTTATGAACTAATTAATAATCGTCTGCCATTTCCGCTGCTAATCTCGTAGTTTTAACCTTCTGTTCTTCCACATGAGTTCTCACTACATCAGGAATTGAATTTTTAAACTCCTCCAAAAGTATAATTTCTCTGAGAGCTTCCTACGTTTGGTCTATTTTCAAAGCCCTTATCCACCTATCAAAATTACTCTGTTTGAGCCTTTCAAACTCCATGTATGTTTGATCAAATTCTTTCCTTAAATTTCTAAACCTTTGTCTGTAAGCTTCAGGCACTAGCTCATATGCACTTAAGATGGATTTCTTCACTTCCTCATACGTTCCAGATACCTCCTCCGGTACTAATGCAAACACTTCACTAGCTCTACCTACCAGCTTTGTTTGAATCAGTAACACCCACATGTCCTGTGGCCATTTCATTTGTTTAGCTACCTTCTCAAATGAAATGAAAAAGGCTTCCACTTCCTTCTCGTCAAACCTTGGCAATGCTTGGACATATTTAAATAGCTCCTCACCACGTCTTCGACTATGACGCTCTGTCTCATTATCCTCATCCATCTCCTCCAACTGTACGTGTCCCTTTACGTCTGCCAATTTTAACTGATTGTCATGTTTCATGGCCATTTTCTGAAGTTCAAACTCCCTCTCTTTATCTTTTTCCCTGATCTGTATCTCCCTTTCTTTTTCTTTTTGTTCTGCTAGGGCTATTCTTTCTTTTCTCCTTTCTTCTCTCTCCTTTTCTTTTTCCTCTCTCTCTCTTTCTCCTTCTTTTTCCTCTCTCTCTCTTTCTCTTTCTTTTTCCTCTCTCTCACTCTCGTATGCCAGCCGCTTTAATTCTTTCTCATGTTCCATTTATTTAATTTGCAATTGAATTTTTGCCATTTCCAATGAGTCAAACTCTATCTCAGGCAATTTTAAATGCTTAACCACCGCCATAATTACCTCATCTTTTCGCATTTTGTCAGGTAACGTTAACTGCAATGTACTTGCCAAATCTAACAGTCTGCTTTTCGTTTCTGTCCGTAAAGTACTACGTGTGACATTCTCCACCCCAAAAAACTTCTGAGCCTCTGAAAGAGCCATTGTTCACAACACTCTCCCCACTTAAACTAAAATACCACACCGGAAAAGCAACTTCACTGTCTTTTAAGTTCACAAAAGCCAATCCAATAGATGGACTTTTATCCCCCTCGAGCTCCCAATTGTTATGGACGAGGCGTTTTCAGAACCCCAAAATGTATCATGGAGTTCAACCAACCTCTCCCTTTAATGTATGTGTTGCTTTTCCTAGCACACGGCTTTTTCCCTAGGTGTGGGATTACAATTATGGACACGTGGGTTTTTAAACACAAAACACTGTTTATTCCATGAACTCAACTTAACATCTCAAATAAACATTGGATCTCTTTACACCCCTTACTTCAAAGCTAACTCAGAAAATATTGCAACAGTAAATAATTCCTTAAAATGTTCCTTCAAACTTCCAAGAGATTTAACACCTTTAAACAAAATCACATCAGGTTAAAGGCTTCACTATTCTGAGTTTAAATCACCCAAATGATCCAGAGATAGTATTTCATGGCAGAGATCCAGCTCACTGCAAAACACAGACACACACCCAGCTCTTTTCAAAACTGCAAAATGGCTGACCTGACCTCAGCTCCACCCACTCTCTGACATCACTGTTTTTTTAAAGGCACATTGCTTAAACATCCATGTCTTAAAGGTACTGTTGCTAACTTTTGGTTGGCTCTTAAATGTTGCCCATTGTATCTTTACTTAATTTGCTCTGTTTCTATAACCTTTGCTCGAGAGTCGCCAGGTATCTTTATGATACCGCCACGAGGTTCAAGTTCAAGTACTGATCAATATCTCAACACACCAATTAGTAAGATTCAAATCAAAACACATTTATTATGCACAGTAAATCACTACTCATGCATAAACTCTACTTTCTAGACTATTCTCTATCACTAAAAGGCCTATACTTAGCTTCGGAATTGGCCCACCAGGTCAGGGGAACAAATGGCCTTTCATTCGATCTGAGTCTGCAGGATTCAAAAGCTGGTTTGGATTGGTAGCTAGGAGCGCCTATCTCGTAGCGAGCGTTGACTGGAGACTTACTTGGTTGATGCGGCAGCTCAGACAGTTCACTCTCACGGGTTGATTCGAGTTGCTGAGTGACCCTGCCAAGAAGAACGATTTGAACTTGGGGACTCTATTTTATAGGCCCCAGGGGCTTCGCGCCGTTCGGGGCGGACCCCGTATCTGGTTCCAAGTGATTGGACTACGTTCCAATCACTTGGATCGATTTCTCCAATACTGGAGTTGTTCCCTGATCGCTGGGCGGTCCCGGAGTGTCCATTGGCCTTCCTTTGTCTTGGCTCCTACTGGTGCCGAGAAGTCTGGCTTGGCCTTATTCACCTTAAATGTTTTCATTGTTCCCGGGGATCGCTCATTAGTATGCAGATGGCTGTGAGTTTCAGTGCTGTCTGGGCTTTTGCAAGTTCTAATACACAGGATTTCTGCACTTGCTAGTTTTTGCGTGTGTTGGCTAAATTTCCCTGTAGTCTTTGCGGACCTCCATTTTAAGTCGGGAAGTGGCCAACCCAGGTGGCTACAGTACTCTCACATGACACACCCGAATAACCCCCAAAACCCCCTGCCATTTCTGTTCCACAGTCTTCCCTGCTGGGCTCGCCTTCCAATCAACTCTGGTCAACTCCTCCCTAATGTCTTTGTAGTTACCTTTACTCAATTGTAATATCGATACATCTGATTCCAGCTTCTCCCTCTCAAACTGCAGGTTGAATTATATCATATTGTCGTCACTGCCCCCCCCTAAGGGTTCCTTCACCTTAAGTTCCCTCATCAAGTCTGCCTCATTACACATTACCAAATCCAGAATTGCCTGTACCCTAGTGGGCTCTGTTACAAGCTGCTCAAAAAAAACATCTTGTAGACATTCCACAAATTCTTTTCTTGGGATCGACTACAAGCCTGATTTTCTTAGTCCACCTGCATATTGAGGTCCCCAATGATAATTATGATATTGCTGGTATTGCCTTTTTTACATGCCTTTTCTATCTCCTGATCTAATTTCTGCCCACATCCTGATGACTGCCAGGAGGCCTGTACATTACTCATTTTAAATCCCCGCTCTGACTCTCAACTTCCGCTCTTTTTAAATTCCCGCTCTGATTCTCAGCTCCCGCTCTTTTAAATCACCGCTCTGATTCTCAGCTCCCGCTCTTTTAAAATCTCCGCACTGACTCTCAGCTCCCTCTTTTAAATCCCCGCTCTGACTCCCAGCACCCGCTCTTTTAAAATCTCCGCTCTGACTCTAAGCTCCCACTCTTTTTAAATCCCCGCTCTGACTTTCAGCTCCCGCTCTTTTTAAATCTCCGCTCTGACTCTCAGCTTCCGCTCTTTTTAAATCTCCGCTCTGACTCTCAGCTCCCGCTCTTTTTAAATCTCTCTTCTGATTCTCAGCTCCCGCTCTTTTTAAATCTCTGTTGTGATTCTCAGCTCCCGCTCTTTTTAAATCTCCGTTGTGACTCTCAGCTCCCACTCTTTTTAAATCCCCGCTCTGACTCGCAGCACCCGCTCTTTTTAAATCTCCGCTCTGATTCTCAGCTCCCGCTTATTTAAAATCTCCGTAGTGACTTTCAACTCTTGCTCTTTTTAAATTTCCGATCTGACTCTCGGCTCCCGCTCTTTTTGAATCTCTGCTCTGACTCTAAGCTCCGCTCTTTTTAAATCTCCGCTCTGACTCAGCTCCCAGTCTTTTTAAATCTCCTCTCTGACGCTCAGCACCCGCTCTTTTTAAATCTCTACTCTGACTCTCAGCTCCCACTCTTTTTAAGTCTCGACCCTGACTCTCAGCTCCCCCTCTTTTTAAATCTCGGCTCTGACTCAGTTTGGTAAACACCACTGATAACACATTGCATGTATCACGGTACTGCCACTGTATTACAGGTACCACAGTAAATCCCAGCCTGCTGGCTCCTCCCAGCAGGCGGCGTATAAAAGTGTAGGCTCCCATGCGCTGCTTCCATTCTGGTTCCAGCTGCAGGAGGCACAACATCTTGTGCAATAAAGCCTCAATAGTTTCACCATTTTGTCTCGTGGTAATTGACGGTACATCAACTTATTGCACAAGATTTTAAAAGATGAACATCTTAATCAAGCCTGATCGCCTGGAGCTGAGCCCTCACACAGTCCACCTTCGAGCACTGGCTAGCCGGCTTCGAAGGCTACCTCAGAGCAGCCACTGAAGAACTCTCAGACCCACAGAAGCTCCAAGTCCTGTACTCACGGGCGAGCCCTCAAGTTTTTCCCCTCATCCGGGCTGTGCCCACCTACACAGAAGCGATGATGCTACTAAAGGGACATTACATTAAGTCAGTGAATCAAGTGTACACCAGGCACCTCCTGGCCATGAGACGGCAACTCCCAGGGGAGACTCTGGGCAATTTCTTGCGGGCTCTCCAGATTCTCGGTAGGAACTGTGACTACCAGGCAGTTTCAGCAGTCCAACACACCGAACTTTTAATTAGAGACGCTTATGTCACGGGCATTAAGTCTACGTACGTTCGCCAGCGACTATTGGAAGGGGGTACGGTCGATAATGCAGGGACTGTGCAGCTTGCTAATTCCCTAGAAGTGGCCTCCCATAATCTGGAGGCCTATACCTCCGACCGCGTCGCACCTTCGTGGGCACCGTGGGCCCCACCAGCTGCCGACTCGAGTGCACCGCAAGCCTGCGCCGCGCAGCAGCCAGCCAACTCCGGAGGGCCCAAATGTTATTTTTGTGGCCAGAGCAAACATCCTAGGCAGCGCTGCCCAGCGCGGAGCGCAACCTGCAATGGGTGCGGGTAGAAGGGCCACTTTGTTTCCGTTTGCCAGGCCCGGTTGGTCTCTGCTGTTTCCAGGCCCAGCATTCCTACACCCCCCACGTGCGATCCAGGGGCGCCGCCATCTTTTCCACCACAGGTCACGTGCGGCCCATTGGCGCCGCCATCTTTGATGTCGCCCGCCATGGGCGCCGCCATCATCGGTGCCATTTTGGACCACACCTCAGGACCCCTGTTCGTCTGGCCGTTCGCTGCCCGCTGATGCCACCACCACCGCTGATCAGCTCGGGACCTTCCAACATCTTCCGCAGCTCACCTCCATCACCCTGGATCAGTCACGGCCCCGCAATCTCGCGACCGCTACGACGACGGTAAAGATCAACGGGCACAAGATGACCTGCCTCTTTGACTCCGGGAGCACAGAGAGTTTCATCCACCCTGCTACGGTAAGGCGCTGCTCCCTCCCGGTACTCCCTGTCACCCAGAAAATCTCCCTCGCCTCCGGATCCCATTCCGTGCAAATCCGGGGGTACTGCGTCGCGACACTCACCGTTCAGGGCGTAGAGTACAGCAACTTCAGGCTCTACGTCCTCCCCCATCTCTGCACTGCCCTGTTACTAGGTCTTGATTTTCAATGCCACCTCCAAAGCCATACTTTGAAATTCGGCGGACCCCTGCCCCCCCTCACCGCCTGCGACCTCACGACCCTTAAGGTCGATCCACCTTCACTTTTTGCAAACCTCACCCCGGACTGTAAGCCTGTCGCCACTAGGAGCAGTTGGTACAGTGCCCAGGACAGGACTTTCATCAGGTCGGAGGTCCAACGGCCTCTGTGGGAGGGGATCATTGAGGCCAGCAACAGCCCCTGGAGAGCTCAAGTGGTGGTAGTAAAGACTGGGAAGAAGCACAGGATGGTCATTGACTACAGTCGGACCATCAACCGATACACGCAGCTCGACGCGTAGCCCCTCCCACGCATATCTGACATGGTCAATCAGATTGCGCTGTATCGAGTCTTCTCCACAGTAGACTTGAAGTCCGCCTACCACCAGCTCTCCATCCGCCCGGAGGACCGCCAATACACTGCATTCGAAGCAGATGGCTACCTCTATCATTTCCTTAGAGTTCCCTTCGGCGTCACCAATGGGGTCTCGGTCTTCCAGCGAGAGATGGGCCGAATGGTTGACCAGTACGGGCTGCCGGCCACCTTCCTGTACCTAGATAATGTCACCATCTGCGGCCACGACCAGCAGGACCATGATGCAAAACCTCCAAAAATTCCTCCATACCGCCAAACTCTTTGACTACATACAATAAGGAGAAATCCGCACCAACCGCTTAGCGATCCTTGGCTACGTTGTGGAAAATGGAGTCCTACGGCCCGACCCCGACTGCATGCACCCCCTCCTGGAACTCCCCCTCCCCCACTGCCCCAAGGCCCTGAAACGATGCCTGGGGGTTTTCTCATATTACGCCCAGTGGGTCCCTAATTATGCGGACAAGGCCCGCCCACTCATCAAGTCCACAGTTTTTCCCTTGACGGCTGAGGCCCGCCAGGCCTTCAACCACATCAAGGCGGACATCGCCAAGGCTACGATGCATGCAGTCGACGAGACCCTCCCCTTTCAGGTGGAGAGCGATGCATCGGACGTAGCTCTGGCTGCCACCCTCAACCAGGCGGGCAGACCCGTGGCTTTCTTTTCCCTCCAAACCTCCGAAATCCGGCACTCCTCTGTCAAAAAGGAGGCCCAAGCCACTGTGGAAGCTGTGCGACATTGGAGGCATTACCTGGCCGGCAGGAGATTCACTCTTCTCACTGACCAACGGTCGGTTTCCTTCATGTTTAACAATACGCAGCGGGGCAAGATCAAAAATGACAAGATCTTGAGGTGTGGAATCGAGCTCTCCACCTATAACTATGAGATCTTGTATCGCCCGGGGAAGCTCAACGTGCCCCCAGAAGCCCTGTCCCGCGGTAAATGTGCCAGCGCACAAGTGGACCGACTCCGGGCCCTCCACAATGACTTCTGCCACCCGGGGGTCACCCATTTCTTCCATTTTGTCAAGGCCCCAACCTGCCCTACTCCATTGAGGAGGTCAGGAGCGTAACCAGAGACTGCCAAGTCTGCGCAGAGTGCAAGCCGCACTTCTACCGGCCAGATAGAGCACACGGGTGAAGGCCTCCCGCCCCTTTGAACGCCTCAGCATGAACTTCAAAGGGCCCCTCCCCTCCACCGACCGCAACGTGTACTTCCTCAACGTGATTGACGAGTACTCCCGGTTCCCTTTTGCCATCCCATGTCCCGACATGACTTCTGCCACGGTCATCAAGGCCCTGCACAGCATCCTCACCCTGTTCGGTTTCCCCACCTACATCCATAGCGATCGGGAATCCTCTTTCATGAGTGATGAACTGCGTCAGTTCCTGCTCAGCAAGGGCATCGCCTCGAGCAGGACGACCAGCTACAACCCCCGGGGAAACGGGCAGGTGGAGAGGAAGAACGGGACGGTCTGGAAGGCCGGCCTGCTGGCCCTTCGGTCTAGAAATCTCCCGGTCTCCCGCTGGCAGGAGGTCCTCCCCGACGCGCTCCACTCCATCCGGTCGCTGCTGTGCACCGCTACTAATGAGATCCCTCACGAACGTGTGTTTGCCATCCCTAGGAAGTCCACCTCCGGGGTCTCGCTTCCGGAGGAGGACGGGTCCAGGAACTGTCAGCCAAGTCGGGAGCATGTGCAGAGCCATAAATTGGATCCTTTGGTTGAAAAAATCCACCTCCTCCATGCAAACCCGCAAAACGCCTACGTGGCACACCGCGACGGGCGACAGGACACAGTCTCCCTCCGGGACGTGGCACCCGCTGGTCCCCACCCACAACCCCCGACCTGACACCGCTCCCCCCCCCCGTTGCCTCATTCACCCCTGCACCACCCACCCTCCCACCATCGAACCTCACCGCAGCCCCCACCCCAGCAGTATGCGTCCCCCTCACTGGATCCACTAAGGGGTGATGGAGGCTCAGGTGACCACATCGGCGCCCACACCACCACCAGGACTGAGGCGATCGCAGCGGAGGGTCAGAGCCCCCAACAGACTCAATCTGTAATGTTTTCTTCATCCCCACCGGACTTTTTTTTAAACAGGGGGTGAATGTGGTAAACACCATTGGTAACACATTGCATGTATTCCGGTACTGCCACTATATTACAGGTACCACAGTAAATCCTAGCCTGCTGGCTCCTCCCAGCAGGCGGTGTCTAAAAGTGTATGCTCTCCTGCGCTGCTCCCATTCTGGTTCAAGCTGCAGGAGGCACAACATCTTGTGCAATAAAGCCTCGATTGTTTCACCATTCTCGTCTCGTGGTAATTGATAGTGCATCACTCAGCTCCCGCTCTTTTTAAATCTCAGCACTGACTCTCAGCTCCCAGTCTTTTTCAATCTTCGGTCTGACTTTCAGCTCCCGCTCTTTTTAAATCTCCGCCCTGACTCTCAGCTCCCGCTCTTTTTAAATCTCTGCACTGACTCTCAGCTCCCGCTCTTTTTAAATCTCAGCTCGGCCAGTCTCAGAAGTGGAGGTCCACATGCGGCAACCAAGTGAGCTCCCAATGCAAAATGAAGTTCCTATAGCAAGTAAGTCACGCCCCTCCCACAGACCACTCTTTCTCAAGCTCTCACCATGTCTTTTGTCTTACAAGAGCACCATCAGACGAGGCTGTGTCATCTGGGCTACCTCATGCTCAGCAACATCCCCAGCACACCCCGGAGCACCAGCCCGGGGAAGACATCGACTTGTCATCACTGCTAAACTGTGGTGAACCACTGTACACCTGTATTAGGTGATGTAAGGTAGGACAGGTTCGCCGGTAGCCCCTACCTGCTGGCTCCGCCCAGGAGAAGGAGTGTAAATATGCGTGTCCTCCATTCAGCTGCTGTGGGAGGCCACACATCTTACTGCAATAAAGCCACAGTTGTACCCAATCTGAGTCTTTGTACAATTGATCGTGCATCATTTTATTGCTCTAAGATTTTCTACAAGATGGACATCTGAATCAAACCAGATTGCCTGCAGCTGGATCCGCAATCAAGCGACGCCAGAAAGGACTTTAATCACTGGCCAGCCTGCTTCGAGGCCTATATCAACTCAGCAACCACCCCTCTGACGGAGGCTCAGAAGATACAGGTCCTGTACTCCAGATTGAGCTCAAGCGTGTTTCCGCTGATTCAGGACGCCCCGACCTACGTGGAAGCCATGGCACTCCTCAAAGAGAACTACGCGCAGAAAGCGAACACGCTCTTCGCCAGGCACGTACTCGCCACTCGCTCTCAACTCCCTGGTGAGTCCATTGAAGACTTCTGGCGGGCCCTAATGCCACTCGTCCAGGACTGTGACTGTCGGGCCTTTACGGCCACCGAACATTCTGATCTCCTCATGCGCGATGCTTTTGTAACGGGGATTGGGTCGGACCTCATTCGCCAAAGCCTGCTTGAAGGGGCCAAGCTTGACCTGACGGAGACTAAAAAACTAGCGCTTTCCATGACGGTCGCCTCACGTAATGTTCAGGCCTACCCCTCCAACCGCGCGGCATACCCACCTACCCCACCAGCCACGCGGCCCACCACTCCTATCCCTCCTGAATCCCGCAAACGGCCGCACCAGCTGGGGCCTTCCCCAGCCAATCCGCACACCCCGGGGGTCCCCGATGTTACTTCTGCGGCCAGCAGAAGCACCCTCGCCAATGCTGCCCGGCTCACACTGCCATTTGCAAGGCTTGCACCAAAAAGGGCCACTTCGCCACAGTGTGCCAAGCCCGCGCGGTCGCCGCTATCGCCCCCTCCCCCCTGACACACACACAATGGGCACCGCCATCTTCACCCCCCGGACCACGCGCTGCCAGGGGACGCCGCCATCTTCACCTCCCGGGGCCACGCGCGGCCAGTGAGCGCCACTATCTCCCCCCCTCAGTCCACGTGCGGCCCATGTTTGCCACCACCTTGTTCAGCTCCAGCAACGTGCGGCCCGTGGGCGCCGCCATCTTGTTCAGCTCCAGCAACGTGCGGCCCATGGGCGCCGCCATTTTGTCCCCTGCAGGGTCTTCAGTCGCCGCCATCTTGTCTTCCCCACGGGGCATGGACGCCGACGACATTCCACGACCTGGGCCTTCCACGCTCTCCGTCTTCTGACACCAGTGATGATCAACCGCAGCTCGCCTCGATGACGGTAGACCAGTCTCGTCCACAAAACCTGGCCACCGATTTGACTAGGGTGAAAATCAACGGCCATGCGACCTCTTGCCTGCTGGACTCTGGGAGCACCGAAAGCTTCATCCACCCGGATACGGTTAGGCGCTGCTCCCTCGCGGTCCACCCCGCCAATCAAAGGATCTCCTTGGCCTCCAGATCCCATTCCGTGGTGATCCGAGGGTTCTGCACGGTCACTCTCATGGTCCAGTGCGTAGAATTCAGCGGTTTCCGCCTCTACGTCCTTCCTAACCTCTGTGCTGCACTATTGCCAGGCCTGGATTTTCAGTGCAATCTCCAGAGCCTCACCCTCAAATTCGGCGGGCCACCCCTCACTGTGTGCGGTCTCGTGACCCTAAAAGTCGCCGCCCCCTCCCTCTTTGCCAATCTAACTTCGGATTGGAAACCCGTCGCCACCAGGAGTAGACGGTACAGCACCCATGACAAGACCTTCATCAGGTCTGAAGTCCAGCGGCTGCTTCGGGAAGGCATCATCGAGCCCAGCAACAGCCCCTGGAGAGCCCAAGTGGTAGTAGTTAAAACTGGGGAGAAGCATAGAATGGTCGTGGACTATAGCCCGACCATCAATCGGTACACGCAGCTCGACGCGTACCCCCTCCCACGCATATCTGATATGGTCAATCAGATTGCGCAGTACCGGGTCTTCTCAACGATTGACCTAAAATCCGCCTACCACCAGCTCCCCATCCGTAAATCGGACCATCCATACACGGCCTTCGAGGCGGACGGTCGTCTCTATCACTTTCTTAGGGTTCCCTTTGGCGTCACTAACGGGGTCTCGGTCTTCCAAAGGGAGGTGGATCGAATGGTCAACCGGTACGGTTTGCTGGCCTTGTTTCCGTACCTAGGCAATGTCACCATCTGCGGCCATGATCAGCAGGACCACGATGCCAACCTTGCTAAATTCCTCGGCACCGCCACTCTCCTCAACCTTACTTATAATAAGAAGTGGGTGTTCAGCACGACCCGCTTAGCCATCCTCAGCTATGTGGTCCAGAACGGAGTTCTGCGGCCCGATCCCGACCGCATACGCCCCTCATGGAGCTTCCCATCCCCCACTGCCCCAAGGCCCTCAAACGTTGCCTGGGGTTCTTTTCGTACTACGCCCAGTGGGTCCCAAACTACGCGTACAAGGCCCGCCCACTCATACAGTCCACCCAGTTTCCCCTTACGGCCGAGGCAACACAGGCCTTCACCCGTATCAGAGCAGACATAGCCAAGGTCGGGATGCACACAGTAGACGAGACACTGCCCTTCCAAGTAGAAAGCGACGCATCAGACGTTGCCCTTGCCGCCACCCTCAACCAGGCAGGCAGACCCGTGGCATTCTTTTTCTGCACCCTTCATGCCTCAGAAATTCGGCACTCGTCCGTCGAAAAAGAGGCCCAAGCTATCGTTGAAGCTGTGCGGCATTGGAGGCATTACCTTGCCAGCAGGAGATTCACTCTCCTCACTGACCAACGGTTGGTAGCCTTCATGTTCAACAACACACAGCGGGGCAAGATCAGAAATGATAAAATCTTGCAGTGGAGAATCGAGCTCTCCACCTATAATTACGAGATCTTGCATCGCCCCGGCAAACTCAACGAGCCCCCAGACGCCCTATCCCGAGGTACATGTGCCAGCGCACAATTAGACCAACTCCGGCCCTACACGACAGCCTTTGTCACCCGGAGGTCATACGATTGTACCATCTTGTCAAGGCTCACAATCTGCCCTACTCCGTCGAGGAAGTACGGACAGTCACCAGGGATTGCCAGGTCTGTGCGGAGTGCAAGCCGCACTTCTACCGGCCAGACCGTGCGCGCCTGGTGAAGGCTTCCCGCCCCTTTGAACGCCTCAGCGTGGATTTGAAAAGGCCCCTCCCCTCCACCGACCGAAACACGTATATTCTCAGTGTGGTCGATGAGTACTCCAGGTTCCCCTTCGCCATCCCATGCCCCGATATGACATCTGCCACCGGCATCAAGGCCCTCAACACAATCTTCGCTCTGTTCAGTTTCCCCGCCTACATCCACAGTGACAGAGGATCCACATTCATGAGTGATGAGCTGCGTCAGTTCCTGCTTAGCAGGGGCATCGCCTCCAGCAGAACGACCAGCTACAACCCCCGGGGAAATGGGCAGGTAGAGAGGGAGAACGGGACGGTTTGGAGGGCCGTCCAGCTGGCCCTCCGGTCCAGGAACCTCCCAGCCTCTCGCTGGCAGGAGGTCCTCCCTGATGCACGACACTCCATCCAGTCACTACTGTGCACCGCTACGAATAACACACCCCATGAACGTCTCTTTACCTTCCCCAGGAAGTCCGCATCCGGGTGTCACTCCCGACTTGGCTCGCAGCTCCAGGACCGGTCCTGCCCCGTACGCACGTCCGACTCCACAAGGCGGACCCGTTGGTGGATAGGGTGCACTTGCTCCATGCCAACCCCCAGTATGCCTATGTGGCGTACCCCGACAGCTGCCAAGATACTGTCTCCCTCAGGGACCTGGCACCAGCAGGTTCCACCCATACACACTTCCTGGCACCATGCTCCCCTTCCCCGGCGCTTCCAACATTAACCCCACCAGGTCCATCCCTCCTTCCCCTGCCCACGCAAGAGGATGAAGAGGATTTTGGCACGCTCCCGGAGTCATCCAACATCAGGCCGGCACCGACGTTGCCAGCATCGACATCGCCGCCACCGTTACGTCGCTCCCAGCGGAACGTCAAGGCACCAGACCGGTTGAACCTCTAACTGGCACCGGACTTTCAAGAGGACATTTTTTTTTCTCACTTCCTTTTTAATAAAAACGCTGTACATAATTTTCAATACTGTATATAGTTCTACAACACCCCCGCCGAACTCAATTTTAACAAGGGGTGAATGTGGTGTACACCTGTATTAGGGGATGTAAGGTAGGACCTGTACTACAGGTTCACCGGTAGCCCATACCTGCTGGCTTCGCCCAGGAGGAGGAGTATAAATATGCGTGTCCTCCATTCAGCTGCCATTTCGTCAGCTGCAGCAGGAGGCCACGCATCTGACTGCAATAAAGCCACAGTTGTATCCAACCTGAGTCTTTGTACATTTGATCATGCATCACATACCTCCAATCTATACTATCGCAGAGGCAATCACATTAGTCGGGCTTTTAGTCACCTCCTGGTCTGCATTTCACAAATGCTGCAGCACATCAGGTGGAGGCAGGAATACCCGAGGCAGCGGGAGGGCAAAGGACTGCCCGATCCAAGGAAGCAGCAGTAGTCCGGACAGGTTATCGTGCTTCTGGGAAGTATCATCCCATGACTGGTACAAAAACAGACAGAGTCAGGATTTACACGAGGGGTTATCAGGGAGGAGGAAGTGAAGGAGACCATGGCGGTGCCTCCCGCAGGGGAGGAACTCCTCAGTGCTTCTGAATCCCCCCCCCCCCCCCCCCCCCGCCCCCCCGCCTGACACTGCCGCATCTGATGGGCAGTGGGCAGAACAGGGTGGCACCTCGTCACCTGTGATACCCGAAGGTTGGCCAGGTCTAAGCAGGTCCAGGCCCTCCAGAGGATGGCCACCAAAGGTACCTCAGGTCGGAGGGCAAGAAACGCCGCAGGCCCCCAGGATACCTGAACATCCCATCTGGGGTCACCTTCAGAGACAGAGGTGGCAGGGAACAGGGCCAGAACCCAGATAAGTGTGAGGAATTGACGAAGTGGTCCAGTGACCTCAATATAACAAGGAGTGAAACTACTGTTAAGAACCACCTGATGTTCACTTCTAAAATGTCCCTCTGCTTCCATCTAGTGGTCCTTTAATGCAAGTGATAGTTAAATAAATAAATCCATCTTTACCAACTGAATGTTAAAGTTCCTTGCCACTCCTGAAGCTATTTTAACAGCCAGGAGAATGGGCGATGTCAGATCAGATGCCTGTTATACAGCTTTCCAGTTTTCTGGAAATGAACCTCGTTCATACTGACGCCCAAAGTCAGAATGACCCCCCTTATCCAATCATAATAAAGTCCAAGTTGGAGTGAGACAACCCAAATTTCAGCGAGAAGATCATCACAGGTTTCGGGAATTCAGGTGGGAATTGGATATACACCCGGTCCCACCTAGGATGCAAAATTCTATTCGGATTTGTTGGGGCATAATCTCCATTCATCCCAAATATGATTCCTGATGCTGGTGGGACTGAGGAGAATCCAAATCTGGAATTGCCTTGGCCTCAGCTTCTGTAACACCCAGAAATCTGAACATTGACATCCACTCAGAAAATTGGATCTACTTGAGATCAACATCTCAGCAACATATTTCTTTTTGTCTCTTTAGAAAGCGACCAATTGGTCGGTTGTAAACCATTCTCAATGCTGCTGGCATAGGCTGGGGAGGCAGTGGCGTAGTGGTACTGTTGCTGGACAGGTAACCTAGAGTCATGCTCCGGGGACCCAGGTTCACATCCCTCCATGGCAGATGGTGAAACTTGAATTACATTTTTAAAATCTGGAATTAAAAGTCTAAAGGAACCCATAAAATGGTTGTGGTAAAAACCCAGCTGGTTCACTAATGTCCTTTAGGGAAGGAAATCTGTTGTGCTTACCTGGTCGGACCTACATGTGACTCCAGGTCCACAGCAATGTGGTGGACTCTTAAATGCTGGCCTAGCCAGTGATGCCCACATGAACAATTTTTTTTAAAGTAGTAACTGGATATCATTGCATTATTCCTCCCACGTAAGTTGTAACAATTGCAGCAGCTATTATAATGAGTGTCTTTGCCTGATGGCAAATAATCTAGTTGAATAATCGAGTAATTATCACACAACAATAATTGCTGATTCATCATTAATGGCAACCTTGAGGGGCAGCAGGGTGGCGCAGTGGTTAGCACCTGGGTTCGATCCCTGTCCATGTGGAGTTTGCACATTCTCCCCGTGTCTGCGTCGTACTCACCCCCACAACCCAAAGATGTGCAGAGTAGGTGGATTGACCACGGTAAATTGCCCCTTAATTGGGAAAAGTAAAATAAAAGTTAATGGCAACCTCAGCGTCATGATGTTGGTGCCTTGCTTCCCACAGAAGTAAAACATATTTATTAGTAAGTGATTGTTGAAAATAAATCTTGTCGTGTTGTCATGTGAGAGTACCTTTAAGAAATGGGTGTTTAAGAAATGTACCTTTAAGAAATGGGTGATTAAGAAATGTACCTTTAAGAAATGGGTGTTTAAGAAATGTACCTTTAAGAAATGGGTGTTTACTACTGCAGTGATGTCAGAGAGTGGGTGGAGCTGGGCTGTCTGTCAGCTTTTTATTTTCGTTTTAGGCTGTTTGCTGCAGGGTGTGTTTTAGTTTTGTTTTCAGTGTTGGAGCTGAAGCCAGACCAAGCAGGTGTACTGTTGATCTCCCTGCCATCAAAAGACTATCTCTTGATCATTTGATGAATTTAGAATTATAAATGTTCTCAGTAGTGAATGTAAACCTAATGTGCTTCTGTTGAAAGGTGTTTCTTCTGGATGTTGTTTGGGAAGTTATCAAGGATTACTTAATATTGTATTCTTTGGGGTTGTATTTGAATTAATGGTTGCTAAGATGTTCACTGTATGTTTTAAAAAGGTTAACTTGAGTTCATAGAATAAACATTGTTTTGCTTTAAAAAATACTTTTCCATTTCTGCTGTACCACACCTGTAGAGTGGGCCGTGTGCTCCCCATACCACAATCTATTAAAAGTTGTGGGTCAGGTGAACGCCATGATACACTTTGGGTTCTCTAAACCCTGGCCCATAACAGTGTGCTGCTCCATAGCTTTCAGTGGGAGAGGGTGGAAAGATGAGAAGTGCTTTGTTTGTCACCATGAGGAATTTAACCAAATAGACAGAGAGAAACTATTTCGACTTGCACGAGGATCAGTAGCTAAAGGCCTAAATTTAAGATAATCCGCAAAAATAAAAAGGCCAGGAGGATATAAGAATAATTATTTTTATGCAGCAAGATATTACAATCTGGAATGCATTTCTGGAAAGGTTGGTGAACATAGGTACAATAGACACTTACAAATGTGCACTGGTAGATATTTATAGTGCTATGGAGAAAAAGAAGAAGAGTGGGACTAACTGGATAATTCTTTCCATGAGCCGGGATTGGTACTACTGACTGAATTGTTTCCTTTGGTGCTGCATAATTCTAAGATTCCACAAAACTGTCCAATTCAATATGCATCATGTTTCTGCAGTTATCATTAACTTTTCTGTGGGCACGGATCTCATTCTCTCTATGTTAACCATAGTAATCAGTTGTCTATGATTAAAAACAATTTTTTGTTAACCCACTGGAGGGGTGATTTTATTACTGGTAAATTGTGCCGTTAGCAGCAAACGAACATCACCAGCTATTCATTACATTTGCTCTTGTCCACAGACTTTCTAGCGACCTTTGCACTGGAAGTTGATGTCGGCCAACCATCCAAAAGCTGCAGCACCCTCTACAGGGCATCTGGGACCTGTGTGAACAGGACAAGCCACTGTGTCGCTCCTTAACCAATCAGATTGATGAATGAGAAGCACAGTGGCTAAACCAAGAGAAAGGAATTTAAAAATTAGATTGAGTGAGAGATAAAAGAAGCTAAAAGGAAAGCATTTTAAAAGTTTCAGGCCATGATTTTGTGCCTGCAATTGCCGCGCGTGCAAATGGCAACATGGGTACAAAAGCCCACGAGAGGCCAACAACGAGATTGTCACCAGCGAGATATTGTGGTGTGATCGTCCCCACCATTGATGTAATAATGTTCCCGCCCAGGAAGGTCATGAGCCTCATTTAAATACATTCTTATCTTATTAGTGGGCTTCCCCGCCATATCTTTCCCCCAACATAGTGATGTCTCCCTCACCAACTTGACGTAAAGGCAGTGTCAGGTTGCAGTGCCAAAGGGCAGTGCCAGGCGTTCCTCTGGGAAGCTCCAAGAGGAGGGCATTCCTGTGTGCATGCGGGGTGAGATTCCCCGAGCACATGAGGGAGATTGCTGTAGGGGAGGGTCCCTGTGTGTGTGACGGGGGTGGGTGGTCTTTGTGTCCATGGAGAGATGGGGGTTTCTTTGTTTTGTTTTAAGCAGAGATCAGGGCGCCTTTAAAAAAAGGGAGCCTGATCTCTGGAAAGTGAATGTTGCCAGTCCTTCAGACCCCAGCAGCATGATGGCATGAGGCATGCCTCCAGGATTTTGTTTCCTCTCGGCGCTGGACAATATGGCGAGAAACGTCAGCTGTGCAGCCAACGCGTTGCACATCGTTTAACTCCAGCACTTCGAAGAAAAAATGGAAAATTACGCTCGTAGTTGTTTTTAAATCATCAACAATAATTGAAGTCAGAAGGACTGAGACGGATAAAACCAATTTTTAAAATTTTTCAAAAAGCATAGAGGCTGCTTTTAAATAAATAATAAATAATCTTTATTGTGACAAGTCGGCTTACATTAACACTGCAATAAAGAACAGCACGGTGACGCAGTGGGTTAGCTCTGCGGCTCCGAGGTCTCAGGTTCGATCCCGGCTCTGGGTCACTGTCCGTGTGGAGTTTGCACATTCTCCCCGTGTTTGCATGGGTTTCGCCCCCAGAACCCAAAAATGTGCAGAGTAGGTGGATTGGCCACGCTAAATTGCCCCTTAAAAAGAAAAAATGAATTGGGTACTCTAAATTAAAAAAAAACACTGCAATGAAGTTACTGAGAAAAGCCCCGAGTCGCCACATTCCGGCGCCTGTTCAGGTACATGGAGGGAGAATTCAGAATGTCCAATTCACCTAACAAGCACATCTTTCGGGACTTGTGGGAGGAAACCGGAGCACCCGGAGGAAACCCACACAGACGCAGGGAGAGCATGCATACTCCGCACAGAGAGTGACCCAAGCCTGGAATCGAACCTGGGACCCTGGAGCTGTGAAGCAACAGTGCTAACCACTATGCTGCCATGCCACCTGCCCACGCCCCCTTTTCAGAATTAAAGACTTATTCCAGTATTATGAGAATAATTACACTGGAATGGACAAGCGCTAACTTTTTCTCATGAATTTATTTTACATCTACAAGTTAAGAGGGACCTCACACTGTTCAATATGCGTCAATGATGAATCCTTCACTGAAATACCACTATTGCCTAACCTTTAGAGGAGCAAAGTATCTCATACACAGCTTCCTGTACTTAACGATGAAATCACTAGAATTATATAGCCATAGCGGTTTACAGAATGGAAACAGGACCTTCAGCCCAACGTACCCATGCCACCCAATTTTTACCACTAAGCTAGTCCCAATTGCCTGCATTTGGCCCATATCCCTCGATACCCATCTTACCCATATAACTGTCTAAATGCATTTTAAAAGACAAAATTGTACCCACCTCTACTACTATCTGATTGCCTCATAAATAAATGATGATAGCCTTGTTGTTATTTCTACTGCAACATTTGATCCAATGCATGACTTGCAATCAATGCAAACAAACAGATCCTCAACTCCAAAGCATGGACAGCACTTTCGCCATTAAATAAACTCATCCAAACATTTGACGACAGTTCTATTATTTATGATGATTATCTTCATAAACTGAAAAATATTGTGCTCACACTTAATTTTATAAGCTATTTCCACTTCTTCTTTAGAGCTGGAAAGTTACTTTCATATTCCCAGTCTGCAACTGGACAGTTGAGCTGCCATTTCCAAATAGGCATTGGGGCAATTCCTCTAATTACCCAACCCAATGCTGATCGGAGTTTATTGTAATAAATCAAAGTGAGGTAGACCAGATTAAGAATGGCAGAAACTCCTGATGTTCATCCCTCATACAGTAAGGAAAACTTAGAATGAAATAAAAGAGGCTTGCTTATTTCCAGCATCAATAGATACGAGTGGAAGTCTATTACTTTGGAGCCTGAAGACTGGAGGAGGTTTATGTTGTGATTGTTTAATACACAACAGGAAAATTAGAATGTTTTTATTTTCCTCTTCTAACTAGAAAGAAATCCCATCTTCGCTGGGAGTCTGCGAGATTATCAACATCCTGAGGGTTACCATTGACCAGAAACTGAACTGGACTAGTCATATAAATACTGTGGCTACAACAGCAGGTCAGAGGCTAAAAATCCTACAGTGAACAATTCACCTCCTGACTCCCCAAAGCCTGTCCACCATCTTTAGGGCACAATTCAGGAGTGTAATGAAATACTCTCCACTTGCCTGTATATGTGCAGCTCCAACACCACTGAAGAAGCTTGACACCATCTAGGACAAAGCAGTCTGCTGATTGGCATCCCATCCACAAACATTCACTTCTTCTACCACCGACGCACAGTAGCAGCAATATGTACCATCTACAAGGTGCACTGCAAAAACTCACCAAGCCTCCTTTGACAGCACCTTCCAAACCCATGGCCACTATCATCTAGAAAGACAAGGAAAGCAGGTACCTGGGAACCCCACCACCTGGACGTTCCCCTCCAAGTCACTCACCATCCTGACTTGGAAATATATCATCTTCCCTTCACTGTCACTGGGTCAAAATCCTGCAACTCCCTCCCTAACAGCACTGTGGTTGCACTTACATCTCATGGACTGCAGCAGTTCAAGAAGGCAGCTCACCATCACCTTCTCAAGGGCAATTAGGGATGAGCAATTAAAGCAGTTCAAGAAGGCAGCTCACCATCACCTTCTCAAGGGCAATTAGGGATGAGCAATTAAAGCCGGAGACACCGACATCCCATGAATAAGTAAGAAAAAAGACTGCTGGGACTTTTACAGCCCTGACCAGAATAGGAGATCCTTAGTTAAAGTCAAGGGATTGGAAATCAGCATTCCCTTGTTCTGTGTAAGATCTTGAGAAACAGGCAACCACCAAGTAGATTAAAATAAACGGTTTATTAAAGTAGTAATGATGTACAGAGAATGAAATAAAGCCTATCATGTTGCAAGACTTCAAACTCCTAACTAACTGGAAATCCGGTGCTCAGCCTCAGGGTTCACACGCTCCAGCCCAATCAACCAAACAGCTCACATGACAATGTGGGGACTTGCCCTCTTAAAGGGGAACACTACCACACCCCTCCCCATTCAAGTTCCTGATGAACACATTTCAATAAAATGGAACTATTTACAATAATATGCAATATAGGTATCCCAATACAGTCTATTGTAAGGTAAGTCCGTCCAGGGACTTCTTGATTCTTTGAGAGCATCATAATTCACTAGCATGTGCTTCGGCAATAGAGGTAACATTGGTTTGAACCTCAATGAGTTGACTGTCAATTTGTGAAGGTGCATCCGTGTAGATATATTCCCCTGTTCCCCCTGGAACTTCACTGGACTCTTCCTCGGGGTAGCTTGCTGCAGCATTACATTCATTCATAGCAATATCATTGACAGGCATACTAAGGGCAGGCTGTGTCATTGGGTGCTGTGTGCTGTTTTCTTCTTCTCAAATGGTTCAGGTGTTTTTTTACCCTTTCTCCTTGGACATCTATTTCATATGACACTGGAGCTGTTTTGGCAACTCCAAACCTAGGATCCAATTTAGGCCAGTACCAAAATACTTTATATATAGCAAATCGTCCACCTCAAACATTCTTTCAGTTTTTTTCATGGCGTGTTGCTTCTTCTGTGCATTCTGTGCCTCCATCATCCCCCAAAATTGGGAAATATCAGGTCCAACCGTGTTCTAATGTCCATTAGCAACTTGGCGGGTGTAACACCTCTGGTGGCATGAGGTGCTGTTCGATAGTTGAGCAGGAAACGGGCCAATCTGAGTTGCAGAGTGGCTGAGGACTGTTTCGTCATGGCAGCTTTGAATGGTTGGATTGCTCTCTCAGCCAGTCCATTTGAAGCAGGGTGGAGTTTGAATATGTTGAATGCTGTTGATTCTCAAGAAATGTTGGAACTCTTCCCTCGTGAAAGCAGTTCCAATTTCTGAGACCAGCACCTCGGCCAACCCATGGGTAGCAATGATCGCAACTTTCCACCATTGCTGATGAGGTCCTGGACTTTATTTTGTTTCTTTCCAACCAGTTTAAGTGAGCATCTGCGATGAACAAGAACATGGATCCCATAAATGGGCCCACGAAATCGATGTGTGGTCGCACCCATGGTCAATCTGGCCACTCCCAAGGGTGAAACATTAGGGCCACAGATGGCAAGTTTGGCTGCATTTGACATTGGTCACATTGTTTGGCCAAATTCTCTAAATTGATATCCATCTTGGGCATCCGCACGTAACTGCGTGCGAGCATCTTTAACTTTGTCATCCCAGGATGAGTGCAGTGTAGCTCTTGTACTAATAGCTTTCTAGTGGGAGTGGGAACAACCACCATTGTTCCACATAATGAAACGGCATCATCATAACTTAGCTCATCTTTTCTTATCTGTAAGAGTCATAACCACTCAGACCTGTTATCATAATGTCAGCCGTGAAGGACCATGTGCTTAACTCGAGATAATAAGGGGTCCTTTTGTATCCAAAGCTTGACCTGTTGTGATGACACTGGCAATGTATCAAGACAGTGTAAAGAACTGGCATCCTCTTTACTCCATGGATTGTTTCAGACAGGATATTGGGGCCACTGATAAAACTTCACTAAAGTCCACTATGTAATCTGCTGACCACGCATCTCGTACGTCTCAAAAACATGGGCAAGTTAGTTAGCCTAAATCCCATCATGCCTTGTGGCCACTGCTTGTAGCTAGAGTTTACATGATTATCACTGCTGTGTCCTAAAATACAGGTTGAATGGTTCAAATGATTACTGGGTATACTTTCTATAATTAATCTCAATCCTTAATAAACTAACTTATGTAGAACTACTCTAGTGGCATCCTAACTTTCCGTTTTAAGAGGTCTCATCTCTGGACACCCCTTCACCTCCTTTCGGCACTTTCCATAGCCTGAGCAACATTTAATGCCGTCTTTAAGGTAATCTCTGCCTCCGCTAACAATTTCTTTTGTAATAATAATTACTTATTGTCACAAGTAGGCTTCAATGAAGTTACTGTGAAAAGCCCCTCGTTTCCACATTCCAGCGCCTGTTCGGGGAGGCCGGTACGGGAATATAACCCGCGCAGCTGGCATTGTTCTGCATTGCAAGCCAACTATTTAGTCCACTGTGCTAAACCAGCCCCATGGCTGTGTCTTTAACACCACTAACCAGCCAATCTCTCAACATGTTGTTGAGTGCAGACCCAAGCTCACATTGTTCAGCCGTTTGTTATAGGTGTTCCACGAACGTCGCTATCATCTCCCCTGGGGCCCTTGTCGTCAAATTAAATTCATATTGTTGAATTATCATTGAGCGCTTCGGGTAATACTGTTTTTTGACTAATTCCACAAAAATTCCTCAAAGGTTTAGGAATTGAGGCACCTGAAGAAGTCAGAGTCCTAATCAGATTGTAGGTCGGAGCTCTGCGGCCATTAATAGGATTACTCCTTGATTTAATTAGTCTTCGGAAAATAGTGCAGGAGTTCGACACATTGCACCCATTGCTACGACTTAGATCAAATGTTTCTAGCTAACCGTAAAGGGCCATTTTGACACTCACAGATTGATGAACTCATTTGCTTCAAAGGAAAGATATTCACTCAAGGCCTGCTCTCCCGATTCCTGTAATAGTAGGAAGGCACTCCAGCTGATCCTCATCGCCAATGTAATATCCTGTTAGATGGGTGACTAGCAAGTAGATTAGCGAATAATTGGTTCATTAAGGTAAGTAACTATATACAGAGAGTGAGACAAAGGCTACCATATTTCAGGACTCCAAACCTCTAACTAACAGGAAAACCCACACTCAACCTCAGGGTTCACGGACTCTGGCCCACTTCACCGGGGTAAATTTGTGTCTGATAGGGGATGCACTATTGTTTACTGTTTAATGTTTATTTGTTTATTTATGCACTTTTGTTCTTGTTCTTTTATTATTTGTGTAAGGGGGGGGGGTTCTATTTTTCTGTTGTGATTATCTGTGAAAATTTTTGAATAAAAATTATCTTTAAAAAAAAGAATTATAAGAAAGCAGTGTGACAATTGATGCACGATCAATTGCACAAAGACTTGAGTTGGGTACAATTGAGGCTTTATTCCTCTAAGATGTGTGGCCTCCAACAGCAGCTGGCGAAGTGGCTGCAACATGGAGGACACACATATTTATAATCCGCCTACTGGGCGGAGCCAGCAGGCAGGGACTACCAACGTACCTGTAGTACAGGTCCTATCATACATCACCTAATAGAGGTGCAACAGTGGTTTACCACATTCACCCCCTGTTAAAATTGAGTCCGGCGGGGGTGGTGGAGAACTATATACAACAAATGGTTTTCTTTTTACATTTACATTTACAATTTAGATAGAGAGGAAAAAAATGTCTTTTGAAGTCCAGTGCGCCAGTTAGAGGTTTAACCAGGTCCGGGGCCTTGATGTGCTGCTGGGAGCGACGTAGTGGTGGCGGCAATGCCGATGCTGGTCTGATGTCCGGAGCCTCTGGGAGCGAGCCAAAATCCTCTTCATCCTCGGGCTTGGGCAGCGGAAGGACGGATGGTCCCGGGGGGTTGCTGCTGGGAGCGCCGGGGGAGGGGAGGGTGGTGCTGGGCCAGGGGGGTGCGGGGGGGGGGGTGTGACCTGCTGGTGCCAGGTCCCTGAGGGAGACAGTATCCTGGCGGTGTCGGGGTACGCCACATAGGCATACTGGGGGTTTGCATGGAGCAATTGCACCCTTTCCACCAACGGGTCCGCCTTGTGGATTCGGACATACCTACGGAGCAGGACGGGCCCTGGAGCTGCGAGCCAAGTCGGGAGCGACACCCCGGATGTGGACTTCCTGGGGAGGCAAAAAGACGTTCATGGGGTGCGTTGTTAGTGGCGATGCACAGTAGTGACCGAATGGTGTGTAGTGCATCAGGGAGGACCTCCTGCCAGAGGGAGGCTGGGAGGTTCCTGGATCGTAGGGCCAGTTGGACGGCCCTCCATACCGTCCCATTCTCCCTCTCTACCTGTCCGTTTCCCCGGCGTTGTAGGTTGTCGTTCTGCTGGAGGCGATACCCCTGCTGTGCATGAACTGACGCAGCTCATCACTCATGAAGGAGGATCCCCTGACACTGTGGATGTAGGCGGGGAAACCGAACAGAGCGAAGATTGTGTTGAGGGCTTTGATGACGGTGGCAGACGTCATGTCGGGGCATGGGATAGCGAAGGGGAATCTGGAGTACTCATCAACCACACTGAGAAAATACGTGTTACCGTCAGCGGAGAGGAGGGGCCCTTTGAAATCCAAACTAATGCGCTGAAGGGGCGGGAGGCCTTCACCAGCCGGCCGGCAGAAGTGCGGCTTGCACTCCGTACAGACCTGGCAGTCCCTGGTGATTGCCCATACTTCCTCGACGGAGTAGGGCAGATACCGAGCCTTTATGAAATGGTACAACCGTGTGACTCCCGGGTGACAAAGACTGTCGTGCAGGGTCCGGAGTCGGTCTACCTGTGTGCTGGCATATGTACCTCGGGATAGGGCGTCTGGGGGCTCGTTGAGCTTGCCGGGGCGATACAAAATCTCGTAATTGTAGGTGGAGAGCTCGATCCTCCACCTCAAGATCTTATCATTCTTGATCTTGCCCCGCTGTGTGTTATTGAACATGAAGGCTACCGACCGTTGGTCAGTGAGGAGAGTGAATCTCCTGCCAGCCAGATAATGCCTCCAATGCCGCACAGCTTCAACGATAGCTTGGGCCTCTTTTTCGACGAATAAGTGCCGAATTTCTGAGGCATGAAGGGTGCGGGAAAAGAATGCCACGGGTCTGCCTGCCTGATTGAGGGTGGCGGCTAGGGCGATGCCTGATGTGTCGGCCTCTACTTGAAAGGGCAGTGTCTCGGCTACTGCGTGCATCCCAGCCTTGGCGATATCGGCTCTGATAAGGGCGAAGGCCTGTTGTGCCTCGGCCGTCAGGGGAAAATGGCTGGACTGTATGAGTGGGCGGGCCTTGTCCGCATAGTTTGGGACCCACTGAGCGTAGTACGAAAAGAACCCCAGGCAGTGTTTGAGGGCCTTGGGACAGTGGGGGAGGGGGAGCTCCATGAGGGTGCGCATGCGGTCGGGATCGGGCCCCAGAACCCCATTCTGGACTACAAAGCCGAGGATGGCTACGCGGGTCATGCTAAACACGCACTTCTCCTTGTTGTAGGTGAGGTTTAGGAGAGTGGCGGTGAGGAGAAATTTGGCAAGGTTGGTGTCGTGGTCCTGCTGATCGTGGCCGCAGATGGTGACGTTGTCTACATACGGAAAGGTGGCCTGCAAACCGTACCGGTCGACCATTCAGTCCATCTCCCTTTGGAAGACCGAGACCCCGTTGGTGACGCCGAAGGGGACCCTGAGGAAGTGATAGAGGCGACCGTCTGCCTCGAAGGCAGTGTATGGACGGTCCGATTTACGAATGGGGAGCTGGTGGTATCCCTTCACTGCAATCCACATCTTTGACTCTCACAGCTGCTCTTCTCCCCACAAAAGTAAAATATGGCAGATGCTGGCAATGTAAAATAAAAACTGAAAATACTGGAAATACTCAGCAGATTCGGCAGCATCTGTGGAAAAATAGAGTTAATCTTTCAGGTTGCTGACCTTTCAACAGTTTTTCTCAGTGATCGATAAATACTTCACATCTATTATGCTGGAATATCTTTTCATCTAGTTTTGACTGTGAACAGAGATGCATAAACAGAGCGAGAGGACTGGATTTTCTGATGGGCTTCAAGGCCCCAATTTCAGGACCATATGTGCGGCCTGAGTCCACGGCCGGGATTTTCCGAGTCCGCGTCGGCTCGGAGAATCGGAGATAACGCCGGGACGGCACGCAACGCTGGTCCAACTTTTGGACGTGATTCTCTGGAGACCGGAGAATTGCTGACAGCCGCGCGCGCGCAGTCGACGCAGTGCCAGTTGGGGGCCGATTAAAGAGGCTCCCGCGGCGATTCTCCGCGGTCGACCGGCCGAGTTCCCGCCGGTGTGGTTCTAACATGGTGCCACTCGGAGGGAGTTCGGACCCGCTGCCACGGTGGCCATCCTGGTGGGGAGCGGGGGAGATCAGACTCCGGGGTGGGGCCTACACGACGGCCAGGCCTGTGATCGGGGGCCACCGATCAGCAGGCGCGCGCAATCCGGGGGTTTCCTAACTTCTTCCGCGCTGGCCCACTGTGTGGCTGCGCCATGTTGCGCAAGCCTGGCGTGGAAGCGGCTGTGGTGTTGGGTGCTCTGAGGTACAGATGAACCAACACGGTTGCGATTGGTACAACGCAGTTTTATTCCAACTTGTTATTTACAGATCTGTCTTGGTACTCAGCACGTGGTGAGTGTGTGAGTGTCTTGTTAATCAGGTCCTGGCCTTGTCCTTGTCTCCAGATGGACTGTCCACCAGGTGTCGTGTTTCTTGTCTTATACTGTGTCTGCTCTTGTCTGTGATTGGCTGTCGTGTTATGTGTGCTAATTGGTCTGTTGGTCTATCTATCATGATGTGTGTGTTTGAATATCATGACAGCGGCCACCGCGTGCATTAGCGGACCCGCAGCCAGCAGTGCAGGGCCGCATATCGGCGCCGGCACTGCGTGCAGCACTTCGGCGCTGTGCTGGCCCCCTGTGGGCCATGGAATTGCTGGGCCAAGAGGACCGTTGACACCGGCGTGAAACACTCCGGTGTTTACGCCGGCATCAACACTTAGCCGCTGTGGTAAACCACTGTTGTACCTGTATTAGAGAATGTACGGTAGAACCTGCACTACAGGTTCGCCTGTGGCCCCTGCCTGCTGGCTCCACCCAGGAGGCGGGGTATAAATATGTGTCCTCCTGCTCGTAGCCATTTCGCCAGCTGCTGTGGGAAGCCACACATCTGATAGCAATAAAGCCTCAGTTTGGATTCAACTTTCGTCTTCAGTCAAATTGATCGTGCCTCAATTTATTGCGATCAGTTTCGAAGGATGGACCTCCGTATCAAACCGGATCACCTGCAGCTGGATCCGCACTCAAGCGATGCCAGAAAGGACTTCTAGCGCTGGCTAGCTTGCTTCAAAGCGTATATCAACGCGGCGCCGACCCCTGTTCCGGAGGCTCAGAAGATTCAGATCTTATATTCCAGGCTGAGCTCCAAAGTCTTCCCGCTGATCCAGGATGCGCCGAACTACGCCGAAGCCATGACTCGACTCAAGGACAATTACGAGCAGAAGACGAACACGCTCTTCGCCAGGCATGCGCTCGCCACTCGCTCTCAACTACCTGGTGAGTCCATAGAAGACTTCTGGAGGGCCCTAATCCCACTAGTCCGGGACTGTGAGTGCCTGGACGTTACAGCCAAGGAACACTCAGACCTCCTTATGCGGGATGCCTTTGTGACTGGAATTGGGTCAGATATCATATGCCAGCGGCTCCTGGAAAGGGCCACGCGTGACCTCGCAGAGACTAAAATGCTAGCGCTCTCCATGACGGTCGCCCTGCGCAACGTCCAGTCCTACGCCCCCAACCACGCGGCCCACCACTCCTACACTTCGTGGACACCACAGACAGCCGCCCCAGCGGGGGCGCTGCCCACCCAATCCGCCTGCGCTACACGCCAGCCAGCGAACCCCGGTGGGCCCCGATGCAATATTTGCAGCCAGCAAAAGCACCTCCGCCAACGCTGCCCGGCCCCGCTGCCCTTTGTAAAGCCTGCGGGAAGAAGGGCCACTTCGCCTTTGTGTGCCAGGCCTGTGGTGTTGGGTGTTCTGACACACAGATGAGCCAACACGGTTGTATATGGTACAACGCTATTTTATTTAAACTTACTATGTACAGTTTTGTCTTTGCACTCTGCACGTGGGGGTTCCCTGCTTGTGATGTTTTAACAGCTCTTCCTTGTTTCTTTGTCCCCAGACCTACTGACCACCAGGTGTCGTGCTCGTGCTTTTTATGTGGTTGGTGTTCTTGTCTGTGATTGGTTGTGGTGTTGTGTGCTCTGATTTGCCTGTTGGTGTGTCCATCATGATGTGTGTGTTTGAATATCATGACATCCCCCCTTTTTACAAAGATATGTGCCTACGTGGTAATAAATATGATCGTGTCGTGAGTGCATCTAAGAGTGTGTGTGTGTCGTGTGCAGCATGTGCATATGACGGAACTATGTACATGGGGCGATGTCGGGTGCGTCACATGAACCAAGTTGTACCATAACATAACATAAATGCGAGCGAGAGAAGAAGGAAAAAAAAACTTGAACAGTTGTCCAGTCAGACGACATCTGGAACGATAAACAACAACAGGTTATCATGTAAAATTGTGCAACTTGTTAAACATATGAACGGTATTATAAGTCCAGTCTAATGGGCTTGCGACGAGTTCGGGTTGATCGCCTCAAGGGTGGATCAAGAACCACCGGCTGCTGTGCAGGCATGGCCATGGGTGGCGATGGAAAGGGCGTGATGTGCGGCAGCTCCACAAAGTCATCCTCGGAAGCCTGTTGAGGATCTGGCGTGTGTGTACTGTGTGGCTGTGAGCGTGGAAGTCGGCGAAGGGCGCGCCGATTGCGGCGACGCACTGAACCATCCGGCATGCGAACCAGGAACGAGCAGGGAGCCACTTGTCGGAGGACTTCGGCCAGTGCTGACCAGCCACCATACGGTTGATGGACGCGTACTTTGTCTCCGGAGGACAGGGGGGGCAGGTCCGTCGCTCGTGTGTCGTACCGACTTTTCTGGCGATCACGCTGCAGTTGCATGTTCCGAAGAACCGTCTCATGGTCTGTTGTTGGTGCCAGGATGGAAGGTACCGTCGTCCTGAGGGAGCGACCCATTAGTAGCTGCGCTGGCGAGAGACCCGTGGATAGCGGGGCCGATCGATAGGCCAGCAAGGCAAGGTTAAAGTCCGATCCGGCAGCAGCCGCCTTGCACAGGAGCCGCTTGGCGATGTGGACACCCTTTTCAGCCTTCCCGTTCGATTGTGGATGCAGAGGGCTGGATGTCACATGAGTGAAACCATATGCTGCGGCAAAGGACGACCATTCACGGCTGGCGAAACAGGGTCCATTGTCTGACATGACAGTCCTTGGAATGCCATAGCGAGCAAATGTTTCCTTGCAGGCCCCAATGACTGCGGACAACGTCAGATCATGGAGAGGCATGACTTCCGGGTAGTTTGAGAAGTAGTCTATAATAACGATGTAATCTCTGCCGAGCGCGTGAAATAGGTCAACACCCACCTTCGCCCAGGGGGACGTCACCATCTCGTGTGGTAGAAGTGTTTCCGGAGGTTGCGCCGGCTGAAACCTCTGACAGGTTGTGCAGTTGAGCACCATGTTGGCTATGTCTTCATTAATACCCGGCCAATATACCGCCTCCCGGGCCCTTCGTCTGCATTTTTCGACGCCCAAGTGGCCTTCGTGTAGTTGATGAAGAATCATCTGGCGCACGCTGTGCGGAATAACGATCCTGTGTGATTTCATAAGGACCCCGTCTATGTTGGTAAGATCATCTCGCACATTATAAAACTGGGGGCACTGCCCTTTGAGCCACCCTTCCGTCATGTGGCGCATCACTCGCTGTAGAAGGGGGTCAGTCGCCGTCTCTGCGCGTATGTGGGCCAGACTAGGATCATCAGCTGGCAGATTTGCTGCTGTCAGAGTTACGTGTGCCTCAATTTGACGCACGAACCCCTCCGCATCTGGTGGTGTGCTCACTGCTCGGGAAAGAGTGTCCGCCACGATGAGCTCCTTCCCCGGAGTGTAGATCAGTTCGAAATCGTACCTCCTGAGTTTAAGTAAGATGCGCTGGAGGCGAGGAGTCATGTCGTTCAGGTCTTTGTTAATGATGTTGACCAGGGGGCGGTGGTCAGTTTCGACCGTAAATCGTGGCAGGCCATACACATAGTCGTGGAACTTGTCCAGTCCAGTTATCAAGCCCAGGCATTCTTTTTCGATTTGCGCGTAGCGCTGTTCGGTAGGGGTCATGGCTCGTGAGGCATATGCAACCGGGGCCCATGACGACGTGCTGTCTTTTTGCAGGAGTACCGCTCCAATACCAGATTGGCTGGCGTCTGTTGAGATCTTTGTAGGGCGAGTCGTGTCAAAGAAGGCCAGCACTGGTGCCGTGACCAGTTTGTGCTTGAGCTCCTCCCATTCCCGCTGATGCGATTGGTGCCAGTTGAATTCTGTCGATTTTTTTACGAGATGGCGCATATTTGTTGTATGAGAAGCCAGGTTGGGAATGAACTTCCCAAGGAAGTTGACCATGCCCAGGAATCTTAAGACAGCCTTCTTGTCAGCCGGTCGTGGCATGGCTGTGATGGCGCTAACCTTGTCTGCATCGGGACGGACCCCTGACCTTGAGATGTGGTCCCCGAGGAATTTCAGCTCCGTCTGGCCGAAGGCACACTTCGCACGGTTGAGACGCAGGCCATTTTGTCGTATGCGGGTGAAGACACGTCGTAGACGATGCATGTGTTCCTGCGGAGTGGTGGACCAAATGATGATATCGTCCACATATACACGTACCCCTTCGATGCCTTCCATCATCTGCTCCATAATGCGGTGGAAAACTTCAGATGCTGAAATGATGCCGAATGGCATCCGGTTGTAGCAGAATCTGCCAAAAGGGGTGTTGAATGTGCATAGTCTTCGGCTGGCCGGGTCCAGTTGGATCTGCCAGAATCCTTTGGACACATCCAATTTGGTGAATATTTTGGCTCGCGCCATCTCGCTGGTGAGGTCCTCTCGTTTCGGGATGGGATAGTGTTCCCGCATGATGTTGTTATTCAGATCTTTAGGATCTATACATATACGGAGCTCGCCAGAGGGCTTCTTTACACAGACCATGGAGCTGACCCATGGCGTGGGCTCCGTGACCCTGGATAGGACCCCTTGGTCCTGAAGAATCTGCAGTTGTGCCTTGAGGCGGTCTTTGAGTGGCGCAGGAACCCTGCGAGGTGCGTGAACGACAGGGATGGCGTCCGGTCTGAGTCGAATCTTGTACGTGTATGGCAATGTCCCCATGCCTTCAAAAACCTCCTGGTTGTGAGCAAGGAGGGAATGGAGATTTGCGTGGAACTCAGCATCCGGGAAGTCGGATATCTCATCTGGAGAGAGAGACATAATGCGCTGTACCAGGTGAAGGACCTTACACGCCTGTGCGCCCAGTAACGAGTCCTTTGATGAGCCGACAACTTCGAAGGGGAGTGTGGCCGTGTACATCTTGTGGGTCACCTGTAGCTGGCAAGATCCTATGGACGGGATGACGTTCCCGTTATAGTCAACCATCTTGAGCCGGGATGGCGTGATGGGTGGTTTGACCTTCATGGCCTGGACTGCAGAATATGCAATCAGGTTGGCGGATGCGCCGGTGTCCAGACGGCAGGCGACGCGCGATCGGTTGACCGTCAGGGTGGCACACCACTCATCGGCTGGATTGATGGCATTGACCTTGTTGACATCGATGACGGAAACGCGGAAGGCATCCTGGTCATCTGCATCACTTAACTGGAAGTCTTGATGCGTGGGCTGGACGGTCCTGACTTGTCTGCGAGATTGTCGAGGATGCGCCGGATCCATGGGTTGAGCCGAACGACAGTGGACTGCGTAGTGGCCCATCTTGCCACATCTGAGGCACTGTCGGTTTTTTGCAGGACATTGCCCTTTTAAATGTAGAGCTCCACAATTGCCGCACGTCATGACGTCACGGCGTTCGTTGCGCCACTGCGCATGCGCAGTGCGATCTTGCGGTGGGCGCGCCTGCGCAGTGCGTCCCTCGTTGTGGCCGTTATTTTTGGCGCGCACCTGCGCGGGAGACCGCGAAAAGCGCGGGAAGCGGCCGCTGTCGTCCGGGCCGTGGGTCGGGAAGTAATCGACGGCCTGGATGCGTTCGACGTCGTGGGCGGCCTGGCTTGCCGATTCGACGGCTGGGGCCCCCTCTGTGCCAACTCGGACGCCTGAAATTGGGCAAAACGGCAGGTAGCATTTTCGTGGAGGACACAGGCTTCCACAGCAGACGCTAAGGTGAGGCTTTTTATTTTAAGAAGCTGCTGGCGTAGGCCACTAGAGGCAACGCCAAAAACAATCTGGTCCCTGATCATGGACTCTGTGATGGTGCCGTAACCGCAGGACTGCGCTAGAATCCGGAGGTGCGTCAAGAAGGGTTGAAAAAGCTCCTCCTTACCTTGCAGGCGTTGCTGAAAGAGGTATCTTTCAAAACTTTCATTTACTTCAACTTGAAAGTGCTGGTCCAGCTTGAGGATGACCGTGTCATATTTGGACTGGTTTTCGCCCTCTTCGAACACCAGTGAGTTGAAGACGTCGGTGGCGTGCTGACCTGCGTAGAAGATGAGCATTGCCATCTTCGTTTCATCCGAGGCATTCTGTTTTTCGGTGGCACGGATGTACAGGTCAAATCGCTGCCTGAAGAGCTTCCAATTGGTACCTAGGTTCCCCGCGACCTGCAACGGCTGCGGTCCGTCGGTGTGGTCCATGTCCAGAATGGCAGGTTAGTAGGCAGGTATCGATCCACTCCTGTACCATGTGGTGTTGGGTGTTCTGACACACAGATGAGCCAACACGGTTGTATATGGTACAACGCTATTTTATTTAAACTTACTATGTACAGTTTTGTCTTTGCACTCTGCACGTGGGGGTTCCCTGCTTGTGATGTTTTAACAGCTCTTCCTTGTTTCTTTGTCCCCAGACCTACTGACCACCAGGTGTCGTGCTCGTGCTTTTTATGTGGTTGGTGTTCTTGTCTGTGATTGGTTGTGGTGTTGTGTGCTCTGATTTGCCTGTTGGTGTGTCCATCATGATGTGTGTGTTTGAATATCATGACAAGGCCCACTCAGTAGCCGCGATCGCCCCCACACCCCCAGTAACGGACAATGGGCGCCGCCATCTCCTCCTCCCCCACAGACCACGTGCGATCAGTGGCCGCCGCCATCTTCTGCTCCGCGCAACACGGGCGTTTCTGGGTGCCGCCATCTTGTCCCAACCCTGCAACGTGCGTTCCATGGGTGCCGCCATTTTGTAACCCGCAAAATCTCCAGGCGCCGCCATTTTGCCTACCCCTCAGCACATGGGCACCACCAGCGTTCCAGGACCTGAACTCAATGGCCGCACCATTACCTGACGACCAACCAAGGCTCGCCTCCATGTCACTCGACCAGTCTCGCCCACATAACCTGACCAACACATCCACCAGCACGAAAGTCAACGGCCATGTAACCTCTTGCCTGCTGGGCCTGCTGGGCTCCGGGAGCACCGAAAGCTGCATACACCCGGATACGGTAAGGGGCTGCTCCCTCACGATACACCCCACCAATCAAAAAATCTCCTTGGCCTCCGGATCCCATTGCGTAGCGATCCGGGGATAGTGTACGGTCACGCTCACTGTCCAGGATGTAGAATTCCACGGCTTCCGCCTCTACGTTCTTACTAACCTCTGCGCTGCACTAATCCTCGGCCTGGATTTCCAGTGTAACCTCCAGATCCTAACCCTGAAATTCGGCGGACCCTTACCACCCCTTACTGTGTGCGGCCTCGCGACCCTAAAGGTCGACCCACCTTCCCTATTCGCAAACCTAACCCCGGATTGCAAACCCGTCGCCACCAGGAGCAGACGGTACGGCACCCAGGTCAAGACCTTCATCAGGTCCGAAGTCCAGCGGCTGCTTCGGGAAGGCAGCATCGAGGCCAGCAACAGCCCCTGGAGAGCCCAAGTGGTAGTAGTTAAAACTGGGGAGAAACACCAAATGGTCGTGGACTACAGCCAGACCATCAACCGGTACACACAGCTCGACGTGTACCCCCTCCCACGCATATCTGATATGGTCAATCAGATTGCACAGTACCAGGTCTTCTCAACGGTAGACCTGAAATCCGCCTACCACCAGCTCCCCATCCGTAAATCGGACCGTCCATACACAGCCTTCGAGGCAGACGGCCGCCTATACCACTTGCTTCAGGTCCCCTTCGGCGTCACTAACGAGGTCTTGGTCTTCCAAAGGGAGAGTGACCGAATAGTCGACCGGTACAGTTTGTGGGCCACGTTTCCGTACCTAGACAATGTCACCATCTGCGGCCATGATCAGCAGGACCACGACGTCAACCTTGCTAAATTTCTCTGCACCGCTACTCTCCTAAACCTCACTTACAACAAGGAGAAGTGCATGTTCATCACGAACCGCTTAGTCATCCTGGGCTATGTGGTCCAGAATGGAGTTCTGGGGCCTGACCCCGACCACATGCGCCCCCTCATGGAGCTCCCCCTCCCCCACTGCCCCAAGGCCCTCAAACGATGCCTGGGGTTCTTTTCATATTACGCTCAGTGGGTCCCAAACTATGAGGACAAGACCCTCCCACTCATACAGTACACAAGTTTACCCTGACGGCCGAGGCACAACAGGCCTTCGCCCTTATCAGAGCTGATATTGCCAAGGCCACAATGCACGCAGTAGATGAAACACTGCCCTTCCAAGTAGAAAGCGACGCACCAGACGTCGCCCTTGCCGCCACCCTCAACCAGGCAGGCAGGCCCATGGCATTCTTTTCCCGCACCCTTCATGCCTCAGAAATTCGGCACTCATCCGTCGAAAATGAGGCCCAAACTATCGTTGAAGCTGTGCGGCATTGGAGGCATTATCTGGCTGGCAGGAGATTCACTCTCCTCACTGACCAACGGTCGGTAGCTTTCATGTTCAACAATACACAGCGGGGCAAGATCAAAAATGATAAAATCTTGCGGTGGAGAATCGAGTTCTCCACCTATAATTACGAGATTATGTATCGCCCTGGCAAACTCAACGAGCCCCCAGACGGCCTATCGCGAGGTACATGGGCCAGCGCACAGGTAGACCAACTCTGGACCCTGCACGACAGCCTTTGTCACCCAGGAGTCACACGGTTGGACCACTTCATTAAGGTACAAAATTTGCCCTACTCCGTTGAGGAAGTAAGGACAATCACCAGGGACTGCCAAGTCTGTGCGGAGTGCAAGCCGCACTTCTACCGGCCGGACCGCGCACGCCTGGTGAAGGCCTCAGCGTGGACTTCAAAGGCCCCCTCCCCTCCACCGATCGTCACACATATTTCCTCAGTGTGATCGACGAATACTCCCGGATCCCCTTCGCTATCCCATGCCCCAACATGACGTCTGTCACCGTCGTTAAAACCCACAATTCGATCTTCACTCTGTTCGATTTCACCACCTACATCCACAGTGACAGGGGATCCTCATTCATGAGTGATGAGCTGCGTCAGTTCCTGCTCAGCAGGGGTATCGCCTCCAGCAGAACGACAAGCTACAACTCTCGGGGAAACGGACAGGTAGAAAGGGAGAATGGGACGGTAGGGAGGGCCATCCAGCTGGCCCTACGGTCCAGAAACCTCCCGGCCTCCCGCGGGCAAGAGGTCCTCCCTGATGCACTACATTCCATTCGCTCATTACTCTGCACTGCTACTAACAGTACACCACATGAACATCTTTTTGCCTTCCCCAGGAAGTCCACATCTGGGGTGTGGCTCCCGACTTGGCTCACAGCTCCAGGAACCGTGCTTCTCCGTAAACATGTCCGACTCCACAAGGCGGACCCGTTAGTGGAGAGGGTACACTTGCTCCACGCAAACCCCCAGTACGCCTACGTGGCATTCCCCGATGGCCGCCAGGATACTGTCTCCCTCAGGGACCTGACACCAGCAGGTTCCACCCCCCCCCCCCCTCCGGCGCCACCCTCCCCTCCCCCGTCGCTCACAACACCCCCCCCCCAGGACCGTCCGTTCTCCACTTGCCCACGCCCGTCAATGAAGAGGATTTTGGCACGCTCCCGGAGTCACCTTCGACCAGGTCAGCACTGACATCGCCGTCACCACTTTGTCACTCCCAAAGGACCATCAAGCCCCCGGACCGGCTGAACCTCTGACCGGTCCACCGGACGTCAAAGGACATTTATTTTGCTTTGTAAATATTAAAATCATTATTATATATAGTTATCCACCACCTCTGCCGGACTCAATTTTAACAGGGGGTGAATGTGGTAAACCACGGTTGTACTTATTATATTAGAGGATGTACGGTAGAACCTGCACTACAGGTTTGCCTGTGGCCCCTGCCTGCTGGCTCCGCCCCTGAGGCAGGGTATAAATATGTGTCCTCCTGCTCGCAGCCATTTCTCCAGCTGCTGTGGCAGGCCACACATCTGATAGCAAAAAAGCCTCATTTGGGATTCAACTTTCGTCTTTAGTCAATTTGATCGTGCCTCAGCTGCCGTATTGCAGAATCCCGGCCCACATCTGCCAAGGGCCAGACCAAGGGAGTTATTTTCTTAAAGGCAGCCACTTAATTGGCTGCCCTCAAGCTCAGTGTTCAATTGAAGATAGCAGAGGTCCAGCAGCTCGGAAATCACAGCAACCCCACCAGCAGAGGTGGGTGCTGCCAAGACGGTTCAGGACTCACGAGGTCACCTCAACATGCACGCCACTCAGATCGGAGAGGAAACACCGCCAGGTAGCTCAGTGGGGCAGTGGGTTCTGTTTTCCTGGTCGCAGCCCGCTCTTTAGGGAAGGAACCTGCCACTCCGATGGTGCCTCAGAGTGCCACAGGGAAACTGCCTCTATAAAGCTGGTGACCTGTACATGCCAAAGGCCAATGAGTGCTCTACAATACCCCTAATGCCATGAACATGCTAATGGTTGCCCACCTCCGTTCACAATACAGCCAATTTGTCTTCCTGTCTGCCACCCTGAAGGTAGGCATGCAGCAGGGCCCTCAACCCTAGTACCATTTCAGACAATCTCTTCTGCACCACTTCTAAGGCTTTGACATTGTTGCATATACCTTCATGCCATTGTAACGTAAAGGTGCCTGTCAGAACAAGGTTTTTGTTTTTTTGTTTTTTTAATATTTTTATTAGGGTATTTGCAATTTTTATAACAATAACATTAACAGCACCATAAACATGGCACAATAAACATTTCCACCCCCATCACAATCTTCTCACCACCCAACAATAAAACAACAGCCGGGCCCACGCCCCCCCCCCTCCCTCTCCCCCTCCCCCCCCTTTACCCCTTTTCTGGAATTCTGCTTCAGCTGACATTTTAATTTTCCCCGAGGCTGTCGAAAAACGGCTGCCACCTCCGGGTGAACCCTAACATTGACCCTCTTAAGGCAAACTTTATTTTCTCGAGACTAAGAAACCCAGCCATGTCACTAACCCAGGTCTCTACACTCGGGGGCTTCGAGTCCCTCCACATTAATAAGATTCGGCTCCGGGCTACCAGGGAGGCAAAGGCCAAGGCGTCGGCCTCTTTCACCCCCTAAACTCCCGGTTCTTCCGACACTCTAAAAGATCGCCACCTCCGGACTCGGCACCACCCGTGTTTTGAGTACCGTGGACATCGCCTTAGCGAAACCCTGCCAAAACCATCTAAGCTCCGGGCATGCCCAAAACATGTGGACATGATTTGCTGAACTTCCGCGCACTTCACGCACCTGTCCTCCAACCCGAAAAACGTGCTCATCTGGGCAACCGTCATGTGTGCCCAGTGGGCTACCTTGAATTGTATCAGGCTAAGCCTGGCACATGATGAGGGTGTGTTAATCCTGCTTAGGGCATCCGCCCACAGGCCCGGCTCTATCTCTCCCCCAGCTCGTCTTCCCACTTTCCCTTTAGCTCCTCCACCAGAGTTTCCTCCGATTCCATAAGCTCTTGGTAGATATCTGATATCTTCCCCCATCCCACCCATGTACTGGAGACCACTCTGTCCTGTATCCCCAGTGGCGGCAGCAGCGCGAAGGCCAAAACCTGCCTTCTCAAAAAGTCTCGTAACTGCAAATACCTAAACCCATTTCCTACTGGCAATTCAAATTTATCCTCCAAGGCTTTCAAGCTGGGGAAGTTCCCGTCTATAAATAGATCCCCATCCTCCTATTTCCTGCCCTCCGCCATCCCCGGAACCCACCATACAGCCTACCCGGTACAAACCGATGGTTATTATAAATCGGGGTCCAAATTGATGCTCCCTCCACTCTCTTATGTCTCCTTCATTGCCCCCAGATTCTCAGAGCCGCCGCACCACCGGACTTGTGGAGTATTGGGCCGGCGAGAATGGGAGAGGTACCGTTATCAGTGCTCCCAAACTTGTGTCTTTACATGACGCTACCTCCATTCGCTCCCACACCGACCCTTCCCGCACTACTCACTTCCTAATCATGGCTATATTTGCCACCCAGTAGTAATTACAAAAGTTCGGCAACGCCAACCCACCCTCCCCCCGACTGCGCTCCAGCAACACTTTCTTCACTCGCGGGGTTTTATCCACCCATACAAAGCCCAAAATAACCTTATTCACCGGTGTAATAAAGGCCCTCGGGATGAAGATGGGGAGGCACTGAAAGACAAACAGAAATCTGGGGAGGACCGTCATTTTCACGGTCTGCACCCTCCCGCCAGTGATAGTGGGAGCATGTCCCATCTCTTAAAGTCCTCTTTCATTTGTTCTACAAGCCGGGATAGGTTTAACTTGTGCAGTGCCTCCCATTCCCGAGCCACCTGGATTCCCAAATATCGAAAGTACTTCCTACCATCCTAAAAGGCAGCTCTCCCAGTCTCTTCTCCTGCCCTCTCGTCTGGATCACGAACATCTCGCTTTTCCCCATGTTCAATTTATACCCTGAAAAATTACCAAATTCCCCCAAGATCTGCATAACTTCACCCACCCCCTCCAACGGGTCTGAGATATACAAGAGCAAGTCATCTGTGTAAAACAAAACCCGGTGCTCCACCGCTGCCCCCTGAACCAGCCCTTTCCAGTACCTAGAGGCTCTTAACGCCATGGCCAGAGCAAACAGTAACGGGGAGAGGGGACACCCTTGCCTCGTCCTTCGGTGTAGTTTAAAATAACCCGACTTCAACCGGTTCATACGCACACTAGCTACTGGTGCCTGATAGACCAACCGCACCCAGTCAATGAAACCCTCACCAAACCCAAACCTTCCCAGCACCTCCCACAGGTAATCCCACTCCACCCGATCAAAAGCCTTCTCCGCTTCCATCGCGACCACCACCTCCATCTCCCCTTCTGAGGGCATCCTAATAACATTTAGGAGCCTTCGAACATTGGCCGTGAGTTGCCTGCCCTTTACAAACCCCGTCTGGTCTTCCCCTATCACCCCCGGGACACAATCCTCTATCCTTGTGGCCAATATCTTAGCCAGAAGTTTGGTGTCCACATTCAGTAGAGAAATTAGCCTGTATGACCCGCATTGCTCCGGATCCTTCTCCCGTTTCAGGATCAATGAAATCAAGGCCTGTGATATTGTTGGGGAGAGGACTCTCTTCTCTCTTGCTTCATTAAATGCCCTCACCAGCAGTGGGCTCAATATCTCTGAAAACGTCTTATAAAATTCCACCAGATAGCCGTCCGGCCCCAGGGCCTTGCCAGATTGCATGCCCTCCAACCCCTCCATTATTTCTTCAATTTCAATTGGGGCTCCCAGCCCTTCCACCAGATCCTCATCCACCCTCGGGAACCTAATTGACCCAAGAACTGCCTTATCCCCTCCACCTCAGCCAGGGTTCTGTAGCCATTTGGGCTGGCCACTTCCAAAATACAAAATGGATGCTCACAATTAATGTAGGGAACTATGGACAATGTTAGGAAAGCAAGCAGGCACAGAGCCTGTATGCATATTGGGACGGCAGCTCCCAGACGAGACTGAAACTGTAGGTCAATTAACATATTGATGGCCCATCTCCGGGAACAAAGGAAAGACACTCAAGCAACCGATCCAGCTCCAGACATCCCGGCGCCAGTTCCCCAAACCGAAAGCGCAAAAAAAGCCAGGCCAACGGACACCAAAGACATATCCAGCCATCAGGGCACCCATCCCTTTATTGGTCAAGATCAATACCAGTGATCAAGATATGACCCAATTAATTGGGGCCAAGTTTAAGTCCCGTCCAAAAGCGCGCGAAGCCCCTCCGGGTACAAGAAGAAACACCCGAGAGTGAATCGCTCTCTTGGATTTGGCTCTCAAAGCGGAGAGACCCTTCCACCAGCTGCACCACAAGCAAGTAAGTCCAAGGTCAACGCTCGCTACCAGTCGGACGACCTTAGCTGTTCTCCTGTACCACTTCGAACCCAGCAGCCTCAGATCCGAACAACGGCCATTGTTCCTCTGACTGAGTGGGCGTCCGAAGCTAAGTATAGGCGTTAGCATTAGAGATAGTTTAGTTTGTAATACTTTGTGCATGTGTAGATCTTACTGTGTGTGTAAATAAATAGTATTGACGTTGAACTAACTAACTGGTGTATTGGCCCTTTGATCAGTATTCGGGTTTGAACCTTGTGGCGGTATCGAGAGATACCTGGCAACTCTAAAGCAAACATAATTAGGATTAAGGAAGGCGAGCATATTGACCGCCATATTTAGAACCAGAGAAACAGAGCAACAGTTCCGGCTCATATACTTTACTGTAAAAGTCCTTAAACACCCCATTCACCCCTACTGGGTCCAGGACCATAGTCCCACCTCTACTCTTTACTCTCCCTATCTCCCTGGCCGTCTCCCTTTTTCTGAGCTGGTGTGCTAACATTCTGATTGCCTTTTCCACATACTCAGAGATCACCTCCCTTGCCTTCCTCAGCTGTTCCACCGCCTTCCCTGTAGTCAACATCCCAAACTCCACTTGTAACCTCCGCCACTCCTTCAGTCCTCGGCTTCCTAGTATCTCCTGTCCACCTGGAGTATCTCCCCAATTAGCCTATCCCTCTCAGCTCGTTCCACCTTTTCTCTGTGGGCCCGTATCGAGATTAATTTCCCTCTGACCACTTCCTTCAAAGCTTCCCAGACCGTTGCTGCAGAGACCTCCCCCGTATCATTTGTTTCCAGGTAGTTCTGAATGGACTTGTTCACCCGCCCACAGATCGCTTCGTCTGCGAACAACCCCACATCCAGCCTCCATAGCGGGCGTTGTCCTCTCTCCAAACTAACCCGCAGATCCACCCAATGTGGGGCATGATCCAATACTGTGTTTGCCGAGTACTCAATAGACAGAATAAGGATTAAAGTGTTATATATTTTGGACACATTGGGTGGCATTGGGGAATTATGGGGATTTTGTAGGACTTTGGCCAGTTCTCCGAGTACAAGTTGAACATGGGAAATAGTGTGTTTTCCCGATTGAGGCCAGAGGGCAGGAGAGGAGATTAGGGGAGTTGCCATTTAAAATATGCGGGTGAGTTTTAGATATCTGGGCATTTAGGTGACGTGGGGTTGGGCGCAGCTGCACAACTTGAGTTTGACTCGGTTGGTGGGGCAGATGAAGGGGGACTTCAAGGGGTGGGGTGTGCTGCCATTGTTGCTGGCGGGGCAGGTGCAGACAGTTAAGATGACGGTTTTGTCAAGGTTCCTGTTTGTGTTGCAGAACCTCTCGATCTTTGCCCCAGAGTCCTTCTTTAAAAAAGTTAAAACGTTGATCTCTGGGTTTGTGTGGGCGGGGAAGACCGTCAAGAGAGATTTTTTTGGAGCAGGGGTGAGGAGGGGGGTGGCTAGCGTTGCCGAATATAATGAACAACTACTGGGCGGCGAACATCGCCATGACTAGGAAATGGGTAGTGCGGAAGGGGTCGGCATGGGAGCAGCCGGAGGCAGCTTCTTGTAGGGGAATGAATTTAAAAGTATTGTCCATGCGCCTCTGCCATTCTCGCCAGTCAGGCACTCCGTGAACCCAATGGTGGTTAAGGCCCTAAGGTGTGGGGGCATGGAAGCAGCATTTGGGACTGGAGGGTGCCACAATGTGGGCACCGATCTGTGACAATCATTAGTTTTCACCAGGGTGGCTGGATGTGAGGTTTTGGGATTGAGCGATTTGGCGTTTGTAGGGGGCAGTTTTGTGAATTTGGAGGACCTGGAGGAAGAGTATGAGCTGCCCATGGAGAACGATTCCAGGTACATTGAAGGAAGAGCTAGGGAAGTGGAAGATGTCCGAGGTCTACAAGGAGTTGATGTATTGGGAAGGGCCCTGGTGGGGGATATAAAGCGTAAGTGGGAGGGGGAGCTGGGAGGGGAGGTGGAGGCTGTGACTTGGGAAGAGGCCCTGCAGAGACCTTGCGCACACATCCTCGTCATGTGCAAAGCTAAGCCTCATTCAGTTTAACGTAATTCATAGAGCACATATGACAATAGCGCGGATAAGTAGGTTTCTCGAGGAGGGAGGGGATAGGTGTGGGCAGTGCACGGGGATGCCCGCGAACCACGTCCACATGTTCTGGGCATGTTCAAAGCTGATGGGATCTGGCAGGGGTTTGCGGACATAATGTCCGAGGTGTTGGGGTGAAGGTGGCCCCGAGGCCAGAGGTAGCGATATTTGGGATGTCGGAAGACCCGGGAGTCCAGGGGGCAAGAGAGGCCGATGTCTTGGCCATTGCCTCCCTGATAGCCCGGAGACGGATCTTACTTGGATGGAGGGACACAGAGCTGCCGAAAGTGGGGGTGTATGGGAGTGACCTGGCAGAATTCCTGAGGCTGGAGAAAGTCACGTTTGTCCTGAGGGGGTCGGTGGATGGGTTCACTCGGAGGTGGAAGCCATTCATTAACTTCTTTAAGGAGGATCAGCGATAGTGGCCGGGGGGAAGGTGTTAAAATGGGGATGGGAGGGACTTCCGATGGCGGCTATGAAGGAGTAAGTCGCACATTTGGTGGCTCCTTCTCTGGTCGGACTTTTGGACCTTTTACCCCGATTTTCTACCGGACTCGAATTGTAAAACTGAAGACAGAGGCAATTGTGCACTGAATTCCCACATACCGGTGCATGGAGAGAAGGACTAGAAGTGCTGGTAAAGGCAGAAACAGTAAGACAGAGAAGGCTTGAGCTGAAGCTGCAGCAGGGTCAGCATGGCGGAGGACCGGACCTCTGGTTTGTCGACCCAGCGGTCAACGGAGCAGCTGATGCAAGTTATTCAGGAAGGCTTTGCTAAGCAGAAACGGGACTGCTTGGACCCGATAAAAGAGTCAATTGAGCAGCTGGAGCTTAGATTGGACGCCCAAGATTGGGCGATCCAGAACGTAGAGAAGGCGCTGGCTGAGCAAGAGGAACATCAAACTGCGGTGGAGTTGGAGGTGGGGATATTGAGGGACCAGCAGAAGAAGCTCCTGGAGAAAGTGGAGGACCTCGCCGGCAGAACTTGAGAATCGTTGGGCTCCCGGAGGAGTCCGAAGGAGCGGACACTGGGGCATACATAGCGAGTATGTTTGAGAAGCCGCTGGAGGAGGGGACATTCTCCCGACACTTGGAGGTGGACAGGGCGTACAGAGCGCTCGCGAGGAAGCGCGAATGGGAGACCCCCCCGAGGGCCATGGTGGTGAGATTCCACAGGTACTAGGATAAGGAGCGCATTCTACAGTGGGCCAAGCAGACACGGAGCTGTAAGTGGGACAACAGTATCCTGCATGTTTACCAAGACCTGAGTGGGAGGTGGCCAGGAGAAGACCAGGCTTCAACCAGATTAGGTCGATCCTTTTTAACAAAAAGGTCAAGTTCGAACTGTTGTATCCGGCCCGTCTCTGGGTCACGCATGAGGAACAGCACCTTTATTTCGAGTCGCCTGAGGACGTGCTGGACTTCGCGAAAAGGAAAGGACTGGCGGTGGACTGAGAACTTTTGAACTTTGCTGCAACGTTCTTTTTTTTGTTTTGTTTTTCTGTTCTTTTTTTTAAAAAATATTTTTATTCTCCTCCTTTTTCACATTTTCTCCCACATTTACATCCATCAACAATAAACAATAATCAGCAAGATATGTCAATCCCCATAATAACAACAATCCTATCCGCCCACCAACCCCCAAACATCAGCCCACATGTTTACATAAACAAATGACAAAAAGGAATCAGGGATTACCCATAGTCACACTTAATCTACACAGCCCCCTCCCCCCCACCCCCCCCCCCCCCCACCCCAACTAATGTTCGATGTTATCCAGTTCTTGAAAGTGCATAATAAATAGTGCCCATGACTTGTAGAACCCCTCCAAGCTTCCCCTCAGTTCGAACTTAACCTTCTCAAGGGTCAAGTATTCCAACAGGTCCCCCCGCCACGCCAGGGCACTGGGTGGAGAGGCTGCTCTCCATCCCAGCAGGATCCGCCTTCGGACGATCAACAAAGCGAAGGCTATGATATCTGCCTCCGCTCCCGTTTCCAACCCTGGCTGGTCCGACACCCCGAATATGGCCTCCTGGGGACCAGGGTCCAGTTTCACACGCACCACCTTGGAAATTACCCTAAATACCTCCTTCCAGTACTCCCCTAGCTTTGGACAGGACCAAAACATATTAACATGATTCGCGGGCCCCCCCCTGCAATGCTCACACATATCCTCTACTCCTTCAAAAAATCGGCTCATCCTCGCCCTCGTGAGGTGCGCTCTACATACCACCTTCAGCTGTATCAGCCCCAACCTCGCACATGAGGTGGAGGCATTCACTCTCCGGAGCACCTCACACCAGACCCCCTCCTCTATAACCACTCCCAGCTCTTCCTCCCACTTTGCTTTGATCCCTTCCAGTGGTGCCTTATCCTCTTCCAGAATAACTCCGTACACCGCTGATACTGCCCCCTTCTCCAGTCCCCTTGTCGTCAACACCTCCTCCAGCAATGTGGAGGCCGGTTCCTTTGGGAAGCTCTGTATCTCCTTCCTGGCAAAATCCCGAACCTGCATGTACCTAAACACTTCTCCCTGCTCTGGCCCAGACTTCGCTTCCAGCTCCCTCAATCCTGCAAACCGACCCCGAAGAAACAAATCTTTTAGCGTCTTAATCCCCTTCTCTTCCCATTTCCAAAAACTTCCATCCCACCTCCCTGGCTCAAATCTGTGGTTCCCCCGAATCGGCATTTCCCTTGGCCCTAAACCCAACCCGAAGTGTTGGCGAAACTGCCTCCAAATTCTCAATGAAGCTATTATTACCGGACTCCCTGAATATTTCCCCGGAGCTATCGGGAGCGGCGCTGTTGCAAGTGCCTTCAGCCCCGACCCCTTGCACAAACTCTCCTCCATTCTGACCCACTGAGAATCCACCCCTCTGACCCAGCTCCGCACTTTCTCCACGTTCGCCGCCCAGTAGTAGCACAACAAGTTCGGGAGACCCAAACCTCCTGCCTGCCTTCCCCTCTGTAGCAGCACCTTTCTCACTCTGGCCACCTTCCCTCCCCATATGAATGAGGTAATCCTTCCCTCAATCTCCCTGAAAAAAAGACTTTGGCAGGAAAATCGGTAGGCATTGAAAAATAAAACGCGGCAACACATTCATTTTAACCGCCTGTACCCGACCCGCCAGTGACAGAGGGAGACCATCCCACCTTGCCAGATCGGCTTTCACTCTCCCCACCAAACTAGTGATGCTGTACCTGCGAAGCCGCCCCCACTCCCGGGCAACCTGCACCCCCAGATATCTAAAATGAGTCCCTGCTCTACGGAATGGCAGCCCCCCCACCCCTGCCCCCACCCCCGGCCGAGACACCACAAAGCACTCACTCTTGTCCAGGTTCAACTTGTACCCCGAGAAAGACCCAAATACCCGCAGTAGCTCCAATATTCCTCCTATCGACGCACTCGGCTCCGACACATACAGCAGCAAGTCGGCGGCATATAAGGACACCCTATGCTCTATCCCCCCCCCCCCCCCCCCCCCCCCCCGCACTATTCCTTTCCATGCTCCCGAACTTCTTAATGTGATGGCCAACGGCTCAATCGCAAGTGCAAACAGCAGGGGGGACATAGGACATCCCTGCCTAGTCCCACGGTGGAGAGAAAAGTATCTCAAACTGATATTATTTATGCGGACACTCGCCTTCTGGTCCTTATATAATAGCTTTACCCAGTTCACAAACTTTGGTCCAATCCCAAACCGCTCCAGCACTGCCATCAGGTACCCCCATTCTACCCGATCAAATGCCTTCTCGGCGTCCAATGCCACAACTACCTCTGTTTCCTTTCTTTCCGTCAGTGCCATAACAACGTTCAAAACCCTCCTAATGTTCGAAAACAGCTGCCTCCCTTTCACGAACCCCGTCTGATCCTCCCCTATCACCTTCGGGAGGCACTCCTCCAGCCTACCCGCCAGTACCTTCGCCAACACTTTTACGTCCACATTCAGAAGTGATATGGGCCGATACGACCCACACTCCGTCGGATCCTTATCTTTTTTTAGTAACAGGGAAATTGATGCCTGCCCCAAGGTTTGCGGCAACACCCCCTTCCCTATCGCCTCCTCAAACATCCCCACCATCAGGGGTGCCAACCTATCCTTATATTTTTTATAATATTCCACCGGAAACCCATCCGGCCCTGCCACCTTCCCCGACTGCATCCTCCCAATCGCATCCTTTATCTCCTGCTCCACTATTGCTCCTTCTAATTTAGCCCTGTCCCCCTCCCGTAGCCTCGGGTACTCCAACCCATCTAGAAATTCCTGCATCTCACGCTCTCCCCCGAGTGGCTCTGACTTGTACAACCTCTCATAAAACTCCTCAAAAACCTTGTTAATCAGCACTGGGGCCACCACCAACTTCCCTGCCCTATCCTTCACCTGAAGAATTTCCCTTGCCGCTGCCTCCCTCCGGAGCTGACCTGCTAACATACTGACCTGCTGACCTGCCCCGCCTTATCTCCATGTTCAACTGCACCCCTTGCTCGTCTCAGTTGGCGCACCGCCTTCCTGGTGGACAGTCGGTCGAAGCTCGCCTGTGTAAGGTTTTCGGGCAATTCGGCCCTTTTTGGACTGCCCAAGAATAAAACCCAGAGACTGTAAACTGACTTTTCAGCCAAGAGAACGTAACCAGATTTCCCAGCAGGCTTGGTCCGCTGAGCTGAGTAGGGGCATAGGTATTTACAAACCCCCCCCTAGGAGCTACAAGGAAGAAGGAGCCAGACAACGAGATAAGATCAAAACACAGACAACGGGGCACGGGAATACACAGGGGGCCTGCCTGCAAGCAGGACAATGGGATGGTCATAGCCCCATGCAGATGTTAATGACTTTGCCTCCACCAGAGCAGAATCCAATCAACACCCCATCAACATAGCAGCGATCTCCAGAGCAGATGGAAGACTTTGAAAATCTTCACAAGGGAGCTCAACCTCGTTATCTCAAAAAGCAGACTGGAGGCGGACCTAGGGGAGGTACTCCTATCTTGACAGGTCTGACAGGCTCAAAGGGGGCAGGACCAGCGGGAACTTTAAACCTTATGGATTCAATGCAAAAGGGGCTGGCCGAACACAGGAAAAAGCCAGGTAAAACGGATATAAAAGGGGCTGTGTTTCGATTGAGGGTCTCTTGGCTCGACCTCTCCACCTTTGACTTGACCTCTGCAGCCTGTGACTGTAAGTACCCTGCAGCAGCTTGCGAAACTCCCTTGACCTTGATAGTGGTTGAGGCTTTGGGGAAGGGGACTTGATTTGTGTTCTGTGTCATTGCTAAAACTGTGTAACAATAAGATTTTTCGTTGTGTCCGTTATAGTACTTTCTGCATAGACTTAGTTTGTGTTAGAGTTTAAGATTTTATTATAATTTCTTCTGTTTGATGATTTTGACCTGGGTTTTGCAATAAACCTTGATTTGCTGATAATTGGAGTCGTTTAAATTCTTCAATCTCTCACCAGCGATCTCTGACCAAGTCATTGTTAAAATATTCCTCACCTTAATTCCGGGTTCAAGAATCTAGGGTCATCTTGAGCGATTCACTCAGGACAGGCTGCTGGTTAGGTAATAAACAGCAGTGTCCTATTCTCTCTCTTGGGAAAGCTACTCCAGCGAAGTAGGAACCGGGTGGGTGTTGCACCACCGGCAAGAGAGAGAATCACCTGGGCATTGGTAGGGGTCTGGATATCTGTGTGATATAAGCCTCAGGCTTCCGGTTAGGGATAAACGGCAGGCTTGATTCAGTGCTCTCTTCCGTGGAGGTGTCCCAGTGCGGCATCCCCTGGCCTCTGAAGTTTCAGTGCCAGCTGGAGAGAGACACACACAGATACTCAAACCCCAGATATCGGCCCAGTAGTGGAGTAGCAGAGATGGCACCCTCTACAATGGCGACCGCGACAGGACCCCGGTGGCGTGGAGTATGTGACTTGGCAGAGGGGGTGAGGGAACGAAGTAAAATGGAGGAGAGAATCTTCTCGTATATGTGGCAAAAGGTCAACCTCACCAAACCTTGGGTCTCAGAACTAATCAATGCGGAGCAACCAGTAATGGCAGCGGCTGCATGGACAGAAAGTAAGGCGCACAAAAGGCACTTGGAGAAGGCAGTTTGGCTGGTCTGCCTGTCCCAGCAGGTAGTCAAAACAGAGCAAAGGGTCGAAGAATTAGAGCAGGAGTTGGGAGAAGTGAGGGCCAGCGCAGGGGACAGCGCTAGCGCAGCGGAACGACTGCGGGAGGAATGGGCAGAAATTAAACGGGGCAGCCTACAGGAAAGCGAGTCTAACCGGTGCGAGAAGGACTATCTCCACTGCCAGATAGTGGAGGGTAAGGAAAAGGAACGGAGGCTTCAGGAACTCTATGCTCTGAGTACAGAGCAGTGTAGGAAGCTGGAGGGGAAGTTCCGGGACATCCAGGCAGCGTACCGAGTGGCTCGCGAGGAAGTAGGGGACTGTGCTCATGGGCCGTGCCAGGCACGAATAACGGAGTTGGAGGAGACCTTGTCCAAGGTCAGGGGATAGATACACCTGGTAGGTCCAGGGGGGTTCCCTAGGGGCAAGGTGTTCCTCGCAGCGGATGATTCCCCAAAGGCCAAGGGGAATAGACCGCCTCCTGAGGCGCCGGGATTGTGTCCGGGTCGGCAGGGGGGGATCGGACTGCACGTTCAGGGGCAAGTCCAAGGGGGGTCGGCAGGGTACCCCCAGCTGGCGGCGTGTCCGCCTGGTTTCGTATGTGGGTCCCCATGGGATGGGGACAGACCGCTGCCTGGGATGCCGGTGATGGGGCCGGGTCAGCAGGTAGGGTTTGGACCGCCCGGTCAGGGGCAGGTCCAAGGGGGGTCAGTGGTGTATCCCCAGATAGCGGCGTCCCCTATATGGGTAGTTAGCCCGGGGACAGGGGGGCTACCCAACGGGGCAGGAGAGCTGGACAGTGGGGAGGAGGAGCAGGAACCCCAGGTAGGGCGGATGTGCCCTGTCAGGCAGAGAAGGTATGGTCCCCCGGCGGGGCTGGCAGATAGGGGACTGGTAGAGGGCGACATTATCATCCCTCATGGGGCATCCGCGCTCAGGGGGATGGTGGCCCACGTTCCCAGGCTAACTCCAAAAGGGGATCCGTCGCTTCATTTTATGGAGGTGGAGCAGGCAGCCAGCATTAATGAATGCGACGAGGGGGAGCAAATAAGGATGCTCCTGATGACCCTAGATCCCCAACTATGCAGGGCAGTGACCTCCGGGAATGGGGGACGACCTGACACATGGGTGGCAGCACGGACTGCTGTTCTGGAGGCAATGGGCTTGAATCTGGGTAGCCCCTTCATGAGGGTGGGGGAAACCAAGCAGCAGCTAGGGGAATCGCCAAATATGTTCGCAGACAGGCTGTGGACTGTCTATGTGGAGGCGTGTGGGACTCCCGCGGATAGGCAGAATTTAGATGAGAGAACAGCCCACTGGCTGAAGACCCTCGTAGCTAACTGTCTCCCTCACGTTAGGGCAAAGGCCGAACACTGGTTCGACCCGCAGAGTCCGGACCTTAATGAGGCAGAGGTCCTTAGAAAACTCACCCTTGCATATCGCAACGGGGAGAGGGGTGAGGACAAGCCCCTTAAGGGTAGGGTGCATGAAATCGCGCCAGCAGCCCCTAAGAGAGAGTGGAAGCATGAGGGCACCCGGACCTCCGACAAGAAACCGGTATGCTACGGGTGTGGGAAGGCCGGGCATTTCAAGAGGGAATGTAAAAACCCTAGCAAGCAGGAGAGGGCTCCCGCAGTAGAGAGTCAGACCCCGGCGGCGGGAGCAGCTGCCCCGGAAACCATCGAGGTAAGTAAAATTTTAGCCCTTTTGCAAGGCTCAGGACAGGTGGCAATGGCAACGGGCCAGGGCCTGCCCGCACCCACACCACAAGAACCCGTATGACTACCCAGGGAACAGCCTCAGGAAAAAGGGAGCGCAGGGGTAGTTCTAGCCCCAGACCCTGGTCCGGTCCAGGTGCAGGGTCCCATTCTGGAGGCTGCCTCAGCGGCTATTTGCAGTTTAAATCCCTTAAGGTGGGACCCATGCGAACGCCACATCAGTCAATTTAAATTGTTCCACCCCATAAGGGCAAGAAAGAGCAAGGTGGGGGGAAGACTGGGGGTGGTAGTGGAGAAACCCCCCGTAGAATTAACGACGGTGGGGGAGGTCCCTGACTCCACGGTCACACAACCGGTGACAAGGTGCTGTCCCGAAGGGGCAGTCCCAAAGAAACCGACAGTGCTGCAAGCACCCAGCCCAGGGACAGTAACGATTCCCAAGCCCTTACCTGTGGGTCAGGTGGCCTGCCTTAGTATAGAGGCTAAGGAGGCGGAGGAAGTGGAGGTATCACCTTGGGCTTGGGAACCAGTCAGGGGACGAAGGAGCAATCGGGTCTCCAAGCCCCCGGTAAGATGGTCCCCATCGCACCTCCCTAGAACCCGGTCCCGCAGTAAGGGGGCCCGAGTAGAAGGGAGCGCTGAGGGATCACCGAACCCTGTTGGGGAAGGAGAGGCAAGGGGCAGCCCGAACCCCCAGGAGGGGGAGGTCTGGCCCGAGCCGTTGGTCCAAACAGGTGAACTGCCCCAGTATAGCGGGGCCCAGTTTTAATTTGGCCACCCGGAGACGGGTGGCATTGTATATAGCATTCCCCCCCTGTTAGTTCTAATTAGTGTTTAGTGGTGTGTGGGTTATTTAGGATCGTGGGATCACAGAAGCGCCTAGTGCAATGGTATAATGATGGAGCAGCAGGCACTAGGACCCTGGTGGAGCCGGGCTGTGGACACAGAACCACAGACAGGCTGCGGCAACTTCAAAGCGGGAGCTGCTGCTGCCGCCGGATAGCAGCAGGCACTAGGACCCTGGTGGAGCCGGGCTGTGGACACAGAACCACAGACAGGCTGCGGCAACTTCAAAGCGGGAGCTGCTGCTGCCGCCGGATAGCAGCAGGCACTAGGACCCTGGTGGAGCCGGGCTGTGGACACAGAACCACAGACAGGCTGCGGCAATTTCATGTTGATTTCACAACTTCAAAGCGGGAGCTGCTGCTGCCGCTGGATAGAACCCATGCACTTTAAGGTAGGTAGTTCTGTAGAGGCAAGGATGTGTTTTGTCTCTTTTACAGATGGGGCACCCGACGATGTGGAATTTGCTGATCTTGGCGATGGTGGGACCGGGAGAACTCCGCAGAGGCGAGACAGAAGAGTCCTTCGTCTATGGGTGCTCTGGCGGCAGAGCCCCTCTTGTCACTACCGGACAGGGAGGCCAGGTGGCCACAGAGCAGACCCGCTACTCACACCTGGGGAGGTGGCCTGGGTGGCTGGGGTCGAACTCGACCAGGTACTCCAGCCACCAGAGCTTCACCTATGGAGAGGCCTCTGTACTCTGCGAGGAGATACAGGTGGCGACTGACCGGGTTAGGGTGACTGAGGGCAGGCGGGTGTGTTTAACCTGTGAGGGGGACGTTCCTTTGGGGAGATGGTGGTGGCTCAGGAAGCTGAGGCTGGACATGAGGGATCGGTCCTCGGACTGGGAACGCCTGGACAACAACACCTACCGGACCATCACGGGGTCACCGGGTAGGACCACCGTTTGCTGGGATAAGTGGTGGGCTTCTGACCAGGGCATTTATTTGTGTTTATGGGGGTCTACCAAGGCATGGCCACAAGGGGCATTGATCACTTTTGTAAGGTGATGGCAGAACCCAGGGAACGGGATGAATTGACCGCACTGGGGAGGGATGTGTAACGCCCAGGGAAGGGATGACTGTAAAAGCTACCGAACTGCTGGTTCAGGTAAAGCGACCCCTGCCCACAGCCCAACCAATCGACCCTCACAACTGTCCGATCACCACCAGGGGGGCCTGAGAATGGTTTAGTGTTTGTCCCCACAAAGAAAATGTTGTACCAGGGGGTACATTATGCTGTCGCCTCAGTTGGACTGAACCTCTCAGCTGCAGGTATCGACGACGGAGAAAAAAATGAAGAGCCTTCAACGGGAAGAACCGAAGTGCAGCCCAGAAAAGAGGATCCTTAGTGAAATAAAGAGATTCAAATGTAAATAGTTGTATGGATTCGCGGGTTTCAGTTACTTGATTGTGATATATGTACAGGGACCCTTACGTTTGGGGTTCCGGTGAAATGTGTGTATGTTACTGTGTGTTTGAATTAAGTATGGTCTTGTCTTTCCCTTTCATTGAAATCAGGGGTAGCCTAGATTAAGGGAACTGTCTTGGGACTTGTAGTTTCGCATGATGTTGAGGGGGGGGCCTACGGTCCACACAAAAGTAAATGATTGCCCTTCACCTGTGTCGATACGGTCCAAGCAGGGAGGGACGTATCGAAGGGGCATCTGTAAGGTTTTCGGGCAATTCGGCCCTTTTTGGACTGCCCAAGAATAAAACCCAGAGACTGTAAACTGACTTTTCAGCCAAGAGAACGTAACCAGATTTCCCAGCAGGCTTGGTCCGCTGAGCTGAGTAGGGGCATAGGTATTTACAAACCCCCCCCTAGGAGCTACAAGGAAGAAGGAGCCAGACAACGAGATAAGATCAAAACACAGACAAAGGGGCACGGGAATACACAGGGGGCCTGCCTGCAAGCAGGACAATGGGATGGTCATAGCCCCATGCAGATGTAAATGACTTTGCCTCCACCAGAGCAGAATCCAATCAACACCCCATCAACATAGCAGCGATCTCCAGAGCAGATGGAAGACTTTGAAAATCTTCACAAGGGAGCTCAACCTCGTTATCTCAAAAAGCAGACTGGAGGCGGACCTAGGGGAGGTACTCCTATCTTGACAGGTCTGACAGGCTCAAAGGGGGCAGGACCAGCGGGAACTTTAAACCTTATGGATTCAATGCAAAAGGGGCTGGCCGAACACAGGAAAAAGCCAGGTAAAACGGATATAAAAGGGGCTGTGTTTCAATTGAGGGTCTCTTGGCTTGACCTCTCCACCTTCGACTTGACCCTCTCGCAGCCTGTGACCGTAAGTACCCTGCAGCAGCTTGCGAAACTCCCTCGACCTTGATAGTGGTTGAGGCTTTGGGGAAGGGGACTTGATTTGTGTTCTGTGTCATTGCTAAAACTGTGTAACAATAAGATTTTTCGTTGTGTCCGTTATAGTACTTTCTGAATAGACTTAGTTTGTGTTAGAGTTTAAGACTTTATTATAATTTCTTCTGTTTGATGATTTTGACCTGGGTTTTGCAATAAACCTTGATTTGCTGATAATTGGAGTCGTTTAAATTCTTCAATCTCTCACCAGCGATCTCTGACCAAGTCATTGTTAAGATATTCCTCACCTTAATTCCGGGTTCAAGAATCTAGGGTCATCTTGAGCGATTCACTCAGGACAGGCTGCTGGTTAGGTAATAAACAGCAGTGTCCTATTCTCTCTCTTGGGAAAGCTACTCCAGCGAAGTAGGAACCGGGTGGGTGTTGCACCACCGGCAAGAGAGAGAATCACCTGGGCATTGGTAGGGGTCTGGATATCTGTGTGATATAAGCCTCAGGCTTCCGGTTAGGGATAAACGGCAGGCTTGATTCAGTGCTCTCTTCCGTGGAGGTGTCCCAGTGCGGCATCCCCTGGCCTCTGAAGTTTCAGTGCCAGCTGGAGAGAGACACACACAGATACTCAAACCCCAGATATCGGCCCAGTAGTCGAGTAGCAGAGATGGCACCCTCTACACCTGTAGTTCCTTCCTCTTTTCCAGCTTCGCCGGGTCCCCATCCTCTGCATAACTCCTATCTACCTCCAGCATCTCATCTATTACCCTCTGCCGCTCCAACCTCTCCTCTTTATCCACCCTGGCCTCAAACAAAATTATCTCACCTCTCACCACCGCCTTTAGAGCCTCACAGACGACTGCCTTCGACACCTCACCCGTACAATTGAAACCTACATATTCCTTCATTACCTTTTCAATTTTCTCCCAGAACACTTGGTTCCCCAAAAGCCCCACATCCAGTTTCCACCCCGGTCTCTGCGCTGCCCCCTTCTCCAGCACCATACCCACCCAATGTGGAGCGTGATCTGACACTGCAATTGCAGAGTATTCCGACCCTTTGACTCCAGCCAGCAAAGCCTTCCCCACCACAAAAAAGTCGATCCGCGAGTGTACCTTATGAACGGCTGAGAAAAACGAATACTCCCGTTCCCTTGGGTGTATAAACCTCCAAGGGTCCACCCCTCCCATTTCCACCATTAGCCCAGCCAGCGCCTTCGCCCCCCCCTGATGGGACCAGCGAGCACGGCCGTGATCTGTCCAACCTTGTCTGTTTTTTTTTTAAGTTACTCGTTTTTCATTTTGTGGAAGCTGTTTGTAATGCCTTTTGCATTGATTTGGGACCAGCGGTAGGGCTGAGTGAGTTAAGGTTTTCATTTGCACTGTTGGGGATGGAGGTGTGTCAATTGTGTGGGGATTGTTTGATGTTGGACTCTGTTTGTATGAGCCGGGGGGAGGGTGGGGAGGGAACAATAGGTGGGAGACAATCCGGCGCCAGGGATGGCGGCCACCAAGTTAGCTGGGCGGGCTAGTTCACGGAAGCGCAGTGGGGGGTGTGCATAGGTTCAGTTTATTGAAGGGGTTGGGTTACAGAGTGTTGTTATTAGGGGGGGGGAGTAGGTAAATGTTCTGCTGACGAGAGAGGGACTTGCGTTAAGGGACAGAGAGGAGGTTGGGGGCAGAGGCTGCCTGGGGGCGGATCGGTGGACGTGCGGAGCATGGGCTGGAGGCGGGCCCAAAAAAGCGGATGGCTGATCGGCGAAGGGGGGGGCAATGAGCCCCCCAACTAGGCTGATCACCTGGAATGTTCGAGGGTTAAATGGGCCGGTCAAGAGGGCACGTGTGTTCGCGCATCTTAGGGGACTGAAGGCGGACGTGGTAATGTTGCACGAGACGCGCCTTAGAGTAACGGACCAGATTTGATTGAGGAAAGGCTGGGTCAGTCAGGTCTTTCACTCGGGACTAGACTCAAAGACTAGAGGGGTCGCGATCCTGATCAATAAGCGGGTGGTGTTTGAGGTGGGTAGAATAGTCTCGGATGTGGGAGGTCGGTACATTATGATCAGTGGGACACTGGAGGGGGTGCAGGTGGTATTAGTAAATGTGTATGCGCCAAATTGGGATGATGTGGAGTTTATAAAGAGGATGCTGGGAAAGATACCGGACCTGGAATCGCACAGGTTGGTCATGGGAGGGGACTTCAACACAGTTATTGACCCTGGTCTAGCTCGAAAACGGGCAGGGTGCCAGCAGTGACAAAGGAACTAAAAGGGTTCATGGAGCAGATTGGGGGGGTGGATCCATGGAGATTTGGGAGGCGAGGGTGAAGGAGTTCTCCTTCTACTCACACGTGCATAAAGTGTACTCCCGGATTGATTTCTTTATTTTGAGCAGGGCCTTGCTGGCTGGGGTGGTGGACACGGGGTGCTCAGCGATCACAATCTCAGACCATGCTCCACACTGGGTTGACCTGCAGGTTAGTAAAGACAGTAACCAGCCCTGCACTGGAGGTTAGATGTGGGACTTTTGGCTGACGAAGGGGTGTGCGAGCGGTTGAGGAAATGTATTCAGACCTACCTGCAGGTCAACGACAGGGGGGAAATTTCAGCAGCGATGGTCTGGGAAGCACTGAAGGCGGTGGTCAGAGGGGAGCTGATCTCGATCTAGGCCCATAGGGAGAAGGTGGACAGGGCAGAGACGGACCAACTGGTAAAGGACATACTACAGATCGAAATGAGGTATGTGAAGACCCCAGAGGCAGGGCTTTTAAGGGAACAGCGGAGGCTACAGGCGGAGTTTGGCTTGTTAACCACAGGGAGGGCGGTGGAGCAGCTGAGAAAGGCGAGGGGGGCGCTCTATGAGTATGGAGAGAAGGCCAGCAGAATGCTTGCACAGCAGCTTAGAAAGAGGGAGGCAGCCAGGGAGATAGGGAAAGTAAATGACGGAGATGGGAACCTGCTTGGAGATTCAGTAGAGGTGAATAAGGCGTTTAAGGATTTCTATAGTAGGCTGTACAGGTCGGAACCCCCTACGGGGCTGCAGGGGATGAGGCACTTCTTGGGGGTGCTGAATTTCCCAAAGGTGGACGGGGAGCTGGAGGAAGGGCTGGGGCCCCAATCGGGTTGGAAGAGATAGTGGAGGGTCTGAAGGCCAGGCAGTCGGGTAAACCCCCGGGGCCGGATGGGTACCCAGTGGAGTTTTACAAAACGTTCTCTGGGATATTGGGGCCGGTGTTGATGAGGATGTTCAATGAGGCAAGGGAAAGAGGGGTGCTGCCCCCGATGATGTCACAGGCAATGATTTCGCTGATTCTTAAGTGGGACAAGAACCCGGAGCTGTGTGGCTCGTACAGGCCGAAATCCCTGTTGAATGTGGACGCCAAATTGCTGGCCAAAATGTTGTCCTCCAGGATTGAGGATTGTGTTCTGGACATTATTGGGGAGGACCAGGCGGGGTTTCTTAAGGGCAGGCAGTTGGTGGCTAATGGTAAGAAGGTTGTTAAACATGTTCATGCTGCCCCCGGAAAGTAGGGAGGTGGAGGTAGTGATCCCAATGGATGCAGAAAAGGCTTTTGATTGGGTAGAATGGGAATATCTGTGGGAGGTACTGGGACGGTTCGGATTTGGGCGGGGCTTTATTGACTGGGTCAGGTTGCTGTAACAGGCTCCTGTGGCAAGTGTACGGACGAGTAGGACAACATCGGGCTATTTTAGACTGCAACGGGGGACGAGACAGTGATGCCCCCTCTCCCCACTGGTGTTCGCGCTAGCTACAGAGCCATTGGCAATTGCTCTGAGAGCTTTAAGGGGCTTGAAGCGGCTGGATGGGGGTGGGGGGGGGGGGGGGGGCGGTGGTTGTGCTCAGAGTCTCACTCTATGCAGACGACCTGCTTCTGTATGTAGCGGACCCATTAGAGGGGACGGAAGAAATCATGAGGATTCTCGGGGAATTTGGCCGGTTTTCGGGGTATAAGCTAAATATGGTGAAAAGTGAGATGTTTGCGGTCCAGCTGAGGGGACAGGAGAGGCGATTGGGGGAGCTGCCATTTAGATTAGTAGGGGGAAGCTTTAGGTACCTAGGCATTCAAGTGGTGCAGGAATGGGAACGGCTGCATAAACTAAATCTGGCCCGACTAGTAGACCAAATGAAGGACGATTTTCGGAGATGGGACGCGCTTCCGTTGTCACTGGCTGGGAGGGTGCAAACGGGTCAACAAAGTGATCACTGGCTTCGTTTGGGCGGGCCAGACCCCGCGAGTAAGGAAGGTAATGCTTGAGCGGAGTCAGGGAGAAGGCAGGCTGGCGCTGCCAAATTATAGTAACTATTACTGGGCGGCGAATATAGCCAAGATCAGGAAGTGGGTGGTGGGGGAGGGGTCGGCATGGGAGTGTATGGAGGCGGCTTCATGTAAGGGCACCAGTCTGGGGGCATTGGTAACTGCGCCTCTGCCGTTCCCGCCGGCACGGTACTCCTCCAGCCCCATGGTGGTGGCGGCCCTGAGAGTCTGGGGGCAATGGAGGAGACATGTGGGAACAGAGGGAGCATCGGTCTGGTCCCCAGTCTGTAATAATCACCGGTTTGCCACAGAAGTATGGATAGGGGGTTCCGGATATGGCGGAGAGCAGGGATTGAGAGAATCGGGGTATACATTTATAGAGAGGAGCTTTCCGAGTATGAGGGCGCTGGAGGAGAAGTTTGGGTTGGCGAGGGGAAACAAATTCAGGTATCTGCAGGTGCGAGACATCCTACGTAAACAGATGTCAATCTTCCCGCTCCTACCGCTAAGGGGGATTCAGGACAGGGTAGTTTCCTGAGGGTGGGTAGGAGAAGGGACATTTCTGTCTCGGACATTTACAAGGATCTTATGGGGTCAGAGGAGACGCAGACCGAGGAGCTGAAGCGCAAGTGGGAGGAGGAGCTGGGAGGGAAGATAGAGGATGGTCTATGGGCGAACGCGTTGAGTAGAGTCAACGCGTCCACAACATGTGCCAGGCTCAGCCTGATACAATTCAAGGTCGTTCAACGGGCTCACATGACAGTGGCCCGGATGAGCAGATTCTTTGGGTGGAAGACAGGTGTGCAAAATGTGCGGGAGGACCAGCAAACCAAGTCCACATGTTCTGGACATGACCAAAGCTTAGGGGATTTTGGCAGGGGTTTGCAGATGTCATGTCCACGGTGTGAAAAACAAGGGTGGCACTGAGTCCAGAGGTGGCGGTTTTCGGGGTGTCGGAAGACCAGGGGATCCAGGAGGAGAAAGAGGCAGACTGTGATGAACGGTTACTGCCTTATCATCATGTAAGGTGATGTCCCCTTTAAGACCGGGCTTGGAACCCTGGGGACTCCGCCTCTGGCTCCGCCCATCTGTGAGCCATATATAAAGGGCTGCCTCATGGGCTGTGTAGAAGTCAGCACTTGTCTCAGCTCTAACATAGTTCTTAGTCTAATAAAGCCTTCTTTACAGTTTAATCTCTATGCTTCGTTATTGAGGGTACCTCAATTTATTAGACTAAACTAGATTCAGGATGGACCCAGGCCTAAAACCAGAGAAGCTCAATCTGGAAGCACGAACACCGGAGGCGAAGGAAATTTTAAAATACTGGCTGTGGTGCTTCGAGGCCTACCCGGACTCCTCAAAGACTCCCATCCTGGGGCCACGCAAGCTGAGCCTACTCCACGCCCGGATGAGTCACAGAATCTCCGCCACGCTCGAAAAGGCGACGACTTATGATGAGGCGGTCAAGTTACTCCGCAAGTGGTTTGTCAAACCCATCAATGAGGTGCACGCCCGGCATCTGCTCTCTACCTGCCGGCAGCGCTCGGGGGAATCGCTAGACGAGTTTGTTGAGAAACTCACCGCGCTTGCCAGGGACTGTGACCATCAGGATGTGACAGGGGAAGTCCATATGAGCCTGCACATCAGAGACGTTTTCGTGTCCGGCATCCGCTCGACCTACATCCGGCAGCGGCTGCTCAAAAACGGGGCAAATGACCTCCAGGACACGCTAACGCTTGCCTCCTCGCTGGAGGTGGCCCGACGTAACTTGGGTACGTACCCCGCGGACTCTGCGAGCCCCCCCCCCCGGACTTCCTCCGACTCAGCCGTATTACAGGCCTGCGCCACTCGGCGACCCACTCACCATGGGGGCATACCGTGCTGCCTCTGCAGACTGGGCCAGCACCCATGCCCACGCTGCCCTGCCCGCTCCGGGAGAGACTGCGGGATGAAAGGGCATTTTGCGAGGGTCTGCCTGGCCAGACCCAGGGGCCAGAAAAACAAAGAACAGCCGGCCCGAAAATCAGTCTCCCAGGCCCGCAGGCCTCGCAATGCTGCTGCGCACCGACCCGACACGCCCCCTTCTGACGCGTCATTAGCCTCGTGCGAATCATGGGAGCGGCCATCTTGTCGGCAGCCATCTTCTCGACCCGACACGTGCGACCGACGGCAGCGGCCATTTTAAGAGTCCGACTCGGCTGAGGACTCCGACTACTAAACTCGGCCAAAACACCTGCAGAACTCCATGATGCAGGTCCAGGTCACGGGCGCGACACTGCATGCCTCTTCAACTCTGGGAGCACGGAGAGCTTTATCCACCCTGAAACGGTAAGGCGCTGCTCCCTATGCACCCATCCCGCATCCCAAACCATAGCCCTCGCATCTGGGTCCCACTCGGTGCAAATCAAGGGGTACTGTATTGTGGATCTCTCGATCCAGGGCGCCAAATACACCGTTTCAAATTTTATATCCTCCCTCACTTCTGTGCCCCCCTGCTGCTCAGACTGGATTTCCAGTGCAGCCACAGAAGCCTGACACTGAAATTCGGCGGACCCCTGCCCCCCCTCACGGTATGCTGCCTTGCGACACTGAAAGTCGCATCTCCTCGCTATTCGCGAACTTCACTCCCGACTGTAAGCCCGTCGCCACCAGGAGCCGGCGCTACAGTGCCCAAGATATGGCTTTTATCAAGTCAGAGGTCCAGCGTTTACTGGGAGAGGGGGTCATCGAGGCTAGCAACAGCCCTTGGAGAGCGCAAGTGGTGGTAGTCCGGTCCGGGGAGAAGAAACGGATGGTGGTGGATTATAGCCAGACCATAAACCGATTCACGCAGCTTGATGTGTACCCCCTTCCTCGCATCACGGAAATGGTAAATCGGATCGCCCAATACCGAGTCTTTTCGACGGTCGACCTCAAATCCGTCTACCACCAGCTCCCCATCCGACCAAAGGAACGCCCCTATACTGCCTTTGAAGCAGCCGGCCGGCTCTTCCACTTCCTCAGGGTCCCCTTCGGTGTCACAAATGGGGTCTCCGTCTTTCAAAGGGCGATGGACCAAATGGTGGACCAGTACGGTTTGCGGGCTACATACCCGTACTTGGACAATGTCACCATCTGCGGCCATGACCAGCAGGACCATGATGCTAACCTCAAAAAGTTCCTCCAGACCGCCCGAGCACCTAACCTGACCTATAACGAGGGCAAATGCATTTTCCACACCACCCGGCTGGCCATCCTCGGCTATGTCGTGGAAGACAGGGTTCTAGGTCCTGACCCCGACTGCATGCGCACCCTTAAGGAACTCCCTCTCCCCCGCAGCCTCAAGGCCCTCAAACGGTGCTTAGGGCTTTTCTCCTATTATGCCCAGTGGGTCCCCAAGTATGCGGACAAAGCCCGCCCACTCCTAAAGACCACCATTTTTCCCCTCTCGGCTGAGGCTCAATTGGCCTTCAACCGCATCAAGGCCGACATCATCAAGGCCGCTATGCACGCGGTGGACGAAACCATCCCTTTCCAGGTAGGGAGCGATGCATCAGACATCGCCCTGGCTGCTACCCTCAATCAGGAAGGCAGACCAGTAGCGTTCTTCTCCCGAACCCTCACCGCCTCCGAGGTTCGACACTCTGCAGTCGAAAAGGAGGCACAAGCCATTGTGGAGGCTGTGCGGCGCTGGAGACACTACCTCGCCGGTAGGAGGTTTACCCTCGTCACCGACCAACGGTCAGTCGCCTATATGTTCGATAACACACAACGGGGCAAAATAAAAAACGATAAAATTTTGAGGTGGAGGATCGAACTCTCCACCTACTCGTACGATATCAAGTATCGTCCAGGGGAGCTCAACGAGCCCCCAGATGCCCTGTCCCGTGGCACATGCGCCAACGCGCAGGAGGACCGCCTGCAAGCCATCCACAATTACCTCTGCCACCCGGGGGTTACCTGGCTCATCCATTTTATCAAGTCCCGCAACTTACCTTACTCAACCAAGGAGGTCAAGGCCATGGTCAGGGCCTGCCAGGTCTGTGCGGAGTGCAAACTGCACTTCTATCGGCCAGACAAGCTTCGGCTCATGAAGGCCTCGGGTCCCTTTGAGCGACTGAGCGTGGACTTCAAGGGGCCCCTCCCGTCCACCAATTGTTATGCCTATTTCATCACCGTGATCGATGAGTTCTCCCGTTTCCCATTCGCCATTCCCTGCCCCGACATGACGTCAGTCACTGTGATTAAGGCACTGCACGGCATCTTCACCCTGTTCGGTTTCCCCGCTTATATCCACAGCGACCGGGGTACATCGTTCATGAGCGATGAACTGCGTCAGTACCTGCTCAGCAAAGGCATCGCCTCGAGCAGAACGACCAGTTATAACCCGCGGGGAAACGGGCAGGTGGAGAGGGAGAACGCGACAGTGTGGAAGGCTGTCCTTCTGGCCCTGCGGTCGAGAAGTCTCCCAACCACCCGCTGGCAGGAGGTCCTATAAAGGGCTGCCTCATGGGCTGTGTAGCAGTCAGCACTTGTCTCAGCTCTAACATAGTTCTTAGTCTAATAAAGCCTTCTTTACAGTTTAATCTCTAAGCTTCGTTATTTTATTTTATTTTTTTAAGTATGTTTATTAAGAATTTTGTAACAAAATTTTCAACCATATAAACAAACCCCCCCCCGTAACAAAAAGAAAAGAAAGCTCGCATGGCAAGACATAAACATGGCAAGTCAATATGATACAGAACTTTGTACATTGGATTCCTCCCGTACATATCAGTTTTCCGGATCATTCATGTATTTTCTTGCTCAGATGCCCCCCAGAAAAAAAAACCTTCCCCGTCCCTCCCTCTTCCCTCCCGCACAAGAAAGATATACCCCCTTCCCCCCCGGGGTTGCTGCTGCTGACCGAACTTCATCTAACGCTCCGCGAGATAGTCTAGGAACGGTTGCCACCGCCTGTAGAACCCCTGCGCAGACCCTCTCAAGGCAAACTTTATCCTCTCCAACTTGATAAACCCTGCCATATCATTTATCCAGGCTTCCACACTGGGGGGCTTCGCCTCTTTCCACATTAACAAGATCCTTCGCCGGGTTACCAGGGACGCAAAGGCCAGAATGTCGGCCTCTTTCGCCTCCTGCACTCCCGGCTCGTCCGCTACGCCAAATAATGCCAGCCCCCAACTTGGCTTGACCTGGACTTTCGCCACCTTAGATATAGTTCTCGCAACTCCCCTCCAGAACCCATCCAGTGACGGGCATGACCAAAACATATGGGCATGGTTCGCCGGGCTTCCTGAGCACCTCCCACATCTGTCCTCCACCCCAAAGAATCTACTCAGCCTCGCCCCCGTCATATGCGTTCTGTGAACAACCTTAAATTGTATCAAGCTACGCCTGGCACACGAGGAAGAGGAATCTTAGGGCATCAGCCCACAGACCCTCCTCAATCTCCTCCCCCAGCTCCTCTTCCCATTTACCCTTCAGCTCCTCTACCAAAGTCTCCCCCTCTTCTTTCATCTCCTGGTATATCGTCTACACCTTGCCCTCTCCGACCATACGCACGAAATCACCCTGTCTTGAAACCCCTGTGCCGGGAGCAGCAGGGATTCCCTCACCTGCCGCCTCACTTGCATGTACCTGAAAGCGTTTCCCGGGGGTAGTCCAAACTTCTCCTCCAGCGCCCCTAAGCTCGCAAATGTCCCATCGATGAACAGGTCCCCCATTCTTCTAATCCCTGCCCGATGCCAGCTCTGAAACCCCCCGTCCATTCTTCCTGGGACAAACCGATGGTTATCTCTGATCGGGGACCACACCGAGGCACCCATCACACCCCTGTGCCATCTCCACTGCCCCCAGATCTTTAGCGTTGCCGCCACCACCGGACTCATGGTGTACCTTGTCGGCGAGAGCGGCAGCGGTGCCTTCACCAGCGCCCTCAGGCTCGTTCCTTTGCAGGACGCCATCTTCAACCTCTTCCATGCTGCCCCCTCTCCCTCCATCACCCACTTACGGATCATCGCCACGTTGGCTGCCCAATAGTAACCAGCCAAATCCGGCAACGCCAACCCTCCTCTATCTCTACTACACTCCAGGAACCCCCTCCTTACCCTCGGGGTCTTACTCGCCCACACAAATCTCATAATGCTCCTGCTTACCCTCTTAAAAAAGGCATTGGTGATCACAATTGGAAGGCATTGGAATACAAAAAGAAACCTCGGGAGGACCACCATTTTAATCGACTGTACCCTGCCCGCTAGCGAGAGTGGCAACATGTCCCACCGTTTAAAGTCCTCCTCCATCTGCTCCACCAGCCGCGTCAAATTAAGTTTGTGCAGGGCCCCCCAGCTCCTAGCTACCTGGATCCCCAAGTATCGAAAGCTCCTTTCCGCCCTCCTCAACGGTAGGTCGTCTATCCCTCTTCCCTGATCCCCCGGATGCACCACAAAGAGCTCACTCTTCCCTACATTGAGCTTGTAGCCCGAGAAGTCCCCAAACTCCCTTAGGATCTGCATGACCTCCACCATCCCCTCCACTGGGTCCGCCACATACAGCAACAGGTCGTCTGCATACAGCGACACTCAATGCTCCTCTCCCCCTCGAACCACCCCCCTCCATTTCCTGGACTCCCTTAATGCCATGGCCAAAGGTTCAATTGCTAATGCAAACAGCAGGGGGGACATGGGGCCCCCCTGCCTCGTCCCTCGATACAGCCGAAAATACTTCGACCTCAACCGATTCGTAACCACACTCGCCACCGGGGACTAAGCTTCGTTATTGAGGGTACCTCACAGACGTTCTAGCCTTTGCTTTCCTGGTAGCCTGGAGACGGATACTATTAGCTTGGAGGGACTCAAAGCCCCCGAAGTCGGAGACCTGGCTATCGGACATGGCTAGCTTTCTCTGTATGAAGAAAATCAAATTAACCTTGAGAGGGTCACTGTTAGGGTTCACCCGGAGGTGGCAACCGTTCGTCGACTTCTTCGCGGAAAATTAATCGTCAGCAGAAGGGGGGTGGTTAGTTTAGCTTAGAGTAGGGGGTTAATAAAGGTGGGACCTGTAAGGGAGGGAGACGGCTTTTGCACTATGTTTATAGTTTCATGTACATTGTTTATTTTGTTGTTGTTACAATACCAAAAATACCTCAATAAAATGTTTAATAATGTGAGAATGGGAGAAGGGGGCGATGTTGGGGTGCAGAAGGGGAAGTGGGTGTTGTTATTTAAAATGTATAATTCTGCTTCTGCTTTGGTTTGTATTTTATGAAAAAGCCTGAATAAAATATATATTTTTAAATGTATGGGGCTGGATTCTCCACAGCCCCGTGCCGAAATCGGGACCGGGGAATCGGCGTGTCCACGGAGTACTCCGCATGGCTGGGGGACTATTGCGAGAGGCCCGCCCAGCGATTCTCCGCTCCCAGCCGGCCGAGTTACCCATGGCATGGTTCTAACCACCTATTGCCGTTCGGGAACCTCCCATGGTGGGGGGCAGGGTGGGGCACCAGAGTGGGGCGAGTGGGGGGGTGCTTTTGGGTGGCCGGGGGACAGAATGGGCCAGATAGATCTTCGGGAGCGTGGCCAATCGGGAAGGCCTACATTTTGGAGCTGCCTCCGCGGTCCGCGTCCGCCATGGCGCTCGGTGTGGCCGCTGGAGGCCGCCGCCATGCGCATGCGCGGACTCCAATCCAGAAGTGCGGGGCCTGTATCCGCAGCCAAAGCTGCGTGAATCACTCTGGGTCCCTGCTAGCCCCCTGAAGATGAGTGAATCGACTGATCTTTTTTACTGGGAACTCGGGAGTGAAACGCCAGTGTTTTTACGCCGGCGTGGGGAGATAGTCCCATTTTGGGACTATGGTGTCTAGAATTAACTACAATACTTTACTGAGGCCTAATCAGTGTTGTATACAGTGTTTGCATAATTAGTTTTTGGACATATTGAAGAAGTGCATATGTGAAAGACAAATAGATCCAGTACCCATACAAGAAGATATAATTATTACTCCTTGGGATACGCTGTCATAATTTGAAATTTGGATACTCCAAAATAAAACATTCTGAGCTCTCTGTGTAGTTATTGCCGCTGTAACTCAACCTTGAGACTAATTGGTCATGTCGACGTTTTGGCCTCACATTTCTGCTCTAATGGGAGTACAAAGGTCAAAGAGCCTAATTATAGAAGGCAAAGCACAAAAGGAGGCCATTGCAGCTCATTGCACTTGTACCACTACAGCTCTCAAGCAATCAACTCCAGCACTGCTTTTCCCCGACATACATCTTATATTTTCCTTTTAAGAAGGAATTGCAGAAAAGCTTCAATGGTGAGATGGCACTTGGCTGCAGTGATATGCTCAGTATTCTAACCATTCTTTGTCTGTGAACAATTCTTCTAGCCTGACCCTTTATGCTCCCAATACTAGTCTAACTATTCAACCCCTTGCTACTAATACACTGACCATTCTTGCACTACTTCCAAAATATTTTACAATTTTAAGCAGTAAGCAAACAGTGGAACATAAAAAGCCCAGATAATGTGCATTTTAGCCTTGACAGCAATGATTAGGGCATTGGAAATAAGTGCTTACTGACTTTTATTTGGTTTTAACCTTAAATTTAGCTCAAAAAGTTAACACTGTCTGTCACTTCACAAATGCTGTCAGGCCTGCTGAGATTTCCCAACATTTTCTGTTCTTATTTCAGATTTCCAGCAGTTTGCAGTATTTTGCTTTTGTATTACCATTTAAGCTTGTTTATTTGGTCTTTATCTGGACTCTGGTTTGAAACAGTAACAACAATTTGATCATGTAAGTTGTTTTATAAACATATCCTGTGGAAACTGGGCTATCATGATTGAATAAACTTGAATTTATGAGGAGTGATTCATCTTGACCAGTGAGATGATTGAAGTGCAGCTTTGAGATGTAATTGGCGTAAACTTGTACTTGACCATCTTAGCTCAATGGTAGCCATGAGTCAGAAAGTTGAGTATGTAAAGCCAAGTCCTGAGACTTAGACATAAAAACTAGGCGAAGAGAATGCTACACTGTCTGAGATGGGGTCTTTCCAATCAGAGGTCAGATAAAAGCCCTATCGGCCCCATTAAGTTACTATCAAAAAAAGGAATTTGTAGGTGAAGTCTCCCAGCCAACATTTATCCGTCCACCAACATTACCAAAACAGATCATCTCACCATTCAGCTAACTGATCTTTGTGGAACCTTGCTCTGCTCAAATTGGCCGTCACACTTCCCTATGTTACAAGAGTAACTGCATTTTTAAAGGACACATTTTGAAGTCACTTGCAACATTCGGACGTTGTGAAGGTTTGTTGATGAATAACCGTTCTTTCCTTCTTTCCTTGATGGCACAAGTCAAACATTATTGAAAACTACTTAATGTCACATGGCGGACAGTTAAGGTAGGTGATGTGTGGTACCTGCACAATATAAAAAGGTGTTGGTTACTTTGTGTCTCGCTAATGGCTATATGTGCAGGACTTGAAAATCAGTTGGGGGCATCCCATCAGGTAACTCTCCAATGAGGAGTGACCATTGATTGGGTTCGGAAAATGAAGCAATGAAGTGGTACCTTGAATGTCGTGAATTGGCACATGGGTGCTTGTATGGATCATCTGTGAAAATGACAATTAAGAACAAATATGATCAGGGATAACTTCTGGTGGTGGTCATGGAATGAGTGGTTGCACATTTGATGGCTCCTGCTCAAGGCAGATTTTTTTTGTCCTTTCCTTGCCCGAGGGGCAAACTATTTGAGGGCAAAAGATAAAGGAGTGCCTGGGGAAGGTAATACTCTTCAGGTGTGACGGTGCACGGATCAGCGGACGAGGAGTGCCACAAGAAAGAAAGTGCTGCTGGAGCAGATGAGTTTTCGTGGTGTGCCACAGGGAAAGATGGCGGAGGGCAAGGGGGCTGCGCCGCCTGCTCCAGATTGAGTGAATTGAGCAGGGGCTGGAGTCCCAGGGCCTGACGATCCAGAAATAGCAGGAGGCAGTGGGGGAGCATGAGAAGCAATTGGCCTCGTTGGTGGTATGTATTAGGGGTCATGTGGGACTGTGAAGCCGAGATGCTATTGGCTGACAGATCCCGGGTCTTGGTTGGCTGCCGACTCCTGGCTCCACACTGAAGGTGGAGTATAAGAACCCGAGTCTCTCCCCGCAGCTTCATTCTGTTGCTGAGCTGCTGGGGACAAGCATCGCTTAATAAAGCCTGGATCGACTTCATCACTTCTCGTCTCTCGTAAGTCATTGTGCGCTACAATTTATTAAGCGAGCTTAAAAGACTATGGAGCTCCGGATCGCCCCAGAATGCCTGCGGATCAGCCCCCACGCAGCAAACTCGGCAGCAGTATTCAAACACTGGCAAGCATGCTTTGTAGGCTACCTCCGAACGGCCCCCGGCCGGATCACAGAAGACCAGAAAATGCAGGTCCTGCATTCGAGGATAAGCCCGGAAATTTACCCTCTCATAGAAGACGCAGAGGATTTCCCGACGGCGCTCGCATTGCTGAAGGGCATCTACGTTCGGCCCGTTAACCAGGTCTACGTGCGCCACCAACTCGCGACAAGACGGCAAAGTCCCGGAGAATCGCTAGAGGAATTCTACGCCGCGCTGCTAATTTTAGGATGGGGCTGCAGCTGCCCGCCGGTGAACGCGATCGAACACACGGATCTGCTAATTCGCGATGCATTTGTGGCAGGTATGAACTCTCCCCAAATCCGCCAAAGACTTTTAGAAAGAGAGTCGCTAGGACTCTCAGAGGCACGGGCCCTTGCAGCTTCCCTAGATGTAGCGTCGCAAAACGCCCGCGCCTACGGCCCCGACCGCGCGGCAGCCCCTTGGGCTCCGTGGACCCCCGTCGCGACAAACTCCCCCCCCCCTCGCAAGCTTGCGCGGTTAAAGCGACAGACCATCCCGGGGGGGCCCGCTGCTATTTCTGCGGGCAAGCGAAACACCCCCGGCAGCGCTGCCCGGCCCGCGCAGCTATTTGTAAAAGCTGCGGCAAGAAGGGCCATTACGCGGCAGTGTGCCGGTCCCAGGGGGTCGCCGCAATCCCCAGAGAAGAACGAGCCCAGCACATCCCAAACGCTCCCCAACCCCCCCAGCGCCCCATGTGCGACCCGCGGGCGCCGCCATTTTGGGTCCCGGGCACCACGAGGGGAGGATGTGCGCCGCCATCTTGTGACCCTCCAGCCACGTGCGATTCATGGGGGCGGCCATTTTGTCCACCCCCGACCACGTGCGATCCATGGGGTGGCCATTTTGTCCGCCCCCGGCCGCGTGCGATTCATGGACACCACCATCTTGGTTGACAACAAAGGACCCCAGCATCGACGGCTCCACGGGGTCCGAAGAAGACGCCGCGACACTACTACCACGACTGGCTTCGGTGACACTGGATCAATCGCGGCCACGGACGCTCCAGACGACGACAACAACGGTGCTGGTCAACGGATACGAGACGCCATGCCTAATCGACTCCGGGAGCACTGAAAGTTTTATTCACCGAGACACGGTAAGACGCTGTTTTCTGACCATCCATCCAAGCACGCAAAAGATTTCCCTAGCTGCAGGATCCCATTCCGTAGAGATCAAAGGGTTCTGCATCGTGAACCTAACGGTGCAAGGGAGGGAGTTTAAGAACTACAGGCTGTACGTCCTTCCCCAACTCTGCGCGCCCACATTACTGGGATTAGATTTCCAGTGTAACCTGCAGAGCCTAACATTCTAATTCGGCGGCCCAATACCCCCACTCACTATCTGCGGCCTCACAACTCTCAAGGTTGAACCGCTGTCCTTGTTTGCAAACCTCACCCCGGATTGCAAACCCGTCGCCTCTAGGAGCAGACGGTACAGCGCCCAGGACCGGATATTTATTCGGTCTGAAGTCCAGCGGTTGCTGAAGGAAGGCATAATCCAGGCCAGCAATAGTCCCTGGAGAGCCCAGGTGGTAGTAGTAAAGACCGGGGAGAAGCAAAGGATGGTCGTAGACTATAGTCAGACCATCAACAGGTACACACAGCTAGATGCGTACACTCTCCCCCGCATATCCGACATGGTCAATCGGATTGCCCAGTATAAGGTCTTCTCCACCGTGGACCTCAAGTCCGCCTACCACCAGCTCCCCATCCGCCCAGGTGACCGCAGGTACACCGCCTTCGAGGCAGACGGGCGTCTATACCACTTCCTAAGGGTCCCATTTGGCGTCACAAACGGGGTCTCAGTCTTCCAACGGGAGATGGACCGAATGGTTGACCAGCACGGGTTGCAGGCCACGTTCCCGTATCTCGACAACGTAACCATCTGTGGCCACGATCAGCAGGACCACGACGCCAACCTCCAAAAGTTCCTCCAGACCGCTAACGCCCTGAACCTCACATATAACGAGGAAAAGTGCGTTTTTAGCACAAACCGTTTGGCCATCCTGGGATACGTAGTGCGCAATGGAATAATAGGCCCCGACCCCGAACGCATGCGCCCCCTTATGGAATTCCCCCTCCCGCACTGCTCCAAAGCCCTGAAACGTTGCCTGGGTTTCTTTTCATATTACGCCCAGTGGGTCCCCCAGTACGCAGACAAGGCCCGCCCGCTAATACAGTCCACTACCTTCCCCCTGTCGACAGAGGCTCGCCAGGCCTTCAGCCGCATCAAAGCGGATATCGCGAAGGCCACGATGCGCGCCATCAACGAGTCCCTCCCCTTCCAGGTTGAGAGCGACGCATCCGACGTAGCTCTGGCGGCCACCCTTAACCAAGTGGGCAGACCCGTGGCCTTTTTCTCCCGGACCCTCCACGCCTCAGAAATCCGCCACTCCTCAGTGGAAAAGGAAGCCCAAGCCATACTGGAAGCTGTGCGACATTGGAGGCATTACCTGGCCGGCAGGAGATTCACTCTCCTCACCGACCAACGGTCGGTCGCCTTCATGTTCGATAATGCACAGCGGGGCAAATTAAGAATGACAAGATCTTAAGGTGGAGGATCGAGCTCTCCACCTTCAACTATGAGATCTTGTATTGTCCCGGAAAGCTGAACGAGCCGTCCGATGCCCTATCCCGCGGCACATGTGCCAACTCACAAATAGACCGCCTCCAAGCCCTCCACGAGGACCTCTGCCACCCGGGGGTCACTCGATTCTACCATTTCGTAAAGTCCCGCAACCTCCCCTACTCTGTGGAGGAGGTCCGTACAGTCACCAGGAACTGCCACATCTGCGCAGAGTGCAAACCGCACTTTTTCAGGCCGGATAGAGCGCACCTGATCAAGGCTTCCCGCCCCTTTGAACGCCTCAGTTTGGATTTCAAAGGGCCCATCCCCTCCACCGACCGCAACGCATACTTCCTGAACGTGGTGGACGAGTACTCTCGTTTCCCCTTCGCCGTCCCCTGCCCTGACATGACAGCGGCCACAGTCATTAAAGCCCTTGGCACCATATTCACACTGTTCGGTTGCCCCGCGTATATCCATAGCGAGAGGGGGTCCTCCTTCATGAGTGATGAGCTGTGCCAGTTCCTGCTCAGCAAGGGCATAGCCTCAAGCAGGACGACCAGTTACAACCCCCGGGGGAACGGGCAAGTAGAGAGGGAGAACGGCACGGTCTGGAAAACCGTCCTACTGGCCCTACAGTCCAGGGATCTCCCTGTTTCCCGGTGACAGGTGGTCCTCCCGGACGCTCTCCACTCCATCCGGTCGCTGCTGTGTACCACCACTAACCAAACGCCTCATGAGCGCCTCCTTGTCTTCCCCAGGAAGTCCTCCTCCGGAACGTCGCTGCCGACCTGGCTGGCGGCCCCAGGACCCATCTTGCTCCGGAAACATGTGCGGGCGCACAAATCGGACCCGTTGGTCGAGAGGGTTCACCTTCTCCACGCGAACCCGCAGTACGCCTACGTGGCGTACCCCGACGGCCGACAGGACACGGTCTCCCTGCGGGACCTGGCGCCCGCCGGCAACACACACACACCCCCGACACCGATCATCCCCTCCCTGCCACCGGCGCAGAATGTGGTGGTATGTATTAGGGGTCATGTGGGACTGTGAAGCTGAGATGCTATTGGCTGACAGATCCTGGGTCCTGGTTGGCTGCCGACTCCTGGCTCCGCCCTGAAGGCGGAGTATAAGATCCCGAGCCTCACCCCGCAGCTTCATTCTGTTGCTGAGCTGCTGGGGACAAGCATCGCTTAATAAAGCCTGGATCGACTTCATCACTTCTCGTCTCTCGTAAGTCATTGTGCGCTACAGTGGCTGAGATGGGAGTGATGGGAACTTCCGGTTGCGGCTATGCTGAGCTAAGTCGCACGTTCGGCAGCTCCCGCCAGAAACGGACTTTTGGGCTCTTTTGAGGGGCCCCAGCGGCATTTGTTCGACGGTTCCCAGTGTGGAAAGGTGACAGTACGATTTCCCCGGCACTGTATGGATTGGACCAGGAGTGGAGCGGTGAAAAAAGTAATTCTGGTGCAGCGAAAAGTGCGAGGGAGGAAAGCCAAGATGGCGGCGGGTGGAGACCAGGCAGCGTGGGTGCAGTGGGTGCAAGAGCAGCAGGAGTTTCTCAAGCACTGTTTCACGGAACTGAAAGCAGAGCTGCTGGAGCCGATGAATGCTTCGATCGACAAGCTGGTCGAGACCCAGAAGGCCCAAGGGGCGGCGATCCGGGAGGTGTGGCAGAAGGCCTCGGAGAATGAGAACGGGATATTGGGCCTGGCGGTGAAGGTGGAGGCGCACGAGGCGCTGCAGAAGAAATGGCAGGAGAAGTTCGAGGACATGGAGAATCGGTCGAGGAGGAAGATTCTGCGGATTCTGGGTCTCCCAGAGGGAGTGGAGGGGTCGGATGTTGGAGCATATGTGGTCATGATGTTGAACACATTGATGGGTGCGGGCACCTTCCCGAGGCCCCTGGAGCTGGATGGGGCCCACCGAGTCCTGGCGAGGAGGCCCAAGCCCAACGAGCCGCCGCGGGCGGCATTGGTGTGGTTCCACCGCTTGGTGGACAGGGAGTGAGTCCTAAGATGGGCAAAAAAGGAGCGGAGCAGCAGGTGGGAGAATGCAGAGGTCCGTATATACCAGGACTGGAGCGCGGAGGTGGCCAAGAAGAGGGCCGGGCGCAATCAGGCTAAGGCGATTCTGCATCGGAAGGGGGTGAAATTCGGGATGCTGCAGCCGGCGCGACTGTGGGTCACGTTTAAGGACCGGCACCATTACTTTGAGACGCCGGAGGAGGCGTGGACCTTTATTCAGGCTGAAAAGTTGGACACGGACTGATGGTCGGTTGTGAGGGGAGGTCGCGGGGGGCTAATGTGGTTACTGTGTTTTGGGGGATGTTGGGGGATGTTCTATTCTGTTCTGTATTGTTTCCTTGGGTGCTGGGTGGTGTAGGGTGAATTTGTTCGAAGTGGGGGTTTTGTGAGAATGTGGGCATCGGTGGTTTGCAGTACGGGGCGGGAGGGGAGGGAGATGGGAGGCCCGAGGTGGGGGAGCTGGGATCAGGCAGCAAAAGGGAGATGAGCCTGAGAGGGCGGGACCGGTCTGATGGAAAGCGCGGGCTTTTTCCCACGCTAGGGAAGGAAAGGGGCAGGGCCAGGGGGGAAGGGCGGTGTTGGAGAGGAGCGCCCGCTGATGGACAGGAGTGGGGGGGGTGGGGAGACTACCACACTGGGGGGTCGATGGAGTGGCGGGAGTGGCCGGGGTCAGCAGGAGTCAGCTGACTTACGGGAGTGCTATGGGGGGAGCAATGCAGCTGGGGGGGACCTAGCTGGGGGGGGGGGGGACTGGGTTGCTGCTGCATTGGCCAAAGGTGAACTGGAGCTCGGAGAGAGAGTCGGGGCGGGGGTCTGTCGCTGGGGGGAATGGAGAGTGCGGGAGGCGCGGGCACGTGGCTAGCCTAGAAAAGGGGATGGCTAATCGGCAGGAGGGGGGCGGAAAGCCCTCTGATCCGGCTGATAACTTGGAGTGTGCAAGGTCTGAACGGGCCGGTCAAGAGGGCCCGTGTGTTCGCGCACCTGAAGAGACTGAAGGCAGGTGTGGTTATGCTCCAGGAGACGCATTTGAGGGTGGCAGACCAGTTTAGGCTGAGAAAGGAGTGGGTAGGGCAGGTTTTCCACTCGGGGGTGGACGCAAAGAATCGAGGGGTGGCGGTTTTGGTGGGGAAGCGGGTGTCGTTTGAAGCGCTGAACATCGTGGCAGACAATGGAGGTAGGTATGTGATGGTGAGTGGTAAGCTGCAGGGGATGGAGTGAATGTATATGCCCCGAATTGGGATGATGCCGGATTTATGCGGCGCATGTTGGGCCGGATTCCGGACCTGGAGGCAGGGAGATTGATAATGGGGGGTAACTTCAACACGGTACTGGATCCAGCATTGGACCGCTCCAGGTCCAGGACGGGTAAGAGGCCAGCGGCGGCCAAGGTGCTGAGGGGGTTTATGGACCAGATGGGAGGAGTGGACCCATTGAGGTTTGTCATGCCGGGGGCCAGGGAATGTTCTTTTTTTTTCCCACGTCCATGAAGCCTACTCCCGGATAGACTTCTTCGTTATGAGCAGGGCACTAATTCCGAGGGTGGAGGGCACGGAATATTCGACCATAGCCATCTCAGACCATGCCCCGCATTGGGTGGAGCTGGAGCTAGGGGAGGAGAGGGACAAGCGCCCACTGTGGCACCTGGATGTGGGCTTGCTGGCGGATGAGGAGGTGATCGGGCGGATCCGGGGGTCCATTGAAAGCTATCTAGAGGCTAACGATAATGGGGAGGTGTAGGTGGGGGTGGTCTGGGAGGTGCTGAAGGCGGTGATTAGGGGAGAGCTAATTTCCACTAGGGCCCACAAGGAGAAGAAGGAGAGGAGAGAGAGGGAGAGATTGGTGGGGGAGATTTTAAGGGTGGATAGAAGGTATGCAGAGGTCCCCGAAGAGGGACTACTCAAGGAGCGACGAAGCCTCCAGGCCGAGTTCGACCTGTTGACTACCAAGAAGGCAGAGGTGCAGTGGAGGAAAGTGCAAGGGGCGGTGTATGAATACGGGGAGAAGGCTAGCCGGATGCTGGCACACCAGCTTCGGAAGCGGGAGGCGGCGAGGGAGATTGGGGGAGTTAGGGATAAAGGAGGGAACACGGTGGGGAGTGCGGTGGGAATAAATGGGGTATTTAGAGACTTTTATGAAGGGCTGTATAGGTCTGAGCCCCCAACAGAGGAGGGGGCGATGCGTCGATTTTTGGATCGACTGAGGATCCCGAGGGTGGAGGAGGAGCAGGTGGCGGGGCTTGGGGCACCGGTAGGGCTGGAGGAGCTGACTAAGGGGCTGGGGAGTGTGCAGGCGGGGAAGGCACCGGGGCCAGATGGGTTCCCGGTGGAATTTTACCGGAAGTACATGGACCTGCTGGGCCCTATATTAGTGAGGACTTTCAATGAGGCGAGGGAAGGGAGGGCCCTACCCCCGATGATGTCCGGGGCACTGATCTCGCTGATCTTGAAGCGGGACAAGGACCCATTACAGTGTGGGTCCTATAGGCCAATCTCTCTCCTCAACGTGGACGCAAAGCTGTTAGCGAAGGTGTTGGCTACCAGAATTGAGGACTGTGTCCCAGAGGTGATTCACGAGGACCAGACGGGGTTTGTTAAGCAAAGGCAGCTGAATACCAATGTGCGGAGGATCCTTAACGTAATCATGATGCCTACAGTGGAGGGGGAGGTGGAGATAGTGGCAGCGATGGACGCGGAGAAGGCCTTCGATAGGGTGGAGTGGGGGTACCTCTGGGCAGTGTTGAGGAGGTTTGGGTTCGGGGAGGGGTTCATTAGTTGGGTTAGGCTACTTTACGAAGCCCCGGTGGCGAGTGTGGCCACGAATCGGAGGAGGTCGGAATACTTTTGGCTGTACCGGGGGACGAGGCAGGGGTGCCCCCTATCCCCCTTGCTATTTGTATTGGCAATTGAGCCTTTGGCTATGGCTCTAAAGGAGTCCAGGAACTAGAGGGGGCTGGTCCGGGGGGGAACACTGGGTTTTGGTCCGGGGGTGGGAGGGGGGGGGGGGGGGACACTGGGCTTTGTTGTATGCCGATGACCTGTTACTGTATGTGGCAGACCCAGTGGGAGGGGGATGCCGGGGGTAATGCATATCCTCAGGGAGTTTGGGGACTTTCCCGGGTATAAGCTCAACGTGGGGAAGAGTGAGCTATTCGTGATACACCCAGGGGACCAGGGAAGGTGGATAGCCGAGGTTCCACTGAAGAGGGCGGAAAGGGGTTTTCGGTATCTGGGGATCCATGTGGCCAGGAGCTGGGGGGCCCTACACAAACTCAACTTGATGAGTCTGGTGGAGCAGATGGAGGAGGAATTTAAAAGGTGGGATCTGCTGCCACTCTCCTTGGCGGGTAGGGTACAGTCGGTGAAGATGACGGTGCTCCCGAGGTTCCTTTTTATATTCCAGTGCCTCCCCATCCTGATCCCGAAGGCCTTTTTAAGCGGGTCAGTAGGAGCATTATGGGATTCGTGTGGGTGAAAAAGACCCCGAGGGTGAGAAGGGTGTTTCTGGAGCGGAGTAGGGAAAGACGAGGGTTAGCATTACCTAATCTGTGTGGGTATTACTGGGCTGCCAATGTGGCGATGATACGCAAGTGGGTAATGGAGGGGGAGGGGCAGCGTGGAAGAGGCTGGAGATGGCGTCCACTGGTGTGGGCACGAGTCTGGGAGCGCTGGTGACAGCACCGCTGCCGCTCCCGCCGACAAGGTACACCACGGGTCCGGTGGTGGCGGCGACTTTGAAAATTTGGGGGCAGTGGAGGTGCCACAGGGGTGAGGTAGAGGCTTCGGTTTGGTACCCGATCCGGGAGAACCATCGGTTCGTCCCAGGGAGAATGGATGGAGGGTTTCTGAGCTGGCACAGGGCAGGAATTAGAAGGATGGGGGACCTGTTTTTAGATGGGATGTTTGCGAGTCTTGGGGCGCTGGAGGAAAAATTCAGGCTTCCCCCCGGAAATGCCTTCAGGTACTTGCAGGTAAGGACGTTTGTAAGACGGCAGGTGAGGGAGTTCCCGTTGCTTCCAGCACTCAGGATTCAGGATAGGGTGCTCTCGGGGTTGTGGGTTGGAGAGGGCAGGGTCTCGGCGATCTACCAGGAGATGCAGGAGGAGGAGACCTCGGTGGAACATAGAACATAGAACATAGAACATTACAGTGCAGTACAGGCCCTTCGGCCCTCGATGTTGCGCCGACCTGTGAAACCACTCTAAAGCCCATCTACACTATTCCCTTATCGTCCATATGTCTATTCAATGACAATTTGAATGCCCTTAGTGTTGGCGAGTCCACTGCTGTTGCAGGCAGGGCATTCCACGCCCTTACTACTCTCTGAGTAAAGAACCTACCTCTGACATCTGTCCTATATCTATCTCGCCTCAATTTAAACCTATGTCCCCTCGTGCTAGACATCACCATCCGAGGAAAAAGGCTCTCACTGTCCACCCTATCCAATCCTCTGATCATCTTGTATGCCTTAATGAAGTCACCTCTTAACCTTCTTCTCTCTAACGAAAACAGCCTCAAGTCCCTCAGCCTTTCCTCATAAGATCTTCCCTCCATACCAGGCAACATTCTGGTAAATCTCCTCTGCACCCTTTCCAATGCTTCCACATCCTTCCTATAATGCGGCGACCAGAATTGCACGCAATACTCCAAATGCGGCCGCACCTGAGTTTTGTACAGCTGCAACATGACCTCATGGCTCCGAAACTCAATCCCTCTACCAATTAAAGCTAACACACCGTACGCCTTCTTAACAACCCTCTCAACCTGGGTGGCAACTTTCAGGGATCTACGTACATGGACACCGAGATCTCTCTGCTCATCCACACTGCCAAGAATCTTACCATTAGCCCAGTACTCTGTCTTCCTGTTATTCCTTCCAAAATGAATCACCTCACGCTTTTCTGCATTAAACTCCATTTTCCACCTCTCAGCCCAGTGCTGCAGCTTATCTATGTCCCTCTGTAACTTGTAACATCCTTCCGCATTGTCCACAACTCCACCGACTTTAGTGTCATCTGCAAATTTACTCACCCATCCTTCTACGCCCTCCTCCAGGTCATTTATAAAGATTACAAACAGCAGTGGCCCCAAAACAGATCCTTGTGATACACCACTAGTAACTGGACTCCAGTCTGAACATTTCCCATCAACCACCACCCTTTGTCTTCTTCCAGCTAGCCAATTTCTGATCCAAACTGCTAAATCACCCTGAATCCCATGCCTCCGTATTTTCAGCAGTAGCCTACGGTGGGGAACCTTATCAAACGCTTTACTGAAATCCATATACACCACATCAACTGCTTTACCCTCATCCACCTGTTTGGTCACCTTCTCAAAGAACTCAATAAGGTTTGTGAGGCACGACCTACCCTTCACAAAACCATGTTGACTCGGTGGAGGAGCTAAAGGGTAAATGGGAAGAGGAGCTTGGGGAGGAGATAGACGAGGGTACGTGGGCGGAAACCCTGGGTCGGGTTAATTCTTCCTCCTCTTGCGCTAGGCTTAGCCTGATACAATTTAAGGTTTTTCACAGACCGCATATGACAGGGGCGAGGCTGAGCAGGTTCTTTGGGGTGGAAGACAGGTGTGGGAGGTGCTCGGGGAGCCCAGCAAATCATACCCATATGTTCTGGGCGTGCCCGCCGCTGGATGGTTTCTGGAGGGGTATTGCGAGGACGATGTCTAAGGTTAAGCCGAGCTGGGGGTTAGCACTATTTGGGGTATCGGACGAGCCGGGAGTGCAGGAGGCGAAAGGGCCTTTCTAGCCTTTGCGTCCCTGGTAGCCCGGCGGAGGATTCTGCTACAGCGGAAGGATGCGAAGGCCCCGAGCGTGGAAGCCTGGATCAGCGACATGGCGGGGTTCATTAAATTGGAGAGGGTAAAATTTGCCTTGAGAGGGTCTGTGCAAGGGTTCTTCAGGCGGTGGCAACCGTTCCTAGACTTTCTAGCGGGGCGTTAGGAGGTGGTCAGCAGCAGCAGCAACCCAGAGGGGGGGGGGGGGAGGGGGAGGGGAGGGGGGGGTGTACTTTGTGTTTTCTACTGTGTTTATTATTGCTTAATGGGGGGTTTGTATATTGGGGGAATTTGTGATGTAGTTGTAAGATGTTTATTTATGTGTTCTTTGTTTTTCATTTTTCTGTAAGGGGGGGGTTTGTTGGAAATATGTAAAGATTTGAATAAAAATATTTCTAAAAAAAAAAGATGGGAGTGATGCGGAAGAGCCAGAAAAAGCTGCGGGAGAGGTTGGAAGATTTGGAGAATCTCTCCAGAAGGCAAAACCTAAGGATTGTCAGGATGCTTGAAGACATTGAAGGTGCGGAGGCGGTGGTGTATGTGGCAAAGATGTTGGAGAAGGTAACGGGGGAAGGGGGCCTTTGATCGGCCCCTGGAGGTGGACTGGGCGGACAGGACACTGAGTAGGAAGCCACAGGCAGCCGAGCCACCGAGGGTGATGGTGGTGCAGTTGCTCCGCTTTGTGGACAAGGAGAAGATCCTTTGAAGGGTGAGGCAGATCAGGAAATGCACCTGGGAAGAGAACGATCTGCGGGTGTACCAGGACTTAGTTGCAGAGCTGGCGAAGAGGAGCGCCAGGTTTAACCAGATTAAGGCTGCCCTCTTTAAAAACGGGGTGCAATTTGGGGTACTGTATCTAGCCTGCCAGTAGGTGGCTTTCCAGAAACGAGAGGTTTTTTCGACACGCCAGACGAGATGAAGAAATTTCTGAGGGACAATGAAATAGGAGGAATGTGAGGACATTGAACTTTGGAGGAGTTTGGTATGTTCTTTAAAGTGTTGGGGGGTGGGCTTTCGGGGGCAGGTTTTGAGGAGATAGTAGCGATGGTGAGTGTGCCTTTTGTTACTCTTGAGGGATAGATGATTGGGTTGGTTTGGGGTGATTGAAGGGAGGAAGGATGGTTGAAGGTATTGGACGGGGACCACCATGCTAGCTGGGCAAGCTAGTTATTGGGAGTGATGTGGGGGATTTACCAGGAGGAAGGCGTGGGGGAGGGGGAATGAGTTGGTTTATTGTTTGAGAGTGGGGGGAAGGGTTGCTGACATGTCGTTGGTGAGGCACAGTTTGGAAGATATCGATGGTGGTGGACATCCGAGGGTAGGCCTGGAGGGTTGCATGACACGGGCCTGGGGCCGGCTCAAAAAGGGCTATGGCTGAGCAGCAGGGGAAGGGGGCGGGGAGCCCCCTGACCAGGCTGGTCACATAGAACGTGAGGGAGTTGAATGGGCCAGTTAAACGCTCGCATGTGTTCGCACTTCTGAGGAGTTTGAAGGCGGATGTGGCTTTTTTGCAGGAGACGCACCTGAAGATAGGGGACCAGACAAGGCTGAGGAAGGGATAGGTGGGGCAGGTATTTTATTCGTGGCTGGATATGAAAATGAGGAGGGTGGCGGAGTTGGTGAATAAGAGGGTGGCATTCGAGGTGGGGAGCATTGTGGCTGATCCAGGGGATTGGTATGTGGTGGTCAGTGGGAAGTTGGAGGTAATGCCAGTGGTCCTGATAAACGTCTGTGCCCCAAATTGGAATTATGTGTACTTCATGAGGCGAGTGTTAGGGAGGATTCCTGACTTGGACTCGCACCAGCTGATTGGGGGGGGTGATTTTAATACGGTCAGAAATCAAGGTTGGTCCGGTCGAATCCCTAGTCGTCAAGGGTGTCTGCAATGGTAAAGGAACTGAGGGGGTTTATGGAGCGCTTGGGGGATGGACCCATGGAGGTTTTGGAGGCCAAGGGCGAAGGAGTTATCATACTTCTCTCAAGTGCACCGGGTATACTCCCAGGTTGATTTTTTTGTGCTAGAAAAGCCGCTGTTGGCAGGGGTGGCCGACTTGGAGTATTCAGCAATTGTGTTTTCTGACCACATGTCGCATTGGGTGGATCAGCGCGTGGCGGTGGCAGACGGGGGGAGGGGAGCAGCTCACGCAGTGGAGGCTGGATGGGGAATTGTTTGCGGATGAGGAGGTGGGCGAGTGGGTGCGGGCTGCCCACATTCGGGGATACATGGAGCTAAATGATACAGGGGAGGTCACGGCCACCATGCTGTGGAAGGCTCTCGAGGCAGTGGTTGAGGAGGAGATTATATCAATTCGGGCACACAGGGAGATAATGGAGCAGGAGGAGAGGACAAGGCTGGTGGACGGGATTTTGAGGGTGGATAGGAGATACTTGGCGGCGCGGGAGGCAGGGCTGTTGAAGGAGAGGCAGAGGTTCCAGATGGAATTTGGGCTACTTTTTATGGGGAAGGCAGGGGGACAATTACAGAAGGCCGGAGGGGCAGTAAATGGGTACAGGGAGAAGGCGAATACGATGTTGGCCCATCAGTTGAGAAATTAAGAGGCAGGCGAGGGAGATTGGCAGAGTAAGGGATGATAAGCGTAGGGTGGTGATGGACCCGGAAGGGGTGACTGGCATGTTTGAGGCATTTTATGGAAGAGTATACAAGTCAGTGCCCCCAACCAGGGAGGAGGGCATGGGGCGATTCCTGGATGGTCTGGCGTTTCCCAGAGTAGAGGAGGGGTTGGTTCAGGGACTGGAGGCCCCAATTGGGTTGAGGGAGGTGACGGAGAGTATGGGGGTGATGCAGGCAGGGAAGGCCCCGGGGCCAGTCAGGTTCCCAGTAGAGTTCTATAAAAAATTTATAGAATCATAGAATTTACAGTGCCGAGGGAGGCCATTCAGCCCATCGAGTCTGCACTGGCCCTTACAAAAAGCACCATACTGAAGCCCACGTGTCTACCCTATCCCTGTAGCCCAGTAACCTCCACTAAACATTTTTTTGGACACTAAGGGCAATTTATCTTGGCCAATCCACCTAACCCGCACATCTTTGGACTGTGGGAGGAAACTGGAGCACCCGGAGGAAACCCACGGAGACACGGGGAGAACGTGCAGACTCCGCACAGACAGTGACCCAGCCGGGAATTGAACCTGGGAACCTGGAGCTGTGAAGCAACTGTGCTAACCACTATGCTACCGTGTTGCCCATGGTCGACCTGGGGCCACTGCTTGTGAAGGTGCATAATGAAGCAAGGGAGAGGGTGTGCCTCCCCCTTACATTGTCGCAGACTTCCATTTCCCTGATATTAAAGAAGGATCCGGAGCAGTGCGGGTTGTATCGCCCGATATCATTATTGAAAGTAAACAACAAATTGATGCCGAGGGTGTTGGCCTCGTGAATCGAGGACTACGTCCCAGGGGTGATAGGCGAAGATCAAATGGGTTTTCTGAAGGGAAGCAGTTGTCGGCGAATGCGAGGAGGCTGCTTAATGTAATAATGATGTCTGCGGAGGGCCACGTGCCTCTACCATTGTTGATGTCTCTACCGTTCTCGCCGGCCAGGTATTCCATGAGCCCAGTGCTGGTGTCAGCCCTAAGGGTATGGGGGCAGTGGAGGCAACATTTGGGGCTGAAGGGTGCCTTGGTGTGGGCACCGATCTGCGATAACCATAGGTTTGCACCGACGGGGCTGGACACTAGGTTTCGGGGGTGGCAGCAGGCAAGGATCGAGCGCTTTGCCAATCTGTTTACGGGGGCAAATTAGCAAAGCTGGTGGACCTGGAGGAAGTGTATGTGATGCCCAAGGGGAACGGCTTTAGGTACCTGCAGGTCTGAGACTTTGTAAGGAGAGAGGTGTCGTCCATTCCTGGGCTGTCACCCCTGGGGTTGCAGGACAAGGTGTTGTCGAGGAATGAAATAGGGGAGGGGAAGGTGTCAGATATCTATAAAGAGTTGATAGAATTGTAAAGAGCGCGACTGGGGGGAGGAGCTGGGAGGGGAATTGGGGGCCGAGACGTCGGCAGAGGCCTTGTGGAGGGTGAACACACCCTCATCATGTGCGAGGTTAAGCCTCATCCAGTTGAAAGTGGTACATAGAGTGCATATGATGATAGCAAGGATGAGTAGGTTCAGTGAGGATAGAGGATAGGGGTGGGCGGTTGCGTGGGGCCCGTGAATCACGTCCATATGTTCTGGGCGTGTCCAAGATTGACGGGGTTCTGGCAGGGGTTCTCAGGCGTGATGTCAGTGGTGCTGGGTGTGGAGGTGGTCCTGAGTCCAGAGGTGGCAAATATACAACTCACGGATTGCTATAGCAGGTCGAGGTTTTATTTGACATATGCTGTGCACTCTCATCGGCCTAAATACAAAGACTGGGCCTAAAGCTGTACACCTGACTGATGATGTCACCCGTGCTCATGTGGCTCACCTCTTACAAGGACACTGCCCCAACATAACATATAGGGCTGGATTCTCCGATTCTGGGGCTATGTCCCCAGGCCAGCGTGGGAACGGTGGCGTTTACGCCAGAAAAACTGGCTCAAAACGGCCACCAATTCCACGTTTTGCTGGGGACTAACAGGACGGCAGCGTAGAGCACCCGGCTCTAGCTGCCGATACGACCCGGAGAATAGCCGGGTCCGTGGCCACACATGTGCACAGCGGCGGCGTGCAGCGGCCAGACCGCGCTTCATGGCAGAGGCCGCTCGCGGACCCAGCCCCCATCAGCTGGCTTGCACGCCCCAGATCACCCCCCCCACAGTACCCCCAGCCCCTGATAAAGTTCCCCCCTGCCTGCGGATCGGCCCTCCCCCGACTGAGTTCGCAGCCGCCACACCAAGTTCACGACGGATGAGACCACATGCGAATGACGCCGTCAGGAACTCGGCCAGTTGTAGGCGGAGTATTGGGGGGCGGGCCTCAGGCAATGGACTGAAGCCGCCGATACGACGCGCGGCGTAGTCCGAGAGTACTCCACTTTGGAGGGGGCGGAGCATCGCAAAAGTGGCGCCGCCCCCGATTTGGTTGGAAAATGTGATTCTCCGGCCATTCGCCGAAAACGATTTTCGGCGTTGCCTACCTGAGAGTACCGCCCATAGTACATAACACATAAGAACATAGGAACAGGAGTGGGCCATTCAGCCCATCGAGCCTGCTCCAACATTCAATATGATTATGGATGATCGGACACTTCAGTGCCTTTTGCTCGCACTATCCCCTTAACTTTTTGGTTATTGTTAATTTGTTAATCAGAATTCTATCGAACCCCACCTTAAACATAAATGGTGGGGCAAGATTCTCCGTCCCACCGCACCAGATTTCTGCGGCACACCGTCGGGATTCTGTTTCACCGGCTGGCCAATGGGGATTCCCATCATGGGGCAGCCCCACGGCGTCGGGAAACCTCCGGGCTGCCGGCGCAACAGAGAATCCTGACAGCAGAGAATTCTGCCCAATGACTGAGCTTCCACAGCCCTCACGGATAGAAAATTCCAAAGATTCACAACCGTCTGTGAAAAGAAATCTCTCCTCATCTCGGTCTTAGTGGCTTCCCCCTTATTTTCAAATTGTGCCCTCTGCTTCTAGACTCCCAAACCAAGCAAAACATCTCACCTGCACCTGCACCTACTCTGTCTATTCCTTTAAGCATATTGTAGATTTCAATGAGATCACCCCTCATAAAAAGCGCGGGAGGAGAGAGCCGGGACAGGGAAAACAGCGCCAGAGGAGAGAGCCGGTAGATTTAAAAAGCGCGGGAGGAGAGAGGCGGGAGATTTAAAAAGCGCGGGAGGAGAGAGCCGGGACAGTGCTGGGAGAGGTGAGTGCACAAAAGGTGTGGCAGGAGTGCCTTTAGTCACGGAGTGCTGATTGGAACAGAGTGCATCTGAGTTTAGGTGAGTGACTGAGTGCCAATTGGAACAGAGTGCATCTGAGTTTAGGTGAGTGACTGAGTGCTGATTGGAACAGAATGCATCTGAGTTTAGGTGAGTGACTGAGTTTGGGCGAGTGGCGAAAGAGGGCTGTGTTTTTGTTGGTGTTCGGGTTTATCCTTGAGGTTCTATAAAGACATTTTTTAAAAAATATATTTAAATTAATTAACTAGTTGAATATGGCTGGACAGGTGATGTGTTGTTGCTGTATGATTGTGGAACTGGTGGATCCCATTGAGACCGTCAGTGACCACATCTGCAGCAAGTGTTGGCTGCTCGAGGAACTTCGGCTCAGAATTGATGAGCTGGAGACCGAGCTGCACACACTGCGGCACATCAGGGAGGGGGAACATTACCTGGACGCTTTGTTTCAGGAGGCAGTCACACCCGGTAGAATAAGTACTGTTAATTCGGACAGTGGTCAGGGACAGAGTGGTGTGACTGCAAGGGAGGCAGGTAGGGGGATCCTGAGTTTAGGAGTTGAGGAGCCTCAGCCCTTGACCTTGTCCAACAGGTATGAGGTACTTGCTCCCTGTGTGGATGAGGAAGAGGGCTGTAGGGAGGATGTGTTGACTGACCACTGCACCGTGGTACAGGAAGCCATTCAAGAGGGGGGAGCAAAAAGACAAGTGGTAGTTGTAGTGGATTCTATAATTAGGGGGATTGATGGCATCCTTTATAAGCCAGATCGAGAGTCCCGCATGGTATGGTGCCTGCCCGGTGCCAGGGTGAGGGACATCTCTGATCGGCTTGAAAGGATTTTGGAGAGGGAGGTGGAGGATCCAGTTGTTGTGGTACACGTTGGGACTAACAACATAGGTAAGACTAGGAAAGAGGACCTGTTTGGGGATTATCAAACACTAGGGACTAAATTAAAGAACAGGTCCTCCAGGGTTATAATCTCTGGATTACTACCCGAGACACGTGCCAATTGGCATAGGGTTGAGAAAATTAGAGAAGTTAACACGTGGCTAAAGGAGTGGTGCGGGAAAGAGGGATTCCATTTCATGGGGCATTGGCATCAGTACTGGGGCAGGAGGGACATGTACCGTTGGGACGGTCTTCACCTGAACCATTCTGGGACCAGTGTTCTAGCGAATAGGATAAATAGGTTGGTCACAAGGACTTTAAACTAGCAAGTTGGGGGGAAGGGAAATGTAAAGCTATGGACAGTATAATGGTTAATGGAGATCAAGGCAGCAGGTTACGTGACAGGTTATTATGTAGAGATATGGGTTCAAAGACAAGGAAAATTGGGAGAAAGGGTAAGAGGAAAAATAAATTGCGAAAAGTTACTGATCAAGGTGTTAGGATTCATAACAAAGACATAAAAAACAGCATAAGTGTACTTTACCTGAATGCTCGTAGTATACGAAATAAGGTAAATGGGTTGATGGCGCAAATCATCGTGAATGACTATGATTTAGTGGCCATTACTGAAACATGGTTAAAAGATGGTCATGACTGGGAGTTAAATATCCAAGGGTATCAGACTATACGAAAGGATAGAATGGACGGTAAGGGCGGTGGTGTAGCTTTGTTGTTTAAGGATGGCATCCGGGCAATAGTAAGGGATGATATTGGTGCTATGGAGGACAAGTTTGAATCAATTTGGGTGGAAATCAGGAATAGTAAGGCGAAAAGGTCACTGATAGGAGTAGTCTATAGGCCACCAAATAGTAACAGGATGGTAGGGCAGGCAATAAGCAAAGAAATAACGGATGCATGTAGAAATGGTACAGCGGTTATCATGGGAGATTTTAATCTGCATAGCGATTGGTTTAACCAGGTTGGTAAAGGCAGCCTTGAGGAGGAGTTTATAGAATGTGCCCGGGATAATTTCCTGGAACAGTGTGTAATGGAACCTACAAGGAAACAAACGGTCCTCGATCTGGTCCTCTGTAATGAGGCAGGATTGATTAATGATCTCATAGTTCGGGATCCTCTTGGAAGGAGCGACCACAATATGGTGGAATTTAAAATACAGTTGGAGGATGACAAGGTAAAATCAAACACTAGTGTTTTGTGCTTAAACAAGGCGATTACAATGGGATGAGAGAAGAACTAGCTAAGGTAGGCTGGGAGCAAAGACTTCATGGTGAAGCAGGTGAGGAACAGTGGAGAACCTTCCGAGCGATCTTTCACAGTGTTCAGGAAAGGTTCATACCGACAAAAAAGAAAGACGGTAGAAAGGGGAAAAATCGACCGTAGATATCTAAGGAGGTGAGGGAGAGTATAAAATTGAAGGAAAAAACATACAAAGTGGCAAAAATTAGTGGGAGACTAGAGGACTGGGAAGTCTTTAGGGGACAACAGAAAGCTACTAAAAAAGCCATAAAGAAGAGTAAGGTAGACTATGAAAGTAAACTGGCTCAGAACATAAAAGCAGATAGTAAAAGCGTCTACAAATATATAAGACAAAAAAGAGTGGCTAAGGTAAATATTGGTCCTTTGGAAGATGAGAAGGGAGATTTAATAATAGGAGATGGAGAAATGGCTGAGGAGCTGAACAGGTTTTTTGGGTCAGTCTTCACAGTGGAGGACACAAATAACATGCCAGTGACTGATGGAAATAAAGATATGATAGGTGAGGACCTTGAGATGATTGTAATCACTAAGGAGGCAGTATTGGGCAAGCTAATGGGGCTAAAGGTAGACAAGTCTCCTGGCCCTGATGGGATGCATCCCAGAGTGTTAAAAGAGATGGCTAGGGAAATTGTAAGCGCACTAGTGATAATTTATCAACATTCACTAGACTCTGGGGTGGTCCCAGAGGATTGGAAAGTAGCAAACGTGACACCACTGTTTAAAAAAGGAGGTCGGCAGAAAGCGGGTAATTATAGGCCGGTAAGCTTAACTTCGGTTGTAGGGAAAATGCTGGAATCTATCATTAAGGAGGAAATAGCGGGGCACCTGGAGAGAAATTGTCCCATTGGGCAGACGCAGCATGGGTTCACAAAGGGTAGGTCGTGTCTGACTAATTTGGTAGAATTTTTTGAGGACGTTACCAGTGCAGTAGATAACGGGGAGCCAATGGATGTGGTATATCTGGATTTCCAGAAAGCTTTTGACAAGGTGCCACACAAAAGGTTGCTGCATAAACTAAAGATGCATGGCATTGAGGGTAAAGTGGTAGCATGGATAGAGGATTGGTTAACTAATAGAAAGCAGAGAGTGGGGATAAATGGGTGTTTCTCTGGTTGGCAACCTGTAACCTTACCAGGGGTAAGCCATGGGGTACGGGCCTCTGGCACGGAGTCTGTCCCTGTTGCTCAGAAGGGAAGGGGGGAGAGGAGCAGAGCATTAGTAATTGGGGACTCTATAGTCAGGGGCACAGATAGGAGATTTTGTGGGAGCGTGAGAGACTCACGTTTGGTATGTTGCCTCCCAGGTGCAAGGGTACGTGATGTCTCGGATCGTGTTTTCCGGGTCCTTAGGGGGGAGGGGGAGCAGCCCCAAGTCGTGGTCCACATTGGCACTAACGACATAGGTAGGAAAGGGGACAAGGATGTCAGGCAGGCTTTCAGGGAGCTAGGATGGAAGCTCAGAACTAGAACAAACAGAGTTGTTATCTCTGGGTTGTTGCCCGTGCCACGTGCCACGTGATAGTGAGATGAGGAATAGGGAGAGAGAGCATTTAAACACGTGGCTACAGGGATGATGCAGGCGGGAGGGATTCAGATTTCTGGATAACTGCGGCTCTTTCTGGGGAAGGTGGGACCACTACAGACAGGATGGTCTACATCTGAACCTGAGGGGCACAAATATCCTGGGGGGGAAATTTGTTAGTGCTCTTTGGGGGGGTTTAAACTAATGCAGCAGGGGCATGGGAACCTGGATTGTAGTTTTAGGGTAAGGGAGGATGAGAGTATAGAGGTCAGGAGCACAGATTTGACGTCGCAGGAGGGGGCCAGTGTTCAGGTAGGTGGTTTGAAGTGTGTCTACTTCAATGCCAGGAGTATACGAAACAAGGTAGGGGAACTGGCAGCATGGGTTGGTACCTGGGACTTCGATGTTGTGGCCATTTCGGAGACATGGATAGAGCAGGGACAGGAATGGATGTTGCAGGTTCCGGGGTTTAGGTGTTTTAGTAAGCTCAGAGAAGGAGGCAAAAGAGGGGGAGGTGTGGCGCTGCTAGTCAAGAGCAGTATTACGGTGGCGGAGAGGATGCTAGATGGGGACTCTTCTTCCGAGGTAGTATGGGCTGAAGTTAGAAACAGGAAAGGAGAGGTCACCCTGTTGGGAGTTTTTTATAGGCCTCCTAATAGTTCTAGGGATGTAGAGGAAAGGATGGCGAAGATGATTCTGGATATGAGCGAAAGTAACAGGGTAGTTATTATGGGAGACTTTAACTTTCCAAATATTGACTGGAAAAGATATAGTTCGAGTACAATAGATGGGTCATTTTTTGTACAGTGTGTGCAGGAGGGTTTCCTGAAACAATATGTTGACAGGCCAACAAGAGGCGAGGCCACGTTGGATTTGGTTTTGGGTAATGAACCAGGCCAGGTGTTGGATTTGGAGGTAGGAGAGCACTTTGGGGACAGTGACCACAATTCGGTGACGTTTACGTTAATGATGGAAAGGGATAAGTATACACCGCAGGGCAAGAGTTATAGCTGGGGGAAGGGCAATTATGATGCCATTAGACGTGACTTGGGGGGGATAAGGTGGAGAAGTAGGCTGCAAGTGTTGGGCACACTGGATAAGTGGGGCTTGTTCAAGGATCAGCTACTGCGTGTTCTTGATAAGTATGTACCGGTCAGACAGGGAGGAAGGCGTCGAGCGAGGGAACCGTGGTTTACCAAGGAAGTGGAATCTCTTGTTAAGAGGAAGAAGGAGGCCTATGTGAAGATGAAGTGTGAAGTTTCGGTTGGGGCGATGGATAGTTACAAGGTAGCGAGGAAGGATCTAAAGAGAGAGCTAAGACGAGCAAGGAGGGGACATGAGAAGTATTTGGCAGGAAGGATCAAGGAAAACCCAAAAGCTTTCTATAGGTATGTCAGGAATAAGCGAATGACTAGGGAAAGAGTAGGACCAGTCAAGGACAGGGATGGGAAATTGTGTGTGGAGTCTGAAGAGATAGGCGAGATACTAAATGAATATTTTTCGTCAGTATTCACTCAGGAAAAAGATAATGTTGTGGAGGAGAAAGCTGAGCCCCAGGCTAATAGAATAGATGGCATTGAGGTACGTAGGGAAGAGGTGTTGGCAATTCTGGACAGGCTGAAAATAGATAAGTCCCCGGGACCTGATGGGATTTATCCTAGGATTCTCTGGGAGGCCAGGGAAGAGATTGCTGGACCTTTGGCTTTGATTTTTATGTCATCATTGGCTACAGGAATAGTGCCAGAGGACTGGAGGACAGCAAATGTGGTCCCTTTGTTCAAAAAGGGGAGCAGAGACAACCCCGGCAACTATAGACCGGTGAGCCTCACGTCTGTAGTGGGTAAAGTCTTGGAGGGGATTATAAGAGACAAGATTTATAATCATCTAGATAGGAATAATATGATCAGGGATAGTCAGCATGGCTTTGTGAAGGGTAGGTCATGCCTCACAAACCTTATTGAGTTCTTTGAGAAGGTGACTGAACAGGTAGACGAGGGTAGAGCAGTTGATGTGGTGTATATGGATTTCAGCAAAGCGTTTGATAAGGTTCCCCACGGTAGGCTATTGCAAAAAATACGGAGGCTGGGGATTGAGGGTGATTTAGAGATGTGGATCAGAAATTGGCTAGCTGAAAGAAGACAGAGGGTGGTGGTTGATGGGAAATGTTCAGAATGGAGTACAGTCACAAGTGGAGTACCACAAGGATCTGTTCTGGGGCCGTTGCTGTTTGTCATTTTTATCAATGACCTAGAGGAAGGCGCAGAAGGGTGGGTGAGTAAATTTGCAGACGATACTAAAGTCGGTGGTGTTGTCGATAGTGTGGAAGGATGTAGCAGGTTACAGAGGGATATAGATAAGCTGCAGAGCTGGGCTGAGAGGTGGCAAATGGAATTTAATGTAGAGAAGTGTGAGGTGATTCACTTTGGAAGGAATAACAGGAATGCAGAATATTTGGCTAATGGTAAAGTTCTTGAAAGTGTGGATGAGCAGAGGGATCTAGGTGTCCATGTACATAGATCCCTGAAAGTTGCCACCCAGGTTGATAGGGTTGTGAAGAAGGCCTATGGAGTGTTGGCCTTTATTGGTAGAGGGATTGAGTTCCGGAGTCGGGAGGTCATGTTGCAGCTGTACAGAACTCTGGTACGGCCGCATTTGGAGTATTGCGTACAGTTCTGGTCACCGCATTATAGGAAGGACGTGGAGGCTTTGGAGCAGGGGCGGGTGCAGAGGCGATTTACCAGGATGTTGCCTGGTATGGAGGGAAAATCTTATGAGGAAAGGCTGATGGACTTGAGGTTGTTTTCGTTGGAGAGAAGAAGGTTAAGAGGAGACTTAATAGAGGCATACAAAATGATCAGGGGGTTGGATAGGGTGGACAGTGAGAGCCTTCTCCCGCGGATGGATATGGCTGGCACGAGGGGACATAACTTTAAACTGAGGGGTAATAGATATAGGACAGAGATCAGAGGTAGGTTCTTTACGCAAAGAGTAGTGAGGCCGTGGAATGCCCTACCTGCTACAGTAGTGAACTTGCCAACATTGAGGGCATTTAAAAGTTTATTGGATAAACATATGGATGATAATGGCATAGTGTAGGTTAGATGGCTTTTGTTTCGGTGCAACATCGTGGGCCGAAGGGCCTGTACTGTGCTGTATTGTTCTATGTTCTATGTTCTATGTAACTAGTGGGGTCCCTCAAGGATCAGTGTTGGGCCCGCAGTTGTTCACAATTTACATAGACGATTTGGAGTTGGGGACCAAGTGCAATGTGTCAAAGTTTGCAGACGACACTAAGATGAGTGGTATAGCAAAAAGAGGATACCGGAAGTCTGCAGAAGAATTTGGATAGGTTAGGTGAATGGGCTAGGGTCTGGCAGAAGGAATTCAATGTTGCCAAGTGTGAGGCGATCCATTTTGGGAGGAATAACAGCAGAATGGATTATTATTTAAACGGTAAAATGTTAAAACATGCTGCTGTGCAGAGGGACCTGGGTGTGCTGGTGCACGAGTCGCAAAAGGTTGGTGTGCAGGTGCAGCAGGTGATTAAGAAGGCTAATCGAGTTTTGTCTTTCGTTGCTAGAGGGATGGAGTTCAAGACTAGGGAGGTTATGCTGCAATTGTATAGGGTGTTGGTGAGGCCGCATCTGGAGTATTGTGTTCAGTTTTGGTCTCCTTACCTGAGAAAGGACATATTGGCACTGGAGGGAGTGCAAAGGAGATTCACTAGGTTGATCCCAGAGTTGAGGGGATTAGATTATGACGAGAGGTTGAGTAGACTGGGACTGTACGCATTGGAGTTTAGAAGGATGCGGGGGGGATCTTATTGAGACATATAAAATTATGAAGGGAATAGATAGGATAGATGCGGGTAGGTTGTTTCCACTGGTCGGGGAAAGCAGAACCAGGGGGCATAGCCTCAAAATAATGGGAGGTAGATTTAGGACAGAGTGTAGGAGGAACTTCTTCACCCAAAGGGTTGTGAATCTCTGGAATTCCTTGCCCAGTGAAGCAGTTGAGGCTCCTTCTTTAAACGTTTTTAAGAAAAAGATAGATGCCTTTCTAAAGAATAAAGGGATTCGGGGATATGGTGTACCGGCCGGAGAGTGGAGCTGAGTCCACAAAGATCAGCCATGATCTCATTAAATGGCGGAGCAGGCTCGAGGGGCCAGATGGCCTACTCCTGTTCCTAGTTCTTATGTTCTTATGTTCTTCAAAACACTAGAGAATACAGGCCCACTTTGTCCAATCTCTCTTCATTAGACAGTGCCTCCATTCCCGGAACAAGTCTGGTGAACCTTCGTAGCACTCTGCCTTTGCTCTGACATGCTCAACCTCTTGACAGCAGGAACCCCACCTTGTGTGCATAATAAGCCCTGCCCCAAGTGGGAAATAAAGATGAACTTCCATGTGGGAAAGTGTGAAGTTATCCATTTTGAACCTAAGAATCATGTATGAGTGTATTTCCTAAAAGGTAAGAAGCTAGAAATTGAGAAGGAGCCAAGAGAGTGAGGGGTCCGTGAACAAAAAATAACCAAAAGGTAGTGCACAGATACAAAAAGTAATTTAAAAAGCTATTCAGAGCATTAGCACAAGTGTTCACTTAAAGGGGCTGACTTCTGCTCACCCTATGTCAGAATTGTAGAATGTGTATTCATGTGAATATCGCCATGACCTGTACATAGGACGTGATGTGTCAGTGGCATGAACATTTTTACAGTCTGACTACAGACATGGTGTGTAAGAGCTGCTGAAGATCTTATAGTAAACTGTTTAAGTTGTAATCTCTGTCATCAATCCTACACAACACAGCAACTTAACATGGTATCAGGAGCTGGCTGAGATGGAACAAGGACTTTGGCACATTGACCCGTTCATCTTTGATGAGAACATTGCCGACACTTGGAAAAAGTTTGAAGAGGAACAGTACCTCAACTGCCATATCGGTTTCTATGATAAATCAAAGAAAGTACAAGCATAAACGCGATTGAAATGAGCGGGCCCAGAAGTGATTTAAAAATCTGGTTCTTTCATCTTCCAGATAGGCGCGTATAAAAGAGGTCACCATGGACAGGCACATTTTTAACAGCACCAACCAGAAACCCGGTACAATCATATTCTTCAACATTGGAAATTCTAGCAAAAAAGTGCGCATTCGGTACTTTCAACGATGAACTCCTTCAACCCAGTTCACGATCTCCATCAACCCAGTTAACCTACATATAGCACCTCTGAGACCCCCCATCCAACGAATCGTTTGAATGGGCCATAGCCAACATGCTAAGGTTTTCAGCATCCTGGAACCAAATTGCGGATTTTGACAAATTCCGCTGGATGAAGAATTTTCAAAGTTCGGTACGTTCATGTCTCAGTTGCCAGCTACATGTTTTTCTGCATGCAAGTGAATAATTTCACTGGTAGTGAGGTCTATGGAACAGCCTTTTATAAGGCAACATTGCAAAATCAACATTGATGACATCCTGATCTAGGGTCTACAGTACAAACGCATGATGCACGTCTGCCCTTGGTCCTCAACAGAATCAGGACCATAGAGTTGAAGTTCAACCTACAAATTGCAGATTTAGGATTAGCCATGTTCCCCATGTGGGCGACCTGCTTACCGCCATGGTGTGAAGCCAGACCCAGCTAAGGCAATGACTGTACAGCAAATGTCTACCCTGATGACTCACATGCCCTGCAGCATATCCTTGGCATGACAAATTATCTATCAAAGTTCATTCCCTGTTACAGTAAGAGAACTGGATTTTTCCATCAACTTCTCTACCAGGATGGAGAGTGGTGTTAGCAGGAACATCTCAATGCTGTATTCAACAAATTCAAGGATCTGCTGTTAGCCTCTCCAATGTGACATCCGGGCACCTGTACTCCTATCAGCAGATGCCGCTCACCACGGACTCAGGGCAGTGGGCATCCAGAATGACAACTCAGTTGCTTTTGCATCAAGGCCCTCACTGACACGGAAGTTCACTCTGCCCAGATCGAGAACAAACTCCTTGATCTAACACTCACATGACAGAAATACCATGATTTCATTGAAGGCCATCCGGCAAATGCATTCATCACCATCCTTAAAAAGCCCCTTCGAACTGCATCACTACATCTTCAGCGGATGATGCTCAAACTCCAACACTATAACCTCAGTGTGATCGACAAGCCTGCTAAGGAGCTACACTTCACTGACGCCCTCACCAGGGGCTACTTACCCACCATTCAGCATTCAGATCATGAGGAGAACATTGATTGTGGCAATTCAGGTGCTTTCGTCCCGCAGAATTGAGAAACTCAAAAGGTGCTGTACAAGCAGATCACATATACCGGCAGATCCATAACATCATCATAAAAGAATGGCCTGTGACATCAAAAGAGTTTCCCCTCAAGCTCCACACTTTTTGTGTCTTGAGAGAGGAGTTAACTGTGCAAGATGGACTGATACAGCATGATCAAAGGTTCATCATCCCCACCTCTCTGCAGAGGTACTGCAGCCAGCAACTCCACCAAGGACACCTGGCGGTTAAAGCAACAAAGTCCAGGTCAAAGGAAACCATGTACTGGCCCTCAATGACATAGAGAGGGAAGTGTCCAGATGTGCACCATGCAACACACTCAAACCTCATCAAACCAAAGAACCACTGCTCCCCCATGAGATCCCAGACCTTCCATGGTTATTCACCGTGGCAAATATATTTGTGTGGAATAGGAGAAACATCTGGCCCTTGTTGATTCATTCTCAGGGTGGTATGAAGTTAATTACTTGCCCAACATGAAGAGAACTACAGTCATGGGGAAGCTGAAGAGACACTTTGCTACACATGGCATTCCACAAAAGCTGTTGATGGACAACGCCTGTCAGTTTATCTCCTGGGAGTTCAAGAACTTTGCACACAAATGGGACTTTGAACAAAATACAAGCGGCCCCCTATACTCACAATCAAATGGTTTCGTAGAGCGTGCAATGTGTTCAGCAAAGCACATCCTCAAAAAGGTCTCCATGACAACGCAGACTTCTATGCTACATGACTTAGTCTGTATAATCTGCCAAAAGAGGGTCTGCCCTCGCCAGCACAGAGAATGACCTACAGACACATAAGAACCATGAGCCTTGTCTCCAAGGCCCTGTTGCAACCAAAAGTGCAAATGAACGTGAGGGAAGCCCTCATGAAACAGCAACAAAGAGGGAAAAGATACCATGACTGTAACCCCCACAGACTCTGCTCTCGAGAGCCAGGCCAGACAGTTAGAAAGCAAGCCTTAAGCAGCGATGATAAATTGGCAGTGGTCCACAGCCATGCCCCCCAACCAAACAGTTACACGGTCATCCCGTGATTGTGCCCGGATGTCAGGAACCAACGTCACCTGTTCTGTTACAGGTACCCAAACCAGCATCATTAACTGTCACAGAGGTTGGCACGCCGAGTCCAAAATCTGTATCCCCTGCACTAGTGGAGATAGAGCCCCTCCTGCCCCTTTCAGCAAGCCCTGCAGCCACTGTGCACACTTCTGGCATGCCTGATGCCATCCGCCATACAGGCAATAACCAGAGTGCATCCCAAGCACAGACAACTGAGGTAATTATGCGCTCGAGGCAGCTGAGCAGACCAAACCCCAAGCTCAAGGACCATGTACTGACTTAAGTGTATATTATGTGCTGCTTTTGCCAAAAAGGATGGGGGGTAAGGGAAGGGACATGCTTAGGCTTTATGCCAGGTTTTGCAACCCAGGCTCATGCTCTGTGCAATTTAAATATTCAATGTCCTGTTATTGCATTCAACATTGTTCTTTTTATGTGAGCATGGATTGTCCAACTAAAATGGGGAAGATGTAGAATGTGTATTCACGTATATAGTCATGACCTGTGCCCAGGAAGTGGTATGTCGGTAGCACGGAAGTTCTCACCAATGTGCCTGTCGTGTTGGGTGTTCCGATATACAAACGAACCAACACGGTTGTAGATGGTACAGCTCTGTTTTATTATTCTGTGTAATAACAACTGTTAACTTCTGGCTGTGGTGCGTACTTCACCAGTTAACCTGTGGACCCAGCCCTAGCACTATCTTAGAGACGCACTCAGCACATGGTGTATGTCTGAGTGGCACGCTGTGAGCTCTGTGCTCTGAGCTATCTCCTGGTGGAATGAGCGGGAACTGTGGTGTTCCCTGGTTTATAGTGCGTGTGCTCTCACTGGTGATTGGGTGTGACGTTGCGTGTGTGTTGATTGGTCCGTCGACCTGTCCATCAGTGTGTGTGTGTGATTGCACCATGATATGTTAATATGGATATCATGACAGTGCCTACAGACATGATGAGTAAGAGCTGCTGAGGATCTTATAGTAAAACGTTTAAGTTGTAGACCTTTGTCATCATTCATACACAACCTAGGAACTTTACAGGAACATCTGGGTTGCTGCGCAGTCATGCAGCTTAGAGTGAATGTTGGTTGGGATACAATATATTGTGAGATATGGTACAGTTGTATAAGATTACAGTTGGACTTCATCTGCATTCAGCTCTGGGCACCACACCTCAGTAAGTTAACATTAGTCTTAGGCCAATGCAAATTCACCAGAATGATTCGCAGGCTAAAAAGGTGGCTTGCATAAACTAGGCTTCTATTCTCTTAATGACATGAGTAAGAGTGATCTAACTGAGATGTTTAAGATGATTAAATCATTTAATATGATGGAGAGAGAGAAGCTATTTCCTCTGTTGGGGGATCCAGAACAAGGGATATATCTTTAAAATTAGAGTGAGGCCATTCAGGGATCATGTCAAGAAGCACTTCTTCACACAAAAAAATAGCAGAGATCTAAACTGTCTCGCTCAAAAAGCTGCTGGGACTGAATAAAGTGAAAAATTCAGAATTGATCTTCTAATTCAAATCGATCTACGTTAGGTGAAGGAATTAAGGGATATAGAAAAATGGTGGGTAAATTAAATTTAGGCCCTAATCAACCATAATTAAATTGAATGGTGGAGCAGGGTTGAGATGTTGAATGGTCTACTCCTTTTCATATGTTCTTGTGATTCTTTACCAATTATTTTAAGTCTTTGTCCTCAGGTTTCCAACCTATCTGTGTAGGAAACAGTAACCCTATCAGCACCATTCATAACTATGAATGCCTCCATTCAATCTCCCCTTAGCATTCTCTGCTGTAAGCTTCTATAGTTTCTCCCCATCGCTGACTCTCATCCCTGAAATTATCTTTCTCATAAGTCTTCTCTACTCCTTCTCCAAGCTTTTAATATTCTTCCTAAAGTATGATGTAAAAATTGGACATAATACTCTAACTCGGGCATGATCTATGGTTTATAACTTTTAGCAAAATATCCTTGTTCTTGTACTTTCTGTCTCCATTGATAGTCAAGGATTCCACATGCTTTTTTTTTAAAAAGCCTTATCAACTTGTCTTGCCACCTTCAAAGATTTGATTATCTGAATCATTAGGTCTCCCTGATCATGTACCTCCTTTAGAATAACACCATTTAATACTAATGCCTCCCTGTTTTTCCTTCCAAACTTCATTACTTTACATGTTTTTGCATAAAGTTAATCAGCCACATGTTTTCACACTTCACCAGTCTGTCTATCGCCTCTTAAAGTCTATCATCTCCTGACTATTTACTGCATTTCCTAATTTAGTATCATGTGAACACTTTGAATTTTTTTACTCCAGTCCAAATGAATAAAATGTATTGTGATGAATGTAAGAAATTGATATATTTATATTGTATTTTATATCTGTTGTGGTAAGAGTGTTAAAAGCCTGAGTTAAGGTTTACCACAAATTACTGTGGATGCTGGAATCTGAAACCAAAAGAGAAAATGCTAGAAAATCTCAGCAGGTCTGGCAGCATCTGTAGAGAGAGAAAAGAGTAACGTTTTGAGTCCAGTTGACCCTTTGTCAAAGCTAAGTGGCATAGAAAATGGGAGATATTTATAATGTGGGGTGAGGGACTGAAAGATGAGTCATAGCCACAGAAACCAAAGGGAAAGAGTGCTAATGGCAGTCCCGAGAGAGAATAAAAGGTGTGAAAGGCCAAACAGCAGAGAAACTAAAATCAAAGGGTAAACTGTGACAGATGTCGGGGGGGGGAGGGAAAAGCGAAGGAGGTAAGGAGAGGTAGGGATAAGATAAGGGGGCGAAATATATATAGAAAGAAAGACAAGAAAGAAAGAAAAGGTAAAAGACTGTTAAAATGAATTGGAATGCAAACAAAGGGACTGAGGTGGGGTGGAGCTAATCATCTGAAGTTGTTGAATTCGATGTTGAGACCGGAACGCTGTAGCGTGCCTAACCGGAAGGAGAGATGCTGTTCCTCCAGTTTGCGTTGAGCTTCACTGGAACATTGTAACAGGCCAAGAACAGATATGTGTTTCATTTACACATTGGGTGGGATTTACCATACTCTATTTTCAGGCGTCCCTCCCCCGTTCTGGATTCCCCCTTCACCCCCACCACCACCTTCTAGTGACCCCCAGAACCCCCCTCAAATGATCAAGGCCAGGGTGGCACTATCAGGGTGCCCAGGTGGTGATGGCAGGGAGAGTGCAGACGATCAAAATGAACATACTGCCCAGGTACCTCTTCCTACTTAGATCCATCCCGATCTATATCACCAAGGCCTTAGATCCATCCCGATCTATATCACCAAGGCCTTTTTTAACTCACTGGGGGTGGGGGGGGGGGGGGGGGGGGGGGAAGAATGTTAGGATCCCAAAGAAGGTCTTACCGAAAACAAAATCCATGGGGGGGGGACAAGCCCTCCCAAACCTACAATACCACCACTGGGCAGCGACAGCGGAAAGAGTGAAGGGATGGATTAAAGAGCCAGAAGCCGAGTGGGTGCGCGATGAGGAGGCCTCCTGCAAGGGGACCTCGCTCTGGGCCCTCACCACAGCGGCACTCCTATCCCCACCCAAACAACACTCCAGCAGCCCAGTGGTGGTAGCCACCCTCCAGACATGGAACCAACTACGGCAGCAATTCAGACTAACCGAAATGGCCAACAAAGCCCCCATCTGCAATAACCATAGGTTCACGCCAGCACTCACTGACGCCACCTTTAAAAAGGTGGAGACAGGACGGGGAGACATTGACAGTCAGGAACCTATACACTAATGGTGTAACTAATGGTGAACTAACGGAGAGATTTCAGCTGGCAAAGGGCAACAAACTCAGGTACCTGCAGCTGAAAAACTTCCTGCAGAAGGAGACAAGGACATACCCGCGACCACCACGATAGAGACTATAAGAAGAACTACTGGACTCAGACATTCTAGGCATAGGGAACTGTAGTGACATATACAAAAGACTGATAGAGAGGGCCGACGCATAACTGGACGCGACGAGGAGGAAATGGGAGGAAGACTTGGGGTTTGAAATAGGGTGGGGACTCTGGAGCGAAGCAATGCACAGGTTCAATGTCCACCTTCTCCTGCCAGTCCATTGTCTCTGACAAATTCTATCGTCTCCCCGCCGTCCCAAAGCACAGCTCCCCACCTTCGTAGATCACCTTCGTAGATCACCCACGGACGTGCCGGGTACAGCAACCCAAACTTCACCCCCTTCTTGTAGAGGGCCGCCTTGACCTTATTAAAACTCGCTCTCCTCTTGGCCAGCTCTGCACCCAGGTCCTGGTACACTCGGATTTCACTGCCCTCCCAGGTGCAGCGCCTCATCTGCCTGGCCCACATCATGATCCGCTCCTTGTCCAGGAAACGGTGCAACCGCACCACCATTGCCCTCGGCGGCTCGTTCCCCTGGGATTTCCTCATTAGTGCCCTGTGCACTCGATTCACCGCCAGAGGCCATGCAAACGTGCCCTTTCCTCGTAGCTTCTCCAGTATCCTCCCTGATGCACTATCAATTATGACGAGACAAGAGTAGAATATAATCGAGGCTTTATTAAACAGAGATGTGTGGCCTCCTACAGCAGCTTATGAAATGGCTACTATTCGGAGAGCGCACACATTTATACTCCACCTCCTGGGTGGAGCCAGCAGGCAGGGATCTACCCCCATACCTGTAGTACAGGGGCCTTACTGTAATACCTATATATACAATATAATACAACAGTTGTGACTACTACATTCGCCCCCTGTTAAAAATGAGTCCAGCGGGGCTGGTGGAAAACTACATACATACAGATTGGTTTTAAAATTACAGAGAAGGTTACAAAATTAGACGATGGGCGCCTTGACCTGTCGTTGAGAGCACCGCAGTGCTGGTGGCGACTCAGGCGTCGGGTCGGTCTTCGGTGACTCCGGGAGTGTGTCGAAATCCTCTTCATCCCCGGGTGGGAGCAAGGGGAGGACGGATTGTCCTGGAGTGGGGGCTGCAGTGGGGTGTGCCGGGGGAGGGGAGGGTGGCGCGGGACAGGCGGAGGGGGGGCGGGGCCAGCTGGTGCCAGATCCCTGGGGGAGACTGTGTCTTGGCGGCCGTCGGTGTATGTAGGCGTACTGCGGGTTCGCATGGAGTAGCTGTACTTTCTCAACCAACGGGTCCGCCTTGTGGAGCCGCACATGCTTGCGGAGGAGAGCGGGTCCTGGAGCTGCCAGCCACGTTGGGAGCGAAACCCCGGAGGTGGACTTCCTGGGGAAGGCAAAGAGATGTTTATGGGGGGTTTCGTTGGCCGCGGTGCACAGGAGCAACCGAATGGAGTGAAGTGCGTCGGGGAGGACTTCCTGCCAGCGGGAGGCCGGAGATTTCTAGACCGTAGGGCCAGCTGGACGGCCTTCCAGACCGTCCCATTCTCCCGCTCCACCTGCCCGTTTCCCCTGGGGTTGTAGCTGGTCGTCCTGCTCGAGGCAATGCCCCTGTTGAGCAGGTACTGACGCAGCTCCTCGCTCATAAATGAGGATCCCCGGTCGCTGTGGACGTAGGCGGGGAAACCGAACAGAGCAAAGCTGGTGTTGAGGGCTTTGATGACGGTGGCAGACGTCATATCGGGGAATGGGATGGCGAAGGGGAATTGGGAATACTCGTCGAACACATTAAGAAAGTACGTGTTGCAGTCGGTGAAGGGGAGGGGCCCTTTGAAGTCAACAGTTGTGACTACTACATTCGCCCCCTGTTAAAAATGAGTCCAGCGGGGCTGGTGGAAAACTACATACATACAGATTGGTTTTAAAATTACAGAGAAGGTTACAAAATTAGTTCAAAGGGGCGGGAGGCCTTCACCAGGCACGTACGGTCTGGCCGGTAGAAGTGCGGTTTACACTTCGCGCAGACCTGGCAGTCTCTGGTGATAGCCCTGACTTCCTCGATGGAGTAGGGCAGATTGCAGGCCTTAATGAAGTGGTAGTTTCTTGATCGCTGCGAGGTCAAGCGTGGCCCCTTCTAAGAGGTGCTGGCGGATGTAGTCAGACCCTATGCCCGTAACGAACGCGTCTCTCATTAGCAGATTCGAATGTTCAGTGGCTGAAACGGCCTGGCAGTCACAGTCTCTCACCAGGGCGAGCAGAGCATGCCAGAAATCTTCCACAGACTCAACGGGAAGTTGGTGCCGTGTGGATAGGAGGTGCCTGGCATAGATCTTGTTGGTCTGCTGAGCGTAATTCTCCTTCAGTAGCGCCATGGCCTCTGCGTAGGTAGGTGCGTCCTGGACGAGGGGAAAAACATCGGAGCTCAGCCGCGTGTACAGAATCTGGAGCTTCTGTGCTCCTGAGATTGGGTCTGGCGCAGACCCGATGTATGCTTCAAAGCAAGCTAGCCAATGTGTGAAGTCCTTTTTGGCGTTGTCTGCTTGAGAATGCAGCTGCAGGTGATCCGGCTTGATGCAGAGGTCCACCTCTGTAAAATCTCTGTGTAATAAATGATGCACTATCAATTACGACAAGACGAAAGTAGAATGTAATCGAGGTTTTATTACACAGGGATGCGTGGCCTCCTACAGCAGCTTCTGAAATAGCTGCTGTTCGGAGAGCACACACATTTATACTCCGCCTCCTGGGTGGAGCCAGCAGGCAGGGATCTACCCCCGTACCTGTAGTACAGGGGCCTTACCGTAGTACTCATATATACAATATAATACAACAGTGGTGACTACCACACTCCCCGCATTCGTGCCAGCATCGGCTCCTTCACTCCCCTCTGGCAGGCCCACAATCCTGATATTCTGCCTGTGCGACCAATTCTCCAGGTCTTCAACTTTCTCCTGGAGCTGCCTCTGCTGATCTCGTATCAGCCCCATCTCCGCTGCCATCGAGGTGAACTGCTGAAAAGTGAGCTTGGAGGAAGAGCTCTTGAATAAGCTAATAACAGAAGACATCGTACCAGAGGCACGTGGTAAATCATCTTAGGCCTCTGGAATGGTACCGGTAGTCGACTAGCCTGATGCTCGAGGCTACTCCACCGGAGGATGGGTTAAAGGAGCTTCTGACTATATCACCATGTAGCTCGTCGGATCACACAAATATACTAGAGCAAGACCTGGCTGGCTCATCACATGGATTGTCAGGGCCAGAGAACGTTTGTATCGGAATTTCCAGTGATGAGGAGCAATTAACCGTTGTTCCAACAAGCCAAGAAGGGACAGCGCCTGATGTTATAGATGTGACTTCCACCTAGGCACCAGAGAGCGAGGCTCTCCAACATCCAGTTGAGGGGACAAATGGGGTGTGGCTGCACAATCCCTTGGAAGCATGCTGGCGCGAGAGGTCCCAACTGAGGATCCGCACACTTCTATGCACAGGGTGCAGACCAACACCAAGACAGTGGTTGCCAAACCCAAACACACAAAAGTAAAGCACTCACCAAATGATCGTTAAAACAAAAAAGAGGAAGAGAAGAGTGGGAGAGCTACCACATCCCACTGATGAAAACAAAAGAGAAGATGTCGAACAGCGTAGTGTGACGATACGAAAAAAGAAAAAGCTGGTGACGCATGAGTGGGCGTCAAGGCTACATGCCTACAAAAAGCATTGTGTCAAAAGAATACGAAGCAAGAGTCCAGCACGCAAACCAGTCTTCAAAAAGATTGGCAGCAGCCCAAGTGATCACAGGGGCGATCCCATGTGGGAGGCACAATAAGCTGTGTGCAAGGGACATACACTGAGCAGGCATATCATTGTCTATGCACATACCAGTTAAATTTGCTTATATTGTTTATGCATAAACCAAATGTGTAAAGATTTAATCATTTTTGTCCATAAACATCAATATCTCCTAAGGAAGGGGAGATGAAGTGATATGCCTGTAGACAATACTACATGTACTCAGCAGTGTGACCTCCCACCAGCAGGTGGCTTCAGACCTAAGTCAGGTGACTTCCAAATACCAGCAGAAGATTGTAAGGCGTACACGAGGACAGTCGCACATGAGGGTAAGTCCAGGAGAGTCTAATGTAACTCTATGGTAACTTGGACTGTGTAGCAGTCTGATCGTTACCTTACATATCTATGCTAATACAATGATGGGTACCCACTTCTCACTGATGGTATAGATGCTTGCCAATATTTCTTGACCTTTATGAAAAACATAATATTTAGCCCTTTTCTCACATCGCAAAACCTGATTTGCTGCTTTTTCAGAGCTTTCACTTCAGAGGCTATGAGCATTGCTGACTGTAGTACACCCAGAAGAGACCTTAGCTGGAATAAGGTGGTCTGGCATTCTGCGGGTATTGGAGTTCTCCGTCTTCATCCAAGCTCCATTTCCAGCCTCTTTAGTTCTTGCCCCAGGCTGTCAATCTGTTTTTTAGTTGCCAGCCACAGCCCCTCTAGACAGCATTGTGGGGCCTCCTTTATATCAATCTCGTGGCACAGTCTCTGCATCTTTCCCCTCAAGGTTTCATTCTCTCTGCATTCACCCTCACGTGTTAGATCTTGTTTCTGGAATGCAACTTCTAAACTATTTGGCTGAAGCTGTTGCTCCTGAGGATTTCCAAAAGGGTTCTTTGGACTTCAGATGCTGGTGTACAGACTGGAATAGGAAAAGAATATTGATGTTGCAGTCTTCACTCTGAGCAGCTCCAAATCTTTTCCTTTGGTTATCAGGAGCAACTCCCATTCAAACATCCTTCATGAGCTTCTGTGCCGGCTCCATTTGCCCCTGTTGTTGCCGTTGTTTACTTTCAGCAGTCTTTTTATTCTTGTTGGCCATTGATGCATGAAGGAAGTCAGCAGCTCATTTCCCAAACTGAATGTTCTCTCCAATGAACTTGAAAGTTCCCTTATGGCCAGGCATTTCCAGATGTGCCTCAATCTCTGTCGTTCAGAATTGACAAAGGGAACATGCAAATGCATTCCGGACATCCTCGCTGAATTTTTCACTGACCTTCATTTTTGACAAAGCATTCATATGCATCTTCCGTAAATTCTTCACCGTTTGCTTTTTAATCCTGAATCAGACTTGTAACAGTATGCTGAGCCTTTATCGTCTTGGTCCCAGCACTGCTAGCCTCAGCCTTGACCACAGCTGCCTTTAGAGATTTTTCAGCGTTGCTACTTTCTGTTTCTTTAGGCTTCTGGTTGGGCCCGTTTCGGCATCTAATATGAGATTTACCACCGTCTAATTTAACTTGATTCTCTCCAACCAGGTTCTCCCCATTAGGGCCGGATAGTTACCTTTAACGATATGCAGGGACAGTCTGCGGTCTGTCCGTTTAGCTGCACATTTACATCGATATGGCCCCTCAACAGAACTATTTTCCCGGTATAGGTTTCAAGTGTTATCTTTGTCATGATATGCAGACATGCAGATAATAATATACAGACAGGCACAGTCAGGCAGCTAATGAACACAGAGAACAGGACATGACCAATGAGCAGGCAGGACACTCAGGACACTCTCACTATAAAAGGCACGAGGCGCTCACACTCCGCCTCTTTCCACTGATGAACATCTACAGAGTGAGTCAGGGTGTATGTACAGTATCACACCTCCAGTATGTGGCTAAGAGCTAGTCTGGTTCAGTCAGACAGAGTAACCACACTTAGGTTAGCAGAGAGTCAAACTCATAGAGAGCTGTGCTAACTGTGCTACTGGTTCAATAAATCAGATTGAACTAACTTCAAGGTCTGGAGTTTCTTTTGGTTAAAGCTGCATCCAGTTGCAGCCTGTATTATCCCAGAGTACATAACACAAGAATCTTTAAGGATTTTAAGACGGTATGTCACAGATTCTCTTGGTAAACAGTTTCTGGCACCAATGAAATGGTTGCGGCAGTGTCCACCTCCATTTTCACGGGTTTTCCGTCCAGTAAAGGAGTTATAAGTAACAGTTCATTGCACCTGCAATGGCCAGTATGTTCAATGACAGTCCGTCATCTGATTGTGACTCTGGCTCTTTTTTGCGCCCTTTTTGTATCACCTGGACACTTTTCCCTCTGTTCGATTTTTCATTTGATATATTTGGGGGGCGATTCTCCGATATTGAGGCCAAGTGTTCGCACCGTCGCGAACGCCGTCGCGTTTCACGACACGCAAACAGGGCCTGGACACGACGTATTCTGGCCCACACAGGGGGCCAACACGGCGCTGGAGCGGTTCACGCCGCTCCAGCGTCCTTACGCGGTGCCAAATGGGCGCTCCGCCAACCCGCGCATGCGCAGTTGGGGCAGCCCAATCCTGTGCATGCGCAGCTGGGCTGCGCCATCCTGCGCATGCGTGGGGAACGTCTTACACACGCCGGCCCCTCACCAACATGGAGCCGGTGTTCTGGGGCCGCGCGGAAGGAGGTAGGCTCGGGGGGGGAGAGGCCGGCCCGCCGATTGGTGAGCCCCGTTCGCGGGCCAGACCCCATCGGAGGCCACCCCGGTGAAGGAAATGGAATCATGCTTAACATTATGTACAAACTTGCCTTATGCATATCATCACACCCCTTTTTACCCAACTATGTATAAGGGCTGCACGATGGCGCAGTGGTTAGCACTGCTGCATCATGCCGCCGAGGACCCGGGTTCAATCACGGGCCCGGGTTACTGTCCGTGAGGTGTTTGCACATTCTCCCTGTTTCTGCTTGGGTCTCATTCCAGGGGAATGGATCGGACATATTAGAGTTCCTAGATGGATTGTCCTTCCCGGTGGTGGCGCGAGAAAGAAGGGAGGAGTTGGAGGCCTCGTTAAGCCCTGAGGCTATACTGAAGGCATTGGGCTGATGCAAACATGTAAGGCCCTTGGTCCTGATGGGTTCCCAGTTGAAGATGTTTGCGTTGGTGCCATTGATAGTATATATGTTCCATGATTCTTTAGCTCAGGGTTCATTGCCCAGCAGGGTGGCACAGTGGTTAGCACTGCTGCCTCACAGTGCCAGAGGCCCAGATTCAATTCTGGCCTTGGGCGACTATCTGTGTGGAATTTGCACTTTCTCCCTGTGTCTGCGTGGGTTTCCTCCGCGTGCTCCACATTCCTCCCACAGTCCGAAGATGTACAGGTTAGGTGGATTGGCCATGATAAATTGCTCCTTAGTGTTCTGGGTTACTGGTATAGGATGGAGTGGATCAGTGCAGACTCGATGGGCAGATGGTCTCCTCCTGCACTATAGGGATTCTATGATGACACACTTTTGTAGGTCTCCATCTCCTTCATTTTGAAATGGCAGCACGGTAGCTCAGTGGTTAGCTCTGTTGCTTCACAACGCCAGAGACCCTTGTTTAATTCCCGGCTTGGATCACTGTCTGTGTGGAATCTGAACATTCTTCCCGTGTCTGCATGGGTTTCCTCCGAGTGCTCCGGTTTTCTCCCACAAGTCCTGAAAGACGTGCTTGTTAGGTGAATTGGACATTCTGAATTGTCCCTCAGTGTACCTGAACAGGTGCCGTAGTGTGGCGACAAGGGGGTTTTCACAGTAACTTTGTTAAGGTAAGCCTACCTTGTGGCACTGATAAAGATTATTATTGTTATTAAAAGGATAAGGACTCCATGGAATGTGGATCATATAGGCCCATCTCTCTTTGGAACGTGGACGCCAAGCTACTGGCCAAGGTACTGGCATTGTGATTGGAGGCCTGTGTCCTGGAGGTAATTGTAGAAGACCAAAATAGATAATGGGTGGCAGTTATTGGTTAATATATGGCGTGTGCTGAATGTTGTCCTCTCCCCTTTCCAGTCCCTGAAGCAGAGGTGACTATATGGATGCTGAGAAAGCATTTGACAGGGTGGAACACCTCTTTAAGATGCTTGGGAGATTTGGATTTGGGCAGAAATTCATTTGATGGGGTCGGCTACTGTGGAGAGCCCCTACGGCCAGTGTACGCACTCATGCGTCGGTTTGGGGTATTTTCTATTGAGTAGAGGTACGAGGCATGGCCCATTGATGCCACTCCTGTTCTTAACATTGATCTGGAACCTTGTCCGTTGGTGTTCATTTTTGGGCGTCGGACACGCTGAGGCTGCAGAACCGGGGTGAAGGCAGATGTTCTTGGCTCGCTTTGCCTCGTTGATAGTCTGGAGGCGAGTTCTGCTGGGATGGAGATCTTCCTCTCCGCCTAGTGCTTTGGCCTGGTCAGGTGACTTTATGGAATTTTTATATCAGGAAAAGATCAAATACAGCGTTAGGGAATCGGTGGAGGTGTTCTACCTGAGGTAGCAGCCATCAATTTTCTACTTTAAAAAGTTAGTCACCATCAGCTGTTTAAAGGGGAGGGGGTAGTTATTAATGTTGGGGGTAGGTTATTTTTGTCTTTGTTTGGGTGGGATTTATTTTAATAATTTTTTTCCAATGAAGGGGCAATTTAGTGTGGCCGATCACCTAGCCTGCACATCTTTGGGTTGTGGGCGTGAGACCCACACAGACATGGGGAGAATGTGCAAACTCCACACGGACAGTGACCCGGGGCCGTAATCGAACCCGGGTCCTCGGCGCCATGAGGCAGTAGTGCTAACCTCTGCAGCACCGTGTTCCCTTACTTTGGGTGGGATTTATATGATCGGTTGTGTGTTTCCTTTTTTTCAATGATATTGTACTATGTAATATCCACTTTCTGAGTTATTTGATGTTGATGTCATGTTTATTATAAATGAAAAGTTTCCCAAAAAATTATATTTTTTTAAATCCTCATCTTCGATTTTCGAGCCTGGTCTTTCTGGTTGCACCAGACTTCGCAGAACACTGAAAATTCCCAACCCCCACCCATCGTGATCAGGAAATTTGGGACTACTATGTCTGCGAAAACCTTGTTGCCTGGACAAAGTATTAAAATTTAAGTTTGATGCTTTCTTTAATTTCTTTAGTTAACCAGGGATGGGAGCTCCTCCGTTTAGAATTTTTCTTTACAGCAGGAATATACTTCTTTTGATTATTCTGAAATATCCCCTTAAATGTCTCCCACTGCTTCTTTATTGATCTACCCCTTAGCTAGTACTCCAGTTCACTTCACCTAGCTCAATTTTCATGCCCACATAGTTGCCCTTACTTAAGTTTAAAATACTAGTCTGAGACCCACTCTTCCCCCTTTCAAACTGGATATAAATTTCAATCATGTCACCTAGGGGTGTCTATACAATGAGCTCATTAATTATTACTGTCATATTACACAATACTAAAATAACCTGTTCTCTGGTTGGCTCCAGAACATGATATTCTCAGAAACTGTCTCAAAAGCATTATAAGAACTCTTCATCCATGTTACTATGGCCAATCTGATTTTATTCCAGTGTAAATATAGCTTATATTCATCCATGATTATTGCTGTTCATTTACAGCCAACATTTCTTCTTGTAGACTTTGCCCTACATTGTGGTTACTGTTAGGGGCAACTGTAGACCAGTCACTGTAGACTAGTGACTTATTTTCCCGACTATTCCTCATCTCCACCCAGATTCCACAACCTGATCTCCTGAAGAGTGTAAAGTATGTAAATAGTAAATAGCTCAGCCATGAGTACAGAATAGGCAAGAGGGACTGACTGGCCGGGCTGTTCTTATGTGTTGACAATGGAGTGCTGGACTAAGAAACATGAACCTTTGCATGGACTAGAAAATAGATTTAGTTTAATTAAAACTCACACAAAAGGCAAAAAAACTGAAAATGGTGAAAATCCAAAGAGAAAAACAGATGGAAACACTCAGCAGATCAGTCAACAGACAAGTTAATGCTTCAGGCATTTAGCCCTTCCTCAGAACAGATGTAGATGGTATTCTGGTGGAAGGGCTGCAACATTCATGTATTTGCTTTCTTTCTACAAAGTTTACTGACCTGCTGTTTTCAACATTTCCTATTTTAAATAAAATCTCACCTGTCGGCATGGAATAAAAATATATCTACCTATATTATCCTGGCTACTTCATATGATTTAAAAATATATATATAATGGATTTATACTGTCTGAAGCCATGATTGGCTGCAGCTCACACAAAAGGAATTTCTAGCTTTCAGGGATCACAGCAACTTGGGAAGTACGGTAGCGAAATATGGGCTGGAGCAGGGGGAAATGTTTAGATACATGCAGGTTCGAGATTTTGCCAGGAAGGAGATACAGAACTTCCCTGTGGAGCCGGCCTCCACATTGCTGGGGAGATGCTGACGACAGGGGGACTGGAGAAGGAGGTAGTGTCGGCGGTTTACGGAGCTATTTTGGACAAGGAGAAGGCACCACTGGAAGGGATCAAAGCAAAGTGGGAGGAAGAGTTGGGAAATCAAGTTCACATGTTTTGGTCTTGTACAAAGCTGGAGGATTACTGGAAGGAGGTTTTTAGGGTAATTTCTAAAGTGAAACTGGAACCGGGGCCTCGGGAAGCCATATTCGGGGTGTCGGACCAGCCGGGGTTGGAAACGGGTGCGGAGGCAGATGTTGTAGCCTTCGCCTCGTTGATCGCCCGAAGGCCGATCCTTATGGGCTAGAGAGCAGCCTCTCCACCCTGTGCCCTGGCTTGGTAGGGGGACCTGTTGGAATTCTTGACTCTTGAGAAGGTTAAGTTTGAACTGAGGGGGTGGATGGAGGGGTTCTACAATTCATGGGCATTATTCATTATGCACTTTCAAGAATTGGATAACATTGAACATTAGTGGGGGGGGGTGTTGAGAAGGTTGTGGGGAGGGGGAACTGTAAATGTTAGTGGTGACTATGAGCGATTCCTGATTCCTTTTTGTTATTTGTTTATGTTAACATGCAGGCAGTTGTTTGGGGGCTGGTGAGAGGATGGGATTGTTGTTGTTGATATGGGGATTGACATAATATTCGTTACTGCTTATTGTTTATTGTTGGTGGGTGTAAATATGGATGAAAATGTGAAAAAGGAAGAGAATAAAAATATTTTTTTTACAAACTTGGGGAGTACGGTGGTGCAGTGGTTAGCGCTGCTGCCTCACGGCACCAAGGACCCGGGTTCGATCCCGGCCCTGGGTCACTGTCTGTGTGGAGCTTGCACATTCTCCCCATGTCTCCATGGGTCTCACCCCCACAACCCAAAGATGTGTATGGTAGGTTAATTGGTCACGCTAAATTGCCCCTTAATTGGAAAAAAGAATTGGGTATTCCAAAACAATCACAGCAAAATTATCTCCACAGAGGTGCTAATAACCCCCATGGCTGCAGAACCCAAATTCCAATGAAAGGCACAAAGATCCCTTTACATTCCAGGGTGGAAAAGTCAATTACATGGGGACATGGGTTTAAGGTACGAGGGGCAAAGTTTAGAGGAGATGTGCGAGGGAAGTTTTTTACACAGAGGGTGGTGAGTGTCTGGAACTCGCTGCCGGAGGAGGTGGTGGAAGCAGGTACGATAGCAATGTTTAAGAGGCATCTTGACAAATACACGAATAGGATGGGAATAGGGGGATACAGATCCCGGAAGTATAGAAGATTTTAGTTTTGACAGGCATCATGATCAGCAGAGGCTTGGAGGGCCGAAGGGCCTGTTCCTGTGCTGTACTGTTCTCTGTTCTTTGTTCCATTTCTGGCCATGGCCAACGGAGATGATCCATCTGTGAAGACAATGGAGCATTGAAACCTCTGGTAAACATATAAATGAACGTTCCGGGTGCGGCGATGACCAGCTGAGTCGCACGTTTCGGCAGCTCCCTGTGAAACGGACTTTTGGGCTCTTGATAGGAGCCCCAACGGCAATTTTAACGGCTGAAAACACCGTGCGGTAAACCAGAAGGGTGTTCCCCCTGGACACGGATGGAAAAAGGAGAGGAAAGTGGCCGGATTGCAGCGGATCCTTTGGAACAACGGCAAGGAAGGCAAGCAGAAACCAAGATGGCGTCGGAAGGTGGCAGTTTCATATGGGGCCCTGAACAACAAGAGTTTTTGAAACGCTGCGTGGAGGAGATAAAAAAGGAAATGAAGAAAGAGTTGTTGGCCCCGATATTACAGGCGATTGAAGGGCTGAAAGAGGAACAAAAGACCCAGGAGCAGGAGCTTCGGGTCGTGAAGGCGAAAGCAGCAGAGAATGAAAACGACATACAGGGCCTGGTTGTGAAGTCGGAGATACAGGAGGCACACCAGAAACGATCTGTGGAGAGGTTGGAGGCACTGGAAAATAACGCAAGGAGGAACAACTTGAGGATTCTTGGCCTTCCTGAAGGTGTGGAGGGGGCGGACGTCGGGGCATATGTGAGCACGATGCTGCACTCGTTAATGGGAGTGGAGGCCCCGACGGGTCCGTTGGAGGTGGAGGGAGCATACCGAGTTATGGTGCGAGGACCGAGAGCAGGAGAAACTCCCAGAGCCATAGTGGTGAGATTTCTCCGTTTTAAGGATAGAGAAATGGTCCTTAGATGGGCGAAGAAAACTCGGTGTAGTAAATGGGAGAACGCGGTGATCCGCGTCTATCAAGATTGGAGTGCGGAGGTGGCGAGAAGGAGGGCGAGCTTTAATCGGGCCAAAGCGGTACTTCACAAAAAAAAGATAAAGTTTGGAATGCTGCAACCGGCAAGACTGTGGGTCACATATCAAGGGAGGCACCACTACTTTGAGACGGCGGATGAAGCGTGGACTTTTATTGTAGAAGAAAAATTGGAATGATTGGACTACGAAAATGAACGTTTGGACAAAGTGGTGGGACGAGTGGGGGGGGGGGGGGGGCGAAGAGGGATTGTATGATTAATCCTGCGGTATGGTAACTTTTCTTTCTCCCACAGGTGGTGATGGGGGGAGGTGGGGAGGGAGAGGAGATGGGGCGTTGGCCATGGGAGGCGGGGCCGAGGGAGAGGCGCGGGCTTGGTTCCCGCGCTATGATAATTATGGCGGGAATAGAGAAGCAGGAAGGAGGGGGCACCGCACGGGGCGAGCCGTGATCACGGGGGGAAGCCGAGGTCAGCCAGAGTTTGCTGACTTCTGGGAGCAACATGGGGGGAGTAATTACGCTAGCAGGGGGTCTAGCGGGGGGGGGGGGGAGGGGGGAATTACGGGGTTGCTGCTGCTGGGGAAAGGGGGGAGTGGGTGCGGGAAAGGATGGGCGGGGGGGCACCGTCTGGGAGAAATACAGCCGCGTGGGAACTGGGCGAGAAGCTGGAAAAAGATGATGGCTAACCGGCAAGGGGGGGGGGGGGTGGGAAGCCCCCCAACCCGGCTGATCACGTGGATCGTGAGGGGGCTTAACGGGCCGATAAAGAGGGCACGAGTACTCGCACACCTTAAGAAACTTAAAGCAGATGTGGTCATGTTACAGGAAACGCACCTGAAACTGATAGATCAGGTTAGGCTGCGCAAAGGATGGGTAGGGCAGGTGTTCCATTCGGGGCTGGATGCGAAAAACAGGGGGGTGGCTATATTAGTGGGGAAGCGGGTAATGTTCGAGGCAAAGACTATAGTGGCGGATAACGGGGGCAGATACGTGATGGTGAGTGGCAAATTACAGGGAGAGATGGTGGTGTTGGTAAACGTGTATGCCCCGAATTGGGACGATGCCAATTTTATGAGGCGAATGCTAGGACGCATCCCAGACCTAGAGACCGGAAAGCTGATAATGGGGGGAGACTTTAACACGGTGTTGGAACCAAGGCTGGATAGGTCGAAGTCCAGGACTGGTAGGAGGCCGGCAGCAGCCAAGGTGCTTAAGGATTTTATGGAGCAGATGGGAGGGGTGGACCCGTGGAGATTCAGTAGACCTAGGAGTAAGGAGTTCTCGTTTTTCTCCTATGTCCATAAAGTCTATTCACGCATAGACTTTTTTGTGTTGGGTAGGGCATTGATCCCGAGGGTGAGGGGAACGGAATATACGGCTCTAGCCATTTCGGATCATGCCCCACACTGGGTAGACTTGGAGATAGGGGAGGAAACAAGAGGGCGTCCACCCTGGAGAATGGATATGGGACTAATGGCGGATGAGGGGGTGTGCTTAAGGGTGAGGGGATGCATTGAAAAGTACTTGGAACTTAATGACAATGGGGAGGTTCAGGTGGGAGTGGTCTGGGAGGCGTTGAAGGCGGTGGTTAGGGGGGAGCTGATATCAATAAGGACACATAAAGGGAAGCAGGAGAGTAAGGAACGGGAGCGGTTGTTGCAAGAACTTTTGAGGGTGGACAGACAGTATGCGGAAGCACCGGAGGAGGGACTGTATAGGGAAAGGCAAAGGCTGCATGTGGAATTTGACTTGCTGACCACAGGCACTGCAGAGGCACAATGGAGGAAGGCGCAGGGTGTACAGTATGAATATGGAGAGAAGGCGGGCAGATTGCTGGCACACCAATTGAGGAAAAGGGGAGCAGCGAGGGAAATAGGGGGGGTGAGAGACGAAGATGGAGAGACGGAGCGGGGAGCGGAGAGAGTGAATGAAGTGTTTAAGACATTTTATAAAAAAATTGTATGAAGCTCAACCCCCGGATGGGAGGGAGAGAATGATGGAGTTTTTGGATCGGCTGGAAATTCCCAAGGTGGAAGAGCAGGAAAGGATGGGATTGGGAGCACAGATCATGGTAGAAGAAGTGGTGAAAGGAATTAGGAACATGCAGACGGGAAAGGCCCCGGGGCCGGACAGATTCCCAGTTGAATTTTACAAAAAATATTTGGACTTGCTCGCCCCGCTACTGACTAGGACCTTCAACGAGGCAAAGGAAAGGGGACAACTGCCCCCGACTATGTCAGAAGCAACGATATCGCTTCTTTTAAAGAAGGAAAAGGATCCGCTACAATGCGGGTCCTACAGACCAATCTCCCTCCTCAATGTAGATGCCAAGGTCTTGGCCAAGGTAATGGCAATGAGAATAGAGGAATGTGTCCCGGGGGTGGTTCATGAGGACCAAACTGGGTTTGTGAAGGGGAGACAGCTGAACACGAACATAACGGAGGTTGTTAGGGGTAATGATGATGGCCCCACCAGAGGGTGAAACGGAGATAGTAGTGGCGATGGATGCCGAGAAAGCATTTGATAGAGTGGAGTGGGATTATCTGTGGGAGGTGTTGAGGAGATTTGGGTTCGGAGAGGGGTATGTTAGATGGGTGCAGCTGTTGTATAGGGCCCCAGTGGCGAGTGTGGTCACGAATGGACGGGGATCGGCATATTTTCGGCTCCATAGAGGGACTAGGCAGGGATGTCCTCTGTCCCCATTACTGTTTGCACTGGCGATTGAGCCCCTGGCGATAGCGCTGAGAGGTTCCAAGGGATGGAGGGGAATACTTAGGGGAGGAGAAGAACACCGGGTATCTTTATATGCGGATGATCTGCTACTATATGTGGCGGATCCAGCGGAGGGGATGCCAGAAATAATGCGGATACTTGGGGAGTTTGGGGATTTTTCAGGGTATAAATTGAACATGGGAAAGAGTGAGCTGTTTGTGGTGCATCCAGGGGAGCAGAGTAGAGAAATAGAAGACCTACCGTTGAGGAAGGTAACAAGAGACTTTCGTTACCTGGGGATCCAGATAGCTAAGAATTGGGGCACATTGCACAGGCTAAATTTGACGCGGTTGGTGGAACAGATGGAGGAAGATTTCAAGAGATGGGATATGGTAGCATTGTCAATGGCAGGGAGGGTGCAGGCAGTTAAGATGGTGGTCCTCCCGAGATTCCTTTTTGTGTTTCAGTGTCTCCCGGTGGTGATCACGAAGGCTTTTTTCAAAAGGATAGAAAAGAGTATCATGGGTTTTGTTTGGGCCGGGAAGACTCCGAGAGTGAGGAAGGGATTCTTACAGCGTAGTAGGGATAGGGGGGGGCTGGCACTACCGAGCCTAAGTGAGTATTATTGGGCCGCTAATATTTCAATGGTGAGTAAGTGGATGGGAGAGGAGGAAGGAGCGGCGTGGAAGAGATTAGAGAGGGCGTCCTGTAGGGGGACCAGCCTGCAGGCTATGGTGACAGCCCCATTGCCGTTCTCACCAAGGAACTATACCACGAGTCCGGTGGTGGTAGCTACACTGAAGATTTGGGGACAGTGGAGACGACATAGGGGAAAGACCGGAGCACTGGGGGGGTAAGAAACAACCATAGGTTTGCCCCGGGGGGAATGGATGGGGGATATGGAATGTGGCAAAGAGCAGGTATAACGCAATTGAAAGATCTATTTGTGGATGGGAAGTTTGCGAGTCTGGGAGCGCTGACCGAGAAATATGGGTTGCCCCAAGGGAATGCATTCAGGTACATGCAATTGAGGGCTTTTGCAAGGCAGCAGGTGAGGGAATTCCCGCAGCTCCCGACACAAGAGGTGCAGGACAGAGTCATCTCAAAGAAATGGGTGGGGGACGGTAAGGTGTCGGATATATATAGGGAAATGAGAGACGAAGGGGAGACTATGATGGACGAACTAAAAGGGAAATGGGAAGAAGAGCTAGGGGAGGAGATTGAGGAGGGGATGTGGGCAGATGCCCTAAACAGGGTAAACTCGTCGTCCTCGTGCGCCAGGCTAAGCCTGATTCAGTTTAAGGTATTACACAGGGCACATATGACTGGAACACGGCTCAGTAAATTTTTTGGGGTGGAGGATAGGTGTGCGAGGTGCTCGAGAAGCCCAGCGAATCATACCCATATGTTTTGGTCATGCCCGGCACTACAGGGGTTTTGGATGGGGGTGACAAAGGTGCTTTCGAAAGTAGTAGGAGTCCGGGTCGAACCAAGCTGGGGGTTGGCTATATTTGGGGTTGCACAAGAGCCGGGAGTGCAGGAGGCGAAAGAGGCCGATGTTTTGGCCTTTGCGTCCCTAGTAGCCCGGCGCAGAATATTGCTAATGTGGAAAGAAGCCAAGCCCCCGGGGGTGGAGACCTGGATAAATGATATGGCGGGGTTCATAAAGTTAGAGCGGATTAAGTTCGTCCTAAGGGGGTCGGCTCAAGGGTTTACTAGGCGGTGGCAACCGTTCGTCGAATATCTTGCGGAAAGATAGATAGGGGAGAACAAAGAAGGCAGCAGCAGCGGCCCAGGACTTGGGGGGGGGGAGGGATGGGGGGGGATGGGGGGGGGTGTGTGGCCTGAGACAAGGCAGTTGCCAATTAGGGCTAGTTTTTATTTTTTTGTTATTTAATATTTATTTATTTGTTGTTGTTTTTGTTTAAATTTAAAAAAGGTCATTATTATCTGTATTGTTACAATGTTGTGTAAAGGATGCACAATGTACTGTGTTGGTTGACCAAAAATTTTCAATAAAATATTATTTAAAAAAAAAAAACATATAAATGAACATTAACCATCTCAAGAAGCCAGACCAGGAATACACTTCCCTTGTCCAAACCAAGGGGAAGAAGTGGGAGTTACATCACATGAACTCCCCCCCCCCCAAGCTGCTAGAATCTGTAACATTGGCTTCTAATGCGAATGAAATGAAATGAAATGAAAATCGCTTATTGTCACAAGTAGGCTTCAATGAAGTTACTGTGAAAAGCCCCAAGTCACCACATAATGGAGGCAGTGTTCCAATCTTCCAGCAATTAAACAATGTAATAATAATAATCTTTATTATTAGTGTCACAAATAAGCTTACATTAACACTGCAATGAAGTTACTGTCAAAAGCCCATAGTCGCCACATTTCGGCACCTGTTCGGGTACACCGAGGGAGAATTCAGAATGTCCAATTCACCTAACAAGCATGTGTAGCCATCTGGGATGGACACTTCCCGATTACAAAATGGACACTTTGCAAAGATTTCAGGGAAAATGGACAATACTGAGAAAACAAGCAGGTTCAGGGTTTGTCTGTATATTGGAGCCGCAGCTCCCAGACAAGACCAAAACTGTAGGCCCATTAGCATACTAATGGCCCATCCCCGGGAACAAATGAGTAACATTTGAGTAACCGATACTAAGGCAGACACTCCGGCGCCAGAGGAGACCGAAACAAAGCAGGCCAACGGCCACCTAGGACACGCCCAGCCATCAGGGCACCCACCCCTTTATTGGATGAAATCAATAGGAATGATCAAGAAATGGCCCAATTGATTGGGGCCAAGTTCAAGGCCCGCCCAAAAGAGCGCGAAGCTCCTTTGGGTATAAGAAGGAGCCCCTAAGAGAGAATCGTTCCGTTGGACCCGGCTCTCACCGAGGAGAGACCCGTCCACCAGCTGCACCAGAAGCAAGTAAGTCCAAGGTCAACGCTCGGTACCAGACAGATGACCTTAGCTGTTCCCCTTTACCAGTTCGACCCCAGCAGCCTCAGAACCGAACAACGGCCATTGTTCCTCTGACTGAGTGAACGCCCAAAGCTAAGTATAGGCTTTAGCAGTAGTGATAGTTTAGTCTGTAGAGTTTCGTGCATGAGTATATTTAACTGTGTGTGTAAATAAATCAGCATTTGACTTTCAACTAACTAACTGGTGTATTGAGTCTTTGATCAGTATTTGGTTTGAACCTTGTGGCGGTATCGAAAGATACCTGGTGACTCTAGAGCAAACTTAATTAGAATTAAGGAAAGCGACCATATTTACCGCCATATTCAGAGCCAACTAAAGAGAGCAACACATGTCTTTCGGGACTTAATGGAGGAAACCCATGCAGAATCGGGGAGAATGTGCAAACTCCGCACAGACAGTGACCCAAGACAGGAGTCGAACATGGAACCCTGGCGCTGTGAAGCAATAGTGCTAACCACTGTGCTACTGTCCCACTAGCAGAACCAGAGCTCTGTCCATGTTTAAATGCCTGGCCCTCAGCTACATTGTTTTTATGAGAACTTCTGCACCAGTGCCTACTACGAGACTAATTCATCTCCACTTGCTCTTCCTGCTGCAGAAGGAAGGAGTAAAAAGTGTGGGAATACAATAGTTATAGGGGATTCAATCGTAAGGGGAGTAGATAGGCGTTTCTGTGGCCGCAAACAAGACTCCAGGATGATATGTTGCCTCCCTGGTGCTAGGGTCAAGGATGTCTGGAGCAGTTACAGGAGATTCTGGAGGGGAAGGGTGAACAGCCAGTGGTCGTGGAACACATCGGTACCAACGACTTAGGTAAAAACAGGGATGAGGTCCTTAAAGCAGAATATAGGGAGTTCGGAAGAATGTTGAGAAGTCGGACCGCAAAGGTAGTGATCTCAGGATTACTACCAGTGTCATGTGCTAGTCAGAGTAGAAATAGCAGGATATATTGGATGAATATATGGCCGAAGAGATGGTGTCGGGGGAGGGTTTCAGATTCCTGGGGCATTGGGACCGATTCTGGTGGAGGTGGGGCCTGTACAAACTGGATGGGTTATACCTGGGCAGGACCGGGACTGATGCCCTTGAGGGGTACTTGCTGGTGCGATTGGAGAGGGTTTAAACTAATATGGCAGGGGGATGGGAACCTATGTAAGGATTCCGAGCAGGGAGATTCAAGAACAAGAGGAAAAAACAGCAAGGAGAATAAGAAAAGGGATAGGCAAAGAAATTAAGGGCCTGTATCAGATAATGAGACTGTAAGAAATACGAGGGATTGGACAAAGAAAGTTAAAAGGACTAGCCTTAAGGTTTAGTACCTGAACCAGCGGAACATTCAAAATAAAATGGATGAATTAGTTGCGCAGATAGAAGTAAAGGGATATGATATAGTTGGGATTACGGAGACATGGCTCCAAGGTGACCAAGAATGGGAAATAAACTTTGAGGGCTATTCAGTTTTTAGGAAGGACAGACAGAAAGGAAAACGTGGTGGAGTTGCATTGTTGATTAAAGAAGATATTGATACAATATTGAGGAAAGATGTTAGTACAGATGATGAGGGATCTGTCTGGGTTGAGTTAAGAAACATCAAGGGACAAAAAACATTCAAACGGTGGTGTACAGACCATCAAACTGCAGTGGTAATGTTGGGAGTAGCATTAGACAGGAAATCAGAGGTGTGTGTCAAAGGAACATCTGTGATTATGGGTGACTTTAATCTGCATATAGATTGGGTGAGTCAAATTAGTCACAGTACAATAGAGGAGGAATTTCTGGAGTGTGTACGGGATGGTTTTCTGGACCAGTATGTTGAGAAACCAACAAGGGAACAGGCCACCTTAACTGGGTGTTGTGCAATGAGAAAGGTTTAGTTGGCAATCTAGTTGTGAGGGAACCCATGGGGATGTGTGATCTTAATATGATAGGATACTTTATCAAGGTGGATAGTGAGTTAGTTGATTCTGAGACCAGAGTCCTGAATCTCAATAAAGGTAACTATGATGGTGTGAGGCATGTGCTGTCTATGACAGACTGGGAAACATTACTCAAAGGAGGGATCGCGGATAGGCAATGGCAGGCATTCAAGGACCGAATAGGTGAACTCCAAAAGTTGTTTATTCCTATTTGGTGCAAGAGTAGAAAGGGAACTGCGGCCAAACCATGGCTTACAAGGGAAATTAGAGATAGTATTAGATTCGAAGAAGTGACATTCAAATCACCAAGAAAAAGCAATAGATCTGAGGATTGGGAACAGTTTAAAATTCAGCAAAGGTGAACCAAGGGTTTGGTTAAGAATGGGAAAATACAATTTGAAAGTAAGCCAGCGGGGAACATAAAAACTGACCATAAAAGTTTCTATAGGTATGTAAAGAGAAAAAGATTGATCAAAACTAATGTAAGCCAGTTACAGTCAGAAACAGGGGAATTCATAACAGGGACCCAAGAAATGGCTGAGGAACTAAATTTGTCTTTGCTTCTGCCTTCACAAAGGAAGACATGAACAATGTACCAGAGGTTCTGAGAAACACAAGTTTTAGTGAGAAGCTGAAGGAAATTAGTATTAATAACAAAGTGGTTTGGGGGAAATTAATGGGATTGAAAGTGGACAAATCTCAAGGGTCTGATAATCTTCATCCCAGAGTACTTAAGGAAGTGCCCTAGAAATATTGGACCCATTGGTGGTCATTTTCCAAAATTCATTGGATTCTAGAATGGTTCTTACATATTGGAGGGTAGCTAATATAACCCCACTATTCAAAAAGGGAGGTAGAGAGGAAACAGGGAACTATAGACCAGTGAGTCTAACGTCAGTAGTAGGGAGGTTGCTATAGTCCATTATCAAGGATTTCATAGCACAGCATTTGGAAAGCAGTGGTGTAATCAGACAAAGTTAGCATGGATTTACAAAAGGAAAATCATGCTTGACATATCTACGAGAGTTCGTTGAAGATGTAACTAATAGCGTTGACCAGGGAGACATGTGGATGTAGTTTATTTAGACTTTCAAAAGGCTTTCAACAAGGTCTCACAGAAAAGGTTACTATGTAAAGTTAAAGCGCATAGGATTGAGATAGATAGAAAGCTGGTTAGCAAACAGGAAGCATAAGGTTAGAATAACAAGAACAAGAACAAAGAAATGTACAGCACAGGAACAGGCCCTTCGGCCCTCCAAGGCCATGCCGACCATGCTGCCCGACTAAACTACAATCTTCTACACTTCCTGGGTCCATAGCCCTCTATTCCCATCCTATTCATGAATTTGTCAAGATGCCCCTTAAATCTCACTATCGTCCCTGCTTCCACCACCTCCTCCGGTAGCGAGTTGCAGGCACCCACTACCCTCTGTGTAGAAAACTTGCCTCGTACATCTACTCTAAACCTTGCCCCCTCACCTTAAACCTATGCCCCCGAGTAATTGACCCCTCTACCCTGGGGAAAAACCTCTGACTATCCACTCTGTCTATGCCCCTCATAATTTTGTAGACCTCTATCAGGTCGATCCTCAACCTCCGTCGTTCCAGTGAGAACAAACCAAGTTTATTCAACCGCTCCTCATAGCTAATGCCCTCCATACCAGGCAACATTCTGGTAAATCTCTTCTGCACCCTCTCTAAAGCCTCCACATCCTTCTGGTAGTGTGGAACCAGAATTGAACACGATACTCCAAGTTTGGCCTAACTAAGGTTCTATACAGCTGCAACATGACTTGCCAATTCTTATACTCAATGCCCCGGCCAATGAAGGCAAGCATGCCGTATGCCTTCTTGATTACCTTCTCCACCTGTGTTGCCCCTTTCAGTGACCTGTGGACCTGTACTCCTAGATCTCTCTGACTTTCAATACTCTTGAGGGTTCTACCATTCACTGTATATTCCCTACCTGCATTAGACCTTCCAAAATGCATTACTTCACATTTGTCCGGATTAAACTCCATCTGCCATCTCTCCGCCCAAGTCTCCAAACAATCTAAATCCTGCTGTATCCTCTGACAGTCCTCATCGCTATCCGCAATTCCACCAACCTTTGTGTCGTCTACAAACTTACTAATCAGACCAGTTACAATTTCCTCCAAATCATTTATATATACTACAAACAGCAAAGGTCCCAGCACTGATCCCTGTGGAACACCACTAGTCACAGCCCTCCAATTAGAAAAGCATCCTTCCATTGCTACTCTCTGCCTTCTATGACCTAGCCAGTTCTGTATCCACCTTGCCAGCTCACCCCTGATCCCGTGTGACTTCACCTTTTGTACTAGTCTACCATGAGGGACCTTGTCAAAGGCCTTACTGAAGTCTATATAGACAACATCCACTGCCCTACCTGCATCAATCATCTTTGTGACCTCCTCGAAAAACTCTATCAAGTTAGTGAGACACGACCTCCCCTTCACAAAACCATGCTGCCTCTCACTAATACGTCCATTTGCTTCCAAATGGGAGTAGATCCTGTCTCGAAGTATTCTCTCCAGTAATTTCCCTTCCACTGAAGTAAGGCTCACCGGCCTGTAGTTCCCGGGATTATCCTTGCTACCCTTCTTAAACAGAGGAACAACATTGGCTATTCTCCAGTCCTCCGGGACATCACCTGAAGACAGTGAGGATCCAAAGATTTCTGTTAAGGCCTCAGCAATTTCCTCTCCAGCCTCCTTCAGTATTCTGGGGTAGATCCCATCAGGCCCTGGGGACTTATCTACCTTAATATTTTTTAAGACGCCCAACACCTCGTCTTTTTGGATCTCAATGTGTCCCAGGCTATCTACACACCCTTCTCCAGCCTCAACATCTACCAATTTCTTCTCTTTGGTGAATACTGATGCAAAGTATTCATTTAGTACCCCACCCATTTCCTCTGGCTCCACACATAGATTCCCTTGCCTATCCTTCAGTGGGCCAACCCTTTCCCTGGCTACCCTCTTGCTTTTTATGTACGTGTAAAAAGCCTTGGGATTTTCCTTAACCCTATTTGCCAATGACTTTTCGTGACCCCTTCTAGCCCTCCTGACTCCTTGCTTAAGTTCCTTCCTACTTTCCTTATATTCCACACAGGCTTCGTCTGTTCACAGCCTTTTAGCCCTGACAAATGCCTCCTTTTTCTTTTTGACGAGGCCTACAATATCTCTCGTTATCCAAGGTTCCTGAAAATTGTCGTATTTATCCTTCTTCCTCACAGGAAGATGCCGGTCCTGAATTCCTTTCAACTGACACTTGAAAGCCTCACACATGTCAGATGTTGATTTGCCCTCAAACATCCGCCCCCAATAAATGGGTCTTTTTCTGATTGGCAGGCAGTGACTAGTGGGGTACCACAGGGATCTGTGCTAGGACCCCAACTATTCACATTATACATTAATATATAATGAATATTATCTGTTAACTAAATGTATTATCTCCAAATTTGCAGATGATACAAAGTTGGGTGGGAGGATGAGCTGTGAGGAGGATGCAGAGATGCTTCAGCAGGATTTGGACAGCCTAACTGAGTGGGCAAGTGCATGGCAGATGCAATATAATGTGGACAAATATGAGGTTATCCCCTTTGGTAGCAAAAATAGGAAGGCAGGTTATTATTTGAATGTGTGTAAATTGAGAGAGGTGGATACTCAGCGAGACCTTGGTGTCCTCCCATGCATCAGTCGCTGAAAGTAAGTGTGCAGGTACAGCAGGCTGAAAAGAAGGCAAATTATATGTTGGGCTTCATAGCGAGAGGTTTTGAGTACAGGAATAGGGATATTTTACTACAATTGTATAGGGAATTAGTGAGGTCACACCTGGAGTATTGTGTGCAATTTTGATGTCCTTATCTGAGGAAGGATGTTCTTGCTGCGGAGGGAGTGCAGCAAAGGTTTACCAGGCTGATTCCTGGGATGAGGAGAGACTAAGTGGGTTGGGATTATATTCATTAAAGTTTAGAAGAGTGAAAGAAGATCTCAGAAACTTACAAAATTCTAACAGGATTAGGTAGGGTAGATTCAGAAAGAATGTTCCTGATGTGGGGTTGGGGGGGGGGGGGGGGGGAGAGGGGGGAAGAATCCAGAACTAGGGGTCATAATTTGAGGATGAGGTAAACCTTTTAGGACTGAGGTGAGGAGAAATTTCTTCACCCTGAGAGTGATGAAACTGTGGAATCCACTACCACAGAAAGTAATTGAGACCAAAATGTTGTATAATTTCAAGAAGAAATTAGACATAGCTCTTGGGGCTAAAGGGATCAATGGGGAGTAAGGGGGAGGGGGAGAGGTGAGATCAGGGTGTTGAACTTGATGATCAGCCATGATCATAACGAATGGTGGAGTAGAGGGCTGAATGACATCCTCCTGCTTCTATTTTCTATGTATGTTTCTCAGTAAAGGAATACACTGTTACACTCTGGACTCACATGAAACAACATTTCTTATTTTATACATTGCCTTTGCCCTGTACCTCTCACTTTCCCTTATCCCTCTTTTACTGTATGTGAACCCTCTTCCACTTGAGTGCGTGTAAAATAAACTAACCCTCTGATTTTACCCTATCGTAAGTCTGCTGTGTCAGGAAGAGCAGAGCAAGGCGCCAGAGCAAGGCGACTCCCTGCGAGCTCTCCCCAACAGATCCACTTTTTACTTAACTTATACTCGTTCTAATCTTTTAAAATTTAATTCTAAGACTAACATTATTACTAACCTCTCTCTTTTACCTTTTCTTGCAGGTTTGAACATCCTCCGAGGCCCGTGGAGACCTTTTGACCCGACCCGACCTGACCTCCATGATCTGGAAGTGGATCGGGCCCAAACCAGAAGTGAAGCCCCGACCTCGATTTGGAGCGGACACGGACCTCGGAGCTCCCAACCCGGCCTAAGAGCCGACGCCAGCCCCCGGCCCAGTCCCCGGAGCTCCCGACCCGGCCCCTGACAACGATACCCAGCCCAATCCGACCCCGAGAGACCCGCCCAGCGACCCGACCCAGAGAGGACGCCCAGCAACCCGACCTACCTGGAGATGGAAGAAAGGAAAATCCACGTGGAGGCCCGACTGGGCCTACTTCAAGACCCGACCCCAGAGCGCCCGGGGAGAGAACAGTCCACGGGACTCAGCCCAACCTGCCTCAGGAAGCCCCTGCCACGACCCAGGACCCCCAAAATGCGGAGATCCTGCGCGAGGACTCTAATGCACTGCAAGGTATTCCCGTGCGGGACCCATCCGGATCACAAACATGCCCCCCTAGCAACCCCTCTTCCTCACCCAGCATCCGGGACCCTGCCAGACGCAACCCCGGAAACGTAACCAGCGTCCTAGTCCCCGCCAGCGCCCTGGACCCCGTCAGATGCAGGTTAGACTGAAGCAACGCAGTTTCAAGACCCCCCTCTCCCCAGCATACTCCTGGCAAACGTCCAAGCGATCGAAAACAAGCTGGATGAACTTAACGCCAGACGTACCTCTCAGAGGGAAGTAAGAGACTGCTGTGTGCTCTGTTCAACAGAGACATGGCTCACCCCCGCCTCACCGGACAGTGACAGTCACAGGCAGACTCTCAGCGGTTGTGGCAAGGTTATGGCAACATAACGGGCTACAAAGCGAAGCCGAGCAGTATCTCCGCCAGCAGCGCACCCCTCCCCGATGAACTCAATGCATTCTATGGTCGGTTCGAGCAGGCAACCAACAATCCGCTATAAAGTCCCCAGCAGCCCATAACTCACCCATACCCACCATCACAGATTCCGAATTCAGATCGACCTTCCTGAAAGTGAACCCTCGGAAGGCGACGGGCCCGGACGGGATCCCTGGTCCTGCACTCAGAGCCTTTAACAGACATCTTTAACCTGTCCCTACTCCACTCCGAGGTCCCCACCTGCTTCAAGAAGACCACCATCATACCGGTGCCAAAGAACCAGGAAATGTGCCTCAATGACTACCGTCCGGTGACCCTGACTTTAGTCGTAATGAAGTGCTTCGAGAGGTTGATCATGAAGCACATCACCTCCATACTCCCTGAACGCCTTGATCCACTGCAATTCGCATACCGTCGCAACCGGTCCACAGCAGATGCCATTTCCCTGGCCCTACACTCATCCCTAGAGCATCTTGACAACAAGGACTCCTACATCAGACTCCTATTTATTGACTACAGCTCCGCCTTCAACACCATAATCCCAGCCAAACTCATATCAAAGCTCCAAAACCTAGGACTTGGCTCCCCACTTTGCAACTGGATCGACTTTCTGACCAACAGACCACAATCAGTAAGAATGAACAACAACACCTCCTCCATAATAGTCCTCAATACTGGGGGCCCGCAAGGCTGTGTACTTAGTTCCCTACTCTACTCCCTGTACACACATGATTGCGTGGCAAAATTTGGTTCCAACTCCATCTACAAGTTTACTGACGATACGACCATAGTGGGCCGGATCTCGAATAACGAGTCAGAATACAGGAGGGAGATAGAAAACCTCGTGGAGTGGTGTAGTGACAACAATCTCTCCCTCAATGCCAGCAAAACTAAAGAGCTGGTCATTGACTTCAGGAAGCAAAGTACTGTACACACCCCTGTCAGCATCAACAGGGCCGAGGTGGAGATGTTTAGCAGTTTCAAATTCCTCGGGGTGCACATCTCCAAAAATCTGTCCTGGTCCACCCACGTCGACGCTACCACCAAGAAAGCTCAACAGCACCTATACTTCCTCGGGAAACTAAGGAAATTCGGCATGTCCACATTAACCCTTACCAACTTTTACAGATGCACCATAGAAAGCATCCTATCGGGCTGCATCGCTGCCTGGTATGGCAACTGCTCGGCAAGAAACTTCAGAGAGCCGTGAACACCGCCCAGTCCATCACACGAACCTGCCTCCCATCCATTAACTCCATCTACACCTCCCGCTGCCTGGGGAAAGCGGGCAGCATAATCAAAGACCCCTCCCAGCCGGCTTACTCACTCTTCCAACTTCTTCGATCGGGCAGGAGGTACAGAAGTCTGAGAACATGCACGGACAGACTCAAAAACAGCTTTTTCCCCGCTGTTACCAGACTCCTAAATGATCCTTATGGACTGACCTCATTAACACTACACCCTGTATGCTTCATCCAATGCCGGTGCTTATGTAGTTACATTGTATACCTTGTGTTGCCCTATTATGTATTTTCTTCTATTCCCTTTTCTTCCCATGTACTTAATGATCTGTTGAGCTGCTCACAGAAAAATACTTTTCACTGTACCTCGGTACACGTGACAATAACCAAATCCAATCCAAGTTTATTAATAGAGTATCGGATTATTCCAAAATTGGAGGGTTGGGGAAAATACTTATTAACGGGGGGGGGATCAAACATTACGAAAACACCTTTCTGTTTACGGGCGGCTGGCGGGAGGGGAAATCGGGGCTGTTCATAATTAAAACAGATTCCTAACGGAATAAGCAAAACCGACAAGTCCCACCAAGCATGTCCGAAAGGTACGGCGCCGAAAGCTGTCCCCAGCTCTCAGCCAGACAGACAGCAGCTTTTCAATAGGAAGCCGCGCCCGAAGTGGATACACTGTGGGAGATACCATTGTGAGAGATTGTGGGGAGGGACTGAGGAGGAAACCCCAGAGACAGGGGAAAAAAGGACAGAGGCCGCGATCAATTAAATCCCCAAACTCTTTTAGCACATCAATTCAAAGATTGCTGAACGAGGTAGAATTATCCTTGGCACGTGTGGGACGCTTGGCTTGGCGTGGCGGAGCTGCCCCCCTCCCCCGCGGTGAGAGTGAAAGTGATTTGTGTGTTGCGAGTTGGGGGAAGAGGAAGCGGAGCTGGAACTGCACCCCGAGGCTGATACTGACCTGCAGACTGAAACAATGGCTTATCCTGGATACGGGGCGGTATGTATGCAGTGGCATAAACCAGAGCAGTTGCCCTCGTTTGGGGCCTTGTTACACAACTGAACGGGGCAAATTGTGTCAAAGGAGATTTTTCGGCAATTGGACTTTCAAACCAGAAGTTGGATTCTTTTCTGTCGGCGTGGGGGGATTAAGCAACGTTGTTTCCATATTTTTTTGTGTTTTTTTTGTTTTGTTCGCTGTATATTTAAACGATTCTGTGCACGAATTAACCACATTGGTGACTCTTCCCCCGGACAGTGAGCCAGTGTGAAACTGGCCAGGGGGCAGAGCATCTTCCAAATGCTTCAGGAAATGTGGCCTCCACGTGATTGAGTATGGTGCGTTAGACTGGGTTGCGGATGTTTGTGGCAGACGTGTGTGTGTGATCGGCAAGACTGGGGGTTCAGTGTGTTTCAATGGTGTGCATAAAACTGGGGCCGCTCCCACTGTTCTTTCCAGCTTGGCCTTGCTTCCCCCAATTGGGGTTTCAGCTTTCACATGTGGAACTCGCTGCCCAACCTGCGTTCTGTGTTGTGCCTCCTCGACTTACCTTGACTCTTAAACCAAGATCTGGTGTCATAACCGCACAGAAGAGGTCATTCAGCCCATTGCGTCCATGCCAGCTCTATGCAGAGCAATCTGGTCAGACCCATTCGCCTGCTGTACCCCTGTATCCTTGAAGTTTCTCCCAAGTGCTCACACAATTTCCTTTTGAAATCATTGATCTTCTTCCCTTCCAGCCCCTCATAAAGCAGAAAGTTTTGGCTCCTTACAACTCGCTGAATTTTTAAAAAAGTTCTTTGTTACATCCTCCCTGTATCTCTTGCCCAAAACCTTAATGTGTCCTCTAGCCCTTGAATCATTAGCCAACTAAAACAGCCTTTCTCTGTCCACCTTATTGAAACCTGTCATAATCTTCTGCATCTCCCTCAAAGTTCATTTTCTCCAAGAATAGCTCTAACTTTCCCAACCTAACCTCAAAATCCCTCATCCCTGGGACCATTCTAGTAAATCTCCTCTGTCTTCTTCCTAAAGTGTGGTGTCCAGAGCTGGATGCAATAGTCCAACCAGGGCTTTATACTAATCTTTATTGCCACAAGTAGGCCTACATTAACACTGCAATGAAGTTACTGTGAAAAGCCTATAAAGGTTCCCTGCTTTTGTACTCAGTGGCCTAGATCTTCCAGTCAGCGGCAATGCTGCTGCCTGCAGAGTATTTTCCAAACCAACAATTCTGCTAATTTCTTCTGGGATCTTCCGAATGTGCAGGCATTCCAGGGTAAATCCAGTCAGCATTGGGGAATCAGGCGAATGAGAGGAAATGCTCCCTTTTTACGAATGTAACTGCCAAATTCATGCATATTTTTAAAGATCTTGACTATTTTAGCTAATTTGTATGGATGGATGAATGATGGTCTGGTGGGGAGAGAAAGACTATTTGGCCTTTCTGACTAGCAAATGCTTGCTTCCGCTTTGTATTAACTGGAGGCCTGTTCTGCACATCAGTCTCAAATTTCATTCTTGTGGTCTTGAAGTTGGGCTTCTGTCGCTCACTCTCGGGGGGGGGGTGTTGTGTGTTGAATTCGACTCCTACGGCATTTGCTACCTTCGAAGTTGATCTGTGACTTGCAGTTTAGTTGTGCAGTCTAGCTGCAGGCTACCACACCTTTGCCGTGGAACTTTGTAAAACCTTTTTTGGGGGTGAAAGTATACAGATAATAGTACTTCCCGTGGTCCACTTAAGAAACCATTCATAAGAAAAGTAAAGGAATTAACATCCAGTAATGCTATTTACTAACTTATCATTCAGACGCTCTTGAAATTTACTGCTTCCATTGTACTTTGTGGCAATGCAGAATTAAGATATTTGCAGTTTCTTGGGTACTTTTTGTCATCCATTTTAAATTGGGTGCCGCATTAACTTGTTAAATTAGGGCTATCTCTCCAGTGTTTATGGTGGCCAACAGAATCCCACTAACCTATTCCTTCTCTCTTCCATTATAATAGCATCCTGGAGATTTCTTTGAGCTCTTTTACCATGTTGAGAAACTCCACCTCATTGATGTCGAAATTCTCCTTTGAATGTGGAAAATCTGTTTCTGTTTTCCCTAGTGAATAGATGGAGGACTGTTCATGCTTGGTTTCAGCACATTATCATCTTTAGAGTGTTCTGTACGCCTTCCTACTGTTCTACTGGGACAAAGAAATCTTGCTATTGTCAATAGTGTCTGTAGCTTTTTGATTTCTGCGTTGCTCTTTGGCCTGCAAGTGATGGTTATAATGTGGTTCAGAAAGTTTTTCTTTGTTTTTGTTGCCCCTGAAATGTTGACCTCCGATTTGGGTTCATTTGTATTCATTTAGTATTTGTGTTCATTTCCCATTTTGCTGCTCGAGGCCATAAGTTTTATATATATATATTTTTTTTTTTTCAGTGTTCAAAAGGAAGGGAGTTTTTTTTTGTTGTTGCAGTAACTAGAGATGGACAGGTTCATGCTTGTAATCTGGAAATCTGATGAATAGCTGTAGTAAGCTTTGCAAAATGTGCTGGCCATATCATTATATTGCAGTCTAACTGTGAAAAGCAGTAGGCTGATTTCAGCTGTACACTATAATCTAGCACAATCATGAATACTGAATTAGAAGTAGCATCAAGTTAAACTGACCTCAACCAATGGTTAGATGCTGATCCAAGTTTGGACAGATGTTAATGTGTTGGGAACAGATGACTGTGTACCCTATAATCTATATTCTTTTGAAGAACCTTGGTGTGCATGCACAATATGGAGGATTTTCCTATCTTTTTTGGAAGTTTTCTTTAGTTAAAATTTAGAGAGCATTAAATTCTTTGCAAAATGGTTCTGTTTTCCAGGGGCAAAAATGGGCAGCACCATTAATCTACCATTGTGGATTAAATAAACTGCCCGATTTGTGACACTCGCTCAACTCCCCATGGACAACAATAAATGTTTCCCAGCAGTATTGCGTCTAAAAAAACCCTCTTAATACAGTTGCAGGAATTACACCATCACATGAATGTCTACATGAATCAGTTGTTTAGCGGAATAACCAGTGAGATATGTCGCCTTTATAATCAGTGGAGAAACTCTGTGCAAAAGCTGTATTGCAAATGAATCGGCTGATTTTTATCCGTTTTTCCATAATTCTCTACTCTCGTGAAGGCAGAATTTCACGATAAGTTCCATAGGTATCAGATAGCTTCCAATGCCTCATTTTAATTCACGTTATATCCTGTGTAAGGCGACTGAGAGGGCTCACATACAGAATTTATTGGCAGCACGGTGGCGCAGTGATTAACACTGATGCCTCACAGCACCAGGGACCCGGGTTCAGTTTTGGCTTTGGGTGTCTGTGTAGAGTTTGTACGTTCTCCCCGTGTCTAAATGGGTTTCCTCCCACTGCCCAAAGATGTGTAGGTTAGATGGATTGGCCATGATCAATTGCCCTTTAGTGTCCAGGAAGTACTTGTTAGGTTACGAGGTTAGTGCCGGGGAGTGGACCTAGGTAGGGTGCTCTACCAGAGGGTCGGTGCAGACTCAGTGGGCCGAATAGCCTCCTTCTGCACTGTAGGAATTCTATGATTTATAAAGATAACCATTATGCCCGTACATTTTGTATGGAAAGAAATTTCTTTTTTTTAACGCTTGGGAGTGTGTTCCAATTAAATAATTCAGCAGCAAAGTTTGAGAATTTAAAATAAAGAAGGTTATTTAATCTCCCATTTTGCCCTGAGTTAACAAAACATCACAGATACACGTGCACAAAGATTGGATACATACCAAGGTACTGCACCTTTACAGCTTGCAGTTACTTCCGTTTCTGATTTATGATTTAAGGTGTCCCATGTGGCAGGCCTGTGGGATTCGATGATTTGAAGTTGAAGTGAAGGACATGTCATAGCATCATAGAATTTACAGTGCAGAAGAAGGTCATTCGGCCCATCGAGTCTGCACCGGCCCTTGGAAAGAGCATCACACTTAAGCCCACACCTTCATCCTACCCAGTAACCCCACCTAACCTTTTTTTGGACATTAAGGGCAAATTAGCATGGCCAATCCACCTAACCTGCACATCTTTGGACTGTGGGAGGAAATCGGAGCACCCGGTGAAAACCCAGGCCGACTCAGCGAGAGCATGCAGACAGTGACCCAAGTCAGGAATTGAACCTGGGACCCTGGAGCTGTGAAGTAACAGTGCTAACCACTGTGCTACTGTGCCACCCCTGCCATGCCTGTAAAGTGAAGAGTTCACAGCAAGTTGTAAAGTTTATTGTTGAATATCAAGGGGTTGGTTGTCAGGTGAACTTTGAAACTGGGATAGTTTAAGTATTTTGACTGCTTGGTGAGTTGCAGCTGGTTTCAGAGTCTGGTTTTCAGATGGGCTGGTGACTGATGATTCTCTTGAATCTGGTGGTTCATGGGATAGTAGAGGTGCAGACCCTGAAACTAGTGATCACATGGCCACTTAACACTTCTGAGGCCAAGTCTAGGCTGGATGGGGGAGACCATGGTAATATACTGGTAAGTTCATTGTCGCCTTTCAGTTTCAATCTTTCCTTATGTTCAGTATGAAACATGGAGACAGGCAGTCTGGCTTCGTGTCAGTCTTTAGGTGTTCGCCCTGAAACTAGTGATCACATGGCCACTTAACACTTCTGAGGCCAAGTCTAGGCTGGATGGGGGAGACCATGGTAATATACTGGTAAGTTCATTGTCGCCTTTCAGTTTCAATCTTTCCTTATGTTCAGTATGAAACATGGAGACAGGCAGTCTGGCTTCGTGTCAGTCTTTAGGTGTTCGCCCATCCTTAAACAATTAGACGTGTGAATTCCACAAATAGCTGTGAGGTACCCTCCCCATGTCCATATTTAATGAGGTATTTGTCCGATACTTAATACTGTCTGTGGTCCAATTCCAGAAGCCACATGATTTGCAGTAGCATTGTTAACAGGTTGTGTTCAATTTTTAAAAGTATGGACAGAAAGTTGATAATTTGACATACCTTCAAAGGGTATGACACACAGCTGAGCTCTGTGCTCTCCTTTGTCTGATGACCAAATGTGCATATTCAGCAGGAGATATTGATTAATGATCAGGGACAAAAACCCAGGCTGCTCCTTTTTGCTCCATAATCTAGGAATCCTGAGGGCATTTGTGGACTATTGGCATTTTAGCATAGACAGGGAACCAGAAATGAGACCAGTATTGCTGAGCTACTCATGAGGCAAACCTGTTTGGTTATTAATTTCCATCTATCAGGCCATTCTGTCTGATAGTGTGTCGTGTAGATTAATTACTATAAATATAGTAATTTACAGAGTGAACAGCGTGATAAAAACCATAAAACATAGGAGCAAAATTAGGCCACTTGCCCATTGAGTCTTCTCCGCCATTCAATCATGGCTGATATTTTGCTCATCCCCATTCTCCTGCCTTTTCTCCATAATTCCTGATCCCCTTATTAATCAAGAACCTATCTAACTCTGTCTTAAAGACACTCTGATTTGGCCTCCACCACCTTCTGCGGCAAAGAGTTCCACAAATTCATCACCCTGTGGCTGAAGAAATTCCTCCTCCGCTCTGTTTTAAAGGATCGTCCCTTTAGTTTGAGATTGTGCCCTCTAATTCTAGTTTTTCCTACAAATGGAAACATCCTCTCCACATCCACTCTATCCAGGCCTCGCAGTATCCTGTAAGTTTCAATAAGATCCCCCTTCATCCTTCTAAACGCCAATGAGTTCTAAACAGACCCAGAGTCCTCAGCCTTGCCTCATATGACAAGCTCTTCATTCCAGGGATCGTTCTTGTGAACCTCTTCTGGACTCTTTCCAAGGCCAGCACATCCTTCCTTAGACACGGGGCCCAAACTGCTCACAATACTCCAAATGGGGGTCTGACCAGAGCCTGATACAGCCTAGGAAGCACATCCCTCAGAAATACATAAAATCTGAAGGAATTGTTCCATTGGGATATGTAGATGAAAACTGTATGAACAGTCATCTTTGAAGAGGTACAGAAAAAAAGGCTTCATTTTCTGAATCTAAATTCCACCTAGAAACATTTTTCATGTTTTTAATTTTATAATTGTACAAAAAAATCTCAACAGGCTGCAATCAACAGAAAGCTCCTATAGATACTGATAAAATCTTGCCAATATAGCTGTTTAACTGGCATGGTGGCATTTTTATTCAGTTTTCAGTGAGTCAACAAAGGCGATGGGTGGCATAGTGTTAATGTCACTGGATTAGTAATCCACAGACCTAGGCTGATGTTCTGGGGACATAGATTAAACTCCCACCATGACAGCTGGTGGAATTTAAATTCAATTTAGGGGCTGGTTTAGCACACGGCTAAATCGCTGGCTTTGAAAGCAGACCAAGGCAGGCCAGCAGCACGGTTCAATTCCCGTACCAGGCTTCCCGAACAGGCGCCTGAATGTGGCGACTAGGGGTTTTCACAGTTACTTCATTTGAAGCCTACTTGTGACAAGCGAATTTCAATTAATAAAATCATGAATTGAAAGCTACTCTCAGATTATGAAACTACCATCTGGTTTATTAATGTCCTTGAAGGATGGAAATCTGCCATCCTTACCTGGCCTTGCTTCAGTCAGATGTGATAACATGGGTTGGAAGTTGCTCTTTCATCTCAAAGTTAGGTTTCAAAGTAGTGCTGATCTATGTCTTCTCTAGAGTATGAAAGTAGGGACGTGTTGCTGCAACTGTACAATAAGAAGTCTTACAACACCAGGTTAAAGTCCAACAGGTTTGTTTGGAATCACTAGCTTTCAGAGTGCAGCTTCTTCATCAACTTTAATTGGCCGTATGCCTGGAGGTTTTGTCATGTGACCTGTTAACTCCAATTGCCCCAGGCCAGTCAAAAGGCCTCTCTTACATTGCCAATCGATGCTTTTATTACTAAAGAATAAATGCCTTTGAGAAATGGGAGGGGGAGTACATCTTCATGCTCTCTTAAATTTTCCCCTGAGTTGCTCACCTCGGTATCTTTCATTGCTGAAGACAATCCTGGCGGTTTGACTGCCGAGGATGAGAAATTGGTCTTTCCTGGTGTTGACGTTCACACGGAACATTTTGTAAAACAAGTTAAGAATTTGCAATATGTACATTTGGATAGACCTTGAGGCTGAAAATGTGTCCAATTTTATTTTTGGAAGAGTGAGCATCTGTTTCAAATCTCAAATTCATAATTATGTTTAAAAATACTGTGAACATTTTCTATTTATGTTTAGCATATAATAATTGCACATCGCAACATAAAAGCTGTAAAACTATGGTTTTTCAACAGAAAATGGTAGTTCGTGACTTCAGTAAACAGTAATACCCTTTTATATATCCTAACTGTCATGATATTCAGATAAACATCATGGTGCAAACACACATACACACTGATGGACAGATCAACGGACCAATCAATACACACGCAACATCACAGCCAATCACAAGCAAGAGCAGACACACTATAAAACGGGGAACACAACACTTCCGATTCATTCCAGCAGGAGACAGCTCAGGGAACAGAGCTCACAGCAAGCCACTCAGACATTCACCATGTGCTGAATGCCTCTCCAAGATAGTGTTAGGGCTGGGTCCACAGGTTAGAAGGTAATGAACGAACCACAGTAACCAGTTTACAAATGTTAATATTGTTAGTAATAAAACTGAGTTGTAACTTCCACAACCGTGTTGGTTCGTCTGTGTAGCAGAGCACCCAACACGACACTAACTTTTTAATTTTTATATAAAGTAGCATCTGATCCGCAAGTATTTTACTGTAATATAAATCTACATAGTGTTCAAAGTATAATAATAAGCGTTATTTTAATTTGTCACCAGACATTTCCCTTAATAGGATTCCTTCAGCCCAATGCCAACTGTGGCTCCACTTGAAATCTGAGATTACGGGTTCAATGGTGGACATTTTAATCTAACTTGCTGGGTGAGAAATCTACAGGATCGGATAGAATAGTGATTTTTGCACCCTGCCCAATATTACTCTCCCTGGGTTTCTGAGTCATATTTGGTTGGTTGTAAAACCAGCGTTGTGTCTAATCCCTTCAAGTTTCCCGATGGGTAGATTAGCTTAAAATTGCTACAAATGTGTCCAATGAAATATCAAACTTCATAGAGCAAGCCTACATATTTATGTAAATTTGTCAAATACCTCTTTCATATAGCATCCATAGTGGAACCACTGCTTACTGCCTCATTCCAAATGGGGCATATCTCTGGATATCCTGTCTTCCCCTGCACTGACTAAGTGAAGCCAGCTTTGGGGCAGAGATTTGACTTGGAAGATCCAGGGAAATAAGGGGAAGATTGCCCTTCTTTGTTGAGCATGACCCCAGCCTCTGGACCCCATGGTAATAGCAACCAAGGAGTGCATATGAGAGGAAACAAGGCAGAGATCATGTTCTCTTGATTTACGTGGCTTTCTTGTCTTCTTGCTCATATGTGGGCAAACGTGGTGGAAGAGAAGGTGGTGGGAATCTGGTTTGCATCTCCACCAAGCTTAAATGTGTGGAAATGCTGGTATTATTGATTTGGAAAGTCCACACAAGAAACGTAAACTATGCCAATCTTCTGAAAAAAGCCATTGGACAGGCTGAATTGGGTTGTGCTACAGGTCAGTATGTGAACAAAAATCGAAAAACTGACAAATATTTTTTGATATTTTCATAGGGTGTGAGCACCTCTGGCGAAGGCAGCGTTTGTTTTCATTCCTAATTTCCCGTGAGAAGGTGGTGGTGAGCTATCTCCTCGAACTGCTGCAGTCCAGCTGGTGGAGGTACATCCACAGTGCTGTTAGGAAGGGAGTTCCAGGATTTTGGCCCAGTGACAGTGAAGGAACGGCGATATAGTTCCAAGGGAGTTGGTTGGAGATGTGCTTACAGGTGGCGGTGTTCCCAGGCATCTGTTGTCTTCCCTTTCTAGATGACTGGTTGAGGAGGTGTTGGAAGGTGTTATCAGAGAAGGCTGGCATGTTGCTGCAATGCACCTTGACTATAGTACCCACTGCTGGCACAGTGTGTCGGTAATTGAGGGTCTGAATGTTTAGGCTGGTTGATGTGGTGCCAAACAAAATCATCTCCATTCCAGGGCATCAATCAGTGGGTTCCACTAGGTCGAGTCCTAGGACCAAGAATCTTCAGCTGCTTCATCAATGACCTTCTTTGCTCGCTGATGATTGTACGTTGTTCAGCACCATTCATGACTCCTTGGATACTAAAGCGTCCCATGGCCAAATGCAGCAGGCTCTGGGCAATATCCAGGCTTGGGCTGACAAGCAACAATTAATATTTGTACCACACAAGTGCCAGGCAATAACCATCTCCAACAAGAGAATCTATAACTATCGGTCCTTAACATTCAATAATGGCATTATCGTTGCTGAATCCCTCACCATCAACACTCTGAGGGCTTACCATTGATCAGAAACTGAACTGGACTAGCCATTTAAATACTGTGGATACAAGAGTAGGTCAGAGGCTAGGAATCTCACGACGAGTAACTGCCCCCTGATGAGTGCAGCTCCAACAATATTCCAGAATCTTGACACCATCCAGGACAAAACCTCCTACGGGATTGACACCCATCCACAAACATTCACCCCCTCGACCACTGATGCACAGTAGCAGCGGTGTGTACCAACAAGATGCACTGCAGGAACTTGCCAAACCTTATTAGGCAGCTGCTTACAAACCCACTATAATCTAGAAGGACAAGGGCAGCAGAAACGTGCGAACACCACCACTGCAAGTTCCCCTCCAGGTCGCCACCATTCTGACTTGAAAAGATATCGCCAATACTTCACTGTTGCTTAGTCAAAATGTTCAAACTCCCTCCGTAACAGCATTGTGGGTGTACCTACACCACATGGATTGCTGCAGTTCAAGAAAGCAGCTCTTCACCACCTCCTCAAGGACAAATGAAATGGGCAATAAATGCTGGCCTACCCGGTAACCCCCACAACTCCTGAATGAATAAAGAACTCAAGTTGGCTGCTTTGTCCAGGATGGTATCGAGCGTCCCGAGAATTGTATGAGCTGCAGTCATCCAGGCAAGTGGAGAGTATTCCATTGCACTCCTGATTTGTTGTCATGTAGATGGTGGAAAGGCTTTGGGGAGTCGGGGGTGGTTACACACCTGTGGAATTCCCAGTGTCGGACCTGCTCTTGTAGGCACAGTATTTATCTAGCTGGGCCAATTAATTTCTGGTCAATGGTAACCCCCAGGATGTTGATCATGCGAGATTCAGTGATGGTGATGCTGAGCATCATGAGGAAATGGTTAAATCCTCTTGTTGGAGATGATCATTGCCTGGCATTTGTGTGGCGTGCATGTTACTTGCCACTTATCCAGCCAAGCCTGGATATTGTCCAGGTCTTGCTGCATACAAGTGCAGGCAACTTCAATGTCTGAGGAGTCACGTACGTTACTGCAATCACCAGTGAATATCCAGTTATGACATTATCATAAGGAGAAGGTAATCAAAGCAGCTGAAGATGGTTGGGCCCAGGACACTACCCCGAGGAACTCCTGCAGCGATATTGTGGGACTGAGATGATTGGCCTCCAACAAGCACAACCATCATCCTTTATGTTTGGTATAATTCCAAACAGTGGAAGGTTTCCCCCCTAATTTCTTTTTACTTCAGTTTTACTAAGATTCTTTAATGCCACACATGGTCAAATAGTGCCTCGATGTTAAGAACAGTCACTCTCACCTCCCCACTGGAAGTCAGTTGTTTTGTCAAAGATTGAACCAAGGCTGCAATGAGGTTTGAAATTAACTGGCCTTGGCGAGACCCAAACTAAGACTCGGTGAGCAGGTTGTAGCCGAGTCAGTTCTGCTTGATAGCAATGTCAATGATTTTCCATCACACTGCAGGGGCCTTTCACAGTAACTTCATTGAAGCCTACTTGTGACAATAAGCGATTATTATTATTATGATGATGATTGAGAATAGACTGAGTAGGCGATAACTGTCCTGTGTTTTTGTGGATAGAACATACCTGTGCAATTTTCCATATTGTTGGTTGCTGTAGCTGCATGGGAATAATTGTTCCAATTAGATAAAGGACAAATAGAGCTTAGTTTGATCACAACATAATTTAGAATGAATATTCCAAATAATCATGCTTCAATATTCTGTGCATGTCCTTGAGATATAACTAACCCCTATTTTTTAATTCTTTCATGGGGCTTGGGCACTGCTGGCATGGCCAGCATTTGTTGCCCATTCTAATTGCCCTTGAACAAGTGGCTTACTAGGCCATTGTAGAGGGCAGTTGAGAGTCAATCATATTGCTGTGGGTCTGGAGACCCATGTAGGCCAGACCAGGTAAGAAAGGTTGTGGTGTTTTAGTACCTCACATGAATGACCATTATGCATGTGTGAACCTGGGCAGGCAGTTTTGGTTACTGATGATAGAGCTGGCACAAATATTGTGCTATGTGGCAGAAACAAGGACATTCAAATACTGGGCATCTAATAGCAATCAGGATATTTCTCTCTTGTTACCCCCTTGGTAAGAACTATTATATTGCTGCCATTGACCAGCAGTGCAGGTTAAAGTAGGGATATTTTTCTTTTGCCTGACTTAAAACCACCTTAAGCAGCATATTTACCAACTGTGGTTATCAGCGAAGATTGGAATTTCTTTTCCAAAAAGCCAAGCTTGCTGGTGAAGGGATGTTGGCTGATGCAGTGGGTTTGAAACTGGTCTTTTGTCTTGGCGTCTTGGTTGATACTAGCCCAGACTGATTGGATTAACGGATCTTACATGAGAGGAATTTAGACAGTTTCAACCCTTTTCTTACTGGCAAGGGAGCAGCAGATTGGCATGAGTTTGGCATTAATGGGGTGACTTTGAGGTCGGGGGCCAAAGCCTATTGCAAGCGGAGCTTAACTCTGCATCTATATGCTGTGCTCTGAAAGCTTGATGCTACTGATACTGGGTGTATAAGTGCTCCACTCCCCAGTACCTGTATGTGCATAATAATGAAAAAAATTCCCAAACATCTACAAATTTGGTAATTTGTAAAAAAAAAAGTTTTATTAAGATCTGTCCGGAATATCTAGTGCTAGAGGACCAGAAAAATGTGCAAATTGTATCTACGTGCAAATGTTGATCCAGGAAGTTTAGGTGATTCATTGACATCACAATTAATGATTGCGTAGACAATCCTATTCAGGCATAGCGTTCATCTTGTAAACGGGCGGATTTGAACATGCTTCCCCTTCAGTGTTTTGTGTCTCTAAATACAGATTTCAAGCCTTATCAGCTGAAAGGAAAATATTTTTCTTCAGGTTACTTCCATAAGTGCATTATCCCAGCTGCACTTGCTCTAATGCTACATCTGTATAGGGCGGTTGGCTATTCAGCTGGCACACATAATTAAGTCTCCCTCCTTGCAGGGAAATGGCAGACCATTATCTATGCCTGGGCACAGGGCCAAATCCCCCATGCGGTTGCGTGTGAAGAATGCTGTAATGGAGCTGAGCTTCTTTGTCTATTTGGAACAAAAAGCTGACAATTGCCTCTCAGTTCTAATGTACAAATATATATTTGTGTTGCAAGTTTTCACCCGTTGTCTAGATAACCATATCCTTGGTTTGCAAAAACTCACAATAGCAACTTCTGGCAGCTGAATATTTCCATATTTTCCAGGTTAATGTATAGATTTGCACAATGCTGTACCACGAGTGATTAGTCAACCCACAAGGTAAATTCAATTTCTTCTGATGTTGCTGTAAGCATATGTTTACCTTGAATTTTGATTTTGAGATGTATGCATGGCATCCACCATTTTAAATGTGCTGAGAAATTTTGAAAGCACAAACACATTGATTTTAAGCAGATGTGGAGTTTATATAATTTATACTGTAAAGGGGAGAAAAACACTTTTTTTTAAACAAAATGTTTTCATCGGTTTTCACAGTTTGTTTCACATTTGAGTTCACAAGTTGCATAGCCGCACATAATATATAGCAAAAACAGCCAAGGAAAATTTAAGATTACAAAAAAGAAAAGCCAAAGAGAGAAAAAGAAAACAGAACAAAATAAGATCATTATCTATATTTACGTACACTTGTCTCAAAGAACAAAGAAATGTACAGCACAGGAACAGGCCCTTCGGCCCTCCAAGCCCGTGCCGACCATGCTCCCGACTAAACTACAATCTTCTACACTTCCTGGGTCCGTATCCCTTTATTCCCATCCTATTCATGTATTTGTCAAGATGTCCCTTAAATGTCACTATCGTCCCTGCTTCCACCACCTCCTCCGGTAGCGAGTTCCAGGCACCCACTACCCTCTGCGTAAAAAAACTTGCCTCGTACATCTACTCTAAACCTTGCCCCTCTCACATTAAACCTATGCCCCCTAGTAATTGACCCCTCTACCCTGGGGAAAAGCCTCTGACTATCCACTCTGTCTATGCCCCTCATAATTTTGTATACCTCTATCAGGTCTCCCCTCAACCTCCTTCGTTCCAGTGAGAACAAACCGAGTTTATTCAACCGCTCCTCATAGCTAATGCCCTCCATACCAGGCAACATTCTGGTAAATCTCTTCTGCACCCTCTCTAAAGCCTCCACATCCTTCTGGTAGTGTGGCGACCAGAATTGAACACTGTACTCCAAGTGTGGCCTAACTAAGGTTCTATACAGCTGCAACATGACTTGCCAATTCTTATACTCAATGCCCCGTGCCCCGGCCAATGAAGGCAAGCATGCCGTATGCCTTCTTGACTACCTTCTCCACCTGTGTTGCCCCTTTCAATGACCTGTGGACCTGTACTCCTAGACCTCTTTGACTTTCAATACTCTTGAGGGTTCTACCATTCACTGTATATTCCCTACCTGCATTAGACCTTCCAAAATGCATTACCTCACATTTGTCCGGATTAAACTCCATCTGCCATCTCTCCGCCCAAGTCTCCAAACAATCTAAATCCTGCTGTATCCTCCGACAGTCCTCATCGCTATCCGCAATTCCACCAACCTTTGTGTCGTCTGCAAACTTACTAATCAGACCAGTTACATTTTCCTCCAAATCATTTATATATACTACAAAGAGCAAAGGTCCCAGCACTGATCCCTGTGGAACACCACTGGTCACAGCCCTCCAATGAGAAAAGCATCCTTCCATTGCTACTCTCTGCCTTCTATGGCCTAGCCAGTTCTGTATCCACCTTGCCAGCTCACCCCTGATCCCGTGTGACTTCACCTTTTGTACTAGTCTACCATGAGGGACCTTGTCAAAGGCCTTACTGAAGTCCATATAGACAACATCCACTGCCCTACCTGCATCAATCATCTTAGTGACCTCCTCGAAAAACTCTATCAAGTTAGTGAGACACGACCTCCCCGTCACAAAACCGTGCTGCCTCTCACTAATACGTCCATTTGCTTCCAAATGGGAGTAGATCCTGTCTCGAAGAATTCTCTCCAGTAATTTCCCTACCACTGAAGTAAGGCTCACCGGCCTGTAGTTCCCGGGATTATACTTGCTACCCTTCTTAAACAGAGGAACAACATTGGCTATTCTCCAGTCCTCCGGGACATCCCCTGAAGACAGCGAGGATCCAAAGATTTCTGTCAAGGCCTCAGCAATTTCCTCTCCAGCCTCCTTCAGTATTCTGGGGTAGATCCCATCAGGCCCTGGGGACTTATCTACCTTAATATTTTTTAAGACACCCAACACCTCGTCTTTTTGGATCTCAATGTGACCCAGGCTATCTACACACCCTTCTCCAGCCTCAACATCTACCAATTTCTTCTCTTTGGTGAATACTGATGCAAAGTATTCATTTAGTACCTCGCCCATTTCCTCTGGCTCCACACATAGATTCCCTTGCCTATCCTTCAGTGGGCCAACCCTTTCCCTGGCTACCCTCTTGCTTTTTATGTACGTGTAAAAAGCCTTGGGATTTTCCTTAACCCTATTTGCCAATGACTTTTCGTGACCCCTTCTAGCCCTCCTGACTCCTTGCTTAAGTTCCTTCCTACTTTCCTTATATTCCACGCAGGCTTCGTCTGTTCCCAGCCTTTTAGCCCTGACAAATGCCTCCTTTTTCTTTTTGACGAGGCCTACAATATCTCTCGTTATCCAAGGTTCCCGAAAATTGCCGTATTTATCCTTCTTCCTCACAGGAACATGCCGGTCCTGAATTCCTTTCAACTGCCACTTGAAAGCCTCCCACATGTCAGATGTTGATTTGCCCTCAAACATCCGCCCCAATCTATGTTCTTCAGTTCCCGCCTAATATTGTTATAATTAGCCTTCCCCCAATTTAGCACATTCATCCTAGGACCACTCTTATCCTTGTCCTCCAAACTTACTGAATTGTGGTCACTGTTACCGAAATGCTCCCCTACTGAAACATCTACCACCTGGCCGGGCTCATTCCCCAATACCAAGTCCAGTACCGCCCCTTCCCTAGTTGGACTGTCTACATATTGTTTTAAGAAGCCCTCCTGGATGCTCCTTACAAACTCCACCCCGTCTAAGCCCCTGGCACTAAGTGAGTCCCAGTCAATATTGGGGAAGTTGAAGTCTCCCATCACCACAACCCTGTTGTTTTTACTCTTTTCCAAAATCTGTCTACCTATCTGCTGCTCTATCTCCCACTGGCTGTTGGGAGGCCTGTAGTAAACTCCCAACATTGTGACTGCACCCTTCTTATTCCTGATCTCTACCCATATAGTCTCCCCACCCTCTGTAGCCGTAGTCCCCCTTTGGCCGATCTGCCTCTGCTGTCCTCCCCAGTGTGACCCGAGCGTGTAATAACCAGTGTGTTCTTGTTGTTCACTCTGGTTTTCTGTGTGCCCTCGGGTTCGTCCCCTGCGGCTTCGTCTCTTATTCCTCGCGTTTATTATTATGGGCCTTCACCCCCACCTCCTCCCCTTCCTAACCCCCTTTCCTTTTCCTGTATATTCCGTGGCTCATCCGTGTGTCTCCCTTCCGCTCCCCTCCTTGCTCTACTGGTTGCTAGCTATGAACAGACCTTGGAACAAGTTGGTGAACGGCTTCCCTTTCAAGTGGAAGCCCTCTTCCGAACCCCGGGTGGCAAATTTTATCTTCTCCAGTTGGAGGAATTCTGCCAGGTCGGACAACCAGTCTGCAGCTTTGGATGGTGCTGCCGATCGCCATCCGAGCAGAATTCTTTGGCTGGCGATTAGGAAGGATAGGGTGTCGGCCCCCCTCCCCATAAAGAGTTCTGGCTGCTCTGAGACCCTGAAGACCACCATATTTGTGCATGGCTCCACCCTCACAACTTTGGATATTGCCTCAAAGAAAGTTGTCCAGAACCTGACCAGTCTGGGGCAGGCCCGGAGCATGTGGGTGTGGTTGGCCTCCCTGGTACCATTCGCATTCGTCCTCCACCTCTGGGAAGAATCTGATTAAGTGTGTTCTGTGCTCCATCTTTAGCTGCATTAGGCTCAGCCCTGCGTATGTGGAGGTGAGTTTGCCCTGTGAAGTGCTTTGATCTAGAGTCCTCTCCTCTCTCTCCTCTTTCCCCCCCCCCCCCCACACACACACACACCCCACACACACACACCACTTCTGTGCCTAGTTCTTCCTCCCATTTTTTCCTTGTCTCATCCAGGGGGGAACGTACCTCCTTCACCATTACCAGTCCCCATGTTTCCCCCTCCCTAGGTCACCTGCATCCTACAGCTCCTCAACTAGCGGATGTCCTGGTATCTGGGGGTACAGTGCCGTTTCCCTGCGGAGGACGTTTTCCACCTGTATATGTCTGTTTGTTTCCTTTTGTTAATTGGACCATCTCCATGAGTTTCTCCAGGGTCACACTTCTGTGGTCTGTGAAAAGCACTTTTTATACCAAACTCAGTAAGACTTTATATAATCCCGATGACCAGGAATTGGGTCTCGAAGAATTAATTGATATAGGGATAGTATAGGAGAGTGGAGTTGACATGGAAAATTAGTCATTATCTTACGCAATAGTGGAATAGGCCTGAAGGGCTGGGTGGCACAGTGGCTAGCACTGCAGCCTCACGGCGCTGAGCAGCCGGGTTCGGTCCCAGCCCTGGGTCAATGTCCATATGGAGTTTGCACATTTTCCCCGTATTTGCGTGGGTCTCACAACCCAAAAAGATGTGCAGGGTAGGTAGATCGGTCATGCTAAATTGCCCCTTAATTGGGGGGGAAAAGAATGGGGTATTCTAAATTTATTTTAAAAAAGGCTTGAAGAGCCAAATGGCCTACTCCAGCTCCTATTTCTTGTATTCTTAATAAATGTCCAACAATCTAACAGCAGCTAGAAATACAAATGCTGCAAATCAAGGTTTATTAGTAAGTAAAGATTCTGTGTTTTTGTTATGTTATAAATTTGAATATTGAAAATATTGGGCTGTATTTTCATCTTCGAGGCAGGTTGTAGGAGTTGAGAAATTACCCAGCGCTGGGAGTCCATCTCTATTATAATCAAAGCCTCACCCCCACACCCACCACACACTCCCCAAGCCCCATCTGTGTCAATGCATGCCTCCCATCCTCGCCAATGGCCCATCATATCCTTTACCCAGATATGCTTAAAAAATTGCAAGCATGGATTAGACCAGAACATTCAAAGTGATAGATAATTGGAAATAGCATTTGTAGTGAGTGAATTTAGCTGGATTAAAATTTTTAGATTGGTTCTTGCTTTTAGTTAGTATTCGTAGTTTGTTATATATTTATTCCAATTATGTTTACCATGCAGTTGTTTCATAATCTATTTTAACTGGTCAAGAACTAGATGATCTGTAGTGCATCATTCACACTGGCCAGTCTACAGAATAAGACATGGTACCAGGATTGATTTTTTTGGTTTTAGAAAATATTTTATTGAGGCATTTATAATTTTAACATTTTAAACAACAGAGCGGTCCAACACGTGCAAAGGCCCCACAATAATATACCCAACTCCTAGCTACCCATATATTAGATTCCCTGCCATTGTTCTTCACTTCCATGCCACCCCCACCCCCCCCCCCCACCCCTGTTGATGGTCAGTTTTCCTTAAAGAAGTCAATGAACGGCTGCCACCTCTGAGCAAACCCCTGTAATGAACCACTTAAAGCATACTTATCTTCTCTAGCCTGAGAAGCCCTGCCATGTCACTGACCCACACCCCCGACTTTGGAGGCTCCGAGTCCTTCCATCCCAGCAAGATCCGTCACCGGGCCACCAGGGAGGCAAAGGCCAAAACGTCGGCCTTTCTCTCTCTTTCCCCCCCCCCCCCCCCCCCCCCCCCCAAACCTTCCCGGCTCCCGGATTTTCCGGCCCTCCAAATATTGCTACCTCTGGACTCGGAGTCACCTCCCTTCCAGGACCTCTGACATGACTTCTGAGAATCCCTGCCAAAATCCCCTCGGCTTTGGACACGTCCAAAACATATGTACATAATTCATCGGACTTCCCCCGCACCGCCCACATCTGAGAATCCCTGCCAAAATCCCCTCAGCTTTGGACACGTCCAAAACATATGTACATGATTTGCCGGACTTCCCCCGTACCACCCACATCTGTCCTCCACCTCTTTTAAAAAAAACCTACTCATCCGGGCCACAGTCATATGACCCCTGTGGACCACCTTGAACTGGATCGGGCTGAGCCTGGCAGACGACGAAGATGCATTGACTCTCCTCAGGGCCTTCTCCCATAGCCCGACCTCCCACCTTGTCCTCCCACCTCGTCCATCTTCCAAAAAAATGCCTTGGGGATAAAGATTGGGAGACACTGAAACACAAACAGCAACCCCTGGAACACAATCCTCTATGCGCATGGCCAAGATCTTTGCCAGCAATTTTGCTTCCACATTCAACAGGGAGATTGGCCTGTACGACCCACAACTCTCCGCATCCTTATCCCGCTTCAAAATAAAGGAAATCGATGCCTGCGATAACGTAGGGGGGGAGCACTCCCAGCTTCTTGGACTCATTAAAAGCCTTTACCAGGAGTGGCCCCAACAGCCCAGAAATTTGTTTATAAAACTCAACCGGGTATGTGTCGGGACCCGAGGCCTTACCCGATTGCATCGCCCCCAATCCGTCTATAATCTCCCTCAGCCCAGTTGGGGCTCCCAAACCCTCCACCAACTCCTCATCTATCCTCGGAAACTCCAGCCCTCCCCAGAAATTGCTTAATACCCTCCTCCCCGACTGGGGGTTCCGATTTATACAATCCACTGTAAAATTCCCGAAACACATCATTCACCCCCGCCGGATCCAAAACTACCTTCGCCCCTCCTGTATCTCTTACTTTCCCAATCTCTCTCGCCGCCTCCTGTTTCCTCAGCTGATGCGCCAGCATCCTGCTGGCATTTTCCCCATATTCATAGACCGCCCCCTTTACCCTCCTCAGCTGCCCCTCCGCCTTGCCTGTGGACAGGAGCCCAAATTCCAGCTGCAGTCTCTGACGGTCCTTCAGAAGCCCGTCATCCGGAGACTCCTCATACCTCCTGTCCACCTGTAAGATTCCGCCTACCCGCCTGTCTAACTCCACCCGCTCAGCCTCCTCCTTATGGGCCCGAATTGAGGATTAGTCCCCCCCCCCCCTAATAATCGCCTACAGTGCCTACCACAGCACCCCAGCCGAAACCTCACCTGTGTCATTGATCTTTATATAAGCCCGAATGGCCTACCTCACCCACTCGCACACCTCCTCCTCCGCTAACAGCCCCACATCTAACCTCCCACTCTGGGCGCTGGGCCTTTCCTTTGTTAACTTGCAGGTCTACTGAGTGTGGGGCATGGTCTGACACCACAATTGCTGAATATTTAGCATCCACCACTTCAGCCAGCAGCGTTTTGTCCAACACAAAGAAGTCTATATCCGGGAATACACTTTGTGCACATGGGAGTAAAATGAAAACTCCGTACTCCTTGGCCTCCCAAATATCCATGGATCAACCACCCCATGCGCTCCATCAAGCCCCACAGTTCCTTTGCCATTGCTGATACCTTCCAAGACCTGGCACTTGATTGATCCAGCCTTGGTTCCAGGACCTGTTGAAATCTCCTCCCCCCATAAGCAATTGATGTGAATCCAGGTCCGGGATCTTCCCCAGCACCCGTCTAACAAACTCAACGTCTTCCCAGTTTGGGGCATATGTATTTGCCAATACCATGGCCATTCCCTCTAATTTCCCACTAACCATAATATATCTACCCTCTGGGTCCACCCTCTATATTCCTCACCTCGAATGACACTCGCTTATTGACCAGGATTGCAACCCCCCTCGTTTTGTAGTCTAATCCCGAATGGAATACCTGCACAACCCATCCCTTCCTTAGCCGGGGGTAAGATGGCGGGTAAAGCATAAGATTATTTGCTTGTCTGCTCCAGTTTGGTTGGTGGTTTTGTTGTTTGTTTTGTTTTTCAGGGGTTTGGTTTTAGGGGGCGGGAAACACCCGGGACGGGTTGGCCGGCGCACGGGAAGGTCCCGGTTGGCGCTTGCCCCTCTACCCTGTGGGGGAAGGGGGGGGGGGTTAGGTGGCCCGCAGGAGGCAATATGTTTAGGGTCGGCATATAGGGCGCGGGAGCGGCCGGGGTGAGCTGACTCACGGAAGTATAGTGGGGGGAAATCAGAGCTAAGCGGATGCTTGGCGCGGGGGGGGGGGGGGGGGGGGGGGCGGCGCGAGGGCACGAGAAGGGGTGCTGCTGTGCTGATTGAAAGGGAGCCAGGTGAGGGGAATGGATGGAGAGTCGGGCTGGGGGGCCGCCGAGGGGAGGGCTGGAATTGGGAGGCGGGTCACGTGGCTGGCTGAAAAAGGGAGATGGTCGGTAGGGCAGGATGGGGGTGGCCAACCCCCCGACCAGGCTGATCACATGGAACGTGAGGGGCCTGAATGGGCTGGTCAAGAGGTCCCGCGTGTTCTGGCATTTAAAGGGGTTGAAGGCGGACGTGGCCATGTTGCAAGAGACGCACTTAAAGCTCGCAGACCAGACGAGGCTAAGGAAAGGATGGGTGGGACAGGTGTTTCACTCGGGGTTAGACTTTGGTAAGTAAACGAGTGGCATTTGGGGCAGGGAGTATCGTGGCGGACAAGGGGGGCAGGTACATCATGGTGAGTGGCAAGCTGCAGGGGGCCCAGGTGGTGCGAGTGAATGTGTATGCCCCAAACTGGGGCGATGCGGACTTCATGAGGCGCGTGTTGGGTAAGATCCCGGACTTGGAGTCAAGTAACCTGATTATGGGAGGGGACTTTAATAGGGTCTTGGACCCGATTTTGGACCTTTCCAAGTCCAGGTCGGGAAAGAGGCCGGCGGCGGCCAGGGCCCTGTGGGAGTTCATGGACCAGATGGTGGGTGTGGACCCGTGGAGGTTTGTGCAGCCATGGGCGAAGGAGTTCTCCTTTTTCTCCCACGTCCATAAAGTCTATTCGCGGATAGACTTTGTGTTGAGTAGGGCGCTGATCCCGAGGGTGGAGGGGGTTGAATACTCGGCCATTGCGGTCTCGGATCATGCCCCGCACTGGGTGGACCTGCGGCTGGGAGCGGAGCGGGGTCAGCGCCCTCTCTGGAGACTGGATGTGGGGCTGCTGGCGGATGAGGAGGTGTGTGGGCGGATAGAACATTACAGCGCAGTACAGGCCCTTCGGCCCTCGATATTGCGCCGACCTGTGAAACCACTCTAAAGCCCATCTGCACTATTCCCTTATCGTCCATATGTCTATCCAATGACCATTTGAATGCCCTTGGTGTTGGCGAGTCCACTACTGTTGCAGGCAGGGCATTCCACACCCCTTACTACTCTGAGTAAAGAACCTACCTCTGACATCTGTCCTATATCTATCTCCCCTCAATTTAAAGCTATGTCCCCTCGTGCCAGACATCACCATCCGAGGAAAAAGGCTCTCACTGTCCACCCTATCCAATCCTCTGATCATCTTGTATGCCTCAATGAAGTCACCTCTTAACCTTCTTCTCTCTAACCAAAACAGCCTCAAGTCCCTCAGCCTTTCCTCATAAGATCTTCCCTCCATACCAGGCAACATTCTGGTAAATCTCCTCTGCACCCTTTCCAATGCTTCCACATCCTTCCTATAATGCGGCGACCAGAATTGCACGTAGGGAGGAGCATTGAGAACTATGTGGGAGCGAATGACACAGGGGAGGTAACGGTGGCAGTGGTGTGGGAGGCTTTGCAAGCGTGGTATTTGGGGAGAGTTAATCTCCATCAGGTCCCACAGAGGGAAGAAGGAGAGGGAGAGGCTGGTGGGACTGATACTCTGGGTAGACAGGAGATACGCGGAGGCGGGACTGCTGAACGAACGCCGGAAACGTCAGGCGGAGTTCGACTTGCTGACCATGGGGTAGGCGGAGGCGCAGTTAAGGAAAGTGAAAGGGGCAGTCTATGAGTATGGGGAGAAGGCGAGTAGGATGCTGGCGCACCAACTGCGCAAGGGGGAGGCGGCTAGAGAGATTGGGGGAGTGCGGGATAAGGAGGGCAACATGGTGCTGAGCCCAGAGAGGGTCAATGAAGTCTTCAGGGAGTTCTACGTGAAGTTATACGAGTCGGAACCCCCTGGGGAGGGGGAAGGGATGAGGCAGTTTATGGACCGGTTGAGGTTCCCGAGGGTGGAAGTGGAGCAGGTGGAGGGATTGGGGGCCCCAATTGAGTTGGAGGAGGTAGTCAGGGGCTGGCAAGCATGCAGTCGGGTAAGGCCCTGGGTCCGGACGGCTTCTCTGTAGAATTTTAAAAGAAGTTCTCGGAGCTACTGAGCCCGCTCCTGCTAAGAACATTCAATGAAGCAAAGGAGAGAGGGACCCTCCCTCCGACGATGTCACAGACATTGATTTTGCTTATCTTGAAGGAGAAGGATCCGCTTCAGTGTGGGTCCAACAGGTCGATATCGCTTCTGAATGTAGATGCCAAACTGTTGGAAAAAATTCCACGAACCGGCTACGGTCGGAGTATTTCAGGCTGCACCGGGGGACGAGGTAGGGGTGCCCCTGTCCCCGTTGCTGTTTGCCCTGGCAATTGAGCTGTTGGCCATTGCGCTCAGGACTTCAAGGGATTGGAGGGGGCTGGTGTGTGGGGGGGGGGGGGGGAACATCGGGTCTGCCTCTACGCGGATGACCTGTTGTACATTTCAGACCCGCTAGAGGGGATGGGGGAGGCCATGCGGATCCTGAGGGACTTTGGGAGCTTCTCTGGGTATAAATTGAACGTGGGAAGAGTGAGCTGCTCGTGGTCCACGCTAGGGGCCAGGAGGAGAGACTGGGGGAGCTCCCGCTCAAGATAGTGGAGAGGAGCTTTCGGTACTTGGGGATACAAGTGGCCAGGAACTGGGATGCCCTGCACAGGCTCAACTTAACCCGGCTCGTGGAGCAGATGGAGGGAGAGTTTAAAAGATGGGATATGCTCCCGCTTTTCCTGGCGGGACGGGTGCAGACTTTGAAGATGACGGTTCTCCCCAGGTTCCTCTGCGTCTCTCAGTGCCTCCCCATTTTCATCCCAAGTCCTTTTTTAAGTGGGTGAATAGGATTGTTACGGGATTTGTGTGAGCAAATAAAACCCCGCGAGTTAAAAGGGCATTCTTGGAGCGTAGAGGGCGGCACTGAGGATTTGGGGGCAGTGGAGGAGACACGGGCAGGAGGAGGGGGCCTCTGTGTGGACCCCGATACGGAATAACCATAGATTTCCTCCAGGTAGGATGGATGGGGGGTTCCAGGGCTGGTATAGGGCAGGTATTAGGAGGGTGGGGGACCTGTTTATAGACGGGACTTTCCCGAGCATGCAGGCGCTGGAGGAGAGGTTCGGCCTGCCCCCGGGGAATGTGTTCAGGTACCTCCAGGTTCGGGACTTTCTTAGAAAACAGGTGGGGATATTTCCGCTGCTGCCCCCGCGTAGGATCCAGGACAGGGTGATGTCTGGCATCTGGGTAGGGGAGGGGAAGGTGTTGGACATATATCAGGAGGTGGAGGAAGCCTCAGGAGGAGTTGGAAGGGCAAGTGGGAGGAGGAGCTGGGTGAGGGCCTGTGGGCCGACGCCCTGGGCAGAGTGAACTCCTCATCATGTGCCAGGCTCAGCTTAATTCAGTTTAAGGTGGTGCATCGGGCACACAACGGCGGCAAGAATGAGTACGTTTTTGGGGTGGAGGACAGGTGCCCAAGATGTACAGGGAGTCCGGCGAACCATGCCCATATGTTTTGGGCATGACCGGTGCTTAAAAAATTCTGGCAGGGGTTTGCGAGGGTGATGTCTAGGGTTTTGGACACTCGGGTGAAGGCGAGTCCAACAGTAGCGATATTTGGGGTGTCGGAGGATCCAGGAGTGCAGGAAGCGAAAGAGGCCGAGGTCCTGGCCTTTGCCTCCCTGGTAGCCCGGAGACGGATCTTGTTAATGTGGAGGGACTCAAAACCCCCGAGTGTGGAGACCTGGGTTAGCAATATGGCGGGGTTCCTCAGCCTGGAGCGAATAAAGTTCGCCTTGAGAGGGTCCTTGATAGGGTCTCCTGGCGGTGGCAACCTTTCCTTGACTTTCTAGGGGAGCAGTAATTGTCAGCAGCAGCGGCATCCTGGGGGTGGTGGTGGGGGGGGGGGGGGGGGAATAGGAGAGAGGGGGGGAAGAGGAGAGAACTGATGATATAATGCACGTTTTATAGGAAGACAATACCCACCTTGTTTTGTTTAATAATTCTTGTTTATTTTTATTATTATTTGTACTTCTATCTTTGTTATGTAAAAATGTTGGTTGGAAAAGCTTTAATAAAACATTTATTTCAAAAAAAAAGTTAATGTACCACCATCGCCCTCGGCTCACGCCACCTGGGGCTTGCGCATCAGTGCCCTGTGGGCCCGATTCACCTCCAATGGTCGAGCAAACGCACCTTCTCCAAGCAGCTTCTCCAACACCTTCCCCACATACGCACCAGCATCCGACCCTTTGATTCCCTCCGGCAGACCCACGATCCGAGTGTTCTGCCACTGAGAACGATTTTCCAGGTCCTCCACTTTCTCCAGCAGTCTCTTCTGCTGGTCACGCAGCATCCCAATCTCTGCTGCCATCGAGGTGGACTGTTCTCCTGTTCCCCCGCCAGCTCCTCCAACCTCTGGATTGCCTGTCCCTGGGCTGCCAAATTTGATTGGCATTGCTCTCCTTTAAAAAAAAAAAAAGAAACTTTGGAGCGCTATGTATTACGCACGTGCACCCAGAATGCAGGCAAGGCATTTGATAGTTTTCTAACCGACTTGCGGTTGAAGGGGCAGTCGTGTAATTTTAGTACCCTCCCACAATCAGAGTGCGTTGGGAACTCCAACAATGAGGTACGCGAGAGGCTGAGAAGAGAAACAGAGCTTCAACTTGATAATGGTATCAAAATATGGGAGCTTGCAGCAAAGCAGATCAACACATTGAATCTTCGGTATTTTGGCATGAAGGTAGAAGAGGGGGCCGGCGCCATTAGTGTGGTGACGCACACGAGTAAAAAATGTGCTCTCAGTGCAGGCGGCTATTTTGCCCAACTCGATCCTCCATTTCAAGGTCAATGCCCAGTATTTGGAAAATATGCTCCAACTGTAATGGCAGAAATCATTTTGCGAAACGATGCTTTTCCAGGAAAAAAGCGGAACAAACAAAATTTCTCAACACAGTTGATGAAGTGTGCCTCGAGGACACGTTTTTTGTCAACATGATTTCCAGCGCAGATGAGGATAGTCACGTCATGCCAAATGACATTGCTTTCTTGACAATTTGCAACAATAGCGAATTAATTGCAAATTCTCAAAAAGACAAATGGACAGTGCCATTAATGACGCATTAATAACATTCAAACTCCGGTGCGAGGGCCAACCGCATCAATTTGTCACTGAGTATCTTCTGGTATCTAACAACAAGTCAAAATTAATAAAGGAAGAAACCACCAAAGACACAGTCTTGGAAAAAGGTGAGAACTAATCTCCACGAGGGATGGCCTAAAGGTTCCTGCTCAAGCTTTTATAATATCCGAGCAGAGTTAAGTGATGCAAATGAATATTTGCTGCGAAAACAAAGAATTGTGATTCCACAAGCATTAAGATCAATGATCCGAACAAAACTCTATGAAGGGCACTTGGGAATTAAAAAGTGCAAGCGTAGATCCAGGGATGCAGTTTATTGGCCAGGGATAAACCACAATATTGATGTGATGGTAGATAACGGAGAAACCTGTCAAAGGTTTCAACGCAAACAAAACAAAGCGCCAATGCAGATGGGTGAGATCGTCACAACTCTGTGGCAGAAGGTTGGCATGGATCTCTTTTTACCTGAATGGCAAGGAATACCTCCTAGTCATTGACTACTTTTTCAATTGTCGAGAAATAGCACAGCTATTGGATTCCACGGCCAGCTGTGTAAGTAAACATGTTAGAGAGATTTTCGCACGCCACAGGATGCCAAATATAGTCACGAGTGACAATGGTCCCTTTTTCGATAGTTAAGAGTGGACAGAGGTTTCACGTCAGTACGATTTCAAACATGTCAATTCGAGTCCTCTGTACCCTCAGTCTAACGAAAAGGCTGAGAAGAGCGTTCGTATTGTTAAACAACTGCTGAGAAAAGCCTTAGATAGCTGAGACGACACTTATCTCGCACTCCTGAGTTATCATTCTGCACCTCCTAAGCAATGTGCTTTCGCCAGCTCAGTTGCTGATGAGCAGGCAACTGAGAACTACCTTGCCCTATATCCCTCAAGAGCCAGTGAACCAGAGAGGCAACTGATCTCTCAAAAAAAAGAGACAAAGGGGATTTTACGATACATCAGCGAGAAGACTCCAACCATTGCAGCCAGAAAACACGGTCAGACTGGAAGATTCCAAAGGGAATGGACGGTCAAAGTATGCGAAGGTACTGCGACAAGCAAGTCCAAATTCGTATCTCATCATAACAGATGACGGCATTGTCTTTAGGAGAAACAGAAGAGCTCTGCTGAAAGTTCGGCAACTTTTTGTGATGCAACCGCAAGACAAAGTGGTTAATAGTCCTAATCTTTATTATTGTCACAAGTAGGCTTGCATTAACACCGCTATGAAGTTACTGTGAACATCGCCTCGTCGCCACACTGGCATCTGTTCAGGTACACTGAGGGAGAATTCAATGTCCAATTCACCTAAAAAGCACATCTTTCGGGACTTGTGGGAGGAAACCGGAGCAAGCCCACGCAGACACTGGGAGTATGTGCGTACTCCACACAGACAGTGACCCAAAGGGGAAACGAACCTGGGACCCTGCTGCTGTGAGGCAACAGTGCTAACCACTGCTACCGTGCCGCCTAAGACAGCTGAAGAAGATACAGTGCCGCATACTGAGCCACAACAGGATAAAGACCCAACGATAGAAGAAGAACAACAAGTAGCATCCACAACTACAAAAGAAGATGAAGTAACTTCACAAGTTCAGCAGCCACTCGGAATATCAATAAGACTAAGAAGTAAACTTGAGAGACTGAATTTGTGATAGACTATAAAAAGTTTAAAGATATAAATATTTATGCATATTATATTGAATTGTAAAAATTATTTAATGAATCTAAATAACTAGATTTCCAAAGGAAAGGGGATGTGATGATATGCATAAGCAGTCCTGTATATAATCTTGTACCTCCGACCACCAGGTGGCAGTGTAAGCCGACCATGTGACTCTGTGCCTTTGGGAGTTGGGAGTAAGTCGTGTTGGTGGATAGATGTATTTTGCACCAGCTCTAGAATAGCTAGTTAGTGCTAATGGTTTGTTATATATTTATTTCAGTTATCTTTACCATGCAGTTGTTTCATAATAAATTATTTTAACTGGTCAAGAACTAGATGTTCTGTAGTGCATCATTCATACCAGTCTACAGAACATGACAATGATAGTGAGTTTTGGTTTTTATTCCAAATCAGAAGTTTTATATCTAAGACTGGATGGATATTTGGTGAGCCAGTACCAGTATTGATCGATAATCAAATAGTTTCCAATAGCCAATGATAAGCCACCTGTTATTGTTTGATCAGACGCACCATCTTATGGTTCAGTAAACTCGAAAGTATTTTTCAATTACTATTTGGTAAGACTACATTGTAATTTACGATAAATTATTTACAATCAATTCTAATAAATTAATTATAACAATGAACCTTCCCCTCCTTTCCCCCCCCCCCCCCCCCCCCAAAAAAAAAGAAAAACCAACCAACCAAACAAACAAATAGTTTATTGAAATATTCTATTGTAATTTATAAGGTTGCTGGTCAGGCTCCAGACGTACAGGTTCCAGGGAGAGTGATTTGGTGAAATTCTTTGAAAAAGGTTTAGGCTACAATTCACAAACTATCCCTCCATACATATCCTTGCATTCGCCAGGGTTGACCCGAAAGATTTGTCAATGATCACTTACGATTGTGCAAAATAAAAGTTCAGATCTGTGTAGTTTTGTTTTAGAAAAGGAATCACCGTACACATGATGTAACAGTTAAACTGCACCAACTATTTCACCAGAAGCGATAGGAACTACATGTTATTGGCAATGTGTTCGATATCACTTGGCTGAAGCTCTTTAACAATAGACAGATATATTTATAGACAAGAATAATAGAAAATAGTGGACAATCTCAGCAGGTATGACTATCTATGGAGAGGATAAGGGAGCTCACATTTCGAGCCTGGATGACTCTTTGACAAAGAGTGGAAAATGATTCCAACTGTAGCAGATCCTGGGTGGACAAGGAGTCAAAGACCTTCCATTGGTTCTTAATGGAAGAATTACAAAGTAAATCACGGAACAAAAAATAACCCTGGAGAATTTACAGGCTACATTTTTTTTAAAAATCAACAGATGGAATAATAGCGAGGGATCTTACAGAAACTAAAATAAAAGCCAAATGCTGCGGGATGCTTCTGAAATAAAAACAGGAAGTGCTGGAAAAACTCAGCATTTCTGGCAGCATCCGTGGAGAGAGAAGCAAGAGTTAGAGTCCATCCTTCTGAACTCCTTTATTAAGACTAATTCCCTGTTCGGAATTTGCGCGGTCATGTGAGTTGAACCAAGTTTACTGGTTTGAGGAAACAATCCCCCTTTTACCGGATGTCAATAATACATGTAAAAAACAGAGTCGGCAAAAACATCGACTCCAAATTACAGCCATTGATAAACATGCAGAAAACACTGGGCAAATAAATAATAGAAACAACTAAACATACTGGGGGGCTGAACTAGGATTCCTTCATATTTCCAGTTTGCAGACAGTGGCAGGATTGAGTGACCGGTGGGTGAATCAGACTTTGGAGAGGGTTGATTAAAGTAAGTCAGCAGAATGCTCAATGTCCACTGAGTGGATACTTAGTGAGATCAAGCCTTTCGCTTGTGACAAGCACTGCGGTGTTATATCAGAGCGCGGGTGACGGGTGAAGCAGGCCGAGCAAGGCAGAGAAACTTTTTAGCGAGGAAAGGCAAATTAAAAGTGAGGAAAAGCATATCAGTTAACTATCACTAAGTAGGAGTGTTGAAGGTAGGTCTGGCATCAATCCAACCACACCGCTATTGATTTTTCTAACTTTTATTTGAACTCTTAAGTTCAGAGTGTGCACTAATCCAACATGCATCACTAACGAAGTTACAAGAAAGTCAGAAATGAAAGGAATGGAGGGGTAATGATTTGGTAATTCATTCTAGTAATTCAATTATAAACATACTGGATTATTATTTTTTTTAAAAATATTTTATTGAAATTTTTTTTTCCCTGAGCAACATTTTTCCCGCTTACAAAACAAGCGAAACGATAACAGTAACAAAACAGAAATTTTAAAACTTTTTAACAATAATAATAATAATATACAAGTAACAAAACCTCGTACTCTATTGACCTATACTCAACTGAGCCCCCCCCCCCCCCTCCCTGGGTTGCTGCTGCTGGTCATCCGTCTTCCCTCTAACGTTCCCCTAGGTAGTCGAGAAATGGCTGCCACCGCCTGGTGAACCCTTGAGCCGATCCTCTCGGGGCAAACTTTATCTGCTCCAGTTTAATAAACCCCGCCATATCATTTACCCAGGCCTCCAGTCCGGGGGGGTTTCGCCTCCTTCCACATGAGTAGGATCCTGCGCCGGGCTACTAGGGACGCAAAGGCCACAACGTCGGCCTCTTTCGCCTCCTGCACTCCCGGCTCTTCCGCAACTCCAAATAGAGCTAACCCCCAGCCTGGTTTGACCCGGGCCTTCACCACCCGCGAAATCACTCCCGTCACTCCCTTCCAATACCCTTCCAGTGCCGGGCACGCCCAAAACATATGTGCGTGGTTTGCCGGGCTCCCGCCACACCTCCCACATTTGTCCTCCACTCCAAAGAACCTGCTCAATCTTGCCCCCGTTATGTGTGCTCTATGTAGGACCTTAAATTGAATCAGGCTAAGCCTGGCGCATGAGGAAGAGGAATTTACCCTGCTTAGGCCATCAGCCCACATACCCTCCTCTATCTCCTCCCCTAATTCTTCTTCCCACTTTCTTTTTAGTTCGCCCACCGACTCCTCCCCCTCTTCCCTCATCTCACGATAAATCTCTGACACCTTGCCCTCTCCGACCCACACCCCTGAAAGCACCCTGTCCTGTATCCCCTGTGTCGGGAGCCGCGGAAATTCCCTCACCTGTTGTCTAGTAAACGCCCTCACCTGCATATATCTCAAGAAATTCCCCCGGGGTAACTTATACTTTTCCTCCAGTGCTCCCAAGCTCGCAAAAGTCCCATCTATGAATAAATCTCCCACCCTCCTAATTCCCAACTGGTACCAGCTTTGAAATCCTCCATCCATTCTTCCTGGGGCGAACCTATGGTTGTTCCTGATAGGGGACCCCACCAGGGCTTCCCGCACACCTCTCTGTCGCCTCCACTGTCCCCATATGTTCAGTGTTGCCGCCACCACCGGGTTCGTGGTGTACTTTTTCGGTGAGAACGGTAGCGGCGCCGTCACCAGCGCCTCTAGACTCGTCCCTTTACAGGACCTTCTCTCCAGCCTTTTCCACGCCGCTCCCTCACCCTCCATCATCCATCTACGTATCATTGCCACATTGGCGGCCCGATAATAATCTCCCAAGTTCGGTAGTGCCAGTCCTCCTCTGTCCCTACTGCGCTGAAGGAACCCCCTCCTTACTCTCGGAACTTTCCCTGCCCACACAAAGCTCGTAATGCTCCTATCTATTTTATTAAAAAAGGTCCTGGTGATTAAAATAGGGAGACATTGAAATACAAATAAGAACCTTGGGAGGACCATCATCTTAATGACTTGCACCCTGCCCGCCAGCGATAAAGGCTGCATGTCCCACCTCTTAAAGTCCTCCTCCATTTGTTCTACCAGCCGTGTCAGATTAAGTCTGTGCAAGGTTCCCCAGCTCCTAGCGATCTGAATCCCCAGGTATCGGAAGTTTCTTTCCACTTTCCTTAGAGGCAAGCCTTCTATCTCTCTACTCTGGTCCCCTGGATGTATCACAAATAATTCACTCTTCCCCATGTTTAGCCTATACCCCGAGAAATCCCCGAACCTCCTCAAGATTTGCATAACCTCTATCATCCCCCCCCCCCCCCCCCCCCGCTGGGTCCGACACGTATAGCAATAGGTCATCCGCGTATAACGAGACTCGGTGTTCTTCTCCCCCTCTAATCACCCCTCTCCATTTCCTGGAGTCTCTCAGCGCCATGGCCAGAGGTTCAATTGCCAGCGTAAACAACAATGGAGACAGCGGGCATCCCTGTCTTGTTCCCCTATATAATCGGAAATACTCCAATCTATGTCGACCTGTAACTACGCTTGCCGTCGGTGCCCCATAAAGTAGCCTAACCCAGCGAATAAATCCGTACCCAAACCTCCTTAACACTTCCCATAAATACTCCCACTCCACCCTATCAAATGCCTTCTCTGCGTCCATTGCCGCCACTATCTCTGCCTCCCCCTCCACTGAGGGCATCATTATCACTCCTAATAGCCGTCGCACGTTAACATTCAATTGTCTCCCTTTTACGAACCCTGTCTGGTCTTCGTGCACCACCCCTGGGACATAGTCCTCTATCCTCGATGCCAGCACCTTTGCTAGCAGTTTGGCGTCCACGTTCAATAGTGAAATAGGTCTATAGGACCCACACTGCATCGGATCTTTGTCCCTCTTCAAAATTAGCGATATCGTCGCCTCCGACATTGTCGGGGGTAGTGTCCCCCCTTCCCTGGCCTCATTGAACGTCCTCGCCAACAACGGGGCCAACAAGTCCACATATTTTCTGTAGAATTCCACTGGGAACACGTCCGGCCCCGGGGCCTTCCCTGCTTGCATGCTTCCCAGTCCCTTAATAACCTTGTCCACCTCAATCGGCGCCCCCAGGCCTGCCACCGCCTGCTCGTCCACTTTCGGGAACCTCAACTGGTCCAGGAACTGCCGCATCCCCTCCTCTCCCTCTGGGGGCTGAGACCTATACAGTTCTTCATAAAAGCTCTTAAACACCTCATTTATCTTTCCTGCCCTTCGCACAGTGTCTCCCCTTTCATCCCTAATTCCTCCTATCTCCCTCGCTGCTGCCCTCTTTCGCAGTTGGTGCGCCAACAGGCGACTAGCCTTTTCCCCATATTCATACCTCCTCCCCTGTGCCTTCCTCCACAGTACCTCCGCCTTTCTGGTGGTCAGAAGGTCAAACTCGGTCTGGAGTCGTCTCCTCTCCCTGTACAGCTCCTCCTCCGGGGTCTCTGCAAATTCCCTGTCCACCCTTAAAATCTCCCCCAGTAATCTATCCCTTTCCTTGGCCTCTGTTTTCCTTTTGTGGGCCCCAATAGAAATCAGCTCTCCTCTGACCACCGCTTTTAGTGCTTCCCAGACCACTCCCACAGGGACCTTGCCGTCGTCATTGACCTCCAGGTATCTCTCGATACACCCCCTCACTCTTCCACACACACCCTCATCCGCCATCAGTCCCACATCTAATCGCCAGAGTGTTCTCTGCTCCCTGTCCTCTCCTACTTCCAGGTCCACCTAATGTGGGGCATGATCCGAAACCGCTATGGCTGAGTATTCAGCTTCTTCCACCCTAGAGATCAACGACCTTCCTAAAACAAAAAAATCTATCCGGGAGTACACTTTATGGACGTGGGAGAAGAAGGAATACTCCCTAGCCCTGGGTCTAAGAAATCGCCATGGATCCACTCCCCCCATTTGGTCCATAAACCCCTTAAGTACCTTGGCCGCTGCCGGCCTTCTTCCAGTCCTTGAGCTGGATCTATCTAGCCCCGGGTCCAGCACCGTATTGAAGTCCCCTCCTAAAATCAAATTTCCTGCCTCCAGGTCCGGAATACGCCCCAGCATCCGTCTCATGAACCCCGCATCGTCCCAATTTGGGGCATACACATTAACCAACACGACCTCCATTCCCTCCAGCCTACCACTCACCATTACATATCTACCTCCACTATCTGCTACGATGTTCTTTGCTTCAAATGCTACCCGTTTCCCCACCAAAATGGCCACCCCTCTGTTCTTTGCGTCCAGTCCTGAGTGGAACACCTGTCCCACCCATCCTTTCCTTAGCCTAACTTGGTCCACCACCTTTAGGTGCGTCTCTTGGAGCATAACCACGTCTGCCCTTAGTCCTTTCAAATGCGCGAGCGCTCGGGCCCTTTTTATCGGTCCATTCAGGCCTCTCACGTTCCACGTGATCAGCCTCACTGGGGGGCTACCTGCCCCCCTCCCGTGTCGACTAGCCATTACCTTCTCTAGGCCAGTCCCATATCCCGCCTCCGCGCTCCCGCTCGCTCCCCCAGCGTCGCATTCCGCCCCCGACCACACTCTCTTTAGCCATTTCCTTTTGGATTTCCGCAGCAGCAACCCAGTTGTCTCCCCCCCTCCCCCCCCCTCCCCCCCGCTAGATCCCTATCTAGCTTGATTGCTCCCCCCATATCACTTCCGTAAGTCAGCTGACTTCAACTGACCCCGGCTACTCCTGCTCGCTCCTCGGCCCCCCCGGTGTGAGGGAACTCCCATCCGCCTTGCGCCTGTTTTCCCGCCTTATTCTTTCTGGTGCGGGAACATCCCTTTACCTGATCCGCCTCTTATGGCGCAGCTCCCTTTCCCCTCCCCCTCTCCTTCCCCATTCTCTGACTATGTCCCGCCTCTCCCCCCTCACCGGCGCCCACATTTCCCCAGTGTCCCCCCCCCCCCTTCCCTGTTTACTTCTCGATTAACTTTCATCATCCCATTAACAAAAACAATAATAACAACAATGACAGTTCCCTGCAGCATCAGTCCCTCAGTTCCGGTCCAGTTTCTCTTCATTGATGAAGGACCATGCTTCCTCCGCTGTCTCGAAATAATAGCGTCTCTCCTGATGCGTGACCCATAGTCTTGCCGGCTGCAGCATCCCAAATTTCACCTTCCTTTTGTGCAAAACCTCTTTGGCTCGGTTGAAGCTCGCCCTCCTTCTCGCCACCTCCGCACTCCAATCCTGGTAGATCCTTACCACCGCATTCTCCCATCTGCTACTCCGCACCTTTTTAGCCCATCTCAGGACCTCTTCTCTGTCCTTAAGGCGGTAGAATCGCACGATTATCGCCCTGGGTGGTTCTCCCGCTTTTGGTCTTCTCGCCGGGATCCGACCTGCCCACTCCACCTCCAAGGGGCCCGCAGGGGCCTCAGCACCCATCAGTGAGCTCAGCATCTTACTTGCGTACGCTTCACAGTCCACTCCTTCCACACCCTCTGGGAGACCTAGTATCCTGAGGTTCTTCCTTCGCGCTCCATTTTCAAGGGCCTCAATCCTATCAGCACACTTTTTATGAAGTGCCTCGTGCGTCTGAGTCTTGACCGCCAGGCCCAGGACCTCGTCCTCAATACCTGACACCTTCTGCTCCACCACGCGAAGTTCAGTCTCCTGGGTCTTTAAAGTCTCCTTAAGCCCCTCAATTGCCTGTAACAACGGGGTCATTACCTCCTTCTTCAGCAGGTCCACGCACCGTCTCACCACCTCGTCCTGCTCAGGTCCCCATGTCACCTGTGGTTTCTCCGCCGCCATTTTGCTCCACTCCCTCTGACCTTCTGGCTGCAGCCGCCGCCGCCGGTTTTTCCCTCCGTCGTTCGGGGGGGGGGGGGGGGACTCCCTTCCCTCGCGCCTCACACCGGGTTTTACGGCCGTCCAAGTCCCCGTTGGGGCTCTTAAAAGAGCCCGAAGTTCCGTCGGAGCTGGAGCCGCCGAAACATGCAGCTAGCTCATCCCTGCCGCAACCGGAAGTCTAACTGGATTATTATTGATTGTAAGGAAGGTTTATTTTCTTGAGACTGAGCCTTGGCCCCATCCTTTGGAACTCTTGAGCCTTGTCTCCCTTCAATTCTCTTTGGGGATTCTGGCAACTCGTCAGTTAGATCCTGCATCTGAAACACATTAGTTTCAATCAATGTACAGAAAGTGGTGTCCACAGCATCCCTCCCACTGAGAACCGGGCACAGCCATTTTGCATAACAATATAGCTGTCTGCAGAGCAATTAGATGAGGGTTCCCTTCCCAAAGCCTCACATAAATTGATCTTATATTCCCATTTGACATGATTTAGCAAAGATGTAGAATATTCCAATGTCATAAATAAATCCTATTATTTCATCGTCAGAATTGACAAGTGGAAGTATACTGGAAAGGGACATGGTAGCAAATTAAATGACAGTTTTCTGGAGGTATTTCGATATGTCCTTTGCTTTGTGTGTGAGAGATGGGGAATATCAGACTGGGTTTGGGTGTGTGAGAGAGATGGGGAATATCAGACTGGGTTTGGGTGTGTGTGAGAGATGGGGAATATCAGACTGTGTTTGTGTGTGTGAGAGAGATGGGGACTATCAGACGGTTGTGTGTGTGTGGGATGGGGAATATCAGACTGGGTGTGTGTGAGAGAGATGGGGAATATCAGACTGGGTTTGTGTGTGTGAGATGGGGAATATCAGACTGGGTTTGTGTGTGTGAGATGGGGAATATCAGACTGGGTTTGTGTGTGTGTGTGTGATGGGGAATATCAGACTGGGTTTGTGTGTGTGTGTGTGATGGGGAATATCAGACTGGGTTTGTGTGTGTGTGAGAGATGGGGAATATCAGACTGGGTTTGTGTGTGAGTGAGGGCAATATTCGGACGGGGAGTGTCTGTGTGAGAGAGGGGGATTATCTCTAGGATTTGCGTGTGAGGAAACAAAATATCAGAGAGGGTTTGTGTGAGAGTGAGGGGAATTAACAGACATGGATTGTTGTGTGAGCGAGGGGAGAATACCTGACAGGAATTATGTGTATAAGAGGGGAATTTCAGTCAAGTTTTCAGTCAAGTGAGGGAGAGAGGTTGCATTTACATTGTTAAATCGAACACTCAATGAGCAAGTAAAGCTCTCTCTAACCCCTGCCCCATACAGTTCCAGGACCCTAACACCACGGGTTAGAGACACATTAAGCTCACATAACCTTCCGTCATCCAATAGTCCTAGGGTATGAATAGAGACCGTTTAATGCTCACTCGACATTTTCCACTCTAACACTCCCTGGGAAGGTACAGCATGAGTGAGATACAGAGGGCAGCATTGTGGATAGCACAATTGCTTCATAGCTCCAGGGTCCCAGGTTCGATTCCAGGCTTGGGTCACTGTCTGTGCGGAGTCTGCACATCCTCCCCGTGTGTGCGTGGGTTTCCTCCAGGTGCTCCAGTTTCCTCCCACAGTCCAAAGATGTGCAGGTTATATCAGATTGGCCATGATAAATTGCCCTTAGTGTCAAAATTGCCCTTAGTGTTGGGTGGGGTTACTGGGTTATGGGGATAGGGTGGAGGTGCTGACCTTGGGTAGGGTGCTCTTTCCAAGAGCCGGTGCAGACTCGATGGGCCGAATGGCCTTCTGCACTGTAAATTCTATGATAATCTATGAGAGCATGGACACTTCTACATTGTCACGTCAAACATTCCTTGCACTGCGACTGTAACTGTCAGGAGGGCATTGGCGTCATTTGGGGCAGGGCTTGATGTCATTTGTGCGGGCTGCCACATCACCAGAGGGCGGGGCGTGACATGACATGGGGTCCCCGCAAAGTTCTTCACAATACAAAACAATAGTCCTTCACAACTCTGGCCGAGTTTTCAAAGGGGGAGGAACTACATATTCTTGCTGGTGAGAAGTTGTGTAAATGAGCACATTTTTCTGCTTCTGGACAATTTTCTTGCTGTTTTATGAATGGTTTTTTGCCCTCTTGCGACTGACTATGCTGTAGGTGAATTGGACATTCTGAATTCTCCCACCGTGCACCCAAACAGGCGCCGGAGTGTGGAGACTAGAGGATTTTCCCAGTAACTTCATTGCAGTGTTAATGTAAGCCTACTTGTGACAATAATAAAGACTATTATTATTAATAAAGATTATTACGAAGGAGAGTGCAGGGCCCCCAAAAGTGTAAGTCTACCTCTGAAATTATTTGTGTTTTCTGAAAGATATTTCAGGCCATACTAGTCATTTATTTCAATTACTCTCAGTGGACAACCCATTTCTGCGTTGAGCTTTCATCTGGTAAATATCTTTCGTGATTTCTCATCTAAGCTGTCTGTGGCTCTACTGAAAGAATGGAGCCTGTTTATCAAAGTGGACCAGTAGAATTCTGTAATTAGGAAAGTCTAACTCAATGGGATTCACACATGTACTCCCTAAAAGAAGAAACAACATGAAAATTGAGGAGTTTCTGGCCCATATTAGCTCAAAATAAATAAATGGAATTAGAACTTGGGTAAAATTGAGCAATGTTCACTGATCGGGGAGGCATCCAATTAACTACCAATGTTGCTTGGCACAAATTCGATCTGAAAATTTGAGCGAACTGTCAATCGCAGTCAGGTTTCACAGGCTCTTGATACATAAAGGATTAATCACAAACTCCAGTATGTGAGTTCCACAAGTATGTGTCTCGTTAACAAAAGGATGGGAGGTGTAAGCTGTTGTGTTGCACAACATATGGTGAAAGACCACAGACTGAGTGAGGTGTTTAACCATTTAACCCATTTCTTGGGAGTCCAAGGACCAGGTGTATTCCTGTTTCCAGGGATGGTGAGGAGCATGAGGAGACTTTGAGAGAAAACGACAAAAATGAAATGCCTTTTCTGCTAAAGTTTCAAATTAAAATCTAAAAAGTGATTTGTAAATTCCAATTTCATAAAGAAGAAGGTGTGTTGACATGAAGCGACGGTAAATTCTAACCATTGGTTTGGGCCTAGCTAGAAAAATAGTGGCACATGGGTTGTACCAAATTTGATTAACTGTCAAATGTAACCTTATTAAATCCTCTCTTGATTGTGCCCGAGTCAGTAGAAACATGTGGCCTGGTGAGTTTTTGACTCCTATTCCCTCACAACAGGGGCTGTTTAGCACAGGGCTAAATCGCTGGCTTTGAAAGCAGCCCAAGGCAAGCCAGCAGCATGGTTTAATTCCCGTACCAGCCTCCCCGAGCAGGCGCCGGAATGTGGCGACTAGGGGCTTTTCACAGTAACTTCATTTGAAGCCTACTTGTGACAATAAGCGATTTTCATTTCATTTCATTTTTCAACTAGGAAAACCTTGTGTTTTTTTTGTGCTCCACATTTTTGTGATGTAATAAAATCTCTTGAACAATTGATGTGGTTTGTTTTCCCATCCAATGGCCTGATTAAGGAGTGAATAAATGGTAACATTGTCTGGCCTCTGCAGGGGCTGGACTCGAGATCTTGAACCTACAAGCTGATAAGAACAGGAGAGTCGGTTTTGAATGTCATTGTTCCAGAAATTGGAAAGAGTATATGAGATTTTGCTGCAACTAAGTACTCTATTTCAGGGAAACAATGGCACTTAAAATCCTCACTTAAAAATGCTACAGTTGTGAATCGTGTTTAATTTTGAGGTCGTGGGGCAGCACGGTGGCACAGTGGTTGGCACTGCTGCCTGCGACGCTGAGAACCCGGGTTCGAATCCCGGCCCTGGGTCACTGTCCGTCTGGAGTTTGCACATTCTCCCCGTGTCTGTGTGGGTTTCACCCCCACAACCCAAAGATGTGCAGGGTAGGTGGATTGGCCACACTAAATTGCCCCTTAATTGGAAAAAAATAATTGGGTAATCTAAATTTTAAATAAATAATTTGAGGTCAAATTCATTTGACATAGTGTTAGCTGATCTGGTGTGGCTGCTATAATTTTGCTTATTTTGTTCTCTTTAGCAATTTACTCAGTATGGCGGTGCACCCGGAGCCCCAGGTGGTGCAGGATATCCAGGGGCTGGTGGCTCAGGGTATCCAGGGGCTCCTGGAGCTGGAGGTTATGGAGGGTTCCAAGGCCAACAGCAGGACCCACTCTACGGATACTTCGCTGCAGTGGCTGGTCAAGTAAGTTACGTTCACTAAATTAGGATTTGTAAGCTTGCGCAGGTCCAGATACAGTATAAAGCTACTGGAACCATTGCCTCTTTAGTTTTTAAAATGCTGATCTCCACAGTATAAAATAATACTCTGTAGGTAATTGCCATCCGATTCTAATCCCCCTCATGAATTGTTTGATGAATTGCTAACAAAGATAATTTAATTTCAGAGAAACTGGAACAAGCTGAACAGCTCAAATAGTAAAGGCAGTGAATTTCTAGAATATATTAAAGACTGTTTTCTTTTGGCATGAATTCCAGACACCCACCACCCTCGGGGTTAAAAAGCCTTTCCAGTAATCATGACCAACAAACAAGGAAACAGTAGATTAAGCTTAAAAGAAAAGGCTCTTCAAATTAAAGAAAATTGTCAATCTAGCAGATTGGGCGAGCTATAAAAAAGCATCAAAAAGGTTCAAAGGATCATAAGAAATGCAAAAAACGAAAATGGGAAAACACGCGCAAAAGCAAAAGTGACACTGAAGCTAACTGCAAAATGTTTTATAAATATTAAGAGTGCTAAAGGAGAATGTGAGCCCGTTAATGACAGATGGAGGTGAGGTAAGAATGGAAAAGGAAGGAAATAGCTGATTTTCTGAATGAACACACTGCATCTGGTAATGTTTTCACAATGAAAAAAGAGGGTTAAATGCCAGTGCGATATGTGAAACTAAAAATAAATCAAACTGACACTCGTTTGATAGTACAGAACTTTAATTTTGCTGAAAAGAAAGGCATGTTGCTGAAACTTTTTGTTTTACACTCAATAGGGCAAAAACAAGGATGCCAAATTTCTAACTATCGCAACAATTTATGCTACAGGAGAAAAATGTGTAGATTAATTGGCAAGTCGATTCTAAATTAGCCGAGGTGTTACCATGGACAAAGCAGGCAAGCTAACTCTTGAGAGAAAGCAATGGGGGGCTGTAGGCTCCCCAAGCTCCTGAGTAATTGGATTGGATTGGATTTGATTTGTTTATTGTCACGTGTACCGAGGTACAGTGAAAAGTATTTTTCTGCGAGCAGCTCAACAGATCATTAAGTAAAGAAAAGAAAGGGGAATAAAATAAAATACATAGTAGGGCAACACAACATGTACAATGTAACTACATAAGCACTGGCATCGGATGAAGCATACAGGGTGTAGTGTTAATGAGGTCAGTCCATAAGAGAGTCATTTAGGAGTCTGGTGACAGTGGGGAAGTAGCTGTTTTTGAGTCTGTTCGTGCGTGTTCTCAGACTTCTGTATCTCCTGCCCGATGGAAGAAGTTGGAAGAGTGAGTAAGCCGGGTGGGAGGGATCTTTGATTATGCTGCCCGCTTACCCCAGGCAGCGGGAGGTGTAGATGGAGTCAATGGATGGGAGGCAGGTTCGTGTGATGGACTGGGCGGTGTTCACGGCTCTCTGAAGTTTCTTGCGGTCCTGGGCCGAGCAGTTGCCATACCAGGCTGCGATGCAGCCCGATAGGATGCTTTCTATGGTGCATCTGTAAAAGTTAGTCAGGGTTAATGTGGACATGCCGAATTTCCTTAGTTTCCTGAGGAATTATAGGCACTGTTGTGCTTTCTTGGTGGTAGCGTCGACGTGGGTGGACCAGGACAGATTTTTGGAGATGTGCACCCCTAGGAATTTGAAACTGCTAACCATCTCCACCTCGGCCCCGTTGATGCTGACAGGGGTGTGTACAGTACTTTGCTTCCTGAAGTCAATTACCAGCTCTTTAGTTTTGCTGGCATTGAGGGAGAGATTGTTGTCGCTACACCACTCCACTAGGTTCTCTATCTCTCTCCTGTATTCGGACTCGTCGTTATTCGAGATCCGGCCCACTATGGTCGTATCATCAGCAAACTTGTAGACGGAGTTGGAACCAAGTTTTGCCACGCAGTCGTGTGTGTACAGGGAGTAGAGTCGGGGGCTAAATACGCAGCCTTGCGGGGCGCCGGTGTTGAGGACTATTGTGGAGGAGGTGTTGTTGTTCATTCTTACTGATTGTGGTCTGTTGGTCAGAAAATCGAGGATCCAGTTGCAGAGTGGGGAGCCAAGTCCTAGGTTTTGGAGCTTTGGTATGAGCTTGGCTGGGATTATGGTGTTGAAGGCGGAGCTGTAGTCAATAAATAGGAGTCTAATGTAGGAGTCCTTGTTTTCGAGATGCTCTAGGGATGAGTGTAGGGCCAGGGAAATGGTGTCTGATGTGGATCGGTTGCAGCGGTATGCGAATTGCAGTGGATCAAGGCGTTCTGGGAGTATGGAGGTGATGCGCTTCACGATCAACCTCTCGAAGCACTTCATTACGACTGAAGTCGGGGCCACTGGTCGGTAGTCATTGAGGCACGTTGCCTGGTTCTTCTTTGGTACCGGTATGATGGTGGTCTTCTTGAAGCAGGTGGGGACCTCGGAGTGGAGTAGGGACAGGTTAAAGATGTCCGCGAATACCTCTGCCAGCTGATCCGCGCAGGCTCTGAGTGCACGACCAGGGATCCCGTCTGGGCCCGTCGCCTTCTGAGGGTTCACTTTCAGGAAGGCCAATCTGACTTCGGAATCTGTGATGGTGGGTATGGGTGAATTGTGGGCTGCTGGGGCACTCAACAGCGGATTGTTGGTTATCTGCTCGAACCGAGCATAGAATGCATTGAGTTCATCGGGGAGGGGTGCGCTGCTGCCAGAGATACTGTTCGGCTTCGCTTTGTAGCCCGTTATGTTGTGTAGTCCTTGCCACAACCGCCGAGAGTCTGTGACTCGAGCTTGGTTTGATATTCTCTCTTGGCATTCCGAATGGCTTTGCGGAGGTCGTACCTGGATTTCTTGTATAGGTCAGGGTCGTCTGCCTTGAATGCCTCAGATCTGTCCTTCAGTAGGGAGTCACTCTAGCGATTGAGCCAAGGTTTCCAGTTGGGGAACGCACGTACTGCTTTCTTTGGCACGCAGTTGTCCACACATTTGCTGATGAAGTCTGTGACGGTGGTGGCATACTCATTTAAGTTGGTCGCTGAGTTCTTAAATATGGACCAGTCCACTGTCTCTATGCAGTCACGTAAGAGCTCTTCTGTCTCCTCGGACCAGCACTGCACAACCTTCTTAGCTGGATTCTCCCGCTTCAGTTTCTGCTTGTATGCCGGGAGAAGGAGCAGTGTCTTATGGTCTGATTTCCAAAAGTGCGGTCGGGGGATGGAACGGTAGGCGCCCTTGATTTGAGTAACAGTGGTCAAGAGTGTTGTCGCCCCTGGTGGGACAGGAGATGTGCTGGTGGAATTTTGGCAGTACACTCTTGAGGTTGGCCTTGTTGAAGTCTCCGGCCACGATGAACAAGGCCTCTTCCGGTGAACAAGGTGTTCTGTTTCGTAGATGTTTATTACTGTGTATAGTTCGTCCAGCGCCTTCCTCACTTCTGCCTGGGATGGGAAGTAGACCGCTGTGATAATGGCTGAAGTGAACTCGCGTGGAAGATAATATGGGCGGCACTTCACGGTCAGGTATTCCAGGTCTGGGGAGCAGTAGGTCGCCAGAGTCGCCACATCCAAGCACCAGGAGGAGTTGATGAGGAGGCAGACCCCTCCAGCCTTCGCTTTGCCTGATGATGCCGTGCGGTCCGCCCGGTGAATTGAGAAGCCTTCAGGTTATATGTCACAGTCCGGTGAGGCGGGGGTGAGCCATGTCTCTGTGAAACAGAGCACACAGCAGTCTCTTACTTCCCTCTGAGAGGTAATTCTGGCGTTATGTTCATTCAGCTTGTTTTCGATCGCTTGGACGTTTGCCAGGAGTTGCTGGGGAGAGGGGTCTTGAAACTGCGTTGCTTCAGTCTAACCTGCAGACGGCCTCGCTTCCTCGGTCGGCGGCTGCTGCTGGATGACCCTGGGATCCGATGGCAGATGTCAGCTCTTGTGGAAGGTAGGTAGTTGCGTCTGGCGAGGTCCAGGTCGCTGGTGGGGACCAGGGTGCTACTTATGTATCTGGGGTCGCGTCTGACAGGGTCCCGGGCGCTGGTTGAGGTAGAGGGGTTGCTAGGGGGGCATGTTGGCGATCTGTATGGGTCCCAGCGTTCTGCAGGCACGGGAATGCCTTGCAGCGTGTTTGGGTCCTCGCGCGGGGTCTCTGCCGTTTCGGGGATCGTGGGCAGGAGCTTCCTGAGGCAGGTTGGGCTGGATCCCGTGGTCTGTTCCCTCCCTGGGCGCTCCTGGGGTCGGATCTTGAAGTAGGCCCGGTCGGGCCTCCACGTGGATTTTTCTTCCTTCAGCAGGTAAGTCGGGTTGTTGGGCGGTCCCCTCCGGGTCGGGTCGCTGGGCGGGTTCTCTGGGGGTCGCGTTGGGTCGGGGGTCGGGTCGGGAGCTCCGGGGACTGGGCAAGGCGATCCGGGGGCTGGGGTCGGTAGTTAGGCCGGGTTGGGAGCTCCGAGGTCCGGATCGGCTCCAAATCGAGGTTGGGGCTTCACTTCCGGTTTGGCCCAATCTTCCAGGTCGTGGAGGTCAGGTCGGGTCGGGTCAAAAGGTCTCCAAGGGCCTCGGAGGATGTTCAAGCCTGCAAGAGAGGGTAATTCAGAAAAAAGATGCACGGGTGGATCGTATCCCATCTTGTTTGCAGAGAATGGGTCCCTGCATTTAAATGCAGGTCACCTCTAGCAGGTGTAAGTGAACCACATTACAAGTTTAACTTAAATTGGTTGTTAGTATATCTATTAACAAACTCTGGATTGTTCAGCAAGTGTTTCCCAATTGGGGAATCACAAATTAAGATAAATATATCACGGGAACTTGATGTTTCCACTTAGGCTTTTTTTTTAATGGGGGTGGGGAAATTGTGGGTGCTTTTGTCAAAATTATCCAACGTGCATTTCACATTGAACACTGCAAATGCCGTTCTGTTATTTCAGAATTTTGGGGTGGGAGGGACAGTGCTGATTGTGGGAGACCATTAACCAACTGAGTTGTGGCCAAATTTGCTGATGGCAAGTGGGAGTGTTGGCCTTATTACAAGGGAGCTGGAGTGTAAATGTGGGGAAGTCTTGCCACAGCTATGGAAGACGAGGATTTTTTGTAGGTTTAAATGGAAAGAATATATAAATGTTCATTTTCACAACTCCTGAAACACATGCAACAAACATCCACTCCCCAAATACTCATACACGTGAAAGATTATTTCTAGAGATGTAACATGCGCTTGGAATATGGGCGAGTAACAAGGTACACGTCACTTTTTTAACCAGTCCTTAAGATGGATATAGAAAAATTTTGCAGACTTGAAGGATACCCTGTTGGTTTCTTGAAGACAAATAGGCGTTGGATGTTACTGGCAGTTTCAAGTAAAATTGTGACTGAGCTCTTGTAGTGAAGAATCTTGCAGATAAACTAAATTAGCACCTTTCCACTGCCTGAGCAGTTTCTTTTTCCAAGGCCGTTTTTTTTTTTTTTTTTTTGCGCTGGGTGTGATCTCTTTCTGGTACTGGTCCAAGGCTGCCTTGTTGGGTTCCCTTCTGGATTAATAAAGGCATCGATTCCTGCTAGTTCTAGTCATGTGACAGCAGTATTGAAGTATCCCATTGTCCGCACAATGTGTTGGAACTGATGTAACTGGAACACTGGGAGGGAAGATTGATATCCCATCAACATTCCAGGTATGGCCATCTTCACTGAAAGGCTTTATTTGAAGTCCCATCTTCAAGGAGTGGGCAGGTCTAGTAGCCACTGTCTTTCAAATCTCTTCTGTTGAAATGGTGAGAGATAGTCAAATTGCATTCTGAAGTAACTTCCCAGGTATATTGCTTCTGCCTGTCCAGAAACCACAAGCAGGACTTGCCTGACTTTCCGGAATCCATTTTGTGAGGATGCAGCATCCATTATTCGATGTTGATTTCTTTTTAAAAGTACAGTGTCCATTGTCCAATTATCTTTATGGGCGTAACCTGACCAGAGGGAGAACCGGTGGATGTGGTTTATTTAGACTAAGATTCTCGACAAGATCTCGCATAGCAAATTACTATGTAAAGTTAAAGCGCATGGGATTGCGGGTAGTGTCTTTATTAAAAATAATATGCTATTAAAGATTTCATAATTAAGTCTCAACTACTAAACTCTGAAAAATGTTCAAACATGGTACAGTTGACTCACTAACATAAGGAATCAGAGATATAGAAAAACACACAACAAAGGCTACATCCAAACCCTCCTGTATCCCCCTGCGCCCACAAATAAACCCCCCCTGCTCTATAGATGGGAACATGAGACTACTCTCGGAAAGGACAACCGGCCTAGAAACTCCGCCATATCTGACATCCCCTCCGACAGCTTCAACCTATACAGATCCCTGTAGGACACCTCAAATGCCACATTGACTCCCCTCAGTGCTTTCACTAAACCACTGTCGAGTTCCTGACCTGCATAACCTCCGGAGAAGCCGCCTGCTGCCTCAGTTGGTGCGCTAACAGATGACCTGCCTTCTCCCACGTGCTCATATACCACACCACTTGTTTCACCGCCTTTCCAGTCAACTGCACCTGGAGCCGCTTCCTGGTTGCAAACTGCTCTGGGGTAGGAGCCTCCTGAGTAATGATGGTCTGCTTCCAGGATCTCTCCAACCAGATGCTGCCGTTCCCCTAACACTGCCCTATCTAAGTGCGCTTTATACGAGATCACCTTTCATCATATCACCGGCTTAAGTGCCTCACTGGCTTAAGTGCCTCCCATAGTGTGGAGGGAGAGACCAATCCATTATTATTAAACATAATCAAAGCCCACCCCACAACCCCCTCCCCCACTCCTTCTGGAATCAGCCATTTACACCGTCGGGGATAATCAATAAACCTTTTAAGAGGTATCAAACAAAGGAACTCCCAAGATGGCAGTCAATCCCACCTCCAGAAAAACACAAAGCATGTTCTAGATCAACCATCAGGCAGCTAACCCCTCCCCTCTCAATCGTCCCTAAATCCCCGAACTGGAACCAGACTGACAAACTCAACACCCTTTACCGCTCCCCCCAAACCCAAAACTAAACACACCAAACCAGATCGTACTGGTTTTACGGCTGCAGATCCTCCCCCCACCTCTCATCTGTTCGCCAGCATTATACGCACTAGTGAGGTAGCTCCCACCAGGACAACGAAAAGGACAAGATAACTGCCCAACGTGAGGATAAACTATTACTCAGAAGAGATAAAGATTCATCAACCATACAACATAGAAATTCCTCCACTATCCCTTCAACTAGAGAAAACAAACTTCAGCGACCGATTATCAAGAACTATATACAGTAAAACCCAACACCCTCTTCAGCCCACAGCTTTTACAAGAAACAACAAATAAAGAAATCCCCCACACAGCACCTTTCATTTAATTGGACCCCAATCCATGTTTGTTGATAAAAGTCCTCCACCTCTTCGGGCGTCTTGGAAAAAAGAGTCCTTGGGCTCATATGTGAAGCGTAGCCTCACATGGTACAATATTCTGAAACGAATCCTGTAGAGCACTGCCATCACCTTGTTAAAGGCTACCCGCTTCCTCACTAGGTCTGCACCAGCACCTTGATACATTTGTGCAATGCTTTTTCCCATTTCATGTTGCGCTGCCTCTTGGCCCACTGCAGGACCTTCTCCTTATCTTGAAAGCTATGAAACCGAATGATCAACGCATGAGGTGGCTCATTTTAGAGGCTTCTTCCTGATGCTCCGATGGGCCCTGTCGAGTACCGAGGTAGAGGAGAAAGCACTATCGCCCACCATTTTCCAGAATGTTTGTGATAAATACTCAGTGGGGTTCGGGCCCTCCATTCCCTCTGGCAATCCCAGAACTCGGAGGCCCTCCCTCCGTGACCGATTTTCCAGGTCGTCTACCTTCGCTGTCAACCTTCTATTTTCATCAGCCACCACTGCTACCTCGGCCTCTAGCAAAGCAAGCCGGTCCTCGTGTCTCGTAAGCGCCTCCTTGACACCCTCCAGTGTCTCACCATGTTTTTTCTACCGTCCTGACTGCTTTGTCGAGCTCCAACCGGACCAGACCCAGCGTTTCCTTTATTGGCATTATGTATTCTGTCCAATACCAGCATCTACTGTCTCTCGAATTGTTTGTTGAATTCCTTGGTCAATGCGTCTGAACACATTTCTAACGTGATCAAGGCTGCTGCTGGCTGCAGCTCTGCCATCGCCACCTTGGGTGCCGAGGCACTCCGCGAGGCTCCCGAGTCCATCAAGAGAGGATCTATTTCGGGCTTCCTGGTTTTTCTTCCTTTTCTTTTGGGCATGGAATTGGCATGGGGGATCCTATTCTGCCGGTCTTTGACGGTTTCTGGTATCACCCGAAAAAACATGCGAAACTGCTGGAAAAAATTGAGTCCCGATTCCAGAAGCACGAGCTCCCTCTTGCATGTCACACAGGTAGTGTGTTGAGATGGATAGGAAGCTGGCTGGCAGACTGGAAGCAAAGAGTTGGAATAAATGGGTCTTTTTCTGGTTAACAGGCAGTGACGAGTGGCGTACCACAGATCTGTACTGGGACCCCAACTGTTCACATTAAATATTAATGATTTGGACAAGGGAATTAAATGTATTATCTCCAAATTTACAGATGATATAAAGTTGGGTGGGAGGGTGAGCTGTGAGGAAGATGCAGAGATGTTTCAGTGGGATTTGGACAGGCTGCGTGAGTGGGCACATGCATGGCAGATGCAGTATAACATGGATAGGAAATTTTACAAGTCTGATCAAAGTGTTCAAAATGGCAGAGACTTGATATGGTAGGTTCAGAGTTCAGAGGAGCAAAATTAGGCCATTTGGCCCATCGAGTCTGCTCTGCCATTTGATCACTCCTGACCTCATCCTGCCCTTAACTCCACTGTCCTGCCCATTCGCCATAAACCTTCAACCCATTTCCAACTAAAATTCTGTCTAACTCCACAAATTTACTCGCTGTCCCAGCATACACTGCACTCTGGGGTAGCGAATTCCACAGATTCACAATCTTACGGGAGAAACTACCTCTGGGGGAATTCACAATAAGAGTTCTTAAATCTTAAAATCAGAGCAAGGCCAGTTAGGGTGTGACATCAAGAAGCATTTCTTTTCATAAAAAGCATGAGCATGCTGAGGCAATAGATTTACAAATCCGAATTAGGCAAGGATATTAAGGGATACGATGAAAAGGTAGGTAAATTAGAGTCCAGGTGTAGATGATCCATAACTAATGAAAGATTCAGAACCAGGACGAAGGGGCTGGATGGCCTACTTCTGTTTGTTGAACTTTTTTTTCTGGAATTCCTATAAACAGTGCTAAACATTGGAAGCTTCTGCAGTAATTCGGCATCCACGTGAGTAAACTTGGTAGAAACAGAATTTGCATGCGGCTATGTCAGATTGTTTGTAAACTGATACTTCAGTGGTGATCACTTACCTTATCTGTGGGTTTAGCTACTACAATATATGGAGTATTTGTGTGGCTAGTAGTATTGCCTTCCGGTGTGTGTTGTGGTGTTCCTTTTATATGATCAAAGCATTTTGCAGCATTTGGCTCATCACTCTTGTGTTGTCTTGAAGGAGCTCCATTCCCTTGCCCTTTCCCAGTAATGTTTTTAATTATCCACTCGCATATATTCAGTTGTGAACTCTATTAAATCTACAATGGATTCCTGAAATGTGTTATGAATTCTGCTCTCAGTACTGTTTCCAGTAGAATGTGTCATGCCCAAACAGGTATCTGCAAAAAAAAAAAAACTTCTCCAATTCTAACCCTTCATACACTGATCATGCATTCATGCCCTCCAGTTACTGACTAATGGATCACTGGAATATCTGAAATATCTTTCCCTACTTACCTTGTCATCAACCTTCATCATTTTAAAAGATCCCACCAGTTCTCTAAATTCCCAATTGTGAACAAATAAACCCCAGTTGTTCTCATTGCTCCTCGTAGCTGAAGTCTCCCTTTCCTGTTATTGTCAGTGGTTTTTTTTATACCCGCTGCATGGCATGCCACTCTTCCCAAAACAGGGCACTCAAAACTGGACACCGTATATTGACTGCAGCAGAAATTTAGCACTGCTTCGTTGCTTTTGTATTCAAAATGTGGAGATGCCGGCGTTGGACTGGGGTGAGCACAGTACGAAGTCTTACAACACCAGGTTAAAGTCCAACAGGTTTGTTTCGATGTCACTAGCTTTCGGAGCGCTGCTCCTTCCTCAGGTGTATTCAAAGCCTAGGATGCAATATGCTTTTTCATCAGTTCATTAACTGGATAGTAAGCAGGCAGAGTTAACTGTATTTTTAGGAATCGACTGTGCCCCTCTTGACGTCACAAAATTATCATAGAATTTACAGTGCAGAAGGAGGCCATTCGGCCCATCAAGTCTGCACCAGCTCTTGGAAAGAGCACCCTACCCAAGGTCAACACCTCCACCCTATCCCCATAACCCAGTAACCCCACCCAACACCAAGGGCAATTTTGGACACTAAGGGCAATTTATCATGGCCAATCCACCTAACCTGCACATCTTTGGACTGTGGGAGGAAACCGGAGCACCCGGAGGAAACCCACGCAGACACGGGGAGGACGTGCAGACTCCGCACAGACAGTGACCCAAGCCGGAATCGAACCTGGGACCCTGGAGCTGTGAAGCAATTGTGCTATCCACAATGCTACCGTGCTGCCCAGTGTGTCGACTTAACCCTGCTAACTGAAGACAGCTGCTACTAGAAACAATTTGCATTTGGGTGTTTCACAGAAGCATTGTCAAATAAAAATTGATATCAAACCACCTGAGATACTAGGCACAGTGAATTGAAGCTTAGACAAAGAGAGAGATCTTAAGGAGTATCTTAGAGGAGGAAAGCGAGATGGAGAGGTTTAGGGAAGGGATTTTGAAGATTGTGGCTAAGGGCAGATAGAGGGACGGCCATTAATCGTGGAGTAGTGAATGTTCCGGAATGCAAGAGGGCCCAGAATAGGAGAAGCGCAGAGATCTTGGAAGGTTGTGGGGCCAAAGGGGATCACTGAGATACGGAGGGGTAAGAGCATGGAGAAATTTGAAAACAACAATTAGAATTTTTAAACATGTGGTGTTGTTGGACTTGGAGCCAGTGTAGATCATTGAATATGGTTGAATGGGACTTGTTGTGAAATAGGGTACAAGCAGCAGAGTTTACAGAAGGTGCAAGGTGGGAAATTGCCAGGATAACATTCAAAAAATTGAGTCTAATGATAACAGCGGCACAGGTGTGAGTTTTAGCAAAAGATGAGCTGAGGCGGGACGGAACTGGGAGATGTCACAAATGAGCTTTAGTAGTCATAGGGATAGAGGGGCGGCATAGTGGTTAGCACTGCCTCACAGCTCCAGGGTCCCGGGTTCAATTCCTGCCTCGGGTGACTGTGAAGTTTGCACTTTCTCCCTGTTTCTGCGTGGGTTTCCTCAGGTTTCCTCCCACAATCCAAAAATGTGTTATCCTCTATGAGAGGAGGCGCCGTCGGTCTCTTGAGTTCAGGATTAGATAGGAATCCACAGCTGCAAATGGCAGCAGCCAGGGAGAGCGAGTTTGTCTTCTGAATCCACCACAATCACTTTTGTTTCCCCAGTATTTTAATTGGAGGGGATTTCTGCTCATCCAAGGCAGGATGTTTGACAAACCGCTTCTGGATACCTGAATGGCACCTGACGAAATGCAGAAATGGCATGGTAGCATAATTGGCACCGCCCTTGCATCAGTACAGACCGGCCTCGGCTGACTAGGAATCTTTTCACTGTTTTGTGCACAACTTCTCCCCGTTGGTGTTTATTGTGATTTGGCATTTTGACCATTCTAATGCTGAGCTTGATGATATGGTGGACAATGACAATAAAGAGTAACTTGTTGTATGGTTGTTCATTGTAAAATTGACATTGGGAATGGCGTGATGTTTGCTAACAAACTATTTCTGTCTGTTTGTGTTTACTGCATGATACGTTTTTATTTTCAAATATACTTTACTTACTGATTTATCACCAGCTGATACTGACACCTGGGTGAAGCAATGATTGACATCCCCCACATTGAAATGTTTTAATTTTCTTTTTTTTTCTATTTCCATTTTTAGAACAATAATTTTAAATCCTACTAGGAGACTATTAAATTCAACCTACGGCCCTAACAATGTGTCAAACCCCTCATAAATATTTTCCATTAGTCTGAACCTAACACTGGTATCTTTCATCTGGATATGTGGCCTTTCTTTTTTGTAGGATGGTCAGATAGATGCTGAGGAACTTCAGAGGTGTCTTACTCAATCTGGCATCAGTGGCACCTACAAACGTAAGTTGTAAATGTTTACAAAGTACACCTGACTCAGATTATTATTTTCAGTACTCTGTATAATAGGGTCATCCAACCCAAAAGTCTGTGGGAGCAGAAATTAATTGATAGCATTGTCTATAAATTGTTTTCTAAATAGTCTTCACCAGAACTGTTGGTAACACAAACATACTTATTAGCCAAGTTATTATTTTGCTCCCTCCTACTCAATGGGCCGAATGACGACCTCCTGTGCCATAATAACCAGGGTCATCTAAGTTTTAACCATGGGAATAATTGACCACACCGCTTGGGTCATCCCAAAGCGCATAATAGCCAATGAAGTACTTGTTACTGTAATAATATAGGAATTGTGGCAAAGGATTTGCATACAACCAACTCCCAGAAACTGTGATCAGATGATTTTCAAATAATCTATTTTATAAACTATATAAACAGTTTTTACTATAAAGCACACATTTTGAAAGGTGATTATGCTGTGAATTTTGTGTGGTGTTCTAACCTAGTTGTTTTTCCACAGCATTCAGCATGGAGACCTGCAGACTAATGATTTCCATGTTAGATGTATCCTTTAATTATAAAAATACTCATTTACTGCAGAATTGTACAGATTTTAACCATTGAGAGAAGTAAACTTGAAGGGCTACAGGAATAGAATGGCGGAATTGGACTGATTGGATTGCTCTACAGAGAGCAAGGCATGGACTCAATGGGCCGAATGACGACCTCCTGTGTCATAATGATGGTAATATTCCATGAACCTAGTTTATGATAAAAAGTGTCAACTCATAGACTTCACCTGTTCAAATGAATTAAGTCAAAACTGAAATACATGTTTTTAAAAGACCCTAATAACCCAAAGAAAAAATTGATTATAATTTTTGCCTTGTCATTTTCAGGAAATATTTAGAATTTTTCATTTGTAAGGGATATCTGGACAGTGAGTCTGGAAGAAAGTGAGGGGAGAATAATTTTCATGAGCAATCTGTAGAGCAGTATGTAAATAGTCCAACTCGGGAAGGGGCCATACTGGATCTGGTATTGGGGAATGATCCCGACCACGTGGTTGAAGTTTCAGTCGGTGATTACTTTGGGAATAGCGATCACAATTCCGTAAGTTTTAGAATACTCATGGACAAAGACGAGAGTGGTCCGAAAGGAAGAGTGCTAGATTGGGGAAAGGCCAAGAATAACAAAATTCGGCAGGAGCTAGGGAATGTGGATTGGGAGCAGCTGTTTAAGGGTAAGTCCACATTTGAAATGTGGGAGTCTTTTAAGGAAAGGTTGATTAGAGTGCAGGACAGACATGTCTCTGTGAAAATGAGGGATAGAAATGGCAAGATTAGGGAATCATGGATGATGGGTAGAATTGTGAGACTAGCTAAGATGAAAAAGGAAGCTTACATAAGATCTAGGTGACTTAAAACTGATGAAGCTTTGGAGGAATATCGGGAAAGTAGGACAGATCTCAAACGCACAATAAAGAGGGCTAAAAGGGGTCATGAAATATCTTTGGCTAACAGGGTTAAAGAAACTCCCAAAGCCTTTTATTCGTATATAAGGAGCAAGAGGGTAACTAGAGAAAGGACTGGCCCACTCAAAGACCAAAAGAGGGAACTTGTGCGTGGAGTCAGAGGAAATGGGTGAGATTCTTTTTTTTTAAAAAATATTTTATTGAAAATTTTTGGTCAACCAACACAGTACATTGTGCATCCTTTACACAATAATATAACAGTATAAATAACAATGACCTATTTTATAAACAGAAAATGAATAAATAATAAATAACAAAAATGAAAACTAACCCTAATTGGCAACTGCCTTATCACAAGTAACACTCTCCAAAAATATAATTTAACAGTCCAATATATAATTATCTGTAGCAACGACCTATACATATTATACAGTATATATTAACAACCCTGAGAGTCCTTCTGGTTCCTCCTCCCCCCCCCCCCCCCCCCCCCCCCCCCCCCCCCCCCCCCCCCCCCCGATCCTGGGCTGCTGCTGCTGCCTTCTTTTTTCCATTCCATCTATCTTTCTGCGAGGTATTCGACGAACGGTTGCCACCGCCTGGTGAACCCTTGAGCCGACCCCCTGAGGACGAACTTAATCCGCTCTAGCTTTATAAACCCTGCCATGTCATTTATCCAGGTCTCCACCCCCGGGGGCTTGGCTTCTTTCCACATTAGCAATATCCTACGCCGGGCTACTAGGGATGCAAAGGCCAAAACATCGGCCTCTCTCGCCTCCTGCACTCCCGGCTCTTGTGCACCCCCAAATATAGCCAACCCCCAGCTTGGTTCGACCCGGACCCCTACTACTTTTGAAAGCACCTTTGTCACCCCCATCCAAAACCCCTGTAATGCCGGGCATGACCAAAGCATACGGGTATGATTCGCTGGGCTTCTCGAGCACCTCGCACACCTATCCTCCACCCCAAAAAATTTACTGAGCCGTGCTCCAGTCATATGCGCCCTGTGTAATACCTTAAACTGAATCAGGCTTAGCCTGGCACACGAGGACGACGAGTTTACCCTGCTTAGGGCATCTGCCCACAGCCCCTCCTCGATCTCCTCCCCCAGCTCTTCTTCCCATTTCCCTTTTAGTTCATCTACCATAGTCTCCCCTTCGTCCCTCATTTCCCTATATATATCTGACACCTTACCATCCCCCACCCATGTCTTTGCGATCACTCTGTCCTGCACCTCTTGTGTCGGGAGCTGCGGGAATTCCCTCACCTGTTGCCTCGCAAAAGCCCTCCGTTGCATATACCTGAATGCATTCCCTTGGGGCAACCCATATTTCTCGGTCAGCGCTCCCAGACTCGCAAACTTCCCATCCACAAACAGATCTTTCAGTTGCGTTATTCCTGCTCTTTGCCACATTCCATATCCCCCACCCATTCCCCCCGGGGCAAACCTATGGTTGTTTCTTATCGGGGACCCCCCCAAGGCTCCAGTCTTTCCCCTATGCCGTCTCCACTGTCCCCAAATCTTTAGTGTAGCCACCACCACCGGGCTTGTGGTGTAGTTACTCGGTGAGAACGACAATGGGGCTGTCACCATAGCCTGTAGGCTAGTCCCCCTACAGGACGCCCTCTCTAACCTCTTCCACGCCGCTCCCTCCTCCTCTCCCATCCACTTACTCACCATTGAAATATTAGCGGCCCAATAATACTCACTTAGGCTCGGTAGTGCCAGCCCCCCCCCCTATCCCTGCTACGCTGTAAGAATCCCTTCCTCACTCTCGGGGTCTTCCCGGCCCACACAAAACCCATGATGCTCTTCTCGATCCTTTTAAAAAAAGCCTTCGTGATCACCACCGGGAGGCACTGAAACACAAAGAGGAATCTCGGGAGGACCACCATCTTAACCGCCTGCACCCTCCCTGCCAGTGACAGGGATACCCTATCCCATCTCTTGAAATCCTCCTCCATTTGTTCCACCAACCGCGTTAAATTTAACCTATGCAATGTGCCCCAATTCTTGGCTATCTGGATCCCCAGGTAACGAAAGTCCCTTGTTACCTTCCTCAACGGTAGGTCCTCTATTTCTCTACTCTGCTCCCCTGGATGCACCACAAACAACTCACTTTTCCCCATGTTCAATTTATACCCTGAAAAACCCCCAAACTCCCCAAGTATCCGCATTATTTCTGGCATCCCCTCCGCCGGGTCTGCCACATATAGTAACAAATCGTCCGCATACCAAGATACCCGGTGTTCTTCTCCTCTAAGTACTCCCCTCCACTTCTTGGAACCCCTCGACGCTATCGGCAGGGGCTCAATCGCCAGTGTAAACAATAATGGGGACAGAGGGCACCCCTGCCTTGTCCCTCTATGGAGCCGAAAATATGCAGATCCCCGTCCATTCGTGACCACGCTCGCCATCAGGGCCCTATACAACAGCTGCACCCATCTAACATACCCCTCTCCAAAACCAAATCTCCTCAACACCTCCCACAAATAATCCCACTCCACTCTATCAAATGCTTTCTCGGCATCCATCACCACTACTCTCTCCGTTTCCCCCTCTGGTGGGGGCATCATCATTACCCCTAACAGCCTCCGTATATTCGTGTTCAGCTGTCTCCCCTTCACAAACCCAGTTTGGTCCTCGTGGACCACCCCCGGGACACATTCCTCTATTCTCATTGCCATTACCTTGGCCAGGATCTTGGCATCTACATTTAGGAGGGAAATAGGTCTATAGGACCCGCATTGTAGCGGGTCCTTTTCCTTCTTTAAGAGAAGCGATATCGTTGCTTCAGACATAGTCGGGGGCAGTTGTCCCCTTTCCTTTGCCTCATTAAAGGTCCTCGTCAATACCGGAGCGAGCAAGTCCACAGATTTTCTATAGAATTCGACTGGGAATCCATCCGGTCCCGGGGCCTTTCCCGCCTGCATGCTCCTAATTCCTTTCACCACTTCTTCTACCTCGATCTGTGCTCCCAGTCCCACCCTTTCCTGCTCTTCCACCTTGGGAAATTCCAGCTGATCCAAAAAGCCCATCATTCTCTCCCTCCCATCCGGGGGTTGAGCTTCATATAATTTTTTATAAAATGTCTTGAACACTCCATTCACTCTCTCCGCTCCCCGCTCCATCTCTCCTTCCTCATCCCTCACTCCCCCTATTTCCCTCGCTGCTCCCCTTTTCCTCAATTGCTGTGCCAGCAACCTGCTCGCCTTCTCCCCATATTCGTACTGTACACCCTGTGCCTTCCTCCATTGTGCCTCTGCAGTGCCCTACATTCTACATGTAGCCTTTGCCTTTCCCTGTACAGTCCCTCCTCCGGTGCTTCCGCATATTGTCTGTCCACCCTCAAAAGTTCTTGCAGCAACCGCTCTCATTCCTTACTCTCCTGCTTCCCTTTATGTACCCTTATTGATATCAGCTCCCCTCTAACCACCGCCTTCAGCGCCTCCCAGACCACTCCCACCTGGACCTCCCCATTATCATTGAGTTCCAAGTACTTTTCAATGCACCCCCTCACCCTTAGACACACACCCTCATCTGCCATTAGTCCCATGTCCATTCTCCAGAGTGGGCGCCCTCCTGTTTCCTCCCCTCTCTCCAAGTCTACCCAGTGTGGAGCGTGATCCGAAATGGCTATAGCCATATACTCCGGTCCCCTCACCTTCGGGATCAACGCCCTTCCCAGCACAAAAAAGTCTATTCGCGAGTAGACTTTATGGACATAGGAGAAAAACGAGAACTCCTTACTCCAAGGTCTGCTAAATCTCCACGCGTCTACACCTCCCATCTGCTCCATAAAATCTTTAAGTACCTTGGCTGCTGCCGGCCTCCTTCCAGTCCTGGACTTCGACCTATCCAGCCCTGGTTCCAACACCGTATTAAAATCTCCCCCCATTATCAGCTTTCCCATCTCTAGGTCCGGAATGCGTCCTAGCATCCGCCTCATAAAATTGGCATCATCCCAGTTCGGGGCATATACGTTTACCAAAACCACCGTTTCCCCCTGTAGTTTGTCACTCACCATCACGTATCTGCCCCCGTTATCCGCCACTATAGTCTTTGCCTCGAACATTACCCGCTTCCCCACTAATATAGCCACCCCCCTGTTTTTCGCATCTAGCCCCGAATGGAACACCTGCCCCACCCATCCTTTGCGTAGCCTAACCTGGTCTATCAGTTTCAGGTGCGTTTCCTGTAACATAACCACATCTGCCTTAAGTTTCTTAAGGTGTGCGAGTACCCGTGCCCTCTTTATCGGCCCGTTCAGCCCTCTCACGTTCCACGTGATCAGCCGGGTTGGGGGGCTTCCTACCCCCCCCCTTGTCGATTAGCCATCCCCTTTTTCCAGCTCCTCACCCGGTTCCCACGCAGCTGTATCTCCCCCAGGCGGTGCCTCCCCGCCCATCCCCTCCCATACCAGCTCCCCCCTCTCCCCAGCAGCAGCAACCCAGTAATTCCCCCCTCCCACCCCCCCCGCTAGATCCCCCGCTAGCGTAATTACTCCCCCCATGTTGCTCCCAGAAGTCAGCAAACTCTGGCCCCCCCCCCCGTGACCTCGGCTCGCACCGTGCGACGCCCCCTCCTTCCTGCTTCTCTATTCCCGCCATGATTATCATAGCACGGGAACCAAGCCCGCGCTTCTCCCTTGACCCTGCCCCCAATGGCCAACGCCCCATCTCCTCCTCCTCCCCCCATCACCACCTGTGGAATAGAGAAAAGTTACCACATCGCAGGATTAGTACATAAAACTCCTCTTTTCCCCCCTTTTTAACCCCCCTCTTCGCCCCCCACATTCGCCCCACCACTTTGTTCAAACGTTCTTTTTAATAACCCGCTCATTCCAGTTTTTCTTCCACAATAAAAGTCCACGCTTCATCCGCCGTCTCAAAGTAGTGGTGCCTTCCTCGATATGTGACCCACAGTCTTGCCGGTTGCAGCATTCCAAATTTTATCTTTTTATGAAGCACCGCCTTGGCCCGATTAAAGCTCGCCCTCCTTCTCGCCACCTCCGCACTCCAGTCTTGATAAACGCGGATCACCGCGTTCTCCCATTTACTGCTCCGAGTTTTCTTTGCCCATTTAAGGACCATTTCTTTATCCTTAAAACAGAGGAATCTCACCACTATGGCTCTGGGAATTTCTCCTGCTCTCGGTCCTCACGCCATCACTCGGTATGCTCCCTCCACCTCCAACGGACCCGCCGGGGCCTCCGCTCCCATTAATGAGTGCAGCATCGTGCTCACATATGCCCCGACGTCCGCTCCCTCCACACCTTCAGGAAGACCAAGAATCCTCAGGTTGTTCCTCCTTGCATTGTTCTCCAACCTTTCCACACATCGTTTCTGATGTGCCTCATGCATCTCCGTCTTCACCACCAGGCCCTGTATGTCGTCCTCATTCTCGGCTGCCTTTGCCTTCATGACCCGAAGCTCCCGCTCCTGGGTCTTTTGTTCCTCCTTTAGCCCTTCGATCGCCTGTAGTATCGGGGCCAACAGCTCTTTCTTCATTTCCTTTTTGAGCTCTTCCACACAGCATTTCAAGAACTCTCGTTGTTCAGGGCCCCATGTTAAACTGCCACCTTCCGACGCCATCTTGGTTTTTGCTTGCCTTCCTTGCCGCTGTTCTAAAGGATCCACTGCAATCCGGCCACTTTCTCCTCCTTTTTTCATCCGTATCCAGGGGGGATTCCCTTCTGGTTTACCGCACAGTGTTTTCAGCCGTCAAAATTGCCGTTGGGGCTCCTATCAAGAGCCCAAAAGTCCGTTTCACCGGGAGCTGCCGAAACGTGCGACTCAGCTGGTCATCGCTGCACCCGGAAGTCGCATGGGTGAGATTCGTAATGAATACTTTGCATCGGTATTCACCAAGGAGAGAGACATGACGGATGTTGAGGCTAGGGATGGATGTTTAAATACTCTCGGTCAAGTCGGCATAAGGAAGGGGGAAGTTTTGGGTATTCTAAAAGACATTAAGGTGGACAAGTCCCCAGGTCCGGATGGGATCTATCCCAGGTTACTGAGGGAAGTGAGGGACAAAAGAGCTGGGGCCTTAACAGATATCTTTGCAGCATCCTTGAGCACGGATGAGGTTCTGGAGGACTGGAGAATTGCTAATGTTGTCCCTTTGTTTAAGAAGGGTAGCAGGGATAATCCAGGGAATTATAGACCTGTGAGCTTGACGTCAGTGGTAGGCACACTGTTGGAGAAGATACTGAGGGATAGGATCTATTCACATTTGGAAGAAAATAGACATCAGTGATAGGCAGCATGGTTTTGTGCAGGGAAGGTCATGTCTTACAAACCTAATAGAATTCTTTGAGGAAGTGACAAAGTTAATTGATGAGGGAAGGGCTGTAGGTGTGATATACATGGACTTCAGTAAGGCGTTTGATAAAGTTTCCCATGGCAGGTTGATGGAAAAAGTGAAGTCGTATGGGGTTCAGGGTGTACTAGCTGGATGGATAAAGAACTGGCTGGGCAACAGGAGACAGAGAGTCGTGGTGGAAGGAAGTGTCTCAAAATGGAGAAAGGTGACTGGTGGTGTTCCACAGGGATCCCTGCTCGGACCACTGTTGTTTGTGATATACATAAATGACCTGGACGAAGGTATAGGTGGTCTGATTAGCAAGTTTGCAGATGATACTAAGATTGGTGGCGTTGCAGATAGCGAAGAGGACTGTCCGAGAATACAGCAAAATATAGATAGATTGGAGAGTTGGGCAGAGAAATGGCAGATGGAGTTCAATCCAGGCAAATGCGAAGTGATGCATTTTGGAAGATCTAATTCAAGAGCGGTATATACGGTCAATGGAAGAGTCCTGGGGAAAATTGATGTACGAGATCTGGGAGTTCAGGTCCATTGTACCCTGAAGGTGGCAAAGCAGGTCGCTAGAGTGGTCAAGAAGGCATACAGCATGCTTGCCTTCATCGGACGGGTATTGAGTACAAGAGTCGGCAGGTCATGTTACAGTTGTATAGGACTTTGGTTAGGCCACATTTGGAATACTGCGTACAGTTCTGGCCGCCACATTACCAGAAGGATGTGGATGCTTCAGAGAGGGTGCAAAGGAGGTTCACCAGGATGTTGCCTGGTATGGAGAGTGCTAGCTATGAAGAAAGGTTGAGTATATTAGGATTGTTTTCGTTGGAAAGACGGAGGTTATGGGGGGACCTGATTGAGGTCTACAAAATTATGAGTGGTATGGACAGGGTGGATAGCAACAAGCTTTTTCCAAGAGTGTGGGTGTCAATTACAAGGGGTCACTAGATGTGCGTGGAAAGTTTTTTACGCAGAGGGTGGTGGGTGCCTGGAACGCTTTACCATCGGAGGTGGTAGAGGCGGGCACGATAGCATCATTTAAGATGCATTTAGACAGATATATGAAAGGGCGGGGAACAGAGGGAAGTAGATCCTTGGAAAATAGAAGGCGGGTTTAGATAAAGGATCTGGATTGGCGCAGGCTGGGTGGGCCGAAGGGCCTGTTCCTGTGCTGTAACTTTCTTTGTTCTTGTTCTATCCTTAAGTTCATTGATTTGGAATCAAATTCCATGCAATACCCGATAAGGACTTCCCATGGAATATATAATATTTTTTATTGTCACAAGTAGGCTTACATTAACGCTGCAATGAAGTTACTGTGAAAAGCTCTCCATGCCCCATTCTGGCACCTGTTCGGGTACACCGAGGGAGAATTCAGAATGTGCAAATTACCTAACAGCACGTCTTTCGGGACTTGTGGGAGGAAACCGGAGCACCCGGAGGAAACCCACGCAGATACAGGGAGAATGTGCGGACTCCGCATAGACAGTGACCCAAGCTGGGAATCGAACCTGGGACCCTGGCACTGTGAAGCAACAGTGCTAACCACTGTGCTACCATGCTTCTGCTGTCAGCTTCAACTGAAGTTGTTCTGGAGTACATGGATTAAAAATGGAGGTTGAAAAGCATTAAATGGGCTTTATAGAATAAAAGACTGAATTTCCAAGATGTTTAATGACTGTGCTAGAGATGACCTATTCATCATTGTTGATGATACAATTCAAAGTGGTATTTTTGTAAGGGTGAAGATCAGAGACCACATATAAGTATAGGCAAGGAAACAAATAAATGCAATTCTTCTCTTAACACCCCACCACCAATTTTATGGAAGCAAGACCTGTAGTGTGATTGGTAATTGACCTTTGTAAAATTGTCTGTATCCTCTCCATTGGCGAATAGTGACTGATTAGACAGAAGACTTTAAGAAAGAGAAAAATTATAATTAATGTTGTCACTATTAGTTACAATTGAAAAGGTCCAGGACTGCTGTCCTGTATCATTAAGGTGAAGCATTTGAGGCCTGCTGGTACCAAAATCTAAATAGTCTAGGGGTATTGTCCTGATTGAATTGATGGACACAAGAAATGTAAGGACTGCTGCAGACGTTCTTGCAGGCTCTATTAAATGAGACTCAGTGGCATACGTGCCAACCAAGGTGCATAGAGCTTATTTTTATTACCAGCTTGAAAGCCTGAGGTAGTTTCATACGTTTTGTGTAAAAGAATGGAAGAAGATTAATTGTTGGTTGGGGGCTGGTTGGCATTGACCCCTGAAACAGGTTAATTCTTGGTCTAGGATGTCCAAGTTTTTATTTTGAACACTGTTAAAACTTAGGAAAACAAGCAAATGAGTGAAAAGATACAGCTCGTGAATATTTTTTCAGTATTCAAAAGCAGTCTCTCGGTTAACCCTCTCGAGTTCAAAAAAATAAGGAACCCATGTCATTGCTGTTCCTGTCTTTGTCACTTATAATGATAGGGTGGTAAAATTTGTTGCACAGGAGAAGATCTGCAATCTTTCAGTAAACAATGCAATAGTGTGTGATGTAAGTCAGGGTTGGACTAATGATCTCAGGGAACCAGGACTGTTCTACTGTGTTAGCGCACTGCTGCCATGCACCATATTTAACTCGGAATGAAAGGCTGATGTTTGCAGTATAGAGCTGTCATTCTCACTGTGCCTAAAGATGTTTTGAATTGTTTTTGTTTAAAAATAAAGTCGTGACTGCCCACTTTGCACCACCGGACCTGCTAAGAAAACAGTGAACCATTTCAGTGGAGGGACTTTCCACAAATGGAAATTATTTTTAATTTTTAAATGGGATGTGCGCTTTGTTGATGAGACCAGCATTTATTGGCCATCCCCAATTGTCCCTTAAAACGGTGGTGGTAAGCCATCTTCTTGAACTGCTACAGTGTAGGTACACCCAGAATGCTATTAGATTTCCAACATTCTGACCCAGAGATGATGAAGAAATTCTGACTGTTCCTGTTGAGTAAAGGGTTAACTCTATAACTATAACAATAGCTACTGAGCATGCACGTAAGGGACTATATAATAATCATGTCACACAGAAGAGAATGAGGAAAATCTGAGAGAGGAGCTGTGGCTTTATAATCCTGCACACAATTGTGTATATAAATAAAGGTTGCTTTGCAAAAGAACCTTTGCCTCCAGCGAGATATCTGAAATGAAAATGGCTTATTGTCACAAGTAGGCTTCAAATGAAGTTACTGTGAAAAGCCCCTAGTCGCCACATTCCGGCGCCTGTTCGGGGAGGCTGGTACGGGAATTGAACCGTGCTGCTGGCCTGCCTGGGTCTGCTTTAAAAGCCAGCGATTTAACCCAGTGTGCTAAACCAGCCCCGATATCTTGCTAAGAGTAAGGCTCCCAAGATCTTCCAAGGCGAACCAACAACAGATGGTGATAGCGGTGACCAGATCCACAAAAATACAGTGTAAAATAGTGAGAAACAGCCTGAGGAGAAGTCCAGCAACAGAGAGCAGCGGGTGAAGGACTTTGAGGCCACCTACTAATCGGATCAGAGGGAAATCACGAAGACAGCCCAGCAACAAACACAGAAAGTGAGCAATGAATTCTGCTCTACCTCTCCCAGCATCATTCCAGAAAGTAGAGGGCCCCAAATAGATTAAGTAGTTGCAAAACTGGTGAAAGCATTTTACTCATCAAGATGCGCCCAGGACTGACGAGTAAGACTAACAAGGACCAGGCCAATAATTGTTGTATGCACCACAGATGACATGCTGGTCAGGTAGTGAGTGAATGAGTTCACCGCCTATCATGAGGATGTAATTGGAGCTTTTGCTTCGTGTTTTAGTCTTCGTTGAAACATCATCAGAGACCAGACAAAATTCAACCATTGAAATCAAAGACCAGTGAGGGAATTGACTCATTTATAAATGATTTCTTTGGCTGACAGTGGAGTAAGGAACATTGAAAGCTGATTTAATAGGACACAGGATAGTTGTTGATGTTTTGGAAGAATCCCTGTCAAACTTTCTACAATCCAGGGAAGATTTAAGGAAAGCAGGCCAAAGTGCGAAAGCAAAACTGTGTTTGTAATGGGTGAGAAAGAACCCCCGTGAAAAAAAAAAACATTTGAAGCCGTTCAGTTTATTGTATCGGGTGCAAAACTGAACGCTGATCGATCGTGGCAGCAACCAGGGAAACGCACTGAAAGAGTGTGGCCGCCATTTTACAATGTCCCCACTGGTGGGAAGAAAGTCCGAAGAATGTCCCACCCAATCCGCAAATGTCATGGATGCTGCAAAGTCAGTCATTTTAAAACTGTGTCATTCAAAAAAGCCTCCGCTTGCAAAGCAAAAATAAGTCTGCTAAAGATTGCTCTTACAAGAAGTACAGGAACCAGACAGACAGGAAATCACTTGGCTTGGCGAAATCAAAGAGAATAAAAAACAATACTGGAGCACTAACATTGGACACCATGCTGAATTTAAATTGAATAAAAGTGCTTGAGTCTCAGTTCTGAGTTCTGTCTGACGGAGTTAAGTGGCTACAACAAGTTACTCTGCAAATTTCATCAATCAGCCTTCATGTTCCAGGAGGAATCAAGCTAAATTCAAAGGTTAACTTGATGCAATATTGAAGTACAAAGGCAGAAAATTCTCTGAGATGCTATATGTCATCCAGAGCCTAAAATGCTCCTTTTGTAAGTCTATATCGGTCTGAGCCTAATCCTGAAGTCAATGACAAAGAACAAAACTATGAATTTAGAAGAGATTTTCCAAAACTCTTAAGACTTGGGAAGATTGGAAAATATGAAACACGTCATGCTAACAGCAGATGCAAAACTCATTTAGTTTTTAACACCCAGGAAGGTCCAACACACACTTCTCAAACAGTTAAGAATTGCATTGGAGCTGATGCTCCAACAATGGATTATTTTGCCAGTGATAGACCCAGCCTTCTGGTGCTCTGGTATGGTAATAATAATATAATCATTATTAGTGTCACAAGTAGGCTCACATTAACAGTGCAATGAAGTTATTGTGAACGTCCACTAGTCTCCACACTACAGTGCCTGTTCGGGTACACTGAGGGTGAATTTAAAATGTCTAATTCACCTAACATGTTGGGACTCGAGGAAACCGGAGCACCCGGAGGAATCCACACAGACACGGGGCGAACATGCAGACTCTGCACAGATAGTGACCCAAGCTGGGAATCGAACCCGGGACCCTGGCGTTGTGAGGCAACAGTGCTAACTACTGTGCTACCGTGCCGCCCAAACAGTTCCAAAACCGGTTGGATCCATCAGAATCTGCATTGACCTGACGCAATTTAATAAGGCAGTAGAATGGTAGATACACCCAATGGCATTCTATCACCACCAGGAGAAATTCTGGATCAGGATTCAAAGCTTTTATTCCGGTGTACAAAGGGAGAGGCCATGGAAGACAATCTAAGACTGGCTGTTGAGATTTGCGTTAACAATCACCTCTTTTATTCATAGTTCGCCACGGACACGTACTATTAATCTGTAAATTACAATCATGTGTGAATCCTATGTTTCAGACTCTATTATCATTTCTCATAAGTAAATGCATTAGGCATTGTTTACACAAATGGAGCTGCCCTCTTTCCCCCCCCTCCCCAACTATCTTTCAAGCCTTGACCTTGAATTGCAGTGTTCTGTACTCCTTTGTCTCACTCCTTATCTTGACTAGAGCACATCTGCTACTCATTGGTTCTGCCTTTCACCACTCTGCTATAAAATACTTTTCAGCTAATCCTTTCTTGTTTTATTTTACCATTCCTCAAAAGCAAATTGGCACACCTACTACTTCAATCAATCTTGCTTGGTGTTTTATTTTGCTAAATACTAAAATCACTTCACCCTTTCAGTTAATTATAAAACTCTTTCAGTCTTCCTTTTGTCCCTTGACCTCGCCCAAGGTAGCCAACTCTGCCACCCAGAGATACTGGCCATTTCTTGTGTGACATCTGGTACAATAAACCAATTATGTTTATTAGAAAACTAATACCAACTGGGCGATAACTTCAACATAGGAGATGATCTTAATCCATGGATGCACTGGATATTCAGCCCCCAATTCCAGAAATCTTTCCATCATATGGTATCGTCCATTTGTTCAATATCGTCCATCATTGTAATAACCTGTTATTGTAACATGTTACCCTTGGCAAGTAGCATGAAGGTGAATCCCAAAGCTTTTTATTCATATGTAAAAAGCATGAGGGTGGCCAGGGAAAGGATTAGACCACTTCAGGATAGTGGGGGGAATCTATGTGTTGAGCCAGAGGAAATGGGCAATGTACTAAATGAGTACTTTGCATCAGTGTGGCCAAAGAAAGGGACTTTGTGGAAGATGACTCTTGGGTAGTGTGTGGACAGTCTGGATCATGTTAATATCGAAAAGGAGGAGATATTAGGTCTTTTAAAAGATGTCAAGCTAGATACGTCTCCTGGGCCGGATGGGATTTACCCCAGAATACTGAGGGAAGCAAAGGAGGAAATTGCTGGGGCCTTGACTGATATCTTTATATCCTCACTGGCTACAGGTAAGATCCCAGAGGACTGGAGAATAGCTAATGTGGTACCGCTGTTTAAGAAAGGTAGCAGGCCCACCGGTGAGTGGAAAAGTCAGCGTAGGAACTGTAAGGAAAGTGGAGGCTGGAGAACCAGGGGAGGCCGCTTCGCTCACAGTAGAAGAAATGACTAAAGTGATGGTTGTGGAACTTGAAAAACAGTTCACAAAGCACATGGAAGCGATAAAGAAGGAGATGGAGGCGGTGTTGAAAGTGCTGGTGGAGGAGGCGATTGGCCATGTGAGGGCGGCGGTATCAAGCGCAGCGGCGGAGGTGCGGGAGCAAGGTGAGACACCAAAGGAAGTGGAAGAGGTATTATCGCAGCACAGTGGTCAACTCACCTCGATGGGGAAGGAGTTGCGGAAGGTGACAGATACCAACAAGGGTCTGCGAGGCAAAATGGAAGACCTGGAAAACAGATCCAGGCGGCAGAATCTGAGAATCGTGGGTCTGTCCGAGGGGTGGAAGGCCCGAGGCCTGTGCTGGGCAAAGCAGAAGCGGGTGGTGCAGTGGGCTGGAGCTGGTATACGCATATAACAGAACTTTACGGTGGAGCTGGCGAAGAGGCGTGCTGCCTTCAGCCGGGTGAAGAAGGCACTGTACATCAGTAAGGTGCAGTGCGGCATCGCATATCCAGCTAAGTTGAGGGTGACCTACAAATCCCAGGACTTTTATTTTGGGACGGCGGAAGCAGCGGAGGAGTGTGCGAACGCAGGACTGTGGCAGAATTGAGAAATGGGACTGAGAGCAGGTTGTGTACCGATGTAGCCTCATGTAACTTTATTTTTTCACTGCGTGTTGGTGTATGTACTAAATGAGTCGACGCTGTATATTTGGACAAGGGAAGAGTTGGGACTTTCATTTGCCATGATTGTTCTTCGGGGCTTGGGTGTGTATGCTGGGGTTGTGTGCCAAAGGGGATTTTTTGGTTTTCCTGGGACCGGGCAAGAGGGAAGGAGACCCTGCGGGGGCCTCCACGCTGGCCTGTTTACGCCAGCCAGTGAATGGGAGTGAGGTGGGGGAGGAGCTGCGGCCATCGGAGCCTGGTAGAACAGGTTTCGGTGAGTCTAGCCGGGGTGAAAAGTTGGGGGAAGGAACAGAGGTTGGGGAGGAGTTTACACGATGAAGTGGAGGGGAGGAGTTGGGTGGGGGGGTGTCTACAATTCATGGGTGCCATTCACGGTACTCTTTCGGGGATTGGATGGCATTGAATATTAGGGGGGGGGTGGACTATATATGTCAGCGGTGACCAGGGGCGATCCCTGATCCTTTTTTCCTCCTTGGGAGGTTTAGTTTTATTTGATGCTTATATTGTCATGCAGGCCGCTGTTTGGGGGTTGGTGGGAGGATGGGATCGTTGTTGTTGGTAGGGGGATTGACATTGTATTCGTTACCATTTCCTGTTCGTTGGTGGGGTGTAAATTCTGAAGAAAATGTGAAAATGGAGAATGAAAATATTTTTTTTTAAAAAGAAAGGTAGCAGGCCAGCTGGGGTTGAAAATGGGTGCGGAGGCAGATGTTGTAGCCTTCGCCTCATTGATCGCCCGAAGGCGAATTCTGTTGGGATGGAGAGCAACCATTCCACGCTGTGCCCTGGCATGGCATAGATACATGGAAGATAGGAGCAGGAGGAGGCCTTTTGGCCCTTCAAGCCTGCTCCGCCATTCATCACGATCATGGCTGATCATCCAACTCAATAGCCCAATCCTGCTTTCTTCCCATAGCCTTTGATCCCATTGTCCCCAAGTACTATATCTAGCTGCCTCTTGAATATATTCATTCTCCCCAAGTACTATATCTAGCCGCCTCTTGAATATATTCAAAGTTTTAGAAGCCACTATTTCCTGTAGTAATGAATTCCACAGGCTCACCACTCGTGTGAAGAAATGTCTCCTTATATCTGTCCGAAATGGTTTACCCGGAATCCTCATACTGTGACCCCTGGTTCTGGACACACTCATCATTGGTAACATCTTCCCTGCATCTATCCTGTCTAGTCCCGTTAAAATGCTATAAGTCTCTCTGAGATACCCCCTCATTCTTCTGAATTCCAACGAGAACAATTCCAAGCTAGTCAATCTCTCCACATTTGACAGTCCCGCCATCCCTGGAATCAGTCTGGTAAACCTTCACTGCACTCACTCGAGAGCAAGAACATCCTTCCTCAGAGAAGGAGACCAAAACTGCACGCAATTTCCAGGTGTGGCCTCACCAAGGCCTGATATAATTGCAGCAACACATGCCTGCTTCTATATTCAAAACCTCTCTCAATGAAGGCCAACATACCATTAGCCTTCTTTACCGCCTGCTGCACCTGCATGCTTCCCTTCAGCGACTGGTGCACAAGGACACCCATGTCCCGCTGCACATTCCCCTCTCCCAATTCAGGTAATAATCTGCCTTCCTATTTTTGCTTCCAAAGTGAATAACCTCACACTTAGCCAAATTATACTGCATCTGCCATTGATTTGCCCACTCGCCCAACCTGTCCAGATCATGCAGGAGGATCCCTGCATCCTTGTCACAATTCACCCTCCCACCTAACTTGGTATCATCTGCAAACTTTGAGATGTTACATTTTGTTCCCTCGTTCAAATCATTTATATATATTGTGAATAGCTGGGGTCCCAGCACGATCCCTGTGGTACCCCACTAATTACTGCCTGCCAATTTGAAAATGACCCATTAATCCCTACTCTTTGTTTCCTCTCTGCCAACCAGTTTTCTACCCACCTCAATACATTTCCCGCAATCCCATGAGCTTTAATTTTGCACAATAATCTCTTATGCGGGACTTTGTCAAACGCCTTCTGAAAGTCCAAATATACCACATCGACTGGCTCCCCCTTGTCAACTGTACTGGTTACATCTTCAAAGAATTCCAACAGATTTGTCAAGCATGATTTTCCCTTCATAAATCCATGCTGACTCAGACTGATGCTGCCACAGCTTTTTAAATGTTCCGGTGGGGACCTGTTGGAATTCTTGACTCTCGAGAAGGTTAAGTTTGAACTGAGGGGAAGGATAGAGGGGTTCTACAATTCATGGGCGTTATTCATTATACACTTTCAAGAATTGGATCACAATGAATATTAGTGGTGGGGGAAGGGTGGGAAAGAGTGTGTTGGGGGTAGGGGGACTGTAAGTGTTAATGGTGACTATGGGTGAGTCCTGATTCCTTTTTGTTCTTTGTTTATGTTAACATGCGGGCAGTTGTTTGGGGGGTTTTGGGAGGATGGAATTGTTGTTGATATGGGGATTGACATTATATTCGTTACTACTTTTTGTTTATTGTTGGTGGGTGTAAATTTGGGAGAAATTGAAAAAGGAGGAGAATAAAAATATTTATTTTTTTAAAAAAAAAAGAAAGGTAGCAGAGATAATTCTGGAAACTATAGGCCGGTGAGCCTCACATCGGTAGTAGGTAAATTATTGAAGAGAATTCTCAGGGATAGGACTCATTAGTGATAGACAGCATGGTTTTGTGAAGGGGAGGTTGTGCCTCACTAACATGATCGAGTTTCTTGAGCAGGTGACAAAGATGACTGATGAGGGGAGGGTGGTGGTTTACATGGACTTCAGTAAAGCCTTTGACAAGGTGCTTCATGGAAGACTGGTACAAAAGGTCAAGTCACATGGGATCAGAGGTGAGGTGGTAAGATGGATACAAAACTGGCTCGGTCACAGAAGGCAAAGGGTAGCAGCAAAAGGGTGTTTTTCTGAATGGAAGGTTGTGACTAGTGGTGTTCCACGGGGATCTGTGCTGGGGCCTCTGTTGTTTGTAGTATACATAAACGATTTGGAGGAAAATGTAGCGGGTCTGATTAGTAAGTTCACGGGTGACACCACGGTTGGTGGAGTGGCAGATAGCATTGAGGATTGTCAGAGGATAGAGCAGGACATAGATAGGTTGAGACTTGGGCAGAGAAATGACAAATGGAGTTTAATCCGGCAAATGTGAGGTAATGCATTTTGTAAGTCTAACATAAGAGGGGAAATATACCGTAAATGGCAAAACTCTTAGGAATATAGAAAGTCAGAGAGATCTGGACGTGCAAGTCCACAGATCTTTGAAGATGGCAACACAAATGGATAAGGTAGTCAAGAAAGCATCCGGAAGCCTTGCCTTCATTGGACGGGGCATAGAGTATAAAAACTAGCAAGTCATGCTACACTTGTATAGAACGTTGGTTAGGCCGCCCTTGGAATATTGTGCATAATTCTGGTTGCCACACTACCAGAAGGATGTGGAGGCTTTGGAGAGGGTGCAGAGGAGGTTTACCAGGATGTTGCCTTGTCTGGAGGGTGTTAGCTATGTGGAGAGGCTGAATAGACATGGACTGTTTTCATTAGAAAGACGGAGGTTGAGGGGTAAACTGATAGAGGTCTACAAGGTTCTGAGGGGCATGGATAGAGTGGATGGGCAGGCACTCTTTCCCAGGGTGGAGGGGTCAGTCACCAGAGGGCATAGGTTTAAGGTCCGTGGGGCAAAGTTTAGAGGAGATGTGCAAGGCATGTTTTTTACGCAGCGGATGGTGAGTGCCCAGCTGACTAAATCGTTCCTCGTATGATAATTGTGCCATCCCAGTAATGAGTCTGGAGAACCTTTGCTGCACTCCCTCAATGAAAAGTATATCTTTAGATAAGGAGACCAAAACTGCACATCATACTGCAGGTGTGGTCTCACCAAGGCCCTGTACAGCTGCAGTAAGACTTCATTGTTCCTATTCGCAAGTCCTCTTGCAATGAATGCCAACATACCATTTGTCTTCCTAATTGTTTATTATACCTGCATGTTTTCTTTCAGTGACTGGTATACTAGGACACTCAAGTTCCTTTGTACATCAATATTTCCCAGTCTATCACAATTTAAACAATACTCCGCCATTCTGTTTCTCTGCACATTTATCCACGCTGTACTACATCTGCCATATTTTCCCACTCAACTTGTCTAAATCATCTTGAAGCCTCTTAACATCCTCCTCACCATCCACATTCCCACCCATTTTCATGGTGTCAGCAAACTTCCCTCATCCAAATCATTAATGTATATTTGAATATCTGGGGCCCAAGCACTGATTCCTGCAGGACACCACTAGTCAGTGTCATGAGAATGTCGCTTTAAGAAATGTTTGGCTGCTCCTGTTACTGCAGTGATGTCAGAGTGTGGGTCAAGCTGAGCTCTGGTTCTGTTTTTTAGTTTCACTTTGAGAAAAGCTTGGGTGTGTCTGTGTCTTTTTGGTTTCTTTTTTCAGTGTGTTGCAGTTGAAGTCAGCCAAAGCAGCCACACTGTTGAGCTCTCTGCCATGAAAGACTATCTTTGGATTTGGTGAATTCAGAATTATAAGATGTTCTTAGTAGTGAATGTAAACCCTGATGTGCTTCTGTTTAAAGGTTTGTTAAGTCTTCTGGGTGTTAAAAGGACAGCTTACAGATTACTTAGTGTTGTATTCTTTGGGGGGTGTATTTTATTTACTGGTTGCTAAGATGTTCACTTTGTTTTAGAAAGGTTAACTTGAGTTCATAGAATAAACATTGTTTTGCAGTTTTCAAAAATACTTGTCCATTTCTGAAGTACCACACTTGTAGAGTGGGCCCTGTGTTCCCCATACCACAATCTATTAAACATTGTGGGTCAGGTGAACTCCATGATACACTTTGGGGTTCTCTAAACCCTGGGCCATAACATCATCATCTGCCACTCCGAAAAAGACCTATTTATTTCAACTTTGTTTCCTGTCTGCTCATGGGCGGCACAATGATTAGCACTGCTGCCTCACAGCACCAGGGACCCGGGTACAATCCTGGTGACTGTTGAGTTTACATGCTCTTCAAGTGTTTGCGGGTGCTCCGGTTTCCTCCCACAGTACAAAGATGTGCACGTTAAGTGAATTGGCATGCTAAAATTGCCCCTTAGTGTGCAAAGATGTGCAGTTTAGTTGAGGTTATGGGGATAGAACGGGGAGTGGGCCTAGGTAGGATGGTCTTTCAGCGTGTCGGTGCAGACTCGATGGACCAAATGACCTCCTGCACAGAGTGGTTTGACAAGAAGGCCTCTGTATTATGCACTTAGGCCCTTGACTGAAACCGAACAACACTAAGCCATCATCAGGAAAAAAATCCTTGCAGCGACTGGTGCATGGGAAAAATGTTCCAACTATGTCTTAGCCCAACTGTTAAAATAGAAAACTGATTACAAGCCACTGAAATACGTCATAATGTTAGCATTATTGATCATCTATGATGTGCAGTTGGTGGTCCCATGAGCACTGGTCCTGGTGGACCTCCAGAAAATTCCCCAAACTCATCTTGGTATTACCAAGTGTCAGGCCAGCGTGGAACAGTCCATATGGTGGCCAGGCATCTTGCCATTCACAGACGGGAGCAGAAAGAATCATTCTGCTTCTCCCTTTTCCATCCAGGCCATGGGAGTGCCTTGGTATGGACCTATTCAAATTCAAAGGGAAAGTATTTCTCATCATTGTGGATTATTATTCCCGGTGGATTGAGGGGCAGGAACTATATGGCCTCCCCTCTGAAGCTGTTATTGCCTCTCTGAAGATGATGTATTCCATGTACTGTATTTTGGACATTGTCGTCTCTGACAATGGGCCACGATTCGCCAACATGTGTTGCCAATCCTTTGCAGCATTATATGTTTTTTTTTTCCACATCACAAATTTGCTAAGGTTTAAGACCATAGACCATAAGACATGGGAGCAGAATTAGTCCATTCGGCTCATCGAGACTTCTCTGCCATTCAATCATGGCTGATTTGTTTCTCAACCCCATTCTCCTGTCTTCTCCCCATAACCCCGAATACCCTTATTAATCAAGAACATATCTATCTGTCTTAAAGACACTGTGATTTGGCCTCCACAGCCTTCTGCGACAAAGACTTCCATAGATTCACCACCCTCTGGCTGAAATAATTCCTCCTCATCTCTGTTTTAAAGGATCGTCTCTTCAGTCTGAGGCTGTGCCCTTGGATTCTAGTTTCTCTTACTATTGGAAACATCCTCTCCACGTCCACTCTATCTAGGCCTTTCAATATCCTGTAGGTTTCAATAAGATCCCCCCTCATCCTCCTAAACTCCAAAGCTCTTCATTTCAGGGATCATTCTTGTGAGCCTTCTCTGGACGCTTTCCATGGCCAGCACATCCTTCCTTAGATATGGGGCCCAAAACTGCTCACAATACTCCAAATAGGGCCTTATACAACCTCAAGTACATCCCTGCTCTTGTATTCTAGCCCTCTCAAGATTAATGCTAATGTTGCATTTGCCTTCATAACTGCCGACTGAACCTGCACATTAACCTTAAGGGAATCTTGTCTAGGACTCCGAAGTCTCTTTTGTGCTTCTGATTTCCCAAGCCTTTCCCCATTTAGAAAATAGTCTGTGCCTCCATTCTTCCTACCAAAGTGCATAACCACACACTTTTCCACATTGTATTCCATCTGCCACTTCTTTGCCCACTCTCCTGGCCAGTCCAAGTCCTTCTGCAGCCCCCCTGCTTCCTCGATACTATCTGTCCCTCTACAGATCTTTGTATCTGGAGGTCAACAGAGAGGGGTGCGCGTTAAAGACCTCAGAAAAAAAAGATCTTTAGTTAGCCCGGCTCCACTGCTGCCTACATCATTGCAGAAAGACTTCACGCTATGCGAGCTTTTAATGGATCACAGGCTAAGAACCCAACTTCCTTCCCTTCCTTATTATATAAGACCACAACAATACCTGACAGAAGGAAGGTTATGGAGCAGGCCAAGACCGCACATTCAACCAACAGACCATCCCACACAAAAGGGGAAAGGTGGTGAGGATTCGGGGTCAGTAGTGAGAAGATACCATAATGGGAAGGTTGTAATAACCAAGATCAGATCTTGTCCAGATAGAAACTGGTATCAGAAATAGGAGTGCCTTGATTTTGATGAACAAGAAGCCAAATGGGCTGTATATCCTGATCCTCAGGAGGAAATTACAACTGCAGAACCAAGAAATGATGATCCTCAGAGAATGAGTTTGGAGCGAACAGATCCTCAACAACCTCAAAAAGAACTCTGCGTGTTCAGGGAGATTGTTGAAACCACTGTTAACCCTGTAAAAGCACAGACTTTGGGGGAAGGTATAGGAGTAGGTGTATCTAACATGTAAACACAATGATTTGGAAGAGGTATAGTGTAAAGGGTTAACTCCGCAATAGCCTGAGCATGTGTGTAAGGAGCTAAATAGCAATGATGTCACACAAAGAGAACAAAGAAAATCTGGGAGAGAAGCAATGCCTGATTCTCGTTACTTAACTCAACCACCAGCAAGTACTGTTACTTTTTCTTCCTGATTATTGCTAAAAGCTTGCCCACCACTGACCAGCTTGTATTTGGCAGAAATAAACAAAAGTGTCACATTTACCACTCTTAAGTTCTCGAGCACCTCCCAATACATAGAAAAGCTTATGGCAAGCCCTTCCACTAGTAACTGCAATTCAACTTCCATTAGCAACCCGGGAGGCAAACCATCTGGGCCAGATGATTTATCCATTCTAAGCATAGCCAGTCTTTTCCTATCACTTTTCACTCCATCCGTTACCTGCACCATCTCTGCTTCTACTGACGTTTTGTCAGTATGTTCTTACTTAGTACAACTGCTACAAAGTACACATTCTAGCTTGCCTTCATCTCTAAACATTATTCATCCTTTGACCCCCCAATAGGTCTCACCCAGCCTCTTACCAGCAGTGTACTAATTTAAATGCCGGTAGAAGATTGTTGGGCTCCCTTTCATGCTAATTGCCATTCCATTGTCATAATCTCTCTTTGGCAGTCTTATTTTCCTCTTCATCTCACCTCTCACTCATTTGAAGAATTCACCTGATGTGAATCATACACCCTCTTGTTTTTTTTGTCACATCACTTTCTCGTTCGTCATCCAAGGAGCACTGACTTTAATTCTCCTTCCTTTTGCCTGTGTTGAAAATTACCCAGCCTGTACCTGAAACGTCTTCTCCTTTAAAAACCTTTGTTGTATTTTTCCTTGTTTATCTTTGGTTCCATTTAAATTCCCCCTCATACATAGAAACATTCATAGAAAATAGAAGCAGGAGGCGTTCATTCAGCCCTTCCAGCCTGCTCTGCAGTTCATTATGTACATGGCTGAACATCAAGTTCAATACCAAAGTACCAATCCCACCTCTTCGCGCGCCCCCCCCCCCCCCCTATATCCCTTAATCCTTTTAGCCTCAAGGGCTATATCTAACTCCTTCTTGAAATTACACTTTTTTGGCCTCAACTACTTCTTGTGGCAGTGAATTCTTCAGACTCACCACTCCCTGGGTGAAGAAATTTGTCCTCACTTCAGTCCTAAAAGATTTACCCCTTGTCCTCAAACTATGACCCCTGATTCTGGACTATCCCACCATCGGGAACATTCTTTCTGAATCTACCCCGTCTTATCCTGTGAGAATTTTGTAAATTTCTATTAGATCCCCTCTCACTCTTCTAAACTCCCATGACTATAATCCTACCCAAATTAGTCTTTCCTGATATGACAGTCCTGCCATCCTAGGAATCAGCCTGGTCAATCTTTGCTGCACTCCCTCCATAGCAAGAACATCCTCTCATTGGGCACTTCACAGAATTTACAGCACAGAAATTGGTCCAACTGGTCTATACTGGTGTTTATGTTTCACTCAAGCCTCTACCCACCCTACTTCATCTAACTCGATCAACTATTCCTTTCTCCTTCATATAAAGTAAGTAAAGTTGCCATATTCCCATATGACCATAGGCTGCTTTCCCCTTTGAGGGGGAGAGCTGACTGGTGGTAATTTAACCTGAGATCCCCACACCTCAGGCGAGGGGAAAGGCTGAGAAGGCAGACCTTCATGAATAACCTCAGACGGTATGGAAATTGAACCCGTGCTGCTGGCCTTGCTCTGCATCACGAACCAGCTGTCCAGCCAACTGAGCTAAACCGGCCTCCTTCATATACTTCGTGTAGAGAAAAGATGATTTAAGATAGACTACACACTGTACAATTAGTGCTTGGTGAAGTCTTTTAATTAGCTACAAAATTGACATTGTTGCAGACTCTTTCAAGTTACTTCTTTAAGCTTTCTATTAATTCATTTGTACCATATTACAGTTAAATGTTGACTTTAGTATTTGTTTAGTAGTAAATGATCACTTTCAAAGACATTTTGACCCTTAATGGTAATTTCCAGCGAGATATGTCTGGCACAATGGGTTTTCCAGAATTCAAAGAGCTGTGGACTGTTTTGAGTAACTGGCGGCAGAACTTTTCTTCTTTTGACCGAGATCGGAGTGGAACTGTGGAGCCTCAGGAACTACAACAGGCTATTAGTGCTATGGGTAAGTGAGAGATTTTATGCATTAATATTCATTTATTAATTTCTATTCTAACCTCCCAACTACTGCAGCAACGCAACAATTGTCTCAGATGTCCACTCTAGCTCAGTTGGTAGCACTCTCATCCCTCAGTCACTGGTTCAAGTCCCAGTGCAGGGCTTGGTCAGACAAATTCAGGCTGACACTCTCGTGCAGTTCTGATGGAGTGCCGCACTGTTCGAGGTGCCGTTTTTGGATGAGATTTTAAACAAGGCTCCATCTACCTGCTTGGGTGGATGTAAAAAAATCGCATGGTTCTATTTCGGAGAAGAACACAGATTTTATTGCGGTGTCCTGGCCAAAATTTATTACTCAATTAACATCACATAAATAGATTATTATTACCGCATTCCTGTCCGTGCCAGTTTGCAGTGGACATGATGGATGTTGCGTTTCCTACATTACTACAATAACTACACTTCAAAACTACTTTATCAGTGTTTTGAGAGTGCTTTGAGGCAGTGGTCATGAAAAGTGCAATATAAATGGAAGATTTTTTTTCATTTACAAATTACCCAAAGTAATTGTCATAAGGTCACAATTAATAATTGCTCCAATTGTGTAGAATGCTTCCATGATGGAAGGAAGAGAATCTGTGGGAGAGGCCCTCACTGCTTTTACTTGATGTTGGATCTGTAGTGCAATGATCTGGTCAACTGTTATAGGAAAGACTGCAAACTGGGTGACCGCTTTGCAGAACACTTTTGGGCCGTCCGCAAGCAGGATCCTGACCTTGCTGTCGCTTAGCATTTCAACTCTCCATCCTGCTCTCATGTCTACATGTCTGTCCTTTGCCTGCTGCAATGTTCCAGTGAAGTCCAGCACAAACTGGAGGAATAGCATCTCATCTTCCAATTAGGCACGTTACAGCCTTCCGGACTTAACATTGAGTTCAACAACTTCAGACTGTGAACTCTCTCCTCCACCTTCACCTCAGTTTTACTTCGATCATTTATTTTAATTTCTTCCATCAATCTGTTTTTCCCTCACCACTGTTCCCCTTCCACCCAGCCCCATTTGGGCCATCTGTTGCCTATTCCTAGTTGTCTTTTGGCACACTGCTTACCTTTGTTCTGCCATAAATCATTAGATGGCAGCATGGTAGCATAGTGGTTAGCACAATTGCTTCATAGCTCCAGGGTCTCGGGTTTGATTCCCGGCTTGGGTCACAGTCTATGCGGAGTCTGCACATTCTCCCCGTGTGTGCGTGGGTTACCTCCGGGTGCTCCGGTTTTCCTCCCACAGTCCAAAGATGTGCAGGTTAGGTGGATTAGCCATGCTAAATTGCCCTTAGTGTCCAAAATTGCCCTTAGTGTTGGGTGGGGTTACTGGATTATGGGCATAGGGTGGGGGGGTGCGCTTGGGTAGGGTGGGTGCAGACTCGATGGGCCGTTTGGCCTCCTTCTGCACTGTAAATTCTATGATTCTTAACCCATTCTAATCTCTTAATGTGCCACTATCAGCAACCTTCTTAGTCTTGATCACCCCTATTTACAATCTCTTTCTGTCCACGACATCTTTGTCAATCTCTACTATGTTGGTCCTCTATCCAGCCCCACGACATCTCTGTCAATCTCTACTATTGCTGGTCCTCTATCCACCCCCACTGCTCCACACCCATCCAACAGTATAAATCTGATTCTATTTCCAGTACTCTTCCCTTTGACAAAGAGTCACCCCAGACTCGAAACATTAGCTTCCTTCTCTCTCCACAGATGCTGCCAGGCCAGCTAAGATTGTCCAGTATTTTCTGTTTTTATTTCCGATTCCAGCATCCACTATTGCCTTTATCTGAGGAAAGATAGCATTGCCTTTTAAAGGCAAGAAGATCAGACCAGAAAGTATGAGGAAAATGTTAGTCTTGATTTATTTGGAAATCAGGACACCAAAAGATCTAACTGAAATTTTTTTGAAAAAAACTTTTAAAAGATGAGGATATATAGTAAACTAAGTCTAAGTAATGTTAATGTAACTGCCACTGCTGCCTGGTCAGTGGAGCTATATGCAAGCTAAGAACCATAGATTGCCTGACCAATGTTCTGGAGCCATTACAAAATTAGTGTTCGCTCTACATGGCTATTGCTGGGTATTGATACCTAATTTTTAACGGTGCTTTTATTTTCCTTCGAGAGAGGGGTCAATGACAAAAATGTGCTGAAAATTTAATATTTTTCACTCTACTAATACAAATCCTTTGATCATTGCAGCCATTTAAAAAAAAAAAAAAAAAATCGTAGACTTAACAGTCTAACGTGTTTCAGAGAAAATTGTGAATTTCATTAAAGGCTGCAAAACTATATAGGCATGACCTGGTCGACTAAACCTTCTTCTGGAAGTTTGCAAAGCTACATAAAACCAAGGCCCCAAAGAGTGAATTATTTTAAAACATCAAAATTTCATAAATGTTTATTCCCTTTTAAAATGTTGCTGAATATTTTGACTTGATGACAAACCAGATTGTTGCAACTATTACTTCAACTGTGGTTGGTGTTTGAACTATCATGTCATGTTTTGGTGATATTTTAAATTGTCAAATTTAAACCCTAAATTTGGTGACTGTTCCATTACTTCATGAATTCACCATTACTTTTCTAGATGTGACACATTTTACTTTATATTTAAAAATAAAACACAGAAAATATCCAGGGAGGTGTCTTTGGCAATATTTGTGATGCTGTATTTTTACAAAAAACATCCAGGCATCACAATTCTAAAAGGTTCAGCTGGTTTAAAATTTCCAAGAACACTACTGTGAATATTGAGATTTCTAAACCGCCTGTTCTATATGGCGATCATCTAAATTCTGCAAAACATGTCAAAATATACAGTCTGTTTGGATTTTCTATCAGCACAATGTGCCCAACCCACCCCGTTTAAAAGAAAAATCTAGTTAAATTATCCAGTTATTTTGCAATCTGAATGTTTATGTGCAAAATGTTGTTTCAGGTTTTCAGAGAGGTATAAAGACTATGTAACATTCTGAATTTTTTATTTTCTATCCATTTCATTGACTAGGGTACAGATTGTCTCCTCAAGGTTTGAACGGAATAGTAAAGCGATATAGCACCCATGGGAAGATCTCATTTGATGATTATGTAGCCTGTTGTGTGAGACTCCGGGCTCTAACAGGTATGTATCTCCTCTACAAATGTGGTACATTGTACTGCATAAATAGGTAACATTGCAGATATCAAAACAAAAAATAATGCAAATATGTTAGTTGGTCTGATAGAATCTATGGAGAGAGAAGTAGAGTTAACAAAGTGCGATGACCCTTCATCTCGCTCCACAGATGCTGCAGAGCTGCTGTGTGTTTCGAGCATTTTCTGATACTATTTGGGATTTCGGGCATCGGTAGTTCTATGATCTTATATTTGCAAGATCAGTAAAAGCTATGACTACTGATTAATTGTTCAGAAAAAATGTTTTCAAGCTGCATTGCTTTTGGTAATAATGAAATTGAAGTGTCGCTTAAGATTTCTGAATTTTTCCAGTCTTCCGTGGCTGATGTGATGTTCAGGCATATTTTAACCTAGTATCTTTAACCTTCAGATAATTTTAAAAATTCATTCTTGAGATATGGGTGTCATTAGCAAAGCTCTAGTTGCCCTGGGAATATTTATCTAATTAGCCTTCAAAAGATGCAGTGGTTTCTGTTTTGTAGGCATCCCCTGGCAAAGTATTCTTTGCTGCAATACCGACTCCATAAAGATATAGAATAATACAAATTGTATTATAATAGGTTGCGGAGTAATTTCAGCAGGGTCAGTGGTGATTTTTATTTTGTCATATTCGCATTAGCAACTTGGCAATTACATATTTTCATACATTTATTTATGAGTCCCCAGTCAATGGGCAAGGAAGTGTTGCTGTGCTTAAATCTGATCTGGGGTATAATAACTAACCCATATTCATCCCAGTATATTCTGACTGAATTAATGCTGGTTCATGCAATGGGCACAAGATATTCCATGAAAGCTTTAACTCGTTGATGCCCATAATAAACTAATACAGTGGAGCCTATAAATTTGGTGATTATAATTGCCAATGGTTTTGTATCAGAGTCTGACAGAGGAGGAAGTGTGTACAGATAATGGAGCTGCTTTTGTTGATTAGCAGCTCTGATTCTGGGTTGGTTCTGTTGAATAACACAACTTGCAGTAATTGGTGACCAGGAAAAACATTTGTTCATGAGATGTGAACTTCACTGGCAAGGCCAGTATTTGTCAGTCCTGATACCCTTGAAATGGTTTGGTGAGCCGCTTTCTTGAACTGGTGAAATCCAAGTGCTGTGTAGGTACAGTGCAGTTACAGAGGCAGTCCAAGATTTTTGACCGAGTGATAGTGAAGGAACAGCAGTGGAGTTCCACGTCACAATGCTGAGTGACTGGAGGGGTGGTGGTGTTCCCACTTGCCTAATGGCCTTGTTCTTCTGGGTGGTATGTTTGGAAAAGGCCATCTACAGTGCATCTCTTTTATGATACACTGCTGGCACTGTGCTTTAATCGTGGAAGGAGTGAATGTTGAAGGTGATGGATGGAGTGCTTAGCAAGTGGATGAAATTGCCCTGGACATTGTCATGCCTTTTGAGTGTTGTTGGAGCTGCATTCATCTAAGCAAGTGCAGAGTATTCTTTCACAGACATGACTTGTGCCTTGTAGATGGTCGACAATGTTTCGGGAGTCAGGAGGTAAGGTACTCACTGCAGAATTCCAAGCTTCTGAACTGCTCTTGGAGCTATAGCCTATATGGCTGGTCAGTTCAGTTTGTGGTTAATGATAGCCCCCAGGTTGTTGATGGTAAGGGATTCAGTGATGGTAATGCAGTTGTATAATAAGGAGCGAGAGTTAGAATCTCTCTTGTTGGAGGTGGTCATTGCCTGTCACTTATGTGATAAAAATGTTACTGAATGTTGTACACATATTGTTGCCTGTGGGGAAGGACTGCTCCAGTATCTGAGGGGTTGCGAATGCTACTGGACATTGTGTCATCATCAGCAAAGATCCCCGCTTCTGACATTATGCTTGAGGGAAGGACATTGATGAACCAGTTTAAGATGGTTAGGTCCAGGACACTAACTGAGGTACTCCTGTGGTCATGTCTTGCACTGAGCTGATGGGCCTCCAACAACCACACTGTCATCCTTTTTGCTGGTTATGACTCCCAACTAGTGGAGAGTTTTCTCTCTTGATTCTCATTGATTTCAGTCCTTGATGTCAAAGCGAGTCACTTTTACCTCTCATCTTGAGTTCAAGCCGATTGGTACACGTTTGGACCCAGGCTATAATGAGGGCAGGAGATGAATGGTCCCAGCAGAATCCACTGTACAGGGAATTATTTACACAGCCCAAAGTATTTACACAGTAAATTTGTGTAGAGAGGGAGAATAGTATTTCATTCTGTTTTGATTCATGTTGGAGTCATGACGCTCAAAGTAAAACAGAGATTAGATTATGTTGCAACACACCCTTCTTTATTCCTCTTTATTTGAACATTAGCAAACACTAAGTTTTGTTAAATAGAAGTTCTAAAGTGCAACTTTAGCTGTCAATTTTTTTTTTTTTTTTTTTTTTTTGTTGGTCTTTATTTAAAGAAAGTGAAAATTAAAAATGATTATGCGCAGCTAGTACCTTAATTGTGACCTACCTGCCAATTGCACTGGAAGAAGAACACAGTTGAATACACTTACGAAATTACCATTTAAGGAAGAGTTTTGTGCTGTCAAATCACCGCTTTCTTTCATGATGATTGCTAATCCATGTCCACAGTGCAGACTTTCATTGATTTCTTCTAAAATTAATTAACAATTCCTTCAGATGTGTTCTTACAATTAAAATTGTATTTGCTCTTTAGAACATTACATTGTGACTTTTAAGTTCAAGGTTCGAGGTGTTTTCAAGTTTCCTTGATATTGAAACAAAACTTAATTTTAAAACTGTTTTTAATCGAATACAAAATTGTATATTTTAAATGAGCGTAGTAATTAGATTAGTTTTCTGTGGTGGAACTTGAATCCTCTTCTATTTGCCTATATCATTGTTTGGCTGTTCTCTATCAACGGAACTATTCGGTAAAGCCAAGGAAATACCTTTAAGCAGTTAAATCATGGTGGTGTGCCATTTAGGTTGCTTTCTGTCTTTAAAAATGCATTGTTTGATAAGAAAATGGGACATGAATCTTTGAGTGGGGAGCTCAGTTTGGAAACCTATAGGCTAAGCATTCCATATAGCTTCACTACATAATTTGTAAATCCTGTATTTGTCTAATTCGTTATTACTCAAATATGTTTTGCTTTTTTGTTTCCCATCAGAGGCCTTCAGAAGAAGAGATGGTTCCCAACAAGGAGTTGTTAGTTTTGCATATGATGATGTGAGTGCAGATGAGTTTTTATTTACTCTTGCAGATTAATTTTATTAGCTGAATCGCTATACTAATCTAACTGAGGGGAAGAACTGTTTACTTGACTTATATTCAACTCCATTTCACGAGGATGCAATTTTCAACCCCTCGGAATTCACAATGCTGCTCAGACATGACGATGCAACTCGCTGCAAATTGAAATCCAATGTAAATTATTTGTTTCAAGCTTTTCGATTGGTTCAGTATACAATCATGTCCCAGTTTTCTGATTAATTGATTGTGCTTCTATTGCAAAAAGGTGAAATTGAGCTCCCTTTTAGTTACTATTACAATCACCACTTAAATCTGCATAGCTGCCTGCCAAACATGGAAAAGAAACAGGCAAGCTGCAACTTTGTGTTGTTTTCCAGCACATTTTCAACTCCCTGGCAACTAATGCCACCCATCATCAGGCATAGTCTCCATTGTGTCCGTGCCATCAAATGAGAAACCAAGAAGCCTCAGCCCTCGGCTGCCACTTGCTTCCCATTCTATATTTTATCCCCTCTCTCTATCTCTCTCAGTCACTGAGTACTATTTAACCACTCACTTTAGAAAAGCTGCTGAATTGTCGTTTAAAAACACCATTTCACTACTGGCATTTGGGGAAAGGAAGCTGGCAGTCCTCCCCTGGAAGGCATTCATTGTGACTCAATAACATGTTGCAGCTGATAATTTCTCCTGAAATGCCCTAACAAGTCAGAGAGTTGTTAGGACAACCAGGGATAAGCAAAAGCTGGGTTTGACTGCGTCCCCCACAAGTTACAAATGCTCTGTTCTTAATGCACAAATAAGACTATAAGACATAGAAGCAGAAGTAGGCCCATCGAGTCTGCTCCGCTATTCAATGAGATCATGACTGATCTGATATGATCATCCTCAACTCCACTTTTCTGACTTATCCTCTTAACCCTTGACTCCTTTACTGATTAAAAATCTGTCTCTCGGAACTTTGAACATACTCAACGATCCAATCTCGCCAGCCTTCTGTGGTAAAGAATTCCACAGATTCTCTGCCCTCAGAAGAAATTCCTCCTCATCTCTTGTCTTAAATGGGCAACCCCTTACTCATAGATTATGCATTTGGCCCTAGACTTTCCCACAAGGGGAACCATTTACCTGTCAATCCCCCTGAGAATTCTATATGTCTCCATAAGGCTCTGTCTCATTCTTCCAAACTCCAATGAGTACAGACTCAACCTTCCCCTATTTAAAAAATCCCTCCGTTATCGGGATCCGCCTAGGTATGAAACCTCTGAGGTCAGGACTGTTCACATTTTTAAAAATATAGAAGTATAAACCGATTGTTTAATGGCCAAAATTTGAAATATTTTTATTTTACTTGAGAAAGTTTGGGGACATTTATGATTATAGCTGAAGTCTAGACATTACGTTTTACTCCAAATTCGGTAGTTTATGCCGAGGCATGTTCGGTAGTTTATGCCGCTTGCAAGTATCAGAAATTAGTGTACATAGTACCCTAAATGGAATAAGGCAAAGTAACCTATATGGTATGGGGAAAATTCCATCCTTCAGCAGAAACAATAGCTCATTACCTTGAAAATTCCCTAAATCGAACTTCAAATGAGAGAAGTTTTTCACAATTTCCTGTTTAAAATTTCGACTCTGTTAAGCTTCCCATGAGTAACAATTGCAAGTCTAAATTTAGATCTCCATTCTGCTGAACTATTTGATTTCAGCCCAGACTAGTGGTCAAGACATTGCAATTGACCATGATTTCTGCTCCTGCTTGCTGTCTAGAAATGCCTGTTGGACATGTGGACAGCAGACTATCACCATCCACACTCATAGTTTATAACAGTCACTTGAGTGAGGTACTGGAGGGCAGCAGAATAAAGAGTTGAAATCTCTGGGCGAGGGATAAACATTAGAATTACAGTTGCTTACTTTTGTTTGATTTGCAAGTGAGAGTCCTAAACAATTGATAAACATTTTACAATTTCTTTTTCAGTTCATCATGTGCACCATGACTATTTAACCGAAGCAAGATTCAAAAGAAAACTATACTTTCCAAAAGAAACAAATCTTTTTTTTGAGTGCCCACTCTAATAGCCAGCTGCAACATTATGCAATGTTATACAGTATATATGTAAAGAAAAGTGCATGAAACGGAATGTATGGGTTTTGGCTGATTATATAATGCTGCACTAGATAACTGCTGTGAAATCAGTTAACATTTTAATAATGATGGACATTAATTTTTGTACTGAATTCTGCCAAATACTGCTTGGTTTGACAGTGAACATTTTGAAAGCTTGTCTGAGCAACAAAAAACAATGTAGCTTCCATAATGAAGGTATTGAATTCAAATACATATGTTGCACAAATCCTGTCATATGTTTGGTTTATATTAATTGAAGTAGGGGTCATATAATGAGGAAAAACTCACATTAAAAGGAAATTGGAAATTGTTTAGTCAATGATTTTCCTAACATATTTGTAGAAGTGGGTACGTATAGGATATCCTTCACTCTGCACATGCTCATGAGTGCTTGGTTCAATGGTAGTGATCTTGTCTTTGGGTCAGAAGTGGGGTTTTGAGCCCCACTCCAGATGTGCAACACATTTGAATTGTCAGCCTAAATTATATTATCAAGGGATGGCTGCATTGTTGGATAATATCTTTCAGATGAGGTTTAAATTGAGTCATTGACCTTAAAATTAGAATTGGGTCATGCTCCCGGTGTAGCTCGTGCTGCACAAGCTTGATGAGGTCGGACACAGGTTCACGGAAAACAGGTCTTGTTTGTTTGTGTGGACTCCAATTGCAGTCAGTCAACAGTCTCAGGTGAGTTCATGGAGGGGGTGCAATGGCCATCCACAGCCTGTGAAAGTAATGAAAAGCCAGTGGGTGGACCAGTCAAGGCTCTCAAACCTACCTTTCAGGCAGCAGTCTCCAAGTGCAGCCTTTAGTGACCACTGAAGGCACCTGAAGAAACTAAATGCAGCATGAATGTGTTGCACGTTTTGATCCCAACAGCGTCGCCAATACTGTTGCTAATAATGATGTTGGTGAACCACAAGCCTTCCCTTGTATCAAATGACCACACAACCTGTTAGCTAGTTCAAAAGATGGTTTATTTACATACACAAGAGTTAACTTGACATGCAAGCACAATATCTACTACGAGGTAAACTACACCTATCAGCTACAATAACCTATACTTAACTTCAGGGTGACCGGCACTGAGCAAATGGATAAGGCCTTTAACTGGATTTCACTTGGCTGGTTCGAAGAAAGTGGCTCTGTCTCTGCTGGGCTCATCTGTCGGGTAGCGATTGTTGGTCTTGAACTTGGCTGGCTGTTCCTGCTACAGTTGCATGGCATAGGCCGGATCCAAAAGAGACAGAACACCTGTCTGCGTCCTCTTTTATCCCTCTGGGGTTTTGTGCTCTTTGGGGCGGTCCTTAACCCTGGACCCAATAGTTCGACAGGGCTCTAATCACTGTCTTTGATTTTGGCCAATAAAGGGCGGGCGCCTTGGTAGCTGGGTGGGTCCTTAGCGGTCATTGACCTTGGCAGTTGGGCTTTCTGAGTAAAGGGAGTGGCGCCGATCAGTCTGTGGCTGTACCGGTTTCTTGATTGGAGTTCTATTGTCCTGGGAAAATGGCCCATTAAAATGCAAACGAGAGGGGGGTTTCAATCAGGTCTGGTTACCTGTGCTTCAAATACACATAGGCTCTGTATCTGTCTGAGTCCTGGGTTGGCCATAATTCCCATGGTCCTTTGCAGGTGGCCCTCTTGGATGGCTACATCAGGCACAATCAACATTTGCAGAGGACATAGAACATAGAAAATACAGCACAGAACAGGCCCTTCGGCCCACGATGTTGTGCCGAACCTTTGTCCTAGATTAATCATAGATTATCATTGAATTCACAGTGCAGAAGGAGGCCATTCGGCCCCCCGAGTCCACACCAGCTCCTGGAAAGAGCACCCTACCCAAACTCAACACCTCCACCCAACACCAAGGGCAATTTGGACATTAAGGGCAATTTATCATTGGCCAATTCACCTAACCCGCACATCTTTGGACTGTGGGAGGAAACCGGAGCACCCGGAGGAAACCCACGCAGACACGGGGAGGACGTGCAGACTCCGCACAGACAATGACCCAAGCCGGAATCGAACCTGGGACCATGGATCTGTGAAGCAATTGTGCTATCCACAATGCTACCGTGCTGCCCTTAAGAACAAATAAATCTACACTATATCATTTTCCCGTAATCCATGTACCTATCCAACAGCTGCTTGAAGGTCCCTAATGTTTCCGACTCAACTACTTCCACAGGCAGTGCATTCCATGCCCCCACTACTCTCTGGGTAAAGAACCTACCTCTGATATCCCTCCTATATCTTCCACCTTTCACCTTAAATTTATGTCCCCTTGTAATGGTGTGTTCCACCTGGGGAAAAAGTCTCTGACTGTCTACTCTATCTATTCCCCTGATCATCTTATAAACCTCTATCAAGTCGCCCCTCATCCTTCTCCGCTCTAATGAGAAAAGGCCTAGCACCCTCAACCTTTCCTCGTAAGACCTACTCTCCATTCCAGGCAACATCCTGGTAAATCTTCTTTGCACCTTTTCCAGAGCTTCCACATCCTTCCTAAAATGAGGCGACCAGAACTGTACACAGTACTCCAAATGTGGCCTTACCAAAGTTTTGTACAGCTGCATCATCACCTCACGGCTCTTAAATTCAATCCCTCTGTTAATGAACGCGAGCACACCATAGGCCTTCTTCACAGCTCTATCCACTTGAGTGGCAACTTTCAAAGATGTATGAACATAGACCCCAAGGTCTCTCTGCTCCTCCACAATGCCAAGAACTCTACCGTTAACCCTGTATTCCGCATTCATATTTGTCCTTCCAAAATGGACAACCTCACACTTTTCAGGGTTAAACTCCATCTGCCACTTCTCAGCCCAGCTCTGCATCCTATCTATGTCTCTTTGCAGCCGACAACAGCCCTCCTTACTATCCACAACTCCACCAATCTTCGTATCGTCTGCAAATTTACTAAGGCAAGACCTACCCCTCGCAAATCCGTGCTGACTATCCCTAATCAAGCAGTGTCTTTCCAGATGCTCAGAAATCCTATCCTTCAGTACCCTTTCCATTACTTTGCCTACCACCGAAGTAAGACTAACTGGCCTGTAATTCCCAGGGTTATCCCTAGTTCCTTTTTTGAACAGGGGCACGACATTCGCCACTCTCCAATCCCCTGGTACCACCCCTGTTGACAGTGAGGACGAAAAGATAATTGCCAACGGCTCTGCAATTTCATCTCTTGCTTCCCATAGAATCCTTGGATATATCCCGTCAGGCCCGGGGCTCTTGTCTATCCTCAAGTTTTTCAAAATGCCCAACACATCTTCCTTCCTAACAAGTATTTCCTCGAGCTTACCAATCTGTTTCACACTGTCCTCTCCAACAATATCGCCCCTCTCATTTGTAAATACAGAAGAAAAGTACTCATTCAAGACCTCTCCTATCTCTTCAGACTCAATACACAATCTCCCGCTACTGTCCTTGATCGGACCTACCCTCGCTCTAGTCATTCTCATATTTCTCACATATGTGTAAAAGGCCTTGGGGTTTTCCTTGATCCTACCCGCCAAAGATTGTTCATGCCCTCTCTTAGCTCTCCTAATCCCTTTCTTCAGTTCCCTCCTGGCTATCTTGTATCCCTCCAATGCCCTGTCTGAACCTTGTTTCCTCAGCCTTACACAAGTCTCCTTCCTCTTAACAAGACATTCAACCTCTCTTGTCAACCATGGTTCCCTCACTCGACCATCTCTTCCCTGCCTGACAGGGACATACATATCAAGGACACGTAGCACCTGTTCCTTGAACAAGTTCCACATTTCAATTGTGTCCTTCCCTGCCAGCCTATGTTCCCAACTTATGCACTTCAATTCTTGTCTGACAACATCGTATTTACCCTTCCCCCAATTGTAAACCTTGCCCTGTTGCACGTACCTATCCCTCTCCATTACTAAAGTGAAAGTCACAGAATTGTGGTCACTATCTCCAAAATGCTCCCCCACTAACAAATCTATCACTTGCCCTGGTTCATTACCCAGTACTAAATCTAATATTGCCCCTCCTCTGGTTGGACAATCTACATACTGTGTTAGAAAAGCTTCCTGGACACACTGCACAAACACCACCCCATCCAAACTATTTGATCTAAAGAGTTTCCACTCAATATTTGGGAAGTTAAAGTCGCCCATGACTACTACCCTATGACTTCTGCACCTTTCCAAAATCTGTTTCCCAATCTGTTCCTCCACATCTCTGCTACTATTGGGGGGCCTATAGAAAACTCCTAACAAGGTGACTGCTCCTTTCCTATTTCTGACTTCAACCCATACTACCTCAATAGGGTGATACTCCTCGAACTGCCTTTCTGCAGCTGTTATACTATCTCTAATTAATAATGCCACCCCCCCCCCCACCTCTTTTACCACCCTCCCTAATCTTATTGAAACATCTATAACCAGGGACCTCCAACAACCATTTCTGCCCCTCTTCTATCCAAGTTTCCGTGATGGCCACCACATCGTAGTCCCAAGTACCGATCCATGCCTTAAGTTCACCCACCTTATTGCTGATGCTTCTTGCGTTGAAGTATACACACTTCAACCCATCTCCGTGCCTGCAAATACTCTCCTTTGTCAGTGTTCCCTTCCCCACTGCCTCATTACATGCTTTGGCGTCCTGAATATCGGCTACCTTAGTTGCTGGACTACAAATCCGGTTCCCATTCCCCTGCCAAATTAGTTTAAACCCTCCCGAAGAGTACTAGCAAACCTCCCTCCCAGGATATTGGTGCCCCTCTGGTTCAGATGCAACCCGTCCTGCTTGTACAGGTCCCACCTTCCCCAGAATGCGCTCCAATTATCCAAATACCTGAAGCCCTCCCTCCTACACCATTCCTGCAGCCACGTGTTCAACTGCACTCTCTCCCTATTCCTAGCCTCGCTATCACGTGGCACCGGCAACAAACCAGAGATGACAACTCTGTCTGTCCTGGCTTTCAACTTCCAGCCTAACTCCCTAAACTTGTTTATTACCTCCACACCCCTTTTCCTACCTATGTCGTTGGTACCAATGTGCACCACGACTTCTGGCTGCTCCCCCTCCCCCTTAAGGATCCTGAAGACACGATCCGAGACATCCCTGGCCCTGGCACCCGGGAGGCAACATACCTTCCGGGAGTCTCGCTCGCGACCACAGAATCTCCTATCTATTCCCCTAACCATTGAATCTCCTACAACTATTGCTTTTCTATTCTCCCCCCTTCCCTTCTGAGCCCCAGAGCCAGACTCAGTGCCAGAGACCTGGCCGCTAGGGCCTTCCCCCGGTAGGTCATCCCCCCCAACAGCATCCAAAACGGTATACTTGTTTTGAAGGGGAACGGCCACGAGGGATCCCTGCACTGTCTGCCTGTTTGTTTTTTTCCCCCTGACTGTAACCCAGCTATTCTTGTCCTGTACCTTGGGTGTGGTTACCTCCCTGTAACTCTTCTCAATCACCCCCTCTGCCTCCCGGATGATCCGAAGTTCATCCAGCTTCAGCTCCAGTTCCCTAACACGGTCTTTGAGGAGCTGAAGTTGGGTGCACTTCCCGCAGGTATAGTCAGTGGGGACACCGGTGGTATCCCTCACCACCCACATCCTACAGGAGGAGCATGTAACTGGCCTAGCCTCCATCCCCTCTTACCTTACAGAATATAGCTGCTGTGTGGACTAACTAGATCTCCGCCCTCCGACTCTGCTACACTTCTTGTAAACTCCTGGCTCTCTTCGCACTCTTTGCGGAAACGTCGGAAACAAAATGAAAGGAGCACCTTACTCCCTCCTCACCTAACTCCCTCGGTCACCAAACTCTCACTATAGCACTCAAAAAGCACCAAATTCAGCACTCCCTCAGTCACCAAACTCTCACTATAGCACTCAAAAAGCACCAAATTCAGCACTCAGTGCAAACAAAGTCTGCACTGTTGGGGATCACTTTTATACTGTGAATCTAGCCTCTGGAAAAACTGGCCTAATCCAATTAACTAATTAACAAGCTCCAGCTGCAAGTGCCTAGAAGTAGAAGCCTGTTTAAAGCTGATTGAAAATTCACCTTCTTCTAAATCAAACAGCAACTTTTAAGTTAATTAACTAAATAAAAGAAAGACTAAACTTTAGATAAAAATGAAGCCTTATACTCCCTCGGTCACCAAACTCTCACTATAGCACTCAAAAAGCACCAAATTCAGCACTCAGGACCTGAAACAGTTGTTAAATGCCATACTGGTTAGGCACGAGGGGGCTTTATCATACTGCTGGATGGAATGAGCACATGTATTCTATTGAATATTTAGGTGCCCATCTTATGCCTGTAAAATAGATGCACAGCCATAAAGTTTTTCAGATTACACCTAGTTCAGCTGGATGTAAAGACGGTCATGTGATAGAACAAAGCAATTTATTTTTTGCCCAGGCTTACATGTACTCCTCGACCAACAACACTATTAAAAAATTCACTTCACTGTGGAACCTTGCTATGTAGATATTGACTGCTGTATTTACTCCAAAACTATCGTGACCACATAGGAACATCGGAATTAGGAGCAGAAGTGGGCAATTAAGCACTTTGAGCCTGCTCCATCATTCAATCAGATCATGGCTAATCTCTTCCTGGTCTCAAATCCACCTCCCCACCTGTAGCCCATATCCCTTTACCCGTTTTAAAATCAGAAACATATCTATCTCCTACGGGTGACATAGTGGTTAGCACTGCTGCCTCACAGCACTGAGGACTCTGGTTCTATCCTGGCCCCGGGCTACTGTCCGTGTGGAGTTTGCACATTCTCCCTGTTCCTGCATAAGTCATCCCCACAACTCAAGAGGTGCGGGGTCAGTGGATTGGCCACACTAAATTGCCCCTTAATTGGGGAAAGAACGAATTGTTTACATCTACCGCCTCTCGACTTATATCTGTGACCTCTCATTCCAAATTGCCCAAGGGGGAACATTTGGTCTACGTTTACTTTATCAATCCCTCTTACTATTTTATATACCTCGATTAAATGCCCTCTCATTCTTCTAAACTCCAGCGAATATAAGTCCAAACTGTTTAATCTCTCCTCATACGTCGACCCTTTCATCCCCGGAATCAATCTGGTGAACCTCTCCTGAACTGCCTCCAATGCCACCACATCCTTCCTCAAATAAGGAGACCAAAACTGGACACAATACTCCAGATGTGGTCTCACCAACACCGAGCACATTTTGACAAAGAGTCATCGGACTCTAAATGTTAGCTCTTTTCTCTCCCGACAGATGCTGCCAGACCTGCTGAGATTTTCCAGCATTTTCTCTTGCAAAGGGAACTTATTTGTTTGACAATTTTATGAGCTTATAAAAGTTGCAATTTTTTTCCATGGGGATCTTAAAGAATGGTTTAAAAATGTATTTCATGAAAATTTTATTTGGGGTAGGCGTTTAATATACGAACCCGATGTTACTTCACGTGAGAACTGGGTCGCAACCTGCCATATTCCCTGATCAAGGGAAAACATGAAGCGGCAGGAATGTCTGATAAGTATAAACTGGCCCCAAACATCTGTTTGGTCCTCCCAAAGTGGATTTGCTCAGCATCAGGAGGGAAAAATTAAGTCCAATTTCTGTGTACAGATCCTGCTGGGCCCACTGAGTGTTTCCAGCTTCTGCAGAATTTTACTTGTGTTTTTTCTCTTAATAACTTGAATTTGTAGCTGAAAGATATCCTTGTCACTAAAGTAGGTTTTGGCCAAAGGAAGTAGCAATTGTGTATTCATTCCATGGTGCTTACTACTCCCATTAATTTGATTCATTAGTGCCAGTTAATAATGATCATTATTGTCACAAGTAAAGATTATTATTATTATTATTCTTAACTGGCACTAATGAATCAAATTAATGGAGTAGGAAGTACTGATTTATTTTCTTGGGTATGCATTGCCCAATGAACTCATTTTCAGTTGTACCCACTACATCATCAATTCACTTGTGCCCGCTACCAGTTTCCTTACCATCAGTTTTACTGACTTAGTGGTGGTCGGTGTTCTTTTATTAATTTACTGGCTGTTTGCTTGGCTGTGCTGCATATCAAGGTCATTGGTTTTCATACCTTAGTGATAATGTTACTGCACTAATAATATCTAGATGTTGACTAATGCTCCAGAGAGGAGTTCAATTCCCACCAGGGGGAATTTGAATTCAATTAATGAATAAAATCTGGATTAAAATGTTAGTCTCATTAATAATTATCATGCAACTACTTGTTTATTGTAAAAACCCATCTTGTTCACTAATGTCCTTCGGGGGAGATAATCCATCATCGATACCTGAAATGGTCTAATCTACGCTTGACTCCAGGTCCATAACAATGTGGCCAACTCTCAGCTGTCCTTTTAAATTGCCTAGCAAGCTACTCAGTTGTATAAAAAAGCAATACCTACACCATGTGGATGCAGCAGTTCAAAACATTACTCAGCCCCAAGAAGGAATAAATTTGGCAAGTGATGATTGAATTTTAGTTTCGTTTTTAGGAGATGATTTTCCAGCTACAATGTAAGATTTTCACCTCAAAACAAAATCCCCGAGTCTGCCACTAGCTAGGTGATTACAACCTCCTCTATTTCTTTTGATGTTGTGGTCATGTTCTGCATCAGGTCACTCTGGCTTAGACTCAAACAAATGGAGCAAACTGCCTCAGTTTCCCCATGATAAATTTGGGCAAGCTGATGGGGAAAGAGGCAGGGTTTAAAAACAAAAAGATCAGGCAACATCTGCTGAGATGGCAGATTTAGCAGATGGAATCTTCTCTGGCATCGCAGTCACCATTGGATTGCCACTCCACTCCTTAATCTGGAACTGCATGTTTCTTGCAGGCTTCTGATGCTGCTGAGAAACGTGGTGCATAGATGTGGTGCAGTAGCTTCAGGAAAAGTAAAGTCACACCCCTTTTTAGATAAGATGCTTAGATAGAGGTAGTCACGGGTTAGCTGGTGACTGGAGGGTGGTGAATCAGTAGAATAGTCACCCCTGCGTTAGAATTGGTTTTGATCCTCCTAACCTTTCCTGGGTAACTATTCTGCCAAGTCAAAATCTTTCTTACAGGATCTGGGTTCAAATCCCACCAGAGTAGATGGTGAAATTTGAATTCAATACAAAATCTGGAATTAAAAGTCTAATGATGACCTTGAAACTATTGTCGATTTGTTGTAAAAATCCATCTGGTTCACGAATGATCTTAAGGGAAGGAATCGGCCATCCTGGTCTGTCCTATATGTGACTCCAGATCCAAAGCAATGTGGTTGACTCCCAAATGCCCTCTGAAATGGAGGGCAGTTTAGGATGGGCAATAATTACTGGTCCAGCCAACAATGCCCACATGCTGTAAAAAAAAATTTTTTAAATCACCCAAGTCTCCAACATTATATTTGGAGGGTTTGTTTCAAGATGACCTTTCAAAGAGGCAGGAATCCTGGGAATAGCAAAGATGTAGCCAAATCCACGAGATCTAAAAAGGAAATTGCCTCAGTTCATTTGAGATGATAAATTAAGTAGTGTAATTGACAGACTAGATAACATGCCTATCACTTTGTACTTTCAAGAGAGACCTAGGCGGATTCTTGCCTGGGGAAGTGGCTTTACAGATAAACATTTTGAAGATCTGGACTAGATTCAATCACCTGAGGTGTTCAGGGGGAATTGAATGGAGTAAATTTTACTAGATTTTGCTTCTTCCAGATTATATGCCTGCAGTAAAGGGTGGTAAGTATTGGGCCTGATGCCCCAGCCATCATGAATTGAGTAAATCTAATTGACCAGCTGGTCTTTTCATGCTGGTTAATTTATTACAGGGTGGAAAGATTTTGGTGCATAAATACTAGATTGCTTGAAAAAACATGGAAAAACCAAGTAGGTTGACAAGTGTTTTTTTTTTTTTGCAAGGGCTGTTACCATGCTCTGTGACTTGTTTGGATCAGGGATGAAACAACTGAAACCCCAAATCCCTGACCTTGCTGTCTGTAATCAGTGTATTCTTGAAAATAAAGGTATGCATGTTTCTCAGTCTCAGATTGTGAAGGAAATTGGAATAACCAGTTTAAATGAAGGATGATTTATTCATGCATTTACCCAGAAAGTCTAATGCCACAACTGACACACACACGCACAGAAAAATATGGTATTAAGAGGGTAGTGCATTTTTACAATTACCAACAGTTCATAATTCACATTATTCAACTCATCTCAGGGAAGAACCACATGCTACAGACTTGGTGAAGATGGTGTTTTCACTCCTCAAGGGCAGACTGGATGGATTCAAACAGCCAGAGTCAGATCAGGATTATCGTGGGATTCCTTCAAAATAGTGGATTGTTCAGCAGGTCGCAAAGTTTGCACAGGCTCAACTTAACCCGGCTAGTGGAGCAGATGGAGGGAGAGTTTAAAAGGTGGGATATGCTCCCGCTTTCCTTGGTGGGACGGGTGTAGACTGTGAGGATGACGGTTCTCCCCAGGTTCCTCTTCGTATTTCAGTGCCTCCCCATTTTCATCCCCAAGTCCTTTAAGCGGGTGAATAGGATTGTTACGGGATTTGAGTGGGCGAATAAAACCCTGCGAGTCAAGAGGATATTCTTGGAGTGTAGCCGGGGGGGGGGGGGGGGGGGGGACTGGCTCTGCCGAACTTCTGCAGTTATTACTGGGCGGCCAATGTGGCCATGATCAGGAAATGGATGATGGAGGCGGTGTCGTGTAGAGGCACCAGTCTAGGGGCACTTGTTATGGCTCCGCTGCCATTCTCGCCGGCGCGATACACCACTAGTCCGGTGGTGACGACGCACTGAGGATCTGGGGGCAGTGGATGAGACACAGGGGAGAGGGGGCCTCAGTGTGTACCCCAATACGGAATAACCACATTTGCTCCGGGTAGGTTGGATGAGGGATACCAAGGCTGGTATAGGGCAAGTATTAGGAGGATGGGGGACCTGTGTATAGACGGGGTTTTCCCCAGCATGCAGGCGCTGGAGGAGAGGTTCGGCCTGCCCCCGGGGCATGCATTCAGGTACCTTCAGGTTCGGGGCTTCCTTAGAAAACAGATGGGGACATTCCCGCGGCTGCCCCCACATAGGATCCAGGATGGGGTTCTCCCGGCGGTAGCAACCTTTCCTTGACTTTCTAGGGGAGCAGTAAGTGTCAGCAGCAGCAGCATCGAGGGGGTCCAGGTGGAGGGGGTACTGTTGTTATAATGTGAGTTTTGCATGGAGACAAAACCCATCTGTTTAAAAAAAAAAAAAAAAAATTTCTGTTGTGCAAGTAGTTTTATTGTAAGCTTTGGGTTATGTTTGTTATTTTTTATTACTATTTGTATTTCAATTTTTGTTATGTAAAAACGCTCATTGGAAAAACTTTTAATAAAACATTTTTTTAAAAAAAAAGAATGGTTGAAGATGGATGGTAGCCATTCACACCACCTTATGATTAACTGATTTCTGCAGCTCTCTATTGTTAAGTTGTGAATTTGGAGACATGAAGTCTGGACTGGAGTTTTGGGTAAATTCACAGAATAAATACATGGTGTAAATTCCACAAATGCTTTTAGTCTTGGAGCCACAAATGGCTCCTGATATCCAAAGATCTGGCCCATTATGTTCATAACCTTCAATGAAAACTTATGATTGAACAGAGGTGCTCCAAATACACTTACCATGCTACCATGCTATATTTTCCATTGCCCACTCAAAGGGAAGGCATTTCACCCATATTCATTCAATTAGGAACTTTCCAGAGATTCGAGGCAGTCTGCCAAAATTGCAAGTCACTTGAACCTCCGCAGCAATCTGAACAGTGCAACAATTCGGGTATACGGTTTAGGTAGTGCGTATTTAGCCCAAGTTTCTAACATTGAGATCAATGTAAGAGACAATCACTGAGGCAGCAGGGCAGTGAAAATCAGCCTATTAGAAGTTTAAACTTCCCGGGCAATCACAGCATGTGTGCACGCACCAGGACTTCTGATGGGCTTTGATGAGCATGAGGAACTTGCTGATCATCTTTGTAATTGTCACAAGTAGGCTTACATTAACACTGCAATGAAGTTATTGTGAAAATCCCCTAGTCGCTGATGTGTTAGGCAGGTCGGTTCGGTGTGGACTGCACTTGATGCAGCAATGCGAGAAACAGACCTCTAACACTGTAGAAGATCCAACACGGTTTTATTGAACGATAGAACTAACATATTTAACTGTGGGTCGACACTATACTGAACTGACTGGAGACCTTGTACTAGCCTGACCAGACTTACTACCTACCGCATGGTGTTTGCACTGTGCTAGCTCGTGGACTCTGACTGTCTCAGTGGCTGGGTCCCGAGAGAGCGGGAAACCAAGTGCCCTCTGGCTTTATAGTGGTGGTGTCCTGTCTAGTGATTGGCTCCACCGTTTCGGGTGCTCACTGGTTCTCCTTGTGTCAATCACTGCCTGTCTGCACTTCATTAGATACATGCGTTGATATTATGACATCTCCCTTTTAAAAAAAAAAACGATATTTACAGAGGTCCAATTGGTGAAGTCACAAAAATGTACAAAAGCTCAGTCTATAGATTTAGTCTTTGTGGTGGTCGGCGAAGTGTTGTTGATCGCCGCAGAGGCAGATTAGGAGTCGGCCAAGGATCCTCTGCTGGCATCACGGTGGGCGCATGGACCGGCAGGATTGCTGGTAGGTCGGTGGCCTCGTGGTCTGGTACGTCCGGAGGAGGCATCGTAGGCGGCGGGGCACACCGGTCAGGTAGCAGGCGTAGAACTCTTTGCAGTGCCCATCTGTTGCGCCGTAGCAGGGAGCCATCAGCCATGCGGACAAGGAATGATCTTGGGGCCACTTGTTTGAGCACAACAGCTGTGGCTGAACGGCCGCCCTCAGGCAACTATGCAAACATGATCAGTTGGGACCAGCTCGGGCAGATCCGTGGCATAAGCATCGTACGTGGCTTTCTGTTGGGCCCATGACTGCTGCATTTTCTGTAGGACCGTCAGGTGGTCAAGGTAGGGAAAGTGGATGGCTGGAAATGTGGTCCTCAGAGGGCGATTCATGAGCATCTGCACTGGAGACAACCCAGTGGACAGTGGGGTTGCCCTGTATGCCAGCAGTGCCAGGTTGAAGTCGGAGCCTGAGTCTGCAGCTTTGCACAGCAACCGCTTTACAACATGGACCCCATCCTCAGCCTTCCCGTTTGACTGAGGGTAGTGGGAACTGGAGGTTACGTGACGGAAGTTGTATGACTGCAAAATCAGATCATTCCTGGCTGTAAAAGCAAGGACCATTGTCGCTCATTACCGTGAGCAGTATCCCATGCCTGGCGAACGTTTCTTTGCAGGCTTTGATTACCGCCTTCGACGCGAGGTCGGACAGTTTCACTACTTCTGGGTAACTGGAGAAGTAATCGACCAGGAGTACGTAGTCACGCCCCTTGGCGTGGAAAAGGTCAATGCCTACTTTGGACGACAGAGAGGTCACGATCTCGTGCTGCTGCAACGTTTCTTTGGGTTGAGCTGGCTGAAACTTCTGACAGGTAGGACAGTTGAGGACTGTGTCGGCAATGTCCTGACTAATGCCCGGCCAATAGACCGCCTCCCAAGCTCTGCGTCGGCATTTTCCGACCCCAAGGTGACCGTCGTGGAGTTGGCCCAGCACCATGGCACGCATACTCTGAGGAATTACGATCCTGTCGAGTTTCAGAAGTATTCCCTCCACCACTGTCAGGTCGTCTTTGACATTATAGAACTGGGGACATTGTCCCTTCTGCCAGCCATTGGCAAGGTGCTGCATCACACGCTGCAGCAGAGGATCCTTGGCCATCTCCTCACGAATTTCGACCACCCGTTCGTCAGAAGCCGGAAGGTTGGTGGCACACAACTGCACTTGCGCTTCTATGTGGCAGATCAAGTCACTCTGTTCATGCGGTGTGGTAATGGACCTGGACAGGGCATCTGCAACGATCAGCTCTTTACCTGGCGTGCAGACCAGTTCGAAGTCGTAGCGGCGTAGCTTTAGAAGAATACGCTGTAACCAGGTGTCATGTTGTTTAAATCCTTCTGGATTATGTGGACTCGTGGCCTGTGGTCCGTCTCTACCGTGAATTTCGGCAGGCCATAAACATAGTTGTGTAACTTGACTATCCCTGTTAGGAGGCCCAGACACTCCTTCTCAATCTGAGCGTACCGTTGCTCAGTGGGCATCATGGCCCTGGAGGCATACGCCACTGGAGCCCAGGACGTGGAGTCATCCTGCTGAAGGAGCACCGCCTCAATGCCGTCCTGGCTTGCATCAGTTGATATCTTGGTTTCCTTGGTTGGGTCGAAGAACGCTAGGACCGGGGCTGTGGTGAGCTTTGCTTTCAGCTCGCGCCATTCCTCTTCATGCGTGGGCAGCCACTGGAATTCCGTCGACTTTTTAACGAGATGGCGGAGGGCCGTGGTGTGGGATGCCATATTGCGAATGAATTTCCTGAGGAAGTTGACCATTCCAAGCAAGCGGAGGACCGCCTTTTTGTCCTCCGGAGTCTTCATGGCGTTGATCGCCGAGACCTTGTCGGCATCTGGCCGTATGCCCTGCTGCGAGATGTGGTCACCTAGGAATTTGATCTCCGATTGACCAAATGAGCGCTTGGCCCTGTTGAGCTGAAGACCATGTTCATGAATTATTTGGAATACCTGCTTGAGGCGGTGTGTTCCCGGGGCGTTGTGGACCAGATAATGACATTGTCAATGTATACTCGCACGCCCTCGATGCCCTCCATCATCTGTTCCATGATGCGATGAAATACTTCGGAGGCAGATATGATGCCAAAAGGCATCCGGTTGTAGCAGTAACGACCAAAAGGGGTGTTGAACGTGCACAGCTTGCGACTGGACGCGTCCAGCTGTATTTGCCAAAAACCCTTGGAGGCGTCGAGCTTAGTAAAGAATTTGGCATGAGCCATCTCACTGGTCAACTCTTCCCGTTTTGGTATTGGGTAATGCTTCCTCATGATTTTTCGGTTTAGATCCTTAGGGTCAATGCAAATGTGAAGCTCCCCTGACGGTTCTTGATGCAGACCATGGAGCTGACCCAGTCTGTGAGCTCTGTGACCTTTGATATGATGCCCTGGTCTTGCAATTGCTTCTTCTGACGATCCTTGAGGAGCGCCGGCACCCGGTGAGGTGCATGAATTACAGGGGTGGCGTTCGGCTTGAGCAGGATTTTGTACCGGTGTGGGAGAGTCCCCATTCCGTCGAACATGCTGTGGTACTGTGTGATGATGTCATCTATGTCGGCTTGCAAGTTTCCATCAGGCGAGGCCGTCGCCGGTGATGATGACATTGTGTGGACGCGTTGAACAAGGTTCAGGAGCTTGCAGGCACGAGCACCGAGCAGAGATGCTCGGCCAGGCCCGACGATTTCAAACCGCAGCGTCGCCTGGATTGCCTTGTTGGATACCCCTAGTTGACACAAGCCACTGGCAGCTATGGCGTTGCCATTGTAGTCAAGGAGCTGGCAGGCTTGTGGAAGAATGCTTGGTTTGGCGCGGATGGAGTCGAGGTCGGATTTCGAGATGAGGTTCGCCGATGTCCAGTTGGAACCGGATGCGGGTCTTGTTCACTGTGAGAACAGCAGACCACTCGTCGTCGGGATCCACACGGAGGATCGAGAGGCATTGCGTAGGTGTGGTGGAAGGCAGCGCATGTATAGTTATGATGCCCACCCGGTGTGGGGACTGGAGGCACTCAGCATCAGTGTCCGTTGGGCTCTTGGAATCGTAATCTGGCATGCCTGGTTGTATTGAGCGGACACTTCTGCACCGCAACTGGGATCGCTGGCTGCTGAGCGGTGGAGCGGATCTGCAAAGGGGTGCGTAGTGGCCAAGCTTGCCACACCGGCGTCCTTTTGCCGGGCATTGCCGCTTTAAACGGGCGGAGCCACAATTCGGACACGTCATGACGCCGACTTCAGCGCGTTCCATGCGCCATCGCGCATGCGCAATGCGGTCAGTCGACGTACACACCTGTGCAGTCGGGTTGTCGGGCTCATCGTCCACTCAGTCGTGGCGCGCATGTGCAGGGACTCGGGAAAAGCGCGCGAAACGGCCACCCTCCTCGATGCTCAGGCCTTGCATTTGTGCAATGGCCTGCACCCGTTCCGCCTCGTGGGAGGCCAGCTTTGCAGTTTCTGCTGCCCTGATGTGGGGGTAACGATTCTTAGCATGCTCATGGACAACGCACATCTCTATAGCGACAGAGGGTCAACTGTTGACTTTCAGGAGCTGCTGCCAAAGGGAGTCGGAGTGGACCCCGAAAACGATCTGATCTCGGATCATGGATTCAGCCGTCGAGTCATAGTTACATGACTGCGCTAGGATGCGGAGATGGGTGACGAAGGACTGAAAAGATTCATCCTAACCCTGAAGCCTCTGCTGGAAAATGTACCATTCAAAGCTCTCGTTCACCTCAATGTCGCAGTTGCTGTCAAACTTCAGCAGGACTGTTTTGAATTTTGTTTTGTCTTTGCCGTCAGCGAACGTGAGGGAGTTGTAGATGTGGATGGCGTGGTCCCCCGCGGTGGAGAGAAATAGCGCGATCTTCCTGGCATCCGATGCTGCTTCGAGGTCGGAGGCCTCGATGTACCAGAGGAACATTTGCTTGAAGAGCTTCCAATTTGCGTCGAGGTTGCCGGAGATGCGGAGCTGCGGAGGAGGCTGGATGTTTTCCATGTCACCGGATAGCTGCTTGCTGGTCAAATGCTGATTCACTCGAGGTAGGTCCGTCAATTTTTAGTATCACTCCGTGGTACCATGATGTGTTAGGCAGGTCGGTTCGGTGTGGAGCAGCGATGCGAGAAACAGACCTCTAACACTGTAGAAGATCCAACACGGTTTTATTGAACGATAGAACTAACATATTTAACTGTGGGTCGACACTATACTGAACTGACTGGAGACCTTGTACTAGCCTGACCAGACTTACTAGCTACTGTGCTAGCTCGTGGACTCTGAGTGTCTCAGTGGCTGGGTCCCGAGAGAGCGGGAAACCTAGTGCCCTCTGGTTTTAATGTGGTGGTGTCCTGTCTGGTGATTGGCTGCACCGTGCCGTGTGCTCACTGGTCCTCCTGTGTGTCAATCACTGCCTGTCTGCACTTATTATATACATGTCGCCACACTCCAACGCCTGTTCGGGTACACAGAGGGAGAATTCAGAATGTCAAATTAACCTAACAAGCACATCTTTCGGGACTTGTGGGAGGAAACCAAGGCACCCGGAGGAAACCCACGCAGACATGGGGAGAACATGCAGACTCTGCACAGGCAGTGACCCACGCCGGGAATCGAACCTGGTCCCCGGCGCTGTGAAGCAACAGTGCTAACCATTGTGCTACCATGCCACCCACAAATGGCTCCTGATATCCAAAGATCTGGCCCATTAGGTTCATAACCTTCAATGAAAACTATGATTGAACAGAGGTGCTCCAAATACATTTACCATGCTATATTTTCCATTGTCCATTCACAGCTCTATAATAAAGTCACTATTTTGACCATTTAAATCTTATTTCAGACTTCCACTATTTAAGCTGTTAGGTTCTGATTTCTTAGGTTGGTGGTATTGTGTGGACCTAGCTTAGAACTCAGCTGTTTTTCCCAGCTGGGTTTGAAATAAAATGACTTTTATTTGAATAAAAAACCTCCTCAATAATTCTACTAGTGTAAAATCAGTCGATTGTAATTACCAAATGATGGAGTAACCCAAAGCCTGGTTAGTCAGATACCAAATTCTTAACCTGGACTTAAAGAACGGCTACAGTTTGATTCAATACAGAACCACAACATCTATGACATAATAATTGTAAAGAACATGAATAAAATTCTGCAGCAACCATTCTAAATTCCAGAATTGATTCTGCAGCTACTTGTGCAGAAGCAAAATAAATATCCAGAGAAAATCTAAGAAATGAATGTCTGGGGAAAAAACAAGCTGGACGTCATCAACTTCCCCCATCCTTCCATGAAGTCCTAAAGCATTTGTGGGAAATATGGACAGAAGAAGAATGCTCTTGAATCACTCCTATTCACAAACCAGGAGATTTCTTCACAAACAAGTTAAGGTGGGTTTCTTACCGATTTTACTGAAGGAAACAAATAGTGCATTTGGCTTATCAACACTGGTGATACACAGAGATCCTACGTTCGATCAAGAATTTAATTCTCAAAAGTTTCCAGATGACACCATTGACACCAGCAATCTTCATGAAGAAAGAGTATCCGCAAATTCATCACTAATATGTTCAGCTCATGTTGAAAGTCATCCAACGCAGATGCTCCCTGGTATAAGAACTTACGGACATTTGGAATGGTTCCATTATGAATTACCAGTACCACTCTGTCCCTCTTTCTGGGATGTTCTCACAAGCAAAGAAGTCCCTAGGTCCCCTGAACAAAGTTCTCCAGGAAGTGAAATAAACATTAAAGGAAAAAGCAGCAACTGCATATCAGTTCCTCCAATTTTAACAATTTCCACACCGTACAAGTGTACCAACATTGTTCAAACAAAAACCCAGAAGTCAACTCCATCTCCATTCCTCATAAATGACTACAAGTGTGTGAATTTTGAACCACCCCTGACGCCATACTGGAAGCAGGAGATCTTTATTCCACGCCCACTCAAAGAAGCAAAATATAAAATTCAATGGATTGTGCAGTACAAAAAGATTATAAAATAGCCATAAACTTAAAGTAAATTGAAAGCAGAATTCTGGAAACAAGAAAAATATGAAGAAGTTCTGTAAAACCAATATTTATTAAAGGTTCCCAAGAAAAATGGCAAGAATACATAGATTTTACAACAGGCCAAAGAATAATCAGACCCCCATATCAGTCAGTATTTGTCCAATCCCTCCAGTCCAAATTTGGTGCATGTTATTTTCACATGACTATAAATAATTACAGTAGGAATTCAAATTAGAAGTTGTTAGGAAAAGAAGTCAAGTTTCTTGCAGCTTCTGCTCTTGAGCATCATTTTCACTTGTAGGAATTTGCTTTATGTTTAGGCAGGAAAGTGAAATTAGGAGGAACTGGTCCCAACAGCATTTCGCTAAAATCAGAATAAAATACACAAATCTCAGAATAAGTGGTCATATACATGTTAAGTTCATGCTTACAAAAGCACAAAAAAAAATCAAACTTCTGCTATAAAATGATAATCCTGCAAGAGCGAAATGAGAAAAATTACAGTGCCACATTTGTTTTAGATGGCAGGCTACTGTCGAGACAACTAGTTAAAAAAAAAAAATTACTGGGAGCTAAGCAATATATAATATATCTAATTTCTGTTTCAAGCATTTATACTTCAATCACAACCTAAAATTATCCAGGCAAGGACTTTACATATCAAAAGGTCATAAAAGAGGGTAACTGATTAAATCTTTAACATTTAAAGAGCATGCAAGCGTACCTTATTTTGACCCAATCGGACACATTTTGGCTAGCCATTAGAGTTTCCAGGTAATCTCTACCTAAATAATAAGGAGGCCTTTCATTGATTCTCTGAGGTAAACGTTCTAGAAGACCTACTGGAATATACCTTGAACAAACAGCAAATCAAGAAGAAAATTGTGGGTATATTTGTTAATGCCCAACATACTACAATTGAAGGTAATATTTCAACATTAGTCTGCAGACTTTTCTTTTACCTGCATAAGAATGACAGCCACTCAAGGAGAAACTTTCTACTCTTCTCCACTCCCTGTGTATCAGATCCCCAGTGCTCTAACCCATAATTCCTGAAATCCTGTAGAATTTCAAATCTCTCTCGCGAGGAAATATCCCAGTGTCGTTGCTCTTTGATTTCGGTGAATATCCAAGGTTTAATCAGTGCCCCTCTGTAATTCAACAAATTCAGACATTGAAATGTTATAACACTTGCATCTTTTGCATCCATTAGAAAGTCACTAATGCAGAAGGAAAGAAAACTCATGATCAGCAGATTTTTAAAATCTCCATTCCATCACTTATGCAGTCTAATGCAAGTTAGAAAAAAATAAGTTCACAATCTGTCGAAACTGACGTTCAGCCTAAAATCAACTTTGGTTTTATAATCTATGTTAGATAATGTTAGACTATGTTACACTTGTCCGGGGTGTAAAAGTGGCATATTGTTCAAAGTTTGACATTTGTTTTCATTCACCAAATTAAAATTCAGCCCAAAATATTACATTTGGGGTTGAATTTTGACAAAAGATTGGAAATGTTAGATACAAAAATAGTAAACTTTTGAACAAGTAAATAATAAGATTTTCAGCCAATTATACTGCACCTAAGAGCTTTCAATAATATTTTTAGTGCTAAGGAGTAGTGAACTGGATACAAATCCAGTTTCACAGTATCTGCAACTGTCTACAATTATGTGACATTTTACTGGAATGTATTCTTGCTCAGAATTGAAATCAATAAAGCGAAAAAAATTAATATATTTTTCATTTAAAACTGCCAATTTTATTCATTAATGGCTGCAGAAAAGGTTAATACATTGGTTATGTCCTTCAAAATTACCTAGAGGCCCCAGTGCATTGAAGATAGCAAATGTAACAGTGCTATCCATGAATCCTATTTTGTAAGGAATGATATCAGGAAAATAGTGGGAAAGGATCTTGGCTCAGAAGATCAGGAAGAAGAATCGGTGTGACTGGAGATTAACAGCAGCAGGGGACAGAAATCACTGGTGGTAATAGTTTATAGGACCATCCAGTAGTACTGATACCACAGGACAGGGCATTAAGCAAGCAATAATTGGATTTTCTAATAACGACAATGTAATAATTTAATCTTCATACAGACTGGACCAATTGGCAAAGATGGTCTGAAAGATGAGTTAGTAAAATGCTTTTGTTACAGTTGCCCTGAACAATATATTGTGGAACCAACTAGAGATAAAGTTATTTTAGATCTAGTGTTGTGCAATGAGGCAGGGTTAGTAAGTAATCTCATCGTAAAAGATCTGCTGGGAAACAGTTGAATGAAGTCCAAAAGGCATACTCTAATCCCAAACAAGAGTCTGGATGTTAAAGTCAATTACATAGGCGTGAGGGGAGATTTGCCTACGGTTGATTGGTAAAATAGACTAACGGTACTGTGATAAATAGCAGTGGGTAGCATTTAACAAAGAGATTCAAAATGTTCAACAAAAATACATTCTATTAACAAAAACTCAACATGAAAGATTAATCCATGATTTACTAGGATAGTACTCTGGGTAATATTAAATTAAAAGAAGAGGCCTATAATTTAGCAAAGGTTTATCATAAACTTGAGGATTGGGAGTATTTTAGAAATCAAAGCATAACCAAAAAGTTGACAAAGAAGTTTTAAAAGAGTAAACTAGCCAGAAATATTTTTAAAATTGAAAGAATATTTACAGCTATATAATACAGTAATCCCTGACGGACAGAGACAGGAGAAATTATCACTGAGAATGAGGAAATGGCAGAGACATTGAACAAATACTTTGTGTCTGTTTTCGTAGTAGAAGATGCAAGTTGCATAACAGAAATAGAGGGTAATCAAGGACTAAAAACTGAGGGACTTGAGTAATTAATATTAGCAGAGAAAACATACTGGATAAACTTGAGGCATAAAATCTGACAATTCCTCAGGACCTGATGGTCTACATTCTAGAGCTCTAAAGGTTAGTTGCAAAGATAGTGGATCCATTGGTTAGGACTTCCCGAAATTTCCTGGATTCCATGGATTTGTAGTTAGAAAATGTAACACTACTGTTGAAGAAAAGAGGAAGAGAGAAACAAGGAACTATAACCCAGTTAGCCGAACATCAGTTACCTAGAAAATGCTGGTATTGATTATGAAGGATGTCTTAACGCACAATTCTTATTCTTTCATGGGATGGGTATCAGCATTTGTTGCCCATCCCTAACTGCCCTTAGAAAATCACAATATGCTCAGGTAAAGTCAACATGGTTTTCAGAAAGAAAAATTGTGTTGAGAGTTTTTTGAGGATGTAACTAGTAGGGTAGATAAAAGGGAACCAGTAAATATAGTGGACAGGATTCTCCATCCCGCCAGCTCCGTTTTCCGGTGCACCCTCGCTGGCAGCAGGATTCTCCGTTCGCGGAGCCAGCCAATGGGGTTTCCCATTGTGGGCCAGCCCACGCTGTCAGGAAACGCCCGGGCATGGGTGCTTTGCCGGCGGGGTGCAGGCTTCCGCCGATGGAGAATGCCGCAGAGTATACTTGGAGTCCAATAGTATTTGATAAGGTGCCATACAAAAGGTGACAGGTTAAGGGCAACGCGAGGATGGATAGAGGGTTGGCTGATGGACAGGAAGCAAAGAGTGGGGAAAACAGGGCATTTTCAAATTGGCAGGCTGCAACTACTGAAGATCTGCAAGAACCAGGGTTGGACCCTCAGCCATTGGGTGGTTTAGCACAGTGGGCTAAACAGCTGGCTTGTAATGCAGAACAAGACCAGCAGCGCGGGTTCAATTCCCGTGCCTGCCCCCCTGAACAGGCGCCGGAATGTGGCGACTAGGGGCTTTTCACAGTAACTTAATTGAAGCCTACTTGTGACAATAAGCAATTATTATTTACAATCCATATTACTTAGACGAGGAGCGGGAGAATAATGTATCCAAGGGGCATAGGTTTAAGGTGTGGGGGCATAGGTTTAAGGCCCATGGGGCAAAGTTTAGAGGAGATGTGCGAGGCAGGTTTTTTACGCAGAGGATGGTGAGTACCTGGAACGCCTTGCCTAGGAAGGTTGTGGAAGCAGATACATTAACGCCATTCAAAGGGCATCTTGACAAAAACGTGGATAGGATGGGTATAGAGAGATACGGCACAAGGAAGTGCTGAGGGTTTTGGCAAAGGTCGGTATCATGACCGGTACAGGCTTGAAGGGCCGAAGGGCCTGTTCCTGTGTTGTATTGTTTTTTGTTGATGAAACAAAGCTTGGTGGCAATGTAAATCATAAGAAGGACCCAAAAAAGGCTGCAAAAAGATGCTGACAGGTCATATTACCTTGCAACGGTGGCAGATGGAACATGGCAAGGTGAAATTAGGTTATTTACTTTGATAGTAAGAATAAAAAAGCCAATCAATCAAAAAGAGATCAGTCATGTAAGAGCAAGACGCTCAAAAAGGGGCTCCCGGCCAGGTCCTTATTTTTGGTCCCTTTTACCAGTTTTCTTTTGGTGCGGGGGGGGGGGGGGGGGGGGGGGGGGGGGTCTGTTACTGACTAAACGCCTGTTGTGGGCCTAGAGAACTGTTCCTCGATGGAGTCATGTCGAAAGCGTCGACAAAGAAGCCCAACACAAAGAAAGCTCAGGAGGGCAGACCTTCGAAGATGAAGGAGGGAAGATAGCCACCGCACACATTACTTTAAACACATTGACTGTAGTGATGGTGCAGGAGCTGGAGAAGTTTGGCAAACAATGGATCGTCAGTTTGAACGGCAGGGCAAGGAGATAAAATAATTCTTTAAAGTCATTGTCGAGGTTGCTCTAGGGCCAATTCGGGAGCAGTTGGTGAAGACTTTGAGCGTGGTCAAAGCGCTGGGTGAAACATTGAAAGGTGTGGAGGGGGTCTTGTCGCAGCACGAGGATTGGCTTGCCTCGTTGGAGGGTTGGCTGATGGTGGCAGATAACATCAAAGGCCTGAGGCTAAAGATGGAGAATCTGGAGTACAGGTCAAGGCAATCAAACCTCAGGTTGGTGGGGCTGCCGGAGGGATTGGAGGGCTCAAAGCCGACCCAGTACTTGGCGGAGATGGTTTCACCTTTGGTGGGTAGGGGTGAGGGGATTCTCCCCCCCTCCGGAATTGGACAGAGCTCACCGGGTGATCCGGAAGAAGCCACGGCTGAATTAGCCACCACGGGCAGTGATCATCCGCTTTCATAATTACCAACAGAAGGAGTGTGCCTTGGGTTGGGCGAATATCGACTGGGACGTCACAGGGTGCTCATAGATCAGGACATTGTGACTGAGCTGGCGAAGAGGCGTGCGGCCATTGACAGGTGAAGGTTAAGGTTTGGGGTGGCGTACCCGGCAAGGTTGCAGGTCACCATCGACTCGAAAAATCATTTTTTCGACATGTCAGGCAGGTCTTCATCGGGGAGAAGTTGTTGCAGCCACTGTGAGTTGAACTGTTTGGGACACGTGTACGTAGGGGAAGTTTGAGTACTGTACTTATGTCTTTGTGCGTTGGGTGCTTTTGGCCTCATTTGGAGAGGAATGTTTTAACAAGGGAATGGGTGATTGGGTTTTGGAGGGGATTGAGGCTTGTTAACGATGGCGGCGGGGGGGGGGGGGAGGCAGGCATGTTGGTGAGGAGTATTGGATACAAGGGCTGGGGTGGATGTTTGTTTTGAGGGGATATTGGAGGGGGTTCCTGACTGGTGGCTACTTTGCTGGAGCTGAGAAGGGAGGCTCGCAAACGGGAGTGAAGTTTGGGGGGGGGGGGGGGAAGAAAAGAGGCTGCAGTCTGTTGGGGTGGGTTTTTTGTTTGTGTGGTGGGAGAAAGAGAGAGAGAGAGAAAAGAAAGGAAAGAGTGCTAACGGTGTGCAAGATCTTTTTCCTTTGTCCCTCCTTAGGAATGGATTCTGGGACCTAGGATCCATTAATTTGGATACATAGATAGCAACGTTATATCGCGGTGCTAATAGCTGATTTACGGGGGCGAGGGGAGTTCCCCAACGAGGCTGATCGCTTGGAATTTTGGAAGTGCCGGTGAAGAGAACAAGGTTTTTTTTTTCCCCAATTGAAAGGTTTGGGGACTGATGTGATGTTCCTGCAGGAGACTCACCAGCGGGTGTGGGACCAGATCAGGTTGCGCAAGGCTTGGGTAAGCCTTTTGGAGTTGTTGGTGTTTCCTCAGGTGGAGGAGGAGTTGAGTGAGAAATCGGAGGCACCATTGGGGTTGGAGGAGGTGCGCACGGCTCTGAGGAAGATGCAGGCTGGGAAGGTGCTGGGGCCAGATGGGTTCCTGGTAGAATTTTATGAGAACTTTGTAGGTCAGTTGGTCCCGTTGGTGTTGGGGATGTTTAATGATTCATTGGCACGAGATTCCCTTCCGAAGACGTTGAGGCAGGTGTCAATTTCCCTACGGAGTGGGGGGTCATACAGGCCACTTTCTCTGCTTAATGTGGATGCAAAACGCCTAGTTAAGGTTTTAGCATTCAGATTGGAGCCTCGTCTCTTGGAGGTTGTTGGGGGGGGAAATCAAAGTAGCTTTGTGAAGGGCAGGAAGCTGTCATCTAATATGAGGCGGTTACTCAATGTGGTTCTTGTTCCAACGGTGGGGCCAGAGCCAGAGACGATTGTGTCTTTGGACACATAAAAAGCCTTCGACAGGGCTGAATGGGATGCCTGTTTACGGTTCTGGAAAAGTTTGGGTTTGGTGTCGTGGGTGTAGCTGTTACATGAGACACCGTCTGGTAGTGTGCAAACTAACACCACGGGTTTGGGGTCCTTTAGGTTGTACAGACGGGGTGAGGCAGGGTTCTCCCATGTCTCCATTGTTCTCGTTGGTGACTGAGCCATTGACAATTGCCTTGAGGGCCTCGGACAAGTTGGAGAGAGAGAGAGAGAGAGTGAGAGAGAGAGCAAGAGAGAGAGCGAGAGCGAGAGAGAGAGAGAGAGTGTGTGTGTGTGTGTGTCTGAGCGCGCGCGTGTGTGTGTGTGGGGAGAGAGAGCATCGGGTATCTTTGTATGCCAACGATCTCTTGCTGTGTGCAAGGGAACTGGGGGCAGGGATAGGTGATATGGAGATATTGACGAGGTTCGGCTAATTTTCTGGATACAAGTTGAATAATGGGAAGTATTTTGTAAGTGGCCCACTAAAGGGGGGTGACCTGAGAGGAGGGGGCTGCCTTTTTGTTGTGCTGCGACTAGCTTCTGAACTTCACTATCGGCAGGCCGCATGCAAGTGATTAAGATGAATATACTGCTAAGATTAGTGTTTTTGTTTCAGACCTTCTGTCTTCCTGCCTAAAGAGTCTTTCTGGGAGCTGGAGCGGCTTATAATGGGGTTTATTTGGGAGGGGCAAACTCCTCAGAAGGAGTGGCAGGCGCGGGGGGGTATGGAACTGCGGAACCTCTTGTTTCACTATTGGGCGGCCAATGCGGAGGTGGTGCTGGGTTGGTTCGGGGACTGGGCATGGTTGACGTTGGGGTCAGGTAAGGGGAAAGCTGGAGGCGAATTCGTTGAATCCGGTGGTCATTTCCACGTTAAAGATATGGCAGCAGATCTGCCAGCATTTCAAATTTGGGGGTAGTGTCAAGATGGTCCCCTATTTGTTGGAATCATTTGTTTCGAACGGGGAAACAGGATGCCACGTTAGGGGGGTGGTAAGGTAAAGGGCTGGAGAGGGCAAGGGACTTATTTTTGGATGGGCGGTTTGCTGGCTGGGAGGAGCTGAAAGAGAAATCAGGCCTGGGGGAGGGGGGTGGAGTGGATATGTTTAGGGGCGTGACTGGGTCCGGCGAGCTTTCTCGACATTCCCAGTGGTGCTGACATCCACTTTGCTGGAAAGGATTCTCTCCTGTGCAGGGTCGGAGAGCAGAATGTCCGGGATAGATGATTAGATCATGGGGGAAGAGCGGGTTTCGGTGGAGGAGGAGAAGACTAGGTGGGAGGAGGAGCTGGCTCCCATTTTAGAGGGACTATATTCATTGGAGTTAAGGAGAAGGAGAGGCGATCTCATTGAAACATGCAAGATCGTCAGGATCTCGACAGGGTTGACACAGAGGTTATTTCCCCAAGTTGGGGATCTAGCATTGTCCCAGTTTTGAGTTGCACAGCTTCGTTTCCCACTTAGCATTGTGTCATGAGCACGCTTTTGAAATATTACTCTTCGTCTGTTCATCCAAGGTTGTAAATCGTTAAAGCTGCATTGCTGATCCTTGCATCACCCACCCACCTGAGTCTCAGGGTGGCGGGCCGATCATTTAGAACTGAGATAGGAGAAGTCTCTTCACTCAAAAGGTTGTGAATCTTGGCAAATTCTCTACCCCTGAGAGTTGCGGTTTCCGCATTATTGAATATATTCAAGGCAGAGACAGACAGGAGTTTGGTCATTTTGGGAATCCATGAGAAGTTGGAAAATGGAGTTACACCAGAAGATCAGCCATGTTCATACCAAATGGCAGAGCAGGCTGAAGGGCACATACGATGTACTCTTACTCCTATTTCATATGTTCTTAAAGTAGTAGTAATAGGGCACTTGAGAAAATCATAATCATAGAATTTACAGTGTAGAAGGAGGCCATTCGGCCCATCGAGTCTGCACCGGCTCTTGGAAAGAGCACCCTACCCAAGGTCCACACCTCCACCCTATCCCCATAATCCAGTAAGCCCACCCAACACGAAGGGCAATTTTGGACAAGATGGGCAATTTAGCATGGCCAATCCACCTAACCCGCACATCTTTGGACTGTGGGAGGAAACCGGAGCACCCGGAGGAAACCCACACACACACGGGGAGAATGTGCAGACTCCGCACAGACAGTGACCCAAGCCGGGAATCGAACCTGGGACCCTGGAGCTGTGAAGCAATTGTGCTATCCACAATGCTACCGTGCTGCCTACCATATAATATGAATAAACAGTCAACATGCTTCTCTGAAAGGGAAACAATGATAAATATTTAATGTTTTTTTGTGAAGCAGTAACTGGCAGGATGGGCAAAGGAGAACAAGTGGATGTCGTATACATTTGGATTTTCAAAAGGCATTTAATAAAGTGCCACACCAGTGATTGGGTTTGTGCAAAACATTAACATGAATAGAGGACTGGTTAAAGGACAGGAAAGAGAGAATAGGTATAGAGGTCATTTTCAGGTCCCACTGCTGCTGCCAGACCTGCTGGGTTTTTCTTGCACTTCCTCTTTTTATTTCAGTTCTCTTGCATCCGCAGCATTTGCTTTCATTATCAGATTGGTAAGCCCTTATTGGTGGGTAATGCAAGGATCGGTGATGCAGCCTCAACGATTTACAACCTTGGATGAACAGACCAAGAGTAATATTTGAAAAGCTTGCTCATGATACAATGCTAAGTGGAAAACTAAGCTGTGCAACTCAAAACTGGGACAATGTGGGCCATCAGCAGCGGTAGTATTGTATAGGACCACAATCTTCATCTCATGGCCAGGCAAATCCCCACCCTTTGTCAAGCTGGAGAATCAAACCAGGTTCAATGAAGAAGAGTGCAAGAGGGCAAGCTAGGAGCAGCACCAGGAATATCATTTAAGGTGTCAACCAGGTGAATCTGCAAAACTGGATGACTTCAATTCTAAACAGCACAAGCAGCATGAAATGGAGAGCACTAAGCAAATCCACAACTAATGGATCAGATCAATGGTCTGCAGTCCCGCCACATCCAGTCATGAATAGTGGTGGACAATTAAACACTCATTGAAGGAAGAGGCTTCGCAAATATCCCCATCCTCAATGATGGGGAAGCCTTACACATCAGTGCAAAAGACACGGCTGAAGCATTTGCAGTCTTCTTCACCCACAAGTGTCAAGTGGATGATCCATCTTGGCCTCCTCATGAAATCCCCACCGTCACAGATGTTAGTCTTCAGCCATATTTATTCTTTCCACATGATATCAAGGAATGCCTGCAGGCACTGGGTACTGCAAATGCTATGGGCCCTGACAACATTTTGGCAATAGAACTGAAAAGGTATTCTCCGGAACTAGCCGTGCCCCTAGTTGTTCCAGTACAGTTACAACACCGGCAGCTACCCAGCAATGTGGAAAATTGCCCAGGTATGTCACATCCACAAAAAGATCAAAGCTAAACCGGTCAATAACCCTCTCAATTACCTATTCTCGGTCATCAGCAGTGAATGCAGGTGCCGTTGACAGAGCTATCGAGCGACACTTACTCTGCAACAGCCTGTTCAGTGAAACTCAGTTTGGGCTCTGTCAAGGCCATACAGCTCCTGACGACATTACAGCCTTGGTCCAACACGGCTAAAAGAGCTGATCTCCAACGGTGACTGCCCTGAACATCAAGGCAGCATATGACCAAGTATGACATCAAAGAGCCCCAGTAAAACTGATGTCAATGGAATCAGGGGGAAAACTCTCCACTGAATTGGGACCTTAGCACAAAGGAAGAGATGGTTGCAGTTGTTGGAGGACAATTATCTCAGTCCTAGGGAACTCCTGCAGGAGTTCCTAGGCCCAACCGTCTTCAGCTGTTTCATCAATTACCTTTCCTCATCAAAAGGTCAGACATTGGGACGTTCCCATATGATTGCACAATGTTCAGCACCATTTGCAACTCCTCAGATACTGAGGTAGTTTGTGGTCATGTGCAACAAGACCTGGACAATATGGAGGCTTGAGCTGGTAAGTGGCAAGTAACATACACACCACACAAGTGCTGGACAATGATCAGCTCCAAAAAGAGAGAATCTAACCTCCTCCCCTTAACGCTCAATGACATTAGCATTGCTGAATTCCACACACTGGGGTAACCACTGATCAAAGATTAAACTGGACTAGCCATCTAACTACTGTGGCTACAAGCACAGATCAGAGGTTAGGAATTCTACGGGGAGCAACTCACCTCTCAATCTCCAAAGCCTGCCCACCATCTACAAGGCGCACATCAGGAGGGTGATGGAAAACTCTCCATTTGCCTGGACAAGTGCAGCTCCAATAACACTTAAGAAGCTCAATACCATCCAGAACAAGGCAGCCTGCTTGATTGGCACCCCATCCATAAACATTCACTCCCTCCACCACCAATGCAGAGTGACAGCAGTGTGTACCATCTGCGCCATACATTAGTTTCTTTCAACAGCACCTTCCAAACCTGCAACCTCTAACACCCAGAAGGACAAGGGCCACATAAACATAGGAACGCCACCATCTGGAGGTTCCCCTCTTTCATCATCCTGACTTGGAAATATATTGACCAGTTCATCTGTTTTTACTCATGTCGAGTGAGACAAAATATTTGCCAGGGCATTAGGAAGAACTTCCTTGCCCTTCTTCAAAAGTGTCATGCAAACCATACGCTAACCTGAGGGGGCAGAATCGGTGGATTAAGCATCTCCTCCGAAAGACGATACCTCAAGCAGTGCCACACTCCCTCAATAACTTTCCTGGAGTTTCAGCCTAGAATTCGCATTCAACTCGAGTGGGACTTGATGCATAACCTTCTGACTCAGAGGTTACTATCTGAACCACAGGTGGTGGGGGTGGCACGGTAGCACAGTGATTAGCACTGCTGCTTCACAGCGCCAGGGTCCCAGGTTCGATTTCTGGCTTGGATCACTGTCTGTGCGGAGACTGCACGTTCTTTCCGTGTCAGCATGGATTTTCTCCGGGTGCTCCGGTTTCCTCCCACAAGTCCCAATAGACGTGCTTGTTAGGTGAACTGGACATTCTGAATTCTCCCTCAGTGTACCTGAACAGGTGCCGGAGTGTGGCGACTAGGGGATTTTCACAGTAACTTCATTGCAGTGTTAATATAAGCCTACCTCTGACAATAATAAAGATTATTATTGTAGGAATAGAAAAACAGAATATGCGGAGTTTCCCCGGCTATGGAATCTAGAACTTGGGGTCAGTCTCAGAGATTATCTATTCAGGACTGAGATGATGAGACATTTCTTCACTAAGAGTGTTGTGAATTCTTAGAATTCTCGACCCAAAGAGCTACGGATGTTCAGTCATTCGGTGATATCAAGGCTTAGATCGCTACATTTTTTATACTCAAAATTAATCAAACGATAAGAGGGATGGCCATAAAATTGAATGAAATTTGGCCAAAGACTTTCTTTAATTTAAAAAGCAAAATACTATAAATGCTTTAAATCTGAAATGAAAACAGAAAATGTTGCAAGTATTCAGCAGTTCAGGCAGCATTTGTGGAGAGAAACGCAATTAACATTTCAGGTCAAAGTTCTGATGAAAGGCCATCAACACCAAATGTTAGCTCTGTTTCTCTTGACAAATGCTGCCTGCACTGTTGAGTACTTCCAGCATTATCTGTTTTTATTTTTGCTGTATGGTGGAACAGTCTCGAGAGGCAGTATCCTGCTCGGCTCCATTATGTTTCTAAATGTCACATCTTTCTGCCTCTTTCTCGCCTTAAAATTTTTTAAAATATTTGTATGTGCAAATAAAAAGGCATGCATTGTACAACTGGAAGAGCAGAAATCAATTCCATCGGAGACCTTGGAGGAAACTTTTCAGCAATGAGTGATTGATGCAGGTAGGGCAGTAGATGTTGTCTATATGGACTTCAGTAAGGCCTTTGACAAGGTCCCTCATGGTAGACTAGTACAAAAGGTGAAGTCACACGGGATCAGGGGTGAACTGGCAAGGTGGATACAGAACTGGCTAGGCCATAGAAGGCAGAGGGTAGCAATGGAGGGATGCTTTTCTAATTGGAGGGCTGTGACCAGTGGTGTTCCACAGGGATCAGTGCTGGGACCTTTGCTCTTTGTAGTATATATAAATGATTTGGAGGAAAATGTAACTGGTCTGATTAGTAAGTTTGCAGACGACACAAAGGTTGGTGGAATTGCGGATAGCGATGAGGACTGTCTGAGGATACAGCAGGATTTAGATTGTCTGGAGACTTGGGCGGAGAGATGACAGATGGAGTTTAATCCGGACAAATGTGAGGTAATGCATTTTGGAAGGGCTAATGCAGGTAGGGAATATACAGTGAATGGTAGAACCCTCAAGAGTATTGAAAGTCAAAGAGATCTAGGAGTACAGGTCCACAGGTCATTGAAAGGGGCAACACAGGTGGAGAAGGTAGTCAAGAAGGCATACGGCATGCTTGCCTTCATTGGCCGGGGCATTGAGTATAAGAATTGGCAAGTCATGTTGCAGCTGTATAGAACCTTAGTCAGGACACACTTGGAGTATAGTGTTCAATTCTGGTCGCCACATTACCAGAAGGATGTGGAGGCTTTAGAGAGGGTGCAGAAGAGATTTACCAGAATGTTGCCTGGTATGGAGGGCATAGGCTATGAGGAGCGATTGAATAAACTCGGTTTGTTCTCACTGGAATGAAGGAGATTGAGGGGCGACCTGATAGAGGTATACAAAATTATGAGGGGCATAGACAGAGTGGATAGTCAGAGGCTTTTCCCCAGGGTAGAGGGGTCAATTACTAGGGGGCATAGGTTTAAGGTGAGAGGGGCAAGGTTTAGAGTAGATGTACGAGGCAAGTTTTTTACGCAGAGGGTAGTGGGTGCCTGGAACTCACTACCGGAGGAGGTAGTGGAAGCAGGGACGATAGGGACATTTAAGGGGCATCTTGACAAATATATGAATAGGATGGGAATAGAAGGATACGGACCCAGGAAGTGTAGAAGATTGTAGTTTAGTCGGGCAGTATGGTCGGCACGGGCTTGGAGGGCCGAAGGGCCTGTTCCTGTGCTGTACATTTCTTTGTTCTTTGAGTTCCAGGAGATCACTGTAGCCATCTTAACAACAACTATACAAACCAGGAACAATAACTGCATTACTAATATGAAGTTTACAACAACAACAAAAAAGTAGCCAACACAATAATTAGATCAAAACGAACATTAATAGGGGCTCATGCACTCAGTTGCCATGCTTGGGAGTTCACGTAGGAGGCCACACTCATGGAAATCTCAAAAAATGGTCATTATATTTTCTCTAACCTACATATAGAACATAGAACTGTACAGCACAGTACAGGCCCTTCGGCCCACGATATTGTGCCAAACTAGTCTGAAAGATCAAATCAACCTATTCCCAATCATTCTAGTGCGCTCCATATGCCTATCCAATAACCGCTTGAAAGTTCCTGAAGTGTCCGACTCCACTACCATAGCTGGGAGTGCGTTCCACACCCCAACCACTCTGAGTTAACTACCTCTGACATCCCTCCTATATCTTCCACCATGAACCTTATAGTTATGCCCCCTTGTAACAATAGAACAGGAGTAAAATAACAATCCAGTCCACTCAACTATGAGACACAAAAGAAATCTCAGCTAATGCCCAGGTTCTGGCATCAGATCTTGGTCACCCAGAACTGCCAGTGTAGAGGGAGATGGGGCACTTTATTTGGGGAAGATTTTAATAGGGATGAAGTTTTCCCCAATTTCCGAGTTGCATTACAGTCTTAAAATAATTTAAACAAGACTTTTTCTTTTTTAAATCATCTTGGATACCCTCCTACTCAATTTATTTGATATTTTTCTGATAACTTCAGCAACTAATTTCTATGTCAGAGTGAGATGTTTGAAAGCTTTGAACTTTATCCCTAACCTGTAAATAAACCAAATCATGGCACTTTGAGTCTTCTTTGCACAGAAACGTATAAAAAAAAAACGTATGAATTCCAAGCACATAAATAGATAAGCATGGCTTCTGTAACACCTGCACACACAATGAAATTAATGTAATGGTGCTTTCAGAAGAGTGGGGAAAACATGCTTCTGAACTTTAGTGAAAATTTTAATGCAGAAGAGTGACACATTGTGCTTCTGCATAGATTACACACCTTGCAATCATAACTCCAGAAACTCTAGTCTCTGCCTTAGCTCTGTTGGCATCTTCGAATGACAGTATATCGCCATTTCCTGTGAAACATTAAGACTCTGGTTACATACCGGGCACAACAGATCTATAAACAAGCAACACAAACTTTTTTATTAGTTTGTACTTGCAAACACAGTAGCAATTGTTACAACAGATTGCAAATCTACGAGAACCATTACCGATCCCTGTATAGAACTTAATTTTACAAACAGAAATCTATAAACACTGACATAAAATTACTTTTTCTCCCACCATGCCGATAAAGCCCCCACACTCTTGGTGCCATTTTACCATCTTAAACAAAATACATACACACACAGACATATCAATGAATCAGTATTTTGTTCAGAAGATTTGGAGGAGACAACTGCATATCAGAGGGCTGAAAACTTCTCACACCAGAGACAGTACTAAATTATACAGTTTTAGGTGAGAAGAGGTGGACACATTGATCTGCGCAAGAGTTATTGAGAAACTAAATTGAATCTATCTATTGAAAGAGAAATAAAGCATGTTGTACATTGCCAGTCACCATAGTTCAGGTTCATTAATTGTGTTTGGAGAACATCACAAGGATTAGATTTGGATTGTTTTGAGGCATTTCTGATGGTACTCAGTGCTTCTTTACACAAATTATATTGTGCTTTTGGCAAACTCAGAAGAGCTATTGCAATATTAGCTTAAACAATCAACTAACATGTAGAAATTGGCTTGGGACGCTTCAAAGCATAACACAGTTTCGCAGATCTCAAGTGGTGGCATCCAAGTTCTTGATTAGAAGATACAGTTGTTGATTCAAATTCAGACTAGGGCTTCATAAATTAAGTCTGAACACACTCCTTTGGCACCAGACTAAAAAGGGGAACAGAGTTATTTTCGATCTGTATTGAAAATCAGCAGAACAAGTCACTTTGTGGAATACAAGACATGCCAAAATAATTCTCCCTCATACTTGAGAACTCCAACACATGCCACGTTAGAGCATCCTCAAGCCTGTGTGAGAGATGTGGAAATAAAGGGATAGCAACTGCAGAGTAAAAGTTGCTCCAGCCTACATCATGAAGTATCCCACGCAGAGAGTCAGTGGGCAAGGCTGTTTGTCAAAATAAGATGTGAATTAAATAGTTGGTGATGAGGAGGGCTGCTTGCAGCAGTAAACTTGGACATCTAAATCCAAAATAGAGGGAACAATGCAAGCTGTGCTATGTAGGTCCTTCCACCATTTTGAAGGCCCATTATACAGTTAATGAAGAAATTCTGAGACACAGCAATGACAGCTACTAGAGGATGTTATCAGCAGTCTGCATATCACATGACACTGCTCCGATCCAGGGCTGGATGTCTACCTTGATTGTAGCTCCCTATGCGAGATGTTCTTCGCCTCAATCATTTAATTAAGTGACTGAGTAGTACTACACAGCTGTATGCTTCATCCGATGCCTGTGTCTATGTATTTACATTGTGTATTTTATGTTTGCCCTATGTATTTCCTTTCCATGTACGGAATGATCTGTCTGAGCTGCACGCAAAATAATACTTTTAGTTGTACCTCGGTACATGTGACAATAAACAAATCCATCCACTTCACAAGTGAAGATCAAGTGTCACTCTGGACTGCTCTTATATATGTCACTTCAGAAACAGCTGCAGATACTGTATAAACTAGATAATGTTTTTAAAATCTAAACTTACCGAACAGTGGCATTGGATTAGCCAATTGAGCACAGTAATCAATGTACTTCCAGTCTGACAATTTAGTGTAACGCTGCTCTCTAGATCTGCCATGGAGCTACAGAAACATGAACAGGAAATGTTAACAAAAGGGAATGCCACTATCATATTTCTGATGCACCACAGTAAGCAACTACTTTCGTCGCACTGTGCAAAAATATTTTGGGGCATTAAAATGCTGTTAAAGCTCTGAAAAACACATGTCCATATAGTTGTGAAGCAAATTTCTCCAGATACCATATTGGTGCAGATATTTGCATACACGTAGCGAACATTCACTGGGAGAATGAATAGCAGTTATGTCATGACATCAATCAGTGTGCAATGCTGATTTAATGCTGGTATCACCCTTCTGTTCAACGCTCCAACTAATGCCCTCCCATTCTCACAGCAGAATATGCAAGATGGACCCACTGCCCCACCAATGCTATTTAAGTATCAAATACTTCCAGGTTATTAGTTGCTGGTTGATTTCTTCTTTCTGTTGCCACAATTACAAAAGTATTTTTGGCTTTCCAGAGTTTCTTCAATTTGTAAAATTCTACAGTGAGAGGTGTGGCAGGTGCTGAAGCAGACTTAAAGGTTTCTGCATAAACCAGTTGCTTCCAGATATGGGTGCACTAGCAGCCACATCTATTGGAAAACTGCACGACTTGGAGGATAAACAGAACCCTGTTGCTCTCCACAGCGGATAAGAACAGGTCAGAGGTGAGGAAGCTTGTGGTGAGAACTCACCTCCTGACTCCTCAAGGCTTGTCCATCAGCAAGGCGCAAGTCAGGAGTGTGATGGAATATTCTCCACTTGCCTGTATGTGTGCAGCTCCCACACAAGAAGCTCAACACTATTCTTATGACAAAATAACCCACTTCATTGGCACCACTGCCACAAACATCCACTCCTTCCACACCAATGCAAAGTAGCAGCAGAGTATATAATCTACAGGAACTCACCAAGGCTCCTTTAGACAGCAGCCTCCAAACCCATGCTACCATCCTGAAGGACAAGGGCACATGGAAACACCACCACCTCAAGTTCCCCTAGAAGCCACTCACCACCTGACTTGGAAATATATCACCGTTCCTTCACTGTTGCTGGGTCAAAATCCCAGACCTCCCTCCCGAACAGCACATGACGACACCAAATGGACTGCAGGGGTTCAAGAAGGCAGCTCACGGCCACCTTCTCAAGGTGGCAATTAGCGATGTGCAATAAATGTTGGCCTAGCCAGTGATGCCCACATTTCATGAATGAAGTAAAAAAAATATTTGCCCAGGGTGTTTAAGGAACAATTCTCCTACCTGAATCTCATGGAAATTCAGATTAGGGCAAAGATCGCATAGACAACTCCTTTCTTCTGGGTTGTCTGTAATAACTCATCCAATTGCAATATCAATAAGTGGAATCTCAATTCCCATTCACCAACTTATCACAATGCAAGCCACCACAAAAGGAACGTTTAAAATTAAATGTACGAATCAAACCATGTCATATTGCATGAGCTTCACTAATCATCCCTGTGCATTCTCTCAAGTGTCTGCCTCGAGTGCCTTTACCTCTCCTAGTGTTCTTACATGGTACTACCCCAGTAGGTGCAACTTGGCTGATGGAAGGCTGTTGATTTTCAATGAGGGAGACTGCAGATAGCCATGGAGGACCATATGAGATGCTCTGGGTCTAGAAGGCCTGGCTGTAGACTGCATCATCTCGGCAGAGTTAGCAGCAATCTGATCTGGCTGTTTGACATTCAACAGCAAGGGTACTGGAGTCGCAACAATCAAAAGACAAATGCGTCCTTCTTGAGAGGTAACAGACTCATGTTTCACAGAACCACTGCCACTTCCCTGTGTGATCCTCTAATCATCCCTAGTAATCTGTTGGAGGAAAGATTACTGGACTGCTGCGATATCCTGTAAGTCCCTTTGCACACTGTAAACCATAGCCATGACAGAAGTCTGAACTTCTCAGCAACATCCAGGCATTTAAGAGCATCTGGATGGGTACATTAATAGGGAGGAAATAGAGGGATACGGAACGAATTAGGGCAGAAGGTTTCGGTTTTTTAAAAGTTAGGGCATCATGATCGGCACAGGGCTGAAGGACCTGTTCCTGTGCTGTAATTATCTTTTTTCTTAATGCTAAAAGGAAGATACAACAGCCACGACGTTTGGGTGAAATGGAGTTGGCCCCTACTTCCATGTTGGAAAGACTGGGTTCTAACTTCTGCATAATGCTCTGATGTTGATGCGGAATACCCTATGTTCCTTGACAATGATTACAGGCTTTCGAAAACATTTAAGATAAAGTTGTGGTGCTGGAGGGGGATAAAGTAAGAAGTGCATCCTTATAAATTAGAAGCGTGTGGAATGCAGTGAAGGTTGGTGAAAAGGAACATGGAATGAGGATACTGTCGTCTTCAATGGTTCAGCCCCACTGCTGACCCCCACCCAAATAATGGCCTGCATCATCATCATCTTCATGGTTTAAAAAAGTTCCAGATTGAAAATATAATGCTAATGAATGGGAAGAATACATTGGAGATTCTAACAGTTAATGCAAAACATTTTTAGGAAAAATTAAAATAATTGTTTTAAACAGATTTAGATATTCTCAATCCTCAAGTAGATAAGCTTAAAAAAAACCCAAATAAAACCCAGGTTAGTTATTTTCTCTGCAGTGAAAAGGGCAGAAGAATTCTTCAAGTATCAGGGGTTTCTTTGCTTCCACACAGTAAGTAGAATAGAAAGGCCCTATTAAAACAAAACAATAGTTCAACAGATGTTGTTTCCCCCTCTTTTTCTTGTGTGAACTGCCCGTGCTGAAATGACTGAGATCTAGAATTCACTATGTCGCTGCATTCTATCACTCATGGTGCAGCATCCTTCAGCCTTTGAACAAAATATTTGGTTGAAACAGTGATCTGCAAGAGCAAATTAGTAACACTGCTCTTGCAAATTTGCAAATTATATTTCTGACATTTGTTAATCAGGTTTTAACAAAGTAATTGATTTCACAGCCTGGAACTGTGATTTTACTGGTATAACAGAGTAGAAAATTGAGATTTTGGATCAGATCTTCCAAAGCCAAGAGGTGACTATTGATGCATCTGCTGCTGTTCCACTTTACAACCTGATAGATGTCCTGACACACGATCAAGCTCTGTGATCGTCTGGGAAATTGAAACTTCCAATGGGCTGATTTCTGTCACCCCAGACCCTCTGCATATGACTCTTACACTGATGTCAGTGTCAATTTAATCTCTGCTGTAACTGTGATTAACAGTGCAACCTAACCCACCACCCCCAACCCGACTATCCAACTGCCAACACACCTGACTGCCCACTCGTTCTGACCCCCACCCCCTCCCACAACCACAGTTACCCGCCCACTGAAAACCTTTGTGATCTTTATACAGTTCACCAAACATGACAGCTGACGGAACATGTTCGCTGCGCTGTTGCTCTTCATCAGTGCTCCCCCAGATGGCTGCTTTGAAACATTGCTGCTGTAGCTGGGACAGGAAGACCCAGTTGGAGGGACACAGGAACATTGGGACACATCTTCAAAGTCAGTGGCCGTCACCCCAACATTGCTGCTGACCAGAAGATATGGCCAATATGTTGTGTACTTGGATCTTCAATTTTAAACATCTTGCTGCTAGCTGGTAAACAGAAGATGCAAAATAACAAGAAGACCAGAATGCTCAATACCACTTACTGTAATGAGGGAAAGCCCACAATCCCGAAGGTTAGGTATTATTTTGTGGGCAATGTTGACCTTTTCATATACACCAGTCCTTATTTTTACAGTCAACGGTACATCCAATACCTGCAACAAGTTAAGGAATAATCAAGTTTCATGTAAAAAAGTAAGATGTATACGAGGACTAATAAATTGTAGGTCTATAGAAACTACTTACAGAATTCATTCCTTTCACAATCTGTTCCAACTTGTTCAAACGGTTCATTAGACCACAACCACCTCCCTGTGAAGAGTGGAAGATTTCAAGGATATTTTACAAATATTCACATACATTAGAGGTCCCAAGCAAAATTTATCCATTAGCATGATGCATGTTTACAGACTAGATCATAAAACCACACAAACTGAAAATATAAATCTAACACTGATGTCTACTTACACAGATGATCACTTAAGATTCAGAATCCAGGGGACTTCCGGTGGCGGCTATGAGGGAGTAAGTCGCTCATTTGGCGGCTCCCGCTCTGGCCGGACTTTTGGACCTTCCCCCCCCCCCCCGACGTTTTTGTGTTTTTGAGCACTGGCTTTGAAGGCGAAGTCAATCTGGCACTGGTTCCACACATTGGTGTATGGAACGAAGAACCCCAAGGGATCGAAAAGGGAGAAATAAGAAGACAAGCAAGGGCTGGGTGGACGTTGCGGCAGAAGGCAATATGGCTGATGTTCAGACCCCTGCTGTGACGGCCCAACCATCGACGGAGGAATTGATGCGGGTCATTCAAGAGGGCTTCGCTAGGCAGAAACAGGACTGTCTTGATCCGATAAAAGAATCGATCGATCGGCTGGAGCGCAGGCTGGATACCCAGGATCTGACGATTCAGAAGCTGGAGAAAGCGCTGGCGGACCAGGAGCACCAAATGGTGGTTGAGCTGGAGGTGGGGATGCTGAAAGATCAGCAAAAAAGGCTGCTGGAGAAGGTAAAAGACCTGGAGAATAGAGCTCGCCGGCAGAACTTACGAATTGTCGGTCGCCCGGAGGGGGCTGATGCTGGCGCGTTTGTGGCGAGTATGTTTCAGAAGCTTCTGGGGGAGGGGGCTTTTCCCTGACCGTTGGAGGTGGACAGGGCATGCAGAGCGTTGGCAAGGAAGCCGCGGCCGGGGGGGGACGACCCCCCCTCCCCCCCCCAAGGGCGATGGTGGTCCGGTTCCACAGGTTCCTGGACAAGGAGTGTGTTCTCCAGTGGGACAAGCGTACGCGGAGCTGCAAATGGGAAAACAGCATTTTGTGTGTTTACCAGGATCGGAGCGTGGAGGTGGCCAGAAGGAGGGCAGACTTTAACCAAGTTACGGCAATCCTGTTCAAGAGGCGGGTGAAATTTGGACTGTTATACCAGGCGCGTCTTTGGCTTTCGCACGAGGACCAGCACCATTATTTTGAGTCGCCCGAAGACGCAATGGAATTTGCCAAGAGGAAAGGGCTGGTGCTGAACTGAGAACTTTTTGTTTTAAGTTGCAACTTTTTGAGTGATGTTTATATGTTTCTATTGTCGTTTCTCTTCTGTATTTGAGCTTGGTTGAAGGGGAAAGTAAAAGTTATTCGGTTTCTGCGGGTTTTCAGTGTTTTGGTGGGTTAGCTGGTGGGACTTTTTACTTTGTATTACTTTGATTTACACTATTGGGGGGGTGTTTCTGTGTTTTTCTTTTTGGGTTGTCTCTTATGTTAATTGGGCGATTGTTTCGGGTCGGTTTGATGAGGGAAGTGGTTTCGATGGGCGGAGGGGAGGGCAGGGGAGTGAGGGAACAATAGGTGGGAGACTTCTTGGCGCCGGAGGCAGTGGCCACGAGGCTAGCTGGGTGAGCTAGTCCAAGGAAGCAAAGTGGGGGGTGTGCATATGATTTATCTATGGCAGAGGTTAGGTTACAAAGTGTTGTTGCTTTGGGGGGGGGTTACTCTGCTGACAAGGGAGGGTCTTAGGTTTCGGGACAGAGAGGAGGTCGGTGGTGGGGGCTGCCAGGAGGCGGGCCGATGGAGGCGCAGTGCATGGGCTGGTGGCGGGCCCCGAGGGGATGGTTGATCGGCGGAGGGGGGGGCACGGTGCCCCCCAACTAGGTTGATCACCTGGAATGTTAGAGGGTTGAATGGGCCGGTCAAGAGGGCACGTGTGTTCGCGCATCTAAGGGCTCTGAAGGCGGACATGGTAATGTTGCAGGAGACACACCTGAAAGTGGTGGATCAAGTCAGGCTAAGGAAGAGTTGGGTCAGTCAGGTCTTTTATTCGGGGCTGGACACCAAGACTAGAGGGGTTGCGATTTTGATCAACAAGCGGGTGCAATTTCAGGTGGGCAGTATAGTCTCGGACGGGGAGGCCGTTATGTCATGGTTAGCGGTAAACTGGAGGGGAGGAAGGTAGTCTTGGTTAATGTGTACGCGCCAAATTGGGATGATGTGGAATTTATAAAGAGGTTGCTGGGGAAGATACCCGAACTTGACTCGCACAAGTTGGTTATGGGAGAGGATTTTAATACAGTCATCGACCCCGGCCCGGACCGGTCGTGTTCAAAAACGGGGAGGGTGCCAGCAATGGCAAAGGAACTGATAGGGTTCATGGAGCAGATGGGGGGGGGGGGGGGGTCGACCCATGGAGGTTTAGGCAGCCGACGGGGAAGGAGTTTTCTTTTTATTCGCATGTTCACAAGGTTTATTCCCGGATTGACTTTTTCATTTTGAGCAGGGATTTACTGGCTGGGGTGGTGGACACGGGGTATTCGACCATCACTATTTTGGATCATGCCCCACACTGGGTGGAATTGCAGGTTAGTGAGGAGAACTTCCAGCGCCCGCAATGGAGGTTAGAGGTAGGGTTGTTGGCTGACGAGGCGGTGTGCGAGAGGCTGAGGAAGTGCATGCAGAATTACCTGCAGGTTAATGATACGGGGGAAGTCTCAGCAGTGGTGGTCTGGGAGGCGCTGAAGGCAGTGGTGAGAGGGGAGCTGATTTTGATCCGGGCTCATAGGGACAGGACGGATAGGGCAGAAATGGACCGACTGGTTAAGGATATCTTACAGATAGACAGGAGGTATGCGGTGACCCCGGGGGTGGAGCTCTTAAGGGAACTTTGGAAGCTGCAGGCGGAGTTCGGGGTGTTGTCCACAGGTAAGGCAGTGGAGCAGCTTAGAAAGGCGTTTTACGAACGTGGGGAGATGGCCAGCAGAATGCTTGCACAGCAGCTTAGGAAGAGGGAGGCGGCCAGGGAAATAGAGAGGGTGGTTGATGGGGATGGGAACTTGGTAGGGGAGTCGGCAGGGCTAAACAGGGCATTCAGGGACTTTTACAGTAGGCTCTATTGCTCGGAACCCCCCACGGGGCTAGAGGGGATGAGACGCTTTTTGGACGGACTGACCTTCCCAAGGGTGGGGAGGGAGCTGGTAGATGGGCTGGGCGCCCCGATTAGGGCCGAAGAAATAGTCGCGGGCTTGAAGGCAATGCAGTCGGGTAAAGCCCCGGGGCCAGACGGATACCCGGTGGAGTTCTATAAAATGTTCTCGGGGATGTTATGGCCATTGTTCGTCAAGGTTTTCAATGAGGCAAGGGACAGAGGGGTGCTGCTCCCGACGATGTCGCAGGTCACTATTTTGTTGATATTGAAGCGGGACAAGAACCCGGAGCTATGCGGGTCATATAGGCCGATCTCCCTGCTTAATGTGGGTGCTAAGCTGCTGGCCAAAATTTTGGCCTCCAGGATTGAAGATTGTGCGCCAGATGGGATTATGGAGGATCAAACCGGGTTTGTCAAGGGCAGGCAGTTGGTGGCCAATATAAGAAGGCTGTTCAATGTGATTATGATGCCCCCGGAGAGTAGGGAGGTTGAGGTAATTGTGGCAATGGATGCGGAAAAGGCGTTTGACCGGGTGGAGTGGGACTATCTATGGGAGGTGCTGGGACGATTTGGGTTCGGTAAGGGCTTTATCAAGTGGGTCAGGCTGTTGTACCAGGCCCCGGAGGCTAGTATAAGGACGACCTCGGACTATTTTAGACTGTAACGGAAAACAAGACAGGGGTGCCCCCTCTCCCCACTGTTGTTTGCGTTAGCTATAGAGCCGCTGGCAATTGCTCGGAGAGCTTCATAGGGTTGGTTCGGGGTGGGTGGGAGCATAGAGTCTCGCTGTACGCAGACGACCTGCTCTTATACGTATCAGATCCAGGGGCAGGGATGGGCGAAATTATGGCGATTTTGGGGGAATTTGGCTGGTTTTTGGGGTATAAACTGCAGTTCAGGCGAGGGGTCAGGAGGGTCGGCTGAGGGAGCTGCCGTTTAGGTTAGTAGGGGACAGCTGGTCCTACCAAGATTTCTGTTTGTATTTCAGTGTCTCCCAATTTTCATCCCGCGGTCCTTTTTTAAGAGGGTTAATAAAATCATCCTGGGCTTTGTGTGGGCGGGTAAGTCCCCGCGATTGAAGGTGGTGATGCTCGAGCAGAATCGGGGGGGGACTTGCGCTGCCGAATTTTAGTAACTATAACTGGGCGGCTAACATGGCCATGATAAGGAAGTGGGTGGTGGGAGCGGGGTCGGTTTGGGAGCGGATAAAGGCAGCTTTGTGTAGGGGCACCAGTCTGGGGACGTTGATAAGGGCACCTCTGCCGTTCCTGCCGGCGAGGTAATCCACCAACTCCGTAGTGGTGGCGGCCATGAGAATCTGGGATCAGTGGGAGCATCGGTCTGGTCCCCAATATGTGACAATCACCGGTTTGTCCCGGGGAGCTTGGATGGGGGGGTTCAAAGTATGGCGAAGGGTGGGAATTGAGAAGATGGGGGGCTTGTTTTTAGAGGGGAGCTTCCCTAGCTTGAGGGCGCTGGAAGAGAAGTTTGGGTTGGCAAGGGGGAACAAATTTAGCTATTTACAGGTGCGGTACTTTCTGCGTAGGCAGGTATCATCCTTCCCATCCCTGCCACTAAGGGGGATCCAGGATAGGGTAGTGTCTAAGGGATGGGAGAGGGGAGCGTCTCGAATGTCTACAAAGAACTCATGGGGGCAGAGGAGACGCAGACCGAGGAGCTGAAGCGTAAGTGGGAGGAGGAGCTTGGTGGTGAGATGGAGGATGGCTTATGGGCGGACGCGTTGAGCAGAGTCAATGCGACCGCAACATGCGCCAGGCTCAGCTTGATCCAATTCAAGGTGGTCCACCGGGCCCACATGACAGTGGCCGGATGAGTAGATTCGTTGGGGTGGAGGACAGGTGTGTAAAATGTGCGGGAGGACCAGCGAACCATGTTCACATGTTCTGGGCGTGTCCAAAACTTAGGGGATATTTGCGGACGTCATGTCCAGAATATTGAAAACAAGGGTGGCAATGAGTCCAGAGGTGGCGATTTTCGGGGTGTCCGAAGACACGGGAATCCAGGAGGAGAAAGAGGCAGATGTTCTGGCCACTGCTTCCCTGGTAGCCCGGAGACGGATACTGCTAGCTTGGAGGGACTCAAAGCCCCCGAAGTCGGAGACCTGGCTGACTGACATGGCGAGCTTTCTTGGCCTAGAGAAGATTAAGTTCGCCTTGAGAGGGTCACTGTTAGGGTTCGACCGGAGATGGCATCCATATGTCGACTTCTTAGCGAAAATTAATCGTCAGCGGGGGAGGGGGTGGTTAGGGTAGAGTAGATAGGGGGTCAATTAGGCGGGTCTTGGCGGGATGGGAGTCGGTGATTGCACTATGTCTATTGTTCTTTGTACATTGTTTTTTATACTGTTGCTGTTTGTAATGCCAAAAATACCTCATTAAAATTGTTAAAAAAAGATTCAGAATCCATAGAATTCCTATAATGCAGGTGGAAGCCATTCCACCCATAGAGTCTGTACTGACCCTCCTAAAGAGCACTTTACATACGCCCACTCCCCTGCCCATTGATCATGAAAATTCACCTAACCTGCACATCTTTGGACTGTGGGAGCAAACCAGAGCACCCGGAGGAAACCCACGAAGGCACGTGGAGAACGTGCAAACTCCACAAGTCACCCAAGGCCGGAATTGAACCCAGGCCCTGATGCTGTGATACAGCAGTGCCACAGTGCCTACCAAATTTAAATATTTGTTCAACTGGATTAAATTTCTTTTTTAAAAAGTGGCAGGACAATTTTGCAAACTGAAAGAGGCAAATATGCATCCTCACTTCCAAAATAAATGCATGTAAATTGAAAGGCTACTGTTTTGGGCAGACATCCTGCTTTGCCAAATTATTGACACATTTTATAAAAACAAAAATGAACAAATGTATATTTATATAAAACATCCCTTATGTAAAAATATCTTGGGGGAGTAAAACAACTCACCTTGTGATATACTAGATCTATTGGACAGCCCACATTAATATCAACAAAGTCTACGTCTATGTTCTGGTTCAGAAGCTCAGCACATTTTGTCATGGTGTCAGGAAAAGCTCCCTCTAGCTGTAAAGAAGCAATACACTTTAACTGCAAGTAAAGATATTCCACGAGAATTTAACTCAAAATTATTTATTTAAATCTTGCAATAATTACAAGGCGACTTCAAATAAAGCATCATCAATTGAGATAACTATTCCTGAAGCCTTTTATAAAAAATGAATAACATTATTAAGATCTCAGAAGTTAGTTGAGGTACCGCAAATGCGCGAAGTAAAATTAAATTGATTATCCTCTTAACTCTTTCTTCCAGTAAAAGGACCAGGATAAACATTACAAAAGGTGCGGATGTACTTCATACACTTGGCAAACTAGAGGTGCCAAGTGGTTTCACACCGGTTGGACAAGTAGATCAACAATGGTCTCACGCAAAAGCAGTTTTGTTGCTTTGATTAACCAAATTATCAGGAGTGGCTGAACAGCTCAGCTCATAGAATTTACAGTGCAGAAGGAGGCCATTCGGCCCATTGAGTCTGCACCGGCCCTTGGAAAGAGCACCTTACCCAAGTCCACACCACCACCCTATCCCCGTAACCCCACCTAACCTTTTTGGACACAAAGGGCAATTTAACATGGCCAATCCACCTAACCTGCACATCTTTGGACTGTAGGAGGAAACCGGAGCACCCGGAGGAAACCCACGCAGACACAGGGAGTACGTGCAGACTTCCCACAGACAGTGAACCAAGCTGGGAATCAAATTTGGGACCCTGGAGCTGTGAAGCAACAGTGCTAACTACTGTGCGACAAGCTCTTTAGCAAAGTCCTTGTCTCAGTTGGTGCAGATGTAAATCACAATGCCAGATAATAAATCCTAGTCTTAAACACTAATATTTAAGGTGCGTCAAGATAAAGTAACTTATGAGGACAGACCTGCACTCCGAATACATCTTCTGTGTAATGGCGTTTCAACAGTGCCCATTCAGAAGACTGACCTTGCAAAAGCTTTGTACACATTGCCATTTCGCCACAAGTGATATCAGCTCCAAAGCTTTTACATATTCGACGGAAAGGGAGATTTCCACACTGTAATGAAACAGAAGACTTGCATTTATATTTGCCTTTCACAACCTAGGGATGCCCCAAACCATGTGAAAACAAATGAAGTACTTCTTGTGAGTTGAGTCAGTGTTGTAATGCTGCAAATGCAACGCAACAGGGAATAATATATGAAGAACCAAAAACACACACATCAAGTAATCCAAAAATTAAATACCCTACTAACCGATTCTTAAGCTCTTTGAAACAATTTAAACATGTTTATGGGATGTGAATATTGATAGCAAGGCCAACATTTGTTGTGATGTGGAGATGCCGGCGTTGGACTGGGGTGGGCACAGTAAGAAGTCTTACAAACGCAGGTTAAAGTCCAACATGTTTGTTTTGAATCACTAGCTTTCGGAGCACTGCTCCTTCCTCAGGTGAAAGAAGAGGTAGGTTCCAGAAACATACATACAGGCAAAGTCAAAAATGCAAGTCGATACTTTGAATGCGTGTCTTTGCAGATAATTAAGTCTTTACAGGTCCAGATGGAGCAGGTTAAAGAGGTGTGAATTGTCTCAAGCCAAGACAGTTAGTAGGATTTTGCAGGCCAGATGGTGGGGGATGAATGTAATGCGACATGAATCCAGAGTCCAGGTTGAGACCGTACTCATGTGTGCGGAACTTCGCTACAAGTTTCTGCTCGGCGATTCTGCGTTGTCGTGCGTCCTGAAAGCCGCCTTGGAGAACTCTTACCCGAAGGTCTGCAACGTCTGCATGGTTTCGCCAAAGTACCACACTTCGGGACATCCTTTCCTGCAGCGTATGAGGTAGACCTTCAACCAACATTATACATCAGATACATAAACAGTGCAGAAGGAGGCCATTCGGCCCATCAAATCTGCACCAACCCACTTAAGCTATCACTTCCACCCTATCCCCGTAACCCAATAACCCCTCCCAACCTTTTTGGTCACTAAGGGCAATTTATCATGGCTAATCCACCTAACCTGCACGTCTTTGGACTGTGGGAGGAAACCGGAGCACCCGGAGGAAACCCACGCAGACACAGGGAGAACGTGCAGACTCCGCACCGACAGTGTCCCAGCAGGGAATCGAACCTGGGACCCTGGCGTGTGAAGCCACTTGTGCTACCGTGCTGCCCTCCATCAAGGATGGTCACCTCAGCACTTCGCTTTACCGCAAGCCCACGGATAACCTCATGATACTCCACTTCTCCAGCTTCCATCCCAAACACATTAAAGAAGCCATCCTCTATGGACAAGCCCTCCGTATACACAGGATCTGCTCCGACGAGGAGGAACGTAACAGACATCTCCGTAAGCTGAAAGATGCCCTCGTGTGAATGGGATATGGCGCTCAACTCATCGATCGACAGGTCCAACGCGCCACAGCAAAAAAACGCACCAACCTCCTCAGAAGACAAACATGGGACACAACCGACAGAGTACCCTTCGTCGTCCAGTACTTCCCCGGATCGGAGAAACTACAACATTTTCTTCGCAGCCTTCAACACGTCATAGTTGAAAACGAACATCTTGCCACGGTCATCCCTATACCCCACTACCTGCCTTCAAACAACCGCGCAACTCATACAAACCATTGTTTGCAGCAAACTACCCAGCCTTCAGAACAGCGACCACGACACCACACAATCGTACCATGGCAATCCCTGCAAGACGTGCCAGATCATCGACATGGGTACCACCATTACACGTGAAAACACCACCCACCAGGTACGTGGTACATACCCGTGCGACTCAGCCAACGTTGTCAACCTCATACGCTGCATGAAAGGATGTCCTGAAGCGTGGTACATTGGCAAGACCATGCAGACGCTGCAACAACGGATGAACGGACATCGCGCAACAATCACCAGGCAGAAATGTTCCCTTTCAGTCGGGGAACACTTCAGCAGCCAAGGGCATTCAGCCTCTGACCTTCGGGTAAGTGTTCTCCAAGGCGGCCTTCAGGACGCGCGACAACGCAGAATCGCCAAGCAGAAACTTGTAGCCAAGTTCCGCACACGAGTACGGCCTCAACTGGGACCTTGAATTCATGTCGCATTACATTCACTCCCCACCATCTGGTCTGGGCTTGCAAAATCCTACCAACTGTCCTGGCTGGAGATCATTCACACCTCTTTAACCTGCTCCATCTGGACCTGTAACGCCTTAATTACCTGCAAAGACACGCATTCCAAGTATCGTCTTGCATTTTTTACTTTGTGTATATATGTTTCTGGAACCGACCTCTTCATTCACCTGAGGAAGGAGCAGTGCTCCGAAAGCTAGTGATTTAAAACAAACCTGTTTAACATTTGTTGCCCATCCCATATTGTCTTCAAGGTGATAAGCTGCCTTCTTCAACCACTGCAGTTCACCTGGTGAAGGTACACCCACAGTGCTGTTAGAGAGCATCAGGATTTTTTGAACCCGCAAAGGTGAAGGAACAATAATTTATTTCCAATACAAGAAGGCAAAAAAACTTGGGAGGGAAATTTTGCAGATGATGGGTGTTCCCATGCATCTGCTACCTTGCTGCTTCCGGGTGGTAGAGATCTGAGGTTTGGAAGGTACTTTCAAAGCACCCTTGGTGAATTGCTGCAATGCATTTTGTAGATGGTACACTCTTCTCCACTGCAGAATGATTACGTTCGTTGATGGGATGCTGATCAGGGGACTGCTTTGCCCAGGATGGTGTTCAGAGAGCTGCTCTCATCCAGCCAAGTGAAGAGTATTAGGCAAATCAAATTAGTGACAATACCAGAGAGGCGGAATTCCTGCAGTGTATAAATGGATGCTTTTCCACATCACTACCATAACATACATGAGAATTAGGTTATTTGGCCCATCGAGTCTGCTCCACTATTCAATCATGGCGGATGTGTTTCTCATCCCTATTCCCCTGCCTTCTCCCCATAACCACTGATCCCCTTATTAATCAAGAACCTAGCTATTTCTTTTAAAGACACTCAGTAATTTGACCTCCACAACCTTCTGCGGCAAAGAGTTCCACAGATTCACCACATCAGGTTGAAGAAATTCCTCCTCATCTCAGTTTTAAAGCATCGTCCCTTCAGTCTGAGGCTGTGTCCTCGGGTTCTAGTTTCTCATACCAGTGAAAATATCCTCTTCACGTTCTGTAAGTTTCAATGAGAGCACCTCTCATTCTTCTAAACTCCATTGGGTACAGACTCAGAGTCCTTATCTGCTCCTCTATTCTGGAAAAAAGTATTTTATTCCAGGGATCTTTCTTGTGATCCTCCTCTCCAAGGCCAGCACATACGTTGAGGAACCAACTTGAGAACAGGCCATCTTAGATTGGGTAATAAAAAAGGAATAATTCGCAATCTAGTTGTGCGAAGCCCCTTGGGGATGAGCGACCATAATATGATCGAATTCTTCATCAAGATGGAGAGTGATGCAGGTGATTTTGAGACTATTGTCCTCAATCTAAATAAAGGAAACTACGATGGAAGAGGCACGGGTTGGCTATGATCGATTGGGAAACATAACTTAAAGAGATGCCGGTGGATAGGCAATCGCAAACATTCAAAGAGTGTATGGGTGAAATGCAACAATCGTTCATTCCTGTCTGACGCAAAAGTAGGTCTTTATGCACCAGACAGGAAAGAACTGCATGTCCCTTTCAGTCAAACAGCGAAATTTATAAAAGGGAACAAAGAAATGGCTGACAAGCTACATACTTACTTTGGTTCTGCCTTCTAAAAGGACACAAATAGCATATCAAAAATATTGAGAAACACAGGGTTTAGTGAGAGGGAGGGACTGAAGGAAATCAGTATTATTAGGGAAATGGTGTTGGGGAAATTGATGGGATTGAGGGCCAATAAATCCCCAGGGTGCTTATTTGAGGCATTGGAGGCAGTACAGAGGAGGTTCACCAGATTGATTCCGGGGATGAAATGGTTGACGTTATGAGGAGAGATTGAACAGTTTGGGCTTATACTCGCTGGAGTTTAGAAGGATGAGAGGGCATCTGATCGAGGTATATGAAAAACTAAAAGAGATTGATAAAGTAAATGTAGACCAAATGTTCCCCTTTGTGGGGGAATCTAGAGGTCACAGATATAGGTTGAGAGGCAGTAGATTTAAAACTGAGATGAAGAGGAAATACTCGCAGAAGGGGGTGAATTTGTGCAACTCGCTGCCCTGTAGTGCGGTGGAATCTGAATCATTAAATGGTTTCAAGTAGATATATTTCTGATAAAAAAAACAGGCGAAAGGGATAAGAGGAACAGATAGGGCGGTGGATTTGAGACTAAGAAGAGATCAATGGCAGAGCAGGCTCGAAGGGCTGAAATTGACTACTTCTGCTCCTAATTTCTATGTACCTCATTCTCTGAAATTCAGCTCTTTTGACAACCTCTGGAAAACGGATAATAAGCCCCAAACAGAACATCGGTGAGTAGGTTATAGTTGAACAAATGCCCATCAATTACACCTTTCATAACTTTCCTACTAATTGAGACTAAAGTATCTGACGGTAATTGGCCAGGTTGGATTTGTCCCGTCTTTTGTGGACAGGCCTTCCATAAACAATTTTTCACTGCCACACCAATGCCAGTTTTGTAGCTGTACCGTAGTAGCTTGGTTAGGGGTGCTCCTAGCTCTGGAGCACAAGCCTTCTATACTACAGCTGTAGTGTTGTCAGGGCCCATATCCTTTGCTGTATCTAGTGCGTTCGGCAGTTTCTTGATATCACATGGAGAGTATTGAACTGGTTGAAGACTGGCATTTGTGATGCTTGGGATCTCAGGGACAGGCTTTGATGGATCATCCACTTTGCATTTCTTGACTGAAGATGGTTGCAAATGTTTCAGCCATCCCTTTTGCATTGATTTTTCAAAATAAATTTAGAGTATCCAATTATTTTTTTCCAATTAAATGGCAATTTAGCGTGGCCAATCAACCTACCCTGCATATCTTTGGGTTGTGGGGGTGAGACCCACGCAGACACAGAAAGAATATGCAAACTCCACACGGACAGTGACCCGGGGCTGGGATCGAACCTGGGTTCTCGGTGCCATGAGGCAGCAGTGTTAACCACTGCGCCACCCCACCTCCCCCCTTTTGCATTGATGTGATGGGTTTGGCCCTCAATTGAGTGCGCATAGATACTTGTGTACCCTCCTCAGGGTAGTTGTTTAATTGCTCTTCACCACCCGCGACTGGAGCAGCAGGGCTGCAGTTTGGTCAGATCCACCGGCTGTGGGATCACTTAGCTCGGTCCATAACATACTGCTGTTTAGTGGGCATGTAGTTCTGTGTTGTAGTTTCACCAGGTTGGTACCTCTTATTTTGGAATGCCTGGTGCTGCTTCTGGGATCTAGCTTGGAGTTATACAGTGAAAAATATACTGAGCCATGAGGTTACAGATTGTGGTTGAATACAATCCTGCTGCTGTTGGTGCTGCTCAGATGCCCAAGCCACTATATCTGTTCCGAATCTATCCCCTTTAGCACAGTGCCACACAAGATATTGGAAGGTATCTCAGTGTGTGTCGCAATAGAGACTGGTCAGTGGTCACTCCTATCAATACAGGTCAAGGACAGATGCATCGGAACAAGGTGTATTGGTGAATGAGTGACCAACTTGGTTTTCCCCTCCTGTTGGTTCTCTCACCACCTGCCACAGGCTCAGTGATGCAGATGTATTTTTCTTCAGGATTCGGTGGAGCGCTGGGCCACCCTTGGTGGCAGACATTGAAGTTTCTCAGCCAGAGTGCATTCTGTGTCCTTGCTATATCCAGCGCTTTTTCCAAGTGGTGTTCAACATACCAATGCATAACTAAATTTGCCTGACCTTGTCCAACCCTGATATGGAGAACTATGCAAGGAAATGGTAGCATAGTGGTAATGTTATCAGACCAGTTGCCGGTGCAGACACGATGGGCCAAATGGCCTTCTTCTGCGCTGGAACTATTGTGTAAATCAGAGATTGTGACAAATGCTCCAGAAACATAGCTCCAATCCCTCCATCGCGACTGGTACAATTTAAATTGAATGAATGGGCTTAAGAAGCTAGTCTCAATAATGATTATGAAACTGTTGTGAAATCCCATCTGGCTCTGGTTTCCTTCAGGGAAAGAAATCTACTGTCCTTTTTTAAAAAATATATGTTGATTCAAATTTTCCAACAGAATTTTTAACCCCCCCCCCCCCCCCCAAATAACAAAAAGAAAGGAACACAAACACAACAGTCAAAAATTATATAAAACTTATACACTGGGTTTCCCCCATATACAGCAACGCCCCCATATGACATTCAAAGGTACCCAGAGGGAAGCCCCCTCCACCCACCCGAATTCCCCCCCACCCCCCCCCGAAAGAGACCCCCCCCCCTTGGGTTGCTGCTGCTGCTGACTTCCTCCTAACGCTCCGCGAGATAGTCTAGGAACGGTTGCCACCGCCTGAAGAACCCCTGCACAGACCCTCGTAAGGCAAACTTTATCCTCTCCAGCTTAATGAACCCTGCCATGTCATTTATCCAGGCTTCCACACTGGGGGGCTTTGCATCCTTCCACAATAGCAAGATCCTCCGCCGGACTACCAGGGCGCAAAGGCCAGGATACCGGCCTCTTTCGCCTCCTGCACTCCCAGCTCGTCCGTTACCCCAAATAGTGGCAACCCCCAACTCGGCTTGACCTGGACTTTCACCACCTTGGACATAGTCCTCGCGAAACCCCTCCAAAACCCATCCAGTGCCGGGCACGACCAGAACATGTGGACGTGATTCGCCGGGCTTCCCGAGCACCTACCACATCTGTCCTCTACCCCAAAGAACCTACTCAACCTTGCCCCTGTCATATGCGCTCTGTGAGTAACCTTGAATTGTATTAGGCTGAGCCTGGCGCAAGAGGAGGAAGACTTAACCCTACTCAGGGCATCAGCCCACAGACTCTCATCTATCTCCTCCCCAAGCTCCTCCTCCCACTTGCCCTTTAACTCCTCTACTGAGGCCTCCTTCTCTTCTGTCAGCTCCTGGTAGATCGCCGAAACCCTGCCTTCTCCAACCCATACCCCCGAAATCACCCTGTCCTCTTCTTTCAGCTCCTGGGAGATCTCGAAGCCCTGCCTTCTCTAACCCATACCCCCGAAATCACCCTGTCCTGAGTCCCCTGTGCCGGGAGCAGCGGAAATTCCCTCACCTGCCGCCTCACAAACGCCCTCACTTGCATACACCCGAAAGCATTCCCTGGGGGTAACCCAAACTTCTCCTCCAGCGCCCCTAGGCTCGCAAACGTCCCATCTATAAACAGGTCCCCCATTCTTCTAATCCCTGCCCGATGCCAGCTCCGAAATCCCCCATCCATCCTTCCCGGGACGAACCGATGGTTCTCCCGAATCGGGGACCAAACCGAGGCTCCCACCTCACCCCTGTGTCCTCTCCACTGCCCCCAGATCTTCAACGTCGCCGCCACCACCGGACTCGTGGTGTACCTTGTCGGCGAAAGCTGCAACGGTGCCGTCGCCAGCGCCCTCAGGCTCGTGCCCACACAGGACGCCATCTCCAACCTCTTCCACGCCGCCATCTCCCTCCATTACCCACTTATGGATCATCGCCACATTGGCAGCCCAATAATAGCCGCACAAATTCGACAGAGCCAGCCCTCCCTGTCCCTACTACGCTCCAGAAACACCCTCTTTACCATCTGGATCTTATTTGCCCATACGAAACCCATGATGCTCCTACCTATCCATTTGAAAAAGGCCGTGGGAATCATAATGGGAAGGCACTGGAACACAAAGAGAAACCTCGGGAGGACAACCATTTTTTTTTTTTTTTAAATATATTTATTAAAGTTTTTTAACACAATTTTTCTCCCGTTCAAACAATAACCCCCCCCTCGTAACCAGGACCATCATTTTAACCGACTGCACCCTGCCCGCTAGCGAGAGTGGGAGCACATCCCATCTTTTGAAATCCTCCTCCATCTGCTCCACCAACCGCGTCAAATTGAGCTTGTGCAGGGCCCCCCCACTCCCAGCCATCTGGATCCCTAAGTACCGAAACCTCCTTTCCGCCCTCTTCAACGGTAGGTCGTCTACCCCTTTCCCTGGTCCCCTGGATGCACCACAAAAAGCTCACTATTCCCTACATTGAGCTTATACCCCGAGAAGTCCCCAAACTCCCTTAGGATCCGCATGACCTCCGCCATCCCCTCCACTGGATCTGCCACATACAGCAACAGGTTGTCCGCATATAGCGACACCCGATGTTCCTCTCCCCCTTGGACCAGTCCCCTCCATTTCCTGGACTCCCTTAGTGCCATGGCCAGAGGCTCAATTGCCAATGCAAACAACAAGGGGGACAGGGGGCACCCCTGCCTCGTCCCTCGGTACAGCCAAAAGTACTCCGACCTCCACCGATTCGTAGCCACATTCGCCACCGGGGCTTTATATAGCAGCCTGACCCAGCTGATGAACCCCTCCCCGAACCCAAACCTCCGCAGCACTTCCCAAAGATAAACCCACTCCACCCGGTCAAAGGCCTTCTCCGCGTCCATAGCTGCCACTACCTCCGTTTCTCCCTCCACCGAGGGCATCATAATCGCATTGAGGAGCATCCGTACATTGGTGTTTATCTGCCTGCCTTTTACAAATCCCGTCTGGTCCTCAAGAATCACCCCCGGGACACAGTCCTCAATTCTCGTAGCCAGCACTTTTGCCAGGAACTTAGTATCCACATTGAGGAGCGAGATCGGTCTATACAACCCACATTGCAGTGGGTCCTTGTCCCGCTTCAGGATCAGAGAGATCAGCGCCACGGGCATTGTCGGGGGCAAGGTCCCCCCCTCCCTTGCCTTATTGAAAGTCCTCACGAGCAACGGGCCTAGCAGGTCCACGTATTTCCCGTAAAACTCGACCCAGAACCCATTTGGCCCCGGGGCCTTCCCCGCCTGCATGCTCCCCAATCCTTTAACCAGCTCTCCAGCCTAATTGGCGCCCCTAAACCAGCCACCTCCTGCTCCTCCACTCTCGGGAACCTTAGCTGATCCAAAAATCGTCGCATCCCCTCGTCCCCCACTGGGGGCTCAAATCTGTACAGATCCCCATAGAAGTCGCTAAATACCTTGTTTATTCTCACCGCACTCCGCACCGTATTCCCCCCGCTATCCTTAACTCCGCCTATCTCCCTCGCTGCCTCCCTCTTCCGAAGCTGGTGTGCCAACATCCGACTCGCCTTCTCCCCATACTCATACGTCGCCCCCTGCGCTTTCCTCCACTGTGCCTCTGCTTTCCCTGTGGTCAACAGGTCGAACGCCGTCTGGAGGTTCCGCCGCTCCCTAAGTAGTCCCTCCCCGGGGGCCTCTGCATATCTCCTGTCCACCCTTAAGATCTCCCCCACCAACCTCTCCCTGACCTCTCTCTTCTCCCTGTGGGCCCTGATGGAGATTAACTCTCCCCTGACCATCGCCTTCAGCGCCTCCCAGACTATCCCCACCTGCACCTCCCAGTTGTCGTTGGCCTCCAAATATCTTTCAATGGACCCTCGCACCCGCCCGCACACCTCCTCATCCGCCAATAATCCCACATCCAGACGCCACAGCGGGCGCTGGTCCCTCTCCTCTCCTAACTCCAGCTCCACCCAGTGCGGGGCGTGGTCTGAGATGGCTATGGCCAAATACTCCGTTCCCTCCACTTTCGGGATTATCGCCCTACTCAAAATTTTAAAAATCTATCCGGGAGTAGGCTCTATGGACGTGGGAAAAGAATGAAAATTCCCTGGGCCTGACAAACCTCCATGGATCCACTCCCCCAATCTGGTCCATAAACCCCCTAAGCACCTTGGCCGCAGCCGGCCTCTTACCCGTCTTGGACCGAGAGCGATCCAGTGCTGGGTCCAGCACCGTGTTGAAATCCTCCCCCCCCCATTATCAAGCTTCCTGCCTCCAGGTCCGGAATCCGACCCAGCATGCGTTTCATAAATCCGGCATCATCACAGTTCGGGGCTTATACATTTACCAGTACCACCCGCACCCCCTGCAACCTACCGCTCACCATCACATATCGACCTCCATTATCCACTACAGTATTCATTGCCTCAAACGACACCCGCTTCCCCACCAGTATCGCAACCCCTCTGTTCTTCGCATCCAGCCCTGAATGGAATACCTGTCCTACCCATCCCTTTCTCAGCCTAACCTGACCTGCCACCTTCAAATGTGTCTCCTGGAGCATAACCACGTCTGCCTTCAGTCCCTATAAGTGCGCGAACACCCGGGCCCTCTTGACCGGCCCATTCAGGCCCCTCACATTCCAAGTTATCAGCCGGATTGGGGGGCTGCTCACCCCCCCCCCCCTCCCCGCCGACTAGCCATCCCCTTTTCTAGGCCAGCCATGTGCCCGCACCTCCCGCATCCTCCAGTCCCCAGGACGGTGAACCCCTGCCCCGACCCCGACCACCTCTTCTACTTCCAGCTTCCCTTTGGCCAATGCAGCAGCAACCCTCTCCCCCCGCTAGTTCTACATCTAGCCCTTTTGCTCCCCCATAACACTCCCGTAAGTCAGCTGACTCCTGCTGACCCCAGCCTCTCCCGCCATTCCATCGACCCCCCCCCCAGTGTGAGAATTCCCCCTCCCCCTCCCTGGCAGTCAGTGTGCGCTCCTCTCCAGCACTGCACCCCCCATCCCCCCCCCCCCCGACCCCCACCCCCGTCCTTCCCTAGCGCGGGAAAAAGTCCACGCTTTCCTGAGCCGGCCCCGCCCCCTCTGGCGCAGCTCCATTTGCGGCCTTACCCCAATTCCCCATCCCCGGGCCTCCACGCCCCCTCTTCCTTCGTGGGGGTCTGCCCCTCCAACACCGACGCCCACACTCTCCCACAGTCTCCCCATCAAATCCCTTCACCCATCCCCATCCAGCACCCAAACCAAAGAAACATTCCCTAAACGTGATAAACACCATATACACAGTAAACATCCCCCCACAACAAACCCTCAATTTGAGTCCAACTTTTCAGTCCGTATAAAGCTCCATGCCTCATCAGGCGTTTCGAAATAGTGGTGCCGATCCTGGAACGTGACCCACAATTGCGCCGGCTGCAGCATACCGAACTTCACCCCCTTCCGATGGAGCACCGCCTTAGCCTGATTGAAACCAGCTCTCTTACCCACCTCTGCACTCCAGTCCTGGGAGTTTCGGATCTCCGTGTTCTCCCAACTGCTGCTCCGCTCTTTCTTGGCCCATCTCAGGACACTCTCTCTATCCATAAAGCGGTGAAACCTCACCACTACAGCCCTTGGCGGCTCGTTGGCCTTGGGTCTCCTTGCTAGGACCCGGTGAGCCCCATCTAGCTCCAGGGACCTCGGGAAGGCTCCCACGCCCATCAGCGAATTGAGCATCGGGCCCCTCCACTCCTTCGGGGAGACCCAGAATCCGAAGATTCTTCCTCCTCGACCTATTCTCCAGGTCCTCAAATCTTTCCGCCCACCTCTTGTGCAGCGCCTTGTGCACCTCCACCTTCAAGCCAGGCCCAACATCTCAACCTCGTTCTCCGAGGCTTTTTGCTGCACCTCCCGGATCGCCGCCCCTTGGGCCTTCTGGGTCTCCACTAGTTTCTCGATCGCCACCTTCATTGGCGGCAGCATTTCGGATTTCAGCTCCTCAAAGCAGCGTTTAAGAAACCCCTGCTGCTCCTGCGACCACTGCCCCCATGCTGCTTGGTCTCCACCCGCCGCCATCTTGTTTTTTCTCCCTCTCACTTTTCGCTGCTCCAAGATCACTTTTTTCACCGCTCCACTCCTGGTCCAAACCATATAATGTTGGAGGGACCTTGCTGTCACCTTCCCACACTGGAAGCCATCGAACAATTGCCGTTGGGGCCCCTCTAGAGAGTCCAAAAGTCCGTTCCCGGTGGGAGCTGCCGAACGTGCGACCTACCTAGGCATAGCCGCACCCGGAAGTGAAATCTACTGTCCTTACCCAGCCGAACCTACATGTGACATCAGACCTCAGTGTAATGTTCTTTGATTGAGCTGATGTGAACAAAGAACATTAGACTTTGTTTTATCAACAAAGCTATTTAATACTAACACTCCATTAACGAATAACTAAAATGTCTAAGATGAATACAGTTGGAAATGAATGCCTCACACTAACTTACACTAAGATACAACAGAGCTGTTCTAATCTGCAACTGCTATCAACTCCTTACAAACACCTTCTGAAGAAACACATGGTGCATCCGGGTCCTGGGATTCCATACTCGCCCCACCTGCTGGTCGGATGGTAGAACTCCAACAGTAAAACATAAAACTTATAATACACTCGCAGATCATAGATCATAGAATTTACAGTGATGATGAACTACTCATTATGTACAGATGATAGTCTACCTATCATCACACTCGGCAATGTGGTTGATTCTTAACTGTCTTGTGAAACGGCCTAGCAAGCCACATAGTTGCATCAACACCAAAAAGAATAAGCTTGAACAGATCACCCATCGTTGACTTAGACACTATAATAGGGCCTGCCGCTATAGTGGGATTTGAATCCTGTATCAGAGCATTCAGCCTCTGGATTATTAGTCCAATAAAATTGCAACTTTGCTCCCATCAAGAATGGACAAGGTCTGGCAAACTTAGTCATGCTTTGGTATGAAAGACATGATGATACTAACTTGTGATCCTGTCTAGAACTTCATGTTCTTTCGATTTATCTGGCATCAACAACAATTACAGCATTCTACTTACTGTTGTTAGTGGGGCCAGGTAAAGCTTATCCTTGAAGTTCAGCTGAAAAATAAAAATATTTACTGAACACAAAAATACTTGAAAAATTAAACATAAACAAGAAAAAAAATACATAAAAGATAATGCATAGCTGTAGTGTTACATCACAAAAATAAAACAGCAACTGCAAAACTGACACTTGTTAACTTTGCAGAAATGTTATTTTCACGATAAGGCAAGAATATCGAACAGTGGAGATGAGGATTCCTGCCGATAGACCCATCCTCAACACAGGCACAATATAAAAAGCATATTTATTTTTACATTTAGAGTACCCAATTCATTTTTCCCAATTTAGCATGGCCAATCTACCTAGCCTGCACATCTTTGGGTTGTGGGGGCGAAACCCACGCAGCACGGGGAGAATGTGCAAACTCCACATGGACAGTGACCCAGAGCCGGGATCGAACCTGGGACCTTGGCACCATGAGGCAGCAATGCTATCCACTACGCCACCGTGTTGCCACTTGATATTTTCTTACCAAATTCACTTTCATTGTGATGTCGCAAAGTCCCTTTCTATTTGATAAAAAAAAAGAAAAACTGAAACATTTTTGATCAATCTTTTTGTATTAAGTTAGAGAACACAACTCTGACCACAATCAGAATTCAAAAGTATGGGGACAACTCATCAGCTGCAGATTTTAAAATGTAGATAGATAGGAAATGTACACAGAATGCAGGAATGGTTGATTAAGGCAACATGCCAAGCAACGCAATATAATCCATTGTTTCTGTGTTTTCTCAAGAGAATACTGTTACAGGAAAAAAATAAGTTACGTTGCTTCTGAATTTTCAGCTTGTGCAAGTAGAATTTAAGAGCTGCTAATCGAGTTAAAAGCACAATCTATCACAGCTATGTTTCTGACAGATTTCAGCTTGATTATATTTTGCAGGGTAGAAATAACATAATCGCACTGTTGAAGTTCTTTTGAAAATGTTTAGGACCATTATGTTTTAAGATAATCAAGCAGCCTTTGCCTGGGAGGCACAGTAACAGTGATTAGCGCTGTTGCTTCAGAGCGCCACGGTCCCAGGTTTGATTCCCACTTGGGTCACTGTCTGTGCGGAGTCTGCACTTTCTCTCTTTCCCCCCCCCCCCCCCCTCCCCCCCCCCCTCGTGTCTGCATGGGTTTCCTCCGGGTGCTCCAGTTTCCTCCCACAAGTCCCGAAAGATGTGCTTGTTAGGTGAATTGGACATTCTGAATTCTCACTCTGTGTACCCGAACAGGCGCCGGAATGTGGCGAAGAGGGGATTTTCACAGTGGCCTCATTGCAGTGTTAATGTAAGCCTACTTGTAACAATAATAAAGATTATTAAAACCCATAGATTTTTAGTTTTTATCAAAACTGATAAAAATGGAAACGATTGGAGCCCATAAATTCTGTATGAATTGAATGGTGATCAGTTTTACTCTTGAACTTTAATAACATCAAGGAAGTAAGAAAATGGCTAATAAACAGGTCATAGTTAAGCAAAATAATAACACATATTTTCAAGAAGTTCAGAGAGGACTCAGTATAATAATGTATGATAAAGCTATTTGAACAGTAAAATATGTACTAACACACTGGGCTGGATTTTCCGCATCCCGTGCCTACTCCTCGGCCGGCTCCGGGGCGGAGAATCCATGTTCCCGCACGGAATCGGGACTGGCGGCGGTTCGCCAATTCTGTGGGCCCAGAAAAGGCCATTAATGGAGGCCTGCTCTGCCCCCGACCAGCTGAAGTCCCAACAACGTGGATCTAATGTGGTCCAGCCAGTCTGGGAACTCAATCCGCGGCGCCCTGGTCAGGGACGAGCTGGGAAATGTTTGTACGGGCGTTGAGTGTCAGGCGTGCAGCCATTCGGGAGGTTTATTTTCAAGGTCCAGCTCCGCGGCCCGAGTCTGTCATGGAGCACAGCGCGACCGCTGGAGGCTGCCACTGTACGCGGGCGCGGCCTCCGACCCGGAAGTGCGGGGACCCGTATTCGCAGCAAAAGCTGCTACATCTACGCCGGGTCCCTGCTAGCCCACTGCAGGGCTGGGAATATGTGGCCCTCTCATGCCAGTTTTTCTGGGGTGAAAGTCCACCGTTCTGATGCCGGCATAGGGACATAGTCACAATAACGGAGAATGTCAATGGCATAGATATGGAAGCCGGTCTCATGTTTGCAAATGTCATGGAGGGGTACCACATGGCTGACAAACAGAAAGCAATGGCACCTTGGAGCACAGTGCAAGTCATTCAGGCAAGGAGGAAGAAACTATCAAAAACATTGCATGAACTGCATTGGACCAAACAGAGATAAAATGCAGAGTACATTGCAGGAGTTATACAAGAGAGATTGTGGAGGAGAATGGCTGACTGCAGGGATTCTCAAAATGGGGTCTGCAGGAACCATGGAGTACATGTCACCAACAGTCACAATGCATGCAAAATGTGCACCTAAAACTGTTGGTTTCACTGTTTGGAATTCAAAGGAAAGCAAAAGATTTAATGGGCTAATCAAAGCCCAGCCTCTTGAGAATTGGCCAGTGATAGGCTTCAGCAGTCAACTCGCAGAGGCCGGGTTCTGATCAGCCAATTTGATTTTTTCAGTTCCTGTTACTGGGCATAAAAGCAGCGAGCAGAAATCAGGAGCCGAAGGAGCAGTGGCAGTAATACCCAAGGAGCATGAAGAGCGGCAGTGGCACCCAAGGAGCGGCGACAGTATTGAAAAGGGCTAAGTACTCTTCCATGTTTTTTCTACCCACCAGCAGAAGTGAAATGTTTACGAGAAGTGGGTTAATGCTAAGTGGCTATTGGAGGAGGGCTTAGCCATGGGGTTAATGTTAAGGGGCAATGTAGTTGACAAATTAATTTATTTTTGACTGTGTGCCTCTTCCGACAGCCTTCAGTTCTTTGTCAAATTAAATAATGTTTTATTGGCAATACATGCATAGATGTAGATGAAAAAGACTTGTTTACATTTAATTTGTGTTTACTCCTTTTTAGTGGCAAAAAGGGGGCGTCAACATTCTGAGAATGTTTGGGGTTCCCCGATGCTCTTGGGTGGTCACTAGGGATTCTGCGGCTTGAAAAGTTTGGGAACCCAGACGGTGTCAAAGGCTACCGATTTCATATTTCGCCAGTAAAACTATTTAGTTATGTACCATCATGCAATGTTTGATACATTGCTATCAACAGAAATTCTGGTTAATTTCCCAAGTACACATTAGAATTAATCCGAAGACTTACTTGTTTCTTCTCACAGGATCGAAGTTTTATAATATCTTCATCAGTCACAACTCCCAGTGTTATTGCAGAAGTTATTAGTTTGTCATCTTTAACAGTTTTGGCCTTGACTGCATCTGTTCCAGAACGAATAGTCGTCTCTTTTAATTCAACAGTCCTCTGTTTTTCTCCAGGTGGATGGCCATCATCCAATGTGTTTTCTGTACAAGATAAACTCTGTGGTCCTGCCATTATGTTATCCTGTGATCCTACAGAAGAATCATTTTCTTCCACTGTGATATTTGAGTCACTAATAGGCAGCTTCATTTCCATTGCAGTACCTACAATAGCCTGCCCTTCAGCACATTTGGATTTATTATCTTTGTTTGATGCTTTCAAGTATTGCTCAGATTTGTTAAAGTAGAATTTTTTTTTGCGTAAGACCTGCTGCAGTTCTTTGCTGAGACTGTTTCTCACAATCACTGTTTTCTCCCATGTCTTCATAAGATCCTCATTAACCAAGTTCTTATTATCTGGTCCAATGTGAGATTTTGCATATCGGCAAGTAACGCCATATCGACATTTCCCATATGTGTTATACAGGTAGCAATGGTCACCAAGGTCAGAAGGCTTGGATTCCAGGTACTTTGATACATCATGCAAAAATCTGCACTTGTCACCAAAATAACATTTCCTCGGTGGTTCCTTGATGGGGTGGGGGAATGCAAGAACAAAAATTAAATGTCTGCTTCAGCATATTCTTAAACATGTTTACAAATAGCATAACGGGTGACAACAGCATAATGAGAAGGGCAAAAGCCAACAGGACCGTCTAGCAATCTCAAGTTGCGAAGCACCACAAACTACAATGCCCGCTACTCTTTAGATCAAATCAAATGACCCTCTATATTAGAGGGTCGACTGATCAATGTGTAGGTTGATTCTTGCACTTGGACCAATGATTTGTTCAATGTTACATTGTTTTCATCATTAAAGGTGGAGCACCACCGTTTGTGCTGATATCTCAGACTCCTTAATAAAGTCACTGCTATTTTTCAAATAATTAAATGGTTCTCAAGATACATCCTACTGGAGTTGCATTCACCCACTTTGTTTTGCACGCAATTCCTTCTTTCCAACAGAATTTTTGAAAGCTTCAATTCTTTATCTCAATTGACATCTTTACCTGGGTTGAGGTGTTTTAAATGTAAAAAAAGTAACTTCTTTAGGACATTAAACAAGTAATTCTTTTTTTTTTAATATATTTCATTAAAGTTTTCAAACAGAATTTTTCCATTTTACAAATCAACATAAAAATAGTACAGTAACTGATAAATAACATTATTTAAATAATATAGTGAACTAACAAAGTAACAAAAAATAGTGCTCCCCCTACCCCCCCCCCACCCCCCCCCCTCCCTGCTGCTGACGAACTATTTTCCCTTAACGTTCCGCGAGATAGTCAAAGAATGATTGCCACCGCCTGGAGAACCCCGGAGCCGATCCTCTCAACGCAAATTTCATTTGTTCTAGTTTTATGAACCCTGCCATATCGTTTGTCCAGGCCTCCACCCCGGGGGGGTTTCGCTTCCTTCCACGAGTAAGATCCTTCGCCGGGCTATCAGGGACGCAAAGGCCAAAATATCGGCCTCTTTCGCCTCCTGCACTCCCGGCTCTTCCGCTACCCCAAATATCGCTAACCCCCAGCCTGGCTTGACCTGGACCTTCACCACCTTGGAGATCACCTTTGCCACTCTCCTCCAGTACTCATCCAGTGCCGGACACGACCAGAACATGTGTGTGTGGTTCGCCGGGCTTCCCAAGCACCTCCCGCACTTGTCCTCCATTCCAAAGAACCTGCTCAGTCTTGCTCCCGTCATATGTGCTCTGTGTAGAACCTTAAATTGAATCAGGCTAAGCCTGGCACACGAAGATGAGGAGTTTACCCTGCTTAGGGCATCAGCTCACAGACCCTCCTCAATCTCCTCTCCCAGCTCTTCTTCCCATTTTCCCTTCAGCTCCTCTACCATCGCCTCCCCCTCGTCTCTCATCTCCTGATATATTTCGGACACTTTGCCCTCCCCGACCCATACCCCGGAAATCACTCTACCTTGGATCCCCTGTGTCGGGAGCAGCGGAAATTCCCTCACCTGTTGCCTCGTAAACGCCCTCACTTGCATGTATCTGAAATTGTTCTCCGGGGGCAACTCATACTTTTCCTCCAGCGCTCCCAGGCTCGCAAACGTCCCGTCTATAAACAAATCTCTCAGTTTCCCAATTCCTGCTCGTTGCCAGCTCTGGAACCCTCCGTCCATCTTTCCTGGGACAAACCTGTGGTTATTCCTGATCGGGGACCACACCGAGGCACCCGTCACCCACCTGTGTCGCCTCCACTGCCCCCAGATCCTTAAGGTTGCCACCACCACTGGGTTTGTGGTATACCTTTTTGGGGAGAGCGGCAGCGGTGCCGTCGCCAGCGCCTTTAGGCTCGTTCCTTTACAGGACGCCATCTCCAGCCTCTTCCACGCCGCCCCCTCTCCCTCCGTCATCCACTTACAAACCATCGCCACATTGGCGGCCCATTATTAGTCGTCCAGGCTCGGCAACGCCAGTCCCCCTCTGTCCCTGCTACACTGCAGGAACCCCCTCCTTACCCTTGGGGTCTTCCCCGCCCACACAAAACTCAATGCTCCTATCTATTTTCTTGAAAAAGGCCTTAGTGATCAGAATGGGGAGACATTGAAACACAAAAAGAAACCTCGGGGGAACCATCATTTAAACCGCCTGCACTCTGCCCGCCAATGGGAGCGGCAGCATATCCCACCTCTTGAAATCCTCCTCCATCTGCTCCACCAGCCGCGTCAGATTAAGTCTGTGTAGAGTCCCCCAGCTCCTTGCTACCTGGATCCCCAAATATCGGAAGCTCCTTTCCACTCTCCTTAACGGCAGGGCGTCTATTCCTCTTCCCTGGTCCCCGGGGTGTATTACAAAAAGCTCGCTCTTCCCCATATTTAGCCTGTATCCCGAAAAATCTCCAAACTCCCTCAATATCTGCATAACCTCTGTCATCCCCTCTACAGGGTCCGCAACATATAGCAGTAGGTCATCTGCGTAGAGTGACACTCGATGTTCCTCTCCCCCTCTAACCACCCCCCTCCATTTCTTATGAGTCTCTCAACGCTATGGCCAGTGGTTCAATTGCCAACACGAACAGTAATGGGGACAGGGGACACCCCTGCCTTGTTCCCCTGTGTAGCCGAAAATACTCCGACCTTTGCCGGTTTGTGACTACACTTGCCACTGGGGCCCCATATAGGAGTTTGACCCATCTGACAAACCCCTCCCCGAACCTCCTCAACACCTCCCATAAATACTCCCACTCTACCCTATCGAATGCCTTCTCCGCATCCATCGCCACCACTATCTCTGCCTCCCCCTCCGCTGGGGGCATCATTATCACCCCCAGCAGCCGTCGAACGTTGACATTCAGTTGTCTCCCCTTTACAAACCCTGTCTGGTCTTCATGCACCACCCCCGGGACACAATCCTCTATCCTCGTCGCCAGCACTTTTGCCAGCAGCTTTGCATGTACATTTAGGAGTGAGATAGGCCTATATGACCCACATTGCAGCGGATCTTTATCCCGCTTCAGGATTAGTGATATCATCGCCTCCGACATTGTCGGGGGTAGTATCCCCCCTTCTCTGGCCTCGTTAAAGGTTCTCGCCAGCAACGGGGCCAACAAGTCCACATATTTCCTGTAGAACTCCACCGGGTACCCGTCTGGTCCCGGGGCCTTCCCTGCTTGCATGTTCCCCAGTCCTTTAGTCACCTCATCCACCTCAATTGGCGCCCTCAGACCTGCCACCTCCTGCTCCTCCACCCTCGGGAACCTCAGTTGGTCCAGAAACTGTTGCATTCCCTCTTTTCCCTCCGGGGGTTGGGACTTATATAGCCTCTCATAAAAGGTCTTAAACACCTCATTTACCTTCCCTGCTCTCCGCTCCATAGTTCCCGTTTCATCCCTAACTCCCCCAATCTCCCTCGCCGCTATCCTCTTGCGAAGTTGGTGGGCCAGCAGCCGGCTCGCCTTTTCCCCATACTCCTATCTCATCCCCTGTGCCTTCCTCCACTGTGCCTCTGCCTTTCCTGTGGTCAGCAGGTCAAACTCCGTCTGAAGTCTTCGCCTCTCTCTATATAGTCCTTCGTCCGGGGCCTCCGCATATCTTTTATCCAACCTCAAAATCTCCCTCACTAATCTCTCCCTTTCTTTGCCCTCTTGTTTTTCCTTGTGAGCTCTAATGGAGATCAACTCTCCCCTAACCACCGCCTTCAGTGCTTCCCATACTACCCCCACCTGGACCTCGCCATCGTCATTGACCTCCAGGTATCTCTCAATACATCCCCGCACCCTTCCACAGACCCCCTCATCCGCCAATAGTCCCACATCCAGTCGCCAGAGTGGGCGCTGCTCCCTCTCCTCTCCTAATTCCAGATCCACCCAGTGCGGGGAATGGTCTGAAACGGCTATGGCCGTGTACTCCATTCCTGCCACCTTCGAGATCAGTGCCCTAACTCAGAACAAAGAAATCTATCCGGGAATATACCTTGTGGACATGGGAGAAAAAGGAGAACTCTTTGGCCAACGGCCTAGCAAATCTCCACGGATCCACTCCCCCCATTTGTTCCATGAACCCACTAAGCACCTTGGCCGCTGCCGGCCTTCTTCCGCTCCTGGATCTAGACCGGTCTAGCCCTGGATCCAGCACAGTATTGAAGTCCCCCCCCATTACCAGGCTTCCCACCTCCAGGTCCGGGATGCGTCCCAGCATCCGCTTCATAAATCCCGCGTCATCCCAGTTCGGGGCATATACATTTAACAGCACGACCTCCTTTCCCTGCAATCTACCACTCACCAGCACGTATCTACCCCCGTTATCCACCACTATATTCCTAGCCTCGAGCGACACCCGTTTCCCCACCAGTGTCGCCACCCCCCTATTTTTTGCGTCCAACCCTGAGTGGAACACCTGTCCCATCCATCCTTTCCTTAGCCTAACCTGATCCGCCACCTTCAGATGCGTCTCCTGAAGCATGACTACGTCCGCCTTCAGTCTTTTTAAGTGCGCGAACACCCGGGCCCTCTTAATCGGCCCATTCAGGCCTCTCACATTCCACGTGATCAGCTGGATTGGGGGGCCACCCGCCCCCCCCCCGCTGACTAGCCATCCCCTATTCTAGGCCAGCCCCCCATCCGGGCCCCGCGCACCCACCCATCCCCCAGGTGGCGTCTTCCCGTCCCGACCACCTCTTCTCTTGTCAGCTCCCCCTTGCTCTCAGCAACAGCAACCCAGTTAGTTCCCCCCCCCCCCACCCCCCCACTAGATCCCCATCTAGCATGGTTACTCCCCCCATGATGCTTCCGAAAGTCAGCTAACTCTAACTGACCCCAGCTTCCCCCGTTCTCTCTTTGACACCCCTGCGTGTGGACCTCTCTTCCTTCCTGCGCCTATCTTCCAGCCATCATCTCTATAGCGCGGGAAAAACCCCGCGCTTTCCCATCGGCCCCGCCCCTTATGGCGCAGCTACTTCATTCCCCATCCCCCCTCTCAGTCCCTTTTTCCACTGGCGCCCACATTTCTCCGTGTCCCCCCATCTAGAGGAGAGAAATTCCCCATTTATCGTTTCAATACTATAAACCTTCCATTCCCCAATTTACACTTCTGTACCACAACCTCGTTGTTTCCCCCCCAACATCAGTCTCTCAGTTCTAGTCCAGTTTCTCTTCTTGGATGAAGGTCCATGCCTCACCTGCCGTTTCAAAGTAGTAGTGCTTGCCCTGATGCGTGACCCACAATCGCGCCGGCTGCAGCATCCCAAATTTTATTTTCTTCCTGTGAAGCACCGCCTTGGCCCGATTGAAGCTCGCCCTCCTTCTCGCCACCTCCGCGCTCCAGTCCTGATACACTCGTATCACCGCATTCCCCCACCTGCTACTCCGTACCTTTTTGGCCCAGCTCAAAACAGCCTCTCTGTCCGTGAAATCTCACCACTATCGCCCTTGGTAGTTCTCCCGCCTTTGGTCTTCTCACAAGGACCCGATGAGCCCCTTCCACCTCCAGGGGGCCCGATGGGGCCTCAGCTCCCATTAGCGTATGGAGCATCGTGCTTACATAAGCCCCAACGTCAGCTCCCTCCGTTCCTTCGGGGAGACCTAGAATCCGGAGGTTCTTCCTCCTCGAGCTGTTCTCCAGGGCTTCCAGCCTTTCGATACATCTCTTATGTAGCGCCTCATGCGTCTCCGTTTTTACCACCAGGCCCTGTATCTCATCCTCATTTTCGGCTGCCTTTGCCTTCACTCCACGGAGCTCTATCGCCTGGACCTTTTTTGTGTTTCCTTCAGCCCATCGATTGCCAATAACATCGGCGCCAGCACCTCCTTCTTTAGTTCCTCCACACACCGTCGGAGGAATTCCTGCTGGTCCCCATGTCGTCTGGGCTCCATCCACCGCCATCTTGCTTCTTCCTTCTCTTCTCTGCCGCTGCTCCAAAGGATCCTTCGCAATCTGGCCACTGCCACTGGTCTTTTCCATATACACCTTCCTTCGTCACCCCACACTGGGTTTGGTCTGAAAAAATTTCCGTTGGGGCTCCCGAAAAGAGCCCAAAAGTCCGTTAGAACGGGCGCTGCCGAAACGTGCGGCTTCGCAGTGCATCGCCGCAACCGGAAGTCAACAAGTAATTCTTGCTTGAAAGTTTAGGCAGTAGTCATCAGATGGTAAAAGGGAACTGGTATATTCGAAACTCTATTGCTTGTGTCTTAACTCTCCGCAAAACACATTTCCCATCGTGTCTGTGTTCACTGACCTACATTGGCTCCCATTTAAGCAACGTCTTGATTTTAAAATTCTCATCTATGTTATCAAATTCCTTCAAACCCTGGTCCTCCAACTCCACTACCCTCCAAGATATGTGTTTCTCTAATTCTGATTCTTATACATTCCTGATCATTATTTTTCCACTATTGTCTTCAGTTGTCTAGGCTCCCTGAAGAATTTCCTCCCTACAACTCTCCACCTCGTTTTTCTCTTTTAAGGCATTCTTGAAAACCTACCTCACTGACCAAGCTTTTTTGTCATCTGACTTAATATTTCCTTATGTGGCCCAGTGTTTTATAAGGCTCGTGTGAAGCACCTTGGTGGATTTCATTACACTGAAAGCGCAATACAAATACTTGTTGTTGTAATAGGAATGTCAATTAATAACATTTTGGGCACAATTTAACAGGATGCATCTACAACTTATTAACAGAAAATAAAGACCTAACAATGAGATTTGCAATATCAAGTAATAAGATGCTCCACAATTATATTCTCCCTTCCTCCCACTGTCTCCTTCATCTGCATGATGCTACCAGTTAATCCCCCTTCACAAAAGGCATGAGGCTCAATTTTTGCCGAAACGTTTGCACTTCCAGATTTCATAAGAATTAACGGACTTAAAACTAAGTCCTTAAAAAGGTATATTCAACAGCACTTTTCACCAAGAATATAATTTTATATCTCATCCAACAGAAACTTTGAAAATACCACGAAAAGCCAGTGAGACAGAGACAAATATCAAGGCAATTGCATATTAAAGTGTTGAGATCGAAATGTTTTACCTACATATTTGTTGAGCTATGTAGTCTATGGCTGGACCAGTAAGCAGGGGCCCTAATCTCTTTTTTAAATTAAAGCAGCTCTTCAAGTGTCAAGAGGAAGCATGCAACAGGATAAGTGATTATTCTATTCAGAATTTTCTCTCACTGCCACATTCCCCACCCATGGGCGATTAAAATGCAGGGGGCAAACATCTTTCCATAGCAATACAGCCAAAATCTCAACCAGAATGTGAGTCGTGGGGGAAGGAATAAAGTGTAAATTGAGACTTTGCATCCCACAGATATACAAACACATACTCCAAAGCAATCCAGCATCAGAAATTTGAAACAGCTTGATAGACCTGACACAGATAGTTTCCCTGACAAGGGATCTAGAACAGTCTCAGGATAAGGCGTCAATAGGATTGTGATAAGGAGAAATTTCTTCACTCAAGGAGCTGAGTGTCTTTGGAATTGACTGCCCCAGAACATTGTGGATGCTTAATTAAAGTGTAAAGTCACCATAGTCCCAGCTGACCATAGGCTGCTTTCCCATTTGACAGGGAGAGCTGACTGGTGGTGATTTAACCTGAGGGACACCACACCTCAGGAGAGGGGCAAGGTTGAGAAGGGGGGCCTTTATGACTGACCTCAGTCAGTACACAAATTGAACCCGCGCTGCTGACCTCGTTAATGGAATATATTTAAGGCTGAGATTTTGATCACTCAGGGATCAATGGGTATGGGGACCAGACAGGAAAATGGAGTATATTTTTTGAAAATTTGTTCATGGAATGCGAATGTTACTGACAAGAACAGCATTTTGTCAATCCGTGGGACTAAGAGCCACTGTTTAAAAATACAGTCACCCATTTAAGACATGAGGAAATATCTTTCAGTGGGTCCTGAGCATCTGGAACTCTCTTCCTCAAAAGGTGATTGAAACAGAGTCCTTGAACATCTTTAAGCCAGAGGTAGATAGTTGCTTAATAAGCAAGGGGATGAAAGGTTATCAGGGGTAGGTGGGAATGTGAAGCCAAGGTTCAAATCAGAATCAACCATAACCTTATTGGAATGATGGAGCAGATTCGAGGGGCCCAGTGACCTACTCCTGCTTCTAATCAATATTTGTATTGGATCTCGAGAAGACCATAAGACATAGGAGCAGAATTAGGCCACTCGGCCCATCGAGTCTGCTCCGCCATTCACCATGGTTGATGGTGATGAGCAGTCGTCTTGAACCGTTGCGGTCCATCTACATTAATTCCCCCCCCACACTCTCCGCCCCACCCAAAGTGCTGTTAGGAGATTGCAGTATTTTGTATTTTGACACAAGTTTCAGTGAAGGAATAGCAATATAGTTCCAAGTCAGACTGGTGTGCTACTAGTGGGAAACTTTCAGGTGGTGGCGTGCCCATGCTCCTGCTGCCCTTGTTCTTCCAAGTGGTAGAGGTCTAGGGTTGAGAAAATAGTGTCAAAGGAGCCTTGGTGAATTACTGCAGTGCACCTTTTATATGGTGTACTTTGCTGCCACTGTGAATCAGTGGTGGAGAGAGGGAATATTTAGGGTGATGGATGGGATGCTGACCCAGCAGGTAGCTTTGTCTGGATCCATGATCATTGTTGGAGCTGCATACATCTAGGCAAGTGGAAAGTATTCCATCACACTCCCGACTTGCAGATGTTGGACAGGTTTTGGGCAGTCAGGAGGAGAATTACGCGTCACAGAATTCCCAGACTTTTACCTGCTCTTATAGCCACAGTATTCATTGGCTGGTCCAGTTCAATATCAGGTCAAGCATAACCTCTAGGATGTTGATAGTGTGGGATTCATCAATGGTAATGCCATTGAATGTCAAGGGGAAGCAGTTAGATTCTCTCTTGTTGAGATAGCCATTGCCTGGCATTGAAGTGACAAGTAACATTTGCGTCACACATCAGCCCAAAACTGAATGCAAGTTTTGCTGCATATGTATATGGACTGCTTCAGTGTCTGAGGTGTTACAAATAGTATCGAACATTGTGCAATCATTATCAGCAAACATCCCCACTTCTGGCCTTATGATGGAGGGAAGGTCATTGGTGAGGCAGTTGAAGAATGTTGGGCCTAAGGCACTACACAGAGGAGTTGGGCCAGAAAATCAGCTGTAATCAGCAGCTGTAATCATCTAGAGTGTGGAAGCAGGCTCAGGGGGCTATATGGTTTATGCCTGCTCTGATTTATGTTCTTAAATAGCTTAAATTCACATACTCACCTGGCATACTGAAGTACACAACTTTCGATCATATTCATAGTGCTTGGGCTTCATATGAGGCCTGTTTTTATTTTGGCCCCTTGCTTTCTTATTATTTTGTTTGTGTTCCCCTTTGTTCTGGCATAATTCACCATTATCCTTTTCAGATTCATTTTCATCACTTTCTTCCAGTTTAATTTTTTTTGCTTTATGCTCTGGGGAGTCACAAGCACCTTCAATAGCTTCTCCATCTTTCAGATTATCTTTGTCAGCAACGTTTAGGTCTTTATTCCTTCCACTATTAATGTATTCATGAAAATGGTCTTTGGTAGTGTGATATCTAGAAGAAAAAAATCCTCAGGTTAAATTGTATAATATCGGTCTTTAAAATGATGAAATGTTTTTGATAAAATAGACAAGAGTGTTTCGGCTTGTGAGAAAGAGCAAAACTAGAAACCAGTACAAGATAGTCACCAAGAAACCAAAACAGGGAAATTGGAAAAACCTCTTTCACCCAGAAAGTGGCGAAAATGTAGAACATGCTACCCCAGAGAGTAGTTGAGACAAATCGTATAAATACAGTTAATGCGAAATTAAATATGCATGAAGGAGAAAGGAATAAAGGATTATGCTGATAGTTAGATGATAAAGAATCAGGGGAGGTTGAGTGGAGGGTAAACACTGGCATAGACTGACTGTGCCATATGACCTGTTCTGTGCTGTATATATTCTTTGTAAATGAATCCTGGAATTCTTGCATGGACTGCAGCAGTTCAAGTCGGAAGCACACCACCACTTTCTCAAGGGCAATTAGGTATTTGCAAAAAATGCTGGCCTAGCCAGTGACATCCCAATCCCATGAATTAATTAAAATATATCTTTTCTCACAGAGGATAATTAGTCTGTGGCATTCTTTTCCCCAGACAGCAGTAGAAGCTGGCTCATTGAATATGCTCACGGCTGAGTTGGACGAGATTTTTGATTGACAAGGTGTTAAGAATTATGGGGCGGTGCAGTGGGCGGGAGGGGACAAGCAAGTGGAGATGAGGTCACAGTTAGGTCAGCCATGACCTTATCGAATGGTTGGTCAGGCTCAAGGGGCCAAATGGCCATCTCACATCTTGAGCCCATCTTTCGCCTTTTCCCTGTCTTGCTTTGCTAAGTTCTCAATTCCCTCTCCAGTCTTTCTTTTTCTTCCATTTCAAGTTTCTACATTTCTATTTCTCTTTCGATTTCTACTCGTTTAATTTGTAACTGAATTTTAGTTAAATTAATTGCCTCACCCTTTAAAGAACTTGGGGCTGGATTCTCCGATCGCCAACACCAAAATCACATTCGTTGATCGGCTAGAGAATGCGTTTTAACGCTGGAATCAGGGCAGCGCGTTTATCCGATGCTCCGCCCTCTCAAAAATGGCATTCTCGAGGGGTACGCCGTTGGGACGGCCTCAGGACGTCACCTGCAGCCCTCCCCCGATGCTCCGCCACTGATGTGCCGGGTCCCCGACAGCGTGGGGCGTGTGTCCTCACAACTTTCAGGGACCTCGTGTGGCGGCTGCGGACTGTGTCCAGCACCACCACAGTCAGGGGGGAGCCGTTCCGCTGGCAGGGAGGGCTTTGGCAGGGCCTAGAAGTACTGGTGAGGGTGGTCCAGGAGTGGCGATGAGGCTTACAGGGGAGCCGTTTTTGGCAGGTCAGGTCCAGGCGCGGCTGGCGCCATGTTGTATGGCGCCGCCACCGCCGTGCACATGCACGGCCACGGACCCAGCCATTCTGTGGCCACATCCGCAGGTAAAGGCTTTACGCGGCGCGGATGCTAGCCTCCCACCGGTCGGAGTATCGTTGCAGGGGCGGCACCGACTTTTTGGTCATACGACCAGACGGATCCTGCAGACATAGCCGCAGAATCGGAGAATCCAGCCCTTGGTCTTTCAGCTTGCAATTTCACATTCTTGGCTATATTTTCAATTATGCCAACTTTTCTTATCCATGCAGGTAATCTCAACTGCAATTTATCTGCCAATTCAGTTAACTGACTCTTGGTAACTTTCTGTAAACCAGTTTGCATCATCCATCTTCAGTACCTCCACATACTTTTACAGATTCCACCTTATAATAATAAATCCCCGACCAAGTATTACTATTCGACTTGTTTTCCAGTAACTTGTTTTCCAAATTTCAAAATATCCCAACGAATTATCATCAATCAGCGTCCAATAGCCTGTTCACCATATTTTGAATCCCTCAGGAGCCCCCACTTTTGTTATGATCCCAAATGATATTACTACCAGACAGTCTGGTCCCAGAATGGAATCCTGGCTCAATAGGCCATAACTTTTTTTGTTTAGACAGGGTGAATAGAGTCACAGGACTGCCAATTAACTTCTAACAAAAGAATAAAACATTTATTAAACATGAAAAGATTGACTATAATATAATAATCCTTCACCCCGCCTATATCTTCACAGGTGTACTCAGACCTATAAGGATAACATAAGTTACAAAATAAACTTATACTATAATATTTTCAGTACGTACATAGACCATGTAAAGCGACAGTGCAACTGTGGTCAGACACACCACACTCTGAAACCAAGTGGCAGATGTCACCCAATATACCTTATGTGGATTTCTCAAATCCCCCCAGATGCTCGTCAGCACAGTAGCTAGCACTGCTGCTTCACAGCGCCAGGGTCCAAGGTTCGATTCCCGGCTTGGGTCACTGTGTATACGGAGTCTGCATGCTCTCCCAGTGTCTATGTGGGTTTCCTCTGGGTGCTACGTTTCCTCCCACAAGTCCCAAAAGACATGCTTGTTAGGTGAATTGGATTGTCTGCATTCTCCCTCTGTTCTCGAACAGATGCTGGAAAATGGCGACTAGGGTTTTTTCCACAGTAAATTCATTGCAGTGTTAACGTAAAGCTACTTGTGACAATAACGTTCATTAAAAAAAAAAAAAAAAAAAAACTGGTCTCACGGGAACTGAGACTTCAAACTCCACTCTCGGAAAAATATGGCTCAGTGTATTCTTTCTCTCAGATGCCTTTACCAAGGATCCACTTCCAGGATTTCAATCTCTCCTTTCAATATTCTTCTTCCACATAGTCTCTCAGGTACCCAGCCATGCCAACAGAACACTACTACTTTGCAGATGTCACCAAATTTTTGATTTACCCGAGATGTTTGGCTTCTTACCTAGCTGACTAAGCTCTCGAGCTGGCTCTTTAACTCCGAGCCTTTTCTTTGCCTGTTACTTGAATTCTCCTGAATGAAAAACAGGACCTTGCTCAACTTCTTGTTCCTTGAACTGAACTGTCTTTCTGAGACATACCACCCACTGTTTCTGAACTTTGTGTTCTTTTGCAGAGGTTGATTTTGCAGGTCTCCTGGTCCAGTTCAGCTGCTTCTGGATTCAGCTTCAAACTAAACTCTAAAGTTCTTTCCAACCTAGGGTGACCCCTGGTGCTAAGCAACAGCTTAGTCTTTCTTTAACAATGTTTATTTTCACGTTGCAAACATTTTGAAGAATGCAAGCACAGTTTGAAATGAAACAAAAACCCACAAGACATGCAGGTGTCTTTATTTATTATGAGTCTAATTAAAGTTCCAACAGTTTCTTACACATGAATACAAAATTAAACTTACTTAAAGCTAAGCTGTACCTTATTTCTAATACTCACAAATACAAATATAGGTTACTTAAAACAACCCCGTATCCTGACAACACCCTCCACCACCAACACCCAGTGGCAGCATATGTACCATCTACAACTCACCAAGGAGCAATTCACCAAGGCTCCTTTGACAACACCTTTTAAACAATCAACCTCGACCACCTAGAAAGCCAGCGGCAGCAAATGCACAGGGACACTACCACCTGCAGGCTCCCTTCCAAGCCATACATCATCCTGACTTGGAACTATATCAGCAATTCTTCACTGTTGTTGGGTCAGAATCCTGGAACTCCCTTCCTAACAGCACTGTGGGTGCATGTACATGTGGACTGCAGCAGTTCAAAAGGCAGCTCAGCACCACCTTCTCACGTGCAATTAGGGATGGGCAACCATCAGGAAGTCCACCAACTGTTCCGTGGATCACCGCATGGCCATCCTTCCCTCTGCCGCACTTCAAGAGATCTCCTGGTCTGTTGCTTCTTGGTTGGTGCACTCCTCGTTGGATAGGCCTTAGACATGGCCTACCAAAGGAGAATTCTTAGTCCCATATGTTTAAACACTTTCCATCTGCATTACTTCTCCCGAAATGGGCAAAAAAACCAAAACAATTCCACCTTGCGCAGGAGCCACCGAATGTGCGACCACTCACTCCATGGCTGCCACAAGAAGTCCCCAGACAAGGTTTCTCAATTGACCACCTCTCAATAATCTCCTTCACGGTGCTGCCGCTGGCATTTTGCAGGTTCTTTACCCAAATTTTATCCCGACCACCAGTCCAGAACCCAGGAACAAAACCCACCTGCAGAGTCTGAACTAAGTGCAAGTTTAGATTAATCCAGTTTAACGTCAGAAAGTGAAAATTTTAAACCTTTAAAACCAACATCCCAGACTTACGGAGGCTTGATGGCTGCTACTCCTGGGTTGGTCATACCATAAGTGGTAGAGTTATTGGCATCTCCTTCTTCAGCCATAGTTGACTGGGTTTTAGGCTTGTAAATGCTAGGGAACAAAATGCAGTATTAACAATAACCCTTTGACATCGCACTACCATTTAAATCAGACTTACTACTGGCCCTCCAACAACAATGTCACTTGCCAAGCTTCATGTACTGCACTTGTGGCAGAACTTGCCTTTCAAGGATTGGCCTTCACAGCCATCAGCAAAGGTGCCCCCACATGAAGACACCACAACTAAATGGATTGATCGCTGCGTGTCAATTATCCCTGGTAGACGGCTCCTTTTGACCGAGATCAAGTGTAATGTAGATTGAGCCTTTGGTTCAGATCTGGTATGTCTCTCTTGGGGGGGGGGGGGGGGACCATGAATTGGATTCAATTTGAATTATTTTTTTGGAGCAGGCGAGGAGCTGGATTGGGAGTTTGCCCCTGACCCACACTCTGAGCCCTGGCTTTGTAACTCAGAAAAGGTAAAGCGTTTTAAACAACCTTCCAACATGAGGAAAGCAAGCACACAACATTTCATGACAGGTGTCGGGGAGCTGAACGTCAGTCTCCAGCGACATTCTGCTGCTCGCAGTCAAACGCCCTTCAGAGACCAGCTTCACCTGCTCCCCGGGACACTGATTCAATGTTCAACCCAAACTGAATTGAATCAAACACCAACAGGAGAAAAAGGACAAAACCATCAGCTGCTTAAACATTACATTTCCTCTCCCCTCCCAAACATTTGCGAGAAGTTGAAGGGAGAAACGCCAACCTACATAGACGCCGCAGTCCGGAAGCCACACGTGTTGCACTCACTCCGGGTGCAGCGCCGCCGCTTCCCCACTGCAACTCGGGTGCGCGCCGATCGGTCCCCACCTTCCCGCCGCAGCTCAGAGCGCTTCTGCGAACCTGCTCCGGATCGCAGTCCAATTCTGAATAGCTGAGATGATCATTTTAATCCGTAGACTGCGAATCCTAATGCTTGAATCTCTTCATTGACAGCACTTTTTGAATCAGCAGCAATAGTCGCTCAAACATCGCTTATCATTCTAAATATTTTATAAAGCCAGGAAGGAGTCCACATCGAGTCGTTCAAAGAAACTTAGTTATTATTATACACCACAAGGTAGGTCCCAATTGGTCCTGCCTTTCCGGTGCCAAATTGCCTGGCTTTATATACCAAACAAGTGTCCATTGTTTAATGTACTTAACAGGGAGCTTGTATAATTGTTGCCACACAGTAAGATACTTGTGGTAGTCACCAGTTTGTATAATACGTATATGAGAGGTAATATGGTAAGGCTCCTGTACTACAGGGGGGTGGGGGGGGTAGATCCCTGCCTGCCGGCTCTGCACAGTAGGCGGAGTAGAAATGTGTGTGCTCACCGAGCTGAAGCCATTTCGGCAGCAGCTGCCGTAGGCAACACATCTCTGCTTAATAAAGCCTCGATTACTCTCGTCTCGTCGTAATTGATAGTGCATCAATTTATTAAGCAGAGATTTTACAGCGCTGGACCTACGCATCAAGCCAGATCGCCTGCAGCTGCACCCTCAAGCAGACAACGCCACGTCGGCCTTCGACCACTGGCTAGCTTGCTTTGAAGCCTACATCGGAGGAGCGACAGAACAACCCTCAAAAGCACAGAAACTCGAGATCCTGTACACACGGTTGAGCTCCGATATTTTCCCCCTTATCCGGGATGCGCCCAACTACACTGAGGCCATGGCGCTTCTGAAAGAGAACTACATCCGGCCGATCAACAAACTCTATGCCAGGCACCTCCTGTCCTCGCGGCAACAACTCCCCGATGAGTCATTGGACAATTTCTGGCGTGCCCTGCACGCCCTGGCGAGGAACTGCGATTGCCAGGCGCCTCATAGAAGGGGGTACGCTCGACCTCGCAGCAACCAAAAAACTCACGACCTCACTAACGGTAGCCTCCCATAATGTGCAAGCGTACGTCCCGACCGCACGGCGCCCCCCTCATGGACATCGTGGGCCCCACCAGCGGCCGCCCCCAGCCAACCCCAACCCTGCACCGCGCGGCAGCCAGTAAACTCCGGGGGCCCAAGTGCTATTTCTGCGGGCAGACAAAGCACCCCCGGCAGCACTGCCCGGCGCGGAGTGCAACCTGAAAGACCAGCGGGAAGAAGGGGCATTTCGCTGCGGTGTGCCAGGCCCGGTCGATCACCGCTGTATCCAGGCCCATTTTTCTTGCACCCCCCCCATGTGACCCGTGGGCGCCACCATCTTCGCCACCATTTTGGACGGCGCCTCAGGACCCCTGCTCATCGGGCACCTCATCTGGCCGCTCATCGCCCACAACCGCCGCCGACCAACCCGGTGCCCACCAACACCAGCCGCAGCTCGCCTCCATCACGCTCGACCAGTCCCGGCCACACAACCTCGCAACCACAACAACGACGGTGAAAGTCTATGGTCACAAGACATCTTGCCTTCTTGACTCCGAGAGCACGGAGAGCTTCATCCACCCCGCTACGGTAAGGAGCTGCTCCCTCGCAGTACACCCTATCACCCAAAGAATCTCCCTGGCCTCCAGATCCCACTCCGTGGAGATCCGGGGGTACTGCATCGCCACCCTCACCGTCCAGGGCGTCGAGTTCAGCAACTTCCAGCTCTACATCCTCCCCAACCTCTGCGCTGCCTTGCTACTCGGCCTGGACTTCCAGTGCAACCTCCAAAGTCTAACTCTAAAATTCAGCGGACCCCTACCACCCCTCACCGCATGCGGCCTCACGACCCTTAAGGTCGACCCACCCTCCCTGTTTGCAAACCTCACCCCGGATTTCAAACCCGTCGCCACCAGGAGCAGATGGTGCAGTGCCCAGGACAGGACCTTCATCAGGTCGGAGGTCCAGCGGCTACTGTGGGAAGGCATCATTGAGGCCAGCAACAGCCCCTGGAGAGCCCAAGTGGTAGTTGTAAAGACTGGGGCGAAACACAGGATGGTCATTGACTACAGTCAGACCATCAATCGGTACACGCAACTCGACGCGTACCCCCTCCCACGCATATCTGATATGGTCAATCAGATTGAACAGTACCGGATCTTCTCTACAGTGGACCTGAAATCTGCCTACCACCAGCTCCCCATTCGAAAGGCGGACCGCCAATACACTGCGTTCGAAGCAGACGGCTGCCTTTACCACTTCCTTAGGGTTCCCTTCGGCGCCACTAATGGGGTCTCGGTCTTCCAACGGGAGATGGACCAAATGGTTGACTGATACGGACTGCGGGCCACCTTCCCGTACCTCGATAACATCACCATCTGCGGCCACGACCAGCAGGACCACAACGCTAACCTTTTCAAATTTCTCCACACCGCCAAACTCCTGAACCTCACGTATAACAAGGAGAAGTGCGTGTTCAGCACCAACCGCTAAGCCATCCTTGGCTGTGTGGTGCAAAACCCCGATCGCATGCGCCCCTCATGGAACTCCCCCTCCCCCACTGCCCCAAGGCCCTCAAACGATGCCTAGGGTTCTTCTCATACTGCACCCAGTGCGTCCCTAACTATGCGGATAAAGCCCGCCCACTCATCCACTCCACAGTTTTCCCCCTGATGGCTAAGGCCCTCCAGGCCTTCAGCCATATCAAGGCCGACATCGCCAAGGCCGCGATGCATGCGGTCGACGAGACCCTCCCCTTTCAAGTTGAGAGCGATGCATCAGACGTCGCTCTGGTCGCCACCCTCAACCAGGCAGGCAGACCCATGGCATTCTTTTCCCACACCCTCCATGCCTCCGAAATTCGGCACTCCTCTGTTGAAAAAGAGGCCCCAGCCATCGTTGAAGCTGTGCGGCAATGGAGGCATTACCTCGCCCGCAGGAGATTCACTCTCCTCACTGACCAACGGTCGGTAGCCATCATGTTCAATAATACACAGCGGGGCAAGATCAAAAATGATAAAATCTTGAAGTGGAGGATCGAGCTCTCCGCCTACAATTACGAGATTTTGTATCGCCCCGGTAAGCTCAACGAGCCCCCCGATGCCCTATTCCGAGGTACATGTGCGAGCGCACAAGTGGACCGACTCCGGGCACTACACGATGGTCTCTGTCACCCAGGGGCCAACTGGTTTTTTCATTTCATAAAGGCCCGCAACCTACCCTACTCCATTGCGGAAGTCAGGGCAGTCACCAAAGACTGCCAGGTCTGCGCGGAGTGCAAACCGCACTTCTACCGGCCAGACCGAGCGCACCTGGTGAAGGCCTCCCGTCCCTTTGAATTCCTCAGCATGGATTTCAAAGGGCTCCTCCCCTCCTCCGACCGAAACACGTACTTCCTGAACGTGGTCGATGAATACTCCAGATTCCCCTTCGCCACCCATGCCCCAATATGACGTCTGCCACAGTCATCAAAGCCCTCAATAGCATCTTCACTCTGTTCGGTTTCCCTGCTTGGATTGGATTGGATTTGTTTATTGTCACGTGTACCGAGGTACAGTGAAAAGTATTTTTCTGCGAGCAGCTCAACAGATTATTAAATACATGGGAAGAAAAGGGAAGAAAAGAAAATACTTAATAGGGCAACACAACATATACAATGCTTATGTCCACAGCGACCGGGGATCCTCCTTTATGAGTGATGAGCTACGTCAGTTCCTGCTCAGAAAGGGCATTGCCTCGAGCAGGACGACCAGCTACAACTCCCGGGGAAACGGGCAGGTGGAGAGGGAGAACTGGACAGTCTGGAAAGCCGTCCTGCTGGCCCTACGGTCTAAAAATCTCCCGGTCTCCCGCTGGCAGGAAGCCCTCCCCGACGCCCTCCACTCCATCCGTTACTTTGCACTGCGACTAATGAAACCCCCCCATGAACGTCTCCTTGCCTTCCCTCTGAAGTCCACCTCCGGGGTTTCACTCCCAACGTGGCTGGCAGCCCCAGGACCCGTCCTCCTCCGCAAACAGGCGCGCCTCCACAAGGCGGACCCGTTGGTCGAAAGGGTACAACTGCTACTTGCGAACCCGCAGTACGCCTACGTGGCGTACCCCGATGGCCACCAAGACACAGTCTCCCTCAGGGACCTTGCACCAGCTGGTTCCTCACACCCCCCCTCCAATTGCCCCGGTGCCACCCACCCTCCCCCCAGCGCACCTCACCACAGCCCCTACTCCAGGATGATCCGTCCTCCCATTGGTTCCACCCGGGGATGAGGAAGAGGACTACATGCTCCCGGAGTCACAGGCGACCAAGCCGTCACCTGCATCACCACCGGGACTGCGGCGCTCACAACGGAGGATCAAGGCACCCGACCGGCTAAATTTGTGAACTTTCACCAAACTGTACTCTTTAGAAATGCTCACATACCATGTAAATAGTTTTTGAAAATGCTCACATACCATGTAAATAGTTTTCCACCACCCCCGCTGGACTCCTTTTTAACAGAGGGTGAATGTGGTAGTCACCACTGTTTGTATAATACATATATGAGAGGTAATACTCCTGTACTACAGGTACGGGCGTAGATCCCTGCCTGCTGGCTCCGCCCAGTAGGTGGAGTATAAATGTGTGTGCTCCCCAAGCTGCATCCATTTCGGCAGCAGCTGCTGGAGGCAACACATCTCTGCTTAATAAAGCCTCGATTATTCTCTACTCTCGTCTCGTTGTAATTGATAGTGCATCAATACTTGCCGGTTATAACAAAATATAATCAACCAGGAGATATCCATGATTTTATTATTTCATATGCCATACCTTTGTTAACTCCATAAAGTGATTTTTTAATTCTGGATATATATATATTTATATTTCAAACTTTGTTGCACTCTAGCCACATTCATTACACATTACTAAACAAATAAAAAGCTGAAAATTTCATTTTTTTCGGGGGGGGGGCCTTGTCACTGGGTCAAAATACTGGAATGTGCTCTCTAACAGCACTATGGGTGTACCTACATCACATGAACTGCAGTGGTTCAAGAAGACAGCTCGCATGGTAGTACAAATAGATAGCACTGTGGCTTCACAGCACCAGGGTCCTAGGTTCGATTCCCCACTGGGTCACTGTCTATGCAGAGTCTGCACGTTCTCCCCGTGTGTGCGTGGGTTTCCTCCGGGTGCTTCTGTTTCCTCCCACAGTCCAAAGACGTGCAGGTTAGGTGGATTGGCCATGATAAATTGCCCTGAGTGACCAAAAAGGTTAGGAGGGGTATTGGGTTACGGGGTTAGGGTAGAAGTGGAGGCTTAAGTGGGTCGGTGCAGACTCGATGGGCCGAATGGCCTCCTTCTGCACTGTATGTTCTTTGTTCTATGTTTATCACTTTCTCAAGGGTCATTCAGGACAGGCAATAAATGCTGGTTTGGCCAGCGACAGCCACATCCCACTAATTAATTTTCAAAATCTGCATCATATGGTTTGAAATAACTCAGGACACAAGGACACCCCCTCTACTATTCTACAAATGGTGCAGGTTAGGTGGATTGGCCACACTAAATTGCCCCTGAATTGAAAAAAAAATTATTGGGTACTCTAAATTTATGGGGGGAAAATTAAGCCTCAAATGATTCTGAAATCCAAAAACAGAAACAAGTTGGTGCTATTTATTAGACATTTTGATGGTTGCATTGGTGTGACTACTCAATAAGCTTGGCATCAGTTTTACCACAATAACCCAAATCATGTCAGTTGCGAGGTGCAAATCAGTGTTTGAAAAAATAGTTACATTTGTTTTCATGTCTGTGTGGACACTGCCACTCACCAGATGTTTTTCTCCTTTTCTTCCAGTACCTCATGTGCATACTGATACTAGTGCCACCCACTGGCCTACCAGCTTCCTCGAACTGTCCTGCTGTCTATTCCACATTCTTCAATCAAGTAGTAAATTTAAGCAGGTTGTTAACCCGAAATGGCTGCCTATAACCAATTAGCCAGCGTACCTTAAGTGAACATGGGATTGTAAAATATAAATTCTTTGGATATCACATGCAATTTAATTCCACGTCTCTAAAGGACCATTTAACCTGTAAAGTAAAAATGGAAAAATATGTCATTTGCAACATGGAAGTCTGCCAAAACCTGACCTGAGGGTACATGAGAAAATGTAGGGAAAATTCCCATGAACGGTTAACAGCAGCTGCAAAAGAAGGTTTAGAAATGCAGATAGCCTTTATCAAACAGGCGTTAAGAAAACAGCTTGTAACAGCTCAAGCTGTCAAACTGATGCCTGTCTTTCAAGTTAAAGCAGATTGAACTTTTAGTTACATGAAGAGAAATAATATATTACACCTTCTTTGAAGTTAATTATTTTAGTAAGCAGTTATTAAAGAATTGGGTGACAAATGTTTAGGTGTGAAATCCTGCTGACACCAGTTGAATGTGGGAAGCCGGAGACGACGTGTCCACGAGAGCAAAAGTTAACATCAAATCGGGGTCAGAGTTCTGACAAGCGAAGGGCACTATTTGGTAATAAAGCAACTTTCGAAGTGACAGAAACCAGATGTAACATCCCTCTAGGATCAAAGCACTTTTGAACATTACAAGGGAAAAAATGTAATCAGAGTTCGATGAACTAAAGTCATGCTCAACATGAATACGTAGTCGTGTTAGAAGTAATTAAGATTAAAGGTATACTGAACAATCAAGAGCAAAATGAAGTTACTTTACAATAATGTCATATAAACTTAATAACTGCTAGAAGGGCAATATGCCCCTAAATCGATAGCAGCCAGCAGAGTCAGCTCTCATAGATGCCCTCGGTCATGGGAAGGATAGAACACGAAAATCAAGCAGAACAGCGAATCCATCTGAGGAAGACCAAAAGTTAAAGAAGAAAGATTGTCAAGGCAGACTGAAGGTCTAACAATTGACCAGGGGGATCCAAAGAAAAGATCTTTTAACTTTTCTGTAAATACAGTGATTTCATCTTTTAAAAGAAAAATTTATAATAAAATAACTTAAAGTTTTAGCCTGAAACAATGGTTATTACAAAGTCTACTTTACTTACTTAGTAACGCGGGACCCAGGATCGATGCTACTAAGTGGTAAGTAGATAAAATCTTCGATGAAGATATGGGTTATACCGCGGTGGGGATAACCTGGAAGTATAGATTGACCTGAATAGCACCCACCTAAGTCTGCATAGGAGTCAGGGAGTAAGAATCCCTGTTCACTATTTAGAATGCCTTATTGGCCCTTTTTGGCATAGGGGGATTTGAAATGAAATGAAATGAAAATCGCTTATTGTCACAAGTAGGCTTCAAATGAAGTTACTGTGAAAAGCCCCTAGTCGCCACATTCCGGTGCCTGTTCGGGGAGGCTGTTACGGGAATTGAACCGTGCTGCTGGCCTGCCTTGGTCTGCTTTCAAAGCCAGCGATTTAGCCCTGTGCTAAACAGAATAGTGGTGCATTTTTTACTTCATGGCGCCCAGCGTGGAGGCTAGAATATTAGAAGTTTCTAGTTAAGTGAAGTGGGGGCTAGAATATTAGAAGTTTCCAGTTCCCAAACAACGGTTAGAATATTAGAGGTTTCTATCCGGCACACATGCCGGATAGAAAAGTTTCTAGTCTATGTGTGAGCCAACCTTTACTTGCCGAGTTTAATTTGGAAAGTCATGTGTGATTGACTTTTGGAAGGCTATTCTGTGGATCGGGGGGACATAAAACTCAGATTGGGGTGAAAATCAGTAGACTAGAAGATACTGACCCTGAGAAAAAGTCGGCAAGACATCCTGGTGACAGCACTAAAAATCTTGCACCCATTACTGGTAAAAGGAGGCCAAAAAATAAATCATCCTTAGAGTCAGGCAGATTGTCAGGGAAGCCTAGAGAAGTAGGGACACCTAGAAACCTTTAGAGACCAATAACCAATCGACCCTTGACAAAAACAGGAAGATAATGCCTTAGTACCCTTGGATAGGGCCCAGAAAGGGTATTTATCCTTAATTTCAGAGTCGACCTGAAAGGCACAACCAGGAACAGAAATTTAGAAATCCAAAGAATGGCAATTAGGGTAATCCTCTTGCTCTGAAACACGGTCAAGGGAGATGAAGCAATGGAATGTGAGTGGAAAAGATTAAGAGGCAAATAAACTCCTGGATAAGAGAGACTTATCAGAACGGAGGGGTCTCAATTTTTATTAGAGTACCTAAAACCCTATAGAATAGAGATCCAAGATCTTGGTGGATAAATGAGTGTGTGTGTGTTTAAGGATTTGTGAAGCCCTACATAGTAGAGATCCAAGATCTCGGTGGAGAAATGAGTGCGTGTGTGTTTGATAAAGATTTGTGAATTTCCTTTGGTGTTTATAGTTTTTATAATGTTGCATTTTGCAAAACCGAGTTTCACATCAATTAGAAGTTCTAAATGGGAGGTAGAAATGTGATCAGTATTATGAGGTAGTAAATCAGTATGTTCAGAACTAAATTGGTCTTAGCATAAACACATAAAGAAGTTTAACTCGGGAGCAGTCAGAGCCCTGTGCAGGAAATTACTTTGAAACTAACACATTGAAATTGACATGGCACAGCTCCACCGGGGTCCTAGTGCCCAATGACTCACAAGAAAGTCACTAGCAGGAAAAATTCTGTTTAGAATGCTAAATACATGGTAGAAGGAGCTTTAGGGAATAAAGATATTAGACTGGAAGTTAGATTAGGAGAATTACTTGCGGTATCAGGAAATGAGAATCTGATGGCAGGGAAAGATTTAATAAAATTAGATACAGGAAAAATTAAGATATTAAAACCAATTGGTAACACAGAGAAAGTTTGGGTGAAGCTACCAACTAAAACCACAGGCAAAGCAATCAGTGAAACTGTAAAAGGTAAATATACAATTGTTCAAGATTTGGGTGAACATACAGTTGAATTAGAGAAGCATGACATCTGGAGCAAAGGAAATTGTATCGGAATTAAAACATCTGACCCAATTAAATAATAACAGAGGGATTATGATCATCCATACGCAACCTTACGGCAGCAAACAAAGAAACGTAATCAGTAAGGAATTGTGAATGTGGGATGATAGATCAAGGGTGTGATTAATGGACCTCGGTTTAAAATGATTAATTGTGAACATCAAGAAACATTGTGGCAAGGATGTAGTGCATTTTGTAGCCCAATTGTTTGGACAGGGCGTAGTCATATGAAGCCCAGGAGAATGGCAGATACAGAGTATTCAGGTGATTTGATAATGCATTTAAAACAACAACGATGGGGAAATGCTGCGGCTCCCAGCGAAATTTGGGGAATTCAGTTTTGCCATGATTGTTGTGTAAAATATCAGGCAACACTAATGATTAAAGTTTGTGACCACAAGATAGATTTTGACCCTGGGAGGTGTAATTGTATATGGGATGGTATGATAATGACAAACTGTAATTACTGCAGAGAAAACCTAGCCAACAAAGATGTAATTCTGAAAGAATGTGCAGGATTGTGGAAAAGTGACAAACTTATAGTCCCAATTAGTGAGGGACTACATAGTTTAAAAGATGTTGGGATGACCCGGGGACGTAAAATTAGTCTAACAGTGTTTAGAGACTGTATCGCCGCAATTATGCCGCTACAGGATAGATCATATCCCCAAACCGATTGGACAAGGGAAAAAGGAATGTAGTACAAAATTAATGATTGACCCAGGATATGGATCTGGAAAATATATGAATCAAAGAAGACCCCGAGACAGGGAAGGGGGTTCTGTGGACAGATTGAAAACCCCAGACGATGGATAGGCTTTAGAGGGAAAGGAATGTTTGTTTGTGAGTGCCAGGGGATTATTGCACTTACTAGTATTATGTGATGAAGTAGAGTGGGAAGACAATGAATTAAAACCCATTAGCAGCATTGATAGGACAGATGATAAAGTTAAAATGTCATGTTCGGAACTTACCTTTCATAAAAATCCGGTCATAATAAAAAATAAAGAAATTGAAGTAAAAGCAGTAGCAATACCCGAAATGTATCAGGGTAAGTTCCGACCAGATTGGACCACTGAGCGAGCAAAAGAGGAGGAGTTTGAGATACTTCAGATCTCACTCAGGGGTGCAATGATAGAAGGAGGAGGCTTAACAGGCCTTATTTGTATGATGTACATAAATGATCAGGAAAGCAAACCAGTAAAAAAATTAAAAAGAAAGAAATGGTGGCAAAGGAAATCCAGAAGTCCTGGAGAGGGCACTTCTGGAGTATCCAAACAAAAATAGAAAATACAAATTAAAGAATAGGGCCCTCTCCAACCTTGACCTGTTCGTTTGATTTTTCAGATGGAAAAAATAATACAGACATACTTGTTCGGACGAAAAAAGAGGACGACAAGCCAGAGAAAAATAAGGATCAAGTTTGAAGAAGGAATTGAAAAAGCTAGGACTAGGAGTAGGCTAGATTGGTTAAAATGTGGGGAGCACTTAAAAGCAGCCTGGGATACGTACTAAACTTGTCAGATAAATTAAAGATTTTTGGACAATATTCGGGGAAAACTTATGATACTCAATGGGACCCTGAGAAAGGGCAAGTTAAGATAGGAAATACGTTACAAAACAAAACCACAAGTAGGAGTAATAGTCGCTGCATTGCTCTGGAAATTGGGAACTTTTAAATTATGTCAAAACTTATGTTGCAAATGTTGCAATAAAATTATTCAACGGAAAGAACAAAAAATGATACAATTGGCTACATATTTGAGAGAATTAAATGACAGAGCCTGGAGGAAAACTTTAGGGGTTAGAAACAAATCAAAATATCAAGTTATTACTGAGCAGTGAAACTTTCGGTCACACATCTCTGACTGGACATATGTCCTGGACATCAGCTGATGGATGATCTGCGGTCTCCACGGGGCACGTACTACGTTGTGGATTTATTAAGGGTCTCGGCAGACAGCAGCGACTGACAAGGAACCCCCATATGCTAAATGACAATAGTTTTTTTTAAATTTGCAACTTGATACCACGGCGGGAAATTTGTAACCAATGCAGCAAACAATATTGCATTGGAGAGCTGCAATAGTTATTAAGGAAGAAATGTCATGTATATTGTTAGAGACTGTTATATATGTATGAGAAAGGGACTTAACATGGCTTGGCATAGAGATGTCCAATTGATAAGGAAAGAATGCTGGAATTTTGCAGTTTATTTTAGGAAGAGGGAGTTTAAAGCACACTAAATTAAAATAGGTGGCAGATACTTGAGTAATAAAACAATTAGGATAGGATTGGGTGATATTGTACCATAGCTCATGATAAAGAGACGAGTGAGGTTAACAGATACAATTGATAAGCTTCTAGCCAAAAGCAGCAGAACAGAATCTGAAAGAGTTAAATAGAGATTGAGAAAGAAGGCATGCCATAGCATAAGATGAACCAGCACAAGGATTTCAGTACGTATGATATGGGGGTAGTGTGCCGTTCAAGAACTTGATCAGCAATCACCAAGGGTGAGGATTTTTCTAAACTGTGTGCATGTTTTAATACAGGGGGTAAGCATGAGCTAAATAAACAAAGTATAATAGTGGTAGTTCAGTGTGTCTTGATTTAACTGCACGCAACATCACAAATAATATTGATGTTAACACACCATATTTTGTATGTTATAACTATTGGTCCCAAGTGCTGGCTTATAAAGCACTGGGATAGAGCCACAAAGGGATGTATCGATATTGTACTTTATCCTTTAGTGTTAAAATTGTGATAACTGCTGAAAATATGTAAAGTTGTAGCACACAAACTATTTGTGTGGTTAGGTAATGAGCAATGTGTTAAGATAAGACTTTTTTTTTTTGACTATGTATTTAACAATAGGGAGAATTCAAAATTTATTTGGAAGAAGAAAAAGTGATAGTTCGATGTGACAAAAGAGGATTCAATTGGGTTGTACCCCCAGTAGATGAATGTATTAAATGTGCCTACCGATGTCCTAAGGGTGGTTTTGCGACTACTGTTGGCTTATTATGTTGCAAATGTTCTAATGGCAAATATACGCTTCATGTGGTAAGGGAAATGATAACGGAAGAAAGGGATTTGAAGGAAACTTGGCAGAAAGTTATTATCCAGGAGCTGGCAGACATACATGATTCAGAACAGTGTTAGACATCAGTGAGAGGAAGTCAGGAATAGAAGCAGGATCGATTGAACCTTTTAAATTGATGAAGCGAGGGAATCAGTGGATAGTACATGATATCATAATTTATGATTCCAATGAGAAATGGAAAGCAATTTGGACAACGGAAAAATGGGACACCAGACAGCCAGTGATGAACAAAATACTTTTTTGGTTACTGATGGACTGAGTTGTGTGCTGTTTCTAAGGGACATGAGGAAGCTTCTACGGTGCTGCTACACTAAGGAAGTAAAATGCATTGGAGGTAGTTGAACACACGGATATAGCTATTGCGTTATCTCCTAAGCAGCTACAGCTATGGTCCACGGTGATTGAACTTGAGGAAAGAACAAAGAAAGAGTCTATCGACACTGGTCTGAGATATGAATAAATTTACGATTGATTTTGGTGCACAATTTAAAATCACGACATGTACATACAAATGACAAAGATCGGGGATATGTTCGTCAGTACAATTGGATGGGGGGATAATTGACCGAAAGATAGTTATGTTTCAAATGCCAAGAGGGGGTGTAAAGTAAAAATGGAAAATATATCATTTGCAACATGGAAGTCTGGCAAAACCTGATCTGAGAGTACACGAGAAAATGAAGGGAAAAATCCCACGAAGGGTTAACAGCAGCAGCAAAAGAAGGTTTTGAAATGCAGATAGCCTTGATCAAACAGGCGTTAAGAAAACAGCTTGTAACAGCTCAAGTTGTAAAACTGATGCCTGTCTTTCAAGTTAAAGCAGGTTGAACTTTTAGTTACATGAAGAGAAACAATATTTTACACCTTTGAAGTTAATTATTTTAGTAAGCAGTTATTAAAGAATTGTCAGGGTCTTCTGTTGAATTGGGTGACAAATGTTTACATGTGAAATCCTGCTGACACCAGTTGAATATGGGAAGCCGGAGACAATGTGTCCACGAGAGCACAAGTTAACATCAAATCGGGGTCAGAGTTCTGGCAGGCAAAGGGCACGATTTGGTAATAAAGCAACTTTCGAAGTGACAGGAACCAGATGTAATACCCCTCTAGGATCAAAGCACCTTTGAACATTACAAGGGAAAAAATACAATCAGAGTTCGGTGAACTAAAGTCATGCTCAACATGAATACACAGTCGTGTGAGAAGTAATTTAGATTAAAGGTACACTGAACAGTCAAGAGCAAAATGAAGTTATTTTACGATAATGTCATATAAACGTAATAACTGCTAGAAGGGCAATATACCCCTAAATCGATAGCAGCCAGCAGAGTCAGCGTTCATAGCTGCCCTCGGTCATGGGAAGGATAGAACAAGAAAACCAAGCAGGACAGCGAATCCATCTGAGGAAGACCAAAAGTTAAAGAAGAAAGATTGTCAAGGTAAACCTAAAGGTCTAACAACTGACCAGGAGGATCCAAAGAAAATATATTTTTACTTTTCTGTAAAGGCAGTCATTTTATCTTTTAAAAGAAAAAAAAACTTAAAGTTTTAACCTGAAACAATGGTTATTACAAAGTCTACTTTACTTACTTAGCAACGCGGGACCCAGGATCAATGCTACTAAGTGGTAAGTAGATAAAATCTTCTATGAAGATATGGGTTATACCGCGGTGGGGATAACTTGAAAATATAGATTGACCCGAATAGCACCCACCTAAGTCTGCATAGGAGTCAGGGAGTGAGAATCCCTGTTCATCCTTTAGAATGTCTTATTGGCCCTTTTTGTATCTAGGGAATTCTAAGAATAGTGGTGAGTTTTTTTACTTCAAACCTTCAGAATGGATCTGATTCTCATCAAATGGCAACGGTGGAAGGCCACACAGATTCTGGCTCACTATCATCTGGACAACACTAACTGTTGGATCCGAGCAGAGTGGCCACAAGGAAATGGTAGGTAGGATGCATAAATAAAAGTTTAATGAAACATATAACGATTGTACTCCAATCCTCGAAGGGTTCTCCCGCCCCGACCGTCACTTAGTCCGGGTTTTTTCATCATTGTTAAGGGGCAGCCTGGTTCCATTAATGGGGAGGTTCATACTTTGCTGAGGTCACGGGGAAACTGATAATCCATACCCCATCACCTCGGCGAGGATTGTAGTAACCCCCCCCCCCCCCCCCCCACTCCCGCCAAGTTCTGAACGGCATCCGCCCTAGCAGAATGCCGCAAAAGTCCTCTTTCTCGCTTTGCCCAGAGCTGACCCTGGGGCATTGTCTACGCAGGGCCCAGAGGCGTATACTGTAATAATAATAATCTTTATTGTCACAAGTAGGCTTACATTAACACTGCAATGAAGTTACTGTGAAAATCCCCCAATCGCCACATTCTGGCGCTAGTTCGGGTACACTGAGGGAGAATTCAGAATTCCAAAATACCTAACAGCACGTCTTGCGGGACTTGTGGGAGGAAACTGGAGCACGCAGGGGAAACCCACGCAGACACGGGGAGAACGTGCAGACTCCACACAGACAGTGACCTAAGCCGGGAATCGAACCTGGGACCCGGAAGCAACAGTGCTATCCACTTTGCTACCATGTTGGCCCTATATGGGGGACCGTCGCTTCTGAGTGGAACGTTTTAGTGGAGCTGGTGCAGCTGCCTTGGCATCAGAAACTGGTTCTTCAACCACCGCCGGCGGTTGAGGTTCCATCTCCAAGTCGGAGTCCGAGGGGTCGTGTCCACCATCTTTGTGTCCTGGGGGTCCAGGGCCTGCGGGGCCGGTGCTAGTGGCAATAGTGCAGGGGGCGGAATATGCGTGGTTGGGCAACCTGGAGCTGTTCGGGTAGCTCTGGGATACAACTGTGAAGGTGGTCCACGTGCCTGTTGGACTTGCGTCTCTGCACCTGTACCTTATAGGAGACCAGTTTCGTCTGGGTCATTACCACGCCCGGGACCCATGCGGCACTGTCGCTGAAGTTTCGGACGTGTACAAAGTTGCCCAGTGAAAATTTGGGCAAGGGTGTACGCCTGGCCATGACCACTTCAGGCCAATCCTGCCCGCAGCAGACCTTCCCGCCAATGTCCAGGATCATCAAACTCAGCTGAGTGCGAAGGTGAGCAGTTCTTTTTTTTTAAATAATATTTTATTAAGGTACTTGAACATTTTTATAACAGTAACATAAACAATGACATCAACATGGTAAAATAAACATTTCCCCCCCCCCAGCCCAATCTTCACGCACCTCAACCATACAACAACAAGCCCCGTCCCCCACTTTGGAATACTGCATCTGCTGACATTTTAATTTTCCCCGAGACAGTCGACGAACGGCTGCCACCTCTAGATGAACCCTAACATTGACCCTCTTCAGGCAAACTTTATTTTCGCGAGACTGAGAAACCCAGCCATGTCACTAACCCAGGTCTCTACACTTGGGGGCTTCGAGTCCCTCCACATTAACAAGATCCGTCTCCGGACTACCAGGGAGGCAAAGGCCAAGACGTCGGCCTCTTTCGCCCCCTGAACTCCCGGATCTTCCGACACTCCAAAGATCGCTACCTCCGGACTCGGCACCATCCGTGTTTTTAGTACCGTTGTCATTGCCTTAGCAAAATCCTGCCAAAACCTCCTAGGCTTCGGGCCTGCCCAAAACATGTGGACATGATTTGCTGGGCTTCCCGCGCACCTCGCACACCTATCCTCAACCCCGAAGAACTTACTCATCCTAGCCGCTGTCATGTGTGCCTGGTGGGCTACCTTAAATTGTATCAGGCTAAGCCTGGCGCATGATGAGGAGGTATTAACCCTACTTAGGACATCCGTCATAGACCTGCCTCTATCTCTCCTCCTAGCTCGTCCTCCCACTTGCGATTAAGCTCCTCCACTGGAGTTTCCTCCACCTCCGAAAGCTCCTGATAAATATCCGATACCTTCCCCTCTCCCACCCAGGTACTGGAAACTACTCTATCCTGTATTCTTCCAATTCCTGCCCACTGCCAACTCCGGAACCCGCCATTCAGTCTACCCGGTACAAATCTGCGGTTATTATAAATCGGGCTCCAAATCGATGCTCCCTCCACTCTCTTATATCTCCTCCATTGCCCCCAGATCCTCAGAGCCGCCACTACCACCGGACTTGTGGATTAACGGGCCGGCGAGAACGGCAGAGGTGCCGTTACCAATGCTCCCAGACTGGTGTCTTTACATGACGCCGCCTCCATCCGCTCCCATGCCGACACCTCCCCCACTACCCACTTCCTAATCATGGCTATATTAGTCGCCCAGTAGTAATTGCAGAAGTTCAGCAGCGCCAACCCACCCTCCCCCCGACTGCGCTCCAGCAACACTTTCTTCACTCGCGGGGTTTTATTCGCCCATACAAAGCCCAAAATAATCTTATTCACCCGCTTGAAAAAGGCCTTAGGGATGAAGATGGGGAGGCACTGAAAGACAAACAGAAATCTGGGGAGGACCGTCATTTTCACGGTCTGTACCCTCCCCGCCAGTGATCGTGGGAGCATGTCCCATCTGTTAAAGTCCTACCATTTGTTTTACCAACCGGGATAGGTTTAACTTGTGTAGTACCTCCCATTTTCGGGCCACCTGGATTCCCAGATATCGAAAGCTCTTCCCTACCATTCTAAGCGGCAGCTCTCCCAGTCTCTTCTCCTGTCCTTGCCTGGATCGCAAACATCTCGCTTTTCCCCATGTTCAATTTATACCCCCCAAAATTGCCAAATTCCCCCAAGATTCGCATTACTTCCCCATCCCCTCCACCGGGTCCGAAATGTACAAGAACAGGTCATCTGCATAGAGCAACACCTGGTGCTCCACGCCCCCCTGAACCAGCCCTTTCTAGTTCCTAGAGGCTCTTAACGCCATGGCCAGTGGCTCTATGGCCAGAATAAACAGTAACGGGGAGAAGGGGCACCCTTGCCTCGTCCCTTGATGTAGTTCAATATACCCCAACCTCAGCCGGTTCGTATGCACACTCGCTACTGGTGCCTGATAGAGCAACCGCACCCAGTCAATAAAGCCCTCACCAACCCCAAACCTTCCCAGTGCCTCCTACAGGTAATTCCACTTCATCCAATCGAAAGCCTTCTCCGCATCCATCGCTACCACCACCTCCGCCTATCTCCTTCTGAGGGCATCATAATAACATTTAGAAGCCTTCGAACATTGGTCTTGAGTTGCCTGCCCTTAACAAATCCCGCCTGGTCTTCCCCTATCACCTCCGGGACACAGTCCTCTATCCTTGTGGCCAGTATCTTAGCCAGCAGTTTGGCATCCACATTCAGTAGAGAAATCCGTCTGTATGACCCGTATTGCTCCAGATCCTTCTCCTGTTTCAGGATCAATGAAATCGAGGCCTGCGACATTGTTGAGGGGAGGACTCCCTTCTCTCTTGCTTCATTAAATGTCCTCACCAGCAGTGGGCTCAATATCTCTGAAAACTTCTGATAGAATTCCACCGGGTAGCCGTCAGACCCCGGGGCCTTGCCCGGCTGCATGCCCTCCAGCCCGTTGATTATTTCCTCAATCTCAATTGGTGCTCCCAGCCCCTCCAAGTCCTCCTCCACCCTCGGGAACCTCAACTGATCCAGAAATTGCCTCATCCCCTCCACCCCGCCAGGGGTTCCGACTCATATAATTTACTATAAAAGTCCTTAAACACCTTGTTCACCCCTGCTGGGTCCAGGACAGTATTACCGTCTCTACTCTTTACTTTACCTATCTCCCTGGCCGCCTCTCTTTTCCTGAGCTGGTGCGCCAACATTCTGCTTGCCTTTTCCCCGTACTCATAGATCAACTGTTCCTCAACTTCCTCAACTGTTCCATTGCTTTCCCTGTGGTCAACAGCCCAAACTCCACCTGTAACCTCCGCCCCTCCCTCAGTAGCCCAGCGTCCGGGGCCTCCGAGTATCTCCTGTCCATCTGGAGTATCTCCTCCACTAACCTATCCCTCTCAGCCCCTTCCACCTTTCCTCTGTGGGCCCGTATCGAGATTAATTTCCCTCTGACTACTGCCATCAAAGCTTTCCAGACCGTCGCTGCAGAGACCTCCCCCGTATCATTTGTTTCCAGGTAGTTCTAGATGGACTTGTTAACCGGCACACAGATCACTTCATCCGCTAGCAACCTCACGTCCAGTCTCCACAGCAGGCGTTGCCCTCTCTCCACACTAACCCGTAGATCCACCCAGTGCAGCGCATGATCCAACACTGCAATTGCCGAATACTCAGTATCCACCACCTTCGGTATTAGCGCCCTGCTCAGAACAAAAAAGTTGATGCGAGAGTATACCTTGTGGACATGTGAAAAAAAGGAAAACTCCTTCATCCTCGGCCGTGCAAACCTCCATGGGTCTACTCCCCCCATCTGTTCCATAAAACCCTTCAATTCCTTTGCCGCAGCCGGCCTCCTCCCTGTCCTGGATTTTGACCGGTCCAATTCCGGATCAATGACTGTGTTGAAGTCCCCTCCCATGATCAGTTTATGTGACTCTAAGTCTGGGATCTTACCTTACACCAGCCTCATAAATTCCATGTCGTCCCAATTCGGAGCATATATGTTCACAAGTACCACTCGCACCCCCTCCAGCTTCCCAGTCACCATTATGTCCCTACCCCCCTTGTCTGATACGATTCTCCCTGCCCCGAATGCCACTCGTTTGCTGATCAAGATCGCTACCACCCTGGTCTTTGAGTCCAGTCCTGAGTGGAACACTTGGCTAACCCACCCCTCCGTCAATCTCGTCTGGTCTGTAACCTTTAGGTGTGCCTCTTGTAGCATTGCCACGTCCGCCTTCAGTTCCCTCAAATTCGTCTGGCATTTCAAAGCAGAAGTCCCGTTCCTCACATGTGACCCACAGACGGGCTGGGTATAGCATCCCGAACTTTACCCCCTTCTTAAAGAGGGTTGGTTTTGCCCTATTGAACCCAGCTCGCCTCTTGGCCAAATCCGCTCCCAGGTCCTGAATAAAGTGCAACTCATAGTTCTCCCAATTGCTGCTCCATTCTTTCTTGGCCCACCGTAAAATGTGTTCCTTGTCCAGGAAACGGTGAAAACGTACCATCATGGCCCTCGGCGGCTCGTTCGCTCTGGGCTTCCTCACGAGGGCTCTGTGCGCTCTGTCCAATTCCAGGGGCCGAGGGAACGCCCCAGCCCCCATCAACTTCTCCAACATGTCCGTCACATAGGCCCTCACAACCGATCCCTCACTGCCTTCAATTCTGAGATTCTGCGTCCAGGACCTATTCTCCAGGTCCTCCAGCTTCTCCTGCACTCTTTTCTGGCGGTCGTTCATCATCCCCACCTTGCTTTCCAGCACAGTTATCTACTCCTCGTGCTCGGACAACTTTTGTTCGACCTCCTGGATCGCTCTCCCGTGGGGTTTCCTGATTCTGAATCACTTGATCAATCGAAGCCTTAATCGGGTCCAGCGTTTCCTTCTTCAGCTTGACGAAGCAATCCTCAAAAAACTTCACCAGCTGCTCTGTCGACCACTGTGCCGTCTCCCCGCGGCCCTTGCTCTCCGCCATGCTGTCCCGTGTTACCAGCTCTGCTTGCATCTCCCTTATAGGACTTTGTCATCTCACACGGCCACATCTGGTCCAATTCTCCATACACTGTAGGTGGATTTCTCCTTACTGTCTCACTCTTCACTGATTTATCCCATAAAATCAAAAAAAAAAGGGAATAAGGTCCAAAAGTCTGTTACAGGCGGGAGCTATCAAATGTGCGACCTACCCCTCCATGGCCGCCACCGGAAGTCCCATGAGCAGTTCTAACGGTGCGACCCCCGTCATGGTATGCAGTATGGTTCAGTAACAAAAAAAATGGGGCAAACACGTTTTTTGGGGTTTTTTTTGTTGCTTATCGTCACAAGTAGGCTTCAATGAAGTTACTGTGAAAAGCCCCTAGTCGCCACATTCTGGCGCCTGTTCGGGGAGGCCGGTACGGGAATTGAACCCACGCTGCTGGCCTTGTTCTGAATTACAAGCCAGTTGTTTAGCCCACTGTGCTAAACCAGCTCCTTCCCATTTCAAGGGAGCCCGTGCTCTGTTTCCGCATACCTTGTTTAAAAGTTTGGATCACCCGCTCAGCCAACTGTTCGAGGTCGAGTGATATGGAGCGGTGCACACATGGTGGATCCCGTTGGTCAGTATAAAAGAGCCAAATTCGGTGCTGGTAAATGCCATTCCATTTTGAAAACGAGTACCTCTGGGATGGTGTGCACACTAAATGTTTGGCGTCGCCTGAATCCGGTGTACCTCCATCCATTTGGAGTGAGCGCCAACTATTATCTGGAACATTGATGCCTGGAATGGCCTGGCGAAGTCAACGTGAAGGCCCACCCAACCATTCCTACAGATGGAAGGGCGTTGCTGGAGGAATTCTCTGGTGTTCCTGGCACTGGGCGTACTCCTGGGCTAACCTTTCTATGTCAGTGTCAATCCATGTCCACCAGACGTAGCTGCGGGCCAACATCTTCATCATTGAAATCCCCAGATGCCCATTGTGGAGGTCCCCAAAGGATGATGCCACCTTCAAGGCTGAGTTCCATAATTTTAGTAGCCCTCAGGTCATCGGGCAAGGCACGGTGTTGAGCCCCACACTGAATGATATGTCGGTATAGGACAACTGTGGGTCCGTTTGGGTCCAGGCCCGAAATCGGGATGCCGTGACAGGCAATGAGTCCATGAAATGTAAGGCGGCTATGACTTTGTTGGCCGAAGCAGGCGTTGATGGCCTAGTCAGAAGGGGGGAGTCGACTTAAAACGTCCGTGTGGGGAATCCTTGCCCCCAGGCGGTGCTCCAATATGTACTCATAGGCCTCCAGTCATAATGCCGAATGTTGAATCTGCACGGAAGCAATGGGAGGAATTGCCCTGTCTTCCTTAAACAGTCCAAGCAAGAGCCTGTGGTCCGTTCGTACAGTGAACTCATGGCCATAATCGTACTGGCAGAACCACTTGACTGTGAATACCACGGCCAGTGGCTCCTTTTCAACTTGGGCAGATTTCTGCATGGCCATGGCAAGCATCCAACAGGCGAACGCTGTGGGGTGTTCTGTCCCGTCATCCGTACAGTGGGCCAAAATGGCCCCAGCACCGTAAGATGTAGCATCGCATACGTGTTGTAGTGGCTTGGCAGGGTCAAAATGAGTCAACAATCTCGAAGATGACAACTGCTTCTTCTTTTAAAAAAAAAATTAGAGTACCCAATTCACTTTTTCCAATTAAGGGGCAATTTAGCGTGGCCAATCCACCTAGCCTGCACATCTTTGGTTGTAGGGGAGAAACCCACGCAAACACGGGGAGAATGTGCAACTCCACATAGACAGTGACCCAGAGCCAGGATCGAACCTGGGACCTCGGCGCCGTGAGGCAGCAATGCTAATCACTGTGTGTGATGAACGGTTACTGCCTTATCATCATGTAAGGTGATGTCCCCTTTAAGACCAGGCTTGGAACCCTGGGGACTCCGCCTCTGGCTCCACCCATCTGGGAGTCATACATAAAGGCCTGCCTCATGGTCTGTGTAGCAGTCAGCTCTCGTCCATATCTGTAGCACAGTTATTAGCCTAATAAAGCCTTCTTTACAGTTTAATCTCTAAGCATCATTATTGAGGGTACCTCAATTTATTAGGCTAAACTAGATTCAGGATGGACGCAGGCCTAAAACCAGAGAAGCTCAATCTGGAAGCACGAACGCCGGAGGCAAAGGAAATGTTTAAATACTGGCTGCGGTGCTTCGAGGCCTACCTGGACTCCGCAGAGACTCCCATCCTGGGGCCACGCAAGCTGCGTCTACTCCACGCCCGGGTGAGTCACAGAATCTCCGCCACGCTCGAAAAGGCGACGACTTATGAGGAAGCGATTGAGTTGCTCCGCAAGCGGTTTGTCAAACCCGTCAATGAGGTGCACGCCCGGCATCTGCTCTCTACCTGCCGGCAGCGCTCGGGGGAATCGCTCGACGAGTTTGTTGAGAAACTCACCGCGCTGGCCAGGGACTGTGACCATCAGGATGTGACAGGGGAAGTCCATATGAACCTGCACATCAGAGATTCTTTCGTGTCCGGCATCCGCTTGACCTACATCCGGCAGCGACTGCTCGAAAACGGGGCAAAAGACCTCCAGGAGACGCTAACGCTCGCCTCCTCGCTGGAGGTGGCCCGACATAACTTGGGTACGTACCCCGCGGACTCTACCAGCCCCCCCCGGACTTCCTCAGACTCGCCCGTATTACAGGCCTGCGCCACGCGGCGACCCGCTCACCATGGGGGCACACCTTGCTACTTCTGCGGGCAGGGCCAGCACCCACGCCCACGCTGCCCAGCCCGCTCCGCGATCTGCAGCGACTGCGGGAAGAAAGGGCACTTTGCGAGGGTCTGCCTGGCCAAACCCAGGGGCCAGAAAAACAACGAACAGCCGGCCCGAAAATCAGGCTCTCAGGCCCGCAGGCCTCGCAATGCTGCTGCGCACCGACCCGACACGTCCTCTTCTGACGCGTCATCAGCCTCGTGCGAATCATGGGAGCAGCCATCTGGTCGGCGGCCATCTTCTCGACCCGACACGTGCGACCAACGGCAGCGGCCATTTTACGACTCCAACTACCCGCGACTGGGAGTGATCACTCTCGATCAAACTCGGCCAAAACACCTGCAGAACTCCATGATGCAGGTCCAGGTCAACGGGCACGACACTGCATGCCTCTTCGACTCCGGGAGCACGGAGAGCTTTATCCACCCTGAAACGGTAAGGCGCTGCTCCCTACGCACCCATCCCACATCCCAAACCATAGCCCTCGCATCTGGGTCCCACTCGGTACAAATCACGGGGTACTGTATTGCGGATCTCTCGATCCAGGGTGCCAAATACACCCGTTTCAAATTTTATATCCTTCCTCACCTCTGTGCCCCCCCTGCTGCTCGGACTGGATTTCCAGTGCAGCCACCGAAGCCTGACACTGAAGTTCGGCGGACCCTTGCCCCCCCTCACGGTGTGCTGTCTTGCGACACTGAAAGTCGCACCCCCCTCGCTATTCGCTAACCTCACTCCCGACTGTAAGCCCGTCGCCACCAGGAGCCGGCGCTACAGTGCCCAAGATATGGCTTTTATCAAGTCAGAGGTCCAGCGTTTACTGGGAGAGGGGGTCATCGAGGCTAGCAACAGCCCTTGGAGAGCGCAAGTGGTGGTAGTCTGGTCCGGGGAGAAGAAACGGATGGTCGTGGATTATAGCCAGACCATAAACCGATTCATGCAGCTTGATGCGTACCCCCTTCCTCGCATCGCGGAAATGGTAAATCGGATCGCCCAATACCGAGTCTTTTCCACGGTCGACCTCAAATCTGCCTACCACCAGCTCCCCATCCGACCAAAAGACCGCCCCTATACTGCCTTCGAAGCAGCCGGCCGGCTCTTCCACTTCCTCAGGGTCCCCTTTGGTGTCACAAATGGGGTCTCCGTCTTTCAAAGGGCGATGGACCAAATGGTGGACCAGTACGGTTTGCGGGCTACATACCCGTACTTGGACAATGTCACCATCTGCGGCCATGATCAGCAGGACCATGACGCTAACCTCAAAAAGTTCCTCCAGACCGCCCGAGCTCTTAACCTGACCTATAACGAGGGCAAATGCGTTTTCCACACCACCCGCTGGCCATCCTCGGCTATGTCGTGGAAGACGGGGTCCTAGGTCCCGACCCCGACCGCATGCGCCCCCTTAAGGAACTCCCTCTCCCCCGCAGCCTCAAGGCCCTCAAACGGTGCTTGGGGCTTTTCTCCTATTACGCCCAGTGGGTCCCCAAGTATGCGGACAAAGCCCGCCCACTCCTAAAGACCACCATTTTTCCCCTCTCGGCTGAGGCTTAATTGGCCTTCAACCGCATCAAGGCCGACATCATCAAGGCCGCCATGCACGCGGTGGACGAAACCATCCCTTTCCAGGTAGAGAGCGATGCATCAGACATCACCCTGGCTGCTACCCTCAATCAAGGAGGCAGACCAGTAGCGTTCTTCTCCCGAACCCTCACCGCCTCCGAGATTCGACACTCTGCAGTCGAAAAGGAGGCACAAGCCATTGTGGAGGCTGTGCGGTGCTGGAGACACTACCTCGCCGGTAGGAGGTTTACCCTCGTCACCGACCAACGGTCGGTCGCCTATATGTTCGATAACACGCAACGGGGCAAAATAAAAAACGATAAAATTTTGAGGTGGAGGATCGAACTCTCCACCTACTCGTACGATATCAAGTATCATCCAGGGGAGCTCAACGAGCCCCCAGATGCCCTGTCCCGCGGCACATGCGCCAACGCGCAGGAGGACCGCCTGCAAGCCATCCACAATGACCTCTGCCACCCGGGGGTTACCCGGCTCGTCCACTTCATCAAGTCCCGCAACCTACCTTACTCAACCAAGGAGGTCAAGGCCATGGTCAGGGCCTGCCAGGTCTGTGCGGAGTGCAAACCGCACTTCTATCGGCCAGACAAGGTTCGGCTCGTGAAGGCCTCGGGCCCCTTTGAGCGACTGAGCGTGGACTTCAAGGGGCCCCTCCCGTCCACCAACCGTTATGCCTATTTCCTCACCGTCATCGATGAGTTCTCCCGTTTCCCATTCGCCATTCCCTGCACCGACATGACCTCAGCCACGGTGATTAAGGCACTGCACAGCATCTTCACCCTGTTTGGTTTCCCTGCTTATATCCACAGCGACCGGGGTACATCGTTCATGAGCGATGAACTGCGTCAGTATCTGCTCAGCAAAGGCATCGCCTCGAGCAGAACGACCAGCTATAACCCACGGGGAAACGGGCAGGTGGAGAGGGAGAACGCGACAGTGTGGAAGGCTGTCCTTCTGGCCCTGCGGTCGAGAAATCTCCCAACCACCCGCTGGCAGGAGGTCCTACCCGATGCCCTACACTCCATTAGGTCACTCCTCTGCACGGCCACAAATGAGACCCCTCATGACCGATTGTTTCTCTTCCCCAGGAAGTCTACCTCCGGGGCCTCGCTTCCACCTTGGCTGACGGCTCCGGGACCTGTTCTTCTCCGGAGGCACGCGAGGAGCCATAAAACGGACCCCCTAGTTGAAAAGGTCCGACTGCTCCACGCCAACCCCAGTTACGCCTACGTGGAGTACTCCGACGGCAGGCAAGATACGGTTTCCCTCCGGGATCTGGCGCCCGCTGGATCCTCCACCACAGACGCCCCTTCCCGCGCCGCTCCCCTGCAGGACCCGTCGCCCCCTACAACACACCCCCTTCCGGCCCTACCACCCGTTGGTGAGCTCCTACCGTGCGCCCCCCCCTCGCACCCCCCCTTTACACACCCCGCCGGCGCCGGCTCCGCTACCCCCGGCCCTGCCTAGTTCCTCTGCCCCGACCCGGACCGAAGCTCCGACCGCTGTGCTCCCGGATGTGCCCTCAACCGGGACGTCCGTGCCCGCCGCACCACTGCCCGAATTGAGGAGATCGAGGAGGACGAACCGGCCGCCGAGACGGATGGACCTATGATGGCACTTCACCCCCGCCGGACTCCTTTTTAAACAGGGGGTGAATGTGATGAACGGTTACTGCCTTATCATCATGTAAGGTGATGTCCCCTTTAAGACCAGGCTTGGAACCCTGGGGACTCTGCCTCTGGCTCCGCCCATCTGGGAGCCATACATAAAGGCCTGCCTCATGGTTGTGTAGCAGTCAGCTCTCGTCCATATCTGTAGCACAGTTATTAGCCTAATAAAGCCTTCTTTACAGTTTAATCTCTAAGCATCATTATTGTGGGTACCTCACTGTGCCACCGTGCTGCCCTGACAACTGCTTCTTCACTTTTGAAAAGGCTGCACGTTGTTGCTGAATCCATTCCCATGACTGGCCTTTATTCAATAGCCAATGCAGGGGGGGCCAGCATGATCGCTAGATTCGGAATGAATTTCCCACAGTAATTAATTAGCCTCAAAAATGAGTGGAGATCCGTCGGTCATTCCAGGACGGGGGCCCGCCGGATCGGCCGTACCTTGTCCTCGGCCAGGTGGAGGCCGTGACAGTCCACACAGTAGCCTTAAGTACATCACTTCAGCGGCGTGAAACATGCACTTTTATCTGCGCAGCTAACCCCGGCAGCTGGGAAATACTGGAGAAGCTCAGCCAGGTTCTATAAATGTTCTTGGTCGGAGGCACCGGTGATCAACAGGTAATCCAGGTAGACTGTGACATGTGGAGGGCCCCGCAGTATACATTCCATGACATGCTGAAAGATGGCACAAGCAGTTGAAACCCCAAAGGGTAAATGGGTGCGTGTTCACCATAACAAACTTCCTGAACCCCGGGTCCAAAACCAGCTGGAGTTACGCTTGGCTCATATCCAAATTTGTGAATGTGCGACCGCAGCTGAGCTTTGCGTAGAGGTCCTCTACGCACATGACAGAGTAAGGGTCCAAACAAGACACCCTGTCCTGTAATTTTATAGTCCCTGCAAAAGATGTGTGCTCTGTTTCACAGAGACATGGCTCACCCCTTCCTCACCGGACTGTGCCATACATCCTGAAGACTTCTCAATTCACCGGGCGGACCGCACGGCATCATCAGGCAAAAGCAAAGGGTGGAGGGGTTTGCCTCCTTATCAACTCCTCCTGGTGCTTGGATGTGGCGACCCTGGCGACCTACTGCTCCCCGGACTTGGAATACCTGACCGTGAAGTGCCGCCCATACTATCTTCCACATGAGTTCACTTTAGCCATCATCCCACCCCAGGCAGAAGTGAAGAAGATGGATGAACTGTACAGTTATAAACAACAACGAAACAGAACACCCGGAGGCCTTGTTCATCGTGGCCGGGGACTTCAACAAGGTCAGCCTCAAGAGTGTACTGCCAAAATTCCAACATATCTCCTGTCCCTCCAGGGGAGACAACACTCTTGACCACTGCGACACAATAATCAAGGGTATCTACCGTTCCACCCCCCGACTGCACTTTGGAAAATCAGACCATAAGACGGTGCTCCTTCCCCCGGCATACAAGCAGGAGAATCTGGCTAAGAGGGTCATGCAGTGCTGGTTTGAGGACACAGAAGAGCTCCGACATGACTGCTTGGAAACAGTGGACTGGTCCGTATTTAAGAACACAGCGATCAACCTAAATGAGTATGCCACCACCGTCACAGACTTCATCAGCAAATGTGTGGACGACTGCGTGCCAAAGAAAGCAGTACCTACATTCCACAACCGGAAACCATGGCTTAATCGGGAGATTGACTCCCTACTGAAGACCAGGTCTGAGGCGTTCAAGTCAGGCAACCCTGACCTATACAAGAAGTACAAGTACGACCTCCACAAAGCCATCGGGACGCCAAGAGACAATATCAGACCAAGCTAGAGTCACAGACTAGCTTTGCAGACTCTCGTCGGTTGTGGCAAGGCCAGACAACATACAGGCTACAAAGCAAAGCCGAGCAGTATCTCCTGCAGCAGTGCACCCCTCCCCGATGAACTCTATGCATTCTGTGCTCGGTTCAAGCAGGAAACCATCAATCCGCTGTCGAGTGCCCCAGCAGCCCCGGATACACCAATATCCACCGTCACAGCTTCCAAAGTCAGATCGGCCTTCCTGAAAGTGAACCCTCGGAAGGCGACGAGTCCGGGCGGGGTCACTGGTCGTGCACTCAGAGTCTGCACGGACCAGCTGGCAGATGGAGGACATCTTCAACCTGTCCCTACTCCGTTCCGAGGTCCCCACCTGCTTCAAGAAGACCACCATCATACCGGTGCCAAAGAAGAAACAGACAATGCCTCAATGGCTATCATCCGGTGGCACTGACATCAATCGTAATGAAGTGCTTAGAGAGGAAGCTTCATGAAGCACATCAACTCCATACTCCCAGGATGCCTAGATCCACTGCAATTCGCATACCGCCGCAACCGGTCCACAGCAGACGCCATCTCCCTGGCCCTACACTCATCCCTGGAGCATCTTGACAACAAGAATCCTACATCAGACTCCTATTTATTGACTACAGCTCTGCCTTCAACACCATAATTCCAGCCAAGCTCTTATCAAAGCCACAAAACCTAGGACTTGGCACCTCACTCTGCAACTGGATCCTCGACTTTCTGACCCACAGACCACAATCAGAAACAATAAACAACAACACCTCCTCCACGGTAGTCCTCAATACAGGGGCCCCACAAGGCAGCGTACTTAGCCCCCTACTATACTCCCTGTACACACATGACTGCAAGGCAAAATTTGGTTCCAACTCCATCTACAAGTTTGTTGACGACACGACCATGGTGGGTTGGATCTCGAACAACGAAGAGTCAGAATACAGGAGGGAGATAAAGAACCTAGTGGAGTGGCGTAACAACAACAATCTATCCCTCAATGCCTGCAAAAATAAAGAGCTGGTCATTCGGAATAAGGTAAATGGGTTGATGGCGCAAATCATCGTGAATGACTGATTTAGTGGCCATTACTGAAACATGGTTAAAGGATGGTCACGACTGGGAGTTAAATATCCACGGGTATCAAACGATTCGGAAGGTCAGAGTGGATGGTAAGGGAGGTGGTGTAGCTCTGTTATTTAAGGATGACATCCGGGCAACAGTAAGGGATGACATCGGTGCTATGGAGGATAAGGTTGAATCCATTTGGGTGGAAATCAGGAATAGTTAGGCGAAAAAGTCACTGATAGGAGTAGTCTATAGGCCACCAAATAGTAACATTATGGTGGGGCAGGCAATAAACAAAGAAATAACTAATGCATGGAGAAATGGTACAGCAGTTATCATGGGGAATTTTAATCTACATGTCGATTGGTTTAACCAGGTCGGTCAAGGCAGCCTTGAGGAGGAGTTTATAGAATGTATCCACGATAGTTTCCTAGAACAGTATGTAATGGAACCTACGAGGGAACAAGTGGTCCTAGATCTGGTCCTGTGTAATGAGACAGGATTGATTCATGATCTCATAGTTAGGGATCCTCTTGGAAGGAGCGATCACAATATGGTGGAATTTAAAATACAGAATTTAAAATACAGGTGGGAAGGTAAAATCAAGCACTAGTGTTTTGTGCTTAAACAAAGGAGATTACAATGGGATGAGAGGAGAACTAGCTAAGGTAGACTGGGAGCAAAGACTTTATGGTGAAACAGTTGAGGAACAGTGGAGAACCTTCCAAGCGATTTTTCGCAGTGCTCAGCAAAGGTTTATCCCAACAAAAAGGAAGGACGGTAGAAAGAGGGAAAATCAACCGTGGATATCTAAGGAAATAAGGGAGAGTATCAAATTGAAGGAAAAAGCATACAAAGTAGCAAAGATTAGTAGGAGACTAGAGGACTGGGAAATCTTTAGGGGGCAACAGAAAGCTACTAAAAAAGCTATAAAGAAGATTAAGATAGATTATGAGAGTAAACTTGCTCAGAATATAAAAACAGATAGTAAAAGTTTCTACAAATATATAAAACAAAAAAGAGTGGCTAAGGTAAATATTGGTCCTTTACAGGATGAGAAGGGCGATTTAATAATGGGAGATGAGGAAATGGCTGACGAACTGAACAGGTTTTTTGGGTCGGTCTTCACAGTGGAAGACACAAATAACATGCCAGTGACTGATGGAAATGAGGCTATGACAGGTGAGGACCTTGGGAGGATTGTTATCACCAAGGAGGTAGTGATGGGCAAGCTAATGGGGCTAAAGGTAGACAAGTCTCCTGGCCCTGATGGAATGCATCCCAGAGTGCTAAAAGAGATGGCTAGGGAAATTGCAAATGCACTAGTGAAAATTGAGCAAAATTCACTAGACTCTCGGGTGGTCCCGGCGGATTGGAAATTAGGAAACGTGACACCACTGTTTAAAAAAGGAGTTAGGCAGAAAGCGGGTAATTATAGGCTAGTGAGCTTAACTTCGGTAGTAGTGAAGATGCTGGAATCCATCATCAAGGAAGAAATAGCGAGGCATCTGGATGGAAATTGTCCCATTGGGCAGACGCAGCATGGGTTCATAAAGGGCAGGTCGTGCCTAACTAATTTAGTGGAATTTTTTGAGGACATTACCAGTGCGGTAGATAACGGGGAGCCAATGGATGTGGTATATCTGGATTTCCAGAAAGCCTTTGACAAAGTGCCACACAAAAGGTTGCTGCATAAGATAAAGATGCATGGCATTAAGGGGAAAGTAGTAGCACGGATAGAGGATTGGTTAATTAATAGAAAGCAAAGAGTGGGGATTAATGGGTGTTTCTCTGGTTGGCAATCAGTAGCTAGTGGTGTCCCTCAGGGATCAGTGTTGGGCCCACAACTGTTCACAATTTACATAGATGATTTGGAGTTGGGGACCAAGGGCAATATGTCCAAGTTTGCAGACGCCACTAAGATAAGTGGTAAAGCAAAAAGTGCACAGGATACTGGAAGTCTGCAGAGGGATTTGGATAGGCTAAGTGAATGGGCTAGGGTCTGGCAGATTCAATTTTTGTAGGAATAACAGCAAAAGGGATTATTATTTAAATAATAAAATATTAAAACATGCTGCTGTGCAGAGAGACCTGGGTGTGCTAGTGCATGAGTCACAAAAAGTTGGTTTACAGGTGCAACAGGTGATTAAGAAGGCAAATGGAATTTTGTCCTTCATTGCTAGAGGGGTGGAGTTTAAGACTAGGGAGGTTATGCTGCAATTGTATAAGGTGTTAGTGAGGCCACACCTGGAGTATTGTGTTCAGTTTTGGCCTCCTTACTTGAGAAAGGACGTACTGGCACTGGAGGATGTGCAGAGGAGATTCACTAGGTTAATCCCAGAGCTGAAGGGGTTGGATTACGAGGAGAGGTTGAGTAGACTGGGACTGTACTCGTTGGAATTTAGAAGGATGAGGGGGGATCTTATAGAAACATATAAAATTATGAAGAGAATAGATAGGATAGATACGGGCAGATTGTTTCCACTGGCGGGTGAAAGCAGAACTAGGGGGCATAACCTCAAAATAAGGGGAAGTAGATTTAGGACTGAGTTTAGGAGGAACTTCTTCACCCAAAGGGTTGTGAATCTATGGAATGCCTTGCCCAGTGAAGCAGTAGAGGCTCCTTCATTAAATGTTTTTAAGATAAAGGTCCTTAGTTTCTTGAAGAATAAAGGGATTAAGGATTATGGTGTTCGGGCCGGAAAGTGGAGCTGAGTTCACAAAAGATCAGCCATGATCTAATTGAATTGTGGAGCAGGCTCGAGGGGCCAGATGGCCACTCCTGCCTCTAGTTCTTCTGTTCTTATTGACTTCAGGAAGCAAAATACTGAACAAACCCCTGCCTGCATCAACAGGGCCGAGGTGGAGACGGTTGACAGCTTCAATTCCTAGGTGTGCATATCACCAAAAATCTGTCCTGGTCCACCCACGTCGACACTACCACTAAGAAAGCACAACAGTGCCTATACTTCCTCAGAAACCTAAGCAAATTTGGCATGTCCACACTGACTCTTACCAACTGTGAGAGGAAACTGGAGCACCCATAGGACTCATGCTTACACTGGGAAAACATGCAGACTCTGCACAGACAGTGACCCAAACATAAATCGAACCTGGGACCCTGGTGCTGTGAGCAATAGTGCTACCCACTGTTGTACCTTGTAGTGGTAGTGGGCGGCATGGTAACACACTGATTAGCAGTGTTGCTTCACAGCACCAGGGACCGGATTCGATTCCCAGCTTGGATCACTGTCTGTGCAGAGTCTGCACATTTGCCCCATGTCTGCATGGATTTATTAGGATTTAGGAGATTTGGATTTGGTGTGCCCCTATTTTCATAAGAATTGCTACAAACTCTGTGCTTCCTGTCCCAGTTCATCATGCTGGATGTTCTATCACTTGGTACTCAGAATCTGATTCTTGGGTCTCTCCTGTACCTATAATTCAGCACTGATGAAGCTGGTACATTACCAGCTAATGTTACAATCAGTTCAGGTATGGGAGTCAATAGGAAAGCAGGACTTCCATTTTAAAATGCTGCAGGTACTCAGCAGGTCAGGCAGAATTTGTGGAGACAGGTAATCCAAGTTAATGTTTCAGATCCATTACCTTTCCTCAGAACTCAGGCCTAATGTGTATACAGAATACGCAACTGATCCTCTACCTGTCCCACCTGCTCAGTTATGAAGGATGCACCCAGCTTGCACACTGACTTTAAAAGGCACTTTTAAGTGGGGGCTGGTCAGCTCAGTTGGCTGGATGGCTGGTTTATGATACAGAGCAATGCCAATAGCATGGGTTCAATTTCTGTACCAGCTGAGGTTATCCATGAGGTTGCCTTCTCAGCCTTGCCCCTTGCCTGAGGTGTGATGACCCTCAGATAAAATCACCACCACTCAAAGGAGAGATAAGCCTCTGGGACTGTGGCAAATTTCGCTTTTCAGCATTGAAACAAACAATGCGGGAAACACTGAGCCGGTCAAGCAGCATCTGTGGAGAGAGAAACAATTAACAATGCTACTTACATTGGTCTGAGTTCAAGGAAAGATTATGAAACTGTGAAGCCAGATACTGCCATATACAGTGTGAATAAGGAGTTGTTAGCAAGATACTGGCATACACAGTGTGAATAAGGAGATTTGAAACCAGGTACTGTCATGCACAGTGTGAATAAGGAGATGTGAAGCCAGATGTGTGAATAAGGAATTGTGAAGCCAGGTGTGTGAATTAGGAGTTGTGAAGCCACATGTTGAATAAGGAATTGTGAAGCCAGACGTGTGAATTAGGAGTTGTGAAGCCAGATGTGTGAATTAGGAGTTGTGAAGCCAGATGTTGAATAAGGAATTATGAAGCCAGATGTGTGAATAAGGAGTTGTGGTGTGAGCTGCTGCTTACATTCTGGACCTGAAGGGGGAGCAGCACGTTGCCGTGTCCACGCATGCGCGGTGTGGCGCAGGCTTTCCCTGGAGTTCAGGAAGGGACAGAGACAAGATGGAGGTGTTGGTGCTTATCAGCTTCACCCTCCTTCTCATCCACCCGGGAATCAGCAAAGTCACCCTCCGACCAGTCACGGGAGGTAGGAGCGCCGTTCCCCGATCCTCCCTGGAAGGTCAAAAGATTGAGGGGGAGGGGAGATTTGGAGGCCGAGAACTTTGGGGTGGCGGATGTGCTTTTGGGTGGGGGGGAGAGGGGTGCTTTGGGTGGGGGGGAGAAGGGGTGCTTTGGGTGGGGGGGGAGAAGGGGTGCTTTGGGTGGGGGGGAGAAGGGGTGCTTTGGGTGGGGGGGGAGAAGGGGTGCTTTGGGTGGGGGGGAGAAGGGGTGTTTTGGGTGGGGGGGGAGAAGGGGTGCTTTGGGTGGGGGGGGAGAAGGGGTGCTTTGGGTGGGGGGGGAGAAGGGGTGCTTTGGGTGGGGGGGAGAAGGGGTGTTTTGGGTGGGGGGGAGAAGGGGTGTTTTGGGTGGGGGGAAGAAGGGGTGCTTTGGGTGGGGGGGAGAAGGGGTGCTTTGGGTGGGGGGGAGAAGGGGTGTTTTGGGTGGGGGGAAGAAGGGGTGCTTTGGGTGGGGGGGAGAAGGGGTGCTTTGGGTGGGGGGGAGAAGGGGTGCTTTGGGTGGGGGGGGAGAAAGGGTGTTTTGGGTGGGGGGAAGAAGGGGTGCTTTGGGTGGGGGGGAGAAGGGGTGCTTTGGGTGGGGGGGAGAAGGGGTGCTTTGGGTGGGGGGGAGAAGGGGTGTTTTGGGTGGGGGGGAGAAGGGGTGTTTTGGGTGGGGGGGAGAAGGGGTGCTTTGGGTGGAGGGAGAAGGGGTGCTTTGGGTGGGGGGGAGAAGGGGTGCTTTGGGTGGGGGGGAGAAGGGGTGTTTTGGGTGGGGGGAAGGGGTGCTTTGGGTGGGGGGGAGAGGGGGTGCTTTGGGTGGGAGGGAGAGGGGGTGCTTTGGGTGGGAGGGAGAAGGGGTGCTTTGGGTGGGAGGGAGAAGGGGTGCTTTGGGTGGGAGGGAGAAGGGGTGCTTTGGGTGGGGGGGAGAAGGGGTGCTTTGGGTGGGGGGGAGAAGGGGTGCTTTGGGTGGGTGGGTGGGGAGAAGGGGTGCTTTGGGTGGGTGGGGAGAAGGGGTGCTTTGGGTGGGGGGAGAAGGGGTGCTTTGGGTGGGGGGGAGAAGGGGTGCTTTGGGTGGGGGGGGAGAAGGGGTGCTTTGGGTGGGGGGGAGAAGGGGTGCTTTGGGTGGGGGGGAGAAGGGGTGCTTTGGGTGGGGGGGAAGAAGGGGTGCTTTGGGTGGGGGGGAAGAAGGGGTGCTTTGGGTGGGGGGGGAGAAGGGGTGCTTTGGGTGGGGGGGGAGAAGGGGTGCTTTGGGTGGGGGGGGAGAAGGGGTGTTTTGGGTGGGGGGGAGAAGGGGTGCTTTGGGTGGAGGGAGAAGGGGTTCTTTGGGTGGGGGGGAGAAGGGGTGCTTTGGGTGGGGGGGAGAAGGGGTGTTTTGGGTGGGGGGGAAGGGGTGCTTTGGGTGGGGGGGAGAAGGGGTGTTTTGGGTGGGGGGAAGGGGTGCTTTGGGTGGGGGGGAGAGGGGGTGCTTTGGGTGGAAGGGAGAAGGGGTGCTTTGGGTGGGGGGGAGAAGGGGTGCTTTGGGTGGGGGGGAGAAGGGGTGCTTTGGGTGGGGGGGAGAAGGGGTGCTTTGGGTGGGGGGGAGGAGGGGTGCTTTGGGTGGGGGGGAGGAGGGGTGCTTTGGGTGGGGGAGAAGGGGTGCTTTGGGTGGGGGAGAAGGGGTGCTTTAGGTGGGGGAGAAGGGGTGCTTTGGGTGGGGGGAGAAGGGGTGCTTTGGGTGGGGGGAGAAGGGGTGCTTTGGGTGGGGGAGAAGGGGTGCTTTGGGTGGGGGAGAAGGGGTGCTTTGGGTGGGGGAGAAGGGGTGCTTTGGGTGGGGGAGAAGGGGTGCTTTGGGTGGGGGGAGAAGGGGTGCTTTGGGTGGGGGGAGAAGGGGTGCTTTGGGTGGGGGAGAAGGGGTGCTTTGGGTGGGGGGAGAAGGGGTGCTTTGGGTGGGGGGAGAAGGGGTGCTTTGGGTGGGGGGAGAAGGGGTGCTTTGGGTGGGGGAGAAGGGGTGCTTTGGGTGGGGGGGAGAAGGGGTGCTTTGGGTGGGAGAAGGGGTGCTTCCGGTGGGGGTGGGGGAAAGGGGTGCTTTGGGAGAGGGTGGCAGAAGGTGCTTTGGGTGGGAGGGGGAAGAAGGGGCGCTTTCGGTTGTGGTGGAGAAGGGGTGCTTTGGGTGGGGGTGGAGAAGGTGCTTTGGGTGGGGGGGGAGAAGGGGTGTTTTGGGTGGGGGCGGAGAAGGGGCGCTGTGGGTGGGGGAAAGGGGCGCTGTGGGTGGGGGAAAAGGGGCGCAGTGGGTGGGGGAAGGGGCGCTGTGGGTGGGGGAAGGGGCGCTGTGGGTGGGGGAAAGGGGCGCTGTGTGTGGGGGAAAGGGGTGCTGTGGGGGTGGAGTGGGGAAAAGGGGGGGTGGGGGAGAGGGGCGGTGGGGGTGGGGGGGTGGGGGTGGGGGAGAGGGGCGGTGGGGGAGAGTGGGGGTGGGGGAGAGGGGCGGTGGGGGTGGGGGAGCTGAGGGTGGGGGAGGGGGGCGCTGGGGTTGGGGGAGGGGGGCGCTGGGGTTGGGGGAGGGGGGCGCTGGGGGTGGGGGAGGGGGGCGCTGGGGGTGGGGGAGGGGGGCGCTGGGGGTGGGGGAGGGGGGCGCTGGGGGTGGGGGAGGGGGGCTCTGGGGGAGGGGGGCGCTGGGGGAGGGGGGCGCTGGGGGTGGGGGAGGGGGGCGCTGGGGGTGGGGAGGGGGGCTCTGGGGGAGGGGGGCGCTGGGGGTGGGGGAGGAGGGCGCTTGGGGTTGGGGGAGGGGGGCGCTGGGGGTGGGGAAAAGGGGTGCTTTGGGTGGAGGTGGGGGAAAGGGGTGCTTTGGGTGGGGGTGGAGAAGGGGTGCTTTGGGTGGGGGTGGAGAAGGGTTGCTTTGGGTGGGGGTGAGTGAAAGGGGTGCTTTGGGTGGGGGTGAGGGAAAGGGGTGCTTTGGGTGGGGGTGAGGGAAAGGGGTGCTTTGGGTGGGGGTGGGGGAAAGGGTTGCTTTGGGTGGGGGTGGGGGAAAGGGGTGCATTGGATGGGGGTGGGGGAAAGGGGTGCTTTGGGTGGGGGGGAGAAGGGGTGCTTTGGGTGGGGGGGAAGAAGGGGTGCTTTGGGTGGGGGTGGAAGAAGGGGTGCTTTGGGTGGGGGGGAAGAAGGGGCGCTTTGGGTGGGGGGAAGAAGGGGCGCTTTGGGTGGGGGGGAAAGAAGGGGCGCTTTGTGGGCAGGGATCAGGAGGGGGTGCTTTGTGGGCGAGTGTGGTGCTTTGGGGACGAAGACGTTGGGATGTTGGCAGGGTTGGTCGACTGGGAGGGGGTGGAGGCTGTTAGCGCCATTGAAGGTGGTGGAGGCGGTGCTTGGTGCTGGGGGTGATGGCGGTGAGGGATTCCTCAGTGGTGGGATGTGTTGGCAGAGGGAGGTTGCTTGGGATTGGAGGCGGGGGGGTGGGGGGCGAGAATAGTGCTTGGGGTCAGAGAGTATTGGTGGAGGCAGTGTGCTTGCAGGTGTGGTGGGGTTTGGGAGGGGCTGCTCACGGGATGGTGGTGGAGAGGGGATTCTTGAGGGATTGCGGTTGTGGAGAGGGGCTTCTCGAGGGGGTGCTTGTGGTGGGGGGACTAGGGGGTGGGGTGGTTGGGGGGGTGAAGACTGGGTGCTCGCAGCGGAGAGGGGGTACTCGTGGGGGGATTGGGGGGTGGGGTGGTTGGGGGGGCGGGGAGGGGGTGCCCGCGGCGGAGAGGGGGTGCCCGCGGCGGAGAGGGGGTGCCCGCGGCGGAGAGGGGGTGCCCGCGGCGGAGAGGGTGTGCCCGCAGCGGAGAGGGTTGCTCGCGGAGGAGGGGGTGCGTGCGGCGGAGAGGGGGTGCTCACAGTGGGAGCTGTTGGAGAGGGGCGTCCTCGCGGGGGTTGTTGGTGGAGACCGGGTCCTTCGTGGTGGGGGTGTTGGAAGAGGGGGAGTCCTTGGGGCTGGGGGTGGAGAGGGTGCTCGGAGGTGGGGGTATTGGTGGAGATGGGGTTCTCGCGGGAGGGTGATGGAGAGGGAGTGAGTGAGGGGGGGTTGGTGGAGAGGGGGTGGACGATGAAGGGGTTGGTGGAGAGTGGGTGGGCGATGGGGGGTTGGTGGCGAGGAGGTGGACGATGGGGGGGTTGGTGGAGAGGGGGTGGGCGATGGGGTTGGAGAGGGGGTGAGCGATGGGGTGTGTTCGCGAGTGGGTTTTGGAGCGGGGTGAGGGTGGGGGCTTTGGCAGGGGGGTGGGGAGTTTGGAGAGGGGGTGAGGGAGTGGGTGGGTTTGGAGAGGGGGTACTGGGGTATGGAGAGTGTGTTGATGGATAGGGGTGCTGGGAGTGGGAGGCGAACGTGGGTATTGGAGGGCTGTGGAGAGGGTAGCAGGATTGCTCAGGTTGTGGGGAGGGGATCGGGGATCGGAATTGGAGAGGAATTGCTCAGGTTGTGGGGAGATGACAGGAGGTGCTTTGGGGACAGGGGAAGGGAGCACATTTGGGGATGGAGGGACGGGGGTGCTTTGGGGGCAAGGGAGAGTCGGGGTGAGGGTTGTAGGCGGAGATTGGTGGCTCGCAGATTGGGGCTCTGCAGCGAGGGGGTGCTCGGAGGTGGGAGGTGTTGTTGGAGAGGATGTGCTCGGAGGTGGGGGGTGTTGTCGGAGACGGGGTGCTCGGAGGTGGGAAGTTTTTTCGGAGAGGGGGTGTTGTCCGAGAGGGGGTGCTCTGAGGTGGAGGGTGTTGTCGGAGAGGGGGTGCTCGGAGGTGGGGGGGTGTTGTCGGAGAGGGGGTGCTCCGAGGTGGGGGGGGTGTTGTCGGAGATGAGGTGCTCGGAGGTGGGGGTGTTGTCAGAGAGGGGGTGCTCGGAGGTGGGGGGTGTTGTCGGAGAGGGGGTGCTCCGAGGTGGGGGTGTTGTCGGAGAGGAGGTGCTCGGAGGTGGGGGGTGTTGTCGGAGAGGAGATGCTCGGAGGTGGGGGCGGTGTTGTCGGAGATGAGGTGCTCGGAGGTGGGGGGTGTTGTCAGAGAGGGGGTGCTCGGTGGTGAGGGGTGCTGGTGGCAAGGGGGTGCTCCTGAGGTGGGGGGCTGTTGGCGGAGAGGAGGTGCTCGGAGGTGGGGGGTGTTGTCAGAGAGGGGGTGCTTGGTGGTGGGGGGTGCTGGCGGCGAGGGGGTGCTCGGAGGTGGGGACTGTTGGCGGAGAGGATGTGCTCAGAGGAGGGGGATGTTGTCAGAGAGTGAGTGCTTGCCGATTGGTGGTCTGGAGGTGCACGGAGGTGGAGGGTGTTGGCAGAAAGGGATTGCTTGGAGGAGGGAGGTGCTGACGGAGAGGGGTTGCTTGGAGGTGGGGGAGGGGGGGTTGGAGGAGATGTGGTGCTTTGAGGTGGGGGTGTTGTCAGAGAGGGGTAGAAAGTGGGTGCTCTGATTTGTGGGTGGGGCAGTAGATGGGATGGATGGGGGTACTGTGGGTGTGGAGAAGGGGTACTGAGTAGGGTGGATAGGGGTTCTGGGAGGCGAGAGTGGGTGCTGGAGAGCTGTGGACAGGGTAGTGGGGAATCTAGGTTTGTGGGGAGGGGAGTGTGGGTGCTCGGGGGTGGGGGAAGAGGATGCTCCACTCCTGCCTTAACTCATTTGGTGATGAATCTCCATTACTTCAGCCCACTCCTGCCTGGCCTTCTCCCTCCATAACTTGAAGTCATCTTTAACTCTGCTGCCTATGTCCTGATTCCTTCCAGGTCCCTTCTATTCATCTATCACTCTTGTGCTATATATGCTCTCATTTAAGCAAAATTTTAATTTTAAAATCTTTGTTATCAAATCACTCCGTGACTTTTCCCCTGTTTATTTCCGACAGTCCTCGAGTATCACCACACTTCCAATTCTGTCCTCTTGAGCATCGCAATTTTAATAACCTCACCTTTGTCAGCCTTGTCTCCTGCTTCCATCACCCCAAGTTTGGAATTCCCTCTCTATACCTCCTTGCCTCTCTACGTCTTCTCCTTTTAGACTCGGTGTTAGATTTTCTTCAGAAGTGCAGCTGTGAAACTCCTTGGGATGTTTTGCTATGTTAAAAGTGCTATATAAATCAATACAAGTTTTTATTGGTGAGGTAGTTTTACACGCTTAGCAGCCAAACTGCAGGATTGTTTGTTCCAGTGTCAGATGGCAAGACACAATGGATGCTGCACATTGCTGCTGGGTTTTGGCACATGAACATCTTTGTGGAGAAACTGCACATCAGTACTCATCACAGCCACTTTTATACTTCCACGATATTTTACGAGGAAGCTTATCTTTAAACTGTTATGTTCATTAACAATTCACAGTGCTCTACAAGAGCGTTATAATTAATGAAACAGTTGACAATATAAGAATTAGAATATTGTAAAATATTTGAAGTGTCAAGTGATAGGTTTTAGTCCGATGAATGAGGAGAGGCAATATGAAATAAAGGGTACAATTCTAAAGAGGATGTGGAATGACCTGGAGGTATATGTGTACAAATCTTTGAATACGGCAGGGCAGGTTGAGAAAGCTGTTAATAAGACATTGGGCTTTATAAGTTCAGACTTAGAGTACAGAAGCATCAGAATTATGGGGAACCATTATATAGCAGTGGTTCAGCCTCATCTGGTGTATTCTGTCCAATTATTTAGCAAGCATGTGAAGGTTTCAGAGGGTATAGAAAAGATTGATGAGAATAATTCCAGGGATGAGAGGCGGAAATTATGAGGATAGATTGGCAAAGCTGGCGGTGTCCTTTTGGAAGGAGAGACAGTTGAGAGGAGATTTTGACTGTCGTGTTCAAAATTGACAGGTCTGGACTGAGTAGATAGGGAGAAACTGTTCCTGTTGGCAAAAGGGTTGAGAACCAGGGGCATTGATTTAAGGTGGCTGGCAAAAGAACCAGAGGTGACCTGAGGAAAAGGTTGTTTCGGCACTGAGTGACTAAGATCTGGAATACACTGTCTGAGAGGGTCGTGAAGGCAGATTCATTTGTGGCTTTTGAAACGGAACTGGATAATTATCTGAAGGGGAAAGCTTTCCAGGGCAATGGGGAAGTGAAAGAGGGACTAGCTGAGTAATTTAAACGGAGCTGGAATCAACATGGAATCAGAGTGGTTACAGCATAAAAGGCCGCTCGACCTGTCATGTCTGTGTCAGCTCTCTGCAAGTGCAACTCGCCTAGTCCCATAACCCTGCCTTTCTCCCATAACGCAAAAATATTTTTCTCTTCAAATAATTATCCAATTCTCTTTTAAAGGCCTCTGTTGAACCTGCTTCCACCATAATCTCAGGCAGTGCTTCCAGATGCTATACACACAGTAAAAAATGCATTTCCTCATGGCGAGTGTTATTCTTGTATACATATTTCATTTGCTGTTCAAATGTGATACTGTTTTCAGCTCAGTCAATAAACTTTGTTTTTCATGCGGCTGCATTGTACCTGAAGAAGCAGTCTTCAATTGGAGATGAAACTGAGGAAAAATGTAACGGCAATGTTAGCATTTTCTTGGAGCGTAATCATTTGTAACATACTGTATTCATTAAGAATAAAACAAATGTCTTTTATTGAGGAAGGCTGACAGGCTCAAGTGAAAAAATGTAACTTTTAGGAATATCTACTTGTTGATGTTTCCAGTTCTGACAAAATAAATCCCAGTAACTGGCAGAAGAGATTTCAAAACTTTGCCAGATATTGTTTTCAAATTGATAATAATCTTTATTAGTATCACAAGTAGGCTTACATTAACACTGCAATGAGGTTACTGTGAAAATCCCCTAGTCGTCACATTCCGCCTGTACACATATATCATATACATATAGGGGCTGGTTTAGCACAGGGCTAAAGAGCTGGCTTTTAAAGCAGACCAAGGCAGGCCAGCAGCACGGTTCAATTCCCATACCAGCCACCCCAAACAGGCGCTGGACTGACGACAAGGGGCTTTTCACAGTAACTTCATTTGAAGCCTACTTGTGACAAATGATTTTCATTCATTTCAATTTCATTTCATCATTAAACTATACTGTTCAGCATTAATTGTGAAGTAGTAAGGAGCCTTCAAATGTGAAGTTTCCCAGTCTAGGATTGTTCAGTTGAATCATTTGTTAAAATAATTTGATTTGAGGATGACTGAACCATAGCGGTTTCATTTTTATGATGAATCTCGACCCAAAGGTATTTAACCTTAAGGAAAATTGTAATCTTAAGCAGCCACAAGTGTTTTTTTTAAACACAGCCCAGGCCTGTGGATCTCCATTGTTACAATTTCTTCAGATGCTTTCTCATTTATGTTCTTTCAGCTGTATCCAAATTCTTTTCTGTTGTAGTCTTCAAACAACTAAAGAGAGAAATTGTACCTTCTGTTGCTAACTTTTCTTTACTTTTATATAGAATGTTCAGATTTTACAAATACATCCTGTGAACAGTGCTTGGAAAATGTCAGTGTAAGTATCACAAGTTCATCAATTTATAGAAGAATATCTGAGAATTTATAGTTTGAGTCTTTACTTGCTCTGGTGAGAGAAAGTAATTTGCCTTGTTAGCGGTGCAAAAATCCATAATTAGCATCAGAATAACGAGCATAACTCTCGGATAAAATTCCAAACAGGATCATGAATCTAGGGCAGATTTGTAACTTTCTTTTGCTTGTTTCATAAAGTTAAAAAAATTTTTTTTAGAGTACCCAATTAATTTTTTCCAATTAAGGGGCAATTTAGCGTGGTCAATACACCTAGCCTGCACATCTTTGGGTTGTGGGGGTGAAACCCAAGCAAACACGGGGAGAATGTGCAAACTCCACACGGACAGTGACCCAGAGCCGGGATCGAACCTGGGACCTCGGCGTCGTGAGGCTACAGGGCTAACCCACTGCGTCACCGTGCTGCCCTTTTTGTTTCATAAAGTTGACCCTCTGGGTGTAAGGAACGACAACTGCACTTTCTTACAGCTCCGAATTGTTACTCCGTTTGCACATCCTGAATAACACTGCTTGTCTAATCAGTTAATTTTACTTTTGAAAATTAGATTCATAGACACTATAATTAACCATTCCAACTTGCAGGACATTAATTGTCTTTGTAATAGCAAACATTGGTATCTTATAAGATTCCAAGCAAGTAATTTCAAAAGCGAATGTCTTGTAACAGTAAATCTGATGTGTTGCACGTCTATTCGACTACATCAATGTTTAAAATTACATCTCTATCTGTAAAAGTTGATTTCTTCTGCAAGTGTTCTTTATCTTAAACTAATACATGTTTATGAATAATAGCAATGTTTTGAAAGCAGGAAATGCCCAGTATGCACCGTGGCATTGATTTCACTGCTCTGTCAAATAGCCATTCATTTACTTTTTGACAGCTGGCATCGGTTTACTTTCGATGCACACCACTGAATGTAAGCAGATGACTCCCATCAATCATAGTGATGTCAAAATTTAGGGGCAGGTTTGAAGGATTCAGCCAGCTTTCAAGACATCGGCATCAGTTGAAAAGTCCAAGATTCAGCAGGCCTCTTGTTTTTAGTCGGCCATACCCATGTTTACAAACTGCATTTTGTTCAGTTCTAGAAAGTGATTTGACCACGACTTCAGAAACAAATTTGTGGTCTTCCTCAATCAGGATGCAGAGAATTCAATTGTTTCCTAATGTAAGTTTCTCTGCCAATTAAAACACATCCTTGCAAGCAACTTCGTACTAACCATATATCAATTCCGTTCGTGCCTGAAATGAGCTCACGGACAAACAAAATAGCAGCAGAAGTAATACCATTCGGCCCCTCAAGCCTGCTCCGCCATTCAATGAGATCATGCCTGATCTGTTTCTCTTTCAAACTTCACGTTCCCATCTACCTCCGATAACCTTTGATTCCTTTAAAAAAATAAAAAATTTAAGAGTACCCAATTCATTTTAACCAATTAAGGGACAATTTCGCATGGCTAATCCACCTATTCTGCACATTTTTGGGTTGTGGGGGCGAAACCCACACAAACACAGGGAGAATGTGCAAACTAACCTTCGATTCCTTTGCCTAACAAGAATCTATTTTCCTCTACGTTCAAATATTCAATGACCCTGCCTTCTGAGGCAAAGGGTTCCTTCCGAGAAAATCATTCTCCTCATCTCTGTCCTAAAAGGGCGACGTCTAATTTTTAAACAGTGTCCCCAAGTTCTGGATTACCTACAAGAGGAAACGTCCTTTCCACCTCACCTTTGTTAAGACCTGATGTGGAGATGCTGCCGTTGGACTGGGGTGAGCACAGTGAGAAGTCTTACAACACCATGTTAAAGTCCAACAGGTTTGTTTCGAATCACTAGCTTTCGGAGCACAGCTCCTTCACCTGAGGAAGGAGCTCTGAAAGCTAGTGATTTGAAACAAACCTGTTGGACTTTAACCTGGTGTTGTAAGACTTCTTACTTTGTTAAGACCACTCAGGATCCTGTATGCTTCAATCGACTCGCCGCTCACTCTTCTAAACCCCAGTGGAAACAAGCCCAATCTGTCCAACTTTCCTTTGGAAGACAACCCGCTCATTCCAGATATAAATCCTGTAAAACTCCGAATCGCCTCCAATGCATTCACATCCTTAAATAGGGAGACCGAAACTGCACATAGTATTCAAGATGTGGTTTCACCAATGCCTTGTATAACTGAAGCATAACATCCTTACTTTTGTGTTCAATTCTTCATAATAAAGGATAGCATTTCTTTTTCAAAAAGTATTTTTGAGATTTTCCATTTTACAATAAATGTTTTACAACTAAACCCATATTCCAGGAGTACCTAGCCAGAGAAAACGGAAGCGAGGCCGTCAACAATGCACCCAGACTAGATCTTCTACAGTACCTCGCCTCTTATCTGCCTCCATACAGAACCTGGGTCGCTGCGCCACCCTGGCACCTTATCAGCATTAGCTGTCAAATAATAATAAAGCAAATTCGACAATCCTCGGCCTCCCGACTGCTTCTCACTTTCAAGAACTACCCTATGGATCTTTAGAGATTTGCCTGCCCATATGAGGGTGAGATCAGCTTATTAACCCTCACAAAAAAGATTTCGGGAGAAAGATAGGAAGACATTGAAATAAAAACCTCGGAAGAATATTAATTTTAATAGACTGGACTCTGTCTGACAGGGGAAGGTTGTCACACTTTTGCAGATCGGACTTAACCTTGTCCACCAGACCTGTGAAGTTCAATTTATGCAACCGTGCCCAATCATGGGCCACCTGGACTCTCAGATACCTGAAGCTGCAGCTGGTCAAGCGAAATGACAACACCACCAAGTTGGCTTCCCTCCCTGGGGGGTTAACCGGACAACATTGGCTCGTTTTCCGATTCAACTTGTAACCTGAAAATAAAGCAAAGGTCCTCTAGATCCATTATATCACCCATGGTGGGCACCGGGTCCATAACATAGCAGATCGTCAGCATATAGGGACACTCTGTACTTCACTCCTCCCCTCTTTATCCCCTTCCACTTACCCGAAGCCTTCAAAGCTAAGGCAAAGGGCTCAATCGCTAACACAAATAGGAGGGGAAACATCGGACACCCCTGTAGTCCCTCTATTCAATGGAAGTATCCGAACTCAGGGAATTGGTACGCACACGAGCAAGGGGGCCCTAGACGACAACTGTAGACATGAAATCAATTTTGGCCCTAGACCGAACCTCTCCAGAACTTTCAAAAAGGTACCTGCATTCCACCCTGCCAAATGCCTTCTCGGCATCTAAAGACACAATCACCTCCAGCTCGGGCTCCTCGGACGAGGAGAGAATAACATTCAACAGCCTCTGAATATTGGCTGACAATTGCGGGCCCTTGAAAAAGCCTATGTCATCCTCCATAATCACCGCAGGGCTCTAGCTTTATTGCCAACACCGTAGCTAGTATCTTGGCTTCCACTTTTAACAGCGAGATAGTCTGTTGGGTCCTTATCCTTTTTCAACAGTCGTGAATTAGGCCTGCAAAAGTGTAGCAGGCAGGAATCCCCGGGACAGAGAATGGTTAAACATATCTACCAGTAACGGCACCAACTGATCTGCAAACATCTTAATATGGGTCTGAAACCAAAGTACCAATCTAATCCCTAACCTGAATAATCTCCCGGGAGGCCACCTGCTGCCTCAACTGATGAGCTAACAGACGCTGGCCTTCTCTGCATACTCATAAAAGATCCTCCCCTCAAACACCGCAACTGTCTAACCGCTTTCTCAGTAGACGACAGATCAAACAGTCTGCAGCTATTTCATGCTTGTCAGGAGCTCCAGGGTAGGGTCCATCTCCCAAGATATCATCCACCAAACTCTGCTGTTCCACCCTTATCTCCCTCTCCATATGCACCTTATGCGATATAATCTCTCCTCTAATCACTGCTTGGTTTCGAGGCTTCCCAAAGCATGCAGGGCACGACAGAATCATTCCAATTGAATTCTACATACTCGCCAATGGCCTTGGACATGCGCCCATGGAACCCCAAATCCGTCAACAACCCTACACCTAAACTCTATGGTGGTTGCTGAGCAGAGCCCAATTCCAGAACCAAATCCACCAGATGTGGGGCTGAGATCACAATGGCTAAGTATTCTGCCTTCCTCACCCAAGGGAGGCGAGACCTACCCACTGGAAAAAAGACAATCGTGAAATACGCCTTATGTACTGGTGGGATAAACGCAAATTCCTTAAACAGGTGCATAAACCTCCACAGATCTGCATCACCCCCTCCTCACCTGCTCCATAAACACTAACAACGTTTTCGCCGCCCCGAGAGCGCCAACGATTTCGGCCTAGAACGGCTCTGCTTTGGATCTAGCACACAATTTAAACCACTTCCGAAAATCAGTTGGTGTGTATCCAAATCCGGAATGGACACCAGCAGCATTCTAATAAATGTTGTGACATCCCAGTTTGAGGCATATACATTAACTAATACCACCAACATACCTGCCAAAGACCTTGCAACCATCACATACCCACGGTATGGGTCCGCCACAATCTTGTCCGCTGAAAAACGAACCCTTTTATTGATTAAAATTGCACCCCCCCTGAGCTCTACTGTGAAAGACCTGGCTCACCCACCCGTTCCGCAATCTGGGCTGGTCCCTCATCTGCAGATGCGTCTCCTGTTTCCTTCGCATAACAGATAATGATTCTCCTTGGCCCACTTCAGGACCCACTCCTCCCTGGAAGCTGCAAAACCTTGACTCGAAGTGCTCGTGGTGGCTCATTCGCCTGTGGCTTCTGCCGGAATGTTCACTGGGACCTGTCCAATTCTGGAGGGGATGCCAATACACTCTCTCCCACCACCTTACTGAATATCTGAGAAAAGTGCGCAGTTGGATTCGGGCCCTCGATACCCTCAGACAACCCCATGACCCTGAGGTTTTGTCTCCTCGACCGATTTTTCCAGGTCATCCACCTTCGCCCTCAGGTTCTTATTCTTCTCTGCCGTCACCGAGATCCCAGCCTCCAGTGAGGTAATTTTGTTGCTGTGCCTCGATAAAGCCGCCTCCACCCCCTGCAACAACTTGCCATGCTCTTTCACAGCTTTTGGAGTCATCTCCAATTGGACAGGGCCCAGCACTTCTTCAATTGATTTACTGACAGTATCGAACATCACTCTCCATTGCCTCACAAAATGCGTTTCAAATTGCTTTTAAAATTCAGTAGCCAGTACCCTAGTTAGCCTATCTGCCGTGATCGGGATGGCCACAACCGCCACGGCCATCTTCCCCGCTGAGGCTCAACACGAAGCCTCCTAGTCGGTTGAAGAATTTCCACCTGCGGACTTGCCAGTTGTAGCCTTTTTTGGTATACATCCACACTAGGACCCCGCTACTTTCGCATGGGAAGAGTGTCCAAAAAAAACCCTGGAAACTCGGCAAAAAAGACCAAAAAAAGATACCCTGGTAGGAGCTACCTAGTGCATGACCTCCTACATGCCACCACCAGAAGTCCCAGGATCGCATTTCATTAGTCTGAATTACTTGCTGTACCTGTATATACTAACTTTTTGTGACTAATGCACTAGAAAACCAAAATCCTTGTGTACCTCAGAATTCTGCAGTCATTCTCCATTTAAGTAATACTCTGCATTATTGTTCTTCCTGCCAAAGTGAACAACTTCATATTTTCCCATGTTATACTCCATCTGCCAGATTTCTGCCTACTCACTGAACCTATCTGCAACCTCCTCCACAACATACCTAACTTTGTGTCATCTGCAAATTTACCAACCTTGCCTTCGCTCCCTTCATCCAAGTCATAGATATAATTATAAAAGGTTGAGGCTCCAACACAGGATTTGATTTGATTTATTGTCACATGTACCGAAGTACAGTGAAAAGTATTTTTCTGCGGCCAAGGGAACGTATGCAGTACGTACATAGTAGACAAAAAAGAATAATCAACAGAGTACATTGACCAATGGTACATCGACAAACAGTGATTGGCTACAGTGCGGAACAAGCCAAACAAAGCAAATACATGAGCAAGAGCAGCGTAGGGCGTTGTGAATAGTGTTCTTACAGGGAACAGATCAGTCTGAGGGAGAGTCGTTGAGTCTAGTAGCTTTGGGGAAGAAGCTGTTCCAATGTCTGGATGTGCGAGTCTTCAGACTTCTGTACCTTCTGCCTGATGGAAGGGTCTGGAAGAAGGCAAAGCCTGGGTGGGAAGGGTCTCTGATAATGCTATCTGCCTTCCTGACGCAGCGGGAGGTGTACACAGAATCAATGGGAGGGTGGCAAGCTTGTGTGATGCGTTGGGCCCGAGTGACTCCACTCCTCGCATTCTGCCAATCGGAAAAGCACTTTTAAAAAAAAATATATATTTTATTAAAGTTTTCAAACACAGTTTTTTCCCTTACAAATCAAAGAAATAAAAATACAAGTAACATAATAACTGCAATATAACATTGTGTAACTAACATGGTAAACTAACTAAATAACAAGAAGTAATACCCCCCCCCCCGCCCCCGGCCCCTCCCCCCCTCCAAAAACCCAAACAATTTACCAATCGGAAAAGCACTTTTTAAAAAAATATATATTTTATTAAAGTTTTCAAACACAGTTTTTTCCCTTACAAATCAAAGAAATAACAATACAAGTAACATAATAACTGCAATATAACATTGTGTAACTAACATGGTAAACTAACTAAATAACAAGAAGTAATACTCCCCCCCCCCCCCCCCCCGCCCCCTCCCCCCCCCCCCTCCAAAAACCCAAACAATTTACCAATCGGAAAAGCACTTTTTAAAAAAAATATATATTTTATTAAAGTTTTCAAACACAGGTTTTTCCCTTACAAATCAAAGAAATAAAAATACAAGTAACATAATAACTGCAATATAACATTGTGTAACTAACATGGTAAACTAACTAAATAACAAGAAGTAATACCCCCCCCCCCCCCCCGCCCCCTCTCCCCCTCCAAAAACCCAAACAATTGGTAAGGACCTCGTTAAAGGTCCTTACCAGCAGCGGGGCCAACAAGTCCACATATTTTCTATAAAATTCCACGGGGAACCCATCTGGTCCCGGGGCCTTCCCTGCCTGCATGTTCCCCAGCCCCTTGGTAACCTCGTCCACCCCAATCGGCGCCCCCAGGCCTTCCACCTCCTGCTCCTCCACCCTCGGGAACCTTAATTGGTCCAAAAACTGCTGCATCTCCTCTTTTCCCTCCGGGGGTTTGGACCTATAAAGACTCTCGTAAAAGGTCTTAAACACCTCGTTTATCTTCCCTGCTCTCCGCACCGTAGCTCCCTTTTCATCCCTAATTCCCCCTAACTCCCTCGCCGCTGTCCTCTTTCGCAGCTGATGGGCCAACAGGCGACTCGCCTTTTCCCCATATTCATATCTCATCCCCTGTGCCTTCCTCCACTGTGCCTCCGCCCTCCTTGTGGTCAACAGGTCGAACTCCGTCTGGAGTCGTCGCCTCTCCCTGTATAGTCCTTCCTCCGGGGTCTCCGCGTATTCTTTATCTACCCTCAAAATCTCCCCCAGTAGTCTTTCCCTTTCCTTGGCCTCTATTTTCCCCTTGTGGGCCCTGATGGAGATCAGCTCTCCTCTGACCACCGCCTTTAGTGCTTCCCGTACTACTCCCACTCGGACCTCTCCGTCGTCATTGGCCTCCAGGTATCTTTCGATACATCCCCGCACCCTTCCGCAGACTCCCTCATCCGCCAGTAATCCCACATCCAGTCGCCAGAGTGAACGCTGCTCCCTCTCCTCTCCTAGTTCCAGGTCCACCCAGTGTGGGGCATGATCTGAAACAGCTATGGCTGAATACTCAGTTCCTTCCACCCTCGAGATCAGTGACCTTCCCAAAACAAAGAAATCTATCCGGGAATACACCTTGTGAACATGGGAGAAGAAGGAGAACTCTTTGGCCTTCGGCCTAACAAATCGCCACGGATCCACTCCCCCCATTTGGTCCATAAACCCCCTAAGCACCTTGGCCGCTGCCGGCCTTCTTCCGGTCCTAGATCTAGATCTATCTAACCCTGGGTCCAACACGGTGTTGAAGTCTCCCCCCCCATTATCAGGTTTCCTACCTCCAGGTCCGGGATACGTCCCAGCATCCGCTTCATAAATCCCGCATCATCCCAATTCGGGGCATATATGTTAACCAACACGACCTCCATTCCCTCCAGTCTGCCACTCACCATCACATATCTGCCTCCGCTGTCTGCTACAATGTTCCTAGCTTCGAATGACACCCGTTTCCCCACCAGTATGGCCACCCCTCTGTTCTTTGCATCCAGCCCTGAGTGGAACACCTGTCCCACCCATCCTTTCCTTAACCTAACTTGGTCCGCCACCTTCAGGTGCGTCTCCTGAAGCATAGCCACGTCTGCCCTCAGTCCTTTCAAGTGCGCGAACACTCGGGCCCTTTTAATCGGCCCATTTAGGCGCCTCACGTTCCACGTGATCAGCCGAACTGGGGGGCTACCTGCCCCCTTCCCGTGTCGACTAGCCATCACCCTCTCTAGGCCAGTCCCACGTCCCGGTTCCGCGCGCACACCCGTTCCCCAGGCGGCGCATTTCAACCCCGACCACCCTTTCTTTTACCAGTTCCTCTTTGATTTCTGCAGGTCTAGCATGATTGCTCCCCCATATTGCTTCCGAAAGTCAGCTGACTTCAACTGACCCCGGCTTCTCCCGCTCTCTCCTTGACCCCCCCCCGTGTGGGGAACTCCCATCTACCTTGCGCCTATCTTCCCGCCATCATCTTTCTGGCGCGGGAACAAGAACAGTAAGCCCCGTGTTCTCTATAGTTGTCCCGCCCCTTGTGGCGCAGCTCCCTCTGCCGCCCCACTCCCATTCCCCATCCCCCGCCTATGTCTCTTCTTCCCCCCCACCGGCGCCCACATTTCTTAGTGTCCCCCCCCAATTTACATCTCTATATACATCGGCATTGTCATTTCCCCTCTAACATCAGTCCCTCAGTTCTGATCCAATTTCTCGTTTTTAGTGAAGGTCCATGCTGCTTCCGCCGTTTCGAAGTAGTGATGCCTCTCCTGGTGCGTGACCCACAGTCGCGCCGGCTGCAGCACCCCGAACTGCACCTTCTTGTGTAGCACCTCTTGGCTCGATTAAAACTCTCCCTCCTTCTCGCCACCTCCGCACTCCAATCCTGGTACACCCGTACCACTGCATTCTCCCATCTACTACTTCGTACCTTTTTGGCCCATCTCAGAACCACCTCTCTGTCATTGAAGCGATGAAATCGCACGATCGTCGCCCTAGGTGGTTCTCCCGCCTTTGGTCTCCTCGCAGGGACCCGATGAGCCCCTTCCACTTCCAACTGGCCCGAGGGGGCCTCAGCTCCCATTAGCGAGCGAAGCATCGTGCTCACGTAAGCCCCGCCGTCCGCTCCTTCCACTCCCTCGGGGAGACCCAGGATCCGAAGGTTCTTTCTCCGTGATCTGTTTTCTAGGACTTCAATCCTTTCAATGCACTTTTTGTGGAGCGCCTCGTGTGTCTGCGTTTTGACCGCCAGGCCCAGGATCGCGTCTTCGTTGTCCGTCACCTTCTGCTCCACCACGCGGAGCTCCATCTCCTGGGTCTTTTGTGCCTCCTTAAGCCCCACAATTGCCTGTAGCATCGGGGCCAGCACCTCCTCCTTAAGCAGCTCCACACACCGTCTCAAAAATTCGTCTTGGTCTGGCCCCCATGTCGCCTGGGCTCTCTCCGCCGCCATCTTGCTCCTTTTTTCTTCTGCCCCTGTCCTCGAGGATTCTTCACGATCTGGCCGCCACCGCCGATATTTTTCTTTTTCGTTGGGGGGGGACTCCCTGTTGTCTCACCCCACACCGGGTTTCGTCCCGAAAAAATTCCCCGTTGGGGCTCTTAAAAGAGCCCGAAGGTCCGTTTGAGTTGGAGCCGCCGAAACGTGCAGCTTAGCTGGTCATCGCCGCAACCGGAAGTCCGGAAAAGCACTCTTAATGCATACTCTCTTTTGTGCCAGACACAGACAGGTAATCTATCCATACTGATATGTGACCCCCTACACCATGAGCTATTGTTTTCAATAATAACCTTTGATGAGGCACCTTATCAAATGCAATCTGGAAATCCAAGTACAGTATGTTTACAGGGTCCCTTTTATCCACAGTGCATGATACTCCTTCAAAGAATTCCACTAAAGGGCGGCACAGTTGTGCAAAGGTTAGCACTGCTACCTCACCGTCTGAGGACCCGGCTTCGAATCTGGGCCCTGGGTCATGGTTTGGGTGGAGTTTGCACATTCTCTCCATGTTTGTGTGGGTCTTACCCCCACAACCCAAAGATGTGCAGGCTAGATAGATTAGCCACGCTAAATTGCCCCTTAATTGGAAAAAAAATATTTGGGTGCTCTAAATTTATTTAAAAGAAGAATTCAACTAAATTGGTTAAACATGATTCCCCTTTCACAAAACTATGCTGTCTCTTCCTGATTACCTTGAGCTTTTCTAAGTGCCAAGCCTTAACTGCTTAATGATCAAATCAAGCATCTTAAATGTCAAACTTGAAATCAAGTTAACTGGGCTATAGTTTCTTGTTTTCTGCCTCCCTCCCTTCTCGAATGGAGGGATCACATTTGCTACTTACCAGCCTGATGAAACCTTTGCAGAATCTAGCAAATTTTGGAAAACATTTTTTTTTCTTTTTATAAATTTAGAGTACCCAATTATTTTATTTTTTTCCAATTAAGGGGCAATTTAGCATGGTCAATCCACCTACCCTGCACATCTTTGGATTGTGGGGGTGAAACCCACGCAGACACGGGGCGAATATGCAAACTCCACACAGACAGTGACCCAGGGCCGGGATTTGAAGCCGGGTCCTCAGCACCGTAGGCAGCTGTGTCATGTGCCACCCCAAACTTTGGAAAATTAATACCCAACGAATCTACTACCACAGTAACCACCTCTTATAAAATGCTAAGATGAAGCCCATCAGGACCCAGAAACTTGTCAGCCCACAACTCCCATCAGTTTGCTCAATATGCTTCCTAGCCATTGTAACTTCCCCAAGCCCCCCCATCTCTCCCTCCTTCTTGATCTACAGTTATTACTGGAATGTTTTTGTGACCTATAGTGAAACAAAAGCAAAAGATTTATTTATCTTATCTGCCATTTCCTCCTTGTCCACGATTAACCCCCCATTGTCACACTTTAGAGAACCAAAACGCTTTTGCTACTTACTCTCTTCCTTTTTAAATACCTGCAGAAACTCTCGCTTTCTGTTTTTATATTTCTAGCTAGCTTCCTCGCATATTTTAATTTCTTTCTCCTGATTATCCTTTTATTCATTCTCTGCCATTCTTTATATTCTGACCAATCATCTGACCTGCCACTCATCTTTGCGAGGGTATATGCTTTTTCCTTAAGTTTGATACTTTCCTTATATATGTTCGTTAACCACGGATGGTGGGTCCACCAGTTAGAAGTATTCTTTATCGTAGAACTATACTTGGTCTGTATTATCCCCTTAAAAGTCTACCACTGCTCTATTCATCTAGCTTCGTATCCCAGTTCACCAGCTAGCTCAGCTTTCATTCCCACATAGGTGCCCTTATTTAAGGTGAGAATACTGTTTTTATCCTTTTCAAACTGGATATAAAATTCAATCATCATATGGTTACTGCTACCTGAGGTAATTAATTAATCCTGTCACATTACATAATACCAAGTCCAAGAAGCTCTAAGAAGTTATCTTCAGAGAAGTCGATGAACTGCTCATCCAGCCTATTACTGCCAATCTGATTTTTTTCAGTTTATATGTAGATTAAAATCATCCATGATTATTGCCATCCCTTTGTCACAAACCCACAATATTTCTTGTATGCTTTGTCCTACATTGTGTTTACTGTTAGGGGGCCTCTGCAGACCATTCCCACTGGTGACTTATTTCCTGATTGTTCTCTCCAACCAAATCAATTCTACATCCTGATCTCCTGAACCGAGTTCATCTCTAACTATTACACCAATGCCATCCTTAATTAATGTTGCTACCCCGCCACCTTTACCTAGCTTTCTATTCTTGAATGTCTGCACTTGCACCCTTTGCTGCAAAGAATGGTGTTAAACCCCCTCACTATATTGTCCCGGACTAACACAATCCTGTTTGCTCACCTCACTTGAATGGCCTCCTATACCAAGCTCATCCACCTTTCAGACCCTGCTTTCATCCACACAGGTTGTGAGCACCTCAAATCTGTTCGACAATTGGAAGCGTACAAAATTAGTAGCAATGTGAATGAATTTGGAAATGTTTTGGTCTGCGGATTTGCATTTTCTGGGCATCTTATTAGTGCTACCTAAGCTCACTCCAGTTAGGATCTTTAAATAACTTGAGATATCTCTGTTTTTAGGTGTTCAGATTTGAAAGAAACTAGGTTTGATGCATTCTATTGCATTTTATAGAAGAACACATATTGTCTAGTCTTCAGATGAACTAGAACAGAGTTAGTGTTTTTTCTTTGTTTCAAGTCCCTCCACACATCTCCCTATTTCTTTCACTTCATCCAGCCGACAATCTTCGAGACACCTGCGTACCACAGATTCTGACATCTCACTTGTGCCTGATTTTCATTACTCCACCATTGACAGCTGTATTTTCAGCTGCCTAGCCCTCTGATCTGAACTTTCCCCTCTTAAATTTCTCTTCTGTTAAGAAACTATTTTAAAATCTATATCTTTGACCAAGCTTTTGGTCACCTGTCTTATCTCCTTAAGTGGCTTGGTGTCAGATTTTGTTTGATATCCTGTGGGATGCTTTACTGTGTTTGAGGTACTATATAATTGCAAGTTGTTTTTGTGGGCTATAGCAGAGCATATCATGGAATATCAGGGACTGCATGTAAAGCTTTAAGCCCATGTTTCCATTGAGGTACATAATGTAATAAGGGGTTATGGGGAGAAGGTAGGAGAATGGGGATGAGAAAACTATCTGCCATGATTGAATGGCAGAGTAGACTCAATGGGCCCAGTGGCCTAATTATGCTCCTATGTCTTATGGTTTCGAGTACTTAAATCAGCCCTTTACTAACCTAAAAGCCCCACAAACGCAAGCATGACGAGCCAGGCAGTAAATAAACGCAAGTGCAAATAAGACTGGATAGTCTAGGCTTTCGGCAGGATGTGGGATCACATTTTGGACATCCCTGAGAAATTATATCTATTGATTTCAGTAGGACAACTGGTTGGAATTTTTCATTCATTCTTCACAGAATAAACTCTTATGAAATCTTAACACTCTGCAGTTCAAGAGAGTGAAATATGAATAACATTTGAGTGCATCCTAGGATACAGGTGATGTATTTAGTCATAGTTTCAAGTTATAGCTCTCTATTGTTTATAATTCTATACTGTTGCAAACATTTTTTTTAACAATAAATGAAGTGTTGCACAAATTCTGAAACTAATTTTTCAGCTGTGCAATGCTGATTTCTGATCTCACATGGAAGTTTTTTAAATATAAAAAGTGGATCATATGATTTTAAATATACTTTACATATTTAAATTAAAAACCGATGATTTTGAGTATGTGGTTTTGAATTTGAAGCACAGGTCTAAGGCTTATTATATGAGTGGAGATAACATGTAGATCGTGCTCAATTCTGCATGTTTCTGAGTTATTATTGTGAGCATTTTGGACAGTTTGAACACATCTTGAACTCTTGTTTTTCAGTGTCTCTGGTGCTTTGTTGGCAAACGTTGTATGAAATATCCTGTTGAAAGTATAGTTCCTCATAATTCAACATGCCCTTTACGCCAAGCTCGTTGGGGAGTTTGCTGGGGTAAGAACTTAACATTCATTTTGCACTTAATGTGTGAATACTTGGTAAGACTTTAGAATGAACGCAATTCCTTTTTAAAAGCGTAAATTGAGATTGCAGACCTGTTATGGGCCCTGGGTTAAATGTAATGATTGTTCTAGTTTCTAACAACACCATCTGAAGTATAATCAAACTTGTCGGGATAGCAATTAGAATTTTTTAAGTTATTAATTCACATGCATGTTGCTGGCTAGGCCAGCATTATTGCCTATCGCGGAATTGTCCTTGAGAAGATGCTGGTGAACCAACGACTTAAACCTAGGAAGGGAGTCTTTTAAAATTAATTTGTGGGATGTGGGCGTCGCTGGCTAGGCCAGCATTTATTGCCAATCCCTGAGAGCATTTAAGAGTCAACCGCATTGCTGTGGATCTGGACTCTCATGGAGGCCAGACCAGGTACGGCAACAGATTTCCTTCCCTAAAGGACATTAGTGAACCAGATGGGTTTTTACGACAATTGACAATGGTTTCATGGTTATCATCAGACTTTTCATTCCAGATTTTTTATTGAATTCAAATTTTATCATCTGCCATGCTGGGATTCAAACGCTGGTCCCCTGGGCATTATTACCCTGGGTTTCTGGATTACTAATCCAGCGATAATACCACTACGCCACTGCCTCACCATGAGTTGCAGGATTTTGACCCAGCGACAGTAAAGGAACGGAGATGTATAGCTCCAAGTCAGGCTGGTGACTGGCTTGGCGGGGAAATGGGTAGTGTTCCCATAGAGATTGTGGGTTTGGTAAGTGTTGATGAAGGAGCCTTAGTTTCTACATTGTAGATGGTGCACCATTGCCTGTGCGCATCAGTGGTGGAGGGGATGGGGTTCCAATCAAGTGGGCTGCTTTATCCTGAATGGTGTTAAGCTTTATGAGGATTGTTGGCGCTGCACTCATCCAGGCAAGTGGAGAGTATTCCACCACCCTCCTTGTCGATGATGGACAGGCTTTGGGGAGTCAGCTGCTGTGTTACCTGCCACAGAGTTCCCAACCTTTGACCTGCTCTTGTAGCCAAATTGTTGATATGGTTAGTTCAGTTCCATTTCTGGTCAATAGTAATTCCCAGGATGTTGTTAGTGAGAGGATTGAACAATAGTAATGGCATTGAATGTCATGGGGAGGTGGTTGAATGATTTGAGAAACTCCTACAATGATGAGCACTTATCAGTCCAAACCAAAATATTGCCCTATTCCTGTTTCTGAAGAGTTGCAAATGGTATTGAACATTGAGCCATCATCAGCAAACATCCCCACTTTTGACTTTATGATGGGGGGAGGGTCATTGATGAAGCAGCTAAAGATAGTTGCGTCCAGGAAAGTACCCTGAGGAACTTCTGTAGTGATACCCTGGCACTGAGTTGATTGATCTCCCAAAAATCCCAGCCATCTAAGTTATTGCTGAATAAGTGTCATTTGGTACGACTGTCGATGACCCCTCTCTGCTACTTTGATGATGATCGAGATAAGACTAATGGGACAGTAATTGTCCTGCTTTTTGTGGTTAGCAGGATCCAAGTTTTGGATAAGGGTTTTTATTTCAACTAGGGTTGCAGTTTTTAACTTTGTATTTGTTGCCTGAATATGGATACCATTAGCAAGGTTAGCATTTGCTGCCCATTCCAGCTGCCATGTGAAGGTGGTGGGTTGCCTTCTTGAGTCATTCAAGCCCATGTGATGAGGATGCTTTCAGAGTAGCACTTTTATCCTTTGTAGTGGATACATATAGGCCTCTTCCGAGAACTAACTTGATGTGGGAGTGGAATCAACTGCAATGGAACTCTCTGGATTAATCCAGGCATTTTTGCTACTAGTCCAGTTACTTAACTACCCATCTACAGTGTTCCCAATACTAGTATTAATTTATTAATAAATATCTTGTCAGTACGATGATGTATCCTTCCTTCAGATCTGGAATTATAGGAGGGGAATTTTAACACGGGTGCGCAGGTAGGATTGGGTGTGGGTTGGTGGATACATGGCCAAAAGCTCCGATCTCGAGAGGAAGCCAGCTCCAGCTGAGCTTTATTGAGATGGTACAAGGAGCAGACAGCCAATCCCTTCCCAGGAGGCAGTTGGTTTTTTTATTAATGAAGCTAGAAGCCCTGATTTAACTGTTGCAGTTTTACTGTGGCCAGCTGGGTTTCCCATGCCTCAGAAAATCTGAAAGCTGCAGTGAGGTGAGGACAGCCTCAGGGCGAAGGTGTCTTTGGAGTACTCTTTTTGGCCATGCAGAGGAAGAATTCCCTTCTGCTCCTCTAAGCTTACTACCCCCAGGATGGGATCAAGACCCTGCCTGGGGTCGGGGTAGGATATCTCTGATCCTACAGTATATTCACGAGTGCTCCATACCTAACCAGGAGGCATGTTTGACCCAGGGAACATGCCAAGGCCAAAGTCTGCACTCAGAGGTGTTAAAACTCCACAATATGTGGGAAATCTGGGCTTTGGGATTTCCCGAGAGTTATAAGATGCCACCATCTTGCCCCACTTCTTCCAGCACATGAGCAAGTAGTGTCATTTCAACTACATTTGATTATATATGTACTTCAGGTAATGTGTAAGTTGAACTTGAGCCTTGATGTAATATTCAATAACTCGATTAGGATTTTGAAGATGTGCATTAAGTTAAAGCTGGAAGAAGCTTCATGGTGGAGTTGTTTAGGCACTGCCATTTCAGCTAAGCATCAAGACCAGATTATTAGGTACCAAGACTACTCTATCTGCTGGTGTTAAGAGTTGCAAATAGCCAGTTCATATCAGGATATGTTTGCAGCATCATATGTCTATCTAACTTAGTGACTGGCTTCCCTTCTACCATTTTCCTTTCCTATCCCCCCCACCCCCCACCAAACTATTTCTTCGCCCCTTTCTGGACACACCCCACCCCTCCCACACTTTGTCTCTCCTTTCCTCCCTTGTCTCTCTTCTATTCTTCCCTTCACACAAAGCCTGGGGAGGGTGTCCTGCTTCTCTTTTTCAGTCACTTCAATCAGTCAGTTAACATTTTTCATGCTCCAGGAAGCTGTTATGACTGATGGGAATGACTGCTTGAGCACAGAAATTTGGAATGGCTGATTTTACCAGCTGCAAAAGACAAGCAACCTGCCGGATATAACATTCTGGCAACAAGCCTACCCAGGCCCTCAGCTGCGACAATTATCTCAGATGGGGGAAACATGCACTATTCTTTCAAAGTTTGTATCTCTGTCGGTATCTTTGTTCGGAGACTGGTAGACGCAGATCATTAGTTTATATTCTAGAGGTTATGCTTTCTTCACTGATTAACCATAGTCAAATATTGACAGTTAAAACATGGATCTGGCTCATTCCACAATTTTCTGTGGAATGCTTGGAATTTTGCCCATGCACTACCTCCTCAAGAACCCGAGTGATACGATATCCTGTATTCAGCCGAATAAGGAGGGTAACCTAGTCTTTTACTGGCCTACACTGTACATTGCATTATAAATTTTGTTCGCTGTCCAAATATGGGACAAGTCAAGGGAGCTCATTTTGTAGCGGATTGAAATAGAAGTGAGGTTTGAGGGTTCAGAGATAATTATTCAATTTGCAGGCAATTTAACTAGCCTCCCAGATCTTAGGCACCTAGCTGAGTAATAAAATAAATGTAAACATTTTTTTCTAACGTACTCCGTAAAATAAAAACTTTTGCTCTCAATGTTGTTTGTAATTTTAAATTTTACCTCCTGAAAGATATTTGTAGTTTGACGAGACACTTTACTAATCTACACTTAATCTGAATAGATGGTAATGCAAGTACAATCAAGAAGGTAAAATACTGTGTGCATTCATGCACTCACAAAAACCATATGGCATTTTCGAGTAATGCTGCTTCCTGATGAGAGTTTTTTGAATGTACTTCAGGAACAATGTCCAGAAATCCTTCCCCACACTAATCTTGCTGATTGGGCCTGTTGCTGTTCTTGAAGCATTTTGAATTCCGTCTCTTAATAATGTTTAGAAGTAACAGTTTAAGGGCAGCACGGTAGCCTTGTGGATAGCACAATTGCTTCACAGCTCCAGGGTCCCAGGTTCGATTCCGGCTTGGGTCACTGTCTGTGCGGAGTCTGCACATCCTCCCCGTGTGTGCGTGGGTTTCCTCCGGGTGCTCCGGTTTCCTCCCACAGTCCAAAGATGTGCAGGTTAGGTGGATTGGCCATGGTAAATTGCCCTTAGTGTCCAAAATTGCCCTTGGTGTTGGGTGGAGGTGTTGAGTTTGGGTAGGGTGCTCTTTCCAAGAGCCGGTGCAGACTCGATGGGCCGAATGGCCTCCTTCTGCACTGTAAATTCTATGAATCTATGAACACAGCAGTAAACATACTCATGTTTATTTTGTCACTAGACCGAAAGGAAGATGATGGGGTTTACTCCCCACCTATTTGTTAAACCTTCCATATGTACAGTCCAGTCTCAAATAGCACCAGCAAGTCAGTTGAATAGAGAAGAAATTATGTTGTATAAGACAGGCAAATTTTTTAAAAAAAAAACTGATTTACTGTTCTTGTACCTTTATTTATTACTGGATTAAATAGATAATCTAGTGGATTAAATAGATAAGCAAATAATAAGTAAACAGCACAATAGAGCATGAAAGTGAAATATTTTTCGCAGAATGTTTTTAATAAATATAGGAATACACTAGGTGGCAGCACTGCACTTAAAAATAAAATCAAACCTGCAAACTTGAAAAGCAATTTTCCATTACAGTTTCTGCTTGCTTCTCTTAATCTCTACAGAATAGGTTTCTGAGCCTTTTAATGATCTGGTGCCTTCTTGAATAAGCTCAGTTGGATTCCTTTGGGTCAGAACAGGCGGCACGGTAGCACAGTGCTGAGCACTGTTGCTTCACAGCGCCAGGGTCCCAGGTTTGATTCCTGGCTTGGGTCACGGTCTGTGCAGAATCTACACGTTCTCCCCATGTCTGTGTGGGTTTCCTCCGGGTGCTAAGGTTTCCTCCCACAAGTCCCGAAAGACGTGCTGTTAGGTGAATCGGACATTCTGAATTCTCCCTCTGTGTACCCAAACAGGTGCCGTAGTGTGGCGACTTGGGGCTTTTCACAGTAACTTCATTGCAGTGTTAATGTAAGCCTACTTGTAACAATAATAAAGATTATTATTATTATTAACAGAGGGCATCCAAAAAAGTCAATATTTTCCACTTGATGGAAATGTTTTTAAATGTGGGAAAGCTGGAGAAATGAGAGGTTGATTGAAGACGCTTCCTTTTTTGGTGTGGACCTGACTGAAAAAAGAGACACACTAAATAATTCTCTTCAATTTGTAATGTGGGGAGATGGTGGCATAGTGGTGATATCACTGGATTATAATCCAGAGTACCAGGCTATTGCTCTGGGTACACTAGTTCCAAACTCATCATGGCAGCTGGTGAAATTTAAATCTAATTAATAAAATCTGGAGTTGAAATGGCCTGTTGGTGACCATTGTAGCCACCTGGGTTGGCCACTTAACGACTTAAAATGGAGAACCGCAAAGGCTGAAGAGAAATTCAGCCAACACAGGCAAAGACTAGCAAGTACAGAAATCATGTGTATTGAAACCTGCAAAAAAACAGACAGCACTGAAACCAGCAGCCATCTGCATAATAATGAGCAATTCCAAGGCACAATTGCAACAGTTAAGGTGAATAAAGCCAAGCCAGACTCCAAGACAAAGGAAGGCCAACGGACATTTAGCGACCGTCCAGCGATCAGGGAACAACTCTAGTATTGGAGAAATCGATCCAAGTGATCGGAACGCAGTCCAATCATTTGGAACCAGGTACGGGGTCCGCCCCGAAGGGTGAGAAGCCCCTGGGGACTATAAAGTAAAGCCCCCAAGTTCAAATCGTCCTTCTTTGGCAGGGTCACTCAGCAACTTGAATCAACCCGTGAGAGTGACCTGTCTAAGCTGCCGCATCAACCAAGTAAGTTTCCAGTCAATGCTCGCTACGAGATAGGCGCTCCTAGCTACAAGTCCATACCAGCTTGTGAATCCTGCAGACTCAGGACCTGAACGAAAGGCCATTTGTTCCCCTGACCTGGTGGGCCAATTCCGAAGCTAAGTATAGGCCTTTTAGTGATAGGAATAGTCTAGAAAGTAGAGTTTATGCATGAGTAGTGATTTACTGTGTATAATAAATGTGTTTTGATTTGAATCTTACTAATTGGTGTGTTGAGTTATTGATCAGTCCTTGAACTTTAACCTCGTGGCGGTATCATAAAGATACCTGGCGACTCTAGAGCAAAGGTTAAACAAACAGAGCAAATTACGAATTAAGAGCCAACCAAAAGTTAGCAACACCATGAAACTATCAACAATTACAAAAACCCATCTGATTCACCTAATGCCATTTGGGAAGGAAACCTGACGTCCTTACCCTGTCTGATTCCAGACCCGCAGCATTGTGGCTGACTCCTGACTGCTCTGAAATGGCAGTTGAAGGGCAATTGGAGATGGGCAACAAATGCCAGCCTTGCCAGCAACATCCACATCCCTTGAAATAATTTTTCCAAATAACTAAATGGGCAAATTTTAGCATAAGTTGGTCTTCCATGGTATTCTATAACCAAATGTAGGAACCGGCATGATTGAATTCATTACTATATATGTTGAGCTATCAGTTGCGAGAAGAATGTGACAAACCTTCAAGTGTATCGTATAATATGCCAACAGAAGTGGAAAATATTGGAGCGCACAAATTAATATTTCACAATGACCTTTCCCTGCTTTGATTTTTATTTCAGATGTCTACAATTTGGGTTTTGTTTGCAATACAAGGGTGAGCTTATACTCCAGTATTTGGGGCACCACAGAGCAGTCAGATACCCCCTCACCCCATTCACTTTGTGGGTGGGGTGAGCACAACTTAGTTATTTCAAACTATGGTGCGAGGGAGAGATTGAAAATACAGTCTCCCGGAGGCCATTTTTGAGCGTCTTTTAGCAATTGATTCAGGGGTTTATTGGGAGAAATCTCAGAGCCGATAGATTGAACATTGTCTCAAAAGTGTAAAATGGGTATTATTGGAAGAAGTTTCAAAAATGTGTTTCCCATCTCCTCTAAGGCACTGGCTTCTAAGTTTTATTTTTGTTGTAACTTCAAAGAAATAAAGAAAACATTTTAGTGTTCATGTTCAAATTGAGTTGTGATCTCAATAAAGAGAGCGGAGAGAGAGGGCAAGACTTCAGTAAAGAGCGCGGAGAGAGAGAGACGAGACTTCAGTAAAGAGCGTGGAGAGAGAGGGCGAGACTTCAATAAAGAGCGCGGAGAGAGAGGCGAGACTTCAATAAAGAGAGCGGAGAGAGAGGGTGAGGCTTCAGTAAAGAGCGCGGAGAGAGAGGGCGAGACTTCAGTAAAGAGAGCGGAGAGAGAGAGGCGAGACTTCAGTAAAGAGCGCGGAGAGAGAGGGCGAGACTTCAATAAAGAGCGCGGAGAGAGAGGCGAGACTTCAATAAAGAGAGCGGAGAGAGAGGGTGAGGCTTCAGTAAAGAGCGCGGAGAGAGAGGGCGAGACTTCAGTAAAGAGCGCGGAGAGAGAGGGCGAGACTTCAATAAAGAGCGCGGAGAGGGCGAGACTTCAGTAAAGAGCGCGGAGAGAGAGGGCGAGACTTCAGTAAAGAGCGCGGAGAGAGAGGGGCGAGTCTTCAGTAAAGAGCGCGGAGAGAGAGGGCGAGTCTTCAATAAAGAGCGCGGAGAGAGAGAGGCGAGACTTCAATAAAGAGAGCGGAGAGAGAGGGCGAGACTTTAGTAAAGAGCGCGTAGAGAGAGGCGAGACTTCAATAAAGAGCGCGGAGAGAGAGGACGAGACTTCAGTAAAGAGTGCGGAGAGAGAGGGCGAGACTTCAATAAAGAGCGTGGAGAGAGAGGGTGAGACTTCAATAAAGAGCGTGGAGAGAGAGAGGCGAGACTTCAATAAAGAACGCAGAGAGAGAGAGGGCGAGACTTCAATAAAGAGCGCGGAGAGAGGGCGAGACCTCAGTAAAGAGCACGGAGAGAGAGGGTGAGACTTCAATAAAGAGAGCGGAGAGAGAGGGCGAGACTTTAGTAAAGAGCGCGTAGAGAGAGGCGAGACTTCAATAAAGAGCGCGGAGAGAGAGGGCGAGACTTCAGTAAAGAGTGCGGAGAGAGAGGGCGAGACTTCAATAAAGAGAGAGGGTGAGACTTCAATAAAGAGCGTGGAGAGAGAGAGGCGAGACTTCAATAAAGAACGCAGAGAGAGAGAGGGCGAGACTTCAATAAAGAGCGCGGAGAGAGGGCGAGACCTCAGTAAAGAGCACGGAGAGAGAGAGGGTGAGACTTCAATAAAGAGCGCGGAGAGAGAGGGTGAGACTTCAGTAAAGAGCGCGGAGAGAGAGGGCGAGACTTCAGTAAAGAGCGCGGAGAGAGAGGGGCGAGACTTCAATACGCGGAGAGAGAGGGCGAGACTTCAATAAAGAGCGCGGAGAGAGAGGGCGAGACTTCAGTAAAGAGCGCAGAGAGCGAGGGCGAGACTTCAATACGCGGAGAGAGAGGGCGAGACTTCAATAAAGTGCGCGGAGAGAGAGGGCGAGACTTCAATAAAGAGCACAGAGAGAGGGCGAGACTTCAATACGCGGAGAGAGAGGGCGAGACTTCAATAAAGAGCGCGGAGAGAGAGGGCGAGACTTCAATAAAGAGCGCGGAGAGAGGGCGAGACTTCAATAAAGAGCGAGGAGAGAGAGGGCGAGACTTCAATAAAGAGCGCGGAGAGAGGGCGAGACTTCAATAAAGAGCGAGGAGAGAGAGGGCGAGACTTCAATAAAGAGCGCGGAGAGAGGGCGAGACTTCAATAAAGAGCGAGGAGAGAGAGGGCGGAGAGAGACGGTTAGAGTTCGGGACACCGCTATCGGGTAAGAAAGCTGTTTCTGTTTCAAAATTGAAAAAACCCCCGGTAAAGTGATGTCACACGTGACTGTGACCTGATTGGCTGAAAGGCACACTGGGCTAAATTTGAATATCTGGAGTTACTGATTTAAATACTAGTTTTGATTTGACTTCGATTACTATTTTTAAGTTGATTTGAATTACTATTTTTTTAATTTTTAAAATTTGACTTAAATAACTATTTTGTGTTGATTTCAATTACTATTTTTAAGTTGATTTAAATTACTTTTTAAGTTTCAATTAAATAACTATTTTTAATTTGTTGTCAAATCAGGAGGGATAAATACTCAGTTTAAAAAAAAAAAAAAAAAAAAAAATCTAATTAAATAGTATACGGGGATTGGATTTAATCTGACACAAAAACATCTTTCTAAAGCTTAATTTCAAAGGTTTAATTTAAAGGAATAATTCATGGCAGGACAGCTCCAAGGTGTGGTCTGCTCCTTTTGCTCCATGTGGCAGGCTGAGGACAATTCCAGTCCCCAGGGTCAGCATGTGTGCAGGAAGTGTCTCCAGTTACAGCTCCTGGAAGCTCGTGTTTCTGAGTAGAAGCTTGTGAAGCTGGAGGCACTGTGGAGCATCCGCGAGTCGGAGAGTATCGTGGATAGCACGTATAGAGAGGGGGGTCACACGGCAGGCTCAGACTCCGCAGGCAGGAAGGGAATGAGTGACCACCAGACAGAGCAAGAGAGGGAGGCAGGTAGTGCAGGGATCTCCTGTGGCCATTCCCCTGCAGAACAGATATACCGTTTTGGATACTGTTGAGGGGAATGGCCTTTCAGGGGAAAACAGCAACAGCCAAACCTGTGGCACCAAGGTTGGTTCTGCTGCAGAGGGGAGGAGTAATAAGTGTGACAGTGCAGTAGTTATAAGGGATTTAATTGTAAGGCAAATAGACAGGCGTTTCTGTGGCCGCAAACGAGACTCCAGGATGGTATGTTGCCTCCCTGATGCTAGGGTCAAGGATGTCTTGGAGCGGGTACAGGAGATTCTGGAGGGGGAGGATGAACAGCCAGTGGTCGTGGTACACATAGGTACAAACGACATAGGTAAAAAAAAAGGGATGAGGTCCTAAAGGCAGAATACAGGTAGCTGGGAAGGAAGTTAAGAAATCGGACATCAAAGGTAGCAATCTCAGGATTACTACCGGTGCCACGCGCTAGTCAGAGTAGAAATGACAGGATATATAGGATGAATACATGGCTGAAGAGATGATGCCAGGTGGAGGGTTTCAGATTCCTGGGATACTGGGACCGGTTCTGGGGGAGGTGGGACCTGTACAAACTGGACGGGTTACACCTGGGCAGGACTGGAACTGATGCCGTAGGGGGGACATTTGCTAGAGCGGTTGGGGAGGGTTTAAACTAATATATTAGGGGGATGGGAACCTACGCAAGGAGTCGGAGAAAGAGGGAGCAAGGACAAAAGCAAAAGGAAGAAAAGTGATAAGTGGAGAAACCAAGGACAAAATTCAAACAGTAGAGAAAAGTATTGGGAGCAAGACGAGCATTGTGAAAAAGACAAACTTAAAGACTCTATGCCTTAATGCACAGAGCATTTGCAATAAAGTGGATGAACTAATGCCGCAGATAGATATAAATGGGTATGATATACTTGGGATTACTGAGACATGGCTGCAGGGTGAACAGGGATGGGAACTGAATGTCCCAGGATTCTCAGTATTTAGGAAGGACAGGCATAAAAGAAAAGGTGGTGGTGTGGCACTGCTGGTTCGAGAGGAAATTAACACAATAGTGAGCTCTGACAATGTGGAACCTGTATGGGTAGAGTTGAGAAATACCAAGGGACAAAAAACATTAGTGGGTGTCATATATAGACTCCCAAACTGCAGTGGTGAGGTTGGGAATGGCATTAAACAAGAAATTAGAGATGCATGTAATCGGGGAATATCGGTGATCATGGGTGGTTTTAATCTTCACACAGCTTTTCAGGTTTAGTGCCATCAGTTGCTCCTGCAAGTGGATTTCACATTCCACCACCCAGCACATTAAGGCTGTGCCAGCACATTGAAAATGCTATCCAATTCACCCCATTTCCCTTCTCTTTCCCCATAAACCAAAGCACAGTAGCTCAGTGGTTAGCACTGTTGTTTCACAGTCCCAGGTTCCATTCCCGGCTGGGTCACTGTCTGTGTGGAATCTGCACATTCTCCCCATGTCTGCGTGGGTTTCCTCCGGGTGCTTCGGTTTCCTCCCACAGTCCAACGATGTGCAGATTAGGTGGATTGGCCATGCTAAATTGCCCTTCATGTCCAAAAAGGTTAGGCAGGGTTACGGGGGTAGGGTGGAGGTGTGCTCTTTGCAAGGGCCGGTGTAGTCACGATGGGCCTAATGGCCTCCTTCATAGAACATAGAACATTACAGCGCAGTACAGGCCCTTCGGCCCTCGATGTTGCGCCGACCTGTGAGACCACTCTAAAGCCCATCTACACTATTCCCTTATCGTCCATATGTCTATCCAATGACAATTTGAATGCCCTTAGTGTTGGCGAGTCCACTACTGTTGCAGGCAGGGAATTCCACGCCCTTACTACTCTTCTGCACTGTAAATTCTATGATCTGATATTGCATTTTGTGCTTTTAGAACCATTTTCATCAATTGATTCTACCATGTTCTGTGGATGAGACACAAACGTCTGTGGAGGAATATTATAGAATAGAATCTTTGCCATACAGAAGGAGGCCATTTGCCCGTTGGGTATGCACGAACCCTCTTAAAGAGCACCCTACCTAGGCCCAATTATCCCTGAACCCACACCAACCTGTACATCCCTGGACACTAAGGGGCAATTTAGAATGGCCAATTCACCTAACCTGCACAGCTTTGGACTGTATGAGGAAACCAGAGCACCCGGAGGAAACCCATGCAGAGAAGCGGAGAAAGTACAAAGTCCACACACAGTCATCCAAGGGCGGAATTGAACCTGGACCCCTGGTGCTGAGGCGGCGGTGCTAACCACTGTGCCACCCTTATAAGTAATATAAGTAAATCTCAGAACTTAGTTTGTATATTTAAGAAACAGTTTTGGATTCACCTCCTTGATCAGTATTTTATAATTGCAACAAAGCAGATTCAAGAATCTTGTCCATTTTGTCTTCTCACTCCATGCAGACTCTGTAATCTTTAAGCATCTATTGTAAATTTGTTTATTATACCTAGATTATAGTTGGAAACAGGAGCCAAATCACTACAGAAAAATATTTTTGGCTTAGTTCTCACTTAAAATTGATCACTGAACATAAAGTCCATACGTCCATTCTAGAAAGGCTAAATATGGATCTAAAATATCTGGTGATGGAAGAAACTGTTATATTGGATGTCCAATAGTTATTATATGATCATTCCATTATTTTTCTTTTGGTTGAATAATTAAAATGTTAACTGAGGATTCTGGCCATAATTAAATTAAGGAGAGCGAGAAAGCTCATGTACACATGCAGACTATATATTTTGCCTGGGCCATCACCATAGCTATGTGTTGGTTTGTTTTCAGTCTACCTACCTTTCCTTTTCCTAACTTCCCTCACTTCCACAATATTCTGGTACTTTTTCTGAATGTAAATAGTGTTAGGTGTTACGAGAATCTTACCGGATTTTGTGGCAGACACAGCAAAAACGTTAAACCGTAGAAGTCAATAAAAGAAGTGAAGTCAACGGTAGATACTAAAATGGAAATCATGATCAAGTATTGAAAACAAAATAGTGGAGCACAGAAGCATGATAAGCAAAGTTAGTTTATGATGACTAAGGCGCCGAGTTACACTTGTCTTAAATTCTGCTAATTTTATTTTTCTGCAGTGAACTTTGAATTCTTGATCATTGCAATGTCTGTGGTTGGGGGACTCATTCTGTTGCCTTTGGTGTGTTGCTGCTGTTACTGCTGTTGCAAGAAGAAAGTATGTTGCTGTTGCAAGAAGAAATTCCACGGGTAATTGTCTTTTTCAAAATACTCTGTATTTTCTAGAGTCCAGTCTGAGTCACTGACCGCTCATGAAAACCTCAGGTCTCATTTAAGAACAGAATGCTGGAGCAAAAATGGCAACATACTAAAACCAGTGGGCAGCCTCTGAATTTATTTTTCAGGCTAATCAACTTTGAAAGGTGCAAAATGATGTTGCTAATTTAATGTTGATCATACATAGTGCAACTACTTGTGACCTATTTTTTCACAATAGGAGTATGTCCACACCATATAAAAGCAGCCCCAAGCACAGGCTCCCTGTGGCAAAGCTGAAATTGAGTGTAGAAACCTGCTAAATAGTCATCTTTTGTGAAGGATCTTACAGAAAAGTCTGATTTAATCAGATCTGAAAATGTATGGTATTTGTATGTGTTTGATATTTGAATTGCTGCAGAAGCAGAAATTTATATATGTACTTTTTAATAAAAAGAGATAAGTGACCAACTGAACAGTTTTCACTGCATGTCCAATAGATCAGGAGAGTAGTGCACATACGAAACTTCACAGAGCAACATGGTGCTAGTCCAGTGCACATTACTTAGATTTAGTGTGTACAAATTACCAAGCTCCGTTCAACCTAAAATGAACAGTTAAGTGTTCTTTTGAGTTGCTTTGTGAGAGGTTGAAAAGAAAAACTGGCGTGTGATCGACCTGGGGCCAGTTCCAAAACACAGCTCTTCCCATTCCTCAATTGGGTGTCTTGATTCAAATGGGGAATATAAAACTAGATGGGGAAAAGGGTAGGGGACAGACTTATCCCCATCAGAACTGTGGTCCAGCTATTGCTTTGAGATGTTAAATGGTTTTGTATTTTCTTCCCCATTGCCAGTTGCTAATGCTGTAAATTGCTCCTTTTTTTCTATCCTCATTCAGCTCTCTCCAGTTTCCCCAGCTGGCTCAAATGGAAAGAATACATTCCTTAAGTGCAATTTCCCTCCAACTTATTGGCAGAGATCTTATATGCTTTCCATTATTTTTTTAATAGCTTTGTTTTAATTCAAGGAAACCAAGCAGGCTCTAAAGCAAGCAGTAATCTTTACTTCAGGTGGACCGTGAAATACTGCTCATCTCCAGTCCCTAGTCATATTTTCACTTTTTGTCACATCTTCACTCGATTTACTCGAGTGGTTTTCTTGTCAGCCTCCTGAGATTTGCCTTTCACAAGTCAAAACTTGTTCAAAACTCCAACTTATCCTATCAATCCTCAACTATATTGTACTGTTATCTTATTCTATAAATCCTGCTCCCACCACAGACTCATTGTCATTTACAAATCCCCATCCCACTTCTGTAACCATGCTCCAGCATACTTCCTTACCCTTCCAGCTCTAACTTTCTTTGCATTCCAGCTTGGGACAGAGCCTTCAATCATCTTAGCCCAACATTCTGCCATACTTTCCCACCAGCCCCTCTATATTGCTACCCCTCTCCATATCTTCAATAGTCTCCTCAAAAATCTATGTCTTGGATCTTGCTTTTGCTACCAATTCTCAACACTGCTCATTGTCTTTTTTTCTCTTGCCGCTTTTGTGGAATGGCTGTGATGTTTAAAATTCCCTCGCTTATGAGAAGCAACTTGCTGAGAAGAGATCAAGTACATATATATGATGAGGGTTTTTGACAGAGTAAATGGGTGAAACGTTTTCCCCTAGTCAGAGGGTCAGTAAACTAATGACACAGAGTTAAGATACTGAGCAAAAAGAAGACTTTTTTTAATGCAGTGAGTTATGATATGGAATACATTGCTCTGAAGGGAGTGAATGTTCAGGATTTTAGCTGGGGCGCCAGCCAATGAGCTGCTCTGTCCAAGGTGGAGACAGATGGGTCATCAACTAGGCACTTCTGGCTGAATTGGTTGCAAGCACATCAGCCTTGTCTCTGCACACACGTGCTGGACTCTACCATCATTGAAAATGGGGATGCTCATGGAGCCTCCTCCTCCTGTTAGTTTAATTGTCTGCTGCCATACATGACAAGATGTAGCCCAACTTGGACCTGATCTGTTGAATGTGGGGTGGCTTGTCTCTGTTTCTAACACACTTCTGCTGTTCAGCATGGACCTAGCCCTTTACTGTAGCTTCACCAGTTGGTGAGTCAATGGTAACTTTCAAAATATAAATGTAGACCGGAAAGAAGAAAATTGCAGGGCCTTTGGGGGAAGAGCAGGGAATTGGGGCTCATAGGATAGCTCTTTCAAAAGCTGATACAGGTACAATGGGGCAAATGACCTCTTCCTGTACCTGATGATGATGTGATGTAGAGGCTATGAGTAGCTTGATCAAATCTTTTCATGCAGTTCAGTTTTTTGTCACATTTCCTTGAATGTTTAATCGTAACATCTGGAAATAACAAAAACCAGGATTGCAGAAACTATCGCTTAGGTTTAAAAATTCTAACCTTGTTCATCTTGTCTCCAGCTCTTTAAACTTGAGTAGCAAAAATAGGTGCATTATACTAAATTGAGTCCTGCCAAATGAATTTTGCCAATAATAGATGGTCAAAAGCATGATTAGAAATATAAATTATTTCCCAATTTATTTTTCACAGTCGTGATGAAGAGGATGTGAGACTGGCCAAGCAGCACGAGGAGAGAATGCAACAAAGGAAGGAAAGGTAAGTGAGGGTGCAATTGAGCGTTGGATGTTTAATTTCCTTTCATTACTTGTGGGTTGATATCCTTGCTTTTTGTGAATGATCATAGAAGTTACAGTGCAGGAGGAGGCCATTCGGCCCATCAAATCTGCACTGGCCCTTGGAAAGAGTACCCTACTTAATTCTAACTCCCCTCCACCTCTTCTCCTGGTATCCATATCCACTCTTGCTTGTTTGCTTTCAAAATGTAACTTGCTTGTTTTCAATATCAAATTGGATTAGGACGTTCTATATATTTATATATATATTTATATATTATATAGAGCTTTTGTTAAATGTAGCGTCAAGAGAAGCATTCCTGCATCTTCAGGCTCCACATTTGGGTCAGTAAATGTGAATCTTCCATTGTCGGTTGCTCCAAAAGACTGGCTTTGCTGAGTGCAGCTGGTCGTGGCACTGACTGCCAACTCTAAAAGTCTTGAATAGGGAGCCTCAAACAGGCATTAAGCCCCTGAATTGCAATTGCCAAGAGCCTAACATCTATTTCAGGCCAGGGTAAAGAGTGCCTACTCCCTCTTCGAGACTGGACACAGCACAGTTCCAGATTTGCATGCTCATGTTGCTTCTGCCCCAGATTTTAGAATACTTAGTGGGTCAGTCAACATCTTAAAAATGGACACTGGGGTCACTTAATGCGAGCGTGGGAATAGCTGTATTTCCGTGGGCCCTGGCGCTACTCATTCTTTAATCCTCTCATTTAGCCTGCTGACACGGCCCATACTTGGCTAATCTGGGAGTGAGAACTCCATGTTATGTCCCTGAAAGATTTCTGGCTAAACACTGATGGCAAAATGCCAGGAAATCGTAAGAAAATCGTTGACAAAAAAGAGTGGTCATAAGCAACTGGGATGGAGCCAACTCCTCATCGTGACGACCTAATCCTCAAACAAACTCTCTATCTGGCATACTTGAAGGCGTTGCAGCTGATGACTGCTAATATTAAGATCATTGACTAGAAACTCGGCTTATTAGCACAGAATATCAGTGCTCATGCTTTAGACCTGCAGAATAGAGGTAAAAGGCTCGATGAAGCAGAGGAGAGAATCCTTACTGTCAAAAATGCAACTTCCTCGGTTGAGGCCCGCTTGCAATTCTTGGAAAAGCAGATACATGGTATGTCAGAATTTCTGGACGATCTGGAAAACTGAGGCCGGAGGAAAAATATCCAGGTTGTAGGTTTACCAGAAGGAGTTGAGGGTAAGATCCCAGTTAAACTCTTTGAGAGCTAGCTTCCACATTTTCTTACTCTGGATCTGAAAACTGGGCATATAAACTGGACAGAATCTTCCCACCTCTTAAGACTATTTGAAGATCGCCACACAAAGACTAGGTGAGATGCGAATAGGTACAAGCCATTCAGCTGTTTTTGTTCAACATTGGCTATTTTGATCAGACCCATTTATCCAATTTGTGCAATTTATCTCCATACATCAAAGTGGACACTAACATTTCTTACTTAATTTAAGTAAGATGTCTACTAACTATCTAGAATTTCTAACATTTCTTTCTCAGTGGCAGTCCTCTCTTCTATTCCTTTCACAAGCCTTACAGCTCCCACAGCTTCCGAAAGAAGCTCTCTCCCACCTTTCACCTTACATTTATCTGTTTTGGTAACAACTCAAAGTACTGAAGCAAGTTTTTCGACTGCTGAGTCAAGCTTTTTGGAATCGGAGCCAAGATATTAGTACCTTAATTGCCCATGTTTTAAGCATTTAAAAACTACATTTTAAAAACACAACTAGAAGTAACTCCTTTTATCCCAGTTTTTATGTGGAATTAAAAGGATTAAAAAATCCCAAATCTGGCAATTTGCTTTGTGCACTTCAAGTAGAATGGTTCTTTCTTGATTGCCAATTCTGTAAGGATAAGGAAACACAAGAACAATTTTACAAATGAGGCCTCAAGTGCCCGCTTGCGTTCATCAGAACATTCCAGAAATACTACGTACAAATTTATTGTCCATCCCCAATTTCCTTCAAGATGGTAGGGGCTGTTTAGCACAGGGCTAAATCGCTGGCTTTGAAAGCAGACCAGGGCAGGCCAGCAGCACGGTTCAATTCCCGTACCAGCTTCCCCGAACAGGCGCCGGTATGTGGCGACTAGGGGCTTTTCACAGTAACTTCATTTGAAGCCTACTTGTGACAATAAGCAATTTTCATTTTCATTTCATTCATGGTAGTGAGCCACCTTGCACTGCTACATCCACAATGCTGTAAGCAAGGGAGTTCCAGGACTTTGACACAGTGACCTGGAAGGAACAGTGATATAGTTCCAAGTCAAGATGACGTGTGGCTTGGAAAGGAACGTGAAGGTGGTGGTGTTCCCATGCATCTGATGCTGTTTACCATCTTGGTGGTTGAGGTCGCAAGTTTGACAGGTGCTGTTGAATGAACCTTGGTGAGTTGCTGCAATACATCTTGTAGATGGTACACACTGCTGCCATTGTGCAGTGATGGAGGGAGTGAATCTTGTGGATGGGTGCTAATTAAGTGGATTGTTTTGTCCTGGGTGGTAGCACTTGAGTTGTTGGGGCTACACACATCCAGTATTCCATTACACTCCTGACTTGTGCGTTGTAGATGGTGCTCAAGCTGTGGGAAGTCAGCAGGTGAGTTATAAACTGCAGGATTCCTAACTTTTGACCTGCTCTTGTAACCACAGTATTTATATGGCTGGTCCAGTTCAGTTTCTGGTCGATGGGAACCCCCAAGATATGAATAGTAAGGGATTCAGCGACAGAATGTCACGGGGAGATTTCTGAATTCTCTCTTTTTGGAAATGGTCATTGCCTGGAACTTGTGTAGCATGAAAGTTTCTTGCTACCCATCAGTCCAAGCTTGAATATTGTCCAGGTCTTGTTGCAAATTGTCATGGACTCTTCAGTATCTGAGCTATAGTGAATGGTACTGAACATTGTGCAATCAGTGAAGACCCCAACCTCTGACCTTCTGGAGGGAAGAAAGCAACTGAAGGTGGTTGGGCCTAGGACACTACCCTGAGGAATTCTTTCAGAGTTGTCCTGGGACTGAGATGATTGACCTCCAACAACACCATCTTCTGTTGCGCTGATTCCAACCAGTGGAGGGTTTCCCCCAGATTCCCACTGACTTCAGCTGTTCTAACACTCTTTGGTGCCACACTCCGTCTACTACTGTCTTAATGTCAAGGGAAGTCACTCACACCTCACCTCTGCAGTTCAGCTGTATTGTCCACGTTTGGACCAAGGATGTAATGGGGTCAGGAGCTAAGAGGCTCTAGAGGAACCCAAACTGAGCCTCACTGTCGACCCTATTGAGGGCAGACTGATGGGGAGCTGATTAACCGGGTTATCCTCCACTAATTTTCAAACACTGGAAGGAGCCAATGAAATGGCTATTTTGAAAATAACAATTGACCGTCAACAGATTTCTTTACTTTTGAGCATCAGCATGCATTAAAGTTGTTAATAGGAAAATCCCCCAGAAGGCCTTTTTCATTAAGACATGATATTCTCTCTTGTAACGCTGAAACCATATTATGTAAACAAGACTTCTCTTGGTTGTCAGTTCTAACCCACCCTGGCTCCAAGAAAGCTGTATGAGTAAGTACTTAAAGAGCATTGCAAAACAGTTTTTTTTAAGAAAACATGTACACACACTAATCCAGAGGAGACAAAGACGAGACCAAGAAGCCAGCTGACCTATCATGTTTTTTGAAGAAAATGTGGGAGATGGTATAGGGTAGCAGCTTGATTAATTTAGTACCTCCACACACTGAAACTGATGACTCCGTGTTCACTTATAGCCCTTATGTGAATAACTGACTCTCAAAGGAAGCCTTCGCTGAAACATTAACTAAATTTAACAGTTGTCTTTTCTTCAACACAGACCAATTATTATTTTGGAAAAAACTAATCAAATGGTTTATTCAGCCTCTGGTTTAATGGATAACAGACTGTAATTCATTATATATTAAAATTGGAACATGGACAACGCGTTTCATTAAAAGTTCCGGCATTAACTCTGGTGATACCAATAACATCTGTTATGCCTGTACACATTGGCTCTGATAGACGTTTCCATTGATAAACGTATCACTGCTGAGTCACACAAGTAGTTACCATTTTGTAGTACTTTGCAACTGCATTCTAGATATTTTACTCAGTGAAAATTTAAATGTTCAAGTTCAAACAAAATATATTCAAAGATGTCACAGATTTTTTTCATCACATTTGATTTATAAATAAACCTGTTACAGTGCCCATAATTTTCAAAAATATATTTGAGGTTTGGGGTCCCAGTTCGATTCCCGGCTTGGGTCACTGGCTGTGCAGAGTCTGCGCGTTCTCTCCATGTGTGCATGGGTTTCCTCCAGATGCTCTGGTTTCCTCCCACAGTCCAAAGATGTGCAGGTTAGGTGGATTGGCCATGCTAAATTTCCCTTAGTGTCCAAAATTGCACTTAGTGTTGGGTGGGGTTGCTGGGTTGTGGGGATAGGGTGAAGGTGTGGGCTTGGGTAGGGTGCTCTTTCCAAGAGCCGGTGCAGACTCGATGGGCCGAATGGTCTCCTGCACTGTAAATTTTATGAAATTCTATGAAATCCGAGAAACAAGATATTTGAGATGAGGGCCCCATACTTTCCAGAATGCATCTGATTTGGATCGGAGTATACAGGTTTGGGGGCAACACGGTAGCACAGTGATTAGCACTGTTGCTTCACAGCACCAGGGACCCGGGTTCGATTCCCGGCTTGGGTCACTGTCTGTGTGGAGTCTGCATGTTCTCCCCTTGTCTGTGTGGGTTTCCTCCAGGTGCTCTGATTTCCTCCCACAAGTCCCGAAAGACGCGCTGTTAGGTGAATTGGACATTCTGAATTCTCCCTCTGTGTACCCGCACAGACGCCGGAGCGTGGCGACTCGAGGATTTTCACAACAACTTCATTGCAGTGTTCATTTAAGTCTACTTGTGACACTAAAAAGATTATTTTTGAGGTTAGGAATTCCATTGGGCGGCACAGTGGTGCCGTGGATAGCACTGCTGCCTCACTGCGTCGAGGGCCCGGGTTCAATCCCAGCCCCAGGTCACTGTCCATGTGGAGGTTGCGCATTCTCCCCTTGTCTGTGCGGGTCTCACCACCACAACCCACCGATGTGCAGTGTAGGTGGGCTGGCCATGCTAAAATTGCCCCTTAGTGGGAAACATTTTTTGAAGAAGGAATTCCATTGGGATACACTCCATGATAACTTTATGCCAATTCTGAATTGTAGGCAATTTACCCAGTAGCACGGGATATTCCTCCGTACTGCAAATGTTAGGATATTGTACAGCTGTTTTTCATTAGTAACAATTATCTTGCCATCCGGGAGCCCCAGAATTAAGAGCAAAGGATCAAATTCTAAGGCTGCATTTAATATTTTCTCAGGCTCTTTAAGGACACTAGACCAGTAGGATATAATTTTGACACGGCCAAACAGGCCTTCGACAGAAAAGGCCTTCGACAGAGTCGACTGTAAGTTTCTCATTGAGGTACTAGAGCGGTTTGGGCTAGGGGCAGGGTTCACTGCCCAGATGAAACTACTGTACAACGTCCCCAAGGCGAACATTTGGACCAACACTACCAGCTCCAAATCCATCCAGATGCACAGAGGCATCGGGCAGTGATGCTCGCTGTCCCCACTTCTGTTCGCCTTGGCAGTTGAGCCGCTGGCCATCGGCCTGCGAGACACGAGAGGCTGGAGGGGAATCCGAAGAAGTGGCAGAGAGCACAGAGTCTCACTCTATGCAGATTATCTGCTCCTTTCCATCTTGGACCTGCAAAATGGCATGAATGCAATCACAAGGTTTCTGGGAGAATTCAGAGCCTTCTCGAGCTATAAACTCAACCTGGGCAAGAATGATGTTTTCTCTGTGAACCCGAGAGGGGGAGGGCAGAGCTTTGAGGGTCTACCATTTAAAACAGCCCAAAACAAATTCCGCTATCTGGAGATCCAGATAACCCGTGGCTGGACACGGAATCCAAGAATCCCTAAAATAACACTGCAAAGGAGAAGAAGCATGGTGGGGCCTTGCCCTCCTGAACTTTCAATACTCCACTGGGCAACCACGGCTAAGAGAGTGAGAGGATGGTTGAAGGAACCAAACACACAATGGGTGAGGATGGAGGAGTCCTCGTGCACAGGAACGACCCTCTTGGCCCTCGCCACGTCAGCACTCCCACCCCTTCCAGCAAAACACTTGACCAGCCCATGGTAGTAGCAACACTGAGAACCTCGAACCAGATGAGCAGCACTTTGGTCTGACCGAAGTGTCCACCATGCCCCCATCTGTGGCGACATAGGTTTCCACCAGCCATGCTAGACGCCACCTTTAACAGGTGGAGACAGGCCAGGGTGATACTGACAGTTGTGGACTTTTACACTGGCAGACTGGCGACCCGAGAAGAGCTGATGGAGAGGCTGGAACTCTGACATCTACAAATCAAAAGCATTCTCTGCAAGGAGATGACAAGGTAACCAAGGGCCCCGAGAGACACTTGGAGGAATTACTGGGCACGGACAGTCTGGCAAAAGGGACCTGCGGGGACATATACGGACGACATTTGGAAAGGACACGCTCCCCACTGGAAGAACAAGGGGAAAATGGGAGGAAGAGCAAGGGAGGGAAGTAGGGTGGGGACTCTGGAGCAAAGCACTGAACAGGGCCATCTCCTCCTCCTCCTCCTCCTGCGCAAGGCTGTCCGAGTCATAGTCTCATGCAGCTAAACGTGGGGCACAGAGCACACCTGACAAGAACCCAAATGAGCAGGTTCTTCTTGGAGGCTGGAGACAAATGTGAACGGTGCCAGGCAGGTCTGGCCAACCACGCCCACGTGTTCTGGGCATGCCCCAAACTTGTTGGGTTCTGGGCAGCCTTCTTCAAGGTAATGGCCAAGGTTGTGGAGATGAGGGTGGAGCCGTGCCCGAGAGTGGCAGTCTTTGGGGTATCGGACCAGCCAGTACTTCATGTGGGGAAGAAGGCTGACGCTCTTGCGTTTGCTTCCCTAATCACCTGCTGAAGAATTCTGGTTGGCTGGCGATCAGCAGCACCACCCGCAGCTGCAGATTGCAAGTAAAAGACAAACACCAAACAGAGTTGTTGAATATCACGCTCCACTGTAGCAGGATATAGCAGGACATATTGCACTCTGACAGTCTTCGCAGTTTTCTAACTTCATCAAAACCCTTGCGCCTTTGTTGTATCACTGCTGAGAAATCTGGGAAGAAAGAGACCGCTGCTCCATCATAGGAGCAAGGTCCATTACATCAAGATGCCACCAGTACTCTTTGGCATCTCTGAAGGTATGAAAATGCATAATTACAGATCAGGGCCACTCATTGTCTCCAGGCCTCAAAGACAGGATATTATTACACTTCAGGGTTACACTATACATTGCCCATGTTTGCTGATTCACAAAAGTAAGAGATATAGGCTAGTGTTCAGAAAGGGTGAAGTCACTGAATTCAAGGAGACCCAAATTGATCGCCGTAACCTTTTTTTTTTAAAAAAGAAATCTCCAAATTTCTATCGAAGTCTAACCTTGTTCTCACTTTGCGTGTTTTAAGATTTTGCATAAATTGATATCAGACCCTTTTGAACCTAGGATTATTAATCCATCATTCAGTTTGTGGAAGGAGTGAAAACTAATGTAGGACAGAGATGCTGGTTTAAACTTGATTAAGAATTGTCCTTTCTAAACCATTTTAAATTCTTTTACGTTTTAGTTTGGCATTTGGATAGGCCAATTGTATGATGTTATAGTTAGGATGTAAGTTCAGTTTCTGGAAGAATTAATATTGCTAAAGCTCCATATTGTTCTCCTATCATCCATTACCCACCCTGTCTCTTGGAAAAGCAACATCGTCCCACTGATTTCAAAATATTACTGTTCTAATTAAATAACGCAAAACACAGGACTAGAAATAAAAATAGAAAACGTGAGAAATCAGTGTGTGTGATGTGGCACCTGTGGAGAGAAAATCAGTTAGTGGAGCTGTTTAATGACTTCTACAACTCAGTTGAATTTTTCTGATCGCTAACTTTTCAATTGCAGCATTCTGCTTTTGCTCTTGGAGTTATAGGTAAATGGTGTTTCTGTCTTGTGTCAGAACTCTGGTCAAGCAATCAGTAAATAGAGGTTAGTTAAGTGGGTTGTCAGATACATTTTTCTCTTCATATACCAGGCAGATTTCCCAAAGAGGTTCATGGACCTAGGAACTCCCTGATTAGTACTTTATTAGAATGAGTAGAATTTTTTGTCTTCAGAAATTATCCACATGCCCAAGGACTGTAAACGTGAACTTGTCAAAGTATTCTGTATGCTAATTCTTCATATGGTGAATGAGCAAGCAACTTAAAGAATCATATGATAGATGATTTCGGAGACAATGCTGTGGACACCTCTCCTCATCAAAGAATCCAAATTAATCACCATGCTAATTTTCAACCGTTGTTAATTTTCTTCTTAGCTGTTGAGCATGATAGGAAAGTTCATTGTTGGCTTCCCTTCATTATCATTGAAGGATATTTCTTGTGTGCGTAAAGTGTGTATTCTATCGTGGCTGTGCAGCCCAAATGCAGACCTACATAGCTTTCCACATTGTGGACAAGGACAAATTGTCAAATTTTGTTGTGGTACACATGTTTATCTTTTTTCTTTGTGCATGTGAACAATTATAGCATATTTGAACTTGGGACTGGTTTGTTTATCCCACATTCTGTGATATAATTGTGGGAGTTTTTTAAAAAATGTTTTTATTAGAGTTTTTCATTTTATACAATACAAAAGAAACAAATCTGTACAAACTGAATACTATTTACATGAGCCAAACATTAAAAGTATGCCCCCGACCCACTTTTGAGTTTGATAGCTGGCTGGGGTTCCCCAGATTTTAAAATTTCTCCTGGGATCCCATCTAAGCCTGGAGCTGATGGTTTTGTCACCCTCCATGACAGACCGTTTGCTGTGCAGGTTTTCACACTAGGACCGGTCTGGAAGCTTGTTTATAGCTGCTCCATTTCTGTTGAATGGCATCATAAGCACACCCCTAAAGTGCTCAGCCCAGTGCTCTTTGATAACTGTCCTGTCTGTCAGGAGAGATACCTCGGCAGCATTGATCAGGTGAGTATCTTCCAGAGGGGGGAACCACACATTGTCTTCAGGGCCTTTACAAAAATTCCTCATATCGTGCTGATCAACATAGACTTTTTAAAAAAAATGTTTTTATTCAGGATTTTTCATGTATAGAACAAAGATAAGTGTGAACATACATCGAAAACAAAAATGTATGTACACCGGTCGCCTTCCATTATTTACATCAGTTGTCTTTTGTCATTTACAACGGTTACAGCTTGTTTTACGTTCTCCAGTAGGTGTTTATTTCCAGCTGAGTTCCCTGCCTCCCACTTCATCCTGACCCCCCTCCCCTTCTAGTTGTCTGGCATGCCCTCTTCCCTCGTCAGTTCTTGTATCCTGTTGGTTGGTGTGACACCATGTATTATGTTATTTGCTAGGCATGGTTGGCTCCATGACTCTTTACCCCCCCCCCTGTTTGCATTTGTTGTTGTACCATGGCTTCTGGAGACAAAGACAAGGGCGTAGGCCCTCCTACCCATGAAGAGATCTGGCTGTTCTGATACCCCAAAAACTGCTACTCTCGGGCAAGGCTCCACCCTCATCCCCACCACCTTGGACATCGCCTCGACGAAGACTGTCCAGTACCCGACTAGTCTGGGGCAAGACTAGAATGTGGGCCTCCATAGCACCGTTCACATTTGTCCTCCACCTCTGGGAAGAACCTGCTCAGTCGGGTTCTGGTTAAGTGGGCTCTGTGTTCCTTTTTCAGCTGAAGTAGGCTTAGCGTTGCACATGTGGAGGTGGAGTTGACCCTGTGCAGTTCTTCGCCCATCCTATTTCAATCCCGAGGTCATCCTCCCACTTTTCCCCTGTCTCATCCAATGGTGTACCTGCCCTTCCTATTAGTTGCCCATGTAGGTCGCCACAGTTCCTCCTCCATAAGATGTCTGCGACCAGTAAGTCTCCTAACAGCAGTGGTGTAGTGGTCGTGGGTACTTTTTTGTTTCCCTACATAAGACGGTTTTGACCTGCATGTATCTTCGCTCGTTTTCCACCCCTGTCAGCTGGAACATCTCTGTTAGTTCCTGAAGTGTTGTCTGCATAAGAAGTCCCTAATTGTCAACGTCCCCTATCCTGTCTCCACCTTTTGAAGGTGGCGAACATTATGGCTGGCGCAAACCTGTGGTTGTTGATGATGGGGGCCTTAACGGACATTCGGTTAATCTGAAGTGCTGTTGTAATTGGTTCCATCAGTGGGTCATTGAGTGTTTGTTCGGTGGGGATGAGAGCACAGCTGTGGCCAAGGCCCGGAGGGAGGTCTCTGTGCAGGAGCCCTCCTCCATTCGCACCCACTCAGCTACTGGCTCGTTTATAACCCCTTTACCGTTTCTGCAGTTGCAGCCCAGTGGTAATGCTTGTTTGGTCCACCATGCATCTAATACAGCTTTTGTTGCTCTCCTGGAGTGATTTTTTTAGTATATGTATCTTAGTTTCCCAGTCATGCTGTATTATCGGAATCTTTCCACTGTAGCAGTCACTTCATTTAATAATTGTGTTCGTTAAGAAAATCTCTTTTCTTTTCTGCTTTCCCAGGACATGATTGGCAGCTTCCAAGGCTGTTAATTGGAAGATTAACCATACCACTTCAGCACCACCACTTGGGTTTTCTTTGGAGGACAGCTGTTCCTCAAATCTGACCCTGAATTGCTCAGAGCAGATGCTACTTTCTGCATAATTAGCTTTCTAGTTGGGTTTCTTTATGATGAAATAGCACATTTCATTTTGGAGCATAGCATCCTGTGTCTGTAGAGCACTCGCTCTTCTCATAAACCTAGTGATTGCAACACCGTATATGTTGCTGCGGCAGGTGATGACAAAGTCAATCTGATATCAGATTTTAGCACATCCAAGTATTTTTGTACTTTGCTTTCTGTCTAAAGATGGAATATTCCAGCAGGTGCAAGGATGGAGGAGAAGCATGCCATTGTTTTTTCATTTCCCCACAACTTGCTTTGCCAGGACACCATTCTCAGTCTGATAATCAGCACCGACTCTTACATTGAAATCCCCCCATCACAGTGAGTTTGTCCTCTTGTGGATTATTTGCAATTGCTCTGCCCAGATCATCATAGCATTGGTCTCTGATATCCTCACGATTAGTCATTGTTGGGCAAATGCAATGATGATTGTTGCCTACTTGATCTCGAAATGTAGTTATCGAATCATAAGGTGATCAATTATGTTTCGCGATATCAGACGTGATAGCAAATCTTTACACCTGCCTCTCGTCTGACTCTTTGATTTGCTTATTTATGTAACTGAATTTTACCTAGGTCTCCTCTACTAGTAAAGTTTCACTTAAAACAGTAATGACAATATTGTGTTGCGGTAGATCCCTACCAACCAGAGCAGTTCTGCACCGGGGTTAGGAGCTATTGCTATAAAGTAGAGCTTGTATGTTACAAGAGGTTACGTAACGGTCCCATTTTTTTATTTTTGTCACTCTTGCAATATTCCTCAATGTGGATGAATACAAAAGGAGTGCATTTCAGAACGAATGCGATGTGTGGGGTGTTGGTGAGGTGCACACACAACTACTTGTGTGTGAGTTGATTACAGTGGAAATGGATTAAACTTGGCCAACTTCTGCCAGTCTGTTCCCAGAGGCTTGATGAGTTGGGACAAATGGAGATGTGATCAATGACCGTGAATGGTTGCAGCACTTCCATGCCTGTATCAATAAACTTTACAGTGTTCACGTAGCTGTTCTTTTTGGGCAGTACTTCTGAGTGGAGGATGGCTTGCTTCCAAACTAAAAATTAGTTCTCTGGTAACTGAGGAGTCCAATGTCTGACCTGCAGTCTCTGTCACAGATGGGGCAGACAGTGTTTGGAGGAACAGGTGGATGAGGTGCCCAGGTTGTCACGCACTCCTTTCGCCGTCGGCGTTTGGTTTCCGCTTGCTCTGGGCGATGAAACTTAAGGTGTTCAGCTCCTTCCTGGATGCTATTTCTCCACTTTGGGTGATCTTGGGCCAGGGATTCTTAGGTGTTGGTGGGGATGTTGCACTTGAAGGATGCTTTTAAGGGTGTCCTTGAAAGGTTTCCTTTGTCCCCCTGAGGCTCACTTGCCGTGTTGAAGCTCATCCTAGAGTGCTTGTTTCTGGAGTCTTGTATCAAGCATTTGGAAGATGTGGCCCGCCCAGCGGAGCTGATAGAGAATGGTAAACATTCTGATGATGGAGATGTTGGCCTGAGTGAGAACATGGACATGGTGCACTTTCCTGCCTATGGATTTGTAGGACCTTGGGAAGGTAGCGCTGGTGGTACTTTCCCACGGTTTTGAGGTGCCTGCTGTACATAGTTGCCTGCTGTACATAAACAAGTATACCGTTTTGGATGCTGTTGGGGGGGATGACCTACCGGGGGAAGGCCCTAGCGGCCAGGTCTCTGGCACTGAGTCTGGCTCTGGGGCTCAGAAGGGAAGGGGGGAGAATAGAAAAGCAATAGTTGTAGGAGATTCAATGGTTAGGGGAATAGATAGGAGATTCTGTGGTCGCGAGCGAGACTCCCGGAAGGTATGTTGCCTCCCGGGTGCCAGGGCCAGGGATGTCTTGGATCGTGTCTTCAGGATCCTTAAGGGGGCGGGGGAGCAGCCAGAAGTCGTGGTGCACATTGGTACCAACGACAAAGGTAGGAAAAGGGGTGTGGAGGTAATAAACACTTTTAGGGAGTTAGGCTGGAAGTTAAAAGCCAGGACAGACAGAGTTGTCATCTCTGGTTTGTTGCCGGTGCCACGTGATAGCGAGGCTAGGAATAGGGAGAGAGTGCAGTTGAACACGTGGCTGCAGGAATGGTGTAGGAGGGAGGGCTTCAGGTATTTGGATAATTGGAGCGCATTCTGGGGAAGGTGGGACCTGTACAAGCAGGACGGGTTGCATCTGAACCAGAGGGGCACCAATATCCTGGGAGGGAGGTTTTCTAGTACTCTTCGGGAGGGCTTAAACTAATTTGGCAGGGGAATGGGAACCGGATTTGTAGTCCAGCAACTAAGGTAGCCGATATTCAGGACGCCAAAGCGTGTAATGAGGCAGTGGGGAAGGGAACACTGACAAAGGAGAGTACTTGCAGGCACGGAGATGGGTTGAAGTGTGTATACTTCAACACAAGAAGCATCAGGAATAAGGTGGGTGAACTTAAGGCATGGATCGGTACTTGGGACTACGATGTGGTGGCCATCACGGAAACTTGGATAGAAGAGGGGCAGAAATGGTTGTTGGAGGTCCCTGGTTATAGATGTTTCAATAAGATTAGAGAGGGTGGTAAAAGGGGTGGGGGGGTGGCATTATTAATTAGAGATAGTATAACAGCTGCAGAAAGGCAGTTCGAGGAGTATCACCCTATTGAGGTAGTATGGGTTGAAGTCAGAAATAGGAAAGGAGCAGTCACCTTGTTAGGAGTTTTCTATAGGCCCCCCAATAGTAGCAGAGATGTGGAGGAACAGATTGGGAAACAGATTTTGGAAAGGTGCAGAAGTCATAGGGTAGTAGTCATGGGCGACTTTAACTTCCCAAATATTGAGTGGAAACTCTTTAGATCAAATAGTTTGGATGGGGTGGTGTTTGTGCAGTGTGTCCAGGAAGCTTTTCTAACACAGTATGTAGATTGTCCGACCAGAGGAGGGGCAATATTGGATTTAGTACTGGGTAATGAGCCAGGGCAAGTGATAGATTTGTTAGTGGGGGAGCATTTTGGAGATAGTGACCACAATTCTGTGACTTTCACTTTAGTAATGGAGAGGGATAGGTACGTGCAACAGGGCAAGGTTTACAATTGGGGGAAGGGTAAATACGATGTTGTCAGACAAGAATTGAAGTGCATAAGTTGGGAACATAGGCTGGCAGGGAAGGACACAAGTGAAATGTGGAACTTGTTCAAGGAACAGGTGCTACGTGTCCTTGATATGTATGTCCCTGTCAGGCAGGGAAGAGATGGTCGAGTGAGGGAACCATGGTTGACAAGAGAGGTTGAATGTCTTGTTAAGAGGAAAAAGGTGACTTATGTAAGGCTAAGGAAACAAGGTTCAGACAGGGCATTGGAGGGTTACAAGATAGCCAGGAGGGAACTGAAGAAGGGGATTAGGAGAGCTAAGAGAGGGCATGAACAATCTTTGGCGGGTAGGATCAAGGAAAACCCCAAGGCCTTTTACACATATGTGAGAAATATGAGAATGACTAGAGCGAGGGTAGGTCCGATCAAGGACAGTAGCGGGAGATTGTGTATTGAGTCTGAAGAGATAGGAGAGGTCTTGAACGAGTACTTTTCTTCTGTATTTACAAATGAGAGGGGCGATATTGTTGGAGAGGACTGTGAAACAGATTGGTAAGCTCGAGGAAATACTTGTTAGGAAGGAAGATGTGTTGGGCATTTTGAAAAGTGGATAGACAAGTCCCCCGGGCCTGACGGGATATATCCAAGGATTCTATGGGAAGCAAGAGATGAAATTGCAGAGCCGTTGGCAATGATCTTTTCGTCCTCACTGTCAACAGGGGTGGTACCAGGGGATTGGAGAGTGGCGAATGTCGTGCCCCTGTTCAAAAAAGGGACTAGGGATAACCCTGGGAATTACAGGCCAGTTAGTCTTACTTCGGTGGTAGGCAAAGTAATGGAAAGGGTACTGAAGGATAGGATTTCTGAGCATCTGGAAAGACACTGCTTGATTAGGGATAGCCAGCACGGATTTGTGAGGGGTAGGTCTTGCCTTACAAATCTTATTGAATTCTTTGAGGAGGTGACCAAGCATGTGGATGAAGGTAAAGCAGTGGATGTAGTGTACATGGATTTTAGTAAGGCATTTGATAAAGTTCCCCATGGTAGGCTTATGCAGAAAGTAAGGAGGCATGGGATAGTGGGAAATTTGGCCAGTTGGATAACGAACTGGCTAACCGATAGAAGTCAGAGAGTGGTGGTGGATGGCAAATATTCAGCCTGGATCCCAGTTACCAGTGGCGTACCGCAGGGATCAGTTCTGGGTCCTCTGCTGTTTGTGATTTTCATTAATGACTTGGATGAGGGAGTTGAAGGGTGGGTCAGTAAATTTGCAGACAATACGAAGATTGGTGGAGTTGTGGATAGTAAGGAGGGCTGTTGTCGGCTGCAAAGAGACATAGATAGGATGCAGAGCTGGGCTGAGAAGTGGCAGATGGAGTTTAACCCTGAAAAGTGTGAGGTTATCCATTTTGGAAGGACAAATATGAATGCGGAATACGGGGTTAACGGTAGAGTTCTTGGCAATGTGGAGGAGCAGAGAGATCTTGGGGTCTATGTTCATACATCTTTGAAAGTTGCCACTCAAGTGGATAGAGCTGTGAAGAAGGCCTATGGTGTGCTCGCGTTCATTAACAGAGAGATTGAATTTAAGAGCCGTGAGGTGATGATGCAGCTGTACAAAACTTTGGTAAGGCCACATTTGGAGTACTGTGTACAGTTCTGGTCGCATCATTTTAGGAAGGATGTGGAAGCTTTGGAAAAGGTGCAAAGAAGATTTACCAGGATGTTGCCTGGAATGGAGAGTAGGTCTTACGAGGAAAGGTTGAGGGTGCTAGGCCTTTTCTCATTAGAACGGAGAAGGATGAGGGGCGACTTGATAGAGGTTTATAAGATGATCAGGGGAATAGATAGAGTAGACAGTCAGAGACCTTTTCCCCGGGTGGAACAAACCATTACAAGGGGACATAAATTTAAGGTGGAAGATATAGGAGGGATATCAGAGGTAGGTTCTTTACCCAGAGAGTAGTGGGGGCATGGAATGCACTGCCTGTGGAAGTAGTTGAGTCGGAAACATTAGGGACCTTCAAGCAGCTATTGGATAGGTACATGGATTATGGTAAAATGATAGTGTAGATTTATTTGTTCTCAAGGGCAGCACGGTAGCATTGTGGATAGCACAATTGCTTCACAGCTCCAGGGTCCCAAGTTCGATTCCGGCTTGGGTCACTGTCTGTGCGGAGTCTGCACGTCCTCCCCGTGTCTGCGTGGGTTTCCTCCGGGTGCTCCGGTTTCCTCCCACAGTCCAAAGATGTGCGGGTTAGGTGAATTGGCCAATGATAAATTGCCCTTAATGTCCAAATTGCCCTTGGTGTTGGGTGGAGGTGTTGAGTTTGGGTAGGGTGCTCTTTCCAAGAGCCGGTACAGACTCAAAGGGCCGAATGGCCTCCTTCTGCACTGTAAATTCAATGATAATCTATGATTAATCTAGGACAAAGGTTCGGCACAACATCGTGGGCCGAAGGGCCTGTTCTGTGCTGTATTTTCTATGTTCTATGTATAGTTCACGTCTCCAAGCCATACAGGGGGACTGGTTTCACGGCCACTCTTTAGACTGAGCTTGGTGCCAAGTCTGAGTTCCTGGTCTTCTAACTCTCTCTTCCTCAGGTGACTAAAGGCTGTATTCACGTGCTGACGGCGGTGTTGAGCCTCATTATTGATGTCTGTCCTTTCTAGGGAAGCTAAGTTAATTTTTTTTAAATGCAAGTAGATAGTTAACCTAGTGTAAATTTAATTAGAAAATTAGGCCAAGACCAGAGAGTAAGATGTTGCCCATTTAAGACAGGGAAGACGAGGAATTTCTTCTGAGGGTAGTGAATCTGGAATTCATCACCGCAAAGTGCTGTCGAGGCTGGGTCGTTCGGTATGTTCAAGGCTGAGATAGATTTTTAATCAGTAAGGGAATTGAGGTTAATGGCGATAAGGCGGGAAAGTGGAGTTGAGCATTATATCAGATCAGTCATCTCATTGAACTTCAGCAGACACGATGGCCCGAATGCCAACTTCTGCTCCTACGTCTTATGGCTTTATAGATGCTTACGGTTGAATTTGCCTGCATAGCATTATAATAATGGAATTCAAGTTAAGTGTTGAATTATTAATAAGTATACATCCCATTATAGAAGATTAACAAAAGAAAAACAACAGCTTCAGAAATAAGCTGAAAACTCAGGAATGGGCCTGATAGGTTTCTGGCAAGTCACAGTTTTATTATACAGAAAGAGGCCCTTTGGTCTACCAGGGAGCCGGTGGCGTAGTGGTACTGTCACTAGACTAGAAATCAGGATAATGCTCTGCGGACCCTTGTTCGAATCCCGCCACTGCAGATGGTGAAATTTGAATTCAATAAAAATCTGGAATTAAAAGTCTAATGATGACCATGAAACCATTACTGATTGACGTAAAAACCCATCTGGTTCACTAATGGCCTTTAGGGAAGGAAATCTGCCATCGTTACTTGGTCTGGCCGACAGGTGACTTCAGACCCACAGCAATGTGGTTGACTTTTATCTGCCTCTTCAAGGGCAATTAGGCATGAGCAATAAATGCTGGCCAGCCAGCGACGCCCACATCCCATGAACGAATAAAAAATATATATCTTTACCTAAATTTATGCTCCCTGGTTATTGACCCCTCTACTAAGGGGAAAGGTTTCTTCCTATCTACCATATCTATGTCCCTTATAATTTTGTCCACCTCAGTCAGATACCCCCTCGGCCTTCTCTGCTCTAAGGAAAACATCCCCAGCCTAAATAGCCTCTGTTCATAGCTGACATGCTCCAGCCAAGGCAACAACCTGGTGAACCTCCTTTACACCCTTCCTAGTGCATTCACATCCTTTCTTTAGTGTGACGACCAGAACTGCACACAGTTCTCTAGCTGTGGCCGAGCAAGAGCCTTATACAGCTCTGTCATAACGTCCCTGCTTTTGTATTCTATGCCTTGACTAATGAAGGCCAGCATCCCATATGCCTTATTAACCGCCGTATCTACCTGTCCTGCTACCTTCAGGGTTCTTTGGATATGCACCTTGAGTTCCTTTTGGTCCTCTGTACCTCCTCGCGTCCTACTGTTAATTGTGTATTCTCTTGTCTTGTGAGTCTTCTGAAAATGCTTCACCTCTCACTTTACCGGGTTAAATTCCATTTGCTACTGTTAATGCCATCTGAGTAGCGCATTTATATTATCCTGTGATCTAAGGCTTTCGTCCTCGCAATTTACCACATAACCAATTTCCATGTCATCTGCGAAGTTAGTGATCATATCCCTCACATTTACACCCAGATCATTAATGTACACTACAAGCACCTATCTATTCTAATTACATTTTCCAACACTTGGCCTTGTATGCTATGGAATTTCAAGTGCTCATCTAAATACTTCTTAAATGTTGTGAGGGTTCCCATCTCTACCACCCTTCAGGCAGAGAGTTCCTGATTCCCACCACTCTCTGGGTGAAAAGGTTTTCCCTCAAATCCTCTCTAAATCTCCTGCCTCTTGACCTAAATTTATGCTCCCTGGTTATTTTTTTTAATTTTAATTTTTAAAATAAATTTAGAGTATTCAATTCATTTTTCCAATTAAGGGGCAATTTAGCATGGCCAATCCACCTAATCTACACATCTTTGGGTTGTGGGGGTGAAACCCACGCAGACACGGGGAGAATGTGCAAACTCCACACGGACAGTGACCCAGAGCCAGGATCGAACCTGGGACCTCGGCGCCGTGAGGCAGCAATGCTAACCACTGCGCCACCGTGCTGCCCTTGCTCCCTGGTTATTGACCCCTCTACTAAGGGGAAAGGTTTCTTCCGATCTACCATATCTATGTCCCTTATAATTTTGTCCACCTCAGTCAGATACCCCCTCGGCCTTCTCTGCTCTAAGGAAAACATCCCCAGCCTAAATAGCCTCTGTTCATAGCTGACATGCTCCAGCTAAGGCAACAACCTGGTGAACCTCCTTTACATCCTTCCTAGTGCATTCACATCCTTTCTTTAGTGTGACGACCAGAACTGCACACAGTTCTCTAGCTGTGGCCGAGCGAGAGCCTTATACAGCTCTGTCATAACGTCCCTGCTTTTGTATTCTATGCCTTGACTAATAAAGGCCAGCATCCCATATGCCTTCTTAACCGCCGTTTCTACCTGTCCTGCTACCTTCAGGGTTCTTTGGATATGCACCTTGAGTTCCTTCTGGTCCTCTGTACCTCCTCGCGTCCTACTGTTAATTGTGTATTCTCTTGTCTTGTGAGTCTTCTGAAAATGCTTCACCTCTCACTTTACTGGGTTAAATTCCATTTGCTACTGTTAATGCCATCTGAGTAGCGCATTTATATTATCCTGTGATCTAAGGCTTTCATCCTCGCAATTTACCACATAACCAATTTTCGTGTCATCTGCGAAGTTAGTGATCATATCCCTCACATTTACACCCAGATCATTAATGTACACTACGAACATCAAGGGACCCAGCACCGATCCCTACGGTACACCACTGGACACGGGCTTCCAATCACATAAACAACCGTAGACCAGCACCTTCTGCGTCCTGCCACTAGGCCAATTTTGGATCAAATTTGCCAAATTGCCCGAGATCCTATTGGCTCTTACCCTTTTGATCAGTCAAGACTTGACCTTGCAAGACTTGTCAAAAGCCTGACTGAAACTACATCAACTTCACTGCCGCCATCTACAAACCTAATCGCCTCCTCGAAAAATACAAATTTGTTAGACACTATCTCCCACTGACAAAGCCAGCCGTGCTGATAATCCTTGATTATTCCTTGCCTCTCCAAGTGGTGATTAATTCTGTCCCTCAGAATTTTTTTCCAATAATCTACCTACCATTGATGTTGGATTCAATGGCCTGTAATTAATTACCTGCTTTTTCTCTACTTCCCTTCTTAAATAATGGTAGCATATTAGTTGTCCTTCCAGTCTTCTGGCATCTCCTGTGACCCAGAGAGGATTTGAAAATTTGCGTCAGTTTGAAAATTTGTGTTAAAACAGATGGCTAAATGTACAATTAACTTGTGATACATGCAAAAAGTTGTGACGTTTGCTAATTCATCAAATAAATGCGCTGCAGTGAAGAAATTCGGTGTTCGTGAAAACCTGGTGCAAGAATGGAAGGAGGAATCTGCTCTAATGAAGAAGCCCAAGACCAAATGTGACTTGAGAACAGGAACTGGCCACTGGCCTGACCTTGAGAAACATTTGGTGGAATGGGTTCTTGAAAATTATCAGAATTATTTGGTTTCATCGCCGCCAAAAATGAAATGCGTATATATGCACTTAGGTGGGCCAAGCAAATCTTAAGTCCAGCAAAATTTCAGAGCAACAGCTAGTTAATATAGCCACTTTATGGATTGGAAATATCTCATGGTGCGGCAAAAGATCAAGATTGCTCCGAGACTACCAAAAGATCTCTGCCAAAATGACCAGTTTTCAGCGACTCATCAGACAGTTGCAAAAACCTTATACCCATTATGCCACATTGGAAACATGGTTGAACATCCTTCAATCTTGATATGCCTAGCAACTGACCTGTGGAGTGTTAAGTTTAAAACTGTTCTAGTGAGAACTGCAAGTCATGAGAAGACCAGGTTCGTCATGATACTAGTCTGCATGACCGATGGAAAGAATTTACAGTCTGTGGCAATTCTCGAGTGTAAAACCATGACGAAAGTCAATGTGCCTGCAGGGGTTTTAAGCATGTCTATGACAACAGTTGGATGTATGAGGGCAGAGTGAAGCTATGGATCAACAAAGTGTGGAATCGGCATTCTAGTGGCATGTGTAAAGAGTGCAGCTTATTCATGTGCTATATATTCAGATCCCAGAGAACCAATGAGATCAAGAGGAAACTGATCAAGAGAAATAATATGCACATTGCAGTTATACCAGGATGTTTAACACCTGTAATTCAACCTTTGGATGTGGCATCAACAAGCTATTCATGGCTCTGTACTTCTCACTCACTGGCAACTTATTCCACTTCTGTTATTTGGGTGTTCTTGGCCCTTTTAAGATTTTTGTGTTTTGAATCAAACATCTGCCACTTCTCACATGTTTCTTCTGTGTTTGCAATTCATTTCTTGATTTGAATTCAGCAAGTTGATTGGTGTGCTATAGCATCAAAGAAATCATCTTGGCTCAGAACATCAAGATGCAGCATCTGTTTGGGTGGAACTAAGAAATAGCAAGGGAAGGAGGGAAGTCACTGCTGGGAGCCCCCCCCCCCCTTGCCATCCCCCAACAGTAGCCATATTGTAGACAGATCATAATTCAAGAAAAACACTGCAATACTCATGGGTGATTTTATTCTTAATATAAATTGGACAACTCAAATTAGCAACGGTAGCCTTGAGGATGAGTTCATAGAATATATTTGGGACAGTTTTTTCCAAGAACTATGTATTCTGGAACCAGTGAACAGGCTATTTTAGACCTGATAATGAGGAATGTGACAGGATTCATTAATAAGAACTAGAAGCAGGAGTAGGCCATCTGGCCCCTCGAGCCTGCTCCACCATTCAATGAGATCATGGCTGATCTTTTGTGGACTCAGCTCCACTTTCCGGCCCGAACACTATAACCCTGAATCCCTTTATTCTTCAAAAAACTATCTATCTTGATCTTAAAAACATTTAATGAAGGAGCCTCTACTGCTTCACTGGGCAAGGAATTCCATAGATTCACAACCCTTTGGGTGAAGAAGTTCCTCCTAAACTCAGTCCTAAATCTACTTCCCCTTATTTTGAGGCTATGCCCCCTAGTTCTGCTTCACCCGCCAGTGGAAACAACTTGCCCGCATCTATCCTATCTATTCCCTTCATAATTTTATATGTTTCTATAAGATCCCCCCTCATTTTTCTAAATTCCAACGAGTACAGTCCCAGTCTATTCAACCTCTCCTCGTAATCCAACCCCTTCAGCTCTGGGATTAACCTAGTGAATCTCCTCTGCACACCCTCCAGTGCCAGTACGTCCTTTCTCAAGTAAGGAGACCAAAACTGAACACACTACTCCAGGTGTGGCCTCACTAACACCTTATACAATTGCAGCATAACCTCCCTAGTCTTAACTTCCATCCCTTTAGCAATGAAGGACAAAATTCCATTTGCCTTCTTAATCACCTGTTGCGCCTGTAAACCAACCTTTTGCGACTCATGCACTAGCACACCCAGGTCTCTCTGCACAGCAGCATGTTTTAATATTTTATCATTTAAATAATAATCCCTTTTGCTGTTATTCCTACCAAAATGGATAACCTCACATTTGTCAACATTGTATTCCATCTGCCAGACCCTAGCCCATTCATTTAACCTATCCAAATCCCTCTGCAGACTTCCAGTATCCTCTGCACTTTTTGCTTTACCACTTATCTGAGTGTCGTCTGCAAACTTGGACACATTGCCCTTGGTCCCCAACTCCAAATCATCTATGTAAATTGTGAACAGTTGTGGGCCCAACACTGATCCCTGAGGGACACCACTAGCTACTGATTGCCAACCAGAGAAACACCCATTAATCCCCACTCTTTGCTTTCTATTAATTAACCAATCCTCTATCCGTGCTACTACTTTCCCCTTAATGCCATGCATCTTTATCTTATGCAGCAACCTTTTGTGTGGCACCTTGTCAAAGGCTTTCTGGAAATCCAGATATACCACATCCATTGGCTCCCCGTTATCTACCGCACTGGTAATGTCCTCAAAAAATTCCACTAAATTAGTTAGGCACGACCTGCCCTTTATGAACCCATGCTGCGTCTGCCCAATGGGACAATTTCCATCCAGATGCCTCGCTATTTCTTCCTTGATGATAGATTCCAGCATCTTCACTACTACCGAAGTTAAGCTCACTGGCCTATAGTTACCCGCTTTCTGCCTACTTCCTTTTTTAAACAGTGGTGTCACGTTTGTTAATTTCCAATCCGCCGGGACCACCCCAGAGTCTAGTGAATTTTGCTAAATTTTCACTAGTGCATTTGCAATTTCCCTAGCCATCTCTTTTCATCCTCCCAGTGAGCCAGAGAAGACACAGCCAGAGTGAGACAGAACCAAGAGTGAGTTTGGGAATTTGAATCTCGGTGGGAATTGAATCAAATCAGTAAGGCAGCTCCTTTTAAATTTCAGGAGTTTAAATTAATTTAAATTAAGCTAGAATTGTGCAGTGTAGGTTAACAAGGGCTGCCCCACCCACTCACATAACTGGTTGGCAGTTAAGTGTCAGTCACTTAAATCTACCTTGATCTAAAAGCAGGTGGGGGAGGGGAGTCAATTCAGGACAATTTAAAAAGAGCAACTTGTAAACTCACTCCCAGAGAGTTCTCCCAGTGAGCCACAGAAGACACAGCCAGAGTGAGACAGAACCAAGAGTGAGTTTGGGAATTTGAATCTATGTGGGAATTGGAAGCTGGGTGGGGAGGAGGTGCTTTTTAACCCTGGTAAGTGACTGGTAAGTAATGTTTCTGTTTTCTTTTTCTTTTCATTGGTATATTGATTTATTTATTTTCTTCGTTGTTTATTTATTTATTTTATTTTTTCGGGGGGAAATTGTAATTGTTGAAGTTAACCGAAGGTTTAAGACATGGCAGGAGATCTCAGACCCGTGTCATGCTCCTCGTGTGCGATGTGGGAGCTCAGGGACACGTCCACTGTCCCTGGCTCCTTCACGTGCAAGAAGTGTGTCCAGTTGCAGCTCCTGTTGGACCGCTTGGCGGCTCTGGTGCTGCGGATGGACTCACTTTGGAGCATCCGTGATGCTGAGGACGTCGTGGATAGCACGTTTAGCGAGTTGGTCACACCGCAGGTGAAAGGTACTGAGGGAGATAGAAAATGGGTGACCAAAAGATAGAGCAAGAGTAGGAAGGCAGTGCAGGTGTCCTCTGCGGTCATCTCCCTGCAAAACAGATATACCGCTTTGGATACTGTTGAGGGAGATGGCTCACCAGGGGAAGGCAGCAGCGGCCAGGTTCATGGAACCGTGGTTGGCTCTGCTGCGCAGCTGGGCAGGAAGAAGAATGGCAGGGCTATAGTGATAGGGGACTCAATTGTAAGGGGAATAGACAGGCGGTTCTGCGGACGCAATCGAGACTCCAGGATGGTATGTTGCCTCCCTGGTGCAAGGGTCAAGGATGTCTCGGAGTGGCTGCAGGACATTCTTGGGGGGGGGGGGGGGGGGTGAACAGCCAGCTGTCGTGGTGCACATAAGCACCAACGATATAGGTAAAAAAAACAGGACGAGGTCCTACAAGCTGAAATCAGGGAGTTAGGAGTTGAACTAAAAAGTAGGACCTCAAAGGTGGTAATCTCAGGATTGCTACCAGTGCCGCGAGCTAGTCAGAGTAGGAATGTCAGGATAGATGGGATGAATGCGTGGCTCGAGAGATGGTGCAAGAGGGAGGGATTCAAATTCCTGGGGCATTGGAACCGGTTCTGGGGGAGGTGGGACCAGTACAAACCGGACGGTCTGCATCTGGGCAGGCTTGGAACCAATGTCCTAGGGGGGGTTTGCTAGAGCTGTTGGGGAGAGTTTAAACTAATGTGGCAGGGGGATGGGAACCGATGCAGGAGGTTGGAAGGTAGTAAAACGGACAGAAACAAAAGGCAGTAAGGGGGAAAGTGTAAGGCAGAGAAGCCATAGTCAAAAATCAAAAAGGGCGACAGTACAAGGTACAGTGACTGAGGGGAGCTCAGTGAATAGGACCAGGAATACTAAAAGGAATAAAACGGGAAGTGAAAACATTAATGGTAAGCGACGCGGCAGGTTGTTACATGAAGATATGGGTTCAACGACAAGGAAAATTAGGAGAAAGGTTAAGAGGAAATACAACTTAGGAGAGATTACTGATCGAGGTGTTAAGATTCAGAACAGAGGTAAAAAAGCCAACATAAATGATCTTGTAGTAATGGATACTCCATTAATCTTTCTTATTGTCACAAGTAGGCTTACATTAACACTGCAATGAAGTTACTGCGAAAAGCCTCTAGTCACCACATTTGAGAATAAACTTGCAAGAAATATAAAAGCAGAGTAAGACCTTCTAAAAGAGTACTACAGAATGCAGTCGCACAGAAGGACCTGGGTGTCCTTGCGCACATTTTGAAAAGTTAGCATGCAGAGACAGCAAGTGATTGGGGAGGCAAATGCAATCTTGACCTTTATTGCAGTGGGGTGGAGTAGGGAATACAGAAGTAGGGAATTCTTGTCGGAACTGTACAGGGCATTGATGAAAGGTGGTCTTATTGAAACCTATAAGATTCTGAGGGGACTTGATAGTTTTGATACTGAGAGGATGTTTCCTCTTAAGGGGGAAAAATACTTTTCACTGTACTTCGGTGCATGTGACAATAAATCAAATCAAATCTGGAACTAGCAGGCACAGCTACAAAATACGTGATTTCCAATTTAAGATTGAGATGAGGAATTTATTTTCTCAGAGTTTGTTTAAGGGCAGCACGGTAGCATTGTGGATAGCACAATTGCTTCACAGCTCCAGGGTCCCAGGTTCGATTCCGGCTTGGGTCACTGTCTGTACGGAGTCTGCACATCCTCCCTGTATGTGCGTGGGTTTCCTCCGGGTGTTCCGGTTTCCTCCCACAGTCCAAAGATGTGCGGGTTAGGTGGATTGGCCATGATAAATTGCCCTTAGTGTCCAAAGTTGCCCTTGGTGTTGGGTGGGGTTGCTGGGTTGTGGGGATAGGGTGGAGGTGTTCACCTTGGGCGGGGTGCTCTTTCCAAGAGCCGGTGCAGACTCGATGGGCCCGATGGCCTCCTTCTGCACTGTAAATTCTATGATATGATAATCTATGATCTTTGGAGTTCTCTCCCTCAGCTGTGGAAGCTGTGTGATTGAATGTATTCAAGAGTTAGACAGATTATTGATCTGCAAATGAGTCAAAGGGGTAGACAGGAATGTGGGGTTGAGGCTAGAATTAGATCAGCCATGATCTTATTGAATGGCGAAGCACTCTTGAGGGGACCAATGGCTACTCCTGATATTAATGCATATGTAAGCCCAGAGAGATTTCTGAAAGCTCAATGTAAGAAAGAATGAAATAGAGAAAATAAGGCAAAGGTTACTCATGCAAGATTTGAATAAAAGGATGGAGGCACATTTAGTGCAATTTCTTTAAAGATTTTTAAATAGGTTCTTCTTCAGTTCTCTGCCTGAAGGCAGATCCAACCCGGCATGCCACAACCTCCACCCCAGGTATGGAAGAGAGGCAAGTGGCAAATGCACCCCAGCTAGAATGGAGACCAACCCAGGAGTCAGAGTTGCTTCAACAAAATGCGCTTTGCACATGTTTACATGGATGTATTTTGGAATGATGGATGGTGATGGTAGAAGCTCCAATTTCTTTCCATCACATGGGTAATGCGAAATCCCTCCAAATCTTAGCCCCTGTTGTTGGCAGGATTTACAAATTAGTAGCTGTTTGGCCGCATTATTAACACACCTTCCTTGATCATCAAATGAGACTTCAACCCGGAGCTCTCAAAGAGTTTAATCAATTCCATTTAACTTTATTTAATTAAAACTAATCAGTATGCTGGCGAAACTGAAACAGTGCGATTTCAAACTTTTTTGATCGACACATAGAATGCTAATTATATCCAAACAATATGATAGTCTTTACAATATATACCAGATGTCATACAGAACTAAAATCTGATGTTAGCATTAGACAGTCAGACATTCTCTATGTATTAATCAGTAGAATTTTTCTTCAGATAGCTTTGTATGGAACATCCAATAATATGTGTGCACAAAGATACATTAACTTAATGACCCAAGATGTTGGGTTTATAGCAATGAAAAGAAAGCTAGATAGCAGCATATGTTTCTCTGCACACTGAAGGTTTTTGTACTCTACTGCATTAGTCATGACTGTACTTTGAACTACTGATCCAATATATTTATCATACATTCTAGGACATCATAGCTGGAGTAATTTTGAGTAGTGCTTTTATTATAATCCAATTGTAAATAGATGCAATTTAATTACTGTTCAATTTACTATTTATAATTACTTTCAACATACCACAAGCCAGTATGGGCTTAGAGGTAATTTTTTTCTTTTTCTGTGTCTATTTAGAGATGGTAAGAATCAATTATCCTTTTTATATTAATATCTCCAAATTTAAGTTCCCACCCTTAGCCTATTTGAAAAGGCCTTTTCTTAACAATTCTTGTGGATTTGTATATGTACCAATTGAATATCTACAATGGACCTACCAAAAAACACTCCCATGGAAGTAGATAGATTTTTTCACAAGATTCTGAATTCAGTGGATGCTCTACTATATAGATTATTAATGCTTTAGATTACCGTATTAAAAATAACCAACTGCACAAAAATAAGAATACATTTCATTGGCCTCTTCTAAGGAGAAGCCAAGAAGACAATAAAAAGGAAGCACGAGTTTGCATTTGTAATGTTATTACGACAGTGACTTGAAAAAGGACAAACAAAGATTACTAATTTTTACTCAACAACTCAAACGTTCACTAGCTCCATAAGACTAAAAGTAAGGATTTAAGGACATTTGAAGTTGTATGAGGATCATTGTTTCTTGTCTCCTGCAGTTTACATCTTTCTTTCTAAAATCTGAATTGAGACTTTCACCTCTAAGCATAAAATGTTTATTATCCATGCTTCATTCTAAGATCACTTCCATAATATATTTGGCTTCCATCTATAATGTAATAAATCAAATGATAATTATTTCATTCATACATATATCAGACTAGTTGACTTTAAATTGACTGTCATTTTGGCATTATAATTTTTTAGCAAGGAGATCATTTCAATACTGAATTATTTCCATAATTGCTAGCAGCAATTGGGATTATTTTTAAATGTCATCTTTAATTTTTCATTGTGCTGTAAATTAGTTTCTGAAGAGAGAAAAGTGATACTAAACCGACTCGGTCATAAATATAAATTGAAGATAAAATTAAATGGGTGAGGAAAATTCTTCATAGAATCCTAGAATCCCTAATGTGCAGAAGGAGGTCATTCGGCCCATCGAGTCTGCAGCGACCCTCTGAAAGAATACTACACCCAAGCTCAATCCCCTGCCCTACCCCAATAACACCTTAATCTAACCTCCACATCTTCTTTGCTGATGAGCATGTACAACTGAAGTGATTTGTTGTTTTGCAACTCAAAGGTTGCTTTTATAATCTTACAATTTAGCTTGACAAATTATAGGTGGGCATGGGGATGAGAATCATTCGTACTAGCCCTTTTGGTATATATTTGTTATTACTTAGATTTACCTCTTTGGTATTTGGAACTGTTTAGTACAATAGAAAGCAGATGTGATAGAAGATAGCAGGAATAGGCCATATAATCCCTCGAGTTTGCTCCACCATTCGTTCAGATTATTATTAATCTTTGAACTCAACTCCACTTTTTGCCCCGTCCCAACATCTCTTAGTGCCCAAAAATCTTATCACTCCTGGCCTTGAACATATCCAACGACTGAACAGCCACAGCCCTCTTGGGTAGAGAATTTCAAAGATTCATGACCCACTAAGTGAAGAAATTTCTCCTTAGTTCGAAGTAACCTACCATTTATCCTGAGTCTATGGCCCTGAGCACTAAACTCTGCAGACAGGCAAAATAGCCTCTTAGCATATAACCTATCAAGCCCTCAGAGTATTGTATGTAATTTGCACAGTCAAGATACTTATTCACACCAGTGCATTATACAAGAATGCTGTACAAGAAAGAACGCTGAGCAACTGAAATGCATAATAGATATGTGGCAAAAATAAAATGACAGAGCACATTGTTGTTTGTGTTAAAAATGGGTGATGCAATTCCAAAATATTTTCGTGCAACAGAAAGAAATGACTTGGATTTTGCAAGACTGATGATGGCAAGGCTGTCAGCATTCGACATTACCACAAGGTAAAACTGATGACAACATCTCGCATCTGTACATGCATACTTGAATGTGGTACCCGCTGTCAAACTGTTGTCAACTGCCCTAGCAGTCTTGGACACACCCATACCTACTGTCATAGCCTCCAAAGTCAGATCAGCCTTCTTGAAAGTGAACGCACAGAAAGCAACGGGTCTTGATGGAGTCCCTGGTCATGCACTTCGATCCTGCGCGGACCAACTGGCCGGTGTGTTGGCAGATATCTCCAACCTCTCCTACTACATTCCGAGATTCCCAACTACTTCAAGAAGACCACCATCATACTGATGCCAAAGAAGAACCAGGCAATGTGCCTCAATGACTACCGTCCAGTGACTTTGACATCTACCATTATGAAGTGCTTTGAGAGGTTCGTCACGAGACACATCAATTCCATAATCCCAGAATGCCTTGATCCACTGCACTTCACATACTGCCACAACCAGTCCACAGCTGGCGCCACCCCTCTGGCCTTGCACTCATCCCTGGAGCATCTCGACGACAAGGACTCCTCCATCAGACTTCTATTCATTGACTACAGCTCCACTTTCAACACCATAATCCCAGCCAAGCTCATATCAAAACTCCAAAACGTAGCACTTAGCTCCTCCCTCTGCAACTAGATCCTCAACTTCCTGACCCATAGTCCACAAACAGTAAGGATAAACAACAACACCTCCTCCACGATCATCCTCAATACCGAGGCCCCGCAAGGCTGCGTACTTAGCCCCCCACTATGCTCCCTATACACACGACTATGTGGCAAAATCTGACTCCAACTCCATCTACAAGTTTGCTGATGACACGATCGCAGTGGGTCAGATCCCGAACAACTATGAGTCAGAGTACAGGAGGGAGATAGCGAACCTATTGACATGGTGCAATGGCAACATTCTCTGACAGCATTTGTGGAGAAAAGGGAGCTAACGTTTCGAGTCTGGATGACTCTTTGCCAAAGCTGATCAAAGAATCACCCAGACTCGAAACGTTGGTTCCCTTTTCTCTCCACCGATACCGTCAGACCTGCTGAGATTGTCCAATATTTTCTGTTTTTGTTTCAGATTCCAGCATCCGCAGTAATTTGCTTTTATCCTTGACCGCAATCTCTCCCTCAACTTCAGCAAAACCAAGCAGCGGGCCATTGACTTCAGAAAGTGAAGTATCGTACTCACCCCTGTCTGTATCAATGGTGTTGAGGTGGAGATGGGTGTCGGCTTCCAATCCCTAGGTTGCACATCATCAAAAATCTGTCCTGGTGCACCAAGTCGACGCTATGACCAGTAAAGCACAACAGCGTATATACTTCCTCAGGAAACTAAGGAAATATGGTGTGTCCACATTGACTCTTACCAATTTTTACAGATGCACCATAGAAAGCATTCTATCTGGCTCCAACACAGCCTGGTATAGCAACTGCTCAGCCAAGACCATAAGAAGCTACAGAGTCGTGAACACAGCCTAGTCCATCAAATGAACCCGCCTCCCATTCATTGACTCTGTCTACACCTCCGCTGTTTTGGGAAAGCGGGCAGCATAATCAAAGACCCCTCCCACCTGGGTTATTCTCTCTTCCATCAGGCAGGAGATACAACAATCTGAGAACTCATACTAACAGATTCAAAAACAGGGCGGTACGTGGCACAGTGGTTAGCACTGGGACTACGGCGCTGAGGACCTGGATTCGAATCCCAACCCTGAGTCACTGTCCGTGTGGAGTTTGTACATTCTCCCTGTGTCTGCGTGGGTTTCACCCCCACAACCCAAAGATGTGCATGTTAGGTGGATTGGCCACTCTAAATTGCCCCTTAATTGGAAAAAAAATAATTGGGTACTCTAATTTATATTTAAAAAAGCAGATTCAAAAACAGCTTCTTCCCGCTGTTACCAGACTCCTGAATGACCCTCTTATGGACTGAACTGATCTCTCCAAGCATGTTCTCCACTAGTACTACTACACTCCGCATGTTTCACCTGATGTCTGTGTATTTACATGGTGTATCTATCGTATGTCCTATGTTTTTCATGTATGGAACGATCTGTCTGGGCTGTACGCAGAACAATATTTTTCACTGTACCTTAGTACACGTGACAATAAACCCAATCCAGTGAAACAGGCATTGCTGTTTTCACTGATGGAATTTGCGTATGTATCACTATAATGGTGTGAACTTGTACTACTTACCCACTAGTCTTATCCTAAGAATGAAAAAAGTTAGGGGCAGTGCAATTAAGAATAGGTAGGTTTTTAGATGGTTCAATGGATCATAATCACTACTCAACAACCTCTATGACCCTGAAAGAAAATGTGTGTGCAGTGTCATTTCCTCAGCAGAAAATTGTTATTGCACAAGAACACAAGTGATAGGAGCAGAAGTAGATACTATGGCCCATTGAGCCTTCTCCGTCATTCAGCATGATCAGGGCTGATCTTTGGCTTCAGCTCCACTTTCCTGTCTGCTCCCCATATCCCTTGATTCCCTGAGAATCCAAAATGTCTGTCCAATCAATCTTAAATATAGTGGAGCATCCATAACCTTCTGAGGTCGAGAATTCCAAAGATTCAAAGAAGAAACTTCTCCCATCTCAGTCCTAAATGATTGATCCTTTATCCTGTACTGTGCTGTGCACCATTCTCCACCTTCTAGATTCCACAGCCAGCGGAAACGACCTCTGTGGCTGCTCAGTCAAGTCTCTTCAGAATATTGTATGTTTCAAGAGGATCATCACTCATTCTTCTGAACGCCAGAGAGTAGTCCCAATTTGCACAGCCTCGCATCATAGGACACCCCTGTCGTCCTAGGGGGCCAATCTAATGAACCTTCCCAGTGCTGCCTCTAATGTAAGCATATCTTTCCTTAAATATGGACACCAAAACTGCATACAGTACTCCAGGTGTGATGTCGTCAAAGCTTTGTACAATTGTAGCAAGAAATCCCCATGCAATGAAGGCCAATGTACATACCGTTTACTTTCACAATTACTTGCTGTACCTACATGCTAACTTTGAGTTCCTTATATAAGCAATCCAAGTCTCTCTGAACATTGACGTTTACAAGTTTAATCCCTTTTTGAGAAATATTCTGCTCGTCTGTTCTTAGGACCCAAATGTATAATCGCACACTTCTTCACATTATACTCTATCTGCTATCTTGTTGCAGATTTTTAAAAATAAACTTTTTAAATCTTTGTTGTTTTTATGCTTTTTCATTAATGTCCCATATATGTCCCAATCTTTTATTTCTCTTCCTGTGTAATGATTGAAGAGTGATTTATAGTTTTTAAATTTCCTGCTCTACAGTCTGTGAGAACTCTTTGTTTTGGTTGAAGAACCTCTCTGCAGCTTGACTTGCTCATAGCCACTGCATTGTCAAGCCTAAGAAGAGTCTGTGGGCAGTTGTACTGTGTTGGATTGCAAAATCCATTCCTTTACCACTCACAGCACAATCAGCACCATTTTGTTTGTTTCAACCTCTACTCATTATTTCTGCTCCCATCATTTTATGCATTGTTCCTTTAAGTTACAGTCACTACTATTATCTTGTGAATTCATTTTGCCCTACCATTTTAAAATATGTGTTGAACTGAACAAAATCCTGTGTGAGAAAAGGAGATGGAGGAAGAACTTGGCTAAAATGGTGGTCCTCATGCTTTTTTTGGACTTGCTGGAATTTCTCCCTTTTGTTAAATTAGACACCTAAATTTCTACTGCCAATAAACTTGCTTCAGTTTTTTAAGTTGCAATAGCTTCATACAATTTTACTATCATCAAATTTCAGCCACAAGATTTTGTTCCTCTTTGTAGATGCTTGCGAGCTAATAGGCAAAATATAGAATTTTAATTTTGGCTGCTTTTTTAACTGTCTGAAAATCTAATCTTTGTTTTTGTTTTTCAGAAGGGCGGGAAAAAAAGCACAATATGATGAAATTCGCAAAAAATACGGTATGTTAGTATTAAGTTGCTTTACTATTTGGCGATCCACAACATTTTATGTAAAATCTGTTCATTGAGTCACAGAATGGTTACAGCACAAAACCCGTTTGTGCTGGATTTCTGAAGGAGCATTTCACCTAGTGCCATTCCCCTGCCTTTTCCCATAGTCCTGCAAATTTTTCCTTTCCACATTATCCAGTTCCCTTTTGAAAAGCTTATTTGAGGCTGCCTCCACTGCATGCTCAAATTGTACATTCCAGAACCAAACCACTCGTTGCAAGAATACATTTTTCCTCACGTCACTGTTGCTTCCTTTGCCCATTAACTTAAATCTGTGCCCACTGGTTCTTGATCCGTCTACAGTTTCTATCTACTCTGTCCTGACGCGTCATGATTTTGAATACCTCTATTGAATCCTCTCTCAACCTTCACTTTTCCCAAGAGAACCATCCCAACCGTGCCAACCTTTCTATGTAACCAAAGTCCTTCATCTCTGGAACCATTGTCATGAATCTTTACTGCACCCTGTCTAATGCCTCTCACATCCTTCTAAAATTGTGATGCCCAGAAGTAGACACATGGCTCCAGTTGAAGCCAAACAAATGCTTTATGCAGGTTTAACATAGCCTCCTTGTTTCTGTACTCTGTGCTCATACTGATAAAGCCCTAAATGCTTTATTAACTGCTCTCTCAACCTGTCCTCCCACGTTCAATGATTGATGTACATATATTTTACACTTCAAAAAAAATATTAGTTACATTAGTTCGATATTAGTAACTGGTTTTGTCCGAATTATTTCAAATCTGAAAAATTTAACTATTACAGATAAATTTCATTCGGATAAGATTGCGCACCAAATACAATGGTTGGATGTTATTAGAAATAATGCCCCAGCTAGGAAGTGATGTAAACTGCATAGCCCAGATTGCTTTTTATTATGTCATCCTCTTGACATAACAGATGTGTATGCTATCAATTCCTCATCACTAGAGTCACTTTGAAATTACAGATAGTAAATAGAATGTATTATCCATGGTTCAAATGTGGAACTTGGTACCACATGGAATGGTTGAGTTCTTTACCAATAGTATCTGCGGTGCAAGATGCAGGAAATTAATCAATTGATGCTGTGACCAACCACTAGATTTCAGTAAAATCCCATTACCTACAATGCTTTCTGAACCTTGGCTTGAAAATCCAGTTCTATAAATGCACCTTTACCCATTACAGTAGCCTTCCTGCTTTTATCTGATGTATTCTTTAGTTGGGGCAGGAGGTAGAAGCTTACCCTCTTGTGTCTGTTAATTAAATGAACTTGGAAATTTAACCCCGCAGCATCTTAGAAAGCCAGCATAAAATTAAATTTGTTCTACCTGAAGGATATTTCTGTCCTTCATGTTAATAGATTTGAGGTAAGTTCCTAAAGCTCATTCAATTTACAACTACTTGAACAAAGTACGTATCCATCTTTTTGACCACTTCGAATCATAGAATCCCTGCAGAGCAGAAGGAGGGCATTCAGCCAATCGAGTCTGTATCAACACTCTGAAAGAGCACCACACCCAAATCATACTCCCCCGCCTTTTCCCACTAGCCCCTTAACCTAACCTACACATCTTTGGACACGAAGGGGCAATTTAGCATGGCCAATCCACCTAACCTACACATCTTTGGACTACGGGAAGAAACCGGAACACCCAGAGGAAACCCATGCAGGCGTGGGAAGAATGTGCAAACTCCACACAGTCACCCGAGGCTGGAATTGAACCCGGGTCCCCGGCACTGTGAGGGAGCATTGTGCCACCGTGCCACCCACTTAATAGATGAATTCTGCAGAAGAAAATACATGGAGATTCCATAGCCACCACCGTGGCCTCAACATGATCAATTTTTAAAGAAACTTTTGTATTGTATATGTAAGTTTCACCATATATTTATGCTTTTATTGTCATGTATGTAAATTTGGTACTTTGAACTTCAATGATAATGTACTTTGATATACATAACATTTGACTCAAATTCTAAAATTTTAAAAAATAAGCCTTGTATGCATATAGAATTTCTTCACGTTTATCAGAAGCATCTGGGGACCGGAAACCCTTTACAATATCAACTAACATGAACGACATTGACTTGTATTGGCAAACCAGTAGCTTGTGCACAGCAAGAACCTACGAACACATACAAGAGGATGAATAGTTAATTTGTTTGTGATGATAGTTGAGGGAGGAATGAAGTTCTCTCTACCGCAAGACCGAAATTCCCGCTACCACAAGACCAAGAGTAGACCATTGAGTTCCTTTAATTATTTCCACCAGTTAATTAGATAATGGCTAATCCATACATAAACTTCATTCATTTGCCATTGATGCTCAATCCTTTGATAACCCTTACCAGCGTCTCATCCAATCTTTGAAGGTAGCCATTTACGTCTTTTTTTTAAGCATATGTGTACCTTGGCTTTAAAATGAGAGCCAAAAAACAAGGAATTATACTAAACCTTAAAAAGTCGAGTGGTTGGGTTTCAGCTCGAACATTGTGTCCAATTTTGGGCACCATGTGTCAGGAAGGATGTCAAGGCCTTGAAGAGAGTGCAAGAGGAGATTTACCCGAGTGGTATTTGGAATGGGACTTCTGTTATGTGGGGAGACTAGAAAGGCTGGAGTAGTTCTCCTAGGTGCAGACGTCATTAGGAGAATTCATAGAGTAGCTGGAAGAAAGTTTCCACTGACTAGATTGGTAAGCAAAGGAGTTTGATTCAGGATAATGAGCAGAAAATTGAAATGAGAGAAGAGAAATTGTTTTAAGAAATAGATTGTTAAAAACTGGAACTAATTGCCTGTGGTGATGATGAAAGATTCAGTATTGTCAAGAACCCGCTGGTGTTATATGGTTTCCCAAAACCAAGCAGGGTAACTTGGAGCACCGATTCTTAGTGGTGTATATTTTCAATTTGGTACACTGAGAAAAGATATGCAAACCAGGGAGGAATAGTCCACTTGTTTGTGATGAATTAATAAATAATGTTTATTAACTTAAAAGAAAAGCACACAACAAGAAGGACTATAAGTACACTTTACACTGATGGCTACACACACACAGTATTACATGAAGTTACTCTTGTTCCCAACTACCTACATTTTCTGAAGTGCCCCTTGTTCCCAAACAACATCCACAATTATATAACTCAGTGACTAAATCCAGCAGATAATTACAATGCACAGGCTATTTGTCCACGTTTGGGAACACAGTCTTCAGTTTCAGCGAAGGTATAACCTCGGTTTGAGTTTTGGATTTTAGACTGCTGCTCTTTTAACAATAATTTGTTTTCAGTGGAGACTGTTTTTTGCAGCTGGGTGTGGCTGTGATGGGAGCTATCGCTACTGTGTTCCTTTCTCCAGTTATTGTGCTGTGCATATATCATTCTTTCACTTTGAGTTCTATTGTGCATCTTGCTATTAAACAGTAAGTGTTTTACCTCGAATCATTGTTGGCGTGGTAGTTGTTCTAGTGACCACTAGCTGTTGATTTACTGTACTAGGTGCTTAATGATTTTTGTGTTATAGTTGATCTGTTGGCTATTTAAATGGTTACATCAAACTGCAAGATGCAGTTGCCATATTGAATTTAAACAATGGATTTTGGAGACAGGTTTTAGCTAAACGAGGACCAATTTAAAATTGAGCGAGTCCAAGTTAGTCCTAAAAGTTTAAGATTAGAAACAAAAAGGATCATTAGTGATCACTGCCTCATCTTCATCTCGCCAATGTTCCCAATCAGCTTACCTACAGGGAGAATTTTTCCTACTCCCTTCCCTTTCCTCCACCCATGCATTCCTTCGATTTGACCAGGAAACCAACTTGCTGACGCCTATGTTAGCTGACAAAAATGCTCCCCTTTCCTCTGATGTTGTCCTTCCCTCAAAATGTCATTATCAACCCATCATGAATAAATAAATCTACTTCGCATTCCTCAATTCTTGAGAAGGCTAGTTCTTGTTTCCAAGGTTCCACAATGCCTCCAGCTTAAAATGTTCATCCACTTATTTAAATCCCTGTATAACCTTCTCCAGCCCTCTAAAACACACTCCCCAACCTGTTCATTCCTCTGATTCTAGCTGTGTGCAGCCGACTCCATTGGTGGCAGTTTCTTCAAAGTTACCTTCTGAAATCCCACTCTAACCTCTCCACCTTTTTATGTTCCTCTTCTTAAATATTCTCCTTAAAACCTCCTTGACCAAGCTTTCAATCTTATCTTCCAATATCTCCTTTGGTTTGATGGCCATTTTTGACCAGTTACACTTATGGGAGTGTTTTGAGATAAAAATAGTCATTCACTTTTTAAATGAAAGTTCTTGAAGTTGTCAATTTAATTTGCTAGCCCACTCATGTTCCTGTCATACTCTAGTCTTCATTACATTTATCACTACCCTGCACTGTTGTCTTATCCTTTCTAATTAGTTTTCTAAATGTCTACCACCACAATTTAGTTTAAAGCCCTCTCTACAGCCTGAGTTATCAAATTTACCAGGGCATTGGTCCTAACACGGCCTATCCTAACTGAGCAGCTCCCTCTTTCCCCAGTCCTGGTGCCAGTACTCCATGAATTAAAATCCACTTCTCACATGCCAATCTTTGAGCCAGGTATTTAACTGACTGATCTAGTTGATCCAATCCCAATTTGCTCGTGTCTCATGTGATAATCTTCATGGTTCTGCTTTTTCATTTAGCCCCGAGCAGCTCATACTCACTTAGCAGAAGCTCACTTTTAGTCTCATCTATTTTGCTGAGCATCCACATGGACCATGACAACTGGATCCTTCCACTCAAGCCCCAAGGAAATATCCTTAACCCCAACATCCAGCAGGGACCGCAGCCCCCAGTGCCCTTACTCTCAGCTGCAGAGAACTGTACCTATTCACCTAACTATGCTGTCCTTTGTTATTACTGCATTGCTCTTTTCTCAAATTGCATGGACTCCTACCCTATAGTGCTATGGTCAGTTTACACATCCTCTTGCAGTCCCTACACTTGTCCATGCAGGTTGCAAGAGCCTCCGACCTATTCAACATGTGAATTAGGAGCAGGGGTAAGCCACTTAACCCCTCAAACCTGCTCCGCCATTCTCATGGCTCACCTGATTTTTAATCTCAACTCCACATTCCTTCCTACCCCAAATAACCTTTCAACCCCTTGAATATCTTTTGGAGGCATGTGGAGATAGATTCTTGATGAGCAAGGACTTTGCCTCAACCACATTTTGAAGAAGAGAATTCTAAAATCTCAACCATCTGAGAGAAAAAGAATTCCTCTTCTCTGAACTAGTTGTTGGGCGATGCCTTATTTTGAAACAGTTATCCCAAGTTCTAGATTCTCCTACAAAAGTAAACATCCTTTCCACCTTCACCATGTCAAGTCTCCTCAGGATCTTATGTTTCGATCAGGTTGCCACTTGCTCTTCTAAACTCCAGTGGGTACAAACCTTGCCTGTTTAGCCTTTGTTCATTGTTCTTTTAGGAAGTGCTGAGGGTTTTGGCCAAGGATGGTATCATGACCGGTACAGGCTTGGAGGGCCGAAGGGACTGTTGCTGTGCTGTATTGTTTCATAGAATTTCCAGTGCAGAAGGAGGCCATTCAGCCCATTGAGTCTGCACCAGCCCTTGGAAAGAGCACCCTACCCAAGTCCACACCTCCACCCTATCCCAGTAACCCCACCCAACCCAACCTTTATTGAATGCTAAGGGCAATTTAGCATGGCCAATCCACCTAACCTGCTCATTTTTGGACTGAGAGGAAACCGGAGCACCCGGCGGAAACCCACGCAGACACGGGGAGAACGTGCAGACTCCGCACAGACAATGACCCAAGCCGGTATTCTAACCTGGGTCCCTGGAGCTGTGAAGTAACTGCTTTTGTTCTTTTGTTCTTTCCTCGCAAGACAACCTACCAATTCCAGAATTGACTGAGTAAACATTCTCTGAATTGTTTCCAATGCATTTACATCTTTTCTGAAATAAGGAGACCAATACTGTGCACAGCACTCCAGATGTGGTCTCACCAAAACCCTGTATAATTGAAGCATAACCTCCCTACTTTTGTATTCCATTCAAAAAACGCTACCATTCTATTCATTTGGCGAATTACTTGCTGCGCCTGCATACTTACCTTTTGAAATTCATACACTTGGACACCCAGATCTCACTGCATCTCAGAGCTCTGCATTCACTCTCCATTTAGATAATGTCTCTTTTTTTAATGCCAAAATGGACAACCTCACATTTTCCCACGTTCTGCTCCGTCTGCCAGATCTTTGCCCACTCGCCTAACCTATCTACGTGGAACATCAAACACTAATCATAGAATTTATAGTGCAGAAGGAGGCCATTCGCCCCATCGAGTCTGCACCAGCTCTTGGAAAGAGCACCCTACCCAAGCCCACACCTCCACCCTATCCCCATAACCCAGTAACCTCACCCAACACTAAGGGCAATTTTAGACACTAAGGGCAGTTTGGCATGGCCAATGCACCTGACCTGCACATCTTTGGACTGTGGGAGGAAACCAGAGCACCCGGAGGAAACCCACGCAGACACACTGAGAATGTGCAGACTCCACACAGACAGTGACCCAAGCCGGGAATCGAACCTGGGACCCTGGAGCTGTGAAGCAATTGTGCTAACCACTATGCTAACGTGCTGCCCCAACAAACAATAACATGGCACATTTCAAAACAGTGAATTTCAGGCCCAAAGCAGCTGAGATGTTGCAACTTTGGATTTGGGAAACATCAACTTCCAGTTGATTGTATTGGAATTTAGGACAAGTTGAGGATGATGAAAGGGTAGATTAAGGGAAGCTGGCCAGAGGAGATTTTTTTTTCTAAAGTAAGGAAACAGCTTCTGATATCTGAACATTACTGATCAAATTAATATCATGTTACTTCGATCTGCATAGGCTGTACAGCACAGAAACAAGCCATTTGGCCCAACCAGCCACGTTTCTGCAACTTTCGAGCTTCCTCCCGTCTTTCCTCATCTAAAGTGATCATAGTACCCCTTATTTCCTTCTGCCATGTACCCTGCTCCCTTAAGAGCAGACCATCGAATAGTGGAAGGGAGGTGGAGGAAGAAATATTTAGGCAAATTAGGAAAAGGAGTAGAAAAAAGGAATAATAATCATGGTGGATTTCAGCCAACCTGACATTTGGGGCAGCACGGTGGTACAGTGGTTAGCACTGCTGCCTCAGCTCCAGGGTCCTAGGTTCAATTCGAACCTCAGGTGACTGTCTGTGTGGAGTTTGCACTTTCTCCCAGTGTCTGCGTTGGTTTCCTCCTGGTGCTCCGGTTTCCTTCCACAGTCCAAAGATGTGCAGGTTAGGTGGATTGGTCATGCTAAATTGCCCCTTAGTGTCCAAAAGATTAGGTGGGTTACTGGGTTGCGGGGACAGGTTGGAGGCATGGGCTTAAGGAGGGTGCTCTTTCTAAGGGCCGGTGCAGACTCGATTGGCCAAATGGCCTCCTGCACTGTAAATTCCATGATTAACTGGACGGAGAGATAGCTAAGGGGGATAAGGGAATGGAGTTCCTACAATGTGTATGGGATTCCTTTCCAACCCAATGTGTAAGACGAGGGAAGATTCACTGTTGGAACTTGTAGAGGGGAATGAACCCAGAGCAGCTAGGAGAAATGAAAGTAGGCAAAAGTGAGTAATTACAATATACTTTAAGATGATAAAATGTGTAAGTAGCACGAAACCCAGGTTAATAATTCCGGGTAAAGCTGAGTTTTATGGGGCTGAGAATAGAATTTGGGAAAACAAAATAGGCAACAACATGGGCAAACAACAATATAGAACAGCAATAGGAAACATTTAAAATTATGTTCAATAGGGTGCAGGAGACGAAACTAAAATTAGACCCCATGGATGAATAAAGACATAAGGGAACAACTGAGGGGTAGGAATGATGAATACTTGAATTATATAGACATCAAGAAAGTGCATGATAAGAGAGAATATGAAGAAATTAGGTGGGAAGCTTTTTTTTTTTTAAAAAGGCGAAAAACAGAAGAGGAACTATGAGACTAAATTAACAAGGAGCACAAAACAAAACAGTAAATTATTTTATAGCGCATCAATAAAAAGGAAGGATGTAATGGGAATGGGACCATTAAGGCACAGAGAGGATAATATCACAGGTAGTGATGGATGGCAGAAATATTAAATAATTATTTTGCATCACTATTTACCAGAGAGATAAAACATGGAGACATCACAGTGAATGATGAGAAGAGCAAAGAGGTTGAGTGCATTTAAACTAAAATGAGGATGCATTGAATAAGCTAATCAAACTCGGAGAATAAATGAGGACTTATTTTATTATTGTGGTATGTGAGCTGAAATATGAGACGGGCTGAATTCCCTGGAGGTGTGATGGAGTATTTTAAACAAGACAACATGATGGCTTTGCACTTGTGTGGATTTATGACAGTGGAAAGATGATTACTCGTGGTCACCTGGCAGATGACGAATGAGGTAATTGTGGAAGTAGTATGTCACTTTAAACTATATCCCTCTGGCTTCTAAATACATTTTATGAAAAGATTCACAATGCAAATTTACCATGAACCCATTTCACTTTCTTGTTTTCTCCTTTATCAAATCAATACCTCTCAATTTTCAAATATTTCAATCTCATATATATATATATATATATATATATATATATATAATTTTTATTTTGTTTTGAATATGCATAAATATGCGGCCAGTGTTTGTTTAGACTGTTAGTAACTCTGGTTTGTTTAGATGCCACTTATCCATTTCTTACTGATTCAATGTTGCACATCTAAAATCTTTGTTATTATTTTTTTTAAATAAATTTTGAGTACCCAATTCATTTTTTCCAATTAAGGGGCAATTTAACGTGGCCAATCCACCTATCCAGCACATCGTTGGGTTGTAGCGGCAAAACCCACGCAAACACGGGGAAACTTTGTTGTTATTATGTCAGTAATCTTGTGCCCAACAAAATATCCGTGATCAACTAATTCACCTTTGTTTAATCTGATACTTCTTGCTCAGCTGCTTGATTAGATCTTTCTTGCAGGTTTTTTAAAAATCCGACTTCACCAAGAAAAGCAATCTAAAATAGCATCTGCAGCTGCAGATCAGCCAAGCAGAAAGTATATGTTTGCATTATGCAAAATACAAGAAATTCTGACAGCGTGGCAGTATGGTGCATTAATGTGTTCAGCAGTAGGACGTGGCTCACCATAAAGATAAAATGCTTAAAAGAATAAGCATAAATCCTAATTGCACTGCCTTATGTATTGTGAGAATTGTTTCTCCTCAAATTCATAAATTCTGCATAGCGGAAATATTCAGCCACCACATTGCCATTCTCTGGAATTGCATTTTATTCATTTTAAATATTACATTCTTTGTTCACTTGAGAACTCAAGCTTAAGAAATAGTAGGAGCAGGGTATTTAGCTGCTTGATCTTGCTCTAATGTTCAACAGATTGTGATTGATCTTCTATTTTAGCCACACCTTCCCGTACCACTGCTATATCTCAGTATTCCTTTGGTATCCAAAAATTCCAAAGATTCACAACCCTCTTGAGTTCTGAGTGAAGAAAGTTCTCCTCATCTCAGTCCTAAATGACCAACTCCTTATTCTGAAAGGGTATTCATTAGTTATAGACACTCCAGTCAGGGGAAACCATCCCACATTATCTACCTTGTCAACTCCTCGGAATTCTATATGTTTCAGTGAGGTCACCTTTCATTCTTCTGACCTTCAGGAGATATGGACTTTGTCTACTCAACCTTTTCTCCTCGGACAATCCCCTCATCTCTGGAATCAGTTTGACGATGCTTTGTTGTATTCCCTGTAAAGCAAGTATATTCTTCCTTGGGTAAGGAGACCAAAACTGAACCAGGTGTAGTCTTACTAAGGCTATAAGTAATTGCAGTAAGGCCTCTTTACTCTTATCCGTAATCTCTTTGCAATAAATACTAACATACTATTTGTTTTTCTAATTGTTTGCTGTACTTCCATTCTAACATACAAGCAGCACAGTAGCATAGTGGTTAGAACTGTGGCTTCACAGCACCAAGGTCCCAGGTTCGATTCCTGACTGGGTCACTGTATGCGGAGTCTGCACGTTCTTCCCATGGCTGCGTGGATTTCCTCCCACTAGTCCTGAAAGACCTGCTGTTAGATAATTTGGGCATTCTGAAGTCTCCCTCTGTGTATCCGAACAGGCGCTGGAATGTGGCGACTAGGGGCTTTTCACAGTAACTTCTTTGCAATGTAAGCTTACTTGTGACAATAAACATTATTATTATTAATTAACAACGTGAGCCCCTCGAGCTTGCACCCTCAAACCCAATATCCTGCCTACAACTGACAATCTTCTGTGCCCTTGTTAATTAAGAATCTACCTATCTCTGCCTTAAAATTGTTCATTGAAATTACGGCATGGTGGCACAGTTGGTAGCGCTGCTGCTGCACAGCACCAGGGACCCGGGTTCAATTCAGGCCTTGGGTGACCGCCTGTGTAGAGTTTGCACGTTCTCCCCCGGCTGCGTGGGTTTCCTCCGGGTGCTCCAGTTTCCTCCCACAGTTCAAAATGTTGAGGTTAGGTGGATTGGCCATGCTAAATTGCCCCTTAGTGTCCAGGGATGTGTTGGTTAAGTGGGGTTAATAGATATGGTGGGGTAGTGGGCTTAGGTAGGATGCTCTTTCTGAGGGTCGGTGTAGACTCGATGGGCCGAATGGCTTCCTTCTGCACTGTAGGGATTCTGATTCTATTGCCTCCATGGCTGTCTGCGGAAAAGAGTTCCCAAGAGCCATGATCCTCAGAATAAAAGCATTTTTTCTCATCTTAGTCTTAAATGGGAGAACCCTTAGTTGTAAGAGTCCACTAGTTCAAGTCTTTTCCACAAGAGCAAACATTCAGCAGCCACCTTGTCAAGTTTTTTCAGGATGTGTGTTTCAATACAATCACCTCTCAATCATCTAAACCCTAATGGATACAGGCCCAGTCTATTCGACCTTTCCTCATAAAATAACCCCTTCCCCTTTCCCAAGTACCAGTCAAGTGAGTCTTTTTTGAACTGCTAACATTTTTATATCCTTTCTTAAATAGGAGACCAAAACTGTACATATTATTCAAGATGTGATCCCACCACCCAGTGTAACTGCAGCAAAACATCCCTACTTATATTCTCCTTACAATAGACTGCAACATTCCATTTGTCTTGCTAATCGCTTGGTGTACCTGCGTATTAACTTTTCACTTACTAGGACACCTGATCACTCCATATCTGTGTTCTGCAATCTCTCTCCTTATAAATAATATGCTACATTTCTATTGTTCCTTCCAAAGTGGACAAGTTCACATTTCCCCACATTGCACTCCATCTGCTAAGTAAATAACCACTCGCTTAACCTATCTATGTTCCTTTGAAGACTCCTTGTGTCCTCTTCACAACTCACTTGCCTACCTATCTTTGTGTCATCAGCAAATTTAGCAGCCATTCATTCTGTCCCTTCATCTAAGTCATTGATATAAAATGCAAATAGACGAGGCCCCAGCACTGATCCGCAGGGCAAGCCACTCATCATATCCTGCCAACCGTAAAATGAACCATTTATGCCTACTCTGTTTTCTATTGGCTAATGAATCTTTTTTCCATGCCAATATGTTACCCCCACACCATGAGCTCTTATTTGCATAGTAACCTTTAATGTGGCACCTTGTCAAATGCCTTCTGGAAATCTAATTACAGAACATCCACAGGTTCCCCTTTATTCGCATTGCTCATTACTTCCTCAAAGAATTCCAATAAATCAGTCAAACATGATTTTTCTTCACAAAACTAGGATTGATTACATTGAGATTTTCTAAGTTCTCTGCCAAAACTGCCTTAATAATAGATTCTAGCAATTTCCCTAACGGGCCTGTAGTTTACTGCTTTCTGTCTCATTCCTTTCTTAAATCGAAGAGTTGCATTCACTATTTTCCAATCTGATGGGATCTTGCCAGAATCTGCAGAATTTTGGAAAATTAAAACCAATGCCTCTATTACCTCAGCTATCACTTCTTTTGATGCCCAAGGATGAAGTCCATCAGGACCTGGGGACATGTCAACCTTTGGTTCTAATAATTTTCTCTGCATCCTTTCCCTGGTGATTGCAGTTTTAAGTCCCTCACTTCCTTGCATCCATTATAATCCTACAAGATTCACACATTTATTTAGTATCCTCTATTCCAGGTTACTGCGGGAGGCAAGGGGAGAAATAGCTGGGGCCTTAACAGATAGCTTTACATCCTCTTTGACCACAGTCGAGGTTCCAGAGGATTTGAGAATAGCCACTGTTATTCCCTTTTTTAAGAAAGGAAGCAGGGATAATCCAGGAAATTATAAGTCGGCGAGTCTGACATCAGTGGAGGGGAAGCTTTTGGAAAAGATACTGAGGGACAGGATATATGCACATTTGGAGAAAAATGTATTAGTGACGGGCAGCATGGTTTTGTATGGGGAAGGTCATCTCTCACCAACTTGATTGAGTTTTTTTGAAGAGGTGACAAAGAAAATTGATAATAAACTACACCCACAGCCCTTCCCTCCTCAATTTTCTTGATGTCCATTATTAACCTCGACTTGGATGTGAAGGATACAATTTCAAAATTTATAAATGACACAAAACATTAAAATATTATGAACTGCGAGGATGGCAGTGATAGACTGCAAGATGACACAGACAAACTGTTGGGGTGGATCTGTGGCTGATGAAATTTAATGCAGAGAAATGTCAAGTGATACATTTTGGTATGAAAAGAGAGCAGAGGGAGCGTAAAACAAAGGAAATAATTCTCAAGGGGTTGCAGGAACAGAGGGACATGGATGTATATGTGCATAAATTGTTACGGTGGCAGTACAGGTTGAGGAATGGGGCATAAGAATACAAGGACAAGGAAGTTATAATGAGCTATCATAAAACACTGGTTCAGCCTTAACTGGAGTATTGTGTCCAATTCTGGGTGCTACACTTCAGGAAGGATGTGAATGGTTTAAAGAGGGGTGCAGAAAACATTTGCAAGAATAATTCCAGAGTTGAGGGACTTCAGTTACATGGATAGGTTGGAGTTGGTGGGGCTATTTTCCTTTGAAAAGAGAAGATTGAGGAGATTTATAAAAGTGCTCAGAATCCTGAGGGTATGGAGAGAATAATTGTGGAGAAACTGTTCCCATTGGTACAATGCCAAGAACCAGACGCCATTGTTTGACACAAAAGGAGAGACAAGCTGAGCAAGTGGTTAGCATCTGGAATGTGCAGCCTGAGAGTGTGGTGGAGGAAGATTCAGTCATGGCTTTCAAAAGGGAAATAAAGAATTGTCTGGAGAGAAAATAATTGCATGGCTGTGGTGTAACAGCGGGGCTGAGTGGCTCTTCCCAAGAATCTGCACAGAGATAATGGGCCAAGTTATCTTCTATGCTGTAACTGTTCTTTTGTTTTTACCCACTTTAACCTGTCTAAATCCTGTTGTCCTCACCGCTTATTTTCCCACTCAACTTTGTACCATTAGCAAACCTGTATATATGATACACACTCCTCACCATCTATATCAGAGACTGGGATGAAAATAGTTGAGGTCCACGCACTGTGATTGATGCACGGCTGGACTAGTTACAAACTGCCAACCATGAAAATTATCCATCTTTTACTTCACTCTGTTTTATCCAGCAATCAATCTGCACTCCTTGCATATATATTACTCTCAATCCCGTGTGCCATAATTTTGTATAAAAACGTTTAATGTGGCATCTTAATGAATACTTTTTGAAAATCCAAATATGCAACATTCACTGGTTTCCCCTTATTTACCCTAATAAAAACTGATTCATCAACTGGAATTTATTTTTCACAAATTTCTAACTCTCCCTGATTGTATTATTATTTTCGAAGTTCCATGTTAACATGCCAAATAGTAGATTCTAATATTTTCTCTACAAAAATCAGACTAATTGACCCTTTATTCCCCATTTCCTTTCTTCCCATTTATTGAATAGCAATGTTACATCTTCTCCCTTGCAATCCACAGCTCCATTCTAGAATCAAGGAATTCCAGAAGATTAAAACCAATGCATCCACTCTCCTTCGAGCTACCTCTTTTAAAATCCTAGGATTTGGGCCATCAGCTCCAGGATAGATGTTGGATTTTAGTCCCGCTACCTTCTCCAGAACTATGTCTTTACTCATACCAACAATCCTTAAGTTCCTCATTTTCATTAGACCCTTGATTCCTTCAAGAATGTATTTGGCTTCACGGTAGAAGACAAAAACAATGTATTTATTTCATGTCTCTGCCATTTCTTATACCGTATTGTAATTTCTTATTTTTCTGCATCAGAGTGAATCACTAATCTCTTTTTTTAAATATATATATATATATATATATATCCAATCGCCAACCTAGGAACAGGTTATTTGGTCATCATCTTGCTCAGAGTAATGTGATTGTTCTAGATAAGGAATGGCTTGGAGAATTTTGCAAAAATGAAAACGTAATGATGCGTTTACTTCAAACTGGCTGACATCATACTGTGTAAATATTTTAGATGATCTATCCACTTCTAACTAATATGTCACCAGCATTGCTGCTGGAGATGTAAAATTGCATATTTGTTCCAGTGAGTACACCAATACCATTACTTTTGAAATAGAAGTATGTGCTTTAAATCCTGAAAAATAATTGTGTATATTTATGAACTGCCATATGCATGACAGGTGATTCATGGTGGTTGAATGATCTGAAGGATTAGTGGTTGGTTTAGTATTCCAGTGTAGCTTTAAACACAAAAGAAAATTGAGGATTGAATCCTTTAGATTTTGGGTTGACAATTGTATTTACCATAGTGTTTCCAATCGAATTCATTGTAATTGTATGCTCCACATTCAGTGTTATTTTTCAGGATTATATTTGAGTATAAATTAGTTTTGCCAGATAGCTAAAGCAGTGATATTTTCTTAGTACAATTAAAAGGACTGATTTGCAATATGAAAGCAAACAGATTTATTTTGGAATGGAATGTTTCAGGACCCAATGTGGAAAAGCATTTAAAACACCCACCTATTCAGTGCCACCACAACAAAAAACTATTCAGCTTCATTAAATCCAATCCTTTATTTCACAGTAAGAAAACTGACCAGAATTACCTTAGGAAGTCTTATCACACCAGGTTAAAGTCCAACAGGTTTGTTTCGATGTCACTAGCTTTCGGAGCGCTGCTCCTTCCTCAGAAGAGGTATGTTCCAGAAACAAATAGATAGACAAATTCAAAGATACCAAACAATGCTTGGAATGCGACCATTAGCAGGTGATTAAATCTTTACAGATCCAGAGATGGGGTAACCCCAGGTTAAAGAGGTGTGAATTGTATCAAGCCAGGACAGTTGGTAGGATTTCGCACGCCACATGGTGGGGGATGAATGTAATGCGACATGAATCCCAGATCCCGGTTGAGGCCGCACTCATGTGTGCGGAACTTGGCTATAAGTTTCTACTCGGCGATTCTGCGTTGTCGCGCGTCCTGAAGGCCGCCTTGAAGAACGCTTACCCGGAGATCAGAGGCTGAATGCCCTTGACTGCTGAAGTGTTCCCCGACTGGAAGGGAACATTCCTGCCTGGTGATTGTCGCGCGATGTCCGTTCATTCGTTGTCGCAGCGTCTGCATGGTCTCGCAAATGTACAACGCTTTGTGACATCCTTTCCTGCAGCGTATGAGGTAGACAACGTTGGCCGAGCCATGGGGGCCAAATTCGCACCCCAATACGCCAACATCTTCATGCACAAGTTTGAACCGGACCTACTCACCGCACAGGACCTTCAACCGACGTTATACACCAGATACATCCATGACATTTTTTTCCTTTGGACCCACGGCGAAGAATCACTGAAACGACTACACGATGACGTTAATAAGTTCCATCCAACCATCAGACTCACCATGGACTACTCCAAAATCAGTTGCATTCTTGGATACACTCGTCTCCATCAAGGACGGTCACCTCAGCACTTCGCTTTATCGCAAACCCACGGATAACCACACGATGCTCCACTTCTCCAGCTTCCACCCTAAACACATTAAAGAAGCCATCCCCTATGGACAAGCTCTCCGAATACACAGGATCTGCTCAGACGAGGAGGAGCGTAACAGACATCTACAGACGTTGAAAGATGCCCTCGTATGAACGGGATATGGCACTCGACTCATCAGTCGACAGTTCCAACGCGCCACAGCGAGAAACCGCACCGACTTCCTCAGAAGACAAACATGGGACACAACCGACAGAATACCCTTCGTCGTCCAGTACTTCCCCGGAGCGGCGAAACTACGTCATCTTCTTCACAGCCTTCAACACGTCATTGATGACAATGAACACCTTGCCAAGGTCATCCCCACACCCCCACTACTTGCCTTCAAACAACCGCGCAACCTCAAACAAACCATTGTTTGCAGCAAACTACCCAGTCTTCAGAACAGTGACCACGACACCACACAACCCTGCCATGGCAATCTCTGCAAGACGTGCCAGATCATCAACATGGATACCACTATTACACGTGAGAACACCGCCCACCAGGTACGTGGTACATACTCGTGCGACTCAGCCAACGTTGTCTACCTCATACGCTGCAGGAAAGGATGTCCCGAAGCGTGGTACATTGGCGAGACCATGCAGACGCTGCGACAACGAATGAATGGACATCGCGCGACAATCACCAGGCAGGAATGTTCCCTTCCAGTCGGGGGACACTTCAGCAGTCAAGGGCATTCAGCCTCTGATCTCCGGGTAAGCGTTCTCCAAGGCGGCCTTCAGGACGCGCGACAACGCAGAATCGCCGAGCAGAAACGTATAGCCACGTTCTGCACTCATGAGTGCGGCCACAACCGGAACCTGGGATTCATGTCGCATTACATTCATCCCCCACCATCTGGCCTGTGAAATCCTACCAACTGTCCTGGCTTGACACAATTCACACACCTTTAACCTGGGGTTACCCCATCTCTGGATCTGTAAAGATTTAATCACCTGCTAATGGTCGCATTCCAAGCATTGTTTGGCATCTTTGGATTTGTCTATATATATATATGTTTCTGGAACATACCTATTCATTCTCCTGAGGAAGGAGCAGCGCTCTGAAAGCTAGTGACATCGAAACAAACCTGTTGGACTTTAACCTGGTGTTGTAAGACTTCATACTGTGCTCACCCCAGTCCAACGCCGGCATCTCCACATCAGAATTACCTTGTAATAGTAAGACAATGAACAAGACTTAGAAATTATGACTCACAGTAGGTCTGTCAGAGTCTATAAATAAGAATCTGTACATGGCCCTTTTCAACCTAATGAAAGCCTTTGCTTCTGTCAACCATAAAGGTTGACGAAGTATCGTCTCATATTTGGCTGCCCTTGGAAATTTGTCACCATCCTCCTCCTGCTCCACAATAACACACAAGCTGTGATCCTCACCAGTGGAACCATCCAAAACTCTGCCTCGTGAAAACTGATGTCAAACAAGGCGGTTTCATTGTAACAATTCTCTTTTCCATTTTCCTCGCTGTAATACTGCACCTCACCTCCAGCAAATTATCTACAGGTATGGAGATAATCTACAGAATAGAAGGGATACTATTCAACCTACACTGCATGTTAAACCACTCCAACCCAGTATGCTGAGTTTCAGGTCATTGTCAACTCCTTCTCCAAAGCATATGGGCCTTTCACTGAACACCTGGAAAACCACGGTCTTCTTCTAAGCAGCTTCCACAGCAACCCCCTCACAGTTGATTAAGACCACCAGCGAGAAAGGGCCTTTTCTCAACGAAGGCAGGCATAAACTATAATAATTCATCATGTACCAGCTTAGCCTTCAGCTGACTGGAAAAGACTATTTGAGGACCAGGATATCAAACCCAAGACTAAGGTCATGGTTTAGTGGGCAGGAGTGATCCCCCTGCTCCTATATGCCTCGGAGACATGGACAACCTAGAGTAGCCACCTCAAAGCACTGGATAAGCACCCCCAGTAGTCCCTTTCCAAGATCCATCAAACCGGTTGGAAGAAAGGTGGTCCAACAGCAGCATCCTCTCCAAAGCCAACTTGCCCAGGATCGAAGTGCTAATCAATCAAAACCAGCTCAGCTGGGCAGAGTATGTCATTCAATTGCCTGACACCAACTGCTCAACGTGGAACTCAGTTGCAGCGCAGCAGCAGACTCCCAGGAGGACGGCGGATCTGTTGTAGGGATGTCCTCAAAGCATCCCTGAAGGGGTCAAAAATGGACTAGATTGTGACTGACTATTTGGGAAGGCACTGACCACACCAAGAGACTGCACTGGCAACGTGTGGAGGTGAGGCTGGGGGGGGGGGGGTCAGAGGGAGTGCAAGAACTCCAAACAATCCATCTAGTCAACTGCACGTGGCAGAATCTGTAGATCGCGCAATGAACTTGGCCATCTCAAAACATTGAACCAGAGTAAAAGCAAGTCATCCTTGATCCCAAGGGACTGCCAATCAAGAAGATAAATGAGAAAGACAGATATGCCATTGTGGGTGGTTATCCTTCAGAGAACAATTATCTAAATCTGATGTTCGCGTTTGCCTTAATTTGTGTCTTCAATCGTCTTGAAGGCAAACCATGAAAACATGTTTGGTCAAACAGAACTTATTCTGCTCTTATTCACAACAACTGAACATATGGAATATTTATGATGATTCTTGCTATTCAACCAGTGCTGATCATGGTCTTCTGCACAACAGCGACTCACCTTACTTAACTAAAATGAATCCTAACTACCATCCTGTATTCACCATGTGAGCACCTGACTGCTTGTTCACAACCAGAAAGGAAGGCCTTCCAATCCATTCCTTATAAGTGCCTAGAACCGTCCGGGCACAATTGGGTGTGACGTGTATATTGATTGTTGAGACAAGCTAATGGATTGCTGATCATCTGCAGCCTGTGGGGAGACGACGTCAAAGCTTCGATCATTACACTTTAACCGCTTATTGCCGTAGTGCCTTTAAGTTGGATGTACAAAGGTTACTTTAAAATCCTAGCATTTAAAATTAGCTCCTTTATCCGATTCCTTTCCGGAAAATGTTAAAATAAAACTAAAAAATGAGTTAGAGCCATTTCTGATCTCTACTATCATACCTCATGCAGTCATTTGAATTCTTCGATAAAATTACTAAAGGTGTCACAAATATTCGAGCAACAGATTTCACATTTATGCTATGCAGTAGCAACTTAGGCGGTATTTGCCATGAACAGGATGCTGCCAAGAAGCCTGCTTAACACACAAATGAATAACATAGTAAATGAATTTCAGTGCCTGTGTGATGCCAGGTATTTAGGCCATATGTTCCAATGAGTAGTGGTTTGTATCAAATTGCCCGTTTTGGCTCTTTGCAACAGGCAGATTACTGACTGTATTGGACCAGCCTGTGCTCAGAACATGATATCCCATGTTAGATGTGGTTCTGCAATTGGACAGCACTTACTGAACACTTTCAAGTATGCTAAGAATGACATTACCAATTGACGATTATCAGTCAAGCTTGCAATGTACTCACTTATACTTGACTAGAAAGTACATATATTCATACACCAGGATCTGTGCTCTGCAAGCAGAAAGAACATACTCAGGCATTGCACCTTTATCAATTAAACAAAAGCATGGGGAATGCATTTCCATGGCAGCATCTTGCTCAATCAGTCAGCACCCTTCGTGCAATATAAATTATTGTTCCCTTTGAAATTTAGGATTCTTGAATCTGTCCTGATGAGAGCAAGACTTTTTTGGCTGCATGTCTCTTTTTTTTTTTTCTTCAGCAATACTTGATATATAATTATTGAACGTGAAAAATTATTTTCCATACAACCAAAAAGTGAAGTGTCACTGAATGAATTGAACTCCTTTAAAAAAAAAAAAAAAAAATTTAGAGTCTTTTTTTCTTTTCTTTCAACTGAAGGGGTAATTTACCTACTCTGCACATCTTTTTGGGTTGTGGGTGTGAGACCCACACAGACCTGGAGAGAATGCGCAAACTCCACATGGACAGTGACCCAGAGCCAGGATCGAATCCGTGTCCTCGGTGCTGTGAGACAGCAGTGCTAACCATTGCGCCACCGTGCCACCATCTGAATTGAACTCAGTCACTTATTAATCAACATATTTCCATTTAATTCTGCGAGTTTCCGCAATTGACATTATTTAAATTCACAAGAGTAGGACATTTGGCCCCTGAAACCTTCTACCATTTAATGTGGTTGTGGCTGATCTGCACCCCAACTCTACATTCCATTTCAGAATCAAAATATACATAAAAAAATATGTTGTCAGGCAGCACGGTGGCGCAGTGGGTTAGCCCTGCTGCCTCACGGCGCCAAGGTCCCAGGTTCTATCCCGGCTCTGGGTCACTGTCCGTGTGGAGTTTGCACATTCTCCCCGTGCTTGCATGGGTTTCGCCCCCACAACTCAAAGGTGTGCAGGCTAGGTGGATTGGCCATGCTAAATTGCTCCTTAATTGGAAAAAATGAATTGGGTACTCTAAATTTTTTTTTTTTTTTAATTGTCTTTTTTATTTACACTTGTAAGCCAACATTCACCCATTCTGCAAGTTTCTGGCAGAGTGCAACCACACAACTGGTGAACATTGGAACAGGAGAGCAGGCCATTCTGTCCCTTAAGCCTGTTTCATTACTGTCCTTCAACTCTTTTCATTATGAATGTAAATTCCTAAGTGAATTACATTAGAAAAACTAATTGTGAATAGTTAATTTTGATCTGGGCCTCCAGTTTCATAACGTTGAATTTGTGCACATTACAGTGTTAAGACTTTCTAAGTGCTAATAAAATAACAATTCCAGAAACGAAATGGATGGATTACTTTGCTATCCAGGGCTTCAGATGAAGATGTCAAAGTTAAAAGAAAATGTCCAGGATTAAATGGAGAGTAGAAAAGGAGAGAAAATAAATGAATGACAGGATGATGCTGGCCCTGCTAACCTGCCACCGCGTAGGTTGAGATGAACATGCTTGAAATGTCAACTTGCAGCTTTTATTTTTTTTAAATTTCTTTCTATGGTTTCCTTCGCTCCATTTAAATGGTAATTACACCTTTATTATACAGTGCAGATGTTGGTTACTGCTGCCTTGCCCTTGGGGCATTTTCAGTAGTTGTTATGTAACTGGAGAATCTTCCTATTAATGAGAAAAAATATCCAAATTACAAAATTTTCTGTTGCTCAAAATATTACCTTGGGAAATAAATGGAACAGTTGTGCATTGCCTCATAACTTAGACCTTGGATAATTCCAAGGGCCAGATGAGTACTACATTTGCATTATGCATTCCCAATAGGATAGTTACATGACCGGAATGAAATGATCAACAAGCAAAAGTCAGTGCAAGGAATTATGAACTCTAAAGGGGATGGAAAATCCAACAGATCTGATTACAATTTTTGACTGGCAGTTAGATTTTATTTATATCCCCCATGCAATGCCCTTCTGCCTGCAATTGTTTTACCTGCTTCCTGGCTCCCTATTAACACAAGTCCATTATTGACTTCAGTTTAAATTTCCTCCCAACCATCTTTCTGCATTTACTTATTTTCTCTTCCTTGGTGTCCAGTTGGATTTCTTCCTCACAAACTTTATTACAGTAAGAAGTCTTACAACACCAGGTTAAAGTCCAACAGGTTTGTTTCAATGTTACTAGCTTTCGGAGCGCTGCTCCTTCCTCAGGTGAATGAAGAGGTATGTTTCAGAAACATATATATATATAGACAGATTCAAAGATGCCAGATAATGCTTGGAATGCGAGCATTAGCAGGTGATTAAATCAAACTTTATTAGTTTACTTACCTCCCTCATGCTACTGCCACATTTTTTTTCGGAGTTTCTTTCCCGTGTTTAGAACTTTCAGTTCCTGCCTGCCTACAAGCCTGATGAGCTGTTGATCTTACAGTGTTGAACTTCTTCCCCAATTGACACTGCTTTTACTTAATTTGGGAAAGATCCTTAGATTTAATAGCCAAAATAATTGCCCCTTTTATGTAATAATTTTACTTGGGACATTGGATAATAAACTATCGTCTAACTCAGCATTAACAACACCATAGTCTGAATTTCTATTCCACGGTAGACATTTGGAGTTCATCTCATTCAGTGTGCCACTAATCGATAATTTTCCTAAAGGTGGCGCAGTGGTTAGCACTGATGCCTCAAAACGCGAGGAACTCTGGTTCGATTCCGGCCTTGGATGGATGACTGTGTGGAACTTGCACATTCTCCCCGTGTCTGTGTAGGTTTCCTCCGGGTGCTCCGGTTTCCTCCCACAGTCCAAAGATGTGTAGGTTAGGTGCATTGGCCATAATCAATGTGCGGGGTTACGGGGAAAAGGCTAGGGAGTGGACCTAGGTAGAGTGTTCTTTCGGAGGGCCAGTACTGACTCAATGGGCCGAATGACTTCCTTCTGCACTGGAATATTTGTTTAGGTGTTCGAAAAGAACCAGCTCAGATACTGAGTGCATCTTTTCTTACTGGGTGTGTTGTGAGTAAATATTTCTGATCAGGCAATATATTCATCAAAATTCTAGGTATTTGGTATGTTATGAAATTGCATATTATGCAGCAGTTTGGCCTAAAGCTAGTGTTCTTGCCTGAGAGCACATAATCTAAACTGATACTTCAACATAGCGCTGAGGTACTGATGCAATGTTGATGTAATCTTTCGGCTGAGATATTAAGCCAAGTTGATTTCTGATTAGATGGCTGTAACTGATGCCATGATACTTTTTACAAAGTAAAACGGGGAATTTGTAGTGATCTAGCTAATCATCAACCAACATCATCAAAACGTATTAACAGGTCATACATTAGTTTCTGTCTGTGGGACTTGATCAGGCTGTTATACTTGCCTGCATTCAGTTATATTATTTCATGGGATCTGAGCATCACTGACAAGGCAAGCATTTGTTGCCCACCCTAATTGCTCTTGAACTGTGTGGTCATTTCAGAAGTCAGTTAAGAGTCAACCACATTGATGGGTCTGGAGTTATATGTAGGCCAGACTGGCTAAGATTCCCATCCCGAAAGGACACTAGTGAACCAGTTGGGTTTTTACATTTGATGGTCACCATTCCTAAATCTAGCTTTATAATTCTAGATTTATTGGTTGAATTTAAATTCCATCAGCTGCCATGGTGAAATGTTTTAATTTTTTTCCAATTAAGGGGAAATTTGGCATGGCCAATCCACCTACCCTGCACATCTTTGGGTTGTGGGGTTGAGACACACGCGGTCACGGGGAGAATGTGCAAACTCCACATGGACAGTGACCCAGAGCCGGGATCAAAACTGAGTTTTCGAAGCTGTGAGGCAGCAGTGCTAACCACAGTCCCTCTTTCTCGCCCTTTCCCCACAGTCCTGCACTATTTCCCCTTCAGGTGTTACTAATTCCATTCTGAAACGCTCAACTGAATCTGCCTCCATCACCCTTACAAATGATGCATTCCAGAGCAGAACCACTCGCTATGTAAAATAGTTTCTCATGTCGCTTTAGATTCTTTTGTCAGTCACTTTAAATCTCTCCCCTCTGGTTCGTGACATTTCTGCCAATGGGAGCAATCTCTCTCCATTTACATTGTCTCGACCCCTTGTGATTTTTGGCCTCCATCAAATCTCCTCTCAACGTTGTTATGGACAGGCGAAGTTGTGTAAGATAATATCCCCTTTTTCTCGGCTGAACTCAACAAGGTGTATTTTTGAGGAGTGTTTTAACCCTTTTGAGTGCTGTTGCATTAAATACAACATACAGGCTTTTCTGTAAGTTTAAAAACCAAATGATCAATATTTGAGACAGCAACCCAAATGTACGCAGCCAGATATCCAATCCACAGACAAGAAAAGATGAGTTCTACACTTATTTTTAACCAGGCCTTTGAGACGGAGTTTGGAAAGTGTTGCATATCTGAAGGATTTGCTCTCTTGGTTCTTTGAAGTTGGAAGTTTCTGATGAAATTGTGACTGAGCTCCTGATGAGAAGAGATGTAATGTTACAGTTAAAACAAATTAGCCCCTTTCCACTGCCAGGTTAACTGTTTATTTTAGGCAGGTTTCTTTTCTTCTGGCTGGGTGTGATCTTTCTGTGCTGCTGGTCCCAGATGGCCTTGCTGGGTTCCCTGTTGGATTAATTAGGTGTTGACCTCCTCTCCAGCTAGTTTAAATCATATGGGTGGGGTTTATTTATATCCCATCAACATTCCTGGTATGTTTAGCTTCGAGAGACTTCATTTGAAGTCCCTTCTTCATGGAGCCGACAGATCTGGTAACCATTGTCTTTTACATCTTTTCCTTTGAAATGATGAGGGATGGTCAATTTGGTCAAGAGCTGCACGGTGGCACAGTGATTAGCACTGCTGTCTCTCAGCTCCAGGGTCCTGGGTTCAATTCCAGCCTCGGGTGACAGCCTGTGTGGAGTTTGTACTTTCTCCCCGTGTCTGCATGGTGCTCCGGTTTCCTCCCACAGTCCAAAGATGTGCAGGTTAGGTGAATTGCCTATGCTAAATTGCCCCGCAGTGTCCAAAAGGATAGATGGGGTTACTGGGTTATGAGGATGGGGTAGAGGTGTGGGCAAAGTAGGGTGCTCTTCCCAAGGGCTGGTGCAGACTCGATGGGCTGAATGGCCTCCTTCTGCACTGTAAATTCTATATTTCTATGAATTTGCATTTTATGTAACTTCCCAGGCATATTTACTCTGCACAGACCACAACAAGAATTCACCTGACTTTCTGGAATCTATTTTGTGAGGTAGTGTCTGTTATTGTGTGATTTTAAAGCACAGTCATCAAGGGTAGATGGAATGGAGAATCTGAAACACAAACAGATCAGCTGTAATCTTATTAAATGGTGGGACAGGCTCAACAGGCCGAATAGCCTACTTCTAATTTGTATGTTTGTATCTCTGAGGAACCCCAATGCATACCTTCCTCCAGCCTAAAAAACATGCGTTTATCACTTCTACTTCCTGCCATTCCATTCAGTCAACTTTGTACCCGTGCTGTCCTTTTTATACCATGCACTTTGACTTGGCTGACAAGTCTTGCACTTCAAATGTCTTTTGGAAGTCCATGTGTACCACATGAACTGTATTTTCCTCACCAACCCTCATCAGAAACACTCGATCAAGTTGCTTAAGCATGATTTACCTGAAATCCATGTTGGTTTTCTTGGTTAATTTATATTTCCCCGTAAGAAGTCTTACAACACCAGGTTAAAGTCCAACAGGTTTGTTTCAAATCACTAGCTTTCGGAGCACTGCTCCTTCCTCAGGTGATTCACCTGAGGAAGGAGCAGTGCTCCGAAAGCTAGCGATTTGAAACAAACCTGTTGGACTTTAACCTGGTGTTGTAAGACTCCTTACTGCGCTCACCCCAGTCCAACGCTGGCATCTCCACATCATGGCTACATTTTCACAAGTGATTGTTAATATTCCATAAATGTAAAATTAGCCGCCTAGCATCAGGAAGGGTTATTCGTCACAATTATAGTGTTACTAAACCAAGAAAAGGCAGTTACACCTCTGTTAACAGGGTTTAACGTTTTAACGTTTTCACGTTTTCCAGAATTTGTGCATCACTATGAACAGTTTTAGTGATCGTTCTCAGCAGCTCATGGTTGTAAAAGGGACCGTAGCCCATTAGAATCTCTAGAGCACACCCTATGGGTAAGTGTAGATTCACTAACAACTTCTGGACTGTCCATGTCAGAACTCCATACGTTGCGGTCAGTTTTAGGGGAGTAATGACGAGGAATACTGAGTTTTGACCTAATCACAACAAAATCCAGGGCATTAATTCATCTGTCTTCCCAAGATGGGCTTGCAACTTTCGCTGTTTTCTCTCCTGTCCCTTTGTGTTCATCTCATCCATGCGACAGAACAACCCCTCAATCCTATTCCTATTAAGCTGCTGACCACCCGACTTCCCTCTTTGATCTTTTCTCTACACCCTAGCTGTGACTGCAACATTATATTCTGCAGTCTCTCCTTCCTTCCCTATGTACGGTATGCATTGTTTGTATAGCATGCAAGAAACAATACTTTTCACTGTATACTAATACATGTGACAATAATAAATCAAATCAAATTTGGATCCTATATCTATATTAGCTTGTATTGTGAATGGTTCTCCATGTACTGTCCTTCCCTCCTTCAAAGTGCCATCATCAACTCTCTCGTTTAAAAAAAAACCTCTTGACCCTCACTAGCCTTATAAACTGCCACCCCATTCCCACCATCACTTGCCCCTCAAGTCCTTGAATGTGTTGTCCCCTTCCAAATCCGTGCCCTTCTTTCCCGGAACTCCATGTTTGAATCCGTACTATTGTTTCTGCCCTGCCACAGTACCAAAACCGTTTTATCAGAGTCAAATGACAGACTATGTGTTAGTGACAAAGGTAGACCTCCATTCTTCTCCACTTCGCTCAAACCTTTGACAGAATTGATCACACAATCGTCCTCCAACACCTCTCCAGTATCGTCCAGCTGAATGAAACTGCTCGCCTGGTTCCATTCTTCCTTATCTAATCGTAGCCAGAGTACCTCATCTCACTTCCACGTCTGATATCCCCCAAGGATATATCTTTGCCCCCTCCTATTTCTCATCTCTATGTTGACCCTCTGCGGCACCATCCGAAAACACAGCATCAGTTTTCACAAATGCTTTTGACACCCAGCTCTTCCTCACTAGCAATTCTCTCAGTTCCAGCACTAAATTGTCAGACTACTTGTTCGGCATCCAATACTGGATGATTAGAAATTCCCTTCAGTTAGACATCGGGAAGACTGAAGGCATTCAGTTCCAGCTTGTTATAATTGCAAGGTTTATCAGATTATTAGTCCAAATCCTCCGAGATCCAGAGTAGCAAGATCTGGACATACGTCTGTGATGCATGTCAGAATCCTGTGGAGGTCCTGACACACAGACTGACACTGAAATTAGTCAGCAAGTTTAAACTTCCAATGGACTTTATTTGCAGTGTGCTGGATCCTGCAGCCATATCTCTTGCGCTGATCCAGTGCTCATGCTTTGGGCTAGGTTCATTCTATGGGTTGAATATTCATTATCAGTGCATCCAAAGACTAGAGTTAGACTAGGCTTAGGCAATTGTAATGTAAGTAGACCTAGGCCTACCATATAGATATGAAAACTGAAAATATCTGAATACTGAAACGTAATCAATCCCAAGGATTTTAGATAAAGGATACTCGAACTGTACTTAACTAGATACTTACCCTAGAATTGTTATACTGTTTAACCTCTGCTGTAGCTTAATGATTAACAGCATAACTCGGCACACCACCACAAACAATCCACCCCTGATCCGACCAGACATAATCGCAAATACCTTCTCAGTGGCAGTGGAATCCCTACAGTGTAATGTTCATTCTGTCTTGGCTTTTGCTATGTCTCAAACTGACATAGTACTCCATATGCATCAATAGAATTGGTGTGTGTGAGTTGAGTGTTTTTGAAATTAGTCCATAAAGGTCTGTTTGTAACTGAGAAAGTGGAATTCATTTTCTTATGGAGGGCTGCTTTTTATCTCCTTTTATTCCCCTCTCCATCTCCGTCCCTCCCAATAATTGCTTTTCCCATTGTACCTGTGTCCCTGAGAGGCACAGTGCTAATGCTAGCTACACCCTCTCTGATGTTGACAGGTAGCACTAAATCTGTGTCTTTCTCGCCCCAAGAGCTGAGTCCAAGAAGATGGTTCTGGCTTTCTGCCACATGGAGTGTTTGACGAGAAGGCATGTTGGAAGCTTTCATGCCGAAAAAAGGATACCTGCTGACAACAAAAGGACAATACTCAGACGTATTTCCTTCCCAAATTAGTATTCAACATAGTAAAATATTCTCTGTGAAACTTTTTAACTTTGGTTCGTTCACTTTGTTCACGATTTAGAGTTTTATGACAGATAATGATCGTTCGCTCCCGGATTATGCCAGGGCAAACTTTGCTCCTTTCGAAACCACACACTCAAAAGCTTTGGGGCCATTAGACACTTAGCTGAATATGACCACTGAGGGATTTCTGCTGGATCCAGGATTGGAAGTTTGATCTTAAAAATCGTGATTAAGTAAGAGGGCAGCTTTAGTGTTGGGGCAGCGGTCCTGACACTCACAGGAGGATCTGGGCCATTGTGTTTTGGAACTGTAATTTGTCATGGGAGTGTCCCTTTAAGAAATGTTTTGTCTTATCAAATGGCTTCAGTGATGTCATTGTGTGGGTGGAGCTGGGCTGTTGGTCTGGGTTTTACTTTTGTTTTGCTTTGGGCTGTTTTGTGGCTCTGAGTTTTTTTGCTTTCGTTTTCACATTTGGATGCTGGGTTCAGACAAAGAAGTCTTGTTTTATCTCTCTCTGTCACCTGCATGGTAAAAAGTGTTTCCAGATCACTTGATAACTTGAAAAGAAATAACTGCTTTCTGGAAGGAATTCAAACCTGCAGTTTTGAAAAGAAACTAGCATCTATAAAAGGTTTGAGTGCGGTGTACTGGGCCACACCTTTGAAAAGGGGTACTGGTTTATGGGATGTTGTTATTAAATTGAAACAGCTTAAGGGAATTAATTAAGGGTTATATATAGAGTACTGTAGCTGTCTGGGGTATTTATGTTTGTAGTTGATAAATATGCTTACTGTCTGTGTTTACAACAATGTTAACTTAATTTGTAGAATAAACTTTGTTTTTGATTAAAAGTGCTTAAGGCCTCTGTTGAATAACACCTGGAAGGTAGGCCCTTGTGCTCCTCATAACCAAAATCGATAAACAGTTGTAGGTCAGGTGAACTCCATTATATACTTTGGAGTTTTCTGAACCCTTGCCCATAACAAATTAGGGGCTCGTGTGTTAAAAGTCTATCTTTCGTGATTGGGTTGGCTTAGTGAACTTAAAGACAGTGAGGGGTGAGCATATTTGTGTTTCCTTTTCAGGTGTGGTATTCCAATTTAAGAAGGGAGTGTGTTGTGGACAGTGGCTCTTTCAGAGGCTCAGACGTTTTTGGGGGTGGAGAAGGTCACATGCACTACCTTACAAACCAAGAGTAAAAAAAGGCTTTTAGATTTGGCAAAAACATTGCAGTTAACATTACCTGACAAAATATGAAAAGAAGAGGTAATTGCGGCGGTAGCTGAGCATTTAAAATCACCTGAGACACAGTCAGAATCATTGGAAATGGCAAGAATTCAATAACAGATTAAGCAGCTTGAGACTGAAAAAGAATTAAAGCAGTTTGAATATGAAGAAAGGGAAAAAGAAAGAATAGCCCTAGCAGAAGAAAGAGAAAGGGAGGTACAGATCAGAGATCTCCCAGAGTCGTAGCACAGTGATTAGCACTGTTGCTTCACAGCACCAGGATCCCAAGTTTGAATCCCGCTTGGGTCACTGTGCGGAGTCTGCACGTTCTCCCCGTGTCTGCGTGCGTTTCCTCCGGGTACTCCGGTTTCCCCCACAAGTCCCGAAAGACGTGTTTGTTAGGTGAATTGGACATTCTGAATTCTCCCTCAGTGTACCCGAACAGGCGCTAGGGGTTTTCCACAGTAACTTGATTGCAGTGTTAATGAAAGCCTACTTGTGACAATAATAAAGATTATTATTATTATTCTAAACAATTGTGTTGCAAACTGTCCATTTACTTTGAAGATGGAAGGGAGTTGGGAGGTTCAGGGATAGCTAATTAGCATTTCTAATTAAATACAATGTTTCACATCACCATGGGGAAGTGGGCAGAGGAAGCCATTTTTGAGATCAGGTTCCCTACAAATCGGTGAATATCACAGACAGCAATTGGTGGAGTCAACAGAGAGAAGAAGCTGCTGGTTATTTGCAAGCCACCAAAGTGGATTTCAGAGGAGGGTGATCTCTAGTTGAAGAGATGCATCCTGCATCCATCTAAGAAATCGGAGAGATTCATTGTGACATGGCCAGGGAGGAAGAAGAATTGGCGGAGTTGACGTTTCTGCTGTTAGTGGATTTGGAGACGCGCCAAAAACGAAGGAAAGCACCTGGAGGCAGTCCCCCGCAGTTTCTAGTTAGTCAGCAAAACCGGAAAACGTGAACCTATTGAAGCTGGAAGTGACTGTGGATTGTTTGCTATAAGGACTATAATTCTGGTGACAGTGCGATATGTGTTGAGTATGAGGAACATTTCTTTCTGTGGTTTGAAATATAAGTTGCCTACAAAAATTACATTTACTTGGTGTTTTTTGCCATTTGTTACAGTAAATTGTGACATCTTAACATGTGAAATCTTGCCATGTCATCCTTTTCAGCTGTTAACTGGAGATTCAGATTTCTCTATAAACATTAGTGATCTCTGTCTCGTAACTTCCTAAAATTCTGCTCCCTAGCTACCAACTCCATCTCCCTCCCTATCAACTGCCTAAGGCAAAACCAGACTGTTCACAACCTGTTGTTACATTGGACCGTGAGATGAACTTTTGACCACATATATGGAACACATCCTTTATTTCCACCTCCGTAACATTGCATAAGTCCATCCTTCCCTTAACTCATCTGCTGAAACATTCATCCATATCTTCATTCTGTTAGACCTGACTGGCCCCCCAGATTCTGCCCTCCATGAACTTGAGGTCAGCCAAAACCAAATGTCCTTACTCCCACCAAGTCTTGATCATCCTTTATGCCTGTGCTCACTGATCTGAACTAGCATCCACTTAAGCACTGCCTTGATTTTAACATTTTCATCCTTGTTTTTAAATCCCTTTATGGCCTCTCCATCTCTTTAATCTTCAGCCCAGAACCCACCGAGATATCTGGCTCATATAATTCTAATCCTGATCGTTCCCAGCAGTAATTGGTGCACCATCAGTAATTGTACCTTCAGCTGCTTAGGACATAAATTCTGAACTTATTGGCCTAAAATTTGCCACCTCTCTACTTTCATTCCTCCTTTGCGACATTCCATAAAAACGACATATTTGCTCTTCTGCAGTAATATCGCCTTGTGTGGCTCAGTGTCAAATTCCATCATATAATGCTCCAGTGAAGCGCCTTCAGATATTTTATTATATTAAACATGCTGTGTGACATGTATGTATGCGATTCACCTTAAAGTAAGGAACGCAGTGTGTTAATCTGAACAGGTCCTTCTACTGAGCTCCTCACTTGTGTACACTGCTGAATAGTTTATTTATGTTCCAGCACATGCAAATGTCCCTTGAGCAATCTGTCTGCAATAAGGTTTTCTATTAAAAAATTATTGCTTTTGTGATTGAGGCTGTAAGTGTAAGAAAGACCATAAACAACAGCTATGGGATAAGTGCCTTATTGTAAAGAATTCTGGGCAGGAATGTTTCAGATTTTCCTCTTTGTGGGTCAGGCCTCTGAGACCATATATAAAGCCTTAATAAGTTCATGAAGTTAAATATGTCTGAACTTGCTGAAATTAATAGAACTTGATGTTCTGATTTTAGGACATATCAACCAGTGAGATACTGTTAAGTTCAGTCCTTTCCAAATCTTCAGATCATTCAGTGAAGTTAAACAAGCAATCCAATAAATGGAAAAACAAATAGGACAAGACTTGTCAGTCTTGGGTTGTATTAGGTTTCCAGGCAACAGTTAAAACACCACAACATTTCTCCTCTAGCATAAGTGCGGGAGGATAAGATCTCTGCTCATCTTCCGACCAAGAGAGAAGCTGGGGTGGAATAAGAGTCGGGCGCTAGTTGTTAGATATTAGTCTAATACCCCATATCGTATTGGTCCTACTTGTGAAAGAAAGGTTTTGACAGAACATTCTGCATGTATAGGTACTTGAGCTGATGGGATAACAGACATTTATGCCACAGGAGGAGACCATTTGTCCCATGATGTCTGTACCAACCAAAAAAGCTATCCTACCTATTCCCATAGTCGAACTCTTGTCCTGCTTGTGGATTATGTCTCTTCAAGTGCATTTGCAAGTACTTTATAAATGCACCGTATGTTTCTGCCTCGACCAGGCTTTCAAGCAGTGAGTTCCAAACCCCACCATCCTCTGGGTAAAAAATATTCTCTTTAACACCCCTCTAAAACCTTTTAAAATAAATTTAGAGTACCCAATTCATTTTTCCAATTAAGGGACAATTTAGCATGGCCAATCCACCTAGTGCACATCTTTGAGTTGTGGGGGCGAAACCCACGCAAACACAGGGAGAATGTGCAAACTCCACACGGACAGTGACCCAGAGCCGGGATCGAACCTGGGACCTCGGCGCTATGAGGCAGCAATGCTAAACTCCTCTCTAAACCTGCTACCGATTAATTTATGTCTATTCCAATGGCTGTTGACCTCGCTGATCGGGGATTACAGGCCCCTTTCTGTCAGTTAAATTCCCCCTTCACCCCCTTCTGTTCCAAAGGAAAAAACCCCAGTCTGTCCAATCTTTCCCCATAGCTAGAATTTTCCAGCTTTGGCAGCATCCTTGTAAATCTTCTCTGTATCCTGCAATGTGGCGACCAGCACTGTGTATTGTAACCTAGCTGTGGCCTGCCTAGTGTCTTATACGGTTCCAGCAAAACTGTCCTGCTTTTTAATTCCTTGCCATAACTAATAAAGGAAAGTGTCCTGTATGCTGCCTCAACCATTCTTATCTACATTTCCTGCCACCTTTAGAAACTTTTTCTGCCCACCTGAGCAATCTGTTGATATAGTCCTACAATCTGCAGCTTTAGAACATAGAACATAGAACAATACAGCGCAGTACAGGCCCTTCGGCCCACGATGTTGCACCAAAACAAAAGCCATCTAACCTACACTATACCATTATCATCCATATGTTTATTCAATAAACTTTTAAATGCCCTCAATGTTGGCGAGTTCACTACTGTAGCAGGTAGGGCATTCCACGGCCTCACTACTCTTTGCGTAAAGAACCTACCTCTGACCTCTGTCCTATATCTATTACTTGATATCGAGGTTTCTTCCTCAATATCAACCGTGAACCAAATTTTGTATTGTCTGTAAATTACTTAATCATACCTCCTACATTTAAGTTTAAATCATTGATAAAACAAGGGAGCTGGTACAGAGCCCTGCTGGTCCCCACTGGAAATAACCTTCCAGTCACACAAACCCCTGTTGGCCTTTATCTTTTGCTTCCTGCCACAAATGAGTCAAACTTGCCACTTACTCTTAGATCTCCTGGGCTCTTAATTGCGGCCCAGTCTGCCATGTGCGAATGTGGTATTATAGGTATTACGGTACCTGGGAGGCTGAAGTACCATTGGTAGAACCTATATGCTAGCCATTGGCTAGAGTGCATAATAGCTCCACCCTGAAAGGTGGGGTATAAGAACCCATGCCGTCCCAGCAGCCCTCATTCTGTACCTGAGCTGCTGGGGGAAACATCTAGCTTATTAAAGCCTTCAGTTGTACTACAACCTCATTTTAGTGGTCATTGATCGTGCATCAGCGACTTTGTCAAAAGTTGCTAAAATTCAGGTAGACTGCATCAAACCCTAAGCGACCCTCTTTGTTATCTCCTCAAGGAAATTTGTGATTGAATTATTGATTTTCTTTAACAAACCCATGTTCACTGTCCTTGATTAATCTATGCCTTTGTAAATAATAATTATTACTGACACCCAAACTCCTTTTCCAATAATTTGCCTATTGCAAATTTAGCTGACTGGTTTGCTATTAATCAATCTATTCTTTACTCCATTATTAAATAACAGAATGACATTAACTGTCCTCTGGCACCACAACTGCAACAAGAGAGAAGTGGAAAATAATGCTATTCCCTCCCTCCCCTTAACAGCTTGGAATACATTGGGTCTGGTGATTGATCAACTTTCAAAGATGATACCTCCTTAATATTTACTCTCTCCCTACGTTTATCTCATCTAATATTTCAGAATTGAACTGAACTATAATGTCTGCATCGGCCCCTCCTTTTTCAAGACAAATGCTAAGTATTCGTGAAGAGCCAGGCCATGTTTTCCTCCTCCACAAATAGGTTATTCTTTTGACCTCTAATAGACACTACTCTATCCTATTGCTCTTTCTATATTTATAAGATATCTTTTGAGTTTTCTTTGATTTTTACTGGACAGTATTTTTTCCTGCAATCTCCCAAAATGTGCAGCAAATGGCAAAACAATCAGAAGAGCCCTCTGTCAGCTTCTGCTGCAACACTATATATAAAAATGCTGTCATGCTGGAAATGAAGGTTTGTATGCAGGAACTTTGGGATAATCTGCGCTGGGGTGCTTTTGGCATGGATGCTTTATTGCTGTCATGAAGGCATTTGATGACCTTTGTAGTTTTAAAGTGTAAAAAGCAACCAAAAACATGCATATAGTATCTTCCACAGCCACCAGTTGTCCCAAAATGCATTCCAGCCAACTAAGTAATTTAGTGTGCTGTTGTGATGTGAAAAATGCAGCATCCAATTTGCATGCGGCAAAATCCCACCAATAGTACCACTAATTATGGCTGAGATAATCTGTTTATTTGACATTGATTGAGGGATAAATACTGGCCAGAATACCAGAATCTGCTCTTCAAAATGTCATAGGATCTTTTAAGTCCACCTGATTGGACAGACAGCATTCTTCTGCAAGACAGGTGAGTATTTCCTCAGTATTGCAGCGGAGTGTCAGCTTTGGTCTTTGTGCCCAAATCCTGCAACCCACAACCTTTTGATTCAAAGGAGAGAGTATTGCCAGCTGAGCCAGGCTGACACCTGAAAGAACTATCTCCTTCTAAAAGCAATGGCATTAGAGTGAGATGTTTGCAAATGTTTTTGAAAATTACATTGCCTAGTTATTACACTCCTGCATATAGAACATAGAACAATACAGCGCAGTACAGGCCCTTCGGCCCACGATGTTGCACCGAAACAAAAGCCATCTAACCTACACTATGCCATTATCATCCATATGTTTATCCAATAAACTTTTAAATGCCCTCAATGTTGGCGAGTTCACTACTGTAGCAGGTAGGGCATTCCACGGCCTCACTACTCTTTGCGTAAAGAACCTACCTCTGACCTCTGTCCTATATCTATTACCCCTCAGTTTAAAGTTATGTCCCCTCGTGCCAGCCATATCCATCCGCGGGAGAAGGCTCTCACTGTCCACCCTATCCAACCCCCTGATCATTTTGTATGCCTCTATTAAGTCTCCTCTTAACCTTCTTCTCTCCAACGAAAACAACCTCAAGTCCATCAGCCTTTCCTCATAAGATTTTCCCTCCATACCAGGCAACATCCTGGTAAATCTCCTCTGCACCCGCTCCAAAGCCTCCACGTCCTTCCTATAATGCGGTGACCAGAACTGTACGCAATACTCCAAATGCGGCCGTACCAGAGTTCTGTACAGCTGCAACATGACCTCCCGACTCCGGAACTCAATCCCTCTACCAATAAAGGCCAACACTCCATAGGCCTTCTTCACAACCCTATCAACCTGGGTGGCAACTTTCAGGGATCTATGTACATGGACACCTAGATCCCTCTGCTCATCCACACTTTCAAGAACTTTACCATTAGCCAAATATTCCGCATTCCTGTTATTCCTTCCAAAGTGAATCACCTCACACTTCTCTACATTAAACTCCATTTGCCACCTCTCAGCCCAGCTCTGCAGCTTATCTATATCCCTCTGTAACCTGCTACATCCTTCCACACTATCGACAACACCACCGACTTTAGTATCGTCTGCAAATTTACTCACCCACCCTTCTGCGCCTTCCTCTAGGTCATTGATAAAAATGACAAACAGCAACGGCCCCAGAACAGATCCTTGTGGTACTCCACTTGTGACTGTACTCCATTCTGAACATTTCCCATCAACCACCACCCTCTGTCTTCTTTCAGCTAGCCAATTTCTGATCCACATCTCTAAATCACCCTCAATCCCCAGCCTCCGTATTTTTTGCAATACCGTGGGGAACCTTTTCAAACGCTTTGCTGAAATCCATATACACCACATCAACTGCTCTACCCTCGTCTACCTGTTCAGTCACCTTCTCAAAGAACTCAATAAGGTTTGTGAGGCATGACCTACCCTTCACAAAGCCATGCTGACTATCCCTGATCATATTATTCCTATCTAGATGATTATAAATCTTGTCTCTTATAATCCCCTCCAAGACTTTACCCACTACAGACGTGAGGCTCACCGGTCGATAGTTGCCTGGGTTGTCTCTGCTCCCCTTTTTGAACAAAGGGACCACATTTGCTGTCCTCCAGTCCTCTGGCACTATTCCTGTAGCCAATGATGACATAAAAATCAAAGCCAAAGGTCCAGCAATCTCTTCCCTGGCCTCCCAGAGAATCCTAGGATAAATCCCATCAGGTCCCGGGGACTTATCTATTTTCAGCCTGTCCAGAATTGCCAACACCTCTTCCCTACGTACCTCAATGTCATCTATTCTATTAGCCTGGGGCTCAGCATTCTCCTCCACAACATTATCTTTTTCCTGAGTGAATACTGACGAAAAATATTCATTTAGTATCTCGCCTATCTCTTCAGACTCCACACACAATTTCCCATCCCTGTCCTTGACTGGTCCTACTCTTTCCCTAGTCATTCGCTTATTCCTGACATACCTATAGAAAGCTTTTGGGTTTTCCTTGATCCTTCCTGCCAAATACTTCTCATGTCCCCTCCTTGCTCGTCTTAGCTCTCTCTTTAGATCCTTCCTCGCTACCTTGTAACTATCCATCGCCCCAGCCAAAACTTCACACTTCATCTTCACATAGGCCTCCTTCTTCCTCTTAACAAGATATTCCACTTCCTTGGTAAACCACGGTTCCCTCGCTCGACGCCTTCCTCCCTGTCTGACCGGTACATACTTATCAAGAACACGCAGTAGCTGATCCTTGAACAAGCCCCACTTATCCAGTGTGCCCAACACTTGCAGCCTACTTCTCCACCTTATCCCCCCCCAAGTCACGTCTAATGACATCATAATTGCCCTTCCCCCAGCTATAACTCTTGCCCTGCGGTGTATACTTATCCCTTTCCATCATTAACGTAAACGTCACCGAATTGTGGTCACTGTCCCCAAAGTGCTCTCCTACCTCCAAATCCAACACCTGGCCTGGTTCATTACCCAAAACCAAATCCAACGTGGCCTCGCCTCTTGTTGGCCTGTCAACATATTGTTTCAGGAAACCCTCCTGCACACACTGTACAAAAAACGACCCATCTATTGTACTCTAACTATATCTTTTCCAGTCAATATTTGGAAAGTTAAAGTCTCCCATAATAACTACCCTGTTACTTTCGCTCATATCCAGAATCATCTTCGCCATCCTTTCCTCTACATCCCTAGAACTATTAGGAGGCCTATAAAAAACTCCCAACAGGGTGACCTCTCCTTTCCTGTTTCTAACTTCAGCCCATACTACCTCGGAAGAAGAGTCCCCATCTAGCATCCTCTCCGCCACCGTAATACTGCTCTTGACTAGCAGCGCCACACCTCCCCCTCTTTTGCCTCCTTCTCTGAGCTTACTAAAACACCTAAACCCCGGAACCTGCAACATCCATTCCAGTCCCTGCTCTATCCATGTCTCCGAAATGGCCACAACATCGAAGTCCCAGGTACCAACCCATGCTGCCAGTTCCCCTACCTTGTTTCGTATACTCCTGGCATTGAAGTAGACACACTTCAAACCACCTACCTGAACACTGGCCCCCTCCTGCGACGTCAAATCTGTGCTCCTGACCTCTATACTCTCATTCTCCCTTACCCTAAAACTACAATCCAGGTTCCCATGCCCCTGCTGCATTAGTTTAAACCCCCCCAAAGAGCACTAACAAATCTCCCCCCCCCAGGATATTTGTGCCCCTCAGGTTCAGATGTAGACCATCCTGTCTGTAGAGGTCCCACCTTCCCCAGAAAGAGCCCCAGTTATCCAGAAATCTGAATCCCTCCCGCCTGCACCATCCCTGTAGCCACGTGTTTAAATGCTCTCTCTCCCTATTCCTCATCTCACTATCACGTGGCACGGGCAACAACCCAGAGATAACAACTCTGTTTGTTCTAGTTCTGAGCTTCCATCCTAGCTCCCTGAAAGCCTGCCTGACATCCTTGTCCCCTTTCCTGCCTATGTCGTTAGTGCCAATGTGGACCACGACTTGGGGCTGCTCCCCCCTCCCCCCTAAGGACCGGGAAAACACGATCCGATATGTTAAATAAGCAAAGAGATTATCTACTACGGGACTGCTTAGAGTCAGTGGACTGGTCAGTATTTAAAAATTCTGCGACCAGCCTGAACGAGTACGCCACTACAGTAACTGACTTCATTAGTAAGTGTGTAGAAGACTGTGCCAGAGAAACAAATCCGTGTGTTTCCCAACGGGAAACCCTGGATGAACAGGGATATCCACTGCTTGCTGAAGTCTAGGTCTGAGGCGTTCAAGTCAGGTGACCCTGACCTATACAAGAAAGCCATATATGATCTAAGGAGATCCATAAAAGATGCCAAAAGACAGTACCGGACCAAGCTCGAATCCCAGGCTAGCCATACGGACCCCCGCCGACTATGGCAAGGTCTGCAAGAAATAACGGGCTACAAGATGAAGGCATGTAAAATCACCGACTCCAATGCACCCCTCCCTGATGAGCTCAACGCATTCTATGCACGCTTTGAACAAGAGGTCAGCGAGAGCAAGCCCTCCACTCCAGAAGAACTTCATTTGAAGCCTACTTGTGACAATAAGCGATTTTCATTTTTCATTTCATTATCTGAGATCACCATTGCAGATGTCAGAGCAGCCTTCTCAAAGGTCAACCCTCGGAAAGTCACTGGCCCGGATGGGGTACCCGGGCGGGCACTCAGGTCTTGCGCGAATCAGCTGGTGGGGGTATTTGCAGACATCTTCAACCTCTCTTTACAACAATCTGAGGCCCCTATCTGCTTCAAGAAGACGGCCATCATCTCTGTACCAAAAAAAAGCGAAGCAGTGTGCCTTAACTACTATTGTCCAGTGGCTCTGACATCCATCGTCATGAAGTGCTTCGAAAGGTTAGTCATGGCATGAATAAATTGCAGCCTCCAGGATTGCCTTGATCCACTACAGTTCGCCTACCGCGACAACAGGTCTACAGCAGATGCCATCTCCATGGCCCTGCACTCTACCCTGGAACATCTAGATAACAAAGACACCTATAACAGACTCCTATTTATCGACTACAGCTCAGCCTTCAACACCATTATTCGAAACCCATCTCCAAACTCTGTGGCCTTGGTCTCGGCTCCTCCCTCTGCGACTGGGTCCTGAACTTTCTAACCCACCGGCCACAATCAGTAAGGATAGGCACGACCTCTTCCACGATCATCCTCAACACCGGTGCCCCCACAAGGCTGTCCTCAGCCCCCTACAATACCCCTTATACATCTATGACTGTGTGGCCAAATTCCCCTCCACCTCGATTTTCAAATTTGCTGATGACACCACAGTAGTGGGTTGGATTTAAAACAATGACGAGACAGAGTACAGGAATGAGATAGAGAATCTGGTGAACTGGTGCAACGACAATAATCTCTCCCTCGATGTCAACAAAACAAAGGAGATTGTCATCGACTTCAGGAAGCGTAGTGGAGGAACATGCCCCTGTCTACATCAACGGGAACGAAGTAAAAAGGGTCGAGAGCTTCAAGTTTTTAGGTGTACGGATCACCAACAACCTGGTCCTGGTCCCCCCATGCCGACACTACAGTTAAGAAAGCCCATCAACGACTCTACTTTCTCAGAAAACTAAGGAAATTTGGCATGTCACCTATGACTCTCCAACTTTTGCAGATGCACCATAGAAAGCATTCTATCTGGTTGTATCACAGCTTGGTATGGATCCTGTTCTGCCCAAGACCGCAGGAAATTACAAAAGATCGTGAATGTAGCCCAATCCACCACGCAAACCAGCCTCCCATCTATTGACTCTGTCTACAATTCCCGCTGCCTCGGAAAGGCAGCCAGCATAATTAAGGACCCCACGCACCCCAGCATACTCTCTTCCACCTTCTTCCGTCAGGAAAAAGATACCAAAGTTTGAGGTCACGTACCAACCGACTCAAGAACAGCTTCTTCCCTACTGCCATCAGACTTTTGAATGGATCTACCTTGTATTAAGTTCATCTTTTCTCTACACCTTGCTATAACTGTAATATTATATTCTGCATTCCCTCCTTCCTTCCCTATGTACGGTATGCATTGTTTGTCCAGCATGCAAGAAACAATACTTTTCACTGTATACTAATACATGTGACAATAATAAATCAAATCGAACCAAATCAAAGATATGTGTCAACTGACCTAAGGTATACTCGTCTCATATATGCCATAAAGCATTGGAGCAGAATTAGGCCACTCTACCCATCAAGTCTGCTCCGCCATTCAACCATGGCTGATATTTTCTCATCCCCCATTCTCCTGCCTTCACCCCATAACCCCTGATCCCCTTATTAATCAAAAACCTATCTCTGTCTATGGACACTCAGAGATTTGGCCTCCACGGCCTTCTGCGGCAAAGAGTTCCACAGATTCACCACCCTGTGGCTGAAGAAATTCCTCCTCATCTCTGTTTTAAAGGATCGTCCCTTTAGTCTGAGATGGTGTCCTCTGGTTCTAGTTTTTCCTACAAGTGGAAACATCTTCACCACGTCCACTCTATCCAGGCCTCTCAGTATCCTGTAAATTTCAATAAGATCCCCTCTCATCCTTCTAAACTCCAACAAGTATAGACCCAGAGTCCTCAACCATTCCTCATACGAGAAGTTCTTTATTCCAGGGATCATTCTTCTGAACCTCCTCTGGACCCTTTACAAGGCCAACACATCCTTCCTTCGATACGGGGCCCAAAACTGCTCACAATACTCCAAATGGGGTCTGACCAGAGCCATATACAGTCTCAGAAGTACATCCCTGGTCTTGTATTCTAGCCCTCTTGACATGAATGCTAACATTGCATTTGCCTTAACTGCCGACTGAACCTGCACATTAACCTTAAGAGAATCGTGAACAAGGACTCCCAAATCCCTTTGTGCTTCTGATTTCCTCAGCATTTCCCATTTTAGAAAATAGTCGATGCCTAAATTCCTCCTTCCAAAGTGCATAACCTCACACTTTTCCACATTATATTTCATTTGCCACTTTATTGCCCACTCTCCTAGCTTGTCCAAATCCTTCTGCAACCCCCTTGCTTCCTCAATACTACCTGTCCCTCCACAGATCTTTGTATCATCTGCAAACTTAGCAACAATTCCTTCTTCCAGATCATTAATGCCAACTGCCAGCACTTCATGAGCCCAGCCTGCACCTGTGTTTTCTGACAAAAACCTGTAGCGAGACTGGGCTAAAACATTAGGCAAAAGGGCTGCTCTGAAGTGATTACGAATGGTCGATATCTTTGGTGAGAAGTTTCATGAGATCAGGAGTTCCTGGCTACTGTGTGCAGCGGTTAATAATAATAATCTTTATTATTGTCACATGTAGGCTTACATTAATACTGCAATGAAGTTGCTGTGAAAACATTTTGTAGCTGGACTCAGAGAGGAGTGGGGTGAGGGTGGATTTTTATCAATGAAGGGGAGGAATGAGGGGATAGATAGTGATGAAGTTTAAAAAGGGAGGGGGCATAGGTTGAGATTAATGTGTGGACAAAAAAGTATTACAGCGTTCACTTGAGAAGGAGGAGGAAAAACTATTAACATGAATACAAGGAGAGGAAGCGAAAGAATGCCAGTATGAATTGGGACAGGAAGAATTGAAGCCCAGATTGGATGAAGTTGGATTGAGTGCTGGCTTGAGTGAGGGGGAAGTAGCCAGAATTTATTCTTTCTCGCCTTCGGACTTGTGAAACTACTTCACTACTATTGAACTTCATAGAATCCTAGATTTTACAATGCAGAATTTTCATAGAATTATCATAGAATTTTACAGTGCAGAACGAGGCCATTCAGCCCATCAAGTATGCACCGGCTCCTGGAAAGAGCACCCCACCCAAGGTCAACACCTCCACCCTATCCCCATAACCCAGTAACCTTACCCAACACTAAGGGCAATTTTGAACACTAAGGGCAAGTATAGAGACCATTCGACCCATTGAGTCTGCACCGGCCCTTGGAAAGAGCACCCCACCATGCCCATACCTCCACCCTATCCCAGTAACCCCACCTAATCTTTTTGGACCCTAAGGGCAATTTAGAATGGCCAATCCACCTAACCTGCACATCTATGGACTGTGGGAGGAAACCAGAGCACCCAGAGGAAACCCACGCAGTCACGGGGAGAACATGCAGACTCCGCACAGTGACCCAAGCTGAGAATCGAACCTGCGACCCTGGCTCTGTGAAGCAACAGTGGTAACCACTGTGCTACCGTGCTGCCCATGCTTCTCCTTCAAGTTTTCATTACAGGAAACAAAATCTTGGTTATGTTGTCCATTTAAGTTACAAAGGCTTTGTTTCACTGACTGTCATCTGACATCGGCTTATTCTCAGGGCTGATCGTGAATTTGTTTTTTTGTTGGCAAGTAGAAAGCATATTGTTGAATATTTTTTAATTTTTGCAGTCTGGACTGAAATTGCAAATGATAAATCAATTTGATTCAATACAGCACATTCCAATTAACAGGCTAGGTTTGATTTGCATTATAAATTCACAAATCTATGCAAGAAATAGTTGTAACCAAATTTTATATTCAATCTTACTATTGGTATTGCTCGCATCGTTATAGTCTGCATTTATTTTCTAGAAGAACACTAATGCAACTAGTTTAAAGTATACCATTACAATCCACTAGTTGCTGATGTGTTTTAATGAATACAGAAAGAAATAACTTGCATTTCTACAGCACCTTTCATGACTTTAGCACATTATAGCCAATTAAATGATTTGAAATTTAGTCACTGTTTTATTGTAGGAAATGCCTCAGGATCCAGGATCGATCCCGGCCCTGGGTCACTGTTCGTGCGGAGTTTGCATATTCTCCCTGTGTCTGTGTGGGTATCACCCCACAACCCAAAGATGTGCAAGGTAGGTAGATTGGCCACGCTAAATTGCCCCTTAATTAGAATAAAAGAATTGGGTATTCTAAATTTTAAAAAATTCAAGGCATCTCAGCAGCAGGCAGAAGCTCTGCTTTGTCAGAAATGCATCCCAATCAAGGGATGACCCAGAAATCCCAAGTCATCAAATTCCACTGACTGGTCTTCTTCCCAATTTAAGAACGATGTTTAACCAATACGTATCGTGGCTTTGTATCTAAAATCCTCTTTTTCTGTTCCCCAAAGTCTCAAACTAAAAATGAGTGGATATTTAAATAGTGGACATCACTGAGATTTGGGTATCTGCTCAAAGTTTGATACTCAACGAATAAAAGTCCTGGCTTGCAATGTTCTTAAAGTGGTTCAGTATTATGTTGAATTATGCATTTGAATTCTTGTGTTGATTTATTCTGGACATAAAAACAATTTTTTCTTTGTTGAAATTTCAGGTCTTATTCAGGATTCTGATCACCCGTACAGCAGGTTTGAAAATGAATGAAGGGACTCGACCTTTAACTGGACTTTCAAGAATGGCAAAATAGGTTTTCGTGGCTGTCTGCTGTTCCAACCCGCTATTCAATAAATCTGTCATTGCATGTTAAAACGTAGCTGTCTATCGTCACATTAACATTCATTTTGCATTAGAAATCGTATCAGATGATGTGTCATTTTCATATCATGGTTCTTCAGTATGATTTATGTATTTGTATCGTAGAAAGCCCTGAAATTCTAATGGAGTGGCAGTGTAAGAAATATGTCAAATTGTCTTTTTAAAAATGAAATATCTTTTCTGATTTCCAACTGTCATGTGGCAAATCGCACTTTTGTACAGAAACTGACATGGTTATCATATATTTTCAGTGGAGGGACGATTATATTGCGCGTCCTCCTAGCTACTTGCCTTATCTAGACTGCCTTACTTGCACAGTATTGTTAAAAATGAGAATTAAAATTAACATACTATATTATTGGTTTTATTGTAATGATTCACATTTTGTAATTTGACAATGTACCAAAACCAATCCAACCATACCCTAAAAATGCTGCATTTGTTTAAAATGTTAAGTTTCTGGTTTGGCATATGTGACATTAAATGCACATTTTTTTTTGTAAAAACTAAAGAATCAGATACACTTGTGTTTTGAATCCATCGATTGTTGGTGTCAAAATCCCACTATGTTCTGAGGTATTAATGCACAGGCCATTCCATACTACTATACAAATTAAAAACAAGCTAGGGAGCACCAATGGAGAGAGAAAAAAAATAATGTTTCAGATTAATGACCTTTCATCAAAACTTAATTCACATTATTATACCTTGTTTTGTACTATGCTCATAGCCTTAACTTGTTTCCAAAGGAATCATTAATAGATATCAGAAATTCAATTTGAACTGGTAGAATAACAATAATGGTAAATTTGGATAGTACGGTTTGTGTGCATTTGGAGTCTGACCACAATAATTAGTCGCATGTAGTTGCAATGGTGAAAAGCAAATATTGTTATTGCTGTGACACTATTTGCAAACTGTGATAATTATTGCCTTATGCTTTAAAATGCAAATCTTAAATGGCAAACCTTAATATAAATTTAAATTGTTTTGATGTTTATGATGGACAAAATCTTGGCATATCAGTTCAAGTTCTGAGATATTTTTAAATCACTGATATTCAATTACAATAATGCAAAATTGCTGTAATTTAGTGTTTTTCTGACAAATCAGAATGTTAAATCAAGTTGTTTATCAATAGAGATACCTACAAATAAATACCACAAGGAGTGAGAAATGTAATTGTTCTGCATCATATTTTCTGTATTTACTTTGTATTTTTGAAATGTGATAGATTTATAAATGTATTATTTCCCACTCCGTGTAATAAAATTGAATGTTTATGTACAAAGTAGAGTCTGTACTTTTCTGTACAATACTTGAAAGATCTGAAGTTCCTAGTCTCCTCCTGGCACCTGGTCTGGCCTCCTGGCGCCTGATCGGAAAATATGCTGAAAAAGCACTGAGCTTGTCCAAGGTGAGCTGTGGCTGAATTTGATATCCTGATTTCATTACCTGGTGAAATACCACTGTGTGCGAAAATGGGAGAAGTGGAATCCGGATGACCGTCTGGTTAATGGCCATCGGACCTTCTGGCTAGTCCTGGAGACTATATGCCAAAAGGTCCCAGAATCTGAAGATCTGGTGAACACTGAAGAAAAAGCTGAGAACCTGCCATTGATTTTCTGCTTGACCCACTGGACTCTGCAATCTAAGGGGCACCCAGTTTGAGGCTTGGTGCCAGCCTGTCAGGCCAACTTTGTGCCTGGGTGTCCAAACCTGCAATAAGCAATTACTTGTGAGATCCCGAACATCTGTTTCTGCTTAATTAATATATAGAATCATAGAATTTACAGTGCAGAAGGAGGTCATTCGGACCATCGAGTCGGCATCAGCTCTTGGAAAGAGCACCCTACTTAAGCCCACGCCTCCACCCTATCCCCGTAACCCCAGCTAACCTTTTCCTTTGGACACTAAGGGCAATTTATCATGGCCAATCCACCTAACCTGCACATCTGGGAACTGGGAGGAAACCGGAGCACCCAGAGGAAACCCACGCAGACACTGAGTGTACGTGCAGACTCCGCACAGACAGTGACCCAAGCCGGGAATCGAACCTGGGACACTGGAGCTGTGAAGCAACTGTGCTAACCACTGCTACCGTGCTGCCCTACGGTATTCATGCACAGGCCATATGAAGTCTGTGCTTGTCTACTGCAAGCTCAGGCTCAGTTATAGCCCTTTGGAAGCTGTGAAATTGTGGAACAACAGAAATGGCATGGTGAACTGACACAATGAGTCATTGCCCATTTTTCTGGACTTGGTTCGATTTTCTGAACTTTGCCTTATGGATATTTTGCATTTTAAAATTGTGCTTGAAAGATAGCTTAAAGACCAATTCTATGACTAACAAACCCCCTTTACAAATCAAGACCATGTATGTATCTAAAGCCATCAAAACTTTTATTTTCCTCTTAAATAGTACATATATAGCTCAAAACAATTTTTCAATTTCAGTTGGTTATTAAAAATTAATTACAAAGATGATATGTGCATATACAGTATTAACAAAACAAACTCCAGGGCAGTTGCGTCAAAACTCCCCATCTGTTTTCAGTAGTGGAAGTTTTTATTAAGCATAAGGGATTAAGCATAGGGGCTGTTTAGCACAGGGCTAAATCGCTGGCTTTGAAAGCAGACCAAGGCAGGCCAGCAGAACGGTTCAATTCCCGTACCAGCCTCCCGAACAGGTGCCGGAATGTGGCGACTAGGGGTTTTTGACTAACTTCATTTGAAGCCTACTTGTGACAATAAGCGGTTTTCATTCATTTCATTCATTCATACATGCAGTTTGAATTTATGTTCTGCTGGCCTACCACAACATTTTTCAAAAATGTTTGTGCCCATTTGGTTTAATTTCAGGATTAGTGATCCTGATTTGAATAATTAGTTGATTATAGATACATAGAAGATAGGAGCACGAGGAGGCCTTTTGGTCCTTCGAGCCTGCTCCGCCATTCATCACGATCATGGCTGATCATCCAACTCAATAGCCTAATCCTGCTTTCTCTCCATAGCCTTTGATCCCATTCTCCCCAAGTACTTGGAACTATGATGTTGTTGCCATTACAGAGACCTGGTTGAGGGAAGGGCAGGATTGGCAGCTAAACGTTCCAGGATTTAGATGTTTCAGGCGGGATAGAGGGGGATGTAAAAGGGGAGGCGGAGTTGCGCTACTGGTTAGGGAGAATATCACAACTGTATGCGGGAGGACATCTCAGAGGGCAGTGAGGCTATATGGGTAGTGATCAGGAATAAGAAGGGTGCAGTCACAATGTTGGGGGTTTACTACAGGCCTCCCAACAGCCAGCGGGAGATAGAGGAGCAGATAGGTAGACAGGTTTTGGAAAAGAGTAAAAACAAGTGTTGTGGTGATGGGAGACTTCAACTTGCCCAATATTGACTGGGACTCACTTAGTGCCAGGGGCTTAGACGGGGCGGAGTTTGTAAGGAGCATCCAGGAGGGCTTCTTAAAACAATATGTCGACAGTCCAACTAGGGAAGGGGCGGTACTGGACCTGGTATTGGGGAATGAGCCCGGCCAGGTGGTAGATGTTTCAGTAGGGGAGCATTTCGGTGACAGTGACCACAATTCAGTAAGTTTTAAAGTACTGGTGGACAAGGATAAGAGTGGTCCTAGGATGAATGTGCTAAATTGGGGGAAGGCTAATTATAATATTAGGCGGGAACTGAAGAATATAGATTGGGGGCGGATGTTTGAGGGCAAATCAACATCTGACATGTGGGATGCTTTCAAGTGTCAGTTGAAAGGAATTCAGGACCGGCATCTTCCTGTGAGGAAGAAGGATAAATACTGCAATTTTCGGGAACTTTGGATAACGAGAGATATTGTAGGCCTCGTCAAAAAGAAAAAGGAGGCATTTGTCAGGGCTAAAAGGCTGGGAACAGACAAAGCCTGCGTGGAATATAAGGAAAGTAGGAAGGAACATAAGCAAGGAGTCAGGAGGGCTAGAAGGGGTCACGAAAAGTCATTGGCAAATAGGGTTAAGGAAAATCCCAAGGCTTTTTACACATACATAAAAAGCAAGAGGGTAGCCAGGGAAAGGGTTGGCCCACTGAAGGATAGGCAAGGGAATCTATGCGTGGAGCCAGAGGAAATGGGCGAGGTACTAAATGAATACTTTGCATCAGTATTCACCAAATAGAAGGAATTGATAGATGTTGAGGCTGGAGAAGGGTGTGTAGACAGCCTGGGTCACATTGAGATCCAAAAAGACGAGGTGTTGGGTGTCTTAAAAAATATTAAGGTAGATAAGTCCCCAGGGCCTGATGGGATCTAACCCAGAATACTGAAGGAGGCTGGAGAGGAAATTGCTGAGGCCTTGACAGAAATCTTTGGATCCTCACTGTCTTCAGGGGATGTCCCGGAGGACTGGAGAATAGCCAATGTTGTTCCTCTGTTTAAGAAGGGCAGCAAGGATAATCCAGGGAACTACAGACCGGTGAGCCTTACTTCAGTGGAAGGGAAATTACTGGAGAGAATTCTTCGAGACAGGATCTACTCCCATTTGGAAGCAAATGGACGTATTAGTGAGAGGCAGCATGGTTTTGTGAAGGGGAGGTCGTGTCTCACTAACTTGATAAGTTTTTCGAGCAGGTCACAAAGATGATTGATGCAGGTAGAGCAGTGGATATTGTCTATATGGACTTCAGTAAGGCCTTTGACAAGGTCCCTCATGGTAGACTAGTACAAAAGGTGAAGTCACACGGGATCAGGGGTGAGCTGGCAAGGTGGATACAGAACTGGCTAGGTCATAGAAGGCAGAGAGTAGCAATGGAAGGATGCTTTTCTAATTGGAGGACTGTGACCAGTGGTGTTCCACAGGGATCAGTGCTGGGACCTTTTCTCTTTGTAGTATATATAAATGATTTGGAGGAAAATGTAACTGGTCTGATTAGTAAGTTTGCAGACGACACAAAGGTTGGTGGAATTGCGGATAGTGATGAAGACTGTCAGAGGATACAGCAGGATTTAGATTGTTTGGAGACTTGGGCGGAGAGACGGCAGATGGAGTTTAATCCGGACAAATGTGAGGTAATGCATTTTGGAAGGGCTAATGCAGGTAGGGAATATACAGTGAATGGTAGAACCCTCAAGAGTATTGAAAGTCAAAGAGATCTAGGAGTACAGGTCCACAGGTCATTGAAAGGGGCAACACAGGTGGAGAAGGTAGTCAAGAAGGCATACGGCATGCTTGCCTTCATTGGCCGGGGCATTGAGTATAAGAATTGGCAAGTCATGTCGCAGCTGTATAGAACCTTAGTTAGGCCACACTTGGAGTATAGTGTTCAATTCTGGTCGCCACACTACCAGAAGGATGTGGAGGCTTTAGAGAGGGTGCAGAAGAGATTTACCAGAATGTTGCCTGGTATGGAGGGCATAAGCTATGAGGAGCGATTGAATAAACTTGGTTTGTTCTCACTGGAACGAAGGAGGTTGAGGGGCGACCTGATAGAGGTCTACAAAATTATGAGGGGCATAGACAGAGTGGATAGTCAGAGGCTTTTCCCCGGGGTAGAGGGGTCAATTACTAGGGGGCATAGGTTTAAGGTGAGCGGGGCAAGGTTTAGAGTAGATGTACGAGGCAAGTTTTTTTACACAGAGGGTAGTGGGTGCCAGGAACTCGCTACCGGAGGAGGTGGTGGAAGCAGGGACGATAGTGGCATTTAAGGGGCATCTTGACAAATACATGAATAGGATGGGAATAGAGGGATACGGACCCAGGAAGTGTAGAAGATTGTAGTTTAGTCGGGCAGCACGGGCTTGGAGGGCCGAAGGGCCTGTTCCTGTGCTGTACATTTCTTTGTTCTTTGTACTATATCCAGTCGCCTCTTGAATATATTCAAAGTTTTAGCATCAACTACTTCCTGTGGTAATGAATTCCACAGGCTCACCACTCTGTGTGTGAAGAAGTGTCTCCTTATGTCTGTCCAAAATGGTTTATTCTGAATCCTCATACTGTGACCCCTGGTTCTGGATACACCCATCATTGGTAACATCTTCCCTGCATCTACCCTGTCTAGTCCTGTTAGAATTTTATGAGTCTCTGTGAGATTCCCCCCTCATTCTTCTGAACTCCCAACGAGAACAATCCCAACCTAGTCAATCCCTCCTCATATGACAGTCCCGTTATCCCTGGAATCAGCCTGGTAAACCTTCGCTGGGGACCAGGTCTGGAATACGCCCCAACATCCGTTTCATGAATCCAGCATCATCCCAGTTCGGGGATTGTACATTCACCAGCACCACCTCCGTCCCCTGCAACCTACCACTCACCATCACGTATCGGCCTCCCTTATCCGCTACTATGTTCTTGGCCTCAAACGACACCCGCTTTCCCACCCCTCTATTCTTCGCATCCAGCCCCGAATGGAACACTGTCCCACCCATCCCTTCCTTAACCTGACCTGGTCTGCCACTTTCAAATGTGTCTCCTGAAGCACGACCACGTCTGCCTTCAGTCCCTTTAGGTGCGCGAACACTCGGGCCCTCTTAACCGGCCCATTTAGGCCTCTCACATTCCACGTGATCAGCCGGATTGGGGGGTTACCCCCGCCCCCCCCCCCCCCCCCCCCCGCCGACAACTTCCCAGTAGAGCCGGCTACCACATTTCTGGAGGAGGTGCTGACAAAAGGGGGACTGGAGAAGGGTAGTAGCGGCGGTTTACTGGGCTATTTTGGAAGAGAAGAAGGCACCGCTGGAAGGGATCAAGGCAAAGTGATAGGAAGAGTTGGGAGAGGGTATGGAGGAGGGGTTCTGGTGTGAGGTGCTCCGGAAGGTGAACGCCTCCACCTCATGTGCGAGGCTGGGGCTGAACAGCTGAAGGTGATATATGGAGCACATCTTACAAGGGCGAGGATTAACCGGCTCTTTGAGGGGGTAGAAGATGTGTGTGAACGTGGGGGTGGGGGGGGGGGGGGGGGGGGGTGGCGGCACTAACCACGTTCATATGTTTTGGTCCTGTCCAAAGCTGGAGGATTACTGGAAGGAGGCTTTTAGGGTAATTTCTAAAGTGGCAGGGGGACTTGCTGGAATTCTTGACTCCAGAGAAGGTCAACTTTGAATTGAGGGGAAGAATGGAGGGGTTCTACAACTCATGGGCGTTATTCATCATGCACCTTCAAGAATTGGTTTACATCGAACATTGGTGGGGGGGGGGGGTACTGTATGTGAGAATGATGACTATAGGTGATTCCTGATTCCTTTTTGTCATTTGTTTATGTTAACATGCGGGCTAATGTTTGGGGGTTTGGTGGGAGGATTGGTTCGTTGTTATTGACATCGGATTGATGTTGCATTCGTTACTGATTATTGTTTATTGTTGGGTGTAAATTTAGGAGAAAATGTAAAAAAGGAGGAGAATAAAAATATATTTTAAAAAAAGACCTGGCTAAGGAACTGGAGGGGACCTGTGACGCAGCAACAATTGTGAAAATGGCAGAGGGGGAAGGATTGACGCCAGTAGGAAAGTCCCAGGTGGAACAGTCGATGGCCTTCATCAAAGATTAACTTTGACAGCAAAGGAAGGAGATGCATAGGGACTGGACGAAGGCCATCTAGAGAACAGTAGCACCTCTGTGAGGGTCGATGGACCGGGTAGAGAAGTGCCTTGAGGCACAAGGGGTGCAAATACAGAGATGGTGGTGTCTGAATTCACCGACCGGATCCTGTCCTGGAAGCAGAGATGGGGGTCTTGGGGGACATGCACAAGTCGCTGAGGGTGAAGGGGGGAGGAGCAAGAAAATAGTTCCAGGTGGCAGAACCTGCGGATTGTGGGGCTGCCAGAAGATGTGGAAGAAATTAGTGCTCCAAAATATGTGTCAAGGATGCTGGCCGGGCTGGTGGAACAGGGAATGCTGGACAAGGCCCCAGAGGTGGACAGGGCCCACAAGTCTTTAAGGCAGAGGCCAAGAACGCGTGAGTCACCGCGGGCGGTGATTGTGCGGATGCACAAATTTGTGGAGAACGAAAAGATTCTACGATGTGTTATGGGTCCAAAGTTTTTCATGGAGGTCAACCGACCCACAACTTGTAATAGATTGTGGTGTGGGAAACACACGGCGTACTCTCCAGGTGTGATACAGCAGAAATGGACAAATGGTTTTTAACACAAAACAATGTTTATTCTATGAACTCAAGTTAACCTTTTAAAAACATTGAACATCTTAACACATATTACTTCAAAGATAACCCCAAAAGACTACAATACTAAATAATCCTTCAAACGGTTCCTTTAAACATACAAAAGACTTCAAACCTTCAAAATTAAGAACACATTAGGTTACATTCAATATATCTATAGTCTTTGGATTGCAGACATCAACAGACCAGCTCTGTGTTTATTCCTGCAGCTCTCAGCAAAACACACAGACACTCCCAGCTGCCTTCTCAAACTAAAATTCAAAAAAGCAGAAGTGAGCTCAGCTCCCCCCACCCTCTGACATCACTTCAGTAATATGATCAGCTCCATTTCTTAAAGGTACATTGCTTAAACATCCATCTCTTAAAGATACTCTCACATGACCCCTCCCCCCAAGAAAAAAAACCCATCAACTTCAAGGTGGTTTCATTTTTCACCTTTGCACCATCAATTAAGAAATGCACACAGTAAAAACACTTTACCGGTTCAAAAAAACCAACACACGCAAACAGGTATAATAATATATTCCTTTTTTGTTTTTCGTTCTTCTTCCTCCACCCGAAATCCTTCTCGATTGACAGTCTCTTTGAATAAGAAAGTCTCTGCACGATCCATCCATTCCTCTACACCTTGGCATTTCTCTTTAAAGTTAGATACTTCAGTTCAATCTGATCACAGAGTCCCTTGCAATTCTCCATCGGTTACCACAGCTTTCAGGCAGTCAAATGCCTGCTGAAAGTCCGCTGTCCATTGAAATTATTGACGATTCATCAGCAAGTCCATCAGTGGAGCAACCACACTACAAATATTTTGCACAAAGGTTCGATCAAATCCACTCATGCCATGAAATCAAATTATTTCCCGTTGTAGCGAGGGTATCGGAAACTCCCCAATAACTTTTGTTTTCACATCCCATGGGACCAATCGACCCTGTCCGATTGTATGGCCAAGGAAAGTGACTTGGGCTTTTCCAAATTCACTTTTCGCTAGGTTTATCACCAAACCCACCAGCTGAAGTCGATCGAATAACTCCATCAGTTGATGTAAATGTTCTTTCCATGTGTGGCTGAAAACTACCAGATCGTTGATATATACTGCACAATTGGGTAATCCTGAAACGACTGTATTAGTTAACCGTTGAAATGTGGCTGGGGCATTTTTCATGCCAAATGGCATAACTTTGAATTGGTATATACCATCTGGAGTCACAAAAGCTGAAATCTCCTTCGCCCTTTCGGATAAAGGTACCTACCAGTAACCTGTAAGTAAATCCAATTTGGAAATAAAAGCGGATTGTCACACTTTCTCAATACAATCCTGCCAACATGAGATAGGATAAGAGTCTTGTAACTGCATTCACCTTTCTATAGTCCACACACAACTGTTGGGTACCGTCTGGTTTAGGTAGCATCACCATGGGTGAGCTCCATTGGCTGCAACCCACTTCAATTATGCCATTTTTAAGCATACTCTCAATCTCTTTGTTAACCTGTGCCAATTTTAAAGGATTAAGTCTATATGGATGTTGTTTGATAGGAACAGCATTCTCACAGCTACATCATGTATAGCCATTTTAGTACTTCCCAATTTATCTCTACAAACTTGCCCATGTGATATCAATAACTCTTTCAGGTCAGTTCGTTTTTCCTCTGCAAGGTAACAACAATTCATCCCAATTTTTACGAAGATCCTTATTTTCCAATTTAATTTGAGGTATGTCAAATTCACAGTCATCTGGATTTGGTTCGTCACTTTGAGTTAGAATCATTAAAGCCTCCTTTTTCTCTCCTTCCCTTTCAAAGTACCTTTTAAGCATATTCACATGACACACTTGGTGAGTCTTCCTTCTATCTGGTGTTTTTACCACATAATTCACCTCACTTAATTTCCTTTCAATCTGATAAGGTCCACAAAACCTAGCTTTTAAAGGCTCACCTACCACTGGTAACAACACTAAAACTTTATCTCCACTGGCAAAATTACGAACTTTGGATTTCTTGTCCGCTACCCGTTTCATCACATTTTGTGCAACTTTCAAATGTTGTCTAGTCAATTCACTTGCTCTATTTAATCGTTCCCTAAAATTTGACACGTAATCCAATAGTGTAACTTCCAATTTCTCACCCACCAATTTTTCTTTAATCAATTTAAGTGGTCCTCTTACCTCATGACGAAAAATTAGTTCAAAAGGACTACATTTGGTTGACTCATTAGGTGCATCCTTAATTGCAAAGAGTACGAATGGAATTCTTTAATCCCAATCCTCTGGATAATCTTGACAATAAGCCCTCAACATTGTCTTTAATGCTGACCTGTGAAACCAATCTAAAGTCCATCTACACTATTCCCTTATCATCCATAGGACATGTACTGCGCTGTAATGTTCTATGTTCTGATGCCACCTTTCTAACACTCCCTGCGATTCTGGATGGTACGCAGTTGATTTAAATTGTTTTAGTCCTAAGCTATCCATAACTTCTTTGAATAACTTTGAGGTAAATTTGATCCTTGATCCGATTGAATTTCTGTGGTAGTCCATATCTGGTAAAGAATTTAAGTAACTCCTCCACAATCTTTTTAGCTGTAATATTACATACTGGAATGGCCTCTGGAAACCTAGTAGACACATCCATTATAGTCAAACCTTGTAAAAGGTTCCTCAAAAGCTGGAATGGGTATTAAGGGCGCTGGTTTTATTACTGCTTGAGGTTTCCCTATCACTTGGCATGTGTGACATGATTGACAAAATTTAACTACATCTTTATGTAGTCCAGCCCAATAAAAATGTTTCTGGATTTTAGCTTGAGTTTTCCTTATCCCCAAATGACCTCCCACTGATACCTCATGTGCCACTCGCAACACCTCCTTTCTATACCCTACCGGCAACACTACTTGATGAACTTCTGCCCATTTTTCATCTGCCTGCATATGTACAGGTCTCCATTTTCTCATCAAGACACCACTTTTACGGTAATAACACTATGGTATACTCTCAGATTCCTCTTCCGTATATGCTTTCTGATATATCCATTTTATTTCTACGTATTTCTGTTGTAACTCCGCCAATTTTCCAGAACTAAAAATATCCGCCTCATCCTCCAACTGCTCTTGTTCTTTTTCAACCATCTGATCAAAAATCATTTCTGATAATTGCACTTCAACTTCATCTTCACTCTTTGATTTCTCCTCTTGTCTTAACCTGTGACTTTGGACCTTGTTACTACACAACCCGGAAAAATCCCAGGATATTCGTCCTTCAACACTTCAGTTGTCTGATTTTCCACTGGCTTATCAACCACAGTAGGTTATATCATTATCCATGATAAACTGTATTCCTGGACAAGATAGTTCCCCTGTTACTCCTGCTACCACTTCACCACTCTTCACTGGACTTTCCAACCTTACCTTATATAATGGAACGCTACTCCTCTCACCCCGAATTCCACATATTACCACCTTTTCTGGCAACATTCTTCCCAAACTACATAATTCCTCATCTCTTACCATTAAAGATTGACTAGCTCCTGTATCTCTTAAAATTGTGACTTCTGGACTTCCGGTTGCGGCTATGCGGAGCTAAGTCGCAGATTCGGCGTCTCCCGCAAAAATGGACTTTTGGGCTCTTTTCAGGGCCCCCAACGGCACTTTTTTGACGTCTCCCGGTGTGGGAAGGAGATTATAACAGTTCCCCGATAGTATATGGGTTCTACTAGGAGCGGGGCGACTATAAAGGTGGTGGTGGACCCGAAGAAGGTGCGAGGGAAGAAGAACAAAATGGCGGCAGGCGGAGACTAAGCAGCATAGATGCAGTGGGCGTAGGAGCAGCAGGAGGGTATCCAGCGCTGCTTCAGAGAAATTAAAGCGGACCTGCTAGAGCCGATGAAGGCTTCTATTGATAAGCTGCTGGAGACGCAGACGGCCCAGGAGATGGCGATCCGCGAGGCTCGACAAAAGATCTCCGACAATAGGCCTGGCGGTAAAGGTGGAGGCGCACGAGGCGCTCCACAAGAAATGGCAGGAGCGGTTCGAGGAGATGGAGAATCGGTCGAGGCGGAAGAATCTGCGGATTCTGGGCCTCCCGGAGGGGCTGGAGGGGCCGGACGTGGGGGCCTATGTGGTCACCATGTTGAACTCGCTGATGGGAGCGGGGTCCTTCCAGGGGCCCCTGGAGCTGGAAGGGGCCCATAGAGTGCTGGCGAGGAGGCCCAAGGCTAACGAGCCTCCGCGGGCGGTGCTGGTGAAGTTCCATCGGTTCGTCGATCAGAAGTGGGTGCTCAGGTGGCCCAAGAAGGAGAGGAGCAGCAGGTGGGAGAACGCGGAGGTTCGAATATACCAGGACTGGAGTGCGGAGGTGGTGAAGAGGAGGGCCGGGTACAATCGAGCGAAGGCGGTGCTGTACAGGAAGGGGGTGAAGTTTGGCATGTTGCAGCCGGCGCGACTGTGGGTCACCTACAAGGACCGGCACCATTATTTTGAGTCTCCGCAGGAGGCGTGGGCCTTTTTAAAAAAAATATTTTATTGAAAATTTTTGGTCAACCAACACAGTACATTGTGCATCCTTTACACAATATTATAACAACACAAATAACACTGACCTATTTTATAAACAGAAAATGAATAAATAATAAATAACAAAAATGAAAACTAGCCCTAATTGGCAACTGCCTTATCACAAATAACACTCTCCAAAAATATAATTTAACAGTCCAATATATAATTATCTGTCGCAACGACCTATACATATTATACAGTATATATTAACAACCCTGAGAGTCCTTCTGGTTCCTCCTCCCCCCCCCCCCCCCCCCCCCTCCCCCACCCCCCGATCCTGGACTGCTGCTGCTGCCTTCTTTTTTCCCTTCCATCTATCTTTCTGCGAGGTATTCGACGAACGGTTGCCACCGCCTGGTGAACCCTTGAGCCGACCCCCTTAGAACGAACTTAATCCGCTCTAGCTTTATAAACCCTGCCATGTCATTTATCCAGGTCTCCACCCCCGGGGGCTTGGCTTCTTTCCACATTAGCAATATCCTGCGCCGGGCTACTAGGGACGCAAAGGCCAAAACATCGGCCTCTCTCGCCTCCTGCACTCCCGGCTCTTGTGCAACCCCAAATATAGCCAACCCCCAGCTTGGTTCGACCCGGACCCCCACTACTTTTGAAAGCACCTTTGTCAACCCCATCCAAAACCCCTGTAGTGCCGGGCATGACCAAAACATATGGGTATGATTCGCTGGGCTTCTCGAGCACCTCGCACACCTATCCTCCACCCCAAAAAATTTACTGAGCCGTGCTCCAGTCATATGCGCCCTGTGTAATACCTTAAACTGAATCAGGCTTAGCCTGGCACACGAGGACGACGAGTTTACCCTGCTTAGGGCATCTGCCCACAGCCCCTCCTCGATCTCCTCCCCCAGCTCTTCTTCCCATTTCCCTTTTAGTTCATCTACCATAGTCTCCCCTTCGTCCCTCATTTCCCATTATATATCTGACACTTTACCATCCCCCCACCCATGTCTTTGAGATCACTCTGTCCTGCACCTCTTGTGTCGGGAGCTGCGGGAATTCCCTCACCTGTTGCCTCGCAAAAGCCCTCAGTTGCATATACCTGAATGCATTTCCTTGGGGCAACCCATATTTCTCGGTCAGCGCTCCCAGACTCGCGAACTTCCCATCCACAAACAGATCTTTCAGTTGCGTTATTCCTGCTCTTTGCCACATTCCATATCCCCCATCCATTCCCCCCGGGGCAAACCTATGATTGTTTCTTATCGGGGACCCCCCCCCCCCAAGGCTCCAGTCCTTCCCCTATGCCGTCTCCACTGTCCCCAAATCTTCAGTGTAGCCACCACCACTGGTCTTGTGGTGTAGTTCCTCGGTGAGAACGGCAATGGGGCTGTCACCATAGCCTGTAGGCTAGTCCCCCTACAGGACGCCCTCTCTAATCTCTTCCACGCCGCTCCCTCCTCCTCTCCCATCCACTTACTCACCACTGAAATATTAGCGGCCCAATAATACTCACTTAGGATCGGTAGTGCCAGCCCCCCCCCCCTATCCCTGCTACGCTGTAAGAATCCCTTCCTCACTCTCGGGGTCTTCCGGCCCACACAAAACCCATGATGCTCTTTTCAATCCTTTTAAAAAAAGCCTTCGTGATCACCACCGGGAGGCACTGAAACACAAAGAGGAATCTCGGAGAACCACCATCTTAACCGCCTGCACCCTCCCTGCCAGTGACAGGGATACCATATCCCATCTCTTGAAATCCTCCTCCATTTGTTCCACCAACCGCGTTAAATTAACCTATGCAATGTGCCCCAATTCTTGGCTATCTGGATCCCCAGGTAACGAAAGTCCCTTGTTACCTTCCTCAACGGTAGGTCCACTATTTCTCTACTCTGCTCCCCTGGATGCACCACAAACAACTCACTTTTCCCCATGTTCAATTTATACCCTGAAAAATCCCCAAACTCCCCAAGTATCCGCATTATTTCTGGCATCCCTCCGCCGGGTCTGCCACATATAGTAACAAATCGTCCGCATACAAAGATACCCGGTGTTCTTCTCCTCCTCTAAGTACTCCCCTCCACTTCTTGGAACCCCTCAACGCTATCGCCAGGGGCTCAATCGCCAGTGCAAACAATAATGGGGACAGAGGGCATCCCTGCCTTGTCCCTCTATGGAGCCGAAAATATGCAGATCCCCGTCCATTCGTGACCACGCTCGCCATCGGGGCCCTATACAACAGCTGCACCCATCTAACATACCCCTCTCCAAAACCAAATCTCCTCAACACCTCCCACAAATAACCCACTCCACTCTATCAAATGCTTTCTCGGCATCCATCGCCACTACTATCTCCGTTTCCCCTCTGGTGGGGGCATCATCATTACCCCTAACAGCCTCCGTATATTCGTGTTCAGCTGTCTCCCCTTCACAAACCCAGTTTGGTCCTCGTGGACCACCCCCGGGACACATTCCTCTAGTCTCATTGCCATTACCTTGGCCAGGATCTTGGCATCTACATTTAGGAGGGAAATAGGTCTATAGACCCCGCATTGTAGCGGGTCCTTTTCCTTCTTTAAGAGAAGCGATATCGCTGCTTCAGACATAGTCGGGGGCAGTTGTCCCCTTTCCTTTGCCTCATTAAAGGTCCTCGTCAATACCGGGGCGAGCAAGTCCACATGTTTTCTATAGAATTCGACTGGGATGTTGAAGTTCTTTCATCCGGTCCCGGGGCCGTTCCCGCCTGCATGCTCCTAATTCCTTTCACCACTTCTTCTACCTCGATCTGTGCTCCCTGTCCCACCCTTTCCTGCTCTTCCACCTTGGGAAATCCAGCCGATCCAAAAAGCCCATCATTCTCTCCCTCCCATCTGGGGGTTGAGCTTCATATAATTTTTTATAAATGTCTTGAACACTCCGTTCACTCTCTCCGCTCCCCGCTCCATCTCTCCTTCCTCATCCCTCACTCCCCCTATTTCCCTCGCTGCTCCCCTTTTCCTCAATTGGTGTGCCAGCAACCTGCTCGCCTTCTCCCATATTCGTACTGTACACCCTGTGCCTTCCTCCATTGTGCCTCTGCAGTGCCCGTAGTCAGCAAGTCAAATTCTACATGTAGTCTTTGCCCTTTCCTGTACAGTCCCTCCTCCGGTGCTTCCGCATATTGTCTGTCCACCCTCAAAAGTTCTTGCAGCAACCGCTCCCGTTCCTTACTCTCCTGCTTCCCTTTATGTGCCCTTATTGATATCAGCTCCCCTCTAACCACCGCCTTCAGCGCCTCCCAGACCACTCCCACCTGGACCTCCCCATTATCATTGAGTTCCAAGTACTTTTCAATGCACCCCCTCACCCTTAGACACCCCCCTCATCTGCCATTAGTCCCATGTCCATTCTCCAGGGTGGGCGCCCTCCTGTTTCCTCCCCTATCTCCAAGTCTACCCAGTGTAGAGCGTGATCCGAAATGGCTATAGCCGTATACTCCGTTCCCCTCACCTTCGGGATCAACGCCCTTCCAGCACAAAAAAGTCTATTCGCGAGTAGACTTTATGGACATAGGAGAAAAGAACTCCTTACTCCTAGGTCTGCTAAATCTCCACGGGTCTACACCTCCCATCTGCTCCACAAAATCTTTAAGTACCTTGGCTGCTGCCGGCCTCCTTCCAGTCCTGGACTTCGACCTATCCAGCCCTGGTTCCAACACCGTATTAAAATCTCCCCCCATTATCAGCTTTCCCATCTCTAGGTCCGGAATGCGTCCTAGCATCCGCCTCATAAAATTGGCATCATCCCAGTTCGGGGCATATACGTTTACCAAAACCATCGTCTCCCCCTGTAGTTTGCCACTCACCATCATGTATCTGCCCCCGTTATCCGCCACTATAGCCTTTGCCTCGAACATTACCCGCTTCCCCACTAATATAGCCACCCCCCTGTTTTTCGCATCTAGCCCCGAATGGAACACCTGCCCCACCCATCCTTTGCGTAGCCTAACCTGGTCTATCAGTTTCAGGTGCGTTTCCTGTAACATAAACCACATCTGCCTTAAGTTTCTTAAGGTGTGCGAGTACCCGTGCCCTCTTTATCGGCCCGTTCAGCCCTCTCACGTTCCACGTGATCAGCCGGGTTGGGGGGCTCCCTTCCCCCCCCCCTTGTTGATTAGCCATCCCCTTTTTCCAGCTCCTCACCCGGTTCCCACGCAGCTGTATCTCCCCCAGGCGGTGCCCCCCCCCGCCCATCCCCTCCCATACCAGCTCCCCCCTCTCCCCAGCAGCAGCAACCCAGTAATACTCCCCTCCCACCCCCCCCCGCTAGATCACCCGCCAGCGTAATTACTCCCCCCATGTTGCTCCCAGAAGTCAGCAAACTCTGGCCGACCTCGGCTTCCCTCCGTGACCTCGGCTCGCACCGTGCGACGCCCCCTCCTTCCTGCTTCTCTATTCCCGCCATGATTATCATAGCGCGGGAACCAAGCCCGCGCTTCTCCCTTGGCCCCGCCCCCAATGGCCAACGCCCCATCTCCTCCACCTCCCCTCCTCCCCCCATCACCACCTGTGGAAGAGAGAAAAGTTACCATATCGCAGGATTAGTACATAAAACTCCTCTTTCCCCCCCTTTTTAACCCCCCTCTTTTGCCCCCCACATTCGCCCCACCACTTTGTTCAAACGTTCTTTTTAATAACCCGCTCATTCCAGTTTTTCTTCCACAATAAAAGTCCACGCTTCATCCGCCGTCTCAAAGTAGAGGTGCCTCCCTCGATATGTGACCCACAGTCTTGCCGGTTGCAGCATTCCAAATTTTATCTTCTTTTTATGAAGCACCGCCTTGGCCCGATTAAAGCTCGCCCCTCCTTCTCGCCACCTCCGCACTCCAGTCTTGATAAACGCGAATCACCGCGTTCTCCCATTTACTGCTCCGAGTTTCTTTGCCCATCTAAGGACCATTTCTCTATCCTTAAAACGGAGGAATCTCACCACTATGGCTCTGGGAATTTCTCCTGCTCTCGGTCCTTGCGCCATCACTCGGTATGCTCCCTCCACCTCCAACGGACCCGCCGGGGCCTCCGCTCCCATTAACAAGTGCAGCATCGTGCTCACATATGCCCCGACGTCCGCTCCCTCCGCACCTTCAGGAAGATCAAGAATCCTCAGGTTGTTCCTCCTTGCGTTGTTCTCCAGTGCCTCCAACCTTTCCACACGTCGTTTCTGATGTGCCTCATGCGCCTCCGTCTTCACCACCAGGCCCTGTATGTCGTCCTCATTCTCGGCTGCCTTTGCCTTCACGACCCGAAGCTCCCGCTCCTGGGTCTTTTGTTCCTCCTTTAGCCCTTCGATCGCCTGTAGTATCGGGGCCAACAGCTCTTTCTTCATTTCCTTTTTGATCTCTTCCACACAGCATTTCAAGAACTTTTGTTGTTCAGGGCCCCATGTTAAACTGCCATCTTCCGACGCCATCTTGGTTTTTGCTTGCCTTCCTTGCCGCTGTTCTAAAGGATCCACTGCAATCCGGCCACTTTCTCATCCTTTTTCCATCCGTATCCAGGGGGGATTCCCTTCTGGTTTACCGCACAGTGTTTTTAGCCGTCAAAATTGCCGTTGGGGCTCCTATCAAGAGCCCAAAAGTCCGTTTCACCGGGAGCTGCCGAAACGTGCGACTCAGCTGGTCATCGCCGCACCCGGAAGTCCCGGAGGCGTGGGCCTTTGTTAAGGCCGAGAAGTTGGACACAGATTGAGGGTCAGGATGGGCGTTTGGGGACTGCGGTTGATATGTTAAAACATTTTTTTTGTTTTTTGGAGGGAGGGGGCGGGGGGGGGGGGGGGGGGGGGGTGGGGGGGGCCTTTGCTTTGCTCCGGGTTTCTTTTTCGTTGTGTTTTTCTCTTTCGGGTCAGTGGGGGTGGTTGGGGCGGGTTGGGCACTGTTTTGGTTGGGTTGGTCAGGGCGGCTCTTGGAGGGGGGTAGGTAAACGGAACAGGGGTTGTGGCCGGCGGTGAGATGGGGCCCCGCGGGGGAGGGGGAGGCCCAAGTCGGGGGTGAGGGGACTGGGCCTGTAAAAGGAGCTGCGTCAGAGGTGGCGGGGCCGGGTAGGTGGAAAGCGCGGGCTTTTTCCCGCGCTGAAGACTGGAGGGGGCGGGACCGGGGCGGGGAGGTGAGGGTTGTTTTCCACGCTGAGAATGGAAGGGGGGGGGGGAGGGGAGAGCCTATGGAAGAGGAACGGGAGAGGAGGGTGTGTCACACAATGGGAGGAGTAGAGGGAGAGGCGGGAGTGGCAGAGGTCAGCAGGAGTCAGCTGACTTGCGGAAGTGCAATGGGGGAGTAAATCAGCTAGGATGTGTCCTAGCCGGGGGTGTGTGGGTGGGGGTGAATCGAGTTGCTGCTGCTATGGTCAAGGGGGAGCTGGAGCGAATGGGGGGGTCGAGACGGGGGTATGCTGCCTTGGGGAACGGGCCGGGTGTGGGGTGCGGGCGCGTGGCTGGCCGAGGAGGGGATATGGCTAGTCGGCGGGTGAGGGGGGGCGAGTAGCCCCCTGATCCGGCTGATAACTGTGCCTTTGCTAGATCCTGAATGTTGTTCTGTGAGACCTGAACCGCGTGTACTGGGGTGCTCTCAAGGGGGGGGGGGTGGTTCCAAAGGTAACCATGCCTGGAACCTGCCTTCGCTAGGGCGTCTGCTTTAACGTTACCAGGGGGGGAAGAACGGTGATGACTGCGAACCTTAATTATGCCATGTTTCCTATTTTAGGCTGTCTCTAAGATATGGCGGAGTAATGGGGCTAAGGGTAGGGGCTTACCATCTGCGGAAACTAATCCTCTAGTTTCCCACAGGGGTAGGAATCCCGTCAACCTATTACAGACACATACAAGCTGTCCGAATAGATGTCTGCTGGGGTCGGGAACGAGTCGGGGTGGTCTACAATATAAGCGATTGCTGCCAGTTCTACTGCCTGCGAGCCCAAGTGTCCTGGCAACTTTAATGAAATCTCATCTAGGGCACGTCTCTGTGCATCCTCTACATAAATGCCGCAACCGGTAGTTTTCTTTCCGTTCAAAACTGTGGAGGAGCCATCCACATACTTTTTCTGGGGCACGCACGTTTCTGTGGGCTGGGGTCTCTGGGGTGTATTACCTGCTTTCCTGGGAGGTGTTTTAGGTATAAATGGGCCAGTGTTGTGTATTGTGGTGATGATCTCACACTCATGTGGGGTACTTGCATATTGCAAATTATCGGCTAGGAAGGTGTGGGTCTTGGTTCTTTTAACTGTAATGTCCCATCTTTGTAAAAGAAGGGTCCAACGGGCTGCGCGGATTTGGCTGACTGTGCCATCTTTAAGTCGACCGTCTAACAATAGCTGTGTTGGGGTATATTCAGTGAGAATGGGAATGTGGTTGAGTCCTGTAATGTAGGCGAAGTACTGTACTGCCCAAAAAACTGCGAGCAGGCGCCTTTTGCAGACAGAAAATCTTTGCTCGACAGGGTCTAACATGCGTGAGGCATATGCCATGGGGCGTAATTGGTCATGGAGTTCCTGGAGGAGTACGGCTGACAGGGTTCATTCGGTGCTTGCAACTTCGATTGCGTATGGGGAACGTGGATCTGGGACCTGTAATGCGGGGGCTGTGCTGAGGGCTGTTTTTAAAGCATCCACGGCATCCATATGCTGTGGGAGCCATTCCCAAGGTGTCTGCTTCTTGAGAAGTTCGGATAGAGGCGCTGCTATTGTGGCGAAACCATCAATATGGTTTCAGCAGAAGCCAACCAGTCCTAAAAATGACCGAAGGGCTGAGACATTATGGGGAAGGGGCAATTTAACGATCGAGTCAATTCTCTTTTGATCAATCTCACGTTTACCATGTGTGATTACTGTACCCAAGTAAATCACTTTTTCCTGCAAAATCTGGGCCTTCTTGGGGTTGACTTTACATCCAATTGATTTTAGGAGTGCTAGGAGTTCGGCGAGAAGCAAAATGTGCTCTCCCTTTGTGTCTGTCTGTAGTAGCAAGTCATCTACATACTGGACCAGACAGTCGGGGGCAGGAAAATTTTGCTAGTCCATTTGCCAGCTGTCGGTGGAAAATGGAGGGGGAGTTATGGAAGCCTTGTGGAAGGCACATCCATGTATATTGTTGTCCCTGGAATGTAAAGGCGAATTTGTACTGGCACGCTTTATCCAAAGGAATGGACCAAAAGCCGTTGCTAATCTCCAAAACCGAATTTCTTTTTGACTGGAATCCCTGTTTGAGCATGATCTCGGGACTCGTGGCTATGGTGGGGGCTGCTACTGGGGTTACTTTGTTCAGTTCCCGGTAATCAATGGTCAGTTGCCATGATCATTTGGGTTTCCTGACGGGCCAAATTGGTGCGTTGTTTGTGGAGGCTACTGATCTGAGTACGCCTTGATCCAGCAAACTCTCTATTACCTTTGAGATTTCTCCCTCTGCCTCTTGGGGAAAACCATACTGCTTTTGGGGTCTGGGGTCGGGACCTGTAATATTTACCAAGCCAGCTATTTTGCCACAGTCGTGCTTGTGCTGTGCAAATGCTGCTTTGTGTTGCTGCAGGACTTCCCTAACCTGTTTGTCCTGACTAATGGCTCGAGGGTCGAACCAGAAGTCTCCTACTGAGCTAATCCTGTTTTCATAGTCTCCAACTGTGAGCGTGGCGGGGGCTCGTGCTGCCTTTGCCATTCTCCAAACACATTTATTAACTGGATCAAAACAGAGGTTGTGGGAGCTCATAAAATTGATTCCTAGGATGTGTTCAGCTGTCTGGGATAGATTGACCAAACTACGGGGTGTTTAGTTGTGATGTTCCCTATTTGTATCGCTACAGGGGCTGTGATGTGTCCTTGTTGTAAATGATCTGTAAAGCCGCTGAGTGTGATGGTGTCTGTTGTGGGCCACATGTCTCGCTGAAACATCATGGAGGAATTGAGTGTGGTGCGAGACCCTCCTGTGTCCCAAAGAAATTCTACGGGTTGTCCCCGGACTTTGCCTGCAACGACCGGTCTACCGGACTTGTCCCAAAGGGTGTCGCAGACCCAAGTTGGGGAGCCCGTTCATGTCCATGTTCTCTGAACGGGCACTAACGCTATGGATTGGCTTTGCCCTATTCTTATTTAGGGTGCCTGTCTGTTGGCTTTTCTACTGCTTTTGGGGCGCGTTGCACTCTCGTGCAAAGTGGCCTAACTGTCCACAGTTGTAACATTCCTGGGGTTTTGGCTGTGGTGGGCTGTTCCTGCCCTCATTTACCCATGCGGGGTTCTGGTGCGCTTTTACTGGATTCATATCTGCCTGCTCTTCCTCTGGTTTTATAAATGCGGTTTTGCCTTGGACTGATTGCTCCCAAGCGCAGGACAATCTCTTCAAAACCCATTTCTCATTGTGGGCCTCGTCTGAGGGGTCGTAATTTGCGCAAGCTCTCTGTCCTGCCTCTGTCACATGACAAACTAGGATGCAAGTCCATTTGGCCATATTATCTTCGGACAAATGAGCGCGGGCTAACTCTCCAAAAACTGGTGTGAAATGTATCCACAAGCGTCCAGCAAACGCTGTGGGGTGCTCTGTCTTCTTTTGCCTACACTTGTTTCGGCCTTCTATGTTAAGTAATGGGTTAAGAGAAATTGCAATTAGTTGTCTCATTTATGTTAAGTATCCATTAACTGACACTGATATGTAAAGGGGCTTCCGGTGGCCTCTGTCAGGTGATGTATAGTGCGAGTTTTGTGCAAAGGCTGTTGGAAGGAAATAAATGAGTGTTTGGGACAAAGGAACAGAACTTTAGACTCTTCATATCACAGCAACTAAAACGTCTAATAATTGGTAGCAGAGAATGGTTGCTGTGTAAATGTGAATTGTTGAAAGATACAACTTTTCCAGATCAAACCAAGGAGTGAGTGAGAAAAGAAAAAAAAAGAAATATATGGCGGAACCGAGGATAAAGATGGCTGGATAGGACTATCCTCCCTTATTTTCTGAATGGGAATCGTACGACCAATGGAGAAGTACAGTAGTTATGTGGACTAAGGTAACTGCTTTGGGAAAGAGAAAACAAGGTATGGCATTGGCTCTTTCTCTATCATATGGCAGTAGAATCTGAATCAAAGTGCTTTCTGAGCTGGAATTGGAAGAGCTAGACTCAGAAGAAGGTCTGGAGACTTTATTACATTATATGGATAAGATTTATAGGAAAGATGACTTGTTAAGTGCGAATGAAGCACGGTCGGATTTTGATAAGTTCCGTAAAATGGAGGATATCTCCATGGAAGACTATATAATGGAATTTGGCAGACTATATAAAAGGCTGCAGAAACACAAGCTGGAATTTCCAGTCTGTGTTGGCCTTTAAATTACTTGACTGTACTAGAGTGAGCAACATGGATAGGCTACTGGTTTTGACAGGAGTTCAGTTTACTGATAAGGATACCTTATTCGAACAGATGACAAAAGCTTTACAAAAGTTTCTGGGGAATCATTCGATTCTGATGGCTCTGATGACTCAAATAGGTCAGCCTGCAATAAGGCAGAATATGGAAGATACACTACTAACAGGATGGCGAAATCGTATGGCTACGAACAGGGCTCAAGACTACAGAAGGAGACCGAGACAAGGAAATTATGAAGACAGAAACCCAGTTAGAACCTACAATAGGAAGATGAACCCCAGAAATTCACGGGGCATGATAAATCGATGTTTTCGATGTGACTCTCTACCATTATGCTTTCAACTGTCCAACTCGTTAAGATAGAGTGTTTGAAGCGACACATGACACGGAAGAGTCAGAAGAGGAAAAAGATAGTGCCCAGAAAGAAGGCATTGTCCTATTGACAAGCAGTTTTACGCCGGTAATGAGGGTGTTGGTTGCAGAATCCTTCAACTGTGCTGTATTGGACAGTGGCTGCACATCTACTGTGTGTGGAATTGACTGGTTAAAATGTTACCTGGGCTCTTTGAATGCTGAAAATCGTAACAAGGTTAAGGAATTTGAAAGTTCCACAAGTTTCAGGTTTGGGGATGATAATACTCTGAAGTCGCTGAAAAGAGTGGTGATCCCTTGCAATATTGCCGGAGTGAATCATTTCATTAGCACGGATTTTGTATCAAGTGAGATACCTTTGCTTCTGAGCAGACCGTCGATGAAGAAAGCACACATGAAACTGGATATGGAACAGGATAAGGCAACAGTTTTTGGAAAGACGGTGGACTTACAATTTACACAGTCGGGACACTATTGTATTCCATTACTGACAAATAATATTTCAAGTAGAGTGGTTAAGGATGTGTAAATGGCAGTTGGAAATGGGACTTTATCTGATAAAAAGCTTGTGGTATTAAAATTGCATTGGCAATTTGCACATCCGTCTCCTCGGAGGCTGAAAAATTTATTAAAGGATGCAGGGGTAAGGGATGACGACTATACTAAACTGATAGAACAGGTTAGTGACCGCTGTGAAGTTTGTAGGAAGTACAGAAGGACAACAGCATGACCGATAGTAACCATACCTTTGGCCAGGGATTTTAACGACATTGTGGCCATGGACCTTAAGATCTGGGATAAAGCAAATAATATATTTATTTTGCATTTTGTAGATTTAGCAACCAGATTTAGTCACTCAACGATTGTACAAAGTAAAGAAAAGAGAGTAATTCTGGATCAAATCGTGGAAAAATGGATAGGGACAGGAATGGGTCCACCGGCAAAATTCCTTATGGACAACGGGGGAGAATTTGCTAATGATGAGCTTAGGGATATGTGTGAAAACATGAATATCAGAGTTATGAATACGGCTGCAGAGAGCCCATTTAGTAATGGTGTCTGTGAAATAAATCATGCTGTCATCGATGACATGCTTCGGAAACTTTTGGCAGATCGACCAAATTGCAGGCTAAATTCAGCTTTAGCATGGGCAGTACATGCAAAGAATTCATTGCAGATGGGTGGGGGCTACAATTAGCGTTTGGTAGAAATCCTAAAATTCCGTCCATTTTGGATGACCAGCCTCCAGCTTGGGAGGGGGCTACAATTAGCTCTGATTTTGCTGAACATTTAAATGCATTACATAGCAGTAGAAAAGCTTTTTTGGAAGCAAAAGTCTCTGAAAGTATTCGCAGAGCTTTAAGACATAATGTACGGCCATCAGATGCCGTTTTTCAGCAAGGAGGCATGGTATACTATAAGAGAGACAATTCTAATGAATGGAAAGGCCCAGGGAAGATCATAAGCATAGATGGCAAAACAATTATTTTGCAACATGGTAATCAAACTGTTAGGGTACATTCATCAAGGATAATGGGTACAGATTACAAATTTTCAAATTTAGACAGAGCAGACAGACATGATGAGGAACCAGAGTAATCTGGTATGCATGTGTTACAGAACCATGTGGACCAATTAACTGATATAGACAGGGTTTCTGTGGAGGAACACAACACTTCTGATGAATTAGAACAAGCCATTTTTCCGAAAGGGCAACTGTCAAAAGTTGGTACAAAAGTGACATACTTGCATGAAGGGTCTAGTCAATGGAAAGATGAAACTGTTATTAGTAGGGCCGGGAAGGCCACTGGAAAGTATAAACATTGGTTGAATGTATAGCATTCAGGGGAAGGAGTCAAGACAATGGATTGGGAAAACAAAGTTCAAAAATGGAGGGCACAGAAACGCAGTGCCAGTTCAGATAGTACATCGGATAGTGAACAGGTCCGCAGGAAAAGGTTGAGAACTATTGAAAGGACATCCCACAGCAGAAGGGAAAGATCAAGCAGAGCAGTACAGAACGAGATACCAGGCGGGAGAGGGGACGTAGTTTATCAAGATCTCAGAACATGAGTAAGACTACGAATACTAATAGGAGTAGAAGCCCACATGCACGTGAGATTTTGGTGGCTACAAATAAATTAGATGAAAAAGTTATCAAAGAAGCTAAACAGCAAGAATTGCATAGTTGGAGTGAATTTGGGTATACACGGAAGTACCGGATAGGGGACAAAGAGCTCTATCCCACAGATGGATTTGCATGGAAAAGGTTCTTCCGGATGGAACTTATAAGGCAAAGGCCAGGCTTGTGGCAAGGGGATTTGAAGAAAACTTAGAAGATCAGGATTTAAGGGTAGATTCACCTACAGCAGGAAAGGTTATTTTAAAGATCTTCTTGGCTCTATTAGCCACAAAGGCATGGGAATGCAAATCTCTTGATATAAAAGCTGCCTTTTTGCAGGGGCATCAGCTCCAGAGACATTTTTCTCCGTCCTCCTAAAGAAGCAGCTAACACAGAAGGGGTACTCTGGAAGTTGAACAAATGTGTATATGAATTAAATGATGCGTCTAGAGTCTGGTATTTTTCGGTAAGGTCAGTTTTGTTAAAGTTAGGCTGTGGCCAATTGAAAGCAGATCCTGCAATGTTTTACTGGCACTATAAAGGAAATCGTTCTGGCATTTTTATGATGCATGTCGATGACTTTTTGTGGGATGGGACTAGTGATTTTGAAGCTATTGTAATCTCTGGTTTGAGGAAAGAATTCAGGGTTGGAAGTCAGACTTCCGGTGCATTTAAATATATTGGACTGGAAATTGGACAGACTAAGTTAGGGGCAACGTTACATCAGCAATCTTATTTGGAAAGCATCAGCCCAATAGCAATTAGTCGTGGCCGAGTTTCACAAAAAGACGCAATGGTTTCAAAGATAGAAAATGAGCAACTGCGAAGTTTAATTGGGCAACTGAACTGGTTAGGTAGGTAGACTAGACCGGACGTGAGTTTTGATGTCTTAGAGTTGAGTATAAAAATGAATGATCCCAAGTGGAAGACATAATAAGAGCCAATAAAGCGTTGGCCAAACTAAATATGCAGGAGTGTGTTTTGAGGTTCCCGGTTTTAGGTGACCGTAGGCACTTGAAACTCAATAGTTTATAGCGATGCGTCCTACGCAAATTTATGTGATGGGGTTTCAAGCGCAGGAGATTTTATAATTTTCCTTTTGGGGAACAATGGTAAATGTTGCCCGCTTGTGTGGGAAACAAAGAAAATAAGGAGAGTGGTAAAAAGCACTTTGGCTGCTGAGACGTTAAGCCTTGTAGAGGCGGTGGATATGGCCTTTTATATAAGTATGATATTGACAGAAATTTTGGGATTAGGGGATTTGGGTAATTTCCCTATTGACTGTCACATTGACAATAAATCCCTGTGGGAAAATGTGCACTCTACAAAAAGTGTCAATGAAAAGAGGTTACGGATAGACATTGCAAGTTTGAAGCAGATGTTGGACAGAGGGGAAATAACAAAAATTAAATGGGTCGACAGGAGCTATCAACTGTCAGACTGTTTTACGAAAAGAGGGGCGAGTTCACAGAAACTTTTGGATATTGTTAATGAAGGGCGCTTGATTCTGTGACTGTTTTTTTTCTTTCTCGTCCAAACAAAAAAAGGGGGGGGAAATCATGTGTGTGTTTTTGAGTTTCTTGAAATTTTGTTTTCCCCTAATTTATTTTTTTTCTCCAAGGAAGGGGAGACTGTGAAGTAATGGGTTAAGAGACATTGCAATTAGTTGTCTCATTTATGTTAAGTATCCATTAATTGACACTGATATGTAAAGGTGGCCTCTGTCAGGTGATGTACAGTGAGAGTTTTGTTCAAAGGCTGTTGGAAATAAATAAACGTATGTGTGTGAAAAAGGAACAGAACTTTACACTCTTCACATCACAGCAACTAAAATGTCTAATATTCTACCGGGTCTCCTCTGTTATAGCCGATCGCATCTAGGATCGCTGTGTGCATCTCTTGGAGTGTGCCTCCTCCTACATTCTGTGGGTCGGGAAGGGCTGCCACGACTGAAGGGTCGAGGCTTAAAACTGTGAGCTTTGTTGTGTTAGGTAAGCTGGGTCTGTGAGGACTGCGTTTACTGTGGCAGAGAGAGAGAGATAGGCTTTCAACACTTGAAGAAATGCAACTCTATTTTATTAAACTCTTAACTATTAAACATGCTTGAACTGTGGGTTGACACTATGCTGAGTTGACTGGAGACCTGAGGCTAACCTGACCAGACTATCTTACTACCACATGGTGGATGTTCTAGTTGTTGCCCACAGGCTCTGACTGTCTCAGAGGTTGCATCCCAAGAGAGCAGGAAAACTAGTGCCCCCTGGTTATATAGTGGCCGTGTCCTGTCTGGTGATTGGCTGCTGTGTTCTGTATGTTCACTGGTCATCCTTTGTGTCACTCACTGTCTGTGCACCATCATATACTTGTGTGTATATTATGATAAGCTTCACTTGCTCCTTTTTGTCCAGACCGTACATGGTAGCCTGCTATTAAACTCTAGCGAAAAACTGGTGGGGGTCTGATGTGGGAAGGAATGGTGTAATCTTTACACACGTGTCCCGTAATTGGGTCACGGTTAATGGGGTTGTATACAGGAAATCTGTGTTTCCTTCTGCTGTGGCCCTGCGGTGTGTGGTTACAGGGTTCATGGGGGGTGTGTTCTGCCTGTTCGATCGGGGGTTGCCTTCATTGCCATTTTCTCTATCTGGGTTCTCCACTGAATTCGGAACAGGGGGTGATAAAGTGGTGATGTAAACACGGGTACGGCTTATGCTATTTGCCGGCCTACAAAACTCCCGACAGTTTTACGCAACATAATCTCTCCGGTTCACCTTATATTCCTGTTAGTACGCATGCATTAACACGCTTCCGAATCTCGGAGGTTTGATCAGTATTGTTCTTACACTTGTGGTTTTTCGGTTTCTAATTAGAGTCCAATTCAAATTTGGGTTCTCTCGGAGTGGTTCGGCCACTTCAAAGTCGAGTCCCTTCAGATGTCGCCAGTAAATGTTGCTAATTGTGTTTCTCTTAATTTGGCTCTGAAGATGGCAGCCAATATGGTCGCCTTCCTTCATTCTAATTACGTTTGCTCTAGAGTCGCCAGGTATCTCTCGATACCGCCACACGGTTCTAAACCGAATACTGATCAAAGACTCGATACACCAGTTAGTAAGTTCAAACTCAATGCTCATTTATTTACACACAGTCAAATATACTCATGCATAAAACTCTACAAACTAAACTACCACTACTGCTAAAAGCCTATACTTATCTTCGGGCGCCCACTCAGTCAGAGGAACAATGGCCTTTGTTCGGCTCTGAGGCTACTGGGGTTGAAGTGGTACAGAATAACAGCTAGGAGCATCTGTCTCGTAGCATGCATTGACCTTGGACTTACTTGTTCTGATGTTGCTGTTGGGCAGGTCTCTCTTTGGTGAGAGCCAGGGCCGCAAGAGAGCGATTCTCTCTTGGGAGATTCTTCTTATATCCAAAAGGGGCTTCGCGCGCTTTTGGGCAGGCCTTGAACTTGGCCCCAATTAATTGGATCATTTCCCAATCGTTCCTATCGATTTCCTCCAATAGAGAGGTGGGTGTCCTGATTACTGGGCGTGTTCTAGGTGGCCGTTGGCCTGCTTTGTTCTGGTTTCCTCTGGCTCCGGGATGTCTGTCTTGGTATTGTTTACTTAAATGTTACCTTTTTGTTCCCGGGGATGGCTCATTAGTATGGAAACGGTTTGTAGTATCGGTCTTGTCTGGGAGCTATGGCTCCAATAAACAGACAAACCTTGCACCTGCTTGCTTTCTTAGTATTGTCCATTTTCCCAGCAATCTTTGCAGAGTGTCCATTTTGTAATCATTTTCAAACCTTCAAAAATAAGAACACATTATGTTACATTCAATATATTTATAGTATTTGGATTGCAGACATCACCAGACCAGTTCTGTGTTTCTTCCTGCAGCTCTCAGCAAAACACACAGACACTCCCAGCTGCCTTCTCAAACTGAAACTCAAAAAAGCAGAAGAGACCTCAGCTCCCCCCACCCTCTGACATCACTTCAGTAATATGATCAGCTCCATTTCTTAAAGGTATATTGCTTAAACATCCATTTCTTCAAGGTACTCTCACATGACAGATGTCAGAGGGAATCAAGACTGAATGGAAGGGGAACTGTGTCTGAATATATCAGGATATTAGTGCAGAGCTGGCGAAGAGGCTTGCAGGATTCAATACGGCCAAGGCAGTGTTGTACCAAAGGCAGCTCCGGTTAGGGTGTTGTACCCGGCAAAACTGTGGGTCACTTTCGAAGACTGGGAGTTCTATTTTGAAACATCAGAAGAGGCTAATGACTTTATAAGGGGCCATAAACTGGGGGAGAACTGAAAGTTGGTGTGAGATGGAGATGCTGCATCTGTAAAGGTTGGAGGTTATGGTTGTTGTATGTTGCCGGCGGGTGGTTTTCTTTTTCCTCTTTTGTTTGTTTATGTTATTGTACTTTGCGGAGTTATAAGTCTGTATGGGGAGTACACCCCCCCCCCCCCACCCCCTTTCGTCTTTGGTATTTGTCTTTTGGAGGGAGTGATTTGTGACTTGTTGTTTTATCTGCCGGTGGGTTGGGTTGGATGAATGGGCAGGGGGGGGCCTTCAAGTGGGAGCTGCCACGTTGGCAGGTAATGCTGGTGAATGGTGATGAGTTGCGGGAGGAAGCCAAGAGAGGTAGCAGGTTGGGGAGGGGGAATGCAACGTGGCAGAGTTGGAGATTGAGCATAGTCATGGAAGAAGGTGAGTGCCACCTTGGATGGGCCCGATTATAGGGTGGTATTAGAGGAGACAGAGCCAGAGACGGAAGAAAGCAGAAGATAGAGGAGGCGTAAGCCTCCAGTAAGAATTGTAATGTGGAATGTCCGGGGTTTAAATGGGCCGATTAAGAGGTCCAGGGTGTTTGCGCAGCTGAAGAATTTGAAGCGGAGGTGATCTACTTGCAAGAGATGCACCCTGGAGTGGAGGACCAGGTTAAGTTGAGGAAGGGATGAGTGGGACATGTATTTCACCTGGGGTTTGCTTCAAAATAGCGGGAGTGTGGTGACATGCTAGTCCATCAACTGGGAAGAGGAAGGCTGCGTTCAGGGAAATTTCAAAGGTGCAAAGTGGGCGATAGCGTCAGAGCCAGGGAGGATAATAATCTTTATTGTCACAAGTGGGCTTACATTAACATTGCAATGAAGTCACTGTGAAAATCCCCAAATGAGGTGAGAAGTTATACAGGGGGAGCCGGGTGGAGAGGAAGGGGATATGGGACGGTTCCTGGATGGTTTGGAGTTTCCAAGGTTGAGGAAGAGAGGAGGCAGGCACTGGAGGAGCTGCTGGGGCTGAGGGAAGTGATTGATAGCATAAGGGGGATGAAGTCGGAGAAGGCACTGGGGCTGGAGTTCGAGGAGATATTTCATAGAATCATAGAATTAACGGTGCAGAAGGAGACCATTCATCCCATCGAGTCTGCACCGGCTCTTGGAAGGAGCACCCTTCTTAAACCCATGCCTCTACCCTATCCCTGTAACCCAGTAACCCCACCTCACCTTTTTTGGACACTAAGGGCCAATTTAGCATGGCCAATCCACCTAACCTGCACATCTTTGGACTGTGGGAGGAAACCAGAGCACTCGAAGGAAACCCACGCAGACACAGGGAGGACGTGCAGACTCCACACAGACAGTAACCCAGCGAGGAATCGAACCTGGGACCCTGGCGCTTTGAATCAACTGTGCTAAACACTGTGTTACCGTGCTGCCCAAACAGAGTTGGCACCGCATTTGTTGGGGATGTTTAGAGAGGCATTGAGAATGGGGAGCTTCCAGTGACACTGATGCAGGTGTTGATCACGCTAATCCTGAAGAAATGGAAGGATCAGTTGTGGGTCATATGGGCCCATTTTGTTGCTGAACACAGACGTGAAGGTGCTGGCTGAGTTGGTGGCGGGAAGGAAGAAGGGATATGTGCCAGGGGTGTTTGCAGAGTAACCAAATGGGTTTTGTAAAGGGCAGGCAGATCTCTAACAACATCTGGAGACTGTTAAATGTGGTTATGACTCCGTTGGTGGGGCGGAGGTCATTGTCTCTGGATGCAGAAGGCTTTTGATCAGGTGGAGTGGAGATATCTATTTTGGGTAAGTTTGTGTTTGGCCTGAAATATGAGGCATGGGTGTGTCTGTTATATGTAGCTCCAGTGGCAAGTGTATGTACAAATGGGACGAGTTCATGGGAGTTTGAACTGCACAGCGCTGCGTGACAGGGCCTTCTTACAGAAATTGGAGAAGGTGATTTCAGAGATGATATGGGCGGGGAAGGTCCCGAGGGTAAAGAGGGCCCTGCTACAGAGGAAGAAAGAGGGTTGACGTTCCCGAACCTGCTGCACTGCTTTTGGGAAGCGAACATGGAGAAGGTGAGGTGATGGTAGGGGGGCTGGTCAGAGTGGGTTACAATGGAGAAGGCGTGGGTTACGATGGAGGAGGAGTCCTGTAGGGGATCCAGTTTGAGGGCTATGGTGACGGCTCTGCTGCCATTAGCTCCGGTGAAATATACGGGGAGCCTGGTGATACAGTCAACGGTCAGGGTGTGGAATCAGCTGAGGAGGCTCTTTAAGTTGATGGGGATGTCAGTGATGGTGTCACTGGTTTAAGCCGGAATAGGTGGATGGGATGTATGGGAAGGGGAGGGAGGTGGAACTGGAGAGGGTGAGGAACTTGTATCTGGAAGAGCAGTCTGCGGGACTGGATGAGTTGCGGGAGAGGTTTGAGTGGCCGAGGAGGGGTGAATTTAGATATTTGTAGGTGCGGGCCTTTGTAAGAAAGGAGTGGAGAATGTTTCCCAGCTTGCCGGGGCATACCCTATTGGAGAAACTGCTGCTCTTGGACAAGTCAGGAGAGGGTAGGATTGGGGACATATATGGGTGGTTGGTGGATCGGGGGGTTGGATGCAAGCGGTGAGGATTAAGAGCAAGTGGGAGGAGGGGTTGGGGGATAAATAGACTGGGGTCTATGGTGTGAGGCGATGAGTAGGATGAATTCAAGATTCTCTTGCGTGAGGATACGCTTGATTCAGTTTAAGGCAGTGCATAGGGTGCATATAACTCAGGCGAGGATGAGTGGGTTCTTTCAAGGGTTGGTCGACGAGAAGTTTGGGTGAGTGCCGGTGAGTCATTGGCACATGTTGTTTGGCTGTGAGATGCTGGAGAGGTACTGGGAAATGGTGTTTGGGACGTTGTCTATAATTGTAGGCATGATGTGGAGATGCTGGAATTGGACTGGGGTGAGCACAGTAAGAAGTCTTACAACACCAAGTTAAAGTCCAACATGTTTGTTTCAAACACTAGCTTACGGAGCGCTGCTCCTTCCTCAGGTTCCCCAGCCTCTTCATTCACCTGAGGAAGGAGCAGTGCTCCGAAAGCTAGTGTTTGAAACAAACATGTTGGACTTTAACCTGGTGTTGTAAGACTTCTTACTATAATTGTAGGGCTGGACCCGATGGCTGGATGTGCGGGTCTTCAGACTTCTGTATCTTCTGCCTGATGGAAGGGTCTGGAAGAGGGTAAAGCCTGGATGGGAGGGGTTTCTGACAGTGCTGTCTGCCTTCCATTCTCACAGAGGTGAACATGGCACAAAGGAACTGGTTGAAGTCTGCACCTGCCATGCACATTGCCCTATCCTATAAACCTGATAGGAGTGAGATTGTGATTTAAAAAAAATAAATTTAGAGTGCCCCATTATATTTTTCCAATTAAGGGGCAATTTAGCATGGCCAATCCATCTACCCTGCACACCTTTGGGCTGTGGGAGTGAGACCCACGCAGACTAGGGGAGAATGTGCAAACTCGACACAGACAGTGTCCCGGGGCCGGGATTGAATCCAGGTCCTTGGCGCCGTGAGGTAGCAGTGTTAACCACTGCATCACCGTGCTGCCTAGGAGTGAGATTGTGATAAGCACTAGGTGCAGCAGAACTCCTTTCACATTAAAGGTACGCGAACCTGGTCCAGGTAAGTCCCAAAGGTTGGCCAGTTGGCAATAGTGGGTACCGGGAAAAAAAGTTTGTAAAACACTACTTTAGAATATTTGATCATTTTTCGTTATCCATGGAATCATAAATGGAAGCCTGTTTAGCTCAGTTGGCTAGACAGCTGGTTCGTGTTGCAAAGCGAAGCCAGCACCATGGGTTCAATTCCCATACTGGCTGAAGTTATTTATGAAGACATTGCCTGCTCAACCTGAAGTGTTGAGCCTCAGGTTAAAACACCACCAGTCACCTCTTCCCCTCAAAGGGAAAAGTACCCTATGGTCATCTGGGACTGTGGCGACTTAATCACATAGTACAGCAATAATGGAGTTCTTGCTGAAACAGTATAATAACATACAACTCAGATTCCTGACTGACATCACATGAGCAAAATGCTGTTCAGTCACCATATTTTGGCTAAAATTTCCCATGATTCACTTGTTCTAAGAAAATTAATCATCCAACAATACCCAGTTACTGCTTGAAAATATTTGGAAGACTATTTCTGTGAAACCAGTAAGATCCCTAACCTTCATGGTTAAAGGCAGATCCTCAAAATCAGCATCTGGGTGAACCAGTTAATTCTTCATGCATGCCCGAGGAATAAGCCGAAATTGCCAGGAGGACAGAATTGCATGAGAAAATGTCCCTTTGTAAGATGTCTTTTATGTCATGAGAAAAAAGGAGTAATTTCCCGACATAAATAATGTTTCCCATGAGTTCTACTGCACCTGGTGTTTGTCAAAAAGTTTCAACATTTGGTATCATCATTATGTTTTTTTGAATTTACATGCTGTTTTTCTAATAAGTTGCTGAAGTCACTTGGCTTCTTCATTCCTTTTACTTTTCTTTGCTGAAGCTTGAATAACGACAGCTGAAAATTCAAATTCACTTTTGCTCCACACATTTTGTCTCAGTTCACAGCATAGAAAGCTGAAAGATTTGTCGAGGTTTTTGCATGTTTGAGCTACAATTTCTGCTATCGGAGGACTGAAAACTATTGGGTCTTTTGCACAGGAGTTGGTTAAATAGGATTTCTTGATCTCCTGTTCTTGCTGTAGTTAATATTCTTGGCACCATCCAGTTGCAGAGAGACAAGCTGTCAATGCCCCTCTCCTAATAGTTACCATTATTCCCACTATAGTTTATGCACAGTTCAGGTCAAAGGCTTCATCATAGTTTTCAGAGCAATGAAACCCGTTACATAATCCACAAGTAAGAACCCATCCCATTGCACTGCTACCTTTCAAATTATAAGTTGGGCAATTATCATTGACATCCCCTAGCAAGCTCTGCTCTGGAAGATTCCTGTGCAAAGTAATGAGTACTGTTGTGTGCTGAACCAAAAAGGGGTCGCCTGAACCAGGAAGAAAGGAGTTTTAGTCTCATAATTTGTGATACAACAAAAAGCCCAGCAATTTCAGTGTCTCCTGGATCTGAAGCGATTTGCAAAACTTGCAAGTAAGCTCACGTCTTTCACAATAATCACACTGTGGTGAAACGTTCAGAGTTTCCTAGGAAACTGGCCTCTTTCCACATACTTTGAATATACGTACTTGCACAGGGCATTTGCCCACAAAAAAGAAAATTCTTGACGGTTCATTTGGAAAGAAGAAGCTATTTGCCAAAATGCTGTCTTCATGAACACCCTGGCAGTGGAAGTGAGACCAAAGTGCCTTTATGTGACTGCAGCCTCCTTAAGCATACAGTCTTGCAAATATATCTCCATTAAGGCCGTTGGCCTATTGAAACTTTGTTTCAAGATCTAACAAAGGCTACTGTTCAGCATTTGTTCAGAAGCTAGACTTACTAGTTCAGAAATATATTTTAACTACTTGTTTTCAAAGTTGCAACCTTTGGACACCCCTGTAAATTGTCTACCGGGTGTCATGATATTCAAGTGAACATCATAGCACATACACACATACATAATGATAGACAGAGCAACGGACCAATTAGCACACATAACACGACAGCCAATCACAGACAAGAGCATTCACAGTACAAAACAAGAAACACAACACTTCCTGGGCAGTCCATCAGGAGACGGCACAGGACAAGGACCTCAAAGCCAGACACTCACACAGTCACCACATGCTGAGTACCAAGTTTGTTATATAGACAGTTTAAAGGAATAAAACTGCGTTGTACCAATCGCAACCGTGTTGGTTTGTCTGTATCTCAGAGCACCCAACACATCATGGGACCAGAAGTGAATCAAAACCTACCCACAAATCTGCCATCCTGTGCCATGGACACCGTCAACACACCGCAGCCGTTGCAAGTCGCTGGGAAACTTGGCATAAATTGGACGCTGTTCAAGCAGTGCTTTGAACTCTTTATGGAAGCCAACGAAAAACAGGGCGCCTCGGACAAAAGGAAGATCGCCATCCTCCTCACCACCGCAGGTCAGCACGCCATCCATGTATACAACTCCCTGGTGTTCGCGGAAGGCGAGGACAAATCTAAATATGACACAGTCCTCCTCAAGCTCGAGCAACACTTCAACGTTGAGGTCAACGAGAGCTTTGAGAGGTATGTCTTCCAGCAGCACCTGCAAGGTAAGGATGAGCTCTTTCAGTCCTTCCTGACGCATCTCCGCATACTTGCGCAGTCCTGCGGTTACAACACCACCTCAGAGTCCATGATCCGGGACCAGTTCATTTTTGGGGTTGCCTCCGGCAGCCTACGCCAGCAGCTTCTAAAAATAAAAGGCCTGACCTTAGCATCTGCAGTTGAAGCCTGTGTCCTGCACGAGAACGCGACTAGCCGCTATGCCCAATTCCAGGCGACCGAATTGGTGCGGAGGGGGTCCTACGCGACCGGATTGGCGAGCCAGGTGCCCCACGAGGCCGAACGGGTCCAGGCGATCGGGTTTCTCCCGGCCCGCTGCCCGGACGAGGGCGGCCGTTTCGCGCGCTTTTCGAGGCCTCCCGTGCTTGTGTGCGCCAAAACCTACGGCAACACTGAGGGACGTGATGCGCAGGCGCGCTCGACGCAAGACCGAACTGCACATGAGCAGTGGCGTAACGAACGCCATGACGTCACGACATGCGGCAACTGTGGAGCTGCACATTTAAAAGGGCAATGTCCCTCAAAAACCCGACAATGCCTACGCTGTGGCAAGGTGGGCCACTACACTGCTTACTGTCGAGCAGCTCAACCTGTTGATCTTCCGCATCTCCGACAACCTCGCAGGAACGTGCGGACCATTCAGCCTCCACATTACGACATCTAAACCAATGATACAGATGACCAAGACGCCTTCCGGGTTGCGGTCATTGATGGGAACCGGGTCAACACCATCAATCCGGGCGATGAATGGAGTGCCACCCTGACGGTCAACCGATCGCCGATCACTTTCCACCTGGTCACTGGCGCCTCCGCCAACCTCATAGCATGGTCCGCCTTCTACGCCATGAAGGTCAGACCACCAATCCGTCCGTCCCGGTTTAGGATGGTCGACTACAACGGGAATGTTATCCCGGCTATGGGATCCTGCCAGCTCCAGGTGACACACAACACACACACGGCCACACTCTCGTTCGAGATAGTCGGCTCATCAAAGGACTCCCTGCTGGGCGCACAGGCATGCAAGGCTCTCCACCTCGTGCAACGAGTCCACTCTCTCTGTCTCTCTCCAGACGGCACATCTGACTTCCCGGATGCAGAGTTCAACGCACAGCTCCAATCGCTCCTCGCCCACAACCAGGAGGCATTCGAGGGCATGGGAACACTGCCATACACCTACCGAATTCGCCTCAAACCGGACGCCATCCTGGTCATTCACGCACCTCGCAGGGTTCCTGCGCCACTTAAAGACCGCCTCAAGCAGCTGCTGCAGGATTTCCAGGACCAAGGGGTCCTATCCAGGGTCACGGATCCCATGCCGTGGGTCAACTCCATGGTGTGTGTCAAGAAGCCCTCCGGCGAGCTCCGCATCTGTCTTGACCTGAAAGACCTCAATAATAATATCATGAGGGAACATTATCCCATACCCAAACGGGAGGAGATGACCAGTGAAATGGCCCAGGCGAAAATATTTACGAACCTGGATGCTTCTAAGGGATTTTGGCAGATCCAACTCGATCCCTCCAGCCAAAACCTATGCACCTTCAACACCCCTTTCGGCAGGTTCTGCTACAACCGGATGCCATTTGGCATCATCTCGGCATCTGAGGTCTTTCATAGGATCATGGAGCAGATGATGGAAGGCATCGAAGGGGTGCGCGTATATGTGGACGACGTCATCATCTGGTCCACCACACCACAGGAGCACATATATCGTCTCCAACGCGTTTTTGCCCGCATACGGGAAAACGGCCTGCGCCTCAACGAGCCAAGTGTTCCTTTGGCCAAACCGAGTTGGAGTTCCTGGGGGACCATATCTCCCAGTCAGGGGTCCGTCCGGATGCAGACAAGGTGAGCGCCATCACAGCCATGCCGCAGCCGGCCGTCAAGAAAGCAGTGCTACGCTTCCTTGGCATGGTCAACTTCCTAGGGAAGTTCATTCCCAACCTTGCCTCCCACACGACGACTCTGCGCCACCTCGTCAAAAAGTCCACAGAGTTCCAGTGGCAACACACACACCAGCTAGAATGGGAGGAGCTCAAACTCAAACTCACCACTGCACCTGTATTGGCGTTCTTTGACACGTCTCGTGCCATCAAAATCTCGACTGATGCCAGCCATTCCGGCATTGGAGCAGTGCTCCTGCAGCGGGATGACACGGCATCATGGGCCCCAGTTGCCTATGCATCGCGGGCCATGACCCCCACAGAGCAGCGCCTCGCGCAGATCGAAAAAGAATGCCTGGGCTTGCTAACCGGTTTAGACAAGTTCTATGATTATGTATATGGTCTTCCACGGTTCACTGTCGAAACTGACCACCGCCCCCTGGTCAGCATCATAAACAAGGACCTGAACGAGATGACCCCTCGCCTCCAGCGCATCCTACTTAAACTCAGGAGGTACGACTTCCAACTGGTCTACACCCCAGGGAAGGAACTCATCGTTGCGGATGCCCCATCCAGAGCAGTGAGCACGCCGCCAGATGCGGAGGGGTTCGTATGTCCGGTCGAGGCGCAGGTGGCCTTCACATCGACAAATCTGCCAGCTGATGACTCCAGTCTGGCCCGTATTCGCCGAGAGACTGCGGCCGACCCCCTTCTACAGTGTGTGATGCGCCACATGACGGGAGGGTGGCTCAAAGGGCAGTGCCCGCAGTTCTACAATGTCCGAGACGACCTGGCCGTCATTGATGGCGTCCTTCTGAAGCTGGACCGGATTGTGATTCCGCACAGCATGCGCAAGTTGGTTCTCGACCAACTACACGAAGGCCGCTTGGGGTCGAGAAGTGCAGACGGAGGGCCCGAGAGGCGGTATACTGGCCGGGCATCAGTGATGATATTGCCAACATGGTGCTCAACTGTACAACCTGCCAAAGGTTTCAGCCGGCGAAACCTCCTGAAACGCTTCTGCCCCATGAGCTGGTGACGTCCCCCTGGGCTAAGGTGGGTGTCGACCTGTTTCACACGCTCGGCAGGGACTATGTCATCATAGTTGACTACTTCTCCAACTACCCAGAAGTCATACGCTTGCACGATTTGACGTTGTCTGCTGTCATCAGGGCCTGCAAAGACACCTTTGCTCGCCACGGCATTCCGATGACTGTCATGTTGGACAATGGGCCCTGTTTCGCCAGCCAGGAATGGTCATTGTTTGCTGCTTCGTATGGCTTCACACACGTGACGTCCAGCCCTCTGCACCCCCAGTCAAATGGAAAGGCGGAGAAGGGGGTTCACATTGCCAAGCGGCTCCTCTTCAAGGCTGCTGCTGCCGGGTCGGACTTCTGCCTTGCCCTGCTGGCCTATCGCTCGGCCCCACTAGCCACTGGTCTCTCACCAGCACAGCTGCTGATAGGTCGCGCCCTCAGGACCACTGTGCTTCCATCCTAGCACCAACAATAGACCATGCTCCGGTACTGCATAGGATGCAACTGCAGCGCGGTCGCCAGAAGAGGTCATATGACACGCGGGCAACTGATCTTCCCGCCCTGGCCCCTGGAGACGACGTCCGCATCCACCTACCAGAAGGTGGCTGGTCAGCACCTGCCAAAGTTCTCTGACGCGTGGCTCACGCTCGTTCCTGGTACGCATGCCTGATGGATCCGTGCGTAGGCGCAATCGCCGGGCTCTTCGTCTACTTCCACACTCGCAACGAGACCTTACACTGTCGCCGTGTCCTCCTGTGGTTCCTGATAGCGACTTTGTGGAGCTGCCTGCTACCATGCCCCTTCCGTCGCCGCCCTGTGGCCAGGCCCGCACCTCAGCTGGTGGTTCCCGACCCACCCTTGAGGCGGTGTAGGCGGTCAACCCGAATTCATCGCCCACCTACTAGACTGGACTTATGAGACTGTTTACACGTTGAACTCATGCAACCACTGTTTTAACATGTCTATGTTCTTCTCGTTACAGGCATTTATTTTATCGTTCCACATTTCCACATTTTTTTTGTTATGGTACAACCTCATTAGTATGTCACACCCAACACGCCCCTTGTATATAGTTAAGCCCCATGTACATGCTGTAAATATTACACACATACACATTTAGCTGCACTCAGTACACATTTCTATTTATAACCACGTAGGCACATAATCTTGTAAAAAAAGGGGAATGTCATGATATCCAAGTGAACATCACAGCACATACACACATACATAATGATAGACAGAGCAACGGACCAATTAGCACACATAACACGACAGCCAATCACAGACAAGAGCATACACAGTACAAAACAAGAAACACAACACTTCCTGGGCAGTCCATCAGGAGAAGGCGCAGGGCAAGGACCTCAAAGCCAGACACTCACACAGTCACCATGTGCTGAGTACCAAGTTTGTTATATAAATAGTTTAAAGAAATAAAACTGCGTTATACCAATCGCAACCGTGTTGGTTCGTCTGTATCTCAGAGCACCCAACACATCACCGGGCAGCAGACTAATTTCAAACTCTTCAGCAGAATGCTGTTTACTAAGTCATCAATCTACTATTTTACACATGCAAAAGTGTTTCTTTTGAGCAGAAAAGGAAGAGGATGCATTACTGTCCCATTGTGGAACCAATCCTGGAATTTATATGTCTTCTGGTTAAGAGGCAGTTGAAGAAAATTCTAAGTCAACTCACATTTGACGAGAAAGGTTTCTTCAGGGTGAAAGCTCAAGAATTTCCTTTGTTGCAGGCAATTGCTATATGTATCTTTGCAGTATGTTGAAGCAGTCCAAAGATGTGCAGCTTAGTGGATTGGCCAAACTAAATTGCTCCTTAGTGCCCAGGGATGTGAAGGATAGGGTGGGGTAGGTGTGGGATTGGACCTGGGCTGGTGCTGTTTCAGATGGTCAGTGCAGGCTCAATGGGCTGAATGGCCTCCTTCTGCACTGTAGAGATTTTATTCCATTCTATTCAGTGGATACCTTCCTTGATATAAGTCAAATTAGTAGAGTGCATACCACTGCCATGCTGTGGTAATGTGAAACTACATCACAACATTTATGCATATCTAGCTGATCATTTTTCCATAAAATATATCTACAGATTTTACAGTTAGGTCTGTTTATTATTCCAGATATATTACAAATATTGTTTAATGGCAACTATCTGGGAATATGAGCTTTAATAACAAAATATAATTTTGCTCTCTCAAGGGATCCTTCAAGGATTATATACTATCTTAATCAAAAGCTAAGCAATGTTTCTTGGCTCATAGCCTATCCAAACAAGGGTTGTCCAAATCATCCATTTTTTTTTAGATCTTCCTAACAAACAGACAGACAAAGAAATAAAGGTGAAACAGATCTAAACTCCTGTCACCATTGGTGACAAAAGTAAGGTAGACTGCTGCTGGGGTGAAAAGATATATTGCTTACAGACAATGAGAAGGCAGATAAAACTTTGCAATTCATCCTTGTAACACAATGGTCTTCCAAACTTAGGTCGCTCACGGGCGACAGTAGAGCAAGATTCTGCCTTGGAGTCAAAATGGTGAAGTTGGTGGAAGTAAAATATTGGATTAAGCTGAAAGACACAATCTCCTCCAATACTATTACTTACCTTGCAAATAAATATTGAATGCGTGAACAGATACATGAGTGGGTTGGGTTTGAACAGATATTAACATTAATCTCCCTTGTTCTTGGAATATGCTGACTGGTCCCCATCTCTTTAGTTACTAAATTGAATAGTGTTGGATACAAGCAGTTATGTCCTGTCCACAAAAAACAAGACAAATCCAACCTCACCAATTACCACCCCATCATTCTAGATCATTAGCTAAGTGACGGAATGTGTTGTTGACAGTGCTATCAGACAGTACTTGTGCAGCAATAACTGCTCAGTGATGCTCAGTTTGGGTTTTGGCAGGACAACTTAGCTCCTAACTTCATTACAGCCTTAGTCCAAATGTGGACAAAAAGGCTGAACTCAAGAGGTGAGAGGGACTATCCTTGGCATCAAGGCAGCATTTGACCGAGTGTGGCATCAAGGAGCCTTAGCAAAACAGAAGTCAATGGGAGTCGGGGAAAATTCTCCAGTTGATGAGTTCTGCCTAGCACGAAGGAAGGTGGTTGTAGTTGTTAGAGGTTAATCATCTCGGCCCCAGGACACGACTGCAGGAGTTCCTCAGAGTAGTGTCCTCAGTCCAACAGCTGATTACTACTTGTAGCGCACAAAGACTCCCGAGAGACGAATAGAGGTGAAGTCGATGAGGCTTTATTAAGCGTGACTCGTTCCCCGCAGTTCAGCAACAGACTGGATCTGCGGGGAGAATTCCTGGTTCTTATACTCCGCCTTCAGGGCGGAGCTAGAGATCAACAGCCAACCAGGACCCGGGATCTGTCAGCCAATGACATCACGGCTTCACAGTCCCACATGACCCCTAATGCATACTACCACATTCACCCCTTGTTAAAAATGAACCCGGCGGGGTGGTGCTTCGCATGGTGGTAGGGGTTTACAAGGCTGGTCCTGGGAGGAAAAAAATTTTTGCATGTCATTACAGTGCCCTACACTGGGCTTTGTACAGGGTTTTTTGTTTTGAACTATTTACAGTATTCGTAAGAGGGAAAAGGGAAAAAAAAACATTCTCGTTAAAGTCCACAACATTCTAGTGTTACACCGATGCCACGAGTCGGGCGGGCGGTCTGGTCGACCTTGTCGATCGCCTCAGCCCCGGTGGTGGTGGTGCTTGTTCCAGTGTTGTCGCCTCCGGGAGCTTTACGGTTTCTGCTTCAGCTTCACTTCTGGTCAGACCTGGGAGGAGGTCCGATCCTCCCGGGAAGGGGGCTGTCGCGGGGTGCGCCGGTGGCAGGGAGGGGGTGATTGGTGTCGAGGGGGTGTGTGTGTTGCCGGCGGGCGCCAGATCTCGCAGGGAGACCGTGTCCTGTCGGCCGTCGGGGTACTCCACGTAGGCGTACTGCGGGTTCGCGTGGAGGAGGTGAACCCTCTCGACCAACGGGTCCGACTTGTGCGCCCGCACATGTTTCCGGAGCAAGATGGGTCCTGGGGCCGCCAGCCAGGTCGGCAGCGACGTTCCAGAGGAGGACTTCCTGGGGAAGACAAGGAGGCGCTCATGAGGCGTTTGGTTAGTGGTGGTACACAGTAGCGACCGGATGGAGTGGAGGGCGTCCGGGAGGACCTCCTGCCACCGTGAAACTGGGAGATCCCTGGACCGGAGGGCCAGTAGGACGGTCTTCCAGACCGTGCCGTTCTCCCTATCTGCTTGCCCGTTCCCCCGGGGGTTGTAGCTGGTCGTCCTGCTCGAGGCTATACCCTTGCTGAGCAGGAACTGGCGCAGCTCGTCACTCATGAAGGAGGACCCCCTGTCGCTATGGATGTATGTGGGGCAACCGAACAGTGTGAATATGGTGTTAAGGGCTTTAATGACTGTGGCCGCTGTCATGTCAGGGCAGGGGATGGCGAAGGGGAAACGGGAGTACTCGTCCACCACGTTCAGGAAGTATGTGTTGCAGTCGGTGGAGGGGAGGGGCCCTTTGAAATCCAGACTGAGGCGTTCAAAGGGACGGGAAGCCTTGATCAGGTGCGCACTATCCGGCCTGAAAAAATGCGGTTTGCACTCTGCGCAGATGTGGCAGTTCCTTGTGACTGTACGGACCTCCTCCACGGAGTAGGGGAGGTTGCAGGACTTTATAAAATGGTAGAACCGAGTGACCCCCGGGTGGCAGAGGTCCTCGTGGAGGGTTTGGAGACGGTTAATTTGTGCGTTGGCACATGTGCCGCGGGATAGGGCATCGGACGGCTCGTTCAGCTTTCCGGGACGGTACAAGATCTCATAGTTGAAGGTGGAGAGCTCGATCCTCCACCTTAAGATCGTGTCATTTTTAATTTTGCCCTGCTGTGCATTATCGAACATGAAAGCTACCGACCGTTGGTCAGTGAGGAGAGTGAATCTCCTGCCGGCCAGGTAATGCCTCCAATGTCGCACAGCTTCCACTATGGCTTGGGCTTTCTTTTCCACTGAGGAGTGGCGAATTTCTGAGGCGTGGAGGGTTCGGGAGAAAAAGGCCACGGGTCTGCCCGCTTGGTTAAGGGTGGCCGCTAGAGCTACATCGGAGGCGTCGCTCTCGACCTGGAAGGGGAGGGACTCGTCGATGGCGCACATCGTGGCCTTTGCGATATCCGCTTTGATGCGGCTGAAGGCCTGGCAAGCCTCTGTCGACAGAGGCATAAAAGACAGGACCTCGAGGGTTGTAATCTCGGGATTACTCCCTGTGCCACGTGCCAGTGAGGCTAGAAATAGGAAGATAGAGCAGACAAACACGTGGCTAAACAGCTGGTGTAGGAGGGAGGGTTTCTGTTATCTGGACCACTGGGAGCTCTTCCGGGGCAGGTGTGACCTGTATAAGATGGACGGGTTGCATCTAAACCGGAGAGGCATAAATATCCTGGCCGCGAGGTTTGCTAGTGTCACACGGGAGGGTTTAAACTAGTATGGCAGGGGGGTGGGCATGGGAGCAATAGGTCAGAAGGTGAGAGCATTGAGGGAGAACTAGGGAATAGGGACAGTGTGGCTCTGAGGCAGCGCAGACGGGGAGAAGTTGCTGAACACAGCGGGTCTGGTGGCCTGAAGTGCATATGTTTTAATGCAAGGAGCATTACGGGTAAGGCAGATGAACTTAGAGCTTGGATTACTACTTGGAACTATGATGTTGTTGCCATTACAGAGACCTGGTTGAGGGAAGGGCAGGATTTGGCAGCTAAACGTTCCAGGATTTAGATGTTTCAGGCGGGATAGAGGGGGATGTAAAAGGGGAGGCGGAGTTGCGCTACTTGTTCAGGAGAGTATCACAGCTATACAGCGAGAGGACACCTCAGAGGGCAGTGAGGCTATATGGGTAGAGATCAGGAATAAGAAGGGTGCAGTCACAATGTTGGGGGTATACTACAGGCCTCCCAACAGCCAGCGGGAGATAGAGGAGCAGATAGGTAGACAGATTTTGGAAAAGAGTAAAAACAACAGGGTTGTGGTGATGGGAGACTTCAACTTCCCCAATATTGACTGGGACTCACTTAGTGCCAGGGGCTTAGACGGGGCAGAGTTTGTAAGGAGCATCCAGGAGGGCTTCTTAAAACAATATGTAAACAGTCCAACTAGGGAAGGGGCGGTACTGGACCTGGTATTGGGGAATGAGCCCGGCCAGGTGGTAGATGTTTCAGTAGGGGAGCATTTCGGTAACAGTGACCACAATTCAGTAAGTTTTAAAGTACTGGTGGACAAGGATAAGAGTGGTCCGAGGATGAATGTGCTAAATTGGGGGAAGGCTAATTATAACAATATTAGGCGGGAACTGAAGAACATAGATTGGGGGCGGATGTTTGAGGGCAAATCAACATCTGACATGTGGGAGGCTTTCAAGTGTCAGTTGAAAGGAATACAGGACAGGCATGTTCCTGTGAGGAAGAAAGATAAATACGGCAATTTTCGGGAACCTTGGATGACGAGTGATATTGTAGGCCTCGTCAAAAAGAAAAAGGAGGCATTTGTCAGGGCTAAAAGGCTGGGAACAGACGAAGCCTGTGTGGCATATAAGGAAAGTAGGAAGGAACTTAAGCAAGGAGTCAGGAGGGCTAGAAGGGGTCATGAAAAGGCATTGGCAAATAGGGTTAAGGAAAATCCCAAGGCTTTTTACACTTACATAAAAAGTAAGAGGGTAGCCAGGGAAAGGGTTGGCCCACTGAAGGATAGGCAAGGGAATCTATGTGTGGAGCCAGAGGAAATGGGCGAGGTACTAAATGAATACTTTGCATCAGTATTCACCAAAGAGAAGGAATTGGTAGATGTTGAGTCTGGAGAAGGGGGTGTAGATAGCCTGGGTCACATTGTGATCCAAAAAGACGAGGTGTTGGGTGTCTTAAAAAATATTAAGGTAGATAAGTCCCCAGGGCCGGATGGGATCTACCCCAGAATACTGAAGGAGGCTGGAGAGGAAATTGCTGAGGCCTTGACAGAAATCTTTGGATCCTCGCTGTCTTCAGGGGATGTCCCGGAGGACTGGAGAATAGCCAATGTTGTTCCTCTGTTTAAGAAGGGTGGCAGGGATAATCCCGGGAACTACAGGCCGGTGAGCCTTACTTCAGTGGTAGGGAAATTACTGGAGAGAATTCTTCGAGACAGGATCTACTCCCATTTGGAAGCAAATGGACGTATTAGTGAGAGGCAGCACGGTTTTGTGAAGGGGAGGTCGTGTCTCACTAACTTGATAGAGTTTTTCGAGGAGGTCACTAAGATGATTGATGCAGGTAGGGCAGTAGATGTTGTCTATATGGACTTCAGTAAGGCCTTTGACAAGGTCCCTCATGGTAGACTAGTACAAAAGGTGAAGTCACACGGGATCAGGGGTGAACTGGCAAGGTGGATACAGAACTGGCTAGGCCATAGAAGGCAGAGGGTAGCAATGGAGGGATGCTTTTCTAATTGGAGGGCTGTGACCAGTGGTGTTCCACAGGGATCAGTGCTGGGACCTTTGCTCTTTGTAGTATATATAAATGACTTGGAGGAAAATGTAACTGGTCTGATTAGTAAGTTTGCAGACGACACAAAGGTTGGTGGAATTGCGGATAGCGATGAGGACTGTCTGAGGATACAGCAGGATTTAGATTGTCTGGAGACTTGGGCGGAGAGATGGCAGATGGAGTTTAACCTGGACAAATGTGAGGTAATGCATTTTGGAAGGGCTAATGCAGGTAGGGAATATACAGTGAATGGTAGAACCCTCAAGAGTATTGAAAGTCAAAGAGATCTAGGAGTACAGGTCCACAGATCACTGAAAGGGGCTACACAGGTGGAGAAGGTAGTCAAGAAGGCATACGGCATGCTTGCCTTCATTGGCCGGGGCATTGAGTATAAGAATTGGCAAGTCATGTTGCAGCTGTATAGAACCTTAGTTAGGCCACACTTGGAGTATAGTGTTCAATTCTGGTCGCCACACTACCAGAAGGATGTGGAGGCTTTAGAGAGGGTGCAGAAGAGATTTACCAGAATGTTGCCTGGTATGGAGGGCATAAGCTATGAGGAGCGATTGAATAAACTCGGTTTGTTCTCACTGGAACGAAGGAGGTTGAGGGGCGACCTGATAGAGGTATACAAAATTATGAGGGGCATAGACAGAGTGGATAGTCAGAGGCTTTTCCCCAGGGTAGAGGGGTCAATTACTAGGGGGCATAGGTTTAAGGTGAGAGGGGCAAAGTTTAGAGTAGATGTACGAGGCAAGTTTTTTACACAGAGGGTAGTGGGTGCCTGGAACTCACTACCGGAGGTGGTAGTGGAGGCAGGGACGATAGGGACATTTAAGGGGCATCTTGACAAATATATGAATAGGATGGGAATAGAAGGATACGGACCCAGGAAGTGTAGAAGATTGTAGTTTAGTCGGGCAGTATGGTCGGCACGGGCTTGGAGGGCCGAAGGGCCTGTTCCTGTGCTGTACATTTCTTTGTTCTTTGTTCTTTTGTCGTGGTCTGTATTAGGGGGCGGGCCTTGTCTGCGTACTGGGGGACCCACTGGGCGTAATATGAAAATAACCCCAGGCAACGTTTTAGGGCTTTTGAGCAGTGAGGGAGGGGAAATTCCATGAGGGGGCGCATACGTTCGGGGTCGGGGCCTATTATCCCATTGCGCACTACATATCCCAAGATGGCTAGCCGGTTCGTGCTAAAAACACACTTGTCCTCGTTGTATGTGAGGTTCAAGGCTTTAGCGGTCTGGAGGAATTTTTGGAGATTGGCGTCGTGGTCCTGCTGATCGTGGCCGCAGATGGTTACGTTGTCGAGATACGGGAACGTGGCCTGCAACCCGTGTTGATCAACCATTCGGTCCATCTCCCGTTGGAAGACCGAGACCCCGTTTGTGACGCCAAATGGGACCCTTAGGAAGTGGTATAATCGCCCGTCTGCCTCGAAGGCTGTGTACTTGCGGTCACTTGGGCGGATGGGGAGCTGATGGTAGGCGGACTTGAGGTCCATGGTGGAGAAGACCTTATATTGGGCAATCCGATTGACCATGTCGGATATGCGGGGGAGAGGGTACGCATCTAGCTGTGTGTACCTGTTGATGGTCTGGCTATAGTCTATGACCATCCTTTGTTTCTCCCCTGTCTTTACTATTACCACCTGTGCTCTCCAGGGACTATTGCTGGCCTGGATTATGCCTTCCTTCAGTAGCCGCTGGACTTCGGACCGAATAAATGTCCGGTCCTGGGCGCTGTACCGTCTGCTCCTAGTGGCGACGGGTTTGCAATCCGGGGTGAGGTTTGCAAACAAGGATGGGGGCTCAACGTGAAGGGTTGCGAGGCCGCAGATAGTGAGTGGGGGTATTGGGCCGCCGAATTGGAAAGTTAGGCTCTGCAGATTGCACTGGAAGTCTAATCCCAGTAATGTGGGCGCGCAGAGTTGGGGAAGGACGTAGAGCCTGTAGTTTTTAACTCCCTCCCTTGCACCGTTAGGGTCACTATGCAGAAGCCTTTGATCTGTACGGAGTGGGATCCTGCAGCTAGGGAAATCTTTTGCGCACTGGGACGGATGGTCAAGAAACAGCGTCTTACCGTGTCAGGGTGGATGAAGCTTTCTGTGCTCCCGGAGTCGACCAGGCATGGTGTCTCGTGTCCGTTGATCAGCACCGTTGTTGTTGTCGTCTGGAGCGTCCAGGGCCGTGCTTGGTCCAGCGGCATTGAGGCCAGACGTGGTCGTAGTGCTTCAGCGTCTTCCTCGAACCCCGTGGAGCCGTCGATGCTGGGGTCCATTGTTGCCGTCCAAGATGGCGGCGGGGGTGAACAAAATGGCCGCCCCCATGCATCGCACACGGCTGGGGGTCACAAGATGGCGGCGGGGATGGACAACATGGCCGCCCCCATGCGTCGCGCAGGGCTGGGGGGTCCCAAGATGGCGGCGCCCCTCCTCCCCTCGTGGTGGCCGGTACCCAAACTGGCGGCGCCTGCGGGTTGCACATGGGGCGCTGGGGGGGTTGGGGAGCGTTTGGAACGTGCAGGACTCCTTCTTCTCCGGGGACAGCGGCGACCCCCCGGGACCGGCACACAGCCGCGAAATGGGCCTTTTTCCCGCAGCTCTTGCAAATCGCTATGCGGGCCGGGCAGCGCTGCCGGGGGTGTTTCGCCTGGCCGCAGAAATAGCAGCGGGCTCCCCCGGGATGACTTGGCGTCTGAACCGCGCAAGCCTTTGGGGGGGGGGGTTTGTCGCGACGGGGGTCCACGGAGCCCAAGGGGCTGCCGCGCGGTCGGGGCCGTACGCGCGGGCATTTCGCGCGGCCACATCGAGTGAGGCTGCAAGGGCCCGTGCCTCTGAGAGTCCTAGCGACTCTTTTTCTAAAAGTCTTTGGCGGATTTGGGGAGAGTTCATACCAGCCACAAACGCATCGCGAATTAACATGTCCGTGTGTTCAATCGCGTTTACCGGCGGGCAGCTGCAGGCCCGTCCCAAAATTAGCAGCGCGGCGTAGAATTCGTCTCGCGATTCTCCGGGACTTTGCCGTCTCGTTGCGAGTTGGTAGCGTCCATAGATCTGGTTCACTGGGCGAACATAGATGCTCTTTAGTGCTGCGAACGCCGTCTGGAAATCCTCTGCGTCTTCTATGAGAGGGTAAATTTCCGGGCTTACCCTCGAGTGCAGGACCTGTAGTTTCTGGTCTTCTGTGACCCGGCCGGGGGCCGTTCGGAGGTAGGCTTCGAAACAACAAAAACTGCAGCTGAGTTCACTGCGTGGGGGCTGATCCTCAGGCATTCCGGGACGATCCTGAGCTCCATAGTCCTTTAAGCACGCTTAATAAATTGTAACGCACAAAGACTCCCGAGAGACGAATAGAGGTGAAGTCGATGAGGCTTTATTAAGCGTGACTCGTTCCCCGCAGTTCAGCAACAGACTGGATCTGCGGGGAGAATTCCTGGTTCTTATACTCCGCCTTCAGGGCGGAGCTAGAGATCAACAGCCAACCAGGACCCGGGATCTGTCAGCCAATGACATCACGGCTTCACAGTCCTACATGACCCCTAATGCATACTACCACACTACTTTATCAATTACCTTCCCTTTAATATAAGGTTCAGAATTGAGGTGTTCACTGATGATTGCACAATGTTCAGCACCATTCATTATTTTCAGATACTGAAGCAAGCTCATGACTGTATGCAGCAAGACCTGGATAACATTCAGGCTTGGGTTGATAAATGGTAAGTAACATGCACAACCCACAAGTGCCAGGTAATGACCATCTCCAAAATGAGTGAATCTAACCACCTTCCATTGACATTGAATGGCATTGCGGTTGCGGCTATGCTGAACTAAGTCGCACGTTCGGCAGCTCCCGCCAGAAATTGACCTTTGGGCTCTTTTGAGGGGCCCCAGCAGCATTTGTTCAACGGTTTCCAGTGTGGGAAGGTGACAGTACGATTTCCCCGGCACTGTATGGATTGGACCAGGAATGGAGCGGTGAAAAAAGTAATTCTGGTGCAGCGAAAAGTGCGAGGGAGGAAAGCCAAGATGGCGGCGGGTGGAGACCAGGCAGCGTGGGCGCAGTGGGCACAAGAGCAGCAGGAGTTTCTCAAGCGCTGCTTCACGGAATTGAAAGCAGGGTAACTGGAGCCGATGAAGGCTTCGATCGACAAGCTGGTCGAGACCCAGAAGGCCCAAGGGGCGGAGATCCGGGAGGTGCGGCAGAAGGCCTCAGGGAATGAGGATGAGATATTGGGCCTGGCAGTGAAGGTGGAGGCGCACGGGTCGCTGCATAAGAAATGGCAGGAGAAGTTCAAGGACATGGAGAATCGGTCGAGGAGGAAGAACCTGGGGATTCTGGGTTTCCCAGAGGGGTCGGATGCTGGAGCATATGTGGTCACGATGCTGAACACGATGCTGAAGATGGGCGCGGGTGCCTTCCCGAGGCCCCTGGAGCTGGATGAGGCCCACCGAGTCCTGGCAAGGAGGCCCAAGTCTAACGAGTCGCCGCGGACGGTATTGGTGCGGTTCCACCGCTTGGTGGACAGGGAGTGTCCTAAGATGCGCAAAAAAGGAGCGGAGCAGCAGGTGGGAGAATGCAGAGGTTCGGATAGACCAGGACTGGAGCGCGGAGGTGGCCAAGTAGAGGGCCGGGTACAATCGGGCTAAGGCGGTTCTGCATCGGAAGGGGGTGAAATTCGGGATGTTGCAGCCGGCGCGACTGTGGGTCACGTTTAAGGACCGGCACCATGACTTTGAGACGCCGGAGGAGGCGTTGACCTTTATTCAGGCCGAAACGTTGGACACGGACTGAGGGACGGTTGTGAGGGGAGGTTGCGGGGGACTACTGTGCTTACTGTGCTTTGGAGATGTTCTATTCTGTTTTGTATTGTTTCCTTGGGTGCTGGGTGGGGTAGGGTGAAATGGTTCGAAGTGGGGGTTTTGTGAAAGTGTGGGCGTCGGTGGTTGGAAGGACTGGGCCCCGTTGGGGGAGGGGAGATGGGAGACCCGAGGTGGGGGAGCTGGGATTAGGCTGCAAAAGGGAGCTGCGCCAAAGAGGGCGGGGCCGGTCTGATGGAAAGCGCGGGCTTTTTCCCGTGCTAGGGAAGGAAGGGGGCAGGGTCGGGGGGGAAAGGGTGGTGTTGGAGAGGAGCGCCCGCTGATGGACAGGAGGGGGGGTGGGAGACTACCACACTGGGGGGGGTCGATGGAGTGGCGGGAGTGGCTGGGATCAGCAGGAGTCAGCTGACTTACGGGAGTGCTATGGGGGGGAGCAACGCAGCTGGGGGGGACCTAGCTGGGGGGTGGGGGGGGGGGCGGGGGAGGGGCGGGGGAACCGGGTTGCTGCTGCATTGGGCAAAGGTGAGCTGGAGCTCGGAGAGAGAGTCGGGGCGGGGGTCTGCCGCTGGGGGGATTGGAGGGTGTGGGAGGCGCGGGCACGTGGCTGGCCTAGAAAAGGGGATGGCTAATCGGCAGGGGGGGGGGGGGGGGGGGGCTGGAAGCCCCCTGATCCGGCTGATAACTTGGAATATGAGAGGCCTGAACGGGCCGGTCAAGAGGGCCCGTGTGTTCGCGCACCTGAAGGGACTGAAGGCAGATGTGGTCATGCTCCAGGAGACGCATTTGAGGGTGGCAGATCAGGTTAGGCTGAGAAAGGGGTGGGTAGGGCAGGTTTTCCACTCGGGATTGGACGCAAAGAATCGAGTGGTGGCGATTTTGGTGGGGAAGCGGATGTCGTTTGAGGCGCTGAACATCGTGGCCGACAATGGAGGTAGGTATGTGATGGTGAGCGGTAAGCTGCAAGGGGTGCGGGTGGTCTTGGTGAATGTATATGCCCCGAATTGGGATGATGCCGGATTTATGCGGCGCATGTTGGGCCGGAATCCGGACCTGGAGGCAGGGAGATTGATAATGGGGGGGGGGACTTCAACACGGTACTGGATCCAACATTGGACCGCTCCAGGTCCAGGACAGGTAAGAGGCCGGCGGCGGCCAAGGTGCTGAGGGGGTTTATGGACCAGATGGGAGGAGTGGACCCATGGAGGTTTGTCAGGCCGGGGGCCAGGGAATTTTCTTTTTTTCCCCACGTCCATAAAGCCTACTCCCGGATAGACTTCTTCGTTATGAGCAGGGCGCTGATCCCGAGGGTGGAGGACACGGAGTATTCGGCCATAGCCATCTCAGACCATGCCCCGCATTGGGTGGAGCTGGAGCTAGGGGAGGAGAGGGACCAGCACCCGCTGTGGCGCCTGGATGTGGGCTTGCTGGCGGATGAGGAGGTGAGCGTGCGGATCTGTTGGTGCATTGAAAGACATCTGGATGCTAACGATAATGGGGAGGTGCATGTGGGGGTGGTCTGGGAGGCGCTGAAGGCGGTGATTAGGGGAGAGCTAATTGTCATGATATTCAAACACACACATCATGATGGACACACCAACAGGCAAATCAGAGCACACAACACCACAACCAATCACACACAAGAACACCAACCACATAAAAAGCACGAGCACGACACCTGGTGGTCAGTAGGTCTGGGGACAAAGACACGGAGAAGAGCTGTTACAAAATCACAAACAGGGAATCCCCACGTGCAGAGTGTCAAGACAAAACTGTACATAGTAAGTTTAAATAAAATAGCGTTGTACCATATACAACCGTGTTGGCTCATCTGTGTGTCAGAACACCCAACACCACATGGTACAGGAGTGGATCGATACCTGCCAACTAACCTGCCATTCTGGACATGGACCGCACCGACAAACCGCAGCCGTTGCAAGTCGCGGGGAACCTAGGTACCAATTGGAAGCTCTTCAGGCAGCGATTTGACCTGTACATCCGTGCCACCGAAAAACAGAGTGCCTCGGATGAAACGAAGATTGCAATGCTCCTCTTCTACGCAGGTCAGCACGCCCTCGACGTCTTCAACTCACTGGTGTTCGAAGAAGGCGAAAACCAATCCAAATATGACACGGTCATCCTCAAACTGGACCAGCACTTTAAAGTTGAAGTAAATGAAAGTTTTGAAAGATACCTCTTTCAGCAACGCCTGCAAGGTAAGGAGGAGCTTTTTCAACCCTTTTTGACGCACCTCCGGATTCTAGCGCAGTCCTGCGGTTACAGCACCACCACAGAGTCCATGATCAGGGACCAGATTGTTTTTGGCGTTGCCTCTAGTGGCCTACGCCAGCAGCTTCTTAAAATAAAAAGCCTCACCTTAGCATCTGCTGTGGAAGCCTGTGTCCTCCACGAAAATGCTACCTGCCGTTTTGCCCGATTTCAGGCGTCCGAGTTGGCACGGAGGGGGTTCCCAGCCGTCGAATCGGCAAGCCAGGCCGCCCACGACGTCGAACGCATCCAGACCGTCGATTACTTCCCGACCCACGGCCCGGACGACAGCGGCTGCTTCCCGCGCTTTTCGCGGTCTCCCGTGCTGGTGCGCGCCAAAAATAACGGCCACATCGAGGGACGCACTGCGCAGGCGCGCCCACCGCAAGATCGCACTGCGCATGCGCAGTGGCGCAACGAACGCCGTGACGTCATGACGTGCGGCAATTGTGGAGCTCTACATTTAAAAGGGCAATGTCCTGCAAAAAACCGACAGTGCCTCAGATGTGGCAAGATGGGCCACTACGCTGCCCACTGTCGTTCGGCTCAACCCATGGATCCGGCACATCCCCGACAATCTCGCAGACAAGTCAGGACCGTCCAGCCCACGCATCAAGACTTCCAGTTAAGTGATGCAGATGACCAGGATGCCTTCCGCGTTTCCGTCATCGATGTCAACAAGGTCAATGCCATCAATCCAGCCGATGAGTGGTGTGCCACCCTGACGGTCAACCCGAACTCGTCACAAGCCCATTAGACTGGACTTATAATACCGTTCATATGTCTAACAAGTTGCACAATTTTACATGATAACCTGTTGTTGTTTATCGTTCCAGATATCGTCTGACTGGACAACTGTTCAAGTTTTTTTTTTCTCTCGTTCGCATTCATGTTATGTTATGGTACAACTTGGTTCATGTGACGCACCCGACATCGCCCCATGTAAATAGTTCCGTCATATGCACATGCTGTACACGACACACACACACTCTTAGATGCACTCACGACGCGATCATATTTATTACCACGTAGGCACATATCTTTGTAAAAAGGGGGGATGTCATGATATTCAAACACACACATCATGATGGACACACCAACAGGCAAATCAGAGCACACAACACCACAACCAATCACACACAAGAACACCAACCACATAAAAAACACGAGCACGACACCTGGTGGTCAGTAGGTCTGGGGACAAAGACACGGAGAAGAGCTGTTACAAAATCACAAACAGGGAATCCCCACGTGCAGAGTGTCAAGACAAAACTGTACATAGTAAGTTTAAGTAAAATAGCGTTGTACCATATTCAACCGTGTTGGCTCATCTGTGTGTCAGAACACCCAACACCACACTAATCTCCACTAGGGCCCACAAGGAGAAGGAGGAGAGGAGAGAGCGGGCGAGATTGGTGGGGGAGATTTTAAGGGTGGATAGGAGGTATGCAGAGGTCCCCGAGGAGGGACTACTCAAGGAGCGACAAAGCCTCCAGGCCGAGTTCGACCTGTTGACCACCAAGAAAGCAGAGGTGCAGTGAAGGAAAGCGCAAGGGGAGTACGGGGAGAAGGCTAGCCGGATGCTGGCACACCAGCTTCGGAAGTGGGAGACAGCGAGGGAGATTGGGGGAGTTAGGGATAAAGGGGGGAACACGGTGCGGAGAGTGGTGGGAATAAATGGGGTATTTAGAGACTTTTATGAGGGGCTGTATAGGTCTGAGCCCCCGATGGAGAAGGGGGGATGCGTCGATATTTGGATCGACTGAGGTTCCCGAGGGTGGAGGAGGAGCAGGTGGCTGGGTAGGGCTGGAGGAGCTGACTAAGGGGCTAGGGAGTATACAGACGGGAAGGAACCGGGGCCAGATGGGTTCCCGGTGGAATTTTACCTGAAGTACATGGACCTGCTGGGCCCTCTATTAGTAAGGACTTTCAATGAGGCGAGGGAGGGGAGGGGCCTATCCCCACCGATGTCCAGGGTGCTGATCTCGCTGATCTTGAAGCGGGACAAGGACCCATTACAGTGTGGGTCGTATAGGCCAATCTCTCTCCTCAAACGGGACGCAAAGCTGTTAGCGAAGATGTTGGCTACCAGAATTGAAGACTGTGTCCCGGGGGTGATTCATGAGGACCAGACGGGTTTTGTTGAGGGAAGGCAGCTGAATACCAATGTGCGGAGGCTCCTTAACGTAATCATGATGCCTGCAGTGGAGTGGGAGGCGGAGATAGTGGCGGCGATGGACGCGGAGGAGGCCTTCGATAGGGTGGAGTGGGGGTACCTCTGGGAAGTGTTGAGGAGGTTTGGGTTCGGGGAAGGGTTCATTAGTTGGGTTAGGCTACTTTACAAAGCCCCGGTGGCGAGTGTGGCCACGAATCGGAGGAGGTCGGAATACTTTTGGCTGTACCGGGGGACGAGGCAGGGGTGCCCCCTATCCCCCTTGCTATTTGCATTGGCAATTGAGCCTTTGGCTATGGCTCTAAGGGAGTCCAGGAAATGGAGGGGGTTGGTCCGGGGGGAAGGGGGGGGGGGGCGGGGGGAGGAACACCGGTTGTCATTGTATGCCGATGACCTGTTACTGTATGTGGCGGACCCAGCGGGGGGATGCCGGAGGTGATGCGGATCCTCAGGGAGTTTGGGGACATTTCCAGGTATAAGCTCAACGTGGGGAAGAGTGAGCTCTTCGTGATACACCCAGGGGACCAGGGAAGGGGGATAGACGAGCTTCTACTGAAGAGGGCGGAAAGGAGTTTTCGGGACCTGGGGATCCAGGTGGCCAGGAGCTGGGGGGGCCCTACACAAGCTCAACTTGACGAGGCTGGTGGAGGAGATGGAGGAGGAGTTTAAAAGGTGGGATATGCTGCCACTCTTCTGGGCGGGTAGGGTACAGTCGGTGAAGATGACGGTGCTCCCGAGGTTAACAAAGAACAAAGAAATGCACAGGAACAGGCCCTTCGGCCCTCCTGGCCCGTGCCGACCATGCTGCCCGACTAAACTACAATCTTCTACACTTCCTGGTTCCGTATCCCTCTATTCCCATCCTATTCATGTATTTGTCAAGATGCCCCTTAAATGTCACTATCGTCCCTGCTTCCACCACCTCCTCCGGTAGCGAGTTCCAGGCACCCACTACCCTCTGCGTAAAAAACTTGCCTCGTATATCTACCCTAAACCTTGCCCCTCTCACCTTAAACATATGCCCCCTAGTAATTGACCCCTCTACCCCGGGGAAAAGCCTCTGACTATCCACTCTGTCTATGCCCCTCATAATTTTGTAGACCTCTATCAGGTTGCCCCTCAACCTCCTTCGTTCCAGTGAGAACAAACCGAGTTTATTCAACCGCTCCTCATAGCTAATGCCCTCCATACCAGGCAACATTCTGGTAAATCTCTTCTGCACCCTCTCTAAAGCCTCCACATCCTTCTGGTAGTGTGGCGACCAGAATTGAACACTATACTCCAGGTGTGGCCTAACTAAGGTTCTATACAGCTGCAACATGACTTGCCAATTCTTATACTCAATGCCCCGGCCAATGAAGGCAAGCATGCCGTATGCCTTCTTGACTACCTTCTCCACCTGTGTTGCCCCTTTCAGTGACCTGTGGACCTGTACTCCTAGATCTCTCTGACTTTCAATACTCTTGAGGGTTCTACCATTCACTGTATAATCCCTACCTGCATTAGACCTTCCAAAATGCATTACCTCACATTTGTCCGGATTAAACTCCATCTGCCATCTCTCCGCCCAAGTCTCCAAACAATCTAAATCCTCTGTATCCTCTGACAGTCCTCATCGCTATCCGCAATTCCACTAACCTTTGTGTCGTCTGCAAACTTACTAATCAGACCAGTTACATTTTCCTCCAAATCATTCATATATACTACAAACAGCAAAGGTCCCAGCACTGATCCCTGTGGAACACCACTGGTCACAGCCCTCCAATTAGAAAAGCATCCTTCCACTGCTACTCTCTGCCTTCTATGACCTAGCCAGTTCTGTATCCACCTTGCCAGCTCACCCCTGATCCCGTGTGACTTCATCTTTTGTACTAGTCTACCATGAGGGACCTTGTCAAAGGCCTTACTGAAGTCCATATAGACAACATCCACTGCCCTATCTGCATCAATCATCTTTGTGACCTCCTCGAAAAACTCTATCAAGTTAGGCGGTTCCTTTTTATATTCCAGTGCCTCCCCATCCTAATCCCGAAGGCCTTTTTTAAGCGGGTCAGTAGGAGCATCATGGGATTCGTGTGGGCGAAAAAGACCCCGAAGGTGAGAAGGATGTTTCTGGAGCGGAGTAGGGACAGAGGAGGGTTAGCTTTACCTAATCTGTGTGGGTATTACTGGGCTGCCAATGTGGCGATGATACGCAAGTGGGTAATGGAGGGGGAGGGGGCGGCGTGGAAGAGGCTGGAGATGGCATCCTGTGTGGTCACGAGTCTGGGAGCGCTGGTGACAGCACCGCTGCCGCTCCCGCCGATTAGGTACACCACGAGTCCGGTGGTGGCGGCGAATTTGAAAATTTGGGGGCAGTGGAGGCGCCAAGGGGTGAGGTAGAGGCTTCGGTTTGGTCCCGGAATGAATGGATGGAAGGTTCCTGAGATGGCACAGGGCAGGAATTAGAAAGATGGGGGACCTGTTTTTAGATGGGACGTTTGCGAGCCTTGGGGCGCTGGAGGAAATATTTGGGCTTCCCCCCAGAAATGCCTTCAGGTACATGCAGGTAAGGGTGTTTGTAAGACGGCAGGTGAGGGAGTTTCCGCTGCTTCCAGCACTCAGGATCCAGGATAGGGTGCTCTCGGGGGTGTGGGTTGGAGAGGGCAGGGTCTCGGCGATCTACCAGGAGATGCAGGAGGAGGAGGAGACCTCGGTGGAGGAGCTAAAGGGTAAATGGGAGGAGGAGTTGGGGAGGAGATAGACGAGGGTACGTGGGCGGAAACCCTGGGTCGGGTTAATTCTTCCTCCTCTTGCGCCAGGCTTAGCCTGATACAATTTAAGGTTCTTCACAGAGCGCATATGACAGGGACGAGGCTGAGCAGGTTCTTTGGGGTGGAAGACAAGTGCGGGAGGTGCTCGGGGAGCCCAGCAAATCATACCCATATGTTCTGGACGTAACCGGCCCTGGATGGGTTCTGGGAGGGTATTGCGAGGACGGTGTCTAAGGTGGTGAACACCTGGGTTAAGGCGAGCTGGGGGTTAGCACTATTTGGGGTATTGGACGAGCCAGGAGTGCAGGAGGTGAAAGAGGCCAGTATTCTGGCCTTTGCGTCCCTGGTAGCCCGGCGGAGGATTCTGCTACAGTGGAAGGATGCGAGGCCCCCAAGCGTGGAAGCCTGGATCAGCGACATGGCAGAGTTCATTAAATTGGAGAGGGTAAAATTTGCCTTAAGAGGATCTGTGCAAGGGTTCTTCAGGCAGTGGCAACCGTTCCTAGACTTTCTAGCGGGGCGTTAGGAGGTGGTCAGCAGCAGCAGTAACACAAAGGGGGCGGGGGGGGGGGTTACTTTGTGTTTTCTACTGTGTTTATTATTGCTTAATGGGGGGTTTGTATATTGGGGGAATTTGTGATGTAGTTGTAAGATGTTTATTTATGTGTTCTTTGTTTTTCTTTTTTCTGTAAGCGGGGGTTTGTTGAAAATATGTAAAATTTGGAATAAAAATATTTCTTAAAAAAAAGACATTGAATGGCATTAATCCCCCAGTGTCAACAATCTGGGGTTACCATTGCCCATCAATTGAACTGGACTAGCCATATAAACACTGTGGCTACAAGAGTAGGCCTGAGGCTGGGAATTCTGCAATAAGTAACTTACTTCCTGTCTCCCCAAAACCTGTCCATAATTGACAAGGCACAAGTCCGAGTGTGATGGGATCCTTTCCATTTGCCTGGATGAATGTAGCTCAAACAATACTCAAGAAGCTCATCACCATTAAGGGTAAAAAGAAACATTCTCTTATTCCACCACCGATGCACAGTAGCAGCAGTGTGTATCATCCACAAGATGTGCTGCAGCAACCCACCAAAGCTCCTTCAACAGCACGTTCCAAACCCATGACCTCCACCATCTAGAAAGACAAGGGCAGCAGAAGCATGGAAATCTCACCACCTGCAACTTCTCCTCCAAGCTACACACCATCCTAACTTGGAAATTCATCATTTTTCCTTCATTGACACTGGGTCAGAATCTTTAAAATTCCTCAGCACTGCGACTGTACCTACACCTCATCGAATGCAGCGGTTCAAGAAGGTGTCTTATCACAACCTCCTCAAGGTCAATTAGGAATGGGAAACAAATGCTGGCCTAGCCAGTGTGGTATTATCAGGTATTACGGTACCTGAGAGGCTGAAGTACCATTGGTTAAACCTAGGGGTTTACCATTGGCTGTATAGTATAGTAGCTCCGCCCTGATAGGCGGGGTATAAGAACCCGTGCTGTCCCAGCCGTCCTCATTCTGTACCTAAGCTGCTGGGGAACAGTTCTAGCTTATTAAAGCCTTCAGTTGTACTACAACCTTGTTTTAGTAGTTATTGATCGTGCACCAATTTAATAAACTAGAACTAAGTAGAAAGAATGGACCTCCGAATCAAGCCGGTGTGGCTGCAACTCAGTCCCCACGCGCCGAACTCAGCGGCGATTTTTAAGCACTGGCTGGCGTGTTTTAAAGTCTACCTTGAGACGGCTGGAGGCACACCCTCGGGGGAGCAGAAACTGCACTCAAGAGTAAGCCCAGAGATCTACACCCTCATCGAGGAGGCGGAAGATTTTGATGCAGCAATTGAACTTTTAAAAGGACACTATATTCACCCAGTAAATCAGGTCTACGCTCGTCACCTGCTTGCAACAAGACGACAAAACCCTGGGGAATCGTTGGAGGAATTCTATCGTGCGCTATAGGTGCTGGGCAGAAGCTGTGGCTGCCCGCAAGTTTCGGCGAGCGAGCACACGGAACTCCTAGTCCGGGACGTCTTTGTAGCAGGTATGAGCTCTTCAGAAATCCGCCAGCGTCTTTTGGAGAAAGACACCTTGGGATTTAGGGAGGCACGGGCCCTTGCAGTGTCCATGGGCGTGGCCTCCAAGAACGCCCGATCCTACGTGCCTGACCGTATGGCGGCCCCCTGGGCAGCGTGGAATCCCGCAGCGGCCGCCCCAGAGACCTTCCCCGCAGGCCTGCGCTGTAAGGTGGCCAGCCAACCCTGATGGACCCCGCTGCTTCTTTTGCGGGCAGGGAAAACACCCCCGCCAGCGCTGCCTGGCCCGCACATCTATCTGCAGGGAGTGCGGCAAAAAGGGCCATTTTGTGGGGGTCTGCCAGGCACGAGCGGTGGCCACGGTCTCCAGTGGCGACTCCGGACCGCCACAGCGAACTTCTCCAGGGGCCCCGCCACCCCCGTATCCCAGGCCCACGTGCGGACCCCGGGTGTTGCCATCTTGTCCCTCGGACACCACGTTGGACGGATGGGCGCCACCATTTTGTCCACCCCGACCACTATGTGCGACCAATGGGAGACGCCATCTTGGATGCCCCAGGACCCCAGCTCGGCCGACCACGCACTGCCTGAACGAAATCCACAACTACTGCGTCTGGCCTCGGTGACCATGGACCAAACTCGACCTCGAACACTCTCAATAGCAACGACGACCGCCTTCCTCAACGGCCACAAGACGTCCTGCCTGATCGACTCTGGGAGCACGGAGAGCTTTATACACCCCGACATGGTAAGGCGCTGTTCCCTCTTTATCCACCCTGTTAATCAAAGAACCTCCCTTGCCTCCGGTTCTCACTCTGTGGAGATAAAGGGGTTCTGTTTAGCAAACCTCACAGTCCAGGGAAGGGAATTCAAAAATTTCCACCTTCATGTTCTTCCCCACCTCTGCTCGGCTACACTCCTGGGTTTAGACTTCCAGTGTAACCTGCAAAGTCTAACCTTCCAATTCGGCGGCCCTATACCCCACCTTACTGTCTGCGGCCTCGCGACCCTTAAGGTTGACCCGCCTTCCCTGTTGTGAACCTCACCCCGGATTGCAAACCTGTCGCCACCAGGATCAGACGGTACAGTGCCCAGGATCGGATCTTTATTAGGTCAGAGGTCCAAAGGCTACTGAGGGAAGGGGTCATTGAAGCCAGCAACAGTCCCTGGAGAGCTCAAGTAGCGGTGGTAAAGACCGGGGAGAAGCATAGGATGGTCATTGACGACAGTCAGACCATCAACAGGTTTACGCAGCTGGACGCGTACCCTCTCCCCCGCATATCCAACCTCGTAAACAGGATCGCGCATTATAAGGTCTTCTCCACGGTGGACCTCAAGTCCGCCTACCACCAGCTAGCCCTCCGTACTGTGACCGCAAATACACTGCCTTCGAGGCAGACGGGCGGCTCTATCACTTCTTAAGGGTTCCCTTCGGTGTCACTAACGGGGTCTCGGTCTCCTAGCGCGAGATGGACCGAATGGTAGACCGGTACGGTTTATGGGCAATGTTCCCGTATCTCGATAATGTCACCATCTGCGGCCACGACCAGCAGGACCACGACACCAACCTCCGAAGATTTCTCCAGACCGCTAAAATCCTTAACCTAACATACAACAAGGATAATGCGTGCTTAGCACCGACCGTCTAGCCATTCTCGGCTACGTAGTGCGAAATGGAGTTATAGGCCCCGACCCTGAACGCATGCGCCCCCTTATGGAGTTCCCCCTCCCCCACTGCCCCAATGCCCTGAAGCGCTGCCTACGGTTTTTCAGTTACTACGCCCAGTGGGTCCCCAACTACGCAGACAAAGCCTGACCCCTAATCCAGTCCACAACTTTCCCCCTGTCGATAGAGGCCAGCCAGGCCTTCAGCCACATCAAAGCAGACATTGCGAAGGTACGATGCACGCCATCGACGAGTCCCTCCCCTTCCAGGTCGAGAGCGATGCGTCCAACGTACCTCTGGCGGCCACCCTCAACCAAGCGGGCAGACCCGTGGCCTTCTTCTCCCGTACCCTCCATGCTTCCGAAATCCGCCACTCCTCAGTCGAAAAGGAGGCCCAGGCCAGAGTATAAGCTGTGCGACATTGGAGGCATCACCTGGACGGCAGGAGATTCACTCTCCTCACTGACCAATGGTCGGTTTCCTTCATGTTCGATAATGCACAGCGGGGCAAGATAAAAAACGACAAGATCTTGCGGTGGAGGATCAAACTGTCCACCTACAACTACGAGATCTTGTATCGTCCCAGGAAGCTAAACAAGCCTCCTGACGCCCTGTCCCGCGGCACATGTGCTACTGCACAAGTGGACCGCCTCCGAGCCAGCACTTTCACATCCGTATTTAACAGCGATATGGGCCTATGCGACCCACATTCCAACTGGTCCTTCCTCCTTTTTGGTATTAATGTGATCGTTGCCTGCGTCATCATATCGGCAGTTCCCCCTTCTCTAATGCCTCATTAAACACCCCCAAGAGATGTGGTGCCAGATTCGTCGCAACCTCCTTGTAGAATTCAACTGGGTAACCATCAGGCCCCAGGGCCTTCCGCAACATCATACCCCTTATACTCTCCGATATTTCCCTCAGCCCCAGGGGCTCCTATAGTGCCTGACTCTTCCCTTCCTCCAACTGTGAAACTCCAGTCATCTAAGAACAGTCCCATGTCACACTCTTCATCTCTCCACGTCTGCCTGGTACAGCTCCTTATAGTAATCCCTAAATACCTTGTTTACCTTCCCCAGCTCTAACAACACATCCCGTACCCCAGTCCGTATCTTCAGTATTTCCCTGGATGCAGTGTGCCTCCGTAGCTGATATGCTAACATTCGACTAGTCTTCTCCCCGTATTCGTACTGCATCCTTCTTGCCCTATGCAGCTGTCCTACTGCCCTCCCCATCGTCAACCTAACAAATTGTCCCTGTAATCTTTCCTCCTCGCCAATCCCTCCATGGTGGGTGCCCTCGAGTACTCCCGATCTACCTCAACTATCTTGTTCATTAGCAGTTCATATTCCTTTCTCCTTTCCCTCCACGCATGTACCTTGAACGAGATAATCTCCCTTCGGACGACTGCTTTTAGCGCTTTCCAATATGTGGCCACTTACACATCCCTGTTTTGGTTCAGTTCGACATAATCTTTAATCACAGTCAGCACTTTATCGTGAAACCCTCTATCTGCCAACAACCCTGAATCAAGCCTCCATCCTGGCCTCTGCGCCCGGCCCGATTAAGCCGAATCTCCAGCCAGAGGGGCGCATGGTCCGAGATTACTACCCCCCGCATACTCTGCCCCCTCCACCCCGACCAAAACGTCCCGGCTCACCACAAAAAAGTTGATTCTTGAATACACCCTATACACATGTGAAAAAAAGGAATACTCCCTTCCCCCTGGGTTCTTGAAGCGCCACAGGTCCACCATACCCATCTTTTCCATAAACCCGCCCAGCTAATTTGCCATTCGTACTCTATCCATTGTCCTGGCGCTCAAACTATCTACCCTTGGCTCGAGGACACAATTAAAATCTCCTCCCATAATCAACTGATGTGTGGCCAAGTCCGGGATTGATGCCCCCCCTCAAAACACCTACATTGTCTCAATTCGGTGCATACCAACAGTACCGGTGTCCCTTTGAAACCCCACTCACAATCACATATCTCCTACCCGGATTAGACTCCTTTTTATTCACTACAGCTCTGCCTTCAACACCATCATCCCAGCCAAGCTCTTATCAAAACTCCAAAACCTAGGACTTGGCTCCTCACTCTGCAACTGAATCTTCGACTTCCTAACCCATAGACCTCAATCAGTAATGATAAACAATGCCACCTCCTCCATAATAGTCCTCAACACCGCAAGGCTGTGTACTTAGCCCCCTACTATACCCCCTATACACACACGAATGTGTGGAAAAATTTGGCTCCAACTCTATCTAGACATTTGCTGATGACTCGACCGTCATGGGTCGGATGTCAAACAATGGTGAGTCAGAGTACAGGAGGATGATAGAGAACGTAGTGGAATGGTGCAACAACAACAATCTCTCCCTCAATGTCAGCAAAACTAAGGAGCTGGTCATTGACTTCAAGAAGCGAAGTATCGTACACACCCCTGTCTGCATCAATGGTGCCGAGGTAGAGATGATTGACAACTTCAAATTCCTAGGTGTGCACATTACCAACAATCTGTCCTGGTCCATCAAGTTTACTTAACGACCAAGAAAGCACAATAGCGCCTATACTTCCTCAGGAAGCTAAGGAAATTTGGTATATCCAGATTGACTCTTACCAATTTTTATAGATTTTAATTTGCCTGGAATTGCAATTGCTCAGTCCAAGACGGTAAGAAACTACAGAGAGTTGTGAACACCGCCCAGTCCATCACACAAACCTGCCTCCCATCCATTGACTCTGTCTACACCTCCCGCTGCCTTGGGAAAGCAGACAGCATTGTCAAAGACACCTCCCATTCGGGTTATTCTCTCTTCCAGCCTCTTCCATCGGTCAGAAGATACAAAAGTCTGAGAACACGCACAAACAGATTAAAAAACAGCTTCTTCCCCGCTGCTACCAGACTCCTGCATGACCCTCTTATGGACTGATCTGATCTCTACTGTGTAGCACTACACTCAGTATGCTTCACCCAATGTCTATGTGTTTACATAGTGTATTTATCAAATGTCCTATGTTTTTCATGTATGGAATGATCTGTCTGGACTGCACACAGAACAATACTTTTCACTGTAACTCGGTATACGTGACAATAAATTTAAATCTAAATCTAAATCTAGGCAGCACCTTCTAAGCCCACAACTGCAATAGTCCAGAAGAATAAGAGCAGAAGATACCTGGGAACATCGCCATCCTGGAAGTTCCCTTCCAAGTCACACACCTCCCTGATTTGGAAATATATCACCATTCCTTCACTGTTGCTGGGTCAAAACCCTCCCTAACAGCACGGTGGGTGTACCTACATCACATGGACTGCAGTCGTTCAAGAAGGCAGCTCACCACCACCACCTTCCCAAGGACATCTAGGGATGGGCAATAAATATTGGTCTAGCCAGTCATGCCCACATCCTGTAAATTAATTTTAAAAAGGCTGTTGGAGGACGTATTCATGCTTTGTAATTGCATGGTTATTGTAGGCCCAGATCCAGCTGATGGAAGAAGAGATGATAAGAAATCTGAAGCAACAGAACACAAATTGCAAGCATTTCAAAAAATGCTCTAAATGAAACATGTCAATTTCAGTTCAGTAAATATTTAATTACCAAATAACTTTTCCTCTAAATCAATATTTATTTAAAATTGCTTGAATTTCCTTATGCAGTAATATATTGGAGTATTATGTGCAGTACTGTGTGCATTGGGAAGAATAGACAAATCTTTGGAATCTGATACCTATTTACTTTAGGTGCCCATAACAACAGGGAAAACAAACTTGTGAATAAAGCCGGTACGGCAATGTTGCTAGAAGCATTAAGCCTCTCTTTTAGAACAGGTATCGTGGGGGTGCTCTGACCTCTTCATGCCAAAGATGTGAAATATAACCATGAGGCATTGTTCTCATGTAAATTACGTCTGCCATTGTGACTGGCTGTAGGTGTGTTCACCTCATCTCGCCTGTACAGGCCAACAATGTCCTTTTGGCAATTCTGGTTGTGCAGGACATTCCCAGATACTGAGCTGACTCCACAGCCATTCAGGAAGATTACAAATGAGACCATGCACCAATGACATAGCATCTCTTATGGATCATAATATAAATGGAAGGAAAATTACAAATAACCTGCTCACTGATACAAAAACAAAATACTGTGGATGCAAGAAATCTGAAACAAAAACAGAAACTGCTGGAAATACTCAGCAGGTCTGGTAGCATCTGTAGAGGGACAGACAGAGCAAAGGCAAAATTAACTGCCCTCAACATCAAGGTAGTTTCAAGGAGTCATGTACACCTGAGAAAGATGGTCATGATGCCAAAAGACGGTTATCACAGTCCCAAGATATGGCTACAGGAGTTACTCAGGAAAGTGACCGCAGCTCAACCATTTTCAGCTGTTTCCTAAATGGCCTTCCCTCTGTTATGGAGTCAGGAGTGTGGCTGATTATTGATAAGTCAATAGTGTTCAACTATATTTGCTTTCCTGAATAATGAAGTAGCCCATGCCAGCCTACAGCAGGATCTAAATAACATCAAGACTTGGCCTGATAAGTGGTCAGTAGTATTTACACTATACAAATGCCAGGTAATGAGCATCTTGAAGAGAGACACCACCCATGCCCTTTACTTGTAATGGCACTATTGCTGATGCTACACATCAGCAACCTCTTGGAGATCACCCTTGACCTGAAGTTCAATTTACCCAGACATATCACCAATATAGCTACAAAAACAGGAGATAAGCAAAGTAGCCTATGAAAAGTGGCTTTCTACTTGTCCCATCAAAGTCTCTTGACCATCTTTAAGGCTTCAGTCAGGACTGTGATACAATAAATTCTCTTCACCTGCAATGAATTTACCCACAACACGATGTAACTCGTAGAGTTGACCAGGGAGACCTGGTGGATGTGGTTTATTTAGACTTTCAGAAGACTTTCGACAAGGTCTCACAAAGCAGATTACTATTTAAAGTTAAAGTGCATGGGATTGCGGGGAGTGTCTTGAGATGGATTGAAAGCTGGTTAGCAAACAGGAAGCAAAAGGTTGGAATAAATGCGTCTTTTTCCGATTGGCAGGCAGTGACTAGTGAGGTACCACAGGGGATCGGTGCTAGGACTCCAACTGTTCTCATTATATATTAATGATTTGGACAAGAGAACAAAATGTTGTATCTCCAAATTTGCAGATGATACAAAATTGGATGGGATGGTGAACTGTAAGGAGGATGCAGAGATGCTTCAGCGGGATTTGGACAGGCTGAGTGAGTGGGCACATGCATGGCAGATGCAATATAATATGGATAAATGTGAGGTTATCCACTTTGGTTGCAAAAATAGGAAGGCAGATTATTATATGAATGGGTGTAAATTGAGAGAGATGGATACTCAGCAAGACCTTGGTGTCCTTGTGCATCAGTCGCTGAAAGTAAGCGCAAAGGTATGGCAAGCAGTAAAGAAGGGAAATGGTATATTGGCCTTCATAGCGAAAGGATTTGACTAATGGAACAGGCACAATTTACTGAAATTGTATAAGGTATTAGTGAGGCCACACCTGGGGCTGGATTCTCCATCAGCGGGATCCTCCACTTAGCCGGCAGCGCACTCACGCCCATGGATTTCCCGACGGTGTCGGGGTGCCCCCATTGGTTGGCTTCTGGGAAGGAGGATCCCGCTGCTGCCAGGGGTGCGCCACATCAGAAAACGGGTGCACGGTAAGGAGAATCCCACCCTGGAGTATTGTGTGCAGTTTTGGTGTCCTTAACAGAGGATGGATGTTCTTGCTATGGAGGGAGTGCAGCGAAGGTTTACCAGGCTGCTTCCTGGGATGGCGGAATTGCCATATAAGAAGAGACTAAATCGGTTAGGATTATATTCATTGGAGTTTAGAACAGTGAGAGGGCATCTCATAGAAACTTACAACATTCTAACAGGATTAGACAGGGTAGATTCAGAAAGAGTGTTCCCGATGGTGGGGGAGTCCTGAACTAGGGGTCATAGTGCGAGAATAAGGGGTAAACCTTTAGGATTGAGGTGAGGAGACATTTCTTCACCCAGAGGTTGGAGAATCAGTGGAATTCGCGACTACAAAAAGTAGTTGAGGCGAAAGCGTTGTGTAATTTCAAGAAGGAATTCGATATAGCTCTTGGGGCTAAAGGGGTCAAGGGATATGGGGTGGGGGGGAAGGTGGGATCAGGGTAAGGGTACGAAACTTGATGATCAGCCATGATCATAATGAATGGCGGAGCTGGCTTGAAGGGCCGAATGGCCTCCTCCTGCTTCTATTTTCTATGTATGTTTCTAAGTATTCAAGAGACTCATCACCATCCAGGATAAAGCTGCACCTTTCCATGTTTCTCCTTACTTGGCCATACATCACCAATCCTTTATGGTCACTGGGTGAAATTCCCTCCCCAATACCAGCACACCTTCACCTGGAAGCATATGCAAAGGAAAATATGTCAACATTTGGAAAAGCAGGGGAAGTAGAATAGAAATTCCACAGAGATTCTTGATCACTCTCCTCAATTTAGATGACAACCCCAGAGAAAATGTGCAAATAGTAACTTTGCCAATCTCTCACTCAGTTTACAGGGTAGGACCAGCAGCCCCCACTAAAATGACTTGTATCATCAATGCGCTCAACCTACAGGCCACCATGAGACAAGTAGCTTATATTGGCAGCAAGTTTTGTAGTCCTGACTTGCAAGATTTATGTGCAACATTAGAAGTGCATTTCTGTGCCAGCAGTAAAGTAAAATGTGCCCTGCAGCAACGTGGACTTGCAAATGCCAAAAGCTGAATGGTTGTCTGAGTGCTCTGTGTGCTATCTTAGTGAAGTTGTGCCAAGGGGAGACTCGAATCTTGTTCATTCAACTTAAGGCAATCTAGTAAAAGCTAGAAAATGATCATACTGTGGTAAAATTCCTGAGTGCATTTCAGAAGAAGATTTATTTTCCATCTGCTCCTGTGACCAATGGATATGGGATACAAAATTAATTTTCTTGGCCATCTCCAATCAGGCAACCTTTGCACTGGTCCTGATTGATGAATGAGGTCACCTCCACAGAAGGCTTCTCCTAGAGTAGGAATTTGAGAGTAGCATCTACAAGAAGAGCAATTCTGTTCTTGCCCCCAATCCCCATCCCTGCTTTCCTATTAAACAATAAAACCTTTATGTTATATTTTCCAAGATATGCACGTACCATATTTGCTTCCAGAAATTTAGTAACCATACTTCAAAACCGCTTGACTGTGAAATGCTTTGGAATGTCCTAAGCATACACAGTGTCATCATGGTGCTATATAAATGTAAGTACTTCTTTCATTCCAGGTCTTTCTTCCCCCCCCTCAAAGAACATGCCTGGCAGGTTGCAAAATCTAGCCCGTGGTCCTTGAAAGAGGTGTGTTTCTCATGGTTGCTTATTAGTCCTCTTGACAGAGGAATTTGGTTGTGCAAGTTACTTATTATGACAGCATGAGAACACAACAAGTTTTAACTACCAATACCATGCTGCCATTCTACATTTTAGTTCAGTGAATCACATCTCACTTATTCTAGTCATGGTGATTGAAGGTCAATTATCTCAGCTCCAGGACATCACTGCGGGAGTTCCTCAGGGTAGTGTTCAAGGCCCAAATATCTTCAGCTGCTTCATCAATGACCTCTCTTCCATCATAATGTCAGAAGTGGGAATATTCGCAGATGACTGCACAATGTTCACGGTAGCATTGTGGATAGCACAATTGCTTCACAGCTCCAGGGTCCCAGGTTCGATTCCGGCTTGGGTCACTGTCTATGCGGAGTCTGCACATCCTCCCAGTGTGTGCGTGGGTTTCCTCCGGGTGCTCTGGTTTCCTCCCACAGTCCAAAGATGTGCAGGTTAGGTGGATTGGCCATGATAAATTGCCCTTAGTGTCCAAAATTGCCCTTAGTGTTGGGTGGGGTTATGGGGATAGGGTGGAGGTGTTGACCTTGGATAGGGTGCTCTTTCCAAGAGCCGGTGCAGACTCGTTGGGCTGAATGGCCTCCTTCTGCACTGTAAATTCTATGATAATCTATGATTTGCGACTCCTCAGATAATGAAGCAATCCATGTCCAAATGCATCAAGATGGGGACAATATTCAGGTTTGGGCTGGCAAATGGAAAGTTACATTCGCACCACACAAGTACCAGGCAATGACCATCTCCTACAAGAGAGGACCTGACCATCAGCCCTTGACATTCAATGGCATCACCATCACTGAATCCCCTGCGATCAACATTCTGGGGGTTACCATCGATCAGAAACTGAACTGGACTAGCCCTATTAATACAATGGCTACCAAAGCAGGTCAAAAGCTAGGAATCCTACAACAAGTAACTCACCACCTGATCCCCAAAGCCTGTCCACCATCTACAAGGCACAAGTCAGGAGTGTAATGGAATACTCCCCACTTGCCTGGATTAGTGCAGCTCCAACAGCACTCATTAAGCTCAACACTATACAGGACAAAGCAGCCCACTTGATTGCTCCCCCTTCCACAAAAACTCAATCCCTCCACCACTGACGAATAGTGGCAGCTGCACGTACCATCTACAAGATGGACTGCAGGAACTCACCAAGGTTCCTTCGGCAGCACCTTCCAAATCCACAATCATTACCACCTAGAAGGACGAGAGTAGCAGATACCTGGGAACCCCACCACCTGGAGGTTCCCCTCCAAGTCACTCACCACCAGACTTGGAATTATACCTCAGGGACGACAGGGGTCCAAGAAGGCAAATCACTACCACCTTCTGAAGGGCAACTAGGGATGGGCAATAAATACTGGCCTAACCAGCGATGCCCACATCCTTCAAATAGAATCATGGAATTTACAGTGCAGGAGGCCATTCGCCCCATTGTGTCTGCGCCAACCCACTGAAAGAGCACCCTACTTAAGCCCATGCCTCCACTCTATCCCCATAACCCAGTAACCCCACCTAACCTTTTGAACATTAAGTGACAATTTAGCATGGCCAATCCACCATACCTGCACACTTTTGGAATGTGGGAGGAAACCGGAGAACCCAGAGGAAACCCAGGCAGACACAGGGAGAAAGTGCAAACTCCACACAGTCAAAGAACAAAGAAAAGTGCAGCACAGGAACAGGCCCTTCGGCCCTCCAAGCCCGTGCCGACCATGCTGCCCGACTAAACTACAATCTTCTACACTTCCTGGGTCCATATCCCTCTATTCCCATCCTATTCATGTATTTGTCAAGATGCCCCTTAAATGTCACTATTGTCCCTGCTTCCACCACCTCCTCTGGCAGCGAGTTCCAGGCACCCACTACCCTCTGTATAAAAAAACTTGCCTCGTACATCTACTCTAAACCTTGCCCCTTAAACCTATGCCCCCTAGTAATTGACCCCTCTACCCTGGGGAAAAGCCTCGGACTATCCACTCTGTCTATGCCCCTCATAATTTTGTAGACCTCTATCAGGTCGCCCCTCAACCTCCGTCGTTCCAGTGAGAACAAACCGAGTTTATTCAACCGCCCAAGGTCGGAATTGAACTCGGGTCTCTGGAGCTCCGAGACAGCATTGCTAACCACCGTACCACCCCAATATAAAAAAAATGTTTCCAATCCAGTGACCCAAAAGCAAGCTTTGATTTCACCACAGATATTTCAGAAAAAATCTGTTGAAGAAAATTCCTGTTGCAGATGATGCTTGAATAAACTACATTTCAAAATGACCCTAAATCAAATGTACTCCATTCCATTTTATATCCTTCAATCCCTTGCAAAACATTCCCAGTGGTACACATAAAATCCAACTAACTATTACAAGTAGTTTCTGGACCGGTTCAGGTATTTTCAACAGTCTTGCTGCTCTCTTCTTTTCATTTATTTAAAATGCCTTGAGCTTTATAAAAATGGATTAAAATTCATCCTTTTGTGAGAACATGGAAAAGATCACCGCCCTCAAGAGAGTTTCAAAGGTCAGAAATGAAATGAGTTCTGATACTCCCAGGATGAGGTGTGTAAAATGGAAATAGCACCTGATTCCAAGAAGATGCATTCCTGTGGTTTTGGCTCAATGCAAACTAACCTGTTTATTCTGGAGCAACATTACAAACATTTGAGTTCAGGTGCAGAGTCATAATTAGCCTGAATTAGAAATCAGCCTAATTGTCAGCAACAGCTAATATTGATTTGAAAATGCATATTTTCTTCAGTTGTAGAGTAAAATGCTGTTGAAAATATCTAAGTGCAAGTTTTATGAATTTTCACTAACCATCACTAGATCCCCTAATAATGCAGGGTTTCGTTTAACAGGATCCAATTGATTGCAGTGGGCTTGCCAACAGAGTGAGAGCTATGGGGTGTTGCACGATAAGATAAATCACACTCAAGGAAGTGGTTTTACCACAAATGCAGAAGGGATTTTGCACATCAAGCCCCATAAAAAACCTCAAAAGGGATGAAGTTTTGGATGTCATCAATTAGTGCCTTGAGCAGAGGAATTCGCTTGCACAAGATTCCTGTTATGAAAGCAGGAAGTAGCTTCCTGTAGCAGAAACAGAAGTGTAATCGCCCGATGTGACTAAATACACACCATGGCTGTGATTTACAGGGCCCGTTCGGTGTGGGTGCAACTCCTGTAAGGGTTGCAATCTTTCCCACTAAAGTAATCAGGTTCACGCCGAGAAAGGGCGAGAACCTAATTTGAATGCTTTTTTAAAAATATCTATTTTCATTGAAGACATTTTTCATTATAATGAAATAATACCATACTATACCACCAATATATAAAGATACAAGGCAAAAATAACACAATCAATACTCAACAACAACATATAACTAAAAGAAAAAGCTAATCCTGGTGAATGCCCTGGACAGGTGACTGGACAGTTGCGTGCCGGGGTGTAGTCGCAGAAGATCAGACTGGATTTGTCAAGGGAAGACAACTAACAGCGAACATCAGGCATCTGCTGAATGTGATCATGACCCCACCCGGGGAGGAAACACCTGAGGTGATCATCTCCCTGGACGCAGAAAAGGCCTTCATCAGATATGACTGGAAGTACCTCATAGAGGTCCTGGAACAATTTGGGTTTAGTCAAGGTTCACCTTGTGGGTGAAACTACTGTACAGCGCTCCCATGGCGAGCGTACGGACAAACATCACCAGCTCCGAATACTTCCGGCTGCACAGAGGCACGAGGCATGGTTGACCTTTATCCCCGCTACTGTTTGCCCTGGCAATTGAGCCACTGGCTCTTAGAGCAGCGAAGGGATGGAGAGGCATTCAAAAGGGAGACAGAGAGCATAGAGTCTCACTCTTTGCAGATGACCTGCTCCCCCACGTCTCAAACCCCCTGTCATAATATACACCAGTATATCATGGTGCAGACACACACACACTGATGGACACGCAGTGGGACCAATCAACACACACAACACTGCAGCCAATCACCAGTTGGAGCACATGCACTATAAAGACAGGGGGCATCAGAGTTCCCGCTCATTCGAGCTGCAGCTTCCTAGTAGGACAGAGCTCACAGCCTGCAGCACAGGTCTTCTCCATGTGCTGAGTGCATAGACTGGTTAGGACAAGGCATAGGTCTTTAGTTCAATCTAATATCGTGTTAACCCACAGTGAAAGTATGTTAAATAATTTCTGACTTAATAAAAGTCAGTGTTGGTGGCCTGTATGTGTTCCACGGATCCAGAGCGCCCAACACAACATGATACCAGGAGTTGAGGGATATTAGCACTTCTTAGACCAACCTGCAAGTGATCTGCCTTCAGCCAGCATACTGTCATCCTGCAACATGGACAACATCTGCCCGCCGCCGCCGCTCCGCATCGCCGGTAACCTAGGGGCCAACTGGAAGATATTCAAACAACGCTTCCAGTTCTTCCTTGAGGCCACAGACCGGGAGGACGCCTCGGATACCAGGAAGATTGCTCTCTTCCTATCCACGGCCGGGGACCATGCCATCCACATTTTCAATTCTCTCACCTTTGCGGATGATGAAGATAAAACAAAGTTCAAGACGGTCCTCCTCAAGTTTGACACTCACTGCAGCGTAGAGGTGAATTAAAGTTTTGAGCGCTACGTGTTCCAACAGCGTTTGCAGGGTAAGGATGAACCTTTCCAGTCCTTTCTCACTCACCTCCGCATCCCTGCGCAGTCCGGTAGCTACGGGCCCACCTCCGACTCCATGATACGCAACCAGATCGTTTTCGGTGTTCAGTCAGACCAGTTTCCTCCAGTTTCCTCCCACCACTCCCGAAAGACGTGCTTGTTAGGTGAATTCTCCCTCCGTGTACCCGAACAGGCACCAGGTTGTGGCGACTAGGGGATTTTCACAGTAACTTCATTGCAGTGTTAATATAAGCCTACTTGCGACAATAATAAATATTATTATGTTGATCCTGCTGCGCCCTTCGCGGCCATACACCCCATACCTGATTGATTTCCCTTTGGCCACACTTTGGCGTTCAGTGGCATTTTTTCAGCACGCTTTGTTGCCTGAGCTATCTTGATTACTTTTTCTAACATAGTGGTAGTGCCTCAAGACAACACTCTGGAAGCTTCCAGTAGTAACAAGAGGGTCTATTAATGAAAGGCTGGTATAGACAGGCACACAACACAAAAGAGTGGGCCTAAGCTCTCGGGCTCCAGGGTCCACACTACCTGGGCCCCTGTTCCCAGGGCCCTGCGGTAATTTGCTGGTGGCCAGGTTATGAACGTTCCTGCGTGATTAGCCCCGATTGGCCCTCAGCCGGTCGCGTGGGCCATCCTTAAAATTACAAAGCCAATGTGCAGAGTGGACAGGGAAAACGCTTAATCCATCTCATTGCTTGCTGCAAAAACCAATCCAAATTCAAATCAAAGCCAATTCATGGTCTCCACAAGGAAGACATACAAGATCCACGGTGACAAGAAAAGGCATTGCACCTCATCTTCGGCTTGATCTGACGCTTGATCTCAACCAAAAGGCCGAGAAACAATCAATTAAGTACTTATAACGAATAGTCACTGCTGCTTTGAAAGTAAATAAGGTGACAAATGTACACACAGCAAAGTCTCAACAACCTCAATGAGACTTATGACTATTTTATTTTTGATTCATGCTGGTTGAAGGATAAATATTGGTAAGGACATCAGAAGATTTCCTCTGCTCTTTTTTAATATTGTCGTGGAATTTTTTTGTTGGACTTGACAGGCTAGACCTCAATTTAATACCTCATGAAAAAAGTGGAATCTCCAAGAATGGAGCTTTTCCTCAGTACTATATTGAAGTGTAACTTGGATTATTTGTTCAAGTCTCTGAAGTGGAGTTTGAACCCTGGCACTTTCAAGAGTTGGATTACTGTTGAGCTATGGCTGATATCTTTGTCCTATAAGCACGTTTAAGATCACCTACTTTGAAGAGTGTTTTTTTTTTAAATAATATTTTAATATTTTATTGAAAATTTTTGGTCAACCAACACAGTACATTGTGCATCCTTTACACAACATTGTAACAATACAGATAATAATGACCTTTTTTAAATTTAAACAAAAACAACAACAAATAAATAAATATTAAATAACAAAAAAATAAAAACTAGCCCTAATTGGCAACTGCCTTGTCTCAGACCACCCCCCCCCCCCACCCATCCCTCCCCCCCCCCCCCCCCCCCCCCCCCCACCCATCCCTCCCCCCCCCCCCCCCCCCAAGTCCTGGGCCGCTGCTGCTGCCTTCTTTGTTCTCCCCTATCTATCTTTCCGCAAGATATTCGACGAACGGTTGCCACCGCCTAGTAAACCCTTGAGCCGACCCCCTTAGGACGAACTTAATCCGCTCTAACTTTATGAACCCCGCCATATCATTTATCCAGGTCTCCACCCCCGGGGGCTTGGCTTCTTTCCACATTAGCAATATTCTGCGCCGGGCTACTAGGGACGCAAAGGCCAAAACATCGGCCTCTTTCGCCTCCTGCACTCCCGGCTCTTGTGCAACCCCAAATATAGCCAAGCCCCAGCTTGGTTCGACCCGGACTCCTACTACTTTCGAAAGCACCTTTGTCACCCCCATCCAAAACCCCTGTAGTGCCAGGCATGACCAAAACATATGGGTATGATTCGCTGGGCTTCTCGAGCACCTCGCACACCTATCCTCCACCCCAAAAAATTTACTGAGCCGTGTTCCAGTCATATGTGCCCTGTGTAATACCTTAAACTGAATCAGGCTTAGCCTGGCGCACGAGGACGACGAGTTTACCCTGTTTAGGGCATCTGCCCACATCCCCTCCTCAATCTCCTCCCCTAGCTCTTCTTCCTATTTCCCTTTTAGTTCGTCCATCATAGTCTCCCCTTCGTCTCTCATTTCCCTATATATATCCGACACCTTACCGTCCCCCACCCATTTCTTTGAGATGACTCTGTCCTGCACCTCTTGTGTCGGGAGCTGCGGGAATTCCCTCACCTGCTGCCTCGCAAAAGCCCTCAATTGCATGTACCTGAATGCATTCCCTTGGGGCAACCCATATTTCTCGGTCAGCGCTCCCAGACTCGCAAACTTCCCATCCACAAATAGATCTTTCAATTGCGTTATACCTGCTCTTTGCCACATTCCATATCCCCCATCCATTCCCCCCGGGGCAAACCTATGGTTGTTTCTTATCGGGGACCCCCCCAGTGCTCCGGTCTTTCCCCTATGTCATCTCCACTGTCCCCAAATCTTCAGTGTAGCTACCACCACCGGACTCGTGGTATAGTTCCTTGGTGAGAACGGCAATGGGGCTGTCACCATAGCCTGCAGGCTGGTCCCCCTACAGAACGCCCTCTCTAATCTCTTCCACGCCGCTCCTTCCTCCTCTCCCATCCACTTACTCACCATTGAAATATTAGCGACCCAATAATACTCACTTAGGCTCGGTAGTGCCAGCCCCCCCCTATCCCTACTACGCTGTAAGAATCCCTCCCTCACTCTCGGAGTCTTCCCGGCCCAAACAAAACCCATGATACTCTTTTCTATCCTTTTGAAAAAAGCCTTCGTGATCACCACCGGGAGACACTGAAACACAAAAAGGAATCTCGGGAGGACCACCATCTTAACTGCCTGCACCCTCCCTGCCATTGACAATGCTACCATATCCCATCTCTTGAAATCTTCCTCCATCTGTTCCACCAACCGCGTCAAATTTAGCCTGTGCAATGTGCCCCAATTCTTAGCTATCTGGATCCCCAGGTAACGAAAGTCTCTTGTTACCTTCCTCAACGGTAGGTCTTCTATTTCTCTACTCTGCTCCCCTGGATGCACCACAAACAGCTCACTCTTTCCCATGTTCAATTTATACCCTGAAAAATCCCCAAACTCCCCAAGTATCCGCATTATTTCTGGCATCCCCTCCGCTGGATCCGCCACATATAGTAGCAGATCATCCGCATATAAAGATACCCGGTGTTCTTCTCCTCCCCTAAGTATTCCCCTCCACCCCTTGGACCCTCTCAGCGCTATCGCCAGGGGCTCAATCGCCAGTGCAAACAGTAATGGGGACAGAGGACATCCCTGCCTTGTCGCTCTATGGAGCCGAAAATATGCCGATCCCCGTCCATTCGTGACCACACTCGCCACTGGGGCCCTATACAACAGCTGCACCCATCTAACATACCCCTCTCCGAACCCAAATCTCCTCAACACCTCCCACAGATAATCCCACTCCACTCTATCAAATGCTTTCTCGGCATCCATCGCCACTACTATCTCCGTTTCACCCTCTGGTGGGGCCATCATCATTACCCCTAACAACCTCCGTATGTTCGTGTTCAGCTGTCTCCCCTTCACAAACCCAGTTTGGTCCTCATGAACCACCCCCGGGACACATTCCTCTATTCTCATTGCCATTACCTTGGCCAAGACCTTGGCATCTACATTGAGGAGGGAGATTGGTCTGTAGGACCCGCATTGTAGCGGATCCTTTTCCTTCTTTAAAAGAAGCGATATCGTTGCTTCTGACATAGTCGGGGGCAGTTGTCCCCTTTCCTTTGCCTCGTTGAAGGTCCTCGTCAGTAGCGGGGCGAGCAAGTCCAAATATTTTCTGTAAAATTCAACTGGGAATCCGTCCGGTCCCGGGGCCTTTCTCGTCTGCATGTTCCTAATTCCTTTCACCACTTCTTCTACCGTGATCTGTGCTCCCAATCCCATCCTTTCCTGCTCTTCCACCTTGGGAATTTCCAGCCGATCCAAAAACTCCATCATTCTCTCCCTCCAATCCGAGGGTTGAGCTTCATACAATTTTTTATAAAATGTCTTAAACACTTCATTCACTCTCTCCGCTCCCCGCTCCGTCTCTCCACCTTCGTCTCTCACCCCCCCTATTTCCCTCGCTGCTCCCCTTTTCCTCAATTGGTGTGCCAGCAATCTGCTCGCCTTCTCTCCATATTCATACTGTACACCCTGCGCCTTCCTCCATTGTGCCTCTGCAGTGCCTGTGGTCAGCAAGTCAAATTCCACATGCAGCCTTTGCCTTTCCCTATACAGTCCCTCCTCCGGTGCTTCCGCATACTGTCTGTCCACCCTCAAAAGTTCTTGCAACAACCGCTCCCGTTCCTTACTCTCCTGCTTCCCTTTATGTGTCCTTATTGATATCAGCTCCCCCCTAACCACCGCCTTCAACGCCTCCCAGACCACTCCCACCTGAACCTCCCCATTGTCATTGAGTTCCAAGTACTTTTCAATGCATCCCCTCACCCTTAAGCACACCCCCTCATCCGCCATTAGTCCCATATCCATTCTCCAGGGTGGACGCCCTCTTGTTTCCTCCCCTATCTCCAAGTCTACCCAGTGTGGGGCATGATCCGAAATGGCTATAGCCGTATATTCCGTTCCCCTCACCCTCGGGATCAATGCCCTACCCAACACAAAAACGTCTATGCGTGAATAGACTTTATGGACATAGGAGAAAAACGAGAACTCCTTACTCCTAGGTCTACTGAATCTCCACGGGTCCACCCCTCCCATCTGCTCCATAAAATCCTTAAGCACCTTGGCTGCTGCCGGCCTCCTACCAGTCCTGGACTTCGACCTATCCAGCCTTGGTTCCAACACCGTGTTAAAGTCTCCCCCCATTATCAGCTTTCCGGTCTCTAGGTCTGGGATGCGTCCTAGCATTCGCCTCATAAAATTGGCATCGTCCCAATTCGGGGCATACACGTTTACCAACACCACCATCTCTCCCTGTAATTTGCCACTCACCATCACGTATCTGCCCCGTTATCCGCCACTATAGTCTTTGCCTCGAACATTACCCGCTTCCCCACTAATATAGCCACCCCCCTGTTTTTCGCATCCAGCCCCGAATGGAACACCTGCCCTACCCATCCTTTGCGCAACCTAACCTGATCTATCAGTTTCAGGTGCATTTCCTGTAACATGACCACATCTGCTTTAAGTTTCTTAAGGTGTGCGAGTACTCGTGCCCTCTTTATCGGCCCGTTAAGCCCCCTCACGTTCCACGTGATCAGCCGAGTTGGGGGGCTTCCCCCCCCCCCCCTTGCCGGTTAGCCATCATCTTTTTCCAGCTTCTCGCCCAGTTCCCACGCGGCTGTATTTCTCCCAGACGGTGCCCCCCCGCCCATCCTTTCCCGCACCCACTCCCCCCTTTCCCCAGCAGCAGCAACCCAGTAATTCCCCCCTCCCCCCCCCCCGCTAATTACTCCCCCCATGTTGCTCCCAGAAGTCAGCAAACTCTGGCTGACCTCGGCTTCCCCCCGTGATCACGGCTCGCCCCGTGCGGCGCCCCCTCCTTCCTGCTTCTCTATTCCCGCCATAATTATCATAGCGCGGGAACCAAGCCCGCCCCTCTCCCTCGGCCCCGCCTCCCATGGCCAACGCCCCATCTCCTCTCCCTCCCCACCTCCCCCCATCACCACCTGTGGGAGAAAGAAAAGTTACCATACCGCAGGATTAATCATACAATCCCTCTTCGCCCCCCCCCCCCCCCCACTCGTCCCACCACTTTGTCCAAACGTTCATTTTCGTAGTCCAATCATTCCAATTTTTCTTCTACAATAAAAGTCCACGCTTCATCCGCCGTCTCAAAGTAGTGGTGCCTCCCTTGATATGTGACCCACAGTCTTGCCGGTTGCAGCATTCCAAACTTTATCTTTTTTTTGTGAAGTACCGCTTTGGCCCGATTAAAGCTCGCCCTCCTTCTCGCCACCTCCGCACTCCAATCTTGATAGACGCGGATCACCGCGTTCTCCCATTTACTACACCGAGTTTTCTTCGCCCATCTAAGGACCATTTCTCTATCCTTAAAACGGAGAAATCTCACCACTATGGCTCTGGGAGCTTCTCCTGCTCTCGGTCCTCGCACCATAACTCGGTATGCTCCCTCCACCTCCAACGGACCCGTCGGGGCCTCCACTCCCATTAACGAGTGCAGCATCGTGCTCACATATGCCCCGACGTCCGCCCCCTCCACACCTTCAGGAAGGCCAAGAATCCTCAAGTTGTTCCTCCTTGCGTTATTTTCCAGTGCCTCCAACCTCTCCACAGATCGTTTCTGGTGTGCCTCCTGTATCTCAGACTTCACCACCAGGCCCTGTATGTCGTTTTCATTCTCTGCTGCTTTCGCCTTCACGACCCGAAGCTCCTGCTCCTGGGTCTTTTGTTCCTCTTTCAGCCCTTCAATCGCCTGTAATATCGGGGCCAACAACTCTTTCTTCATTTCCTTTTTTATCTCCTCCACGCAGCGTTTCAAAAACTCTTGTTGTTCAGGGCCCCATATGAAACTGCCACCTTCCGACGCCATCTTGGTTTCTGCTTGCCTTCCTTGCCGTTGTTCCAAAGGATCCGCTGCAATCCGGCCACTTTCCTCTCCTTTTTCCATCCGTGTCCAGGGGGAACACCCTTCTGGTTTACCACACGGTGTTTTCAGCCGTTAAAATTGCCGTTGGGGCTCCTATCAAGAGCCCAAAAGTCCGTTTCACAGGGAGCTGCCGAAACGTGCGACTCAGCTGGTCATCGCCGCACCCGGAAGTCTGAAGAGTGTTTAATGAAGTAGTTGTGGCAAGTTGTCATAGCAACTACAACTTTCTGGAATCTTGCTACTAAGCCAAGTGTGTGAAGATCATGATCAGACAGACAAAATACTGAGCAGGGCCAGAAGAAGAATCAAGCACTCTGTTATCTGTTAACATAGAACATAGAACATAGAAAATACAGCACAGAACAGGCCCTTCGGCCCACGATGTTGTGCCGAACCTTTGTCCTAGATTAATCATAGATTATCATTGAATTTACAGTGCAGAAGGAGGCCATTCGGCCCTTTGAGTCTGCACCGGCTCTTGGAAAGAGCACCATACCCAAATTCAACACCTCCACCCAACACCAAGGGCAATTTGGACATTAAGGGCAATTTATCATTGGCCAATTCACCTAACCCGCACATCTTTGGACTGTGGGAGGAAACCGGAGCACCCGGAGGAAACCCACGCAGACACGGGGAGGACGTGCAGACTCCGCACAGACAATGACCCAAGCCGGAATCGAACCTGGGACCATGGAGCTGTGAAGCAATTGCGCTATCCACAATGCTACCGTGCTGCCCTTAAGAACAAATAAATCTACACTATATCATTTTACCGTCATCCATGTACCTATCCAATAGCTGCTTGAAGGTCCCTAATGTTTCCGACTCAACTACTTCCACAGGCAGTGCATTCCATGCCCCCACTACTCTCTGGGTAAAGAACCTACCTCTGATATCCCTCCTATATTTTCCACCTTTCACCTTAAATTTATGTCCCCTTGTAATGGTTTGTTCCACCCGGGGAAAAAGTCTCTGACTGTCTACTCTATCTATTCCCCTGATCATCTTATAAACCTCTATCAAGTCGCCCCTCATCCTTCTCCGCTCTAATGAGAAAAGGCCTAGCACCCTCAACCTTTCCTCGTAAGACCTACTCTCCATTCCAGGCAACATCCTGGTAAATCTTCTTTGCACCTTTTCCAGAGCTTCCACATCTTTCCTAAAATGAGGCGACCAGAACTGTACACAGTACTCCAAATGTGGCCTTACCAAAGTTTTGTACAGCTGCATCATCACCTCACGGCTTTAAATTCAATCCCTCTGTTAATGAACGCGAGCACACCATAGGCCTTCTTCACAGCTCTATCCACTTGAGTGGCAACTTTCAAAGATGTATGAACATAGACCCCAAGATCTCTCTGCTCCTCCACATTGCCAAGAACTCTACCGTTAACCCTATATTCCGCATTCATATTTGTCCTTCCAAAATGGACAACCTCACACTTTTCAGGGTTAAACTCCATCTGCCACTTCTCAGCCCAGCTCTGCATCCTATCTATGTCTCTTTGCAGCCGACAACAGCCCTCCTTACTATCCACAACTCCACCAATCTTCGTATCGTCTGCAAATTTACTGACCTACCCTTCAACTCCCTCATCCAAGTCATTAATGAAAATCACAAACAGCAGAGGACCCAGAACTGATCCCTGCGGTACGCCACTGGTAACTGGGATCCAGGCTGAATATTTGCCATCCACCACCACTCTCTGACTTCTATCGGTTAGCCAGTTCGTTATCCAACTGGCCAAATTTCCCACTATCCCATGCCTCCTTACTTTCTGCATAAGCCTACCATGGGGAACTTTATCAAATGCCTTACTAAAATCCATGTACACTACATCCACTGCTTTACCTTCATCCACATGCTTGGTCACCTCCTCAAAGAATTCAATAAGATTTGTAAGGCAAGACCTACCCCTCACAAATCCGTGCTGACTATCCCTAATCAAGCAGTGTCTTTCCAGATGCTCAGAAATCCTATCCTTCAGTACCCTTTCCATTACTTTGCCCACCACCGAAGTAAGACTAACTGGCCTGTAATTCCCAGGGTTATCCCTAGTTCCTTTTTTGAACAGGGGCACGGCATTCGCCACTCTCCTTACTCTGTTGTGTAAGGAATTGGTTGTGCTCCATTACAAGATGTAGCAAATGATCTTTTCACTATTGCTTTGTTTCATATACTTGCAAATGGTAATCTTAAAAAATGTGACATCAAACCAAGTTACTAGAGTGATGCAAAAAAAAGGGAGAAAGAAAGCCAAAGTGCTTGGAAATAAAATAGCAAGATAATGGTTTATTTATTAATCATTTCCAATGTCAAGACATTGTCTCCTTGAAATACTTCATAATCTGTGGAGATCATACTCAACAAGAGGTAATAATGTGAATTTTCTACACAAAAAGAATCAGAAAGTGAACATGGAGTTCCTGGAAAACCTCAGGAGGCCTGGCAGCATTGGTAAGTAAAAGCACAGTTAATATTTTGAGACCTTTTGGCTCTTCATCAGACAATCACTGATTGGATCATGAGAAACACCACATCAGACAGACCTTGAGGCATCCAGTGAATCCATTTCTCCCACCTAGAAGATCTGGCCTTAGCTGACGGTCCAGCTGTCCTGTCATCCAGACATGCCCATCGACAGAATCATAGAATTTACAGTGCAGATTGACGCCATTCAGCCCATCGAGTCTGCACCGGCCCCTGGAAAGAGCACCCCACTTAAATCCACATCTCCACCCCATCCCCGTAATCCAGTAATCCCATCCAACCTTTTTGGACACAAAGGGCAATTTATCATGGCCAATTCACCTAAGCTGCACATCTTTGGACTGTGGGAGGAAAGCGGAGCACCCGGAGGAAACCACATGGACACGGGGAGAACTTGCAGACTCCGCACAGACAGTGATTCAAGCTGGGAATCGAACCTGGGGCTCTGGCGCTGTGAAGCAACAGTGTTAACCACCGTACGTACCTTGCCGTCCCAGGAGAAGACTGACAGACTAGTCAACTTTTTGAGTAGGACAGGTCTACAAACAAATACCTCAATACCCAGATAATAACCATCAATGCCATCAAGCCCTCGATGCAACCCCCGAACCCCCAACTCACTATCAGGGGGTCCCCGAGCCCTCCTGCAATACCTGCGCAGGGCACCCCCGGCCCAATCGCCGGTGGGCAAAGAATGCCAGATTGGCACCTTGTCAATGTCAACCCAATACCCTGGCAGTGCCCCTTCCAGCTGGCAGTGCCACTAAGGCACCGTGGCAGTGCCAGGCTGTCACAGATGGCACTGCCATGGTGCTAGGCTAGCAGTGCCCAGGTAGCACCACCAGTTGCAAAGTACCACCCTGCCTAGGGAGGCAAGCACCCCAGGGGTCTCTGATCCCCTGGGAGACCCCCATGAGTGCTCTTCCATCTGGTCCCTGTTTGTGGAGACCAGTACTGAACAACACTTGCCCGACATCCAAGGTCTCCAAGGGGATAGTTCCCAATGCCTCGGGTGCCTCGGGAAACTGCATATTAAAGTGAGACTAGCTGTCTTGCTCTAATATGCAGATTTTCCAAAAAGAGGTCCTGCCCACAGTGGGCGGGATTCACATTGCAACGTTTGGCAAGATCACATTCAGTCTCGTGAGGCGTTGTGAGCTGGATAGATGCTGGGAGCAGGTCTCCCGGCTTCTATCAGCTACAGCGCGCTGTTTTTCAGGCGCAACGTGGCCGTTTGATCTTGCCCAATGTTTCTATTTGTAAAACTGTTAGAAAAGGAGTGATGACTCTGACCAATGGATATCTTTTATGTTAAAACAAGCTCTAATTTAAAAACAGAATTAACCACCTTAACATCAAAGAAATAGCCTTACAATTAACAGTTAAACAGTTCTTAAATAAAAGGAAAAAGTTGAACTTACTATCCACACCTCCTACTCCTTCCAATTAACCAACCCAACACAGTTCAAATGTTACTTAAAAATAAAGTTAGCAAAACAGGTTATTTTCTTATATATGTAGATGCTTTTAGAGAGAGACACTTTCAAGAGCAGACCCAGTACACTTTTATCTTGTCAGACTCAGATCGTATGGCAAACTGCTGTTCAACATGAAACCTGATAACAGGCTGCAAAATTACAGGATGACCTGGCTCTTCCCATTAATTACATCCCACTAAGTTCCACGATATGCTTAGCTAGGACTAAATACAATGCCTCACAAATTGTCTGCACTGCAAGGAACCAAAATATAAACAATGTTCCATTAGCATTTTATCTGTAACCAAGTAAATGGTTGGAGTTAATGACTACATCACTCTTTTATAACACCGCAATTACAGCTTTAGTAGGCAAACTGTCTTTATGTATTTATTTTAAACCAGGATTTTTAATAATGATATGGCCAAAAATATGAACTATAATATATATCAATTTCTTACATTCAGCACGCTTTAAGATTAATCTTAAAATTGTGGAGGTGCTTGGGCAATTGTGGAGGATAAACATCCTATGGCTGGTTCAGTGCAAATTTTCTGACTTAGCCAATATGGCAGGTGGTCCACTTACAGTGCAAAATAATTGCATGTGCTCCGTCCATCATATTATTCAAGCATCCATTTTGAGTCTGGAAATCAGATGTAGCACTTTTGAATTTCTAAATCTGTAAAACTGAAAAACATTACTAAAATATCTTTTAAAGCGCACTGGTGCGGAACAAACCAAGATTTAAAATTGGGTTGTGGAGCTGGAAGGAGGTCGGAGCCTGTCTCTTATTTTTCAACACCAATTGTAATGATGATCTGAAGGTCGAATAGCCCAGTTGACTGGGTAGGTGGTTCATGATATGGAGTGAAATCGCTAGTGTGGTTTAAATTTCTGCACTGGGTGAAGTTATTCATGAAGGCTCTGTCTTCTCAACCTTGCTCATTGCCTGAGGTGCAGTGACCCTTAGATTAAATCACCACCAGTCAGTTCTCAAAAAAGGAGAGAGCATTCTCTGGGACTGTGGTGAAATTTATGTTACATTTAGAGTGACCAACAGTTCTTAAACCTTAGCTCTATTAAGTCAGAAAATTTCCTCCAGGAATATATTGGGAGAGGATCAATATATTCAAAGCATAAAGCAAAAAATGTCAATTTTGATTGAAAGTTCCTTTGAAGTATGAAATAAGCATGCAAAAAGGAAGTAGACATGAATATTGAGGATACTCTTCAAAAGTAAATTCAGAGAAATTAAACGTAGCAAGAGGAAACTTAGCATGAGGTCAATATGCTTTAGAATTGTATAATTGTTGGGAAAATTTAGAATGATGCACAGCAGTACTTGGCTGTATGTGCATACTGATACCAGCCAAAGAATATTTGGTGAAGTTGCTTCTATATGAAAACTTTGTTGAAAAGGAAGTTGATATGCTTTTATTAATATCCTTAATACGTAACTACCAGTGCATCCAATTTCCTGCAGATTTGGGATTCAAACTCCCTTTTTCACAAGAAAAGCACTTTTTAATTTAAGAAATTGCACCCATCAAACAATTACCCCATACTCAAAAACAATTTAGAAAAAAAGGGGGAATGTACATGACTGATGGTTGGAAGCCATTTCCTGTTCAGCTCAATCTCCCTTTGCTTGTATTAATTAAATGAATTCTTATTGGCAATTTATTAAGTGTGACCAATCAGATAATGAAGATCACTTGCTTCTCCAAACTAGAAAAATGTGTAGAATGTTGGCCTCACAGAAAACTTACAGAGCAAGAAGCTTGCCCATGTCAAATAAAAGGCTTTGATGCTCTGTGGCCTACTAAAGCACTTTATGATTGAATTACGATGCTGATGATGAGATAATTTGCAGCCTCGAGGAAATGTTGGCCTTGTGAACTTCTCCCTTCCCTACCCTGCAATTAATTCTGTGGTGTGTGTCCGGGTTTGATTTTTGGGCGGGGGACCGAGAACGGGTGGGTGGAATACATTGCTTATTTGGCATAAGTGTAAAGGCAGTTTGAAATCTGGCAGCGCTGAACATCATCGCAGTGTATCATTTCCTAAAACGAATGAATCAGGTACGAGTTGAAAGTTACAAGATGTTATAGTCACAGTACGCGCAGATGCGATTTTCCTCAATAACCCCCATCTCTCAGGTTTAAAAGAAACATTGGAAATATGACGATGCAACTTTGAGTTAACTTGAATTAAAAAAACATAATTTTGGAATTGTTTGTTATTGTAAAACATTAGATTAAATGATGCACCCAAGACTGGGGAGGAGAGGACACGACAGACGTGACAAGGGCAGCACGATAGCATAGTGGATAGCACAATTGCTTCACAGCTCCAGGGTCCCAGGTTCAATTCCGGCTTGGGTCACTGTGTGTGCGTGGGTTTCCTCCGGGTGCTCCGGTTTCCTCCCAGTCCAAAGATGTGCAGGTTAGGTGGATTGGCCATGCTAAATTTCCCTTAGTGTCCAAAATTGCCCTTAGTTTTAGGTGGGGTTACTGGGTTATGGGGATAGGGTGGAGGTGTGGGTGCTCTTTCCAAGAGCCAGTGCAGACTTGATGGGCCGAATGGCCTCCTTCTGCACTGTAAATTCTATGATACTTAAGAGGCAAGAAAGGTCCAGAAAATGATTTCTTGCTCTTGGTGTTCGTGTGTCTCGATAGCTTGTTACACAATTTAAATCTGCCTTGGTTTGAGGGTGTCCTTACTGGGTCAGGAGTCCTTACTGCTATTGTTATCAAGCTGGCTACTTTCTTAGCTGTATTTTAAAAAATTCAAGCAGTGATATCCCCAAGCTAATAAGGTTGGGCCATTCACTAAAAAACAGGGATGATTTACAACAGGAGTCTCCAGTCGGGGTGGATAATTTATTAACACGTTTAATCAAGAAACACCACTCCATTTCTAAGCAAAATATGACATGATTCCTCATTTAATTAGGTGTAACCCGTGTCGGGTTTTCCAAGTGAACGGCGTTTCTTTCCCATTGTATCAAACAGTTTAAACGGAGGGGAGGGAGAAGGAGACAAGTATCTGGGATGCGACCAACTCTTGCGAGCCCCGCAGCCTGCGAGGGAGCGAGTGGGCGGGCTTGGGAAGTGATTGTCAGGACGCTCCGCCAATAGGGAAGGCGGTGGACCGTGGCAGCAGCCCAATGGGATGAGAGGGGAGGGGACGGGGAGGGGACGGGGAGCCCCTCTGACTTGTGTGGAGACTGACAAGTAGCGCGGCGTTGAGAGGGTGACTGACTTTCCACTGCCGACTGGGGGGGAAAGCTGAGAGCGGTTGCCCCCTCGAAGACAAAACTCCTCTTCACGCACCCGCACCCCCCCCCCCCCCCGTTCGAAGTGCAGGGCACTTTAGTCCAGCATCGCTTATCTTTGTTTCAGTGGCGTGCCAGGAATTCGCGAGGGAGAAAGGGGAAACTCTTGGATTTAACTTGTACAGAGAGAAAAAAAGACGCCGTGGGGGGCTGTGCCCACACACAACTTCCTGTGTTTGACAGGAGGATGGGGGAAAACCTTCAAACTTAAGTCCGCCGTTTCGCCTTTCGTTTGCTGTCATCCTCTTTTAGGGGAAAGAAACCGGTATTCGTCTGCCTCCCCCCAGCCAGATCGCCTGTGCAGCGGATCGAGCAGGATTCGGAGACTCGAGCGGCTGGACCATTTTCCCGGAGATGTGTGACATGATTTCAGAGCAGTCCGCCGAAAAAATCGGCAGAATGAAGAAGTTGAGAAGAACTTTATCCGAGAGTTTTAGCCGTTTGGGTGAGTGGGATTAATTACAGAAGTTTATTTTTTTTTAAACCACAATGGTGACTGGTTAGTATTTTTCTTCATTTCCTGTGCAGTGTGTTCACCACTGTGAGGTTGCAAATGTCCATTTGCCTGGTGGCGATCTTGTTAAGTCCCTCAACAAAAAAAAAGAAACACTTTCACTGAAGTAAAGCTAGCTGGCGCAGTAATCACACAGTTTGCTTTTATGCAGCACTAGTTTGCAAGGCAAGCTGCTGCTGTACTCCAAGAAAAAGGAAAGCTGTATTTAAAATATTCAACGTTTTTATATGCTGGGATCCCGCAATACCGTCAATCAAACGTTTTGCATTATTAGAACCTATTCTATTATGAAAACACATATCCGAGGCTCTAACTGTTCTAATATTTTTCCCCATCCAAAGATGTACAAAATGAGTGGAATTATTTTGAGATTGGGGAGGTAACTGACGAACTATGCCTGGGTTAATCATATATTTCTCTTTCTTTTTAAGCCTTGAAGAAGGATGACAACTTCGATGAGGTAAGATGCGTACAAAATGATGTTGAACGTGTTCATGTACACTCTTTTTGGAGGGGTAATACTGAATTGAAGTTGCTGTACTGGTTACAATTAGTTCTCTTTGGGAGACTGGGGAAAGCACTTTCTCTGTCTCCCTTTAACTTTTTTTTATCACCAAGGTTCAAATCTGGGTCAGGCACTTGTCAGGCAGGAATGATTTTTGGGCAATTTGAATCCATGTTCGGTGGATCCTTAAAGAAATATTTTCATTCAGAATCTAGCCAGGTTGGGGAAGTTGGATCAAATAGGAGCAGGGGCCATTCGGCCCTTCAAGCCTTCTCTGCCGTTCACTATGATCACGGCTGATGATCAGCCACCTGTTCCCGCGTCTCTTTACGTTCTCAACCCCCCCCCCCCCCCCCCCAAAACCACCGGGAATATTCTCCCTGCATCTGTCCTGTCTAGTCCAAAGATGTGCAGGTTAGATGGGTTGGCCATGACCAACACATGGTTACAGGGATGGGGTGTGAGAGTGGGCCGAGGGAGTGTGCTCTTTCGGAGCGTCAGTGTGACTTGATTTGCCGAATAGTAGGCCCTGCATTGTAGGGTTTCTATGTCCTGTTAGTATTTTACAGATTTGAGATCTCTTTCCCCCCCCCCCCCCCCCCAAAAAAAAACAAAACTCCAGTGAATATAATCTTAATACACTCACATCTCTCATACATCAGTCCCAACAAGCAATCTGGTAAACCTTTGCTGCACACCCTCGAACAAGAACATCATTCCTCGATTAGCTATACCACCCCACTACTGACACAACACAATATTCCAGCTGTGGCATTACCAAGGCCCTGTGTAATTGCAGCAAGCCATCCCTGCTCCTGTACTCGAATGAGGCCAACATACCTGGCCGCCTTTACTGCCTGCTGCACCTGCAAGCTGACTTTTGGCTAATACATTAACGTATTGATACATTGGTCAATTTGAATGCAATTTCTTTCCTGGGTTTGATACTATAAATATGGTCCGATTACAAATGATGATATTGATGCTCTGGATTCTACCAGACCTGTGATCAGTGACTGCTAGGATAATTGATTTGTGGGTGACAATGGGATCAAACCCAAATTGCCTTGATTGCATGTGAACTAATTGATATAAATAAGATGGCAAATGACTTTTGGTGGAATGGGTATTTCTGTGTGCGTTGAAAATGTTCAACTGTCACACCTCTCCTGAGCAAAGGATGAATAAGCTGGACTTGAATATGCACCCCTGATGAAATAAAAGCTCAATCTGTGAACCATGTGTACCACTGATCCCAGTTAACTCTTTTAAAACCTTTCCGTCTTGACGGAGAAATAAACAAGTGGATAAAATATAAACCACAATTGAAATAATTTTTACAGCAGAGATGTTGGGAAGCCATTTAAGTACGTGTTTACAGTGCCTGTGGATTATGTATGTGAAATAAGGTGCATCATTTTTTTAGATTTATGCGTTTCAGTGTAATTCAAGTTTGTAGAACAGTTTGACTAAATATTGTTTTAATGGAAAAGAATTCAGAATTGTGCTCGGCAATCTCCAGTAAGCGCAAAATGTAGCTGCTGATAACTTTCATCCTTGGTGAAATAGATGAAGGTTATAACAGCATTGTTCAGTGTATCGCTACAAACAGAGATGACAGAAATTCGGAACAATGTCAAATGAAAATGACAATCTGCACATATATACAGTGCTGCACAAGACTGGGTTTTGTTTAAAATGTGTTTTTATCCCACTAACATGCAATGCTTGCATATTTGATGGTTACAGTGGGTGCCTTTGCTGCAGTCAGGAAGATGGGAATAAGTGGGGGGCACGGTAGCATAATGGTTAGCGCAGTTTCTTCACAGCTCCAGGGTTCCAGGTTCGCTTTCCAGCTTGGGTCACTGTCTGTGTGGAGTTTGGACTTTCTCCCCGTGCCTGTGTGGGTTTCCTCCGGGTGCTCCGGTTTCCTCCCACAGTCCAAAGATGTGCAGCTTAGGTGAATTGGCCATGATAAATTGCCCTTTGTATCCAAAAAGGTTGGATGGGATTACTGGATTACGGGGATGGGGTGGAGGTATTGGCTTGGGTAGGATGCTCTTTCCAAGGGCCGGTGCAGACACAATGGGCCGAATGGCCTCTTTCTGCACTGTAAATTCTATGAATAATGCATTCATACCTTATGGTGATTGGTTGTGGTACTTGTCAACCATCGTCTCATTTATTTCTGATATTTCCTGGTCAGGACTCCAGAGGTGTGTATATCAGTTATCTACTTTCTTCTTGGCTGGCGTTAAGGTAGGTAAATCAACAGCTTCCATTTGGGGGTGAGGATGGCTCTAGGGTGATGTGGGTGGCAATAGCATCCTGGTATGCAGAGTTAAAACCTGATACTGGATCCAGGCAGATCTGTAATACTCCAAAGTAATGATAATTGGTCAAGCTCCTTGGTTTCTTAATGGAACCTGGAGGGATAGTCCTGTTTCTTGGCAGGATTTTTGTTTTTGGCTGCAGTTAACCCTGAAACCTGATGATCGAATGGGTGGTTATGATCATTAGTTCTTCGGAAAATGGAAACTCAATGGTTTTTAAGATTGGCTTACTTCTGGTCATTGCATATCAAAAAACAGAGCTTTTTTGGTTTGCCTTATCTGTGAAATTAACATCTATAGGTGGTGACTTGGGAGAAATTGACACAACAGTACATAAAATAAGTACTCTTCCTGCATCTGTTATAAAATTGAAATTTGTTTTGGATGCAAAATCTGCCCAACATTCATTTTGTGAAATAATTGACTTGAGCAGTGAATTTGTGTTGCAACTCTATTAATACTTAATGTTGCAGGTGTTTTGTATTATTAATGATCAAACTCATTTAAATTTCACACCTAATTTGTCACATGTAAATTAAATTCAGATTTGAATTTGATTTGTTACTATTGTGAAGCTACAAAGGACACTCTGAACTTCAGATTTGTTAAATTACATTTTTGTGAATTTAAATGTACAAAATACCATCCTTTTTCAGGTTTTCTTTCAACAGAGGCCGTTATGCTCTGAAAAACCTACTTTACAAAAACTGTTTGGGGAGTGATGTTTTATATTGCTGCTTCATAAAATCTTTCATTGTGTGAGAATGGAATGTTGCATGAGCTGTTTCTGTACGTTCAACTGGTATTTGTGAGACTATTTAAAGAAAAGATGATTGATCCTGAAAATTGTTACTCAAAAACATGTAATTGATTTTCTCTCCATATTTCGGAATATAGGGTTAGGGCATGTGGCCCCTGTTCTGCCATTTGATCAGATCATGGCTGATCTTCCACCTTGACACCTATCCCCTTATCTCTTGATCTCACTGACATCTGGCCATCTGTCGGTCTCTGCTTATGACCGAGTCTCCACAGCCCTCTAGGATAGCAAATTCCAAAGAACCATCTGAAGAAGAAAAATCCTAATCATGGTCCTAAATGGCCCACCTCTTATCCTGTGTGCGCCCTGGTTCTAGACCACCCAACCAGGGGAATCATCCTCCTTGTATCTACTCTGTTAAGACCTGTAAGAACTTTGTGCAGTTCAATGAAGTCACCGCTCATTCTTCTAAATGCTAAAGTATAGAGGCCCAGCCTCCCTTCTCCTTGTTGCATTTCCTTTTATGGCCAGCAAATCCTTCCTTGGGTAAAGAGACCAAAACTGCCCACGCTACTCCAGGTATGTTCTGAATGGTTCTATACAGTTAACGCAAAACTTGCTTACTCCTGTACTCCAATCCCCTTGCAATAATGGATAAGATACCATTTGCCGTCTTAATTACTTGCAGCACCAGAATGTTAGTTTTTAGTGACTTGTGAACAAGGGCATGCAGGTGTCTTTAGACATCGATGGTTGTCACTCTGTCATCATTTTGAAAAATGCTCTGCTTTTGTTTTTTTTCCTATAGAAAGTCATTTCCCCACATTACATTTCTCCACATTATGTTCTACCTGCCTTGTTGCCCACTCCATTTTGGTCTGTCAAAATCTCCTTGAAGCCTCTTTGTATCCTCCTCAATCCCATTCTCACCATGTTTAGTCTCATCAACAAAATTGAAAAATAGTTTTGGCCTTTGGTCCCCACATTCAAATTGTTTTTTTTACTTTTTCCAATTGAGGGCTATTTAGCATGGCCAATCCAACTACCCTGCACATCTTTGGGGTGTGGGGGTGAGACCCACGCAAACATTGGGAGAATGTGTAAACTCCACACAGACAGTGCCCCGGGGCCGGGATCGAACCCGGGTCCTTGGCGCCATGAGGCAGCAGTGCTCACCACTGTATCGCCCGTCCCCACATTCAGATTATTGATGTAGATTGTGAATGACTGGGGCCCAAGCATTGATTCTGGCTGTACCCTAATAGTCACAGCCTGTCATCCTGAGAATGATCCAATTACCTATACTGTTTAACTGGGTACGTTTGGTGTCACTGTCATTTTAAAAGGTTTGTCATTACTGAAAATTCGCTAATTTTTCTGTAAACTGATTATAAGACCATAAGACATGGGAGTGGAAGTAAGGCCATTCGGCCCATCGAGTCCACTCCACCATTCAATCATGGCTGATTTCAACTCCATTTACCCGCTCTCTCTATAGCCCTTAATTCCTCGAGAAATCATGAATCATGAATTTATCTGATTACTGCTGATTTCAGTGTGAAGCAAGCAATTTGTTTCAAATCTTGTGTAGCTTAGAGGCAAGTAAATTGCTGCTGATTGCCTCTTTTGTTCTAACAAAGCATGACTCGTGGTTCATTTTTCAGTGGGTAAACCCAAGACAAGGAGCAACACAGTATTATGGTGTTTCAGATCTGTATCATACTTCACATAGATTATCTGCGCATGATGCTGCTTCGAGGAAAAAAACATATTTACATGTGAAAATTATGCGAGTTTGAACAGTGTGAAATGTGAACCCGCCACGAAGTCTTGCATGTGGTGACTATAGCAACTTCCTATCGAAACTGCCAAAATAAACACAAGGAAAAAAATCTATTCTACGTAGTTTTTATGACCTAATATTTGACTTTACAAAGCAAGCGAAGTGTGCAATAATAAAATTTGACTGAGTTGTTTCATTCACTTGTCAATGCTACAGTGCAGAATTTAAATGATTATATGTCAGGCCAACAACTACTTTGATATATGTTGGTGAGCATGGAACAGGTTTTTTTTAACACTTGGTGCCCACTATTCATTTTAGAAAATAACTAAAGCAACAATATACCTCTGTCTATCATGAGGTAGATGTAGTTTGTATCAAACTTGGTGTGTTGGGAACATTCTTTGTACTGGAAAGGATAACTGACCTAATTAAAATTTCAGACATGTTTCAGAGTATGCTTAAAGCTCCATATTATAGAATTTTGTTGTATTGCTAGTTGGGGAAGTGTCAAAAGATGGGTTTTATAGAAGGAATGATTTGGGTGGGATATTTTATTTGGTTGAAAATTAAGAGTTAAAGTGTTCTACTTTTTTATATATTTTAAGGAAAACAGTTGGTAACCTCCTCTGGTTAACTAATAGCATTTCTGGAAAAAATAAACTCTTGCATAACTGCAGTGGTATTTAGTTTGTTTTGTTTTTGCCCAATTATCCCACTTTGTATTTCAGAAATTTTGTAGAACAAATGAAAGTAAATCATAACCTTGCCTCAAGAATAACTCTTCCCCTTTTGCACAAATAGGCCCACTGAGATGTAGTGTGCTATGAACACTCCTGATATTGGATGCATCCTCACTTCCATTGGAGCAGTTAACGCTCCCAGTTGGAGTGTTCCACAGGCCTGACTCATTTTGCCTTTCAAAATGCATTTCTCCAGTCATTAAAATCATACAATCATGAAGGTGGCCATTGGTTTATTATTATTTCCGCTTAAAAGAGATATAAATGAGTCCTATACCTCTGCTCCTCTCCCTAATGTTTAAAAAAATAAAAATGTTTTTCTCCATTTTCACATTTTCCTTAAATTTACACCCCACCCACAAACAGTAAACGGTAACAAATACAAAATCAATCCCCTTAACAATACCAACGATCCCATCCTCTCACCACCCCAAACAACGGCCCACCTGTCAATATATGCATCCAATAAAACAAACCCTCCCACGGTGGAAACAAAAAACAAGAGAAAAAGGAGTCTGGGACCGCCCATGGTCACCATTGACCTATAGAGTCCACCCCCCCCCCCCCCCCCCCCCCCCCCACACACACACACTCCACGCCATCCAACCTCTGAAAGAGTACCGTACATGATGCCCAAGAGTTGTACAACTCCTCCCGTCCACTGCCTCTTGTAAAACTCTTCCCCCCCAACCTCGGCTCCTTCCCCCCCCAACTTTCCACCCCGATTAGACCACCCGGACCCTGTTCTGCCAGGCTCCGATGGCCGCAGCCCCTCCCCCCACCTCACTCCCGTTCACTGGCCGGCTTAAACCGGCTAGCGTGAAGGCCCCTGCCCGGGTCCCTTTCCCCCTTGCCCGGCCCTAGGAAAGCCCAGCAATCCCCTTTTAGCACACAAACCCCGCATATCCACCTACACCCCAAAGAGCCCTCATTTTGAGTGAAAGTCCCATCACTTCCCATGTCCAAATATATACAACATTGGCTCCTTTAGCCCATACACCCGCATGCAGTGAAACAAAAAAAAGAAAATACAGTCAGTTATGAGGTCACATCAGCCCATGGCCGTTTCTCAATTTCTCAGTTCTGCCACAGTCCTTCTGCCTTCGCAAACTCCTCTGCTGCTTCCGCCGTTCCAAAATAATAGTCCCTGAGCTTGTAAGTCACCCTCAGCTTCGCTGGATATACAATGCCGCACTGCACCTTGCTAATGTACAGTGCCCTCTTCACCCGGTTGAAGGCAGCCAGCCTCCTCGCCAGCTCCACCGTAATGTCCTGGTATACACGTATATCAGCTACAGCCCACTGCACCACCCGCTTCTGCTTGGCCCAGCTCAGGACCTTCTCCTTCACACTGTACCTACGGAAGCACGGAGTCACTACCCTTGGCGGCTTGCTCACCATTGGTACAGGCCTCCATGACCAATGAGCCCGATCCAGTTCATATCGGGAGGGATCCTCTCCCTCCCCCAATAGTTTCGCCAGCATCGTGGCAAAATACTCAATCGGCCTCAGTCCTTCAACTCCTTCGGGCAGCCCCACAATTCTCAAATTCTGTCACCTGGATCTGTTTTCCAGGTCTTCCATTTTTCCTCGCAGATCCTTGTTAATGTCCATCACCTTCCACATCTCCTTCCCCATCGAGGCAAGTTGATCACCGTCTCCCTAATGTTAAGGGTTTCTCCAGGTATTGAATCATTTCTTTTTTGTGAAAGTTATTACTGATTCTGCGTTCATCACTCTTCCAGCATTTCAGAGTGATTTTTAAAAAAAAAATCCTTTATGGTTCCTTTGCTAACTGTATATTCTGTTTACTAAACCACCTGCCAGTTAAAACCGTTTATCTCGATTTACTCTATCAAAACCATTTCTAATCTTTCCTCAACTCACTCTGCTTTTAGGAAAACATCCTAGCTTCTGTACTATCTCCAAAATATCTACGTCTCTCCATTCTTGATGTTGTAACAACCTAGCATCTCTAGTATCTCTGAAATATCTACGTCCCTCTGTTCTTAATGCTATTCGTGTAAATCTCCTCTGTACTGTCTTCAACTAAACCATAGATTCCAAGAGCCATTCTCTGAGTAGGGCTCCAATCATGCTCAAAGAATTATACTGCTGTCAATTGCTTAGGGTAACTGCAGACAAAATAACCATTTCAGGATTTTGGTGCTCCTTCAATAGCTTGGGCTGTATTTTCTCTCTATAGACTCTACCTCAGTGTGTTCCACTGCACAAAATGGGCAAGTGTCACAGAAATTAAAACCGAAAAATAAAAAAATGCTAAGATAGAATTAAAAGCCGAGCGTACACAAAATGGACGGGTAAGATGGAGGGGAAACATTTAAGTGATGGGTGAATCCACGATGTTGATACCTTCACCCCTGTCTCTGCTCTGCTGCTGACACCCTTGTTTATACCTTTTTACGTTAACCTCTAGATTTGACCAATGTGCTGCTCTCCTGGCTGGTGTCCCATATCCCACAGTCTTAAAAAATTTGGTTATCTAAAGCTTTGGTCACACCCTAACTCGCACCAAGTTCCATTCATCAACAACCCTGGGCTCACTGACCTACATTAGGTCTGTAACTCCTCAATCTTAAAGTTCTCCTCTTTGTACTGAAATCCCTCCTTCAATATCTTAGGAAGCTCCTCGAGTTCCACAACAAATCTGGCTTCTTGAGCAGACCCAATTTTAATTGCACCACCTTTGGTGGCCTGACTTGAGCTGCCTAGGCCATAAGCTCCAAAAATGGTGTTCCTCTGTGTTTCTTTCTCCTTTTTGAGACGCTTCTTAAAACCTATCTCTTAGACCAAACTTTTGGTCATCTGACTTAAAATCTAATTTTTTACTCACTGATTTTGGTTCAAGTGCTCCTCAGAAGCACCTTTTGGGGTGTGTTCCCTCTTGAACTTCTTGGGTGTGCAACCATGTGTTAGCCTCAGGCAGCTGTTGAGTAAAGAGTCAGAGTTCTGCTCCTTTTCCCAAACACCTTTTATTTTTCCTTGAACACACTCAGCACCAAACTCTATCATCACATCACATGCTCCCAAGGCCACCTGTAGCCTCTTTACATATCAGTGCCAATTATTGGATCAATGAGACATCTATTTGGAATGTCTCTTAACCCATTCCTTAAGTCTCCCCTTCCTTGGAGAAAAAAAATAATTCGGTGAAAACAAAATTACAAAACTCAAAAACATACGCAATTCCCCCCTCCTTTTTTTTCAGTTTGGGAAGGAAAAAACCCCCCCAAAACAGTCACAAAAACATTCCCTTCATTAACAGTATCCCAAAGTTTCTGTGAACTAGCCCCTCTTTTCGTTAAACAGTCAGTTAATTGATAGCTACTGTCGACCCATTTAATTTTTGCTATTTCCCCTCTGTCCAACATCTGCTTCAAACTTGCGATGCCGATCCTTCGCCTTTTCTCATTAACACCTTTTGTAGAGTGCACATTTTCCCACAGGGTTTTATTGTCAATGTGACAATCAATGGGTATGTTACCCAAATCCCCTAATCCCAAAATGTCTGTCAATATCTGAGATATATATGAAAGGCCATATCCACCGCCTCTACAAGGCTTAAAATCTCAGCAGCCAAAGTGCTTTTGACCACTCCTTAATTTCTGTTTCCCACACAAGAGGGCAACATTTACCATTGTTCCCCATGAGGAAAATTCTAAAACCTCCTGCGCTTGAAACCCCAATCACATAAATTTACATAGGACGCATCACTATAAACTGAGTTTCAAGTGCCTATGATCACCTAAAACCAGGAACCTCAAAACACACTCCTGTGCATTTTTAGTTTGACCAACGCTTTATTTGCCCTCATTATGTCTTTCGCTTTAGGATCATTCATTTTTGTACTCCACTCTAAGACATCAAAACTAACGTCCAGTCTACCTAACCAATTCAGTTGCCCAATTAAACTTCGCAGTTGCTCTTTTTCCAACTTTGAAACCATTGTGTCTTTTTGTGAAACCCGACCGTGACTAATTGCTATTGGGCTGATGCTCTCCAAATAAGATTGTTGATGTAAAGTTGCCCTAACTTCGTCTGTCCGATTTCCAGTCCAATATATTTAAAAGAACCGGAAGCCTGATTTCCAACCCTGAATTCTTTTCTCAACCCAGAGATTATAATAGCTTCAAAATCACTAGTCCCACCCCACAAAAAATCATCAACATGCATCATAAAGATGCCAGAAAGATTCCCCTTATGGTGCCAGTAAAACATTGCCGGATCTGCTTTCAACTGGCAACAGCCTAACTTTAACAAAACTGACCTTACTGAAAAATACCAGACCCTGGGTGCATCATTTAATCCATATACACATTTGTTCAACTTCCAGAGTACCCCTTCTGTGTTAGCTGCCTCTTTAGGAGGACGGAGAAAAACGTCTCTCTGAAGCTGCTGTCCCTGCAAAAAGGCAGGTTTTATATCTATAGATTTGCATTCCCATGCCTTTGTGGCTAATAGAGCCAAGAAGATCTTTAAAGTAACCTTTCCTGCTGTAGGTGAATCTACCCTTAAATCCTGATCTTCTAAGTTTTCTTCAAATCCCCTTGCCACAAGCCTTGCCTTTGCCTTATAAGTTCCATCCGGAAGAACCTTTTCCGTGCAAATCCATCTGTGGGATAGAGCTTTGTCCCCCATCCGGTACTTCCGTGTATACCCCAAATTCACTCCAACTATGCAGTCCTTGCTGTTTAGCATCTTTGATAACTTTTTCATCCAATTTGTTGGAGGCCACCAAAATCTCACGTGCATGTGGGCTCCTCCTCCTAGTAGTATTCATAGTCTTACCCATGTTCCGAGACCTTGACAAACTACGTCCCCTATCCCGTCTGGTATCTCGTTCTCTACTGCTTGATCTTTCCCTTCTGCTGCGGAATGTCCTTTCAATAGTTCTCGACCTTTTCCTGCAAACCTGTTCACTATCCGATGTACTATCTGAACTGGCACTGCATTTCTGTGCCCTCCATTTTTGAACTTTGTGTTCCCAATCCATTGTCTTGACACCCTCCCCTGAATGCACATTCAACCAATGCTTATACTTTCCAGTGGTCTTCCCTGCTCTACTAACAACAGTTGCATCCTTCCATTGACTAGACCCTTCAGGCAAGTATGTCACTTTTGTACCAACTTTTGGCAGTTGTCCTTTTGGAAAAATGGCCTGTTCTAATTCATCAGAAGTGTTGTGTTGCTCTACAGAAACCCTGTCTATATCAGTTAATTGGTCCTCATAGTTCTGTAACACATGCGTACCAGATGACCCTGGTTCCTCCTCATGTCAGTCTGCTCTGTCTAAACTGAAAATTTGTAATCTGTACCCATTATCCTTGATGAATGTACCCTAACAGTCTGATTGCCATGTTGCAAAATAATTATTTTGCCATCTATGCCTATGATCTTCCCTGGGCCTTTCCATTCATTAGAATTGTCTCTCTTATAGTATATTATGTCTACTTGCTAAAAAACAGTATTTGATGGCCGTACATTATGCTTAAAGCTCTGTGAATTCTTTCAGAGACTTCTGCCTCCTAAAAAACTTTTCTACTGCTATGTAATGCATTTAAATGCTCAGCAAAGGCAGAGCTAATTGTAGTCCCTTCCCAAGCTGGAGGCTGGTCATCCAAAATGGATGGAATTTTAGGATTTCTACCAAACACTAATTGATAGGGACTATAGCCTCCAATCATCTGCAACAAATTCCTTGCATGTACCTCCCATGCTAAGGCTGAATTTAACTTGCAATTTGGTCTATCTGTCAACATTTTCCGGAGCATGTCATCTATTACTACATGGCTTCTTTCATACACATCATTACTAAACGGGCTTTCCGCAGCCGTATTCATAACTGGTATTTAGGTTTTCTCTCACATCCCTAAACTCATCATTCGCAAATTTCCCCCCATTGTCTGAAATGAATTTTGCCGGTGGGCCCATTCCTGTCCCTATCCATTTTTCCATTATCTGATCCAGGATTACTCTTTTCTTTACTTCGTACAATGGCTGATAGACTAAATCTAATAATAAAAAATGCTAAATAAATATATTGTTAACTTTATCTCCGATCTTAAGATCCATGGCCACAATGTTGTTAAAATCCCTGGCCAAAGGTAGGGTTTACTATCGGTCGCGATGGTGACCTTCTGTACTTCCTACAAACCTCACAGTGATCATTAACCTGTTCTATCAGCTTTGTATAGTCCTTCATCCCTTACCCCTGCATCCTTTAATAAACTTTTCAGCCTCTGAGGAGACGGTTGCGCAAATTGCCTATACAGTTTTAATACGCTTTTTATCAGCTAAAGTCCCATTTCCAGCTGCCAATAACACATCCTTAACAACTGCACCTGAAATATTATTTGTCAGTAATGGAATACTATGGTGTCCCGACTGTGTAAATTGTAAGTCCACCGTCTTTCCAAAAACTGTTGCCGTATCCTGTTCCAGATCCAGTTTCATGTGTGCTTTCTTCATCGACGGTCTGCTCAGAAGCAAAGGTATCTTTCGGTCTGCTCAGAAGCAACGTTTTCTCACGTGATACAACATCCGTGCTAATGAAATGATTCACTCTGGCAATATTGCAAGGGATCACCACTCTTTTCAGCGACTTCAGAGTATTATCATCCCCAAACCTGAAACTTGTGGAACTTTCAAATTCCTTAACCTTGTTACGATTTTCAGCATTCAAAGAGTCCAGGTAACATTTTAAACAGTCAATTCCACACACAGTAGATATGCAGCCACTGTCCAATACAGCACAATTGAAGGATTCTGCAACCAACACCCTCATTACCGGAGTAAAACTGCTTGTTAAGAGGACAATGCCTTCTTTCTGGTCACTATCTTTTTTCTCTTCCGACTCTTCCATGTCATGTGTAGCTTCAAACACTATTATTACATGTTGGACAGTTGAAAGCATAACATTGGGAGTCACACCTAAAACATCGATTTATCATACCCCGGGCATTTCTGGGGTTCATTTTCCTATTTCCATTCTCCATGTCCCTCCTATTATAAGTTTTTTAATGAGTTTCTGTTCTCATAATTTCCGGGTCCCGATCACCTTCCATATTTTCGTAACCTGCTCATCGCCATCTATCTTCTCTGGTCTGCTTTATTTCTGACTGTCCTATTTGGGTCATCAGAGCCATAGGAATTTAATGTTTCCCCAGGAACTTCTTTAAGGCCTCGATCACCTGATCGAATAAGGTATCATTATCCGCAAACTTAACTCCTGTCAAAACCAGGATCCTATCCATATTGGACACTCTAGCACAGTCTGTAACTTAAATGCCAACACAGATTGTGGAAATTCCAGGAGCTGTTTGTGCAGCCTTTTGTATAGTCTGCTGAATTCCATTATATAGTCCTCAATAGAGAGATTCTCTGTTTTCCGGAATCTATCGAATTCTTAACAAGTCACCCTTTTGATAAATGTTATCCATAAACTGTAATAGAGTCTCCAGACCTCATTCTGAGTCTAACTCTTCCAATTCCAGTTCAGAAAATACTTTGCTTCGGATTTTACTCTCATTAGGTAGAGAAAGAGCCAATGCCATACCTTGTTTCCTCTTTCCCAAGGACCTTAGTCCAGATAGGAACTGCACTTCTCCATTGGTCGTACGATCCCCTTTCCGAAAATAATGGTGGATAGTCATATCCGGCCATCTTTATTCTAGGTTCAGCGATATTTTCTTTTTCCTTCTCACTCATTCACTTGGTTGAAAAAAAAAATTTATTCCTGGAAAAGTATCTTTCAACCCTTTACATTTATACAGCAACCATCCTCTGCTACCAATGTTAGCCTCAGGCTGCTGTTAAGTAAAGAGTCAAGAGTTCTGCTCCTTTCCCAAACACCTTTATTTTTTCCTTGAACACACAGCACCAAACTCTTATCACCACATCACATGCTCCCAAGGCCACCTGTAGCCTCTTTGCATATCAGTGCCAATTATTGGATCAATGAGACATCTAATTGGAATGTTTATTAACCCATTCCTTAACACCATGCACCCATTGGGAAAATGCCACAAGGGGACAAACTGGCCATACATGGTTCCTTTCAGATGCACCCTGCATAGCTATGCAGGAATCTTAAATGGACCATGTAATACAAGTGGGCCAAACAATGAAGGATGATTGAGGGAAAGTTGCTTGAGACAGCAGGAGCTATATAAACATGAATTTCTGTTGTTGCAAAGGAGAAATTGCAAATGTTTTTTCCCGATCTCGTAGTACCTTGGCTTGTGAAACATGGGTGGCTGCGAATTCTCTGCATAGGTCTATCTCAAATCTTGAGCAGTTAGAGGTTGTTTTGGGCACCTTCCAGGAATTAATGTTCACATTGATTGGACAACTCAAATTTGCAAAGGATGAGTTCATAGGCGTGTATTTGGCATAGGCTCTTAAAATGCAATGTTTTGGAACCTACCGCAGGCCAGTCTATTTTGCTGCTGGTAGGTGTAAACGAGAGAAGATTAATTAAAGACCTCATAGTAAAGGATCCTCTTGGCAGCAGTAATCTGTTCAGAATAATGTGCGGAAACTTTTACAAATGCATTGAATGTGCGAACATAATTTTGCTAAAAATGTCTGGGTTTGCGTTTTCTCTCTTAGCTTCGGGTTAGCTTTCCTAACAGTTGAAGCCAAGGTTATCCGTTACACAGAATCATAGATAAAATTGATAATTGTAGACTTGTGTCCTTTCTGCTGGTTAGGATAATGGAACTTTAGAAGCTGTTGTGATGATCTGCCTTTTGGTTGTCATTTTGATCCTTGTGCAGATGGGCCAACACCAGATCATCCCTCTTGTCTCAATTGAGTAATTGTTGAATATTGAGCATGCAGTTAGAGCATCACCCATCAATTCTAGTCTTTGTTGACTTCCGATGGTGGCCATGAGCTGAACTGTCGCACAAAAAGTGACACTCACCTGGAAACTTCTTTTTGGATCTTGGATTGAATTTGTTTATTGTCATTTGTACCGAGGTACAGTGAAAAGTATTTTTCTGCGTGCAGCCCAAACAGTTCATTTAGTACATGAAAAGAAGAGAAAATACATAATATGGCAACACAAGATACACTCTCTTTTTGACCCGAGGAACGGGCACCAAACTAGCAAAAAGCCAAACCAACCGTCCACCCGATTTTTGAGATGCCGGCAAACCAACAATCAAGCCACAAAGGACTAAAAGCAGAGAGAGACAAAGACCCCAACCTTGGAACAGCGGGACCCTCGTGGCGAAGCAAACATGGACATGATGGACCCAGCAGAGTCACCAATGCCGACCCAGTCATCGACGGAGAAGATGATGGAGCTCATTTCCACAGAACTCCAAAAGCATGTGGGGGCAAAGTTGGTGATTAATTGAGACTCTGCTGGCCCCAATATGGGGAACAATGGACAGGGTGGAACGGCGATCGGGGACCTAGGAAAGGTGGCCACTGAGCAGGCTGAGTGTGCAGATCACCTCACTTGAAGCCTCTGTAACTAGGTTGGCGGCAACCCAAAAGACACTGAAGAGGTCCCGGCATCAAAACCCCCGGATCACCTGACTAGCAGAGGGCACAATGTACGAGCTTTGTATCGAAGATGCTTGGAAAATCGATTGGGGAGGAGGGCCCACAGATCGCTCTGCCAAAAAAGGAAATCTGGGGAACTACCACGGGAAATACCACAAGTATCAAGATAAGGAGCAGGTCTTGAGTTGGGCAAGGAACACGCGCCATGTAAATGGGAAGGGCGCACCATCCGGATGGGAAGGGCTCACCATCCGGACCTATCAGGGCAATGGCATACTACACCCAGTGAGACTTTGGGTCAAATATAATGACAGGGACCATTTCTTTAACACGCGGAAGAAGCAAGGGGTTTTGTGCAGGGGAATGGACTTGGGAAGAAGTACATGGCAAGGCATAGAACTATGGATCTCTATACATTGGGAGAAGTGTCTATGGGAATGTTTGCTCTCTGGTTTTTCTGTCTTTCTCTCCTCTTCCTCCTCCTAAGTATTGGTTTTGTGTTGGCTCTGGCTTTTTGCCTGGATG